>NC_141697.1:57805363-59296197 GCF_964263255.1 Lissotriton vulgaris | reverse complement strand
TTAATGCCCTTTCTGTTCCTGGCGCGCTATGTGAACAAGCTCCCTTGTGGAGCGAAACGCATCATCCTTATTTCAATAAACCGTCTTCCCTGCTATCCATTTGAGGATTCTTGGTTTTTTGTGGCTGTATTTCGCTGCTGTGCGTAAGGCTTTCGAGGTCCGTACCTACTCGGTTCCGCCATTATTGGACGGGACTAGGACTGTGTATGTATATATATATATATATGTATATCCTTATTAGCCCTTAACCCTTATAAAGATACTCACCTCAACCCTAAAAACGCACTTGCCTCCCTTAAGCCCATACCCATCCTATATGATACTTACTGGTGAAATACTTCTATTTTGTTGCTACGGCATGCCTGGTAAAGGCATGTGTGGTTTCAACCGCGTTGTAAAGGCTGTTTCCCACATGCTGCTATACACCGAGTAGATTTGCCTAGCAATAGCTGCGTTGTCAAGAGTTGAGGTTCAAAAGAGTATTATTGTTTGTGGGGGTTCATCAAAGCTTCAGAATTACAATTCAGTTCCACTGTGAGATTTGAGTCCTCTACCTCGTCTAATGCCTCACCTGCCCGGGTCGAATGTTTAATATCCATCATTAATCTCTAGACTGTCAGGTGGCCGATCAACACTAGTTCTGGGAACCCTGGACTACTGCAGCGACTAGCCAGGTGGACTTCTCTATTACCTCTGCTCCCCTTTGACAAACTCAAACACTGCTCAGTCTCCCCAGGGCCCCAAAGCACAGGGCCCAGGACTGATGTCTCCCTAGTGGCACATCTCCCTCCTATGTCTCTGAGCTTCTTGTATGTCGCGTCCTGTCTCGCCCACATTCCAGACTCTCAACTCCCCAAGCTCACCCCGTTCATCCTCCAGGGTTCTGTCCTTCAAGTTACTCAGGCCCTCTCCAAGGAAGGCCCTTATTTGTCAGCTCTGAGCCAATCCTTTTCTTTACACAACACAGTTCAAGTAAGGTCGAACGCCCCACGGTAGAAGTCTTGAAAATGTTGTCTGCACCCACTGGGTAATTTATAAAAAAACTAAGTGCCAGGGCTCTTGTCAGGAGGAAGCTTGCACCAGCCTAATTCTCTGGTTAGCGCCGCCTAAAACAGAACCAATTACTAAAGTGGGAACACGATGTGGCATAATTGCAAGAGCTGCTGACTCCGGAGTTGGGGAGCCAGGTCCGTGTCTAGGTGTCGGGTCATGATTCTGGGCAAATCACTTTATCTGCCCATGCCTTACGAACATCAATGTGTTGTTAACTGGTGCCCTTGAAAAGCCCCAGTGTTGATGATTGAGTGCCGGTGCTGAGCATCAGAAACCACCGTCTTAAATTAAGCACTGCCTGCCCCTCTTCATGAGCTCCCCGAAGTCCTTCTCCCCCTCTGCCCTGGGTGTTTCCAGAATCGATTGTGGTAAACAATCTAAGGTGTTAGTCTATGTTACCCTGCATTGAAGGCTTCAGGTTTCAATCAATCAATCGATCAATCTGTATCAGTATAGCGCTACTAATCACCTGTGAGGGTATCCAGGCGCTAGGTTGCTGGGCTCAGTCAAAAGGCCAGGTCTTGAGTCTCTTCCTCAATTCCGCCGGTGAGGGTGATGTCTGGAGGTGGAGGGGAAGGCTGTTCCAGGACTTGGCGATGAGTTAGGAGAAGGAGTGGCCTCCGCAGTAGCTTCGGTGGATGCACGCTTTCAGAATGACTTGGAGATGAGCCATTTGATTCATGCCTGCGGCCGAAGTAGGACTTTGAGATAAACAATTTGTAATATTCTGAAGCCAAAACTAGATGGCACAGGTATGCACAGCATAGCCATCTATACAAGGCCGGACTGGGAACACAAACCAGCCCTGGCAATTCTGCCGTACCGGCCCCGGGGGGAGGTGGTTCTAGCAAGAAGCAGCACTGCTTCCGCTTTAGCACCGCTCCCATTTTGTTGCGGGGGGACGATATGGCAGCACTGCTGCAAAACCGGCCCCCAATAACAAACTTGTCCCCCACTCTTCCGGCCCACGGGAAAACGCCCGGTGTCCGCTACGGCCAATCCGGTCCTGCATCTGCAATAGAAACAAGCTAATGTTTGAAGAGAGGTTATGGGTTGCATACCAAGTACATATGCTCGAAACCATTGTATATTCTTGTTACCGTCCCTCGTCTCTATATCACAAACTAATCTCCATGCACCCAACCATTGACAACTACTCACACATACCATCAATAGTACATATTGAGACAATCCGATAGAACTAGTCCCAAATTTTCAAGAAATACAATACATTAAATACCATCTACCAATTACACTAAAGGATTCTACACAATGACACTATACCTGAAATATTTAAAGTGACTGTTGCATTTAAACTCGTAGTCAAGGTAGGTTAAGAAGTAGAAGCTTTATTAAATCAGCCCCACACCTTGAGGCGGTGCGTAGGTCAGTTAGTCAGAATCCTTATGACAGTTGGGGGCAAGGGAACGGAGCAGGGACAGTGTGGAATGTTGGGGAACCAATCAAGAGGGCAGGTGACAATGGATGCTCTCGCGCAGGAGAGCTGGTAGGCACCACTTGCCTAGGGTTGCAGGGGGAAACTAGGACTAGGTTACAACACATCTTCCTCTCTGTAGGGTTTTGACTGGTAGGCCCAACGTGTGGCACAGAGAACTATGGTGAAAAGTAAACTAGATAACATAAGTCACAACATGGTCTTAATAACATTTAGAATAGTGGGTACATATATAGGTGATACATATATCTGTCAACATTGGTCAAAACAAGGCCTTGATAACATTTGGGATAGTGGACGGCTCTCCCTGGTGTTCCCTTGGAAACAAGGGCATGAGGAATACTCTGCAAAGGGAAAACTTTGGTGACATATAAACTGGTCAACATTAGTCACACCATGGCCTTAATAACATTTGGGATTGTGGACGGCTCTCCCGGTGTTCCCTTGGCAACGGAATGTTGGGGAACCAATCAGGAGGGAAGGGAACAATGGATGCTCTCGTGCAGAAGAGCTGGTAGGCACCACTTGCCTAGGGTTGCAGGGGGGAACCCAGAACTAGATTACACACACATCTTCCTCTCTTGAGGGTTTTGACAGGTAGGCACACGTGTGGCAAAGAGAACTTTGGAGATAAGAGAACTAGTAAACATTAGTCACATACAAGGTCTAGATACATTTGGGGTTGTGGGTGGTGCACCCTGATGTTCCCATGGGAGCACGGGCATGAGGAATGCTCTGCAAAGAGAAAACTTAGGTGAGGCTCTCCCTGATGTTCCTTTGGTAACAAGGGATGAGGAACACTCTCTGTGTCAGAATGGGATTCCAAGAGGGTTCTGCCAAGCCTACTGCTGGAACAGTGACCACCAAACTAGGCTTCAGAGACAGAGTGGGAGTCCCCGTACAGCTCCGATGGGTGATCGGAGTGCGTGGAATGACCCCCAGGAGCTGGTCTGAGTGATTGACAGTCAGCTGAGTCAGTGGCAGGTGGGAGAAAGTGTGAATAGTGTTTCTGAAAATGGGACAGCGTCCAACTTGGTTCTATAATCATTAGCTCACATCTCTTTGCATGGAAATTTCAGGGTGGGAACATTGTAGGTGTTTGGGTGTGTCCATTTCCTCATCGTCAGACACTACATTGTTTAACTTGCCAATGTTTCGTGCAGGGCCACACACAGTTCAGTTGACTTCCCAGCGTGAATGGTGAACTTCCGTGAGGGCTCGCTGAGTCTTTTGGTCCACAGGTCTTATGCTGGCCCGCAAGTCCAGTGCGAGTCTAGTCAATTCCTATGTTTGCCACATGGTGTGGGCATAGTGCTGGTTTGAGTGCCTTCCTGTTCCTTTTCTCAGATTCCTCATCGTTCACTCCACCTTGGCAATCCCTTTTGGTATTGTGCACCAGTCTGCTATTACTTGTATTGACTTCTCCATCCAGGTGAGTGACCACGGCTTTAGAATCCTTTTTCTTGGGATATTTCCAGGACCATAATGTACTGCGTCTACGCCTATGCTTACTCATACAACGGGTGTCCCTCACGTTGTCACCCACGGTGCTAGGTCTGACGTCAATACTCTTGTTGTACTCTGTACCAGTGACACTTGTACTTTCTTTTCCAACAGCTCTCACTCCTTCTATAAATGCATCCACAGAGACCTGTCCTCCTTCCAATTTCATCAAGTGAGTTCTACTAGAGAATGTGGTTGTGTCCTCTGTGTCTCTTAACACACATTCTCTCCAGCGTTCCACCAACCTTTTGCATTTCCTTAACTGAGCTTTGGGGTGAGGACATAGTACGTGTTTGTGAGCCTCTCTACCTTCATTCCCTGGCTCAACAGTATATAACCAGTCATAGTACTCTCCTGGCACGTTACACCTAGACTCCACCAGACACTGACCATAATCTTCTTCCTGGTCACTGTCATCAGCATCATTCTTTCTTGTGATGGGTTTTGACTTAATCAGTGCAGTAGAGTGCCACACTTCCTCATCTTTGTGGCAGGTAGATTCACGAAGGTCCTCCGCTAGCACCGTGGACTGAGAAACCATACATGTACCTTCATAGGCCGGTTCACTTTTATTTACCAGAACTTCTTCACTAATATTGTCCTCAACATTATAACTCATGGATGCATTTTGTTTTATTTTGCATTTGTCAATGGCTGCTTCATTTTTCCATTCTTTACTCCATGCAGCCTTTGTCCATCCACTTTTGGTCGTGGACGATGGCTTTCTCTCACTCAACATCTTGGAGCCTGTACTGGGTTTGTTGTTGTTTTGTGCTAGCCTAATCAAAGGTTCAGTACGGTTGGGATCTATCATTATTTTACATTTCTCCTGTTCTTCCCACCCCAGTACCGAGGGTCCTTCTTCTGAAATATAAACTATACTCCATGTACTTCTCTTCATATAGCTCAACTTTGCTTCTCTACGACCTATTAAGTTAATGTTATCTCCTGTGTATGTCTTAGGGGATGTGTCAGCTTCATCTAATTCATTCCCTTGTGTCATAGTCAATTTACTCTTCCAAATATCTTTGTTTATCACTGTACAACTTGAACCTGAATCAGCAATGATGTCGATTCCAACTCCACATATGTCAATTGTACTTTCAGGTTTGGTTTCACTTATGTCCAATTCATTTTTACAATCACCGCTTTCCCAGTGAATTTTGTCTTTTTGTGCGTTGACAAACAGTTTTTGTTTGTAATGTACACTTAAATCGTCCATCACCTCCTCGAATACATTTCTGTTTGCTCCCTTCTTGACTTCTTTCTCTGGTGGGGGTAAGATGCACATTATGTTTTTATCCATATTGCTGTTGCAAACCAATTACACTATTATATAATTTCCCTTTATGTGTTTACTGTACTGTAGTTTCTTCCTAGTTTATTGGTTATAACTTCAGAATTTTATTTAGAAGAGGGTGTTCAGACTTTTGAAGTGTAGTTCATAAATTCCACCCTGGAGTACTGTTCTTATTCACTCATTTGTAATCCCACTCGATTTCATTGTTTCTCGAAATCGTCGTGTGCATAAGCAGTTACGGCCTTCAACCGCCAGGTGGCGCTGCTGCGTGAAGTGCGTCGTTCTCACCTTCGCGCCAAAGTGCTGAGGAAAACTCTACGATCGCTGAGCGCCGCCAAGGTCTGCCAGCCACAACTTCCCTCAAGCTCCCGAATGTGCTGCTTCAAGGTAAGCTAATCACTCCATAGAATATACAGAAAAGGGCCAGAAGGACAGCTGACACTCGCCGATGCCGATTCACTACTAACAATTAAATGAGCCTCTTCGCCTCGCGCTGAGGAGAGTCGCCCTTCTTCTTTCGGATTGTTGAACAATAAAGGGTTTGCGCCGCTCTAAAAGCACCTCACTTTCACTCAGGACACAGCGCTGCACTTATCTTCAACAATGTGAGGAATTTGACACGCTAAATCCTTTCAATGCCTATGTACTTTAGCGTTAACTCGTTTGGCCTTGGGTTGCGCTGAATATGAGGAGGTTCTTACTTCACACGCTAACGCGCAGCTTAAACATCATTAAATGCGGTTGCAGACGTTATTTAGTATGGGTACCTGCTCCGCTCACTTCACCACACCCGGCTACCCAGGCTCACCTCATGGACTCGCTCAGATTCCAGTGGTCTTGCGTTTTTATTCCTTCACTATTACCACAAAAACGCTTGAAGTTTCATTAGCATTCACTGGTCACAGTCAATTTATATAAAGTCCAAGGTTCACTTTTCACTATCACTTTTCAAATACTTGCCGAGATTCACGGAGGCTGCTCAGTTTCCTCACTGTACTTCACGGCTCACCACATTAACTTGCGCAGAGTCCAGTGTTCACTGGTCGAATCAATCTGCTAAGCGTCCCTGGTTCATTTCACATTCGACTCACTCACAAGTCGATGGCTCATTTCACGCTCGACTTGCTCAAAAGTCGACTAGCCGAAATCACTGCTCAGTTTCCTCACTGTACTTCACGGCTCACCACATTAACTTGCGCAGAGTCCAGTGTTCACTGGTCGAATCAATCTGCTAAGCGTCCATGGTTCATTTCACATTCGACTCACTCACAAGTCGATGGCTCATTTCACGCTCGACTTGCTCAAAAGTCGACTAGCCGAAATCACGGAGCTGTTCTTAGCCCTTGACCTGTTAATATCAAGCCGGTTGTTCCTTAAACCGGCTGCAGCACCGTGCCTTTAGAAAAGGTTGCTTCCGCATTCAAACTGGAAGGCAGTGGGTTCGCGGTGAGGGGCTGAGGTCCTCGTCGCCACTGTTGCATTTAAACTCGTAGTCAAGGTAGGTTAAGAAGTAGAAGCTTTATTAAATCAGCCCCACACCTTGAGGCGGTGCGTAGGTCAGTTAGTCAGAATCCTTATGACAGTTGGGGGCAAGGGAACGGAGCAGGGACAGTGTGGAATGTTGGGGAACCAATCAAGAGGGCAGGTGACAATGGATGCTCTCGCGCAGGAGAGCTGGTAGGCACCACTTGCCTAGGGTTGCAGGGGGAAACTAGGACTAGGTTACAACAGTGACCATTCAGCGAATGGCGTCACAATCGATATCCAAATCATAGCTGACATCGTCAAACAAAGCAATGTTCTGGAAGGCTTATTGCTGGTGACAGCGGGTCAGGGCTGTGTTCAGAGAGCCATTCATTCCCTCTACACTGGGGGACACCTTTAAGGTGCTTATAGTGCAAGAAATTGAATACCTTCGCGAATTGACCAATTGACACAGGTACACAAGCGCAAACACCTCTCTCTGTAAGACTTCTGCAATAAAACCCGGTTCCTGTTGCCGTCATCCAGATGTCTCTATATGTAAAATGAAATGTAGCTTTGTAGGAATCTTCCTTCCGCCTGTGTGGGGCTGATGTAACTGTTTGTACACAGGCTTAAAATGCAAGGGCTGTACCCTCCTTAGATCATGAGTTGCAGTTGTAGAATTCCAGACCACCAGCTTTCGATGACGACTGCCGCTTCATCGTCCCTTCCAACAGCTACACCTGGCTCTGTCTTCACTTCAAAAAGATTCTGCCCCTCAGTAAGAGGGTAGACAACCTAATATACTGTGCTTCCATCTGATCATTTCATTGGGTGTCATACGTTTATACATCAGGTTTGGAAATGATGCAATCGTTTGCAAACCTGACCTACAAGATGGCACCCACTGCTGGAAGTCAATACCGCACTTCAGCTGGAGCGATAATCCATTGGGACCTGCTGCTAGAATGGATTTTAGATAACAATTCTCCTCCCTGGACAGCAGTCTGGACCTATCCTAAGGGTTCAAATATCAGCTGATATCATTTCTGCTTTGTGATCTTTACCAGACTTTACCATCATAACTCCAAACTTTTATATTACGGTATTAGGCGAGCTTCATTACGGTCTTTAGAAAAGGCTGTTGAAGTAGCCTTGGATGGCTACGTCCCAAAGTAGTGTTTTTAAGTACAAGTGGAACTAAAAAAGGCTTCTTAGCGATAGGAAGTAGAAACGTGTTCACCTGTCCGTCACACCAAAGGAAACTCCCTTAACATCCACAAGACGCCGAGCAAATCCGTTTCAAGTAGTCACATCACACTCACTCTTACATTTGCAAATGTACGTTAGTTGTTAGTTTGATAAGGCACAGTTTTTCCCCAGAACGCGGTGCCATGCGTGCATTGCAGTACCACTGTCCGATTCCTGTAGATGCAAAACTGCGCTGTGAGTTCAGGAGACTCCTCAAGACCTGGCTGTTTGATCAGTAGCCGCTCCCTCCCAGCGCCTTGAGACCCTCACGGGAGAGTAGCGCGCTCTACAAATGTATGTTTGTTTGATTGATTGATTGATTGTTCGAATGACGTCATATAAGACAAAAACCTAATTTCCACTAGACGGGAATCAGGAGGTCTGTAAGGATATTATTAAAAAGTAATATAAGAAAATAGCTGATTGAGAGGTTCCCACTTTCACAGTTTTATGTTCAGTTCCATCTGCACTAGGTTTTTCTTTTTATTGAATAGTTTTATTGGCATGTGTAATAAATAACAAGATATTTCCTAAGTAATAACGCTGAAATCAGTCAAAAACAAGAACAAGTTCAATATTATGGCATAAACGAAAACGAATTGCACAACTTGAAGTTTTTCTACCCACATCAAGCTTCCCACACGCAGTGCTTAATTTGTAAAATATTAAGTGCAGGTGCTATCATTTTCTTAGGCTGCCACACCCACTCTCCATGGCTCCGCCCACTTCCTCCAGGGGCTCCACCCACTTCTGTTATCGGCTCCGCCCACAAACATATGCCTCAACACATCAGAGTTGCCTCCTAACTCCTTGAGGTCTGCAAGAAGCTGAAGACTTGGCTCTTCGCATAAGCACCTAGGGGTCCTCACACTTGCGATGCACCTGGACACCCTCTCAAGTCATTAGTGCGCTAATCAAATCAATATAACATAACATATGGGAAGCTAGTATGACAACAACTTAAAAGTGAACGCAAATTAGAGAATGTGTGTATATCTCAAAATGCAGTTTTAGGAAAGGTTATTTGAGGACTTGAGGCAGCTTTGCAAACTTAAAGAGAATGTGTTTGTACTGTGCTGTTTAAAAGAAAGGAAAGGATGAAGGAATGAATATAGTAAAGAAAGTAGCAACAAATGCAAAATGGAAGGAGTACTGGAGTGAGAAAATATATAAGTAATGGATGAATGAAGAAGGAAATAAAAAAATGTGAAAGGAAGAAATTAACGGATAGAGGAAGGAAGGAAGTGAACTATGTGGGATGAATGAACAGAAAGAAGAAAGGAAAGGAGGAAGAAAAGTAGAAGGAAGGGTTGAGGATAAGAACGGAAGAAATTAAAGAAAGGATGAAGGGAGCAGCATGAAAAAAATACTAAGGAACAAATGAAGGAAGAGGGGAGAAATGCACTGAGGGAGGAGGCTGTGAAGGCTGACGGCTTAAAGTTCCCTGGCCTTAACGAGATTGTGCGCTCTGACACAACAACATTAAAATGTAATCGACATTAATAGCATTATCTGTGCATAATCAAAATTCAAAAAGTTGTGACAAGTACTTGAAGTGAAGTGGCAGGCCGTGTGCGGTGGCCGTGGGCAGACTTCAATCATCTTCAGAACCAGCCAGCTGCAGTGTGGTCTGGCGCGTGGGCATCTGACTCAAGCTAAGTCAAGCAGCTGGCTGCCAGTGACCCCGTGGCAATTATCTGCCGGTCAGTGCAGACGAAGCTGCGGCCAGCAGTGTTCTCTACTTCAGTCACAGTGACTGCAACGTAAGCCCCCCATAGCGTGGGATGTCCGGTCGAGCTGCAGGTGCGAGCTGCACATTCTCAGTGCTGGCAAAGCAACTCCGAGCACAGAACACCATTATTGCCGCACCCGGCGCCACCCCAACAGGCAGTAGGCACAAGACTCAGTGAGGCCCGCTCAGGTGCCAATAGTAGCTATTGGATACATGGGTCACCTTGACGGCCCTGGGTACCATCAGAGAGGATTGCGTGTTAGGACGGAGCCATTCTTATAGGTTGAAGGTAGCCCATACCATACAGTACAATGCTGTGGCCCCACTGTCTAGCCTGACCGAGATCTCCTTGCCCAGCAGTCAAACGTCATTTCCGGTTCATCGCGTTTGTACTTGTATATTCTCGTAGGCTGTTTTTGTCCTTTCTTGTTTACTAAGGCTGTGGATTTGACCAGTTTGCGCTAATGTGTTTTTCGAACTGGCCCTTTCCCCCTCATTGAGCTGCGGAGTTACTAAGCGCATAACGCATAGCTCCCAAGGTTTCAGATTGCCATGTGTGACATTTTTTTTAATTTCTGTGTAATTATGAGACATTACAACGACTAAGAGTGACACTTTCTCTCGAGCAGAAATCATGCAATGAAGACGAGGCAAACTTCTAAATAACAGAAATTACAGACATTCGAGCAACAAGAAACTCCCCCTGCCCGCCCCCCTCCCTCTTCCCTGCCTGGGCCCCAGTGCTGAGAGAGCAGCGAGAGTTAGCCTGGCTGGTAAAACGGTCACGCACTGACCCGTAGTCTGGAAAGATAAACCCAATTAGTAAGGGCTCCCATTATAAGGATGAGAAGACAGAGCAGCCCTGCGGCCGGGCCTGCAGATTTACTGTGATTAAATCAGATCTGCAGATAAACCTGGCTCATTCAGAAGGATGATGAGACAGAGCATCCCTCACAGCAGATTGTAAACTATATTGATTGTGTGTCACTAAAATAATTTATCAGATATCAGACTGTGCGTGCCACTCCGGGGCGGCGCTGACACAAGCACTAATTATTAAACTCTGCATAGCTGCCAAGGTTTCAGATTGCTATGTGACATTTTCATAATTTTAGTGTCATTATGAGTGACATACAGTGACTATGAGTGACACTTTCTTGTGTATAAAATCAAGCAATGAATATGAGATAAACATAAATATCAGAAATTACACCAATATGAGCAACAAAACACTCTAAGGAAATCTTAAAACTTTTGCACAGCACCAGAAATGGAAGGGCACCAACTTCACATGAAGGCCTGTAGTGATAAATGAATGCAAAATTGCTATTGAACTAAAAGAGCTCGTGACAAGTGTACTACAGCTGCAGGGATGGCCTTGCACCGGAGCGGTGATTCACACAGTAAAGCTCTCGGCTCCTCTGGCCAGCTCTGCTCCCTGAAACTGTTGCAGGGCTGCTTGATACTGCTGGCGCTGTCATCTGACAGACAGCCTTTCTGTTGCTGTAGTGTCTCTCTTCCACGGATCACGTTAGGGATGCAATAAAAGCCTGTCCCGAGTCCTCCAAACTGTGACAAACGCACACGACTGGAGGGAGGACTTCACTGGTAAGTGTGAAGTTCAGTTCCGTCTGGCCTGCCAATTATTTCCAGATAGGGCGGGCGGCAGGCTACAGTTTGAAAAAACATCCTGCGCCTATACCAAAAACTCAACCTCACACACAACACAGATCAGGTAAGTGTTGTGCACGAAACCAACTGGACAGGTGACAAGGGAAAAATGAAAAGTAAGATGTTTTCATGTAAAAGCACCCACCGGTGAAAAGTGACAACATGCCAAAACCAGCTGCATTATTATTGATTGCATAGGCCTAGTAATGCATGTCGTTTTTAAATCGTCACACAGTTCAAATTTACCACCAGTCAATGCTACAAATGTCCCAAAAATATATTGTTTACTGACACAATCAAAAACTTTGCAAACGAAATAATAAATTATGAAGCAGGCATATTTATGGCTTACCTGAATGGAGGAAAGCAAACAGCTAATAACACTGTGTGTTGTTGGCACATGGTTTTGGCCAAAGTAGCATGTAACTGGCAGCCAGCCCCTTAACAATACCACTGACTGCCCTGTCTCTCAGTCTCTCCTCGGGATCAGACTGTGTTAATTGGAGTGCGGCCGGGCGGTGCAAAGTGTCATCATGGTGCTGCAACTCGCACTCTCCACAGGCCCCCCCGTTGGGTCTATGCCGCCTTGAGTTTCTACAGTCTGTCTCCTGGCCACTGCTAGCCCTGGTATGAGCTGGGCTCAGCTCTGGCCCAACGTCGAGCGAAAAGGGTGACGACTGCCGTGATCCAGAGCGGACGGCTTCCCCTGGGATGCTGCCTTAAAGTAGGCCTCCGTCCCGGGCCTTGTGACTGGGGGAGCGGGCGCACATTAGACTGAAGGCCTGTCCAGGCATATGGGGCAACAGGAAGGGGAGGCTAACATTAGAGAGTCACTCACTCAGGTCGAGGCTGCAGCTGTGCCCATCCCGCCTGTCTAACGGCCGCCGGGTTAATTATATTATATTAAAGTATTGCCTCGTCCTCCTACGCAGACAGCCGGCAGCACAACGGCGCCACAGAGCTGCCCGTAACGCAACTGCTGAGGGCAGGCCCTACCCGGGTATCCGGGCAGATTGCAACATTGTAGCACACCACTAGTGAGAGCATGATATTTAACTATTTAGTGATACTGAGCCTGGCAAGTCAAAAGTCAAGTCTGCTGTGGCCCGGGCCGGGCGCAGAGCACACAGGTGTCAGAGGCGGCGCCGGCGGCCCCGTTTCAGCGTTGTCATCAGAGTGCCGGTCAGTGGCACAAATGCTTAAGTGTGACAATGCATTTAGCACCACGCTGAAATGCGTTAGAGAAGCAAAGCATGCTTTCTTCACTGATTGGGATAATTCTTTAACAATTACTGGGGCTACCGCTCGGGTTAAGGAAACTTTCATAGACCCGGCCCTGAGAAATAAGTGCCGGTGCTAAGCACCGGAAAGCACCGGCACAAATTAAGCACTACACGACAATTAGAACATTTACAAACAGAATGTCATGTTACACACCCTTGAGCATTGTGTCATCTCACTCCAAAGTGAGTGGGAAGGAAGATACAAGAAGGTGGCGGAGGGAACGCACAGCAAAGGAAGGGCTGGTGGGAGAAAACAAAGAGGGTTGGGAGGAAGAGGAGCGTAGCGCGATACGCCGGAAGGAGCCAGCAGGAGTGGACAGAGGCTAGAGTTGTAAAGTAGTCCCTCATGCAGTTCAATTCAAGCACTCAAGTGGGGCGGAAGAATACATGCTCCCATCCAATTACTCACTGGGCTGAGCCACAATATGATTGACAAAGCTTGAAGCCAAGCACTGAAAGAGGCGGGGTGAAGACCGCCAATAGTTGAAAGCAATTGACTCAACGCCCACTCTATGAGGAATGTAAGCAATAGTCTGTGTCAAACCCAGACCTAAAAACCTTCTGCCAAAACGCCAGAACATATAAATTATGAATCAGAGAGCCAGGTGGGTTCTTTTCCACATCCTCAGCAATTATTCAATGAACAAAAGGGTCAATGAATACATGCTGAGTAACTTTTAAATAGTGATCTACCGCAACAATGCACAGTACTGGCGTGTTATCAATGACATGTTTCCAAAGTTTTATTTCAGTTGCTGGATTCACTGTGCAAAGATGCCAAAGTATAAATAAATATATAAATGCTGTGCCCGTTTTGGTTTTGTGGGGCATAAAAAGAGATCAAATATTCAATTTCTTTTATTGACTAACCTTATCGGACCAGGAGGTTTCAGTCTGCAAGTTTTGAAGCAGCATCACAAGGCCTTCAGACTCCTCCATGGTCCCTGGTGGTCCATGTTCCAAAGACATCCTTTCCCTTGAGGTCTTTGTTGACAATGGGAGTGCAGTGGGTTCGAGGGTCTCCTCTATACAATTAAAGACCCTCGCTGGTTTGGACGTGTCAGCAAAATATTTTGTACAAAATTCGCCTGCTTTATTGATAATCCTGCTGTGAAATTTATCAATAAAACCCCCAATTCTAAAAGTTGGATTGTAGCTGGTATTTTTCAGATTCTCCAAATATGATTAAAAGTGTGCAAGTGTCATTTGGTTTTATGACGTATATTTGTAAGTCAAGAGAATGTGGCTGGACAGCGTCAGGAAGTCGAACCCTAAGCTCATTATGTCGACAGGGGTATTGGTTGGGAGCCATCTTTATATACTTAAGATAGAAAAACTAGAGGCGGTCACTTAAACAGTGGTGGCAGTGCATAAGAAGGAAGTCATACCACAATATATTTAAGAGGTAAAATGAAAGAGTGTGCATTTTAGGGGTTAATGCAGCACCCCAGCAGTAACGTTTGCAGATGGAGCCAGTGGCAGAGTTTTTTTCTATTTTTCAAGAATGTTGCTTTACTGTAGGACGAAGTAAATTTGCATGGGCAACTGGGCCCTCTTTCTCCCCTAGCTGTATCTCAGAGGTACCTGGATGAGCCTGTCTAACCTAGCTCCCAGAATAGCAGCTACTGGGAGATCGAAGCTTTGGCCGGTGAAATGTCGCCGTCCTGCTGCGCCATCTCAGTAGGCCGGGGACCTTTCAAAGTCCTTGCTCCTTTGGTCGGACATCAAAAGCTTGGTCCATTGGTGTATAAGAGATGTGTGCCAGCAGGCTTCAGAGTCGAAAGGTTCAAACAAAGATGTAACAATGTTAATTTTGTTATAATCTAGTTCATGTCCGACAAAGTTTAGACGCTCTTGGCACAAATAACAGGCATTTATTAAGTATCTGGGTAATTGGGGTGTGGAGCGGAGGCATGCGATGGATTATCATTCGGTTGTTAGAGTGGTGGGGGGGAGCTTAAATGAGAATGAAATTGTGTGTGTGTGCACTCTCCTTCTAATCATTCCTTCTTCATTCGTCGACTCCTTCCAACCAACCTCTTTAACAACCCCCACCAATCCATCCTCTCTGCAAAGCCACTGTGTACCTCTTCCCATCCCGTTTTCCTCACCTCCCGTTTTCCTCCCAAGCCATGAAATCTATGCCCTTTATTTCACTTTTCCAACTTCTCTAATGCTCAAGCAGTTGACACATACCTGTCTCCTTGGCTTCAACACCATTGCTTTCATCTCCATGTTTACAACCCCTGGCAGATCACTGTAATACTCTTGTTACTGCCAGTTCTAGTTTCCTTTCTTTTCCCATTTCTGCATATATAATCTTGAAGTGACCGGGCTCTAATGCACTCAACCCTCCATAAATGATTTCTGAATGCTAATTCACGCTGGGATGCAGAGACCTATTGCTGACGCGATTTCCTTGATGCCGGGTGGCACTTTCTGCAGAGGCAATATTTATTTACTCACAAAGAGGTTTCGTACAGCGTTTGATGATATCATAGTTAGTAACCCTTCCTAGTGCACTGTGTTGGTCACTACCAGCCAGCTCCAATCGGTGGTCAGTATTGTATTCTTGACTGAAGTAGCCACTAATGTAAAGATGATGGTATTTGTTATCAGTTCAGGATAGTTTTTTGTTTTTTTTAAAATATTTTATATATGCATTTTACTTTTCATTGTCAGAAGTAGCTCTCGTTATTGAAAAAGTTGCAGACGCGTAAACTAGACCGCTAGTAAGGTTTCAGTCCCAGGTAAGTGGAGCCAGGGCACAAAAACCTTCCTCATTGGTTCAAATGAATGTATGTTCTTCCCAGTGGGGTGACGTAACGTGCTCAGGGTGTGCCTAGGTAAGGTGCCGCAGGGAATGGGGAAGAGGGTTAGGAGGAATCAGCTTAGTTTGACAGGTGCATGTGAGCAACAGCAAAATAATTATTTCGTCGAAAAGGCGCTCATTTCTTGGAACACGCGGGGTAGCAGGAGGGGGCACAAAAGGATATATCTTCTGACATTTTCA
This sequence comes from Lissotriton vulgaris, assembly GCF_964263255.1. Classification (NCBI taxonomy): domain Eukaryota; kingdom Metazoa; phylum Chordata; class Amphibia; order Caudata; family Salamandridae; genus Lissotriton; species Lissotriton vulgaris. The sequence goes on along the minus strand of NC_141697.1, from coordinate 59,280,471 downwards.
CAATGATTTTTTTTTAAGGAAAGACTTAATCTGACAGCCGATAAACGCTTCCATTAGGCTCGTTTAACAACGCTAAAGTGTTTTGCCGCAGAGCTGAAAGGGAGACCCCGATGAATGGCGCCCATTGTGCGCGGGGCCCGGAAACCTCATCAAATAGATTCACATTTGCATTTGTAAAGAGACATGACTTTTTGCTTCACAGTTTAGGTCCTGAAGAAGGGCACACCTCTTAACCCTCCAATGTTCGTATATTAACCATGCTTTAAATGGTCTCCACTGTCTACAGTGTCCAAGAGGCTCTTGTCGCCAAATGTTGATGCCAGTGTTGCCACCAGGGAAGTAATACATGGCCCGTAAGGCAAATACGATGAAGGGATGTGTTAGTAAAGCAAACTCAGCATCTGCCCATACCTTGTACTGTACGCCATGGCCGGTTCGAACTAGGGTGATGCCCCACGCCACCAACAAGCAACCCAGTGCTGTGCCCTGCAAACCTTCCTGGTCTGTCGCTGAATCTGATGTCCCTAGGAGCTTAAAGAAATGGAAAGGATCATTGTCACCGTCATCGCCGATCTCCCATCCATCGTTGGTGCCACAAAACTCCACCACCACGTCACCAACAAGCAAACCAGTGCCGTGACCCGCAGACCGTCCTGGTTTGTCGCTGAAACTTGTGTCGCCTGGAGCTTAAAGAAATTAAATGGATCTAAAACTGAATCCCTGTTCCTCATTGTCACCCGCATCCCCGTTCTCCCATCCATTGTTGGTGCCACACACCTCCACGTCCCTAACAAGTGATCCAGTGCTGTGACCTGCAAACCTTACTGGTCTGTCACTAAAACTTGTGTCCCTAGAAGCTTAAAGAAACTAAATGGATCTAAAATTGAACGCCTGCTCCTCATTGTCACCCGCATCACCCATTTCCCATCCATCATTAGTGCCACACACCTCCAAGTCATCAACAGCGAGCTGGTGCTGAGACCCACAAACCTTCCATATGCAACGCTGAGTCTTGCGTCCCTGGGAGCTTGCAGAAATGGAATGGATCCAAAACTCAATGCCTGCTCCTCAACGTTGAACCCGCAAATAAATCCCCATCCACGAATGGTGTTTGTGGTTCTGGTGTGCTCCCAAAGGGTCAAAGGTGTAATGTCAAGCTGATGACCATCCAGCTCCTCTACACCCCCTGCAAATCACGCTGGTGCATAATTACAGACACAAGCCTCAGAAAAGAGAGAGAGACATCTTCCCAAGTACTGACTGACCATTAGATTATGTAGAGCTGTCAACTACTCACAGCGCTCATGCGTCTTCCATGAATGGGGTTGGAATCAACTAACAAAGGAAAGGCCACCTCCACTAAGGAGGGGCATCCAGGACTTGCAGCCTAGGTGTTCAATGTGTTGCAAAGCACATCTCAACACCAAGCGAGGCACATCTCAACGCCCAGCGAGGCACATCTCATCGCCCAGCGAGGCACATCTCAACGCCCAGCGAGGCACATCTCAACGCCCAGCGAGGCACATCTCAACGCCCAGCGAGGTGGTGTACCCTTGTCAATAACAATCGACTAATTACCACCTGAGCTACCATATTGAGAATTAGGCTGAAGTCTCGACCAATCAAAATGTAGGAAGAACTCTGCACTCCCTACACTAAGTTCTATGGCATCCACGAAGACCACAAAACATGAGCAACACATTTTGCAAAGCAAAACTCTTTTTCCTCCGATTGTTGAAATGGAATGCCAAAACGTTTCTCTTATCCATAATTTGGACAAGATACCGTTTCTTTCTTAATACATGGTCCCCGGCTTGCACAATCCCAGTTGATATCAGCACCGCCACAGTATTACTGCACTTGCAGAGAATTATAAAACTATACAACCCTTTCCCTCTCAGGGGCGTGGTTGTGCATTTTAATACAACTGCTTATTTCAGGGACAGAATTTCATATTTACCATTATCCATCTCTCACAAATGAGCTGTAAAGAATTGTTTTACTATGCAATTTATCAGTTTAGTTGCTTTCATATGTTACAATAAAGTATACAAAAAAGTGAAGACTGTTTTGCATAATGTTGGGTTCAAACGGAGGTGGCACGGGTTGCAAAATAATGTGATGCGGTACCGAGTTAATACCAGTAGCTGAGATTGATTCAAGCATTCCACCCATCTCTTTATGCATACTTTAGTGAGTCACCCTAAGTGGGACGAGGATGCCCAGACATGGTCCTGTGCACACTGTGCCACTAGAACCAAATTATGCCTGGCCGATGAGCTCTAATAAGAATGAAACAGATCCTGGATTGCTTCTGTTCCAAATCAGGGAGGACCTGCCTTGGCAGTTCGGCTGCTGGACTGTTCCCATGAGGAGCAGGGTCTAGACTGATTTGCATATGACTGGGCCCAAACTGAGCGATGGACCGTCCGTGCAACCAAGCTAAACCTGGCTGATGAGCCCAGAATAAGTGCAAAACCAGTCCTGGGTTGCTTGCGTTCCGGTTCAGGGAGGACATAGCTTGGCAGTTTGGCCTGGACTGATCCCTGCTCCCATTGGGCAGGGTTATAACTGATTTGCAAATAGCTGGGTCCAAACTGAGGTGTCATGGTGTGCAAAATAATGATGGATTGGGATGCACCCTGAGTAATGAATGCAAGCTTTCCATCCATCACTTTTTCTTATACTTTAATTTTACAAGTGTGTACATTTTGGAACATCAGTGCCCACAAAGCAGAGCAGGGTTCATTTTAATTGTTTTTAAAAGATTCTATTCAATTATATATTAATAAACTGTGCCCATATAGCTAGATGAACCACAGTCTGGGGGGCAGAACATATGGGGCAGTGAAAGCATGCGGGGGCCCTTATCCAGCACTTTGAGGCCTGTGCGCTGCATCTTGGGGCCTGTGCGCTGCATCTTGGGGCCTGTGCGCTGCATCTTGGGGCCTGTGCGCTGCATCTTGGGGCCTGTGCGCTGCATCTTGGGGCCTGTGCGCTGCATCTTGGGGCCTGTGCGCTGCATCTTGGGGCCTGTGCGCTGCATCTTGAGGCAATCTGGATACCCAGTCACACCTATTATGTGTAAAAAGATCAATGTCTCCCTGTGGTGGACGCCTGGATACTCTCGGCTGTCTTGGCGCATTCAAGCCTCCGTTCTCTCACTTTGGCTTTGGTTCCAGTCGCTGGTCAGTGATTGAAAGGGGACAGAAAGAGTGTTATGTAGTATCAGGTATGCTATGACACACCTGCCCTTTGCCCTAGTTTCTGGGTAGCTCTAGGAGCAAGAGGGGACAACTCAGAGGGTTTGAGCACAGGCGGCTGACATTCTGCCAAACATCACAAAGTAGCAATGTTTTAAACATCCATTGGCACACCTTTAAAAGTGACCCTGGGTTCACACCACAGAAGTGAACTGTTCCACGTTCAAGTTAGCAGCCTGAGGCTGTTGTAGTCGGTGACAAAGGGCATTGGTCATAGCACGAGGGTCTACTGTCTGAGGAACCACTGCCTTGCACCTTTTTCACAGTCTAGCTCCTTGCTGCTTGTTCAGAGACCAGCTCCTCTTGCTGAGACCACCTCCTTGCTGCTTGTTGAGAGCCCAACCCTTTGCTGCTTGTTGAGAGTCCAGCCCCTTGCTGCTTGTTGAGAGTCCAGCCCCTTGCTGCTTGTTGAGAGCCCAACCCTTTGCTGCTTGTTGAGATCCCAACCATGTCCTGCTTGTTGAGAGTCCAACCCTTTGCTGCTTGTTTAGAGTCCAGTCCTTTGCTGCTTGTTGAGAGTCCAGCCCCTTGCTGCTTGTTGAGAGTCCAGCCCCTTGCTGCTTGTTGAGAGTCCAGCCCCTTGCTGCTTGTTGAGAGTCCAGCCCCTTGCTGCTTGTTGAGAGTCCAGCCCCTTGCTGCTTGTTGAGAGTCCAGCCCCTTGCTGCTTGTCGAGAGTCCAGCCCCTTGCTGCAAGAGTCCACCCTCCTGCTGCTTGTCCAGAGTCCAGCCCCTTGGTGCGTGTCCAGAGTCCAGCCCCTTGGTGTGGGTCCAGAGTCCAGTCCCTTGGTGTGGGTCCAGAGTCCAGCCCCTTGGTGCGGGTCCAGAGTCCAGCCCCTTGGTGCGGGTCCAGAGTCCAGCCCCTTGGTGCGGGTCCAGAGTCCAACCCCTTGGTGCGGGTCCAGAGTCCAGCCCCTTGGTGCGGGTCCAGAGTCCAGCCCCTTGGTGCGGGTCCAGAGTCCAGCCCCTTGGTGCGGGTCCAGAGTCCAGCCCCTTGGTGCGGGTCCAGAGTCCAGCCCCTTGGTGCGGGTCCAGAGTCCAGCCCCTTGGTGCGGGTCCAGAGTCCAGCCCCTTGGTGCGGGTCCAGAGTCCAGCCCCTTGGTGCGGGTTTAGAGTCCAGCCCCTTGGTGCGGGTTTAGAGTCCAGCCCCTTGGTGCGGGTCCAGAGTCCAGCCCCTTGGTGCGGGTCCAGAGTCCAGCCCCTTGGTGCGGGTCCAGAGTCCAGCCCCTTGGTGCGGGTCCAGAGTCCAGCCCCTTGGTGCGGGTCCAGAGTCCAGCCCCTTGGTGCGGGTCCAGAGTCCAGCCCCTTGGTGCGGGTCCAGAGTCCAGCCCCTTGGTGCGGGTCCAGAGTCCAGCCCCTTGGTGCGGGTCCAGAGTCCAGCCCCTTGGTGCGGGTCCAGAGTCCAGCCCCTTGGTGCGGGTCCAGAGTCCAACCCCTTGGTGCGGGTCCAGAGTCCAGCCCCTTGGTGCGGGTCCAGAGTCCAGCCCCTTGGTGCGGGTCCAGAGTCCAGCCCCTTGGTGCGGGTCCAGAGTCCAGCCCCTTGGTGCGGGTCCAGAGTCCAGCCCCTTGGTGCGGGTCCAGAGTCCAGCCCCTTGGTGCGGGTCCAGAGTCCAGCCCCTTGGTGCGGGTCCAGAGTCCAGCCCCTTGGTGCGGGTCCAGAGTCCAGCCCCTTGGTGCGGGTCCAGAGTCCAGCCCCTTGGTGCGGGTCCAGAGTCCAGCCCCTTGGTGCGGGTCCAGAGTCCAGCCCCTTGGTGCGGGTCCAGAGTCCAGCCCCTTTGCTGCTTGTCCAGAGTCCAGCCCCTTTGCTGCTTGTCCAGAGTCCAGCCCCTTTGCTGCTTGTCCAGGGACCAGCTCTCTCCAGAGCCCTTTCCCAAATAAGGTCCAATGTCCTCAAGTGCCACTGCACTTGCCTTCTCCAGGTGAACACAACCTGTAGGTCCATGATATTCATCTACAGCGGGGGGCTCTATGGGCATTGATTACACCTAGGCTGTCCGGTTTTAGGTTTAAACCTATAATAACAGAGAAAACCCCACTGAAAGAGAAATAGCCCTCACCAGTAAAAAACATATAAACACTGAAAAATACACCGGCACAACTAGAAACTAAATACCATTTAAAGAAAGAAAAAAGATAGTGACAGATTCATTTTTATTCTTCCTGAAGGGCCCAATACAATTGTCATACAAACTAGCAGTAAGAAAGCCTGGGCTAACATTATACTGCTTGAGTTTTGTTGTTCAGGGATGCCACTAAAATGTTGTTTCTTCTTCCTTTTTTTCTTTTTTCAGTTTTGTGGTCTTTGGTCTAAAGATGAAGGGTTTAGAACCATGTTTTAGATTTTGTTTAATTATTTTATAAACTGATAGGTAAAATGGCTGGTTTCATAAGAATCTGCCCTAATATGTGTCATCACATTTACCCACAGAGAATGGGTAAAAACTCTTAATACATCAGCCCGTAGTTTCTAGTAAGTCACTATAGATAGTAGATGAATTGCCAACACCTCAGGCTTTAAACATTCAATGCAATGTATAGTGACAAGTATATGTAAAAAGAGCACTATCTCCAAGCATCTGGGATAGTAGTGAAAACAAAACACCAGACTTTTGGAAAACATGGAACGCAGTGTTTCTTGGAATGCTCTGCAAAAAAGGTTCTTTCCAAGTTCAACAACGATTAGAGTGATATTGTTTGTATTGCAGTGATTCAGCTACCTATATGAAAAAGTTGTGTGATGACCTGTGAAGGAAGCTCTGCAAAGAGCTTCCTTGTAGGAGATCCTTGCCAGTGGCTAGATAGAATGCTGAAAGCATCTTTACAATTTTCAGAGTTAATAAGGAATGCTATTGATGTTTTAGTCCATTCTGGTGCACTGTTTTCGTATGCACAGGAACTAAAATGCAAATATTTCTCATTTCATGCTTTGTGTGGCATAAAAAAAGAGTCATTACAACTGTGTCCCTTAGCTGACGGTTCTCAGTCCAAGGGGCTATGAATTCTATATTATCCATGTGGCAACCGTTTACAGAATTTTTGGTGAGTGATGATGCCAAAGGCAAGAAATGTGAGGATCTTTGGTTGCATATTGATAGTGATGTGAAAAAAGTACACTCTATTGCATGCTTAGATTTTTAAGGGAAAACATAACTGCTGAAGTGGATGCAATTAAAAAAACGAGAGTCTGAAAACACCCTGGTCTGCCAAGTGTTCAGAAATAATTGGTGTGGATGTGAAACATCTCCTTGAGAGTAGGCTGGGTGACATCTTTAGTGCTTTTGGCTCTGCAACATGTTCCATGTTAATGTGCTTGCCACTTGGTAAGCAAAGCAATTTTGAAGCGCAATTCAGGAAATTTTATTTTATAATGTATGAGAGATGGCTTGCAATGATGCATAAAAATGTCTCTTCACCAACCATGGCATTTGAAGTCAATGAAACCTCACTGTGGTACTCTGTACAAGTTCTAGATCCCTTCCATTAAGGGGAATTTCCTCCGTAGTTTCAAAAGTGCGACATCATTTTTGACCGCTTCTATAACTCTGGGGGCATAAGCGCTTAGCTCAATGCAAATGTTGCGGAACCTGCCCTGAGAATCGCAATCTTCAAGTAAACCAGTATTGGCATGGAAAGTTATGTCAGTGGCCAGAGTTAACAAACTGTGTACTGGTTGTTTTGGTGCTGCCCATCTCAAGTGCTAATGTTGAGAGGGCCTTTTCTCAGAAGTTTACATGGAAGGAAAGAGCAAGCGCATATGACCAAAGACTCACTGAAGAAGTTTGGTGCACTACAATATGTTTAATTTGCAAAAATCTATTTGGGCATCATATACACTATATGTAGACTGTCTATATACCATTCAATATCAGTGCAGAAAGCAAGCAATAATAAAAGCAAAACATTCCACAAACACCGGAAAAACACTGTTTCTGTTGTTTTTAATGTCGCGAAAATGTGTAAACACTGATAACCACTGTTTTTTTAAGAAATTGAAATCACTTGAAAACACTGAAAAAACCACACCAGAATTTACTCAAAATAGAGACTGAAAACAGGAAAGCTTAATTACCTCTCATTAGTACCAGTTAAACACCCAAATATAAGCAAAAGAGAGGTGATCACACCAGCTTTGCAAAGGGCCATTCACTGTACAGCAATACGTGTTGCTGCATTTTTATTAACTTTTGAACCGTTTGAGCTAGAAACAAACGTTGTTTTGATAAAATCTGCAGGTTATGCGGCAGATGGTGGATTATGAGGCAAATGCCGCAAATCCACATTAACACTTTCTAGGAAAAGGTTTAACCTCATTAGTACCACTTTGGCACCCAAATACAGAAATAATCAACAGAAAGGTGACAAGCCAAGTGCCAACCTATGCAATAGACGTGAAACTGTGCAACAAAACGTTTTGTCGCATTTTTAGTGATTTGTCATCCTTTTGAGTTAGGTACTTTAAAAAAAATGTTGCCGAAATCAAGAAGATCGTTTGTGTGCAGGGGAAGGAACCATGACATACTGCATTGATGAGGAGGGCTGCGGTTCATACACTGTGGGCTGTGTTATAAGTAATATATACAGGTTTGTGGTTCATATATAGGATCAGAACATACTGGGTTACTTTGCAGCATGTTCAGGGATATCCTTACAGATTGAAACTGGATGAAGCTTGTACTGGGCCCATAATTATTGTTGTGATCTGTTGCAAAGGTTTTCCTCTGACAACTTCATGAGAGTTTTAAAGAACTTTTCAACCTTGGTACATTTCAATAAAGGTTTCTTAGGTCTTAAAAATAATCAGTGGAAAAGGGCATGCATGGGTTTTTCCATGTAGCCTCTCATCTGATCACACACATAACAAGCAGTTGCAATGCAATAGGTCTCTCATTTGTGAGAGTTTATGCTATTGACATTGTAAATGACAATACCTTTTATTCATGTTTTGATAATTAACACATAAATAAAAGCCATGTCCTGTACAATGTCAATAGCTTAAACTCTTGTAAATGCCAGACCTATTCAAAGAAGCTGCAGTTATTGTCCCGGACTGCTTAGAAAGTGAAAGCGCGCATGGTGCGCTGAATGTTGCTGGAAAGCATGTGTGACTGCAGTAGGAGAAACTATTAAAAGAAAAAATAGTGCTTACAGACTAAAAAAGACTCCCTGTGTAACAACCAAAGTAAAAGGGCCAGTCCTGATGGGAGGTTAGGAATGAAGACAAGGCGGTACTAAGGAGGAACTAACAAGCCTATTAATGAATCAGAAGCCAGCATTTACATAGGACAATGACACAAGCCAATTACAAATATAGGCGCAGAGTGGGCGGGGCTTCTATTCCATACTCCAATACAGCATGGCTCGCAGAGCAGCGCATGCGCTGACCAGGCTCGACCTAAAAAACAATGTTTCGTTGGAGAATGTTCTCCCAAAAATATTTTGTGAGATAAAAAAAACTCCACCAAAAACTTTTTTGCAAGACATTTCAACTGCAGACAAAGTTTGGTGAAGGTGACAAACTTCTCAACTTTGTTGCAAATGTTGTGACGTCTATTAAAATGTACCTTACTGTCACCCATATCTCAGTAGTCCCGCCAATAGAGATATTAAATGATTAAACCGGGATAATTAAACTATTATATTAACATAAAACAATTTGAATGAGTGTAAAACAAAGATCAAAGGCACATACATTTATGTTCTCATTAGTCTAACGGGAATCAAAGTATTCATAGAATAAAGACAAAAACAAGCATATCTCTTCTCTAATTTACTTTCGAATTCATACAATTGCGTAATCCTCTGTTTATTTCTAGATTTGTTTTCCTCATAACTTTCCAATTGTATCCTCTTCTTTTGTTAGCTTGTAAAGCACCTAATGTCTACTCGCGAGACATATTAATAATAAATGCATGTTTCAGATTTCCCCCATTTCAAATCATATCTCACTCTTTTAGATCTGACCTTGAGGCTGTTTATCTGTATCTCCATCCCCATGTAATCGATAAAATTGATACATGAAAAGATATGTACACATAAACATACATGAAACGGGTGGGGATTTGGGTCAGACCTCTTTATCCATTGGTGTATCCAGCTGTCATTCACATTTTGTTTATGCCCACCACAGCATACAGTATAGGGGGAATAGACCGACCCACTGCAACAATTTGCCCCCTTGCACTGCGATTAACAGGATTTCTCAGATAACTTGCACATCAGCATTACCGCCTAAAAAGAAGTGTACTTCAGTTCCATGGATTGTAGGTCAATATTTTACTTTGGAAATGCTTTTTCCTTGCCATTCTTTATCCTTTTATGATCTTGGCCACACACAGCTTTAGCTGACTGATGGATAAACCTATTGTTTCTAATGTCCACGGTGTAGGCTTCGGCACCCCCGTGCTCGTGATTTCTTCAGCCGGTTGTCTTGTATCCTTCCACTGCTGACATTGCTTGCATTCAGGAGCTATTTTTCTTTTGTTTTCAAAATTCCATGGGAGTGTATGTGTTTTCTTGCTCGCTCCTTTGTGCGCTGCTTTTCTTCCTTAAATATTGTCCCAGTTTTCATCAAATGACGAAATCTGGTGGTCTTAACTGTTCTACTTATTTAGTAAGTGCCTTCCATCAGAAAACGTTGCTTCTCCAGTCCACACAAGTGGTTCTTAACCTTCTGACTGTGTTTCATCCCCACTTAACCGCATCGCTGCGGCGGTTATTTTTCCGCTGTGCTGCTTTTTTCGAAAAGCTGCGTTAGATGACGAGCTCAGCTCGTCATCCGCACACGACCACCGTGGCTGATGACGAGCGCGAAGGGGTTAATCATTAATGGAAAACTGGACCCCTCTGAATCATTATTTGAATACCGTGGCCTTAGCAATTTCAATGATTTGAATCACAAAACAATTCACAAAAAATACAGAAACAAGGATTCATCAAACAAATAGAAAAATATTTATATATTTTTTAATTCACATATATGCTGAATTTTACTTTAAATGAAAACGTTTGAGCTTTCCTAAATTCAACTGAGACCACCCATCGTCTATACTATATTCTGGTTGATGCATTTGCACTGCTCCCACGAATAAACATGAGAATAGCAGCTTAATTTTTAGCCTCCAAATTTAAATTCCTTCACATTTACAGAGCATTTTAAAATTTTACATTTCACTTTTTTATTTATATACACATTATTAATCTCTTTAATATTATAATATATATAATCTCCCTTTTATCTTTTTATCTCTTGTCTGATATTTTAGAAATTTATTTGAAATGCTTTGATATCGAAATTTAAAGTGTAACATGTTTTGTACCTTGGTTACTTATTGCTCTATTCAATAAAATTAAAAAAATATATATATATAATATTTTATTTTCTAAGCAGTTGCGGATCCCCTGTGTAGGTGTCATGGCCCCCAGGGGGTCCCAGACCACAGGTAAAGAACCACTGGCCTACAACTTTCTGTTACTCAAGTCAAAGTCAAAAGAAACTTTATTTCGATTGAATTTACAATCATAAAAGTACATTTATAGGAAAATGGTATTTACAGCAATTTATAAAACATTTTCATATGAGCAATATTGACTGATAGATACGGAAAGCATTAAATTAATCATTAAAAGAATCATATGTACAATGACACCCTGTGCGGCAATAGAATAAGGGTTATTCACATAAAGAAAAAGAAAAAGAAATTTACAATGCAGTAACCATTAGTTGGGATCGAATTTCCAGACATACCTTTAGGAAGCAAGCTATAGATTTGGCAACAAATGGGGTATCTAAAAACTGTAGTGCCAAAAGAGCAGGTCTGCATCTTCTCAGTCCTGTTAATCGGAGAAGTGGGACCAACCAGCGTTTGCGCGGGGTCTCATAGAAGCTACAGAATAGAATTGCGTGCAAAGTAGACTGAGAAGAACAGCCATCACAGGGACATCTAGGTAGTTCACGAGTCCAATCTGAGGGCTCATGGAACGAGACAAGACGGTAAAAGGAATCAAACCGAAATCTAGTTAAAACATATCTATCATAATTTGACAAGTAAAAAGACAAATAGGGTTGTATGCCATAGGAGGATTGTATCATCGTTAAGTGGGTATTTGTTTGCTTGCCAATTTCAGAACACATGCGTAAGTCTCTTAAATGGGCGACACATAAATTCTTCAGGGTCTTTCTGGGTATGGCCATTAATGAGGCAGGGTTGGTAAAAAACTCTAGACAATTCAAATCATTCAGGAATTTAAAAACATATAATAACCAGGGAATCTTTTTCCAGTGGGTCAATGTAAGGCAATCAGTTATTAACGACCGAGTAAGGTGACATTGCTCCTTTGTCCATATACGATGCCAAAGGAGGATCGGTTGGTATCTAATGGTGTCAGATAGATAATCCCAACCGAGCTCAATATGGCTACCGTAGTTAGGAGCACTTCGGGGGAGGGCTAATACATATTTCAAGAAATCGTTTTCGATTACTTGAAGCTCAGTAGCGAAGAAGAAGTGATTTGTTTAAGATCACACGTAGCATTGAAAGAAAGTCATTAATTTGTTTCTGGCATTGAATCTCCAAAGAGCACAGGACTTTTCTCATTCTCTAGAAATATTTTTGACGTCGCAAACAGTCGGATCCACATTAATTTCCTTTGATATATTTTTTATTGTACAATTCGCTCATTTTCAATTCCAGTTGCCTGTGCTGTAACTTTTTGTGCATTTTTAGGTCAGACCAATAGGCAACTTAGTCTCTCTCACCAGCCCCATGTTATCAAAAATGAGAAAAATGCATACATTTACATGAAGGGGCTATCTGTCAGAGCTCTTCATCATCTGTCTATTAAAATGTTGCTTACGCCCACCAGAGCAGAGGGCAACGTGTCAGCCCACTTCATGTCTTGGCTCTCTTGCACTGTGATTGACATCATTTTGCATTATCTTATGGACACAAGGGCCTAAAAAGGAGGTCACATTTCGCTTGTTTTATTACAAACCTATGCCAGTCACTTTTAAATTGGAGCATTTTTAGTTTTCACCTGCACAGCGCCAACACGGTTTTTGTGAAATCTCTTGTAAACAAAACAAAATCTTAAAATGGCCTGAGACTCTACCTATTACTTACCATTACTTTCCATTGGTTGGCTTCCACACCACTCTGGTTTCCTTGCTTCTTATTGGTTACTGCCTCCTCCTCACCTCTGACTTGGTCCTGGGGCTTCGTATTTGTCCCTGTCGTGGAACATGGACCAAGCCCAGCTTTCTATCTGCGGCCAGGGTCTTTCCACTGACCTCAGGCTCCTAGAGTAACTCATTTAAAAAAAGTTTTATAGATGCACTCCAATAGACTGCATGTGTCTGCAGTCCCTCACTCCTGCCTTCCACCCACTGTCTGTTCTGTTTCCCCATCCCACCCTCCTCCCACTATTCATTCTGTTTCCTTACCCCCACCCTCCTCCCACTATTTATTCTTTTTCCCTACCCCAGCCCTTCTCCCGCTGTTCATTCAGTTTCCTCACCCCACCCTCCTCCCACTGTCGATTTTGTTTCCCCACCCGCACTCCTCCTACTGTCCATTCTGTTTCCCAACCCCCACCCTCCTCCCACTGTCCATTTTGTTTCCTACCCCCACCCTCCTCCTGCTATCCGTTCTTTTTCTGCACACTCGCCCTTCTCTAGCTGTCTGTGCTTTTTCCCCACTCCACGTTATGTTTCCAAACCCCGCCCTGCTCCGCTGTCCATTTTTGGTTCTGCACCCTCATGTTGCTTGACACCCCTGCAACCTTTATGCTGTTTTTAGACATATTGTACAGCAGAGCAGGCTGCTGTGCAACATGGCTTTTTACTTGAAGCCATGTAGCTCCTGCTGCTGTGCCGAATGTAAACATTGAAAAAGCCAATAGATCTTGCATAGGTAAAACCTATTGACTTTGTTAGTACTTGTTATACTTTTGATTTCTATTTCATATGCTTGCAAAGAATGGCTTACTTTTCTAGGACTAGAACGATTGCCTTTGCCAATGCTTGTTTTTGTGTGTGTTCTTTTTTGTTCGTGTCTCCATTTACAGCATTGTGTATGCTGTACTGATGGACTGTTGCAACTGTTTTCCCTAATTTGATATATTTTAGTTAATCACCGTGCACCAGCGTAGTGAATAGCAATGTTAAAGGGCCTTCATAAAACACTATCGCCATATTTTGAGTCCATTCAAAAGTTTTTTTTGTTTAACAACTGATAAAAATGCAAAAGTATACATACACTCAAAATGTTAAGTAGAAAAGATCTTTATATTTAAGAATTAAAACCGTGAGACCATACAGAAAAGTCAGTAAGATGGGCTCGAGTTTGTGTTCGGTTTGTGCTTTCAGCTCTAGGGACTTGATCCCGCAGATCTGAAAATGCAAACCCTGCACAGCAGTTGCTACATTTAGCAACCATTTTTTGCTACACACAAGCCAATCTCACCACAGAGGCAAAGCGTGGTAGCATCTCACTTGTCTTCAACTCAGACTTACTTGCAGTCAGGTGTACCGTTACCACAAAAGATAAGGAAATGGTAAAGCAGGCGGAAAGGAACGACCTGCGGCGCAGCTGTGCGCAGCGCAGTGCTTCCTCTCATCATGCAGCAGGTCGGCGAAGGCTCGCGCTCTCCTGCTGTCAAAAGCTGCCTTTTCAGAAACTTTTCACAGTTTGGGTAACCCAGAAACCTGCAATTTGTTCTTTTAGCTGCTATTCTCATATTCTTCTCTGCTACTTTGTTTAATAGCAGAGTTTACAATTGTGTCACTGTTTTGCTGTCTCCATCAGACACAATTTTGGCCTGGCTTCACTTTGCCACTCTCACACCTTTTGTGGATGTCAAGTTGGTGCATGTTTTTAGGTCTACACCTAGAGACATTGTTTGCTTTTTTTTGTTTAGCAAGCGCAATATAATGAAATCACAAATAGAAAATGCATGCATGTATAAATACACAGAGGCTTTGGAGCTGCTCTCTTCATCCCTTGGTCTGTTCAATTGCTGTTTACATTTACCTTCTGCCAAGCACATTATACCACATGGGCTGTGGGTCGGCCCTCTTCAGCCATTGGTTAGTAGGCATGACACTGTTTTGCCTGATTACTTGTGTGTGTCTGCATAAAATAATGTGCACTTTACCACTGGGCTTGACTTTGTCAATGTTTTTTTTTTATTTCTTGATGTTAATTTTTTTTAGTCTTTCCTGTGTCTTCAGTTTACTGTAATTGAAAGCCTATAGTTCCTTTTCTTTGTGCAATAAAACCCATATTTTCCTGTGATACCTATCCCTGCATGTAGACAAATCTAGGAAATACTCATATATTCTATTTAAATTATATGTGGGTATCATTATTTTCTTATTTAACAATTGCATTGCAAATGTATGGCTGTCATGTTCGGACAGTGGCATGATTTATTCTTTTCTTCAGATTATATTTATGCCATATGTTTGCAATAATAGGCAAAAAATAACCAAGGCGTCCGCTTCCTTCAATCTGACTGAGTGGCTCTGCATATGTTTGTTATGTATAGCTTTCAATAAGAGGTGGACAAGTTTCGAAGCGCTAGCTATTTATTTAGGGAAGGGACCCTAGTCTCGGGGATATAAAATATTTTGTTCTGCATCATACATTTTGGACTGGGCATGAAGCACCATGGATATAAAATGTATTTCTACTGTTTCTGCCATATTTAGTGTGGCCACTGACCACATCTCCTTAATTTCTCAGACATTACCACTCTTTCTGCTTCCTTTTTGGTACCTCCATCCTCTAGCTTTGCTTTCCTGAAAGGCTAGATTACAATTTGAATGTTGGGGGTTCCGAAGAAGACCAGATCAGCGTCAGGCTGGCAAATAATAAACTGGGGAGATTTCCTTATTCAAGCTTGGAGCATTAGGAGGCTCGTAGAGATGGGGCGGGTTCATTCTTAGGGGTTTGATCTACTCATTGTGCATGTGAAGGGCTAGGAGATAGAATTGTGAATCATGATACTGTATGTAAACACCCCTCATCTCCAATTCTTGCCATGTGTGTGCATGTACATTTGCCGATGCACTTACATTCATGGTCATCACAAGCTGGGGCAGCCAGGGCTCTTCGCTCTAACTTTGTACTTTTGAGGGCCCCGGGCGCCTTTTACATAATGTATTAAAATATTTTAAGGCTTCAAGAACGGTTTCTTTGGGAGAGGTGTGGCGCCGCGGCCAGGGCGACTGACGTTGGAATCTGGGGATCACGGTTCGATCCCCGGCACCGACGGCAGATTAGCCCAGCACCATGTGACTCTGAGCAATAGCTTGCTTAATCTTCCTGACGGCCCCCAGCGCCTAGAGACCCTTACGGGTGATTGTTCACGCTTTACAAATGTGGGTTATTATTCATATTATTTGTGATGTACTTCACACACCCAAATCAATTGTTCACGCAAAAACTGTTTTGTCTGTCCCCAGAGAATGGTTTTCCTCCTTTTGAGATGCTACTTGCATTGAAAAGCACAGAGCCCCGCAAACGATGTTGCCCCGACCCCATAAAAATCCCAGGCAGCAGCATCACCAGGACCCACCCCCACCGCACTAACACTGGGCTTCCGTTGTCTGATCTGAGTAGTTCCACCTAACGCTAAGACACTAGGAATCCCAGCTTAGATTTCTGAATAAAATATCCCTACATGATCTTGAGGATTGGCCTGGAGGGGAGTCTAGAGGTATCTAGACTTATCTGGCGTCTGTGAAAGGTGGAGAGAGCTGGGCAAGAGTCAGAGCTGGACATATTATCTACTTTGAGGTCATTCTGTCAAATGCACAGACCTTTCGGGAAATCTCTCGACTTCCTTATCAGCCTGTCCACATCTGCCCAGGTCATCCCGGCAGCTAGCAGGGTGGACAGTATGCAGCTGCCTTGCACAACACAACTACTCCTTTCTCAACTCCCACTTTTTAAAGCAGTATTCATTTTCGAAAGTTTTGGTCCAAGTCTCTAGTTTAAGAAACTCCAATAAATGTTTTGTCCTTAGAATCTTAAATTTTACCTCTATCTTTTCAGATGATGCGTGCAGATTCCCGAAATTTGGAAAATACATTTTAATAAAAATAATATTAATAATAATAATCATTATATCGTGCACATCTAAAAATGAAATGTCACTTGCTAGCTCAATAATAGGAATAATTATTGCCAGACTCAACAGTGCCAGTCCACCAGAATTTAAACCCGTGGCCTAAGGCCTTTCACATTCCATATGGATCTTTGTATGGACCTCAATCACTGGCTGAGGTATGCTACCATTGTATGCCTATTTTACATAATTTCGACTGTCCAGAATACTTTTCTTGTTCTATATTTTATCACCTATTTAAGGAAGGGTTGAGAGAATGTCAGATATTTAAACATAAAATTAGATGAATTGCTTGTAAAAGGTCTGCTTTTGTGGGCTGAGTGTGGGCATGTTTGCTTCAATGAACATATGGCCTGTTTTCTAAATTCAGTGTGGACATATCTCAGCATCTGAAGGCTATGTGGGGTGAAGCATGGGCCGGTTTCCTCTCCATACCACATCTACATGAGACAAACGCTTC
Organism: Lissotriton vulgaris; assembly: GCF_964263255.1. Lineage (NCBI taxonomy): Eukaryota > Metazoa > Chordata > Amphibia > Caudata > Salamandridae > Lissotriton > Lissotriton vulgaris. The sequence continues at coordinate 59,263,623 of NC_141697.1, read as the reverse complement.
ACACGTAGGAGACCACCACTCCACAGTTCACTGAAGAGGAGGACGCATCACTAAGGGACAACCATTCTATATCTCACCTAAACAAGGCAACAAAATAAAAACAGCAACAACGCCACAATTCACCTAAATGGGGAGAAGTCATCACTTAGAAAGGACAACCACTCCATGTGTCCCCGAAAGGAGGCAACAAATCAAAAGAGCACAACTTAGAAAGGACAACCACTCCATGTGTCACCTAAAGGAGGGAACAAATCAAAAGAGCACAACTAAGAAAGGACAACCACTCCATGTGTCACCTAAAGGAGGGAACAAATCAAAAGAGCACAACTAAGAAAGGACAACCACTCCATTTGTCACCTAAAGGAGGCAACAAATCAAAAGAGCACAACTAAGAAAGGACAACCACTCCATGTGTCACCTAAAGGAGGGAACAAATCAAAAGAGCACAACTTAGAAAGGACAACCACTCCATGTGTCACCGAAAGGAGGCAACAAATCAAAAGAGCACAACTAAGAAAGGACAACCACTCCATGTGTCACCTAAAGGAGGCAACAAATCAAAAGAGCACAACTAAGAAAGGACAACCACTCCATGTGTCACCTAAAGGAGGGAACAAATCAAAAGAGCACAACTAAGAAAGGACAACCACTCCATGTGTCACCGAAAGGAGGCAACAAATCAAAAGAGCACAACTTAGAAAGGACAACCACTCCATGTGTCACCGAAAGGAGGCAACAAATCAAAAGAGCACAACTTAGAAAGGACAACCACTCCATGTGTCACCGAAAGGAGGCAACAAATCAAAAGAGCACAACTTAGAAAGGACAACCACTCCATGTGTCACCGAAAGGAGGCAACAAATCAAAAGAGCACAACTTAGAAAGGACAACCACTCCATGTGTCACCTAAAGGAGGCAACAAATCAAAAGAGCACAACTTAGAAAGGACAACCACTCCATGTGTCACCTAAAGGAGGCAACAAATCAAAAGAGCACAACTTAGAAAGGACAACCACTCCATGTGTCACCGAAAGGAGACAACAAGTCAAAAGTGCACAACTTAGAAAGGACAACCACTCCATGTGTCACCTAAAGGAGGCAACAAATCAAAAGAGCACAACTTAGAAAGGACAACCACTCCATGTGTCACCGAAAGGAGGCAACAAATCAAAAGGGCATAATAACCACTCCATGTGTCACCTAAGCGAGGCAACAAATCAGAACCGCATCACTTAACTCCATAATTCATCTAAAAGAGGGGAACACATAACCCAGAAGGGAGAACCTCTCCATGCCTCACTTAAAGGAAGCAACAAATCACCAAAAAACAACTCCTCGACAATTCAATTAAAAGATAACACATTATTAAGAGGAAACAGACACTCTGTGTCTCACCTAACGATGTAATAAATCACTTAGCAGCAACCACACCACAATCCACCTGAAAGAGGTTAGCACATCAATAGGAGAAGATAACCTTTCCATATTACACCTAAATGAAGATAACACATTACAAATGTTCACCTAAAGGGGGTAACTCTTCTCTAAATGTGCAACCAGTTCAAATCATTCGTAAAGAGGGGGTCAAAATATCACTAGGTGAATTGTGGGGTGGTTGTTCGCGCTTAGGCCCTGTTACAACATGTGGGTTGAATTCCAATCCCTGTGGAGTATGGCCTGGGTTCAGAATTCTGAGTTGTGTGATCATTTTTGCACCCACACAGATTTTGGTAGGTCAAGCCTGAGAAAATGTATTGGTTAAAAATGCCTGAAAAAAAGCCAGAAATGTGAAATTCTGTCCTTAAAATACCTACGTATGTCTCATTTCCATGCGAAAAACTGGGAAAAGGAGGTATTAACTGCAGTGATAAATAGCTCTCCGAGACCTACCTTTATTTATCGGGTGTGGTAAATATCTCACCACCTCCGGTTGACTTATAATCGAGGTCCTCGAATGCTGCTCTTCTTTGGGTGAGTAGCTGGAGTGATTGTCTCCTATAGGTGATTGGAGCCTTCATGTGCTACACTTCTTCGGGTGAGTAGCGGGAGTGATTGTCTGCTATCAGTGATTGGGGCCTTCATGTGCTACACTTCTTCGGGTGAGTAGCTGGAGTGATTGTCTGCTATCAGTGATTGGGGCCTTCATGTGCTACACTTCTTTGGGTGAGTAGCGGGAGTGATTGTCTCCCTTTAGTGATTGGGACCTTCATGTGCTGCTCTTCTTTGGGTAAGTAGCCGGAGAGATTGTCTCCTATCAGTGAGTGGGACCTTCGTGTGTTGCTCTTCTTTGGGTGAGTAGCGGGAGTGATTGTCTCCTATCAGTGATTGGGGCTTCATGTGCTGCTCTTGTTTGAGTGAATAGCGGGAGTGATTGTCTCCTACCAGTGATTGGGACCCTCATGCGCTGCTCTTCGTTGGGTGAGTAGCTGGAGCAATTGTCTCCTATCCGTGATTGGGACCCTCATGCGTTGCTCTCTGTTGGGTGAGTAGCAGGAGTGATTGGCTTCTATCAGTGAGTGGGGCCTTCATGGGTTGCTCTTCTTTAGGTGAGTAACGGGAGTGATTGGCTCCTATTAGTGAGTGGGGCCTTCATGTGCTGCCCTTTGTTTGAGTGAATAGCGGGAGTGATTGTCTCCTATCAGTGATTGGGGCATTCATATGCTGCTAGTCTTCCGGTGAGTAGCGGGAGTGATTGGCTCCTATCAGTGAGTGGGGCCTTCACGTGCTGCTCTTCGTTGGGTGAGTAGCCGGAGTGATTGTCTCCTATCAGTGATTGGGGCATTCATATGCTGCTCTTTGTTGGGTGAGTAGCGGGAGTGATTGTCTTCTATCAGTGATTGGGACCCTCATGTGCTGCTCTTCATTGGGTGAGTAGTGGGAGTGATGGTTTCCTATTAGTGACCGGGGCCTCACGTGCTGCTCCTCTATCGGTGAGTAGCGGAAGTGATTGTCTCCTATCAGTGATTGGGGCCCTCACGTGCTGCTCTTCTTTCGTTGAGTAGCGGGAGTGATTGTCTCCTATCAGTGATTAGGACCCTCATGCGCTGCTCTTGTTTGAGTGCATAGAGGGAGTGATTGTCTCCTATCAGTGATTGGGACCCTCATGTGCTGTTCTTCATTGGGTGAGTAGTGGGAGTGATGGTTTCCTATTAGTGACCGGGGCCTTCCCATGCTGCTCCTCTGTGGGTGAGTAGCGAGAGTGATGGTTTCCTATCAGTGACCGGGGCCTTCATGTGCTGCTCTTTGTTGGGTCAGTAGCAGGAGTGATGGTTTCCTATCAGTGACCGGGGCCTTCACGTGCTGCTCCTCTATGGGTGAGTAGCAGGAATGATTGTCTCCTATCAGTGATTGGGGCCTTCACATGCTGCTCTTTGTTGGGTGAGTAGCGGGAGTGATTGTCTCCTATCAGTGATTGGGACCCTCATGTGCTGTTCTTCATTGGGTGAGTAGTGGGAGTGATGGTTTCCTATCAGTGACCGGGGCCTTCCCATGCTGCTCCTCTGTGGGTGAGTAGCGAGAGTGATGGTTTCCTATCAGTGACCGGGGCCTTCACGCGCTGCTCCTCTATGGGTGAGTAGCAGGAATGATTGTCTCCTATCAGTGATTGGGGCCTTCACATGCTGCTCTTTGTTGGGTGAGTAGCGGGAGTGATTGTCCCCTATCAGTGATTGGGGCCTTCATGTGCTGTTCTTCATTGGGTGAGTAGCTGGAGCAATTGTCTCCTATCAGTGATTGGGACCCTCATGCGTTGCTCTCCGTTGGGTGAGTAGCGGGAGTGATTGGCTCCTATTAGTGAGTGGGGCCTTCATGTGCTGCCCTTTGTTTGAGTGAATAGCGGGAGTGATTGTCTCCTATCAGTGATTGGGGCATTCATATGCTGCTCGTCTTCCGGTGAGTAGCGGGAGTGATTGGCTCCTATCAGTGAGTGGGGCCTTCACGTGCTGCTCTTCGTTGGGTGAGTAGCCGGAGTGATTGTCTCCTATCAGTGATTGGGGCATTCATATGCTACTCTTTGTTGGGTGAGTAGCAGGAGTGATTGTCTCCTATCAGTGATTGGGACCCTCATGCGCTGCTCTTGTTTGAGTGAATAGAGGGAGTGATTGTCTCCTATCAGTGATTGGAGCCTTCATATGCTGCTCTTTGTTGGGTGAGTAGCGGGAGTGATTGTCTCCTATCAGTGATTGGGGCCTTCGCATGCTGTTCTTTGTTGGGTGAGTAGCGGGAGTGACTGTCTCCTATCAGTGATTAGAACCCTCATACGCTGCTCTTGTTTGAGTGAATAGAGGGAGTGATTGTCTCCTATCAGTGATTGGGGCCTTCATATGCTGCTCTTTGTTGGGTGAGTAGCGGGAGTGACTGTCTCCTATCAGTGATTGTGGCATTCATATGCTGCTCTTTGTTGGGTGAGTAGCGGGAGTGATTGTCTCCTATCAGTGATTAGAACCCTCATACGCTGCTCTTGTTTGAGTGAATAGAGGGAGTGATTGTCTCCTATCAGTGATTGGGACCCTCATGTGCTGTTCTTCATTGGGTGAGTAGTGGGAGTGATGGTTTCCTATCAGTGACCGGGGCCTTCCCATGCTGCTCCTCTGTGGGTGAGTAGCGAGAGTGATGGTTTCCTATCAGTGACCGGGGCCTTCATGTGCTGCTCTTTGTTGGGTCAGTAGCAGGAGTGATGGTTTCCTATTAGTGACCGGGGCCTTCACGTGCTGCTCCTCTATGGGTGAGTAGCGAGAGTGATGGTTTCCTATCAGTGACCGGGGCCTTCATGTGCTGCTCTTTGTTGGGTGAGTAGCGGGAGTGATTGTCTCCTATCAGTGATTAGAACCCTCATACGCTGCTCTTGTTTGAGTGAATAGAGGGAGTGATTGTCTCCTATCAGTGATTGGGACCCTCATGTGCTGTTCTTCATTGGGTGAGTAGTGGGAGTGATGGTTTCCTATCAGTGACCGGGGCCTTCCCATGCTGCTCCTCTGTGGGTGAGTAGCGAGAGTGATGGTTTCCTATCAGTGACCGGGGCCTTCATGTGCTGCTCTTTGTTGGGTCAGTAGCAGGAGTGATGGTTTCCTATCAGTGACCGGGGCCTTCACGTGCTGCTCCTCTATGGGTGAGGAGCGGGATTGATTGGCTCCTATCAGTGATTGGGGCATTCATATGCAGCTCTTTGTTGGGTGAGTAGCAGGAGTGATTGTCTCCTATCAGTGATTGGGGCATTCATATGCAGCTCTTTGTTGGGTGAGTAGCAGGAGTGATTGGCTCCTATCAGTGATTGGGGCATTCATATGCAGCTCTTTGTTGGGTGAGTAGCAGGAGTGATTGTCTCCTATCAGTGATTGGGACCCTCATGCGCTGCTCTTGTTTGAGTGAATAGAGGGAGTGATTGTCTCCTATCAGTGATTGGGGCCTTCATATGCTGCTCTTTGTTGGGTAAGTAGCGGGAGTGACTGTCTCCTATCAGTGATTGTGGCATTCATATGCTGCTCTTTGTTGGGTGAGTAGCGGGAGTGATTGTCTCCTATCAGTGATTAGAACCCTCATGCGCTGCTCTTGTTTGAGTGAATAGAGGGAGTGATTGTCTCCTATCAGTGATTGGGACCCTCATCTGCTGTTCTTCATTGGGTGAGTAGTGGGAGTGATGGTTTCCTATCAGTGACCGGGGCCTTCCAATGCTGCTCCTCTGTGGGTGAGTTGCGAGAGTGATGGTTTCCTATCAGTGACCGGGTCCTTCATGTGCTGGTCTTTGTTGGGTCAGTAGCAGGAGTGATGGTTTCCTATTAGTGACCGGGGCCTTCACGTGCTGCTCCTCTATGGGTGAGGAGCGGGATTGATTGGCTCCAATCAGTGAGTGGGGCATTCACATGCTGCTCTTTGTTGGGTGAGTAGCAGGAGTGATTGTCTCCTATCAGTGATTGGGACCCTCATGCGCTGCTCTTGTTTGAATGAATAGCGGGAGTGATTGTCTCCTATCAGTGATTGGGGCTTTCATGTGCTGCTTTTCTTTCGGTGAGTAGCGGGAGTGATTGTCTCCTATCAGTGATTGGGGCTTTCATGTGCTGCTTTTCTTTCGGTGAGTAGCGGGAGTGATTGTCTCCTATCAGTGATTGGGGCCTTCATGTGCTGCTCTTTGTTGGGTCAGTAGCAGGAGTGATTGTCTCCAATCAGTGATTGGGGCTTTCATGTGCTGTTCTTCTTTGGGTGAGTAGCTGGAGTGATTGTCTCCTATTAGTGATTTGCCTTTAAGAGAGTTGTGAGATGGTTGTCTCCTCTCACTGATGTGTTCTTCTTCAGATGAGTTCTGTACTGGTTGTCCTTCCATTAAGTTTGACGTGGAGGGATTTATTCCCTCTGACTTACTCTCCTATAGATGATATCTGGGACGCTGCTTGCGTTTTGTTATTATTCCTTTGCAAAGTAGCCCCGAAGAGAGCATTACTTTTAATTGAAATTTTAATCTGTTGTGTTCTAAATAATTGAGGACTATTTTTTTTATATATTGGTCTTTCTTTGTTTTTCTGTAAATTGGCCATCCCCAACTCTCCCAGTCTCAGGGAAGGCCCAGACTAGGTCATAAACAGATCACCCAGTCCTGCAGGGTTCAGGGGTCACAGTGGGGTGTCCGAGTTCTTGCATCATAATTCGAATGGACATTAGACCAATGATCACCCGGGGCCTTTGCATTGACCCCCGGTGTGCGCGTGCGTTAGTGCACGTGCGCCTGCACGATTATCAGTGTTATTACCACGTAATGCAGCCCTGGCTCGGCCTAATTGGGAGCTGAACACGAGCGCAGACCCTTACCGAACAAACGCCTCCAGAAATAACCGCGCTAATGACGAACAATGGCGGAACAAAAAAAACAAGCATTTACTTGCCAATTAGCACCTCCCTGTTCTTGCAAAAAACCTCCCGCCTGTGTTTTGCGAGCACTTGTGTCTCGGGCGGGACCAGAATAGATGAAGTTGGTTAAGTAGGGCAGCGGTGGGAGGGGCTTCAGAGCAGGCCCCGCTGCCAGCCGTGGCGCGGGAGGCAGCCGGCTGCCAATGTGCGCAGACCTCTAAGATGGCGGACGCAGCCACGCGGGCGGCACGTGGCAAGCACCGGTTGCTCACTTATTGGTGAGTTTGGGCACATTGGACTTGATTTTCTACAGCAATGCGTTTGCTGCTCAAAAAACACCCTTCAAAAATGTTGTTGCAGGATGCATATTTCAGTTGACTCAGATCTCTTCACGGACATCGTGACGAGCCAAGAGGCCACATGCCACCTGTGGCACTATAAATCAGTTGTGACGTTTTATGCAAAATATTTGAATTGCTGTGATTATAAGCCCATATTTATGCTTACTAAACAATCAGGTCTCGCTAGCTGTCATGGCACAGGACTACATGGCAATCACTCAGGCACGTTGAAAAATTATTTTCCCAGAGGGAGATTAAAAAAAAGCGATTTGGTTTATTCGCCTGAGCCTCTCACACTGTGCAGAATTTTACACTATGTATAGTGCCGCACAAGGGAAACGTGCCGCCTTGAGTCACATGACAGGTGCAACAGTTACACCTGGAAACCTGATCCTTGCGTAAATATTCAAATGGTTAATACACTTGTTTTGTCAATAGTGAAAATGTGTAAAACTTTCTTCACGGGGAGTAGCAGAACTCTATCCATACTTTTACACGTATCTTTGTTAATCAGGCCTAGAGTGGGCAAACTCGAGCCATTCACTTTAAAAAAAATCAGAGAATCTAATCAAGCTGGTCTCTCCCAAAACAAGCATTGTCTGCATTCACTAAGTCATCGTACATTCTCTGTGTCACTCATCTTAGCACCTATGTGTCCATTCATCTACCCACTTACTCATTCTTGCATTCATTCACTTACACAACCAGAATAAACTCACACACAAACTCTACGGCATATGCAAGATAAACTAAAAGTAACAAAATAATGCATTCTTCCACCTCAACATGCCAGACACATACTTGCAATAACAAATGCAATTAAACATAGCAGTTAGTGACTGCCTTGCAATGATACCGTACATGCTGTTTCATTGTTTTGAAGTACCAGCATTGCCGCCATGTTTGGAACCAATGTGCTGGCCATCTTGGAATGGTAAATCAGGGGAAAAGGCCTTCACAACGTGGGCAGAGCCACACGTGCTGTTTCCCCGCAAGCGCAACCACGTTTGCCCTAACCACTCATATGCCTTAACCACACATATGCATGGTTAAGGCAGTACGCGGTCTAGATGCGCGAACAGGCGGGCATAGGAAGAGGAAAGAACTGGAGAGGTCCCGGACAGGTAAGTGGGGCTGGGGCCAGGTTTTTGGGGAGTGGAGTCGGTAGTTTTAGGAGTGGGGTGGTTTGTAGGGCTAGGGGTAATGTTTTTTTTAATAGGGCAGAGGGCCGGATTTTAGGGCTCAGGGCGGGGGGTCGAGGTAGTTTTAGGGATGGAGTCGTTTTTAGGGCTCGGGGGGTCTGGTTGTTTATAAGGCACGCAACAGGGTTTTAGGGCTAAGGGCAGGGGAGGTCACGTTAGTTTTAGGGGTGGGGTAGTTTTTAGGGCTTGGGGAAGGGTCAAGTTTTTTAGAGGGAATGGTGCAGGGTTTTAGGGTTCAGGGTGGAGGGTCTGAAGTGTGATCTTTGCCATACATCCCTTTACGTCGCATGCCATGTGAAATTAATGGGAAGCTAGCAGCTTTCTAACTTGGGAGGTGTGCAGAATGCTTCAAAAAGATGAAAATAGAGGTTGAGAGGGAAAGAAATGAGAGGGCAAAATGGAAAACTGATGGATTGGCCACCAGTCGAGGCCCTAAAGCACGCTCATTTTCAGGTGGGTGGATGTGCGTGTGATTAGAAAGATCATGTCACTCACGGGCAATAGAGCCAATGTTACGTGACTCTTCTTCCACCCCCGCACTGAGGCAGCTCCATTGGCTACCAATCAGGGAAAGGGTTCTATTCAAATCACTCTGCCAGGTGTTTAGGGCCTTACATGAGATGGGCCCAATCCCATTACAGGAAAGATTGTCCTGGTATCTCCCTCAGACACAGCTCTGGTCCTCGGGTACCGGTCTGCTGGCAGTCAGAAAATTTAAACGCTCCCGGATGGGGGGAGGGCTTTTAGTGTGGTAGGGGCACAGTTTTGGAACAAGGTACCACAAATGATTAGACAGAGTGTCTCATTAATCGAATTTAGGAAAGGCCTGAAAACGTGGCTTTTCCCAAAACTCTGATCTATGTTTCCATTTCTCTCCTCATCAACCAGCTGACCAAGTATCTGGATATCTAAAAGCGCCAGGATAACCGTAGGGTGACAGTAGCACTAAAGAAGTATAGATACAATACAATACAATGTTTGAAGTGGCTGACCCATTGCTGCATGCTGAATGTTGTCAAGGGTTGCAGCGGAGGGCTTCAACCATTAGCTCTATTGCCTTGGCTGTATTCTCCTGTGAGGCTTAGCATTGTTCTGATCTCATTTATTTCCTTACTTTTTTTTTTATTATGGTGTTGATTACCCCTTCCGAGAAGCCAAAGGGAGAAGAAGGATTTCACTGAATACATTTTGCTAGAATTTCTTTCTTTGGAAAACTTGACAGGATCAGAAAAAATATATATATAATCATAAAGTACTTAATATGTACATTATATATTTTATGTATATGTATTAATGTATTTTGCATAGTGCTATTTTTAGGTTTCGCCTATTACCATTCGCTTGCGAATGGAATAGGCGAAAATTCATGGGCTCGATCGAATAGTGAAACCACTGCCGTTTCCACTGCGGTTTCTTTACAGTGCATGTGAGGTCACGTGACCACAAAAGCGGGTCACGTGACCACACACGCACGAGCATCTCCCTAATCCGCCTGCCCCCACCAGGCTCTCCCGCCCCCATCCGGCTTCCCTCCGCGCATCTGCCTATCACACTTCTCCCCTCGCACGCATTCCCGCCCCCCCACCAGGCTCTCCCGCCCCCATCCGGCCCATCTGCCTATCACACTTCTCCCCTCGCACACATTCCCGCCCCCCCACCAGGCTCTCCCGCCCCCATCCGGCCATTTGCTTTTTCGAGCCGAGCATGGCGGAATAGTCTTGCTTTCCCGGTTTTAGCTTGTTTTTCTTTCGTTTCTATTTTTCGATTCCCATCGTTTTCTCGTTTATTCCTTCTTTGCGTCGCTACATACCCCATCCCTCTCTCCGTCTTTTTATCTTCCTAGTCTATTTATTACCCCCTCACGCTCCGCTGTCTCCCTTCCTTCCTTATTCTGTCCTGTGTCTCTTCCATTTGCTCTCGCCGTGTGTTGTAATTAGCACGGCCGTGCACCTCCCACCTCCTTTCCTACCACTCTGTCTAACTCATTCTCCCCCGCCTAACACAGGCTCTCTCTCACAGACAACCCACCCCCTGTCTGTGTAATACAGACCTACGGGAATATGTGTGTAACATACATGGTATGTGGTCTCACGCTGCCTCCGTGTCTCACAACCCCCGTGCCTGCGTTACAGTCGTCTGTCTCTCGCCCACCACTCTTCTCTACATTGTTCGTCAGCGTCTTGAAAATCTGTAGCTAAGTCATCTTACATTTCTGAAAGGCGCAGTTAGAAGGAAGGTAAAAAAAACAATACCTGCTTACCATTACAGTTGTACCAATGTAACAATTCTGACAACACTAGGTGACCCACAATTGTAAGAGTCGCCTGACCACCTTCATATTACTGTTTTCGTAATAGTGTATTGAATTGATAAACAATTTGCTCATGCGCTTTTTTAAAGAAAGACTGACAATGCCATGAGCGAGCACGGGCACAAATTAAGCTGTGCTCTACCTCAAACCTCCAAAAAAGGAAAAACACAACCAAAACCTTCGGAAGCTGCCACTAATGCCCCGAGGAGCGTGAAAAACCGACAATGGCCTTCAGAAGGGTTACAGCTCTTCCTAATAACCAAAACTCTATCCAGCATTGGCATTACACACAACAGACCTATAAGTACGTGCACAGCCACCTACCATAACAAGAGACAATAGCGAAGTAAGAAGGTTCAACAGACAGGCTCAAAGATCAGTACTCCGTAGTAACAAGAAGGTGACATGTGGCACTTAACAAATTAACAAAATGTAAAATAAATAAAGATGGAGGCAGTGCCAGCTTGAGAACCTGTATGAGGAGCCATAAAGTAGCCAAATGTGTTCTCCCACAACCTCAAATATCTGTCTGCCCCACCCCCCTCTGACCAACACAAACTTACTCACACATACAACAAGCACTGGCGTTGCCAATAGGTTTCGCATTTGGAAAGTTGGAGCTATTGGTTTTGTAAATGACATTGTATATTTATATATTGTTATTGATAATGCCAATAACGATATATAAATATAAAATGTCATTTACAAAAACCAATAGCTCCAACTTTCCAAATGCGAAACCTATTGGCAACGCCAGTGCTTGTTTTTATAAGACCTCCATTCAAAACGGAATAAGAAGGCTGTCACAATGATAATTTCTACCCACAGGGTTTGTCACACGGGATGATGAACATCAAAACACTGGCATACAACGGTAATCTGTAATATTTAATGTAACAAACTCCTGTCTACAGCCTATAACACAGCATGATAACAATCCTCCATTAAAGATCTATTGGCTTTTACAAGTGCTTTTTACGATAAAAACAACCACGCCTATTGCCTTAGTTATAAGATTTAATAAGAAAGAGATCAGAACTGTGGCTTAGGACATTATTTTTACCAGTGAACCAATCAGGCCCGTACCCTTCATCATTGGCTTATCTTCATAGTCAACTCAGGCCTACTGTATTGCGTGTAAGCTTTCCAACAAGGTAACACCCAGGCACACAGTAACAGAAGTAGAAATGCTAACAACATTTCAGTAAGCAAGTCTAAATTCTAGGTCTCCTAACAGGGTCTAAGAAAGACCATCACAGTGCATGTCTTCTATCCCCATGTTTATTAGAGTGGATAACCAACTCTGAAACCCTTGCCTACTATGGTAAACTGTGAAAATCCATGTAGTGTGTTACATCTCCGAAGATTTTAATAGAATAATTTCAATCTTCCCTTAAATGCCTATTGACTTTAACATATCCTTTTCACAAAAAAGAAGTGAGGCCTACTGACTTTGATGCAACTTTTCATATTAAACAGATCTAGCTTATAGCTCTGGTCTTTGGTTTCCATTCTAACCAACAAAGCCCTGCTGTATTGGGCATAAGCTTTCACACCTGGCAACTAGAGCAGAACAACACCATAATTATCCCATTATCTAGGTGTTTAATAGCATCTCAGTGGTGTTTGTGTGACCTTAAAGGGCAAGCTCTGTCCATCACACAGATGTGTGTGACCGAAAGGTCAAACACAATAGTATTGATTGAGAAAGAGCCTGTCTCAAACAACTGGATAAACCAATGGTCACAGCTGGATTGCGAGTAAGCACTCTTTCTATGGAAGCACCTAGGTTTTGAAAAATCAAAAGCTGTACACAGATGAACCAACATCTCAGCGGAGGCTCAGTCTTTCGCTGTAGTACTCTTGACTTTTTTCATTTTTTTTATCACATAAGATCTGCCATCAGCTACGCTTTTAAAACAGACCTAACATTTCCCATTTTAACTGTGTTTGAGAAATTAATGTTCAAACATTGTGTTGGGCTGGGCATGAAGAGGTTACATTTTAACCCCTTGCCTGCTCATGACGGAACCACGCCGTCATGAGCCACGGGCGGCGTATGCTCATGACGGCGTGGTTCCGTCATGCGGCTGCCGTTCCGTCCACGTGGCATTAATTCCCTGCCTGTGCGGGTGAATTAATGAGCGGGCGGGGCCGTGACGGAACCACGCCGTCATGAGCACACACCGCCCGTGACTCATGACGGCGTGGTTCCGTAACGAGCACAGCGGCGCTGCACTTACCCCCCACCCTCCCGTGCCGCAGCGAAATTCAGGCCGCAGCCAAGGGGTAAAGATATCTGGACAGTTAATTCACAGATCCTAAGGGGATTCGCAAATCCGGTTAAAAAATAAAGACACAGCATCAGACTAGGGAACATTTTCTGCCATGTCCCTTACAGGCTCACAAATCCGCCTGCGGTATTCTGAATCCGTCATACTATGAATGGCAGGTCATCACAGAAAAATTATCTTGTGGCCGCCTTTACGCACATGGCGTACTGAGCTCTGTCTTGGAGGGAAAAAAAGGGGCATAAGAGCCCAGGTGAACTTACCCCCATCCCCAGGCCTAGTGTGGGGCGAAGGGGTGGAGGTAAAGGGACCCCCTGCCTGGCAATAAATAAATATGCAATTATTTTTATCTTGGCATTTGCTAATCCTGTGCTGGATTTGTGAATCATGGACCCTCCCTGGGCCACACAGACTGTCCTGAGGCCTCGAGAATCAGGAATCTGATTCTGAAAAAAAACTCTGGAGTATGGATGTGCCTGGCCAATGGCCACACATGCAGTTTGGATTCATGCAGTGGGTTGAGAGCAGGGTCTGGCAACATTCCAGTCCCTGCCACCAACCTCCGCTACGTATGGTTGAAGTACATGGTCTCCTGTGACAGGATTGGGCCCTGCAGCCAACCCCTGCTGCACCCAGCTGAAGGCCTTGCACAGCAGGCTTTGGTTGCCACTATAGGTTAGGAGCCGCACCTGTCAGTCTGTGGCCGACTCCCTCTGCGCACAGTTGAGGTCAGTTTAGCAGAGGGGGTTAGCCTGCTGAAGAGGGTCATGCGGCGTAGCTGTCCGAACACAAAGCTTTGCTAGCCAACCCCACTGTAGATTAAAAAAAAACTTGCATAGCAGTTTTTGATGACCCATAGATTGTGGGGATTAAGGCATATCTACAGCCCAGTCTCTGTAGCCAACCCACACTGTGCACATCCAAAGGCTCACTGAACTTGGGATTAGGAGGATAAAGCTCAAGACCACAGGGGTCTCTTTGTGCTGCAACCGGTGGGGATGCGGGAAGACTAAAGTGACCGGATTGCTCTTTGTGCCCCAACTACCACTTTCTGTAAACCATAGAATCGATTGATGCATACTCTTAGCTCCCCCCTCATGCACCCCTAGTGACCCAAGCTCAGTGCCTCTTGGAGTGTCTCCTTCTCCAGATCCCTTGCCTCTCTTGCTTTACAGAGTGCGGCCTGAACCACACTGGTGCAGGGACCTCTGGAAGGCTGTTTCCCTGGAGCTGGACACAATGCTCCCACTGGGCATCAATGTTCAGCCTTTAAGGGTCTGATTATGAATTGTACAGAGCGGTGTGAATGAAAAGCTACTTCTGGAGTGTAAACAGTTACACAAGTAGGGGGTCCTGGTCCCTAGGTGGGATCCTGCATATACTAACTAAAAGTGGTCGGTGTTCCCATACCCGCATTTACCTGGTGCTGGAGCACCAGACTACATTTTACTGGGCAGGTCTTATTGTTTTGAAGTTTTGCAGCCCAGCTCTCATACCTGCCCAGCCCCCTGCCATGGCACCAGGCAGCAAATAATGTTCACCCAAGCCAGGTCACATCTGCACCTGCCTAATGCCACCATACCCACCCTCCTACTTCTCCCCATTCACATTTATAACATGCTCAACAGATTCTAGATCTGAGAATTCATCTTCATAGAATTTGAAGTTCCTTGCACAGTAAGCCCTCCAGGGCTAGCCTCACACACCGGCTACAAAGCGCCTGGATACCGTCATGGGTGATAAGCGTGCTATAAAAACACAGATGACATATTATATCCTAACATATAGCAGGATTTTGCCCAGAATAAAATGCATTCACACAGTTGTTCTCCATTCCTCGAGGATTAACTCATGATTGCTGCATTTAAGAGATGGGTACTAGCATAAAGCTTAATTTCCTGCCACACATTATCTCCACACCTATGGGTGGAGCTACCATTGGTGCAGCAGATGCAGTGGCACCAGGGTCCAAAGCTCTGATGGGACCATTGAACGCTTATTTTTTCTGTATTTTACTACTGCAACAGCGGTCGAAGAGGCCATTTTTTTTGCTTGCGCCAGGGCCCATGGCATCCTTGCTATGCTAATGCCTAAATCTGCATCACTTGTAATCCAGAACCTTAGCCTGGAACATTCTGGTCTCTAGCCGCCACTAGTGCAGAGGTGACCGAGAAGCCTAGGCGGAAATGGCATCTGGCTGCACAAATCCAGTTGTGCCTGATCAGCAGCAGGCCTTCTCTTCCCTGACAACGTGGTGTGCAGCCCGCAGAAGGCTCTATTCCATTCTTCACACCCGGTAATGAGTTGCTTGCATAACACACAGCGAAGAGAAAATTGCTTTCGGAGCTCAGTGTTAGGTTTTGCAGTTGTTATCGTTCTTATCTCATCACAAAAATAACTTGCAAATTGCACCTCGTTTCTCGCCCCCTTGGTGTTCATTCGATCAGCGCCTCCCTGCGAAGCTAAATTTAAAAAGCAGTTCTATGTTATTTTTCGTGCTGTGTTTTGGGCTCTGTTTGCTCCATTTCACTTGATTTTAGGCTGAGGACCTGCTTTAGAGGTTGGCGGGCGGGTCACTCCATCACAACGGTGACAGATATTATAGCCTATGGGATTTATATTTCAATGGACTGGATATCCATCACTGTTGTTTCGAAGTAACCTGTATGCCAATATCTAAATCGGGCCCGGAGTCTAGCTGGTGTCACACAAACAAGCATGGCAACGCTGAAAGGCGAGACCACTGGCATTATGCACATCTGCGGCATCATTGTCAAAAGGACACTTTGTTGCACCCATGGAATGTACATGTGTGCACATGTGGCACACATACATGCCCTAAGGGCATGTATGTGTGCCACATGACACTTTGAAAAATGCAAAAAAGTACATTTTTCAAAGAAATCGCAAATTAGCACCAGCTTGAAGTTGGTGGTAATTTGCGATTCCTTAAGGCCAAATTGCACTTTTTCTGGGCATTTAACAAATCACAAATTTTGCGATTCCTTATTTTGCAAGGCTGTTTTCCTTTCATACATCCCACTTAGCTAAATTGCGTTCGCAAATGCCAAAATTCTGCGAATTTCGGTGTTTGCGATCGCAATTTTGAATGATACATATGGCCCTTGGAGACTAGAACGCTCTGGTCATTGTTTGCATCTACATTAGATTGAAGAGGTGAAATACTTTGTTGTAGAGCAGGACACAAAAAAGATGGATGTAATCCAAATACAGTGGTAATAATGATTCCTTCTGGGGCGGTGTTGGGTTGGAAAGCACTGACTAAGCCTGAAACTTAGCCCTCAACAATGCATTTTATAACCAGGGTGTCCAGAATAAGAGAGGCAACTTTTGTTACAAGAGGTTTGTACTGGTAAGGTGTGTTTTTCAGTAAATACTTTACACAAACCATTTTACAGTCATATGTGGACAGGAATGTGCCAATAAAAGGCAGTCCTGTCCTTACAAGAAAGACCAAATCCGGTCTTGTTGGTGAGTAACAGTTTGATTACTGCCTGCTGAATAGCAAAGTTCCTTTTCTCAAGCATTAAAATTATTTTTGTATCCGTGCTCTGCAGGTTAAAATGTTGTCACAACAGCTTGAGGACAACGGTATGGCATATGCTGCCTAATTAGCAATATTAGCAACAATAATTTTCTATATACTGCTTTTTTCTGTTCTTTGCCTGTCTCTTGAGTCTGTAAATAACAGATGTTTCTGTTACCCAGTGTATTGGTACTGGTTTTGCTGACTTTAGAAGGATGGTTCTCTGAGTTGGCATTGCAAGGATTTGAACCTGAGATGTACCATACACAGCAGACGTTAGCAGCGAGTGTTTAACTCACTGCCCCGTACCCTTCACCCCTGCTGAAATCAACAACCTGCGAGTGCGCGATAGATGCAGCATTTTCTGCTGACATTCAGTAGGGGCTCGGCTTTGCTCCTAAAGGTGGGGGGTCACTGAAAGTGTGCCCACTCCTGTTGTTCTGGGCAGCTCCTGTTCATTCATATCAGTTATGGAGTAGCTGACAGTTGCTGAATGGTGGTTGTAGGGTGCAGGCCTTATCACAAGGGAAGGAAGCATACTGGGTCCCCATGTAAAGTCTGTGGCTTATGGACTGTTGTGTTACCTGTGTTTGGTTTATGTGGGTCAGGAGATCGTGTGCAAGGTCAGTGGTGACCAGTGCTTAATTTGTGCCAGTGTTTTCTGGTGCTCAACACCACCACTTATTTGTACACACCGGCACCTAACTAATGAGAATCCACCACATGATGGCGCTGTGTGTATAATTTTTATTTGTAGGCAAAGTTCATTAGTGGAGCATTTAACTGTTTAATTTATCTTTAACAAACAATAAAACTCGGACGTTATCCTGAAGTTTAAAGTGACATGTTTTGCACTAACTGACGTGGACCTAAGAGAAATATCTTGGGCCCTGGCACTTAATGTTTTGCAAATTAAGCGCAGGTGGTGTCCACAGTGGAGGTCTGTAGCAAAGAGTGGTCTTCCTGCAAGTTGCCTCCTCCTCCTGTCGATGTGGCATGCTGCATGCGCTTTGTCACTTTGTTCCCTGGGTTAATAATGGAGTTTTCTTTTGGGCAGCAGAAAAAAAAACACATCTGTCCCTATGCTAAGCCAGTTTTCCTCCACTGTATCTGAAACATTTCCTTCCTACCTTTCCTGCCATCACGCGCATTACCTCGGATTCTTGATTTTAACTTGCACAGCTCGATAATTTTAAATTTGCGTCACTGTATTTGCGCAGCTGTATTTTGCTGTTGTTTATTTCTGAGCGCTGTTACTGCTGTCACCTGGGGATTAGATAGGCTTACTGCATTTAAATTGTGCCCCCACAAGCCGCGTTTGCGAGACTGAGTTAGTGGGGTCCCTGGTCCTGGTGATTCGTCCGCCATCTTGGGTAGGTAGTGACGCTCTGGGAGATTCTCAGGCGCCATATTGGTTGGGGTTAGAGGCTCGAGCAGCCGGAAGCCCGCACTTGGAGAGCTTATAAAAGCTGCTCCTAGCTCTCGTTTTTCAGACCTTTCCTGCCATCACGCGCATTACCTCGGATTCTTGATTTTAACTTGCACAGCTCGATAATTTTAAATTTGCGTCACTGTATTTGCGCAGCTGTATTTTGCTGTTGTTTATTTCTGAGCGCTGTTACTGCTGTCACCTGGGGATTAGATAGGCTTACCTGCATTTAAATTGTGCCCCCACAAGCCGCGTTTGCGAGACTGAGTTAGTGGGGTCCCTGGTCCTGGTGATTCGTCCGCCATCTTGGGTAGGTAGTGACGCTCTGGGAGATTCTCAGGCACCATATTGGTTGGGGTTAGAGGCTCGAGCAGCCGGAAGCCCGCTCGGCGTAATACTATATCTAGGATGTGTAAGCAGACGCGCAGCGGATGCGTGCAGCGGAGGCGCCGTAGATGCGCCGGAGGTGCGCCAGAGGTAAGCCCGTTTGCGCCCGTTCGCGTCCCGGGCGCCTCTGGCGCTCCTGCCCCTCCATACCCTGCTGACCCCTGCCCTGCTCCCACTGAGGACTTAGAGCCCAAGTCCATCCTCACCCCGCATAAGACATTGTCTTGCGGCTTGTTGAATGCACGCTCTTTGATAAAGCACCACGCTGAGACTGCCTTATTAATTGAATCGTCACAGCTAGATATACTGCTCGTGACTGAAACGTGGGCCACGAAGGACTGTGGCATGGAACTGGGCTGGGCTTGCCCGCCAGGCTACTTGATAAGACACACTCCCCGCACCTCAGGCAGGGGTGGTGGGGTAGGCTATATCTTCAGAGATTCTATCTCCTTGACCGAATTGGTGATTACGAAGGTAGCAGGGTTTGAGCTTATGGGCTTTTCCATCGTGGCTCAAGGAGGTACTTTAGTAGCAGGTCTTCTATGCTACAGACCGCCCTCTCTGCCCACGACAGCCCTTCAATCTCTGATTGATCTGATCTACGACCTTTCTAACTCGCATACCAATTTTCTAGTACTGGGTGATTTCAACCTTTGGCCTTCTGGTCCCCATGACTTGGCCTTCCGAGAACTGTGCCAAGCCTGTAGCAATATCCAACTTGCTCAACTGGTTCAGGTACCCACCCATGATAGGGGACATATACTAGACTTGGTATTTGCTGATAAGAATTTGGTTGTGGTAGATAAGGTCGAGGCCCAGGGTTGGACCGATCATTCCTTGATTGTTTTGTCCCTTTTTATGCCTGCCCCATGGAGACCCAATAAACCGATCAGCAGGAAGTTGAATCGGCAATGGAGTCGTCTCCTTAGGGAGCCGATTCGACCCACACTCCTACCGGGAACCTTTCAGATGGA
This sequence comes from Lissotriton vulgaris, assembly GCF_964263255.1. NCBI lineage: Eukaryota > Metazoa > Chordata > Amphibia > Caudata > Salamandridae > Lissotriton > Lissotriton vulgaris. The sequence continues at coordinate 59,244,304 of NC_141697.1, read as the reverse complement.
GGAGAATGTGGACAAGAGCTATGCTTCTCTCTGCCGGCATATTGTATCATCTCTTGATCACCTGGCCCCTTTACGTAAGGTAAGAGATAGGCCCAGGGGCCTAAATGCCTGGTTCAGCGAAGAACTGGGGCACTCCAAACTTCGCTGCAAACAGGCGGAGCGTACATGGAGGAGAGGATACAGGGAGCAGGATAAGGCGGCTTATAAAGCAGCCTTGCACGAATACAAGGCCCAGTTAAGAACCGCAAAAGCCAAGTTTTTGGAAGACACTTTGGCAAAGGCCTCTAACAAATCTCAGACCCTGTTCAGATTGGTCAAGACTTTGTCTGACCCGCCTTGCACGGCGTCTACTATCCCGGCCTCGCAGGCACTGTGCGACTCGCTGGCCCTTGCATTTGAGGAGAAAATCAGGACTATTCTGACTGGACTCAAAAACTCTGAACAATCTGTAACATCCGCAGTCTCTCCTTTGGACCCGTCTGACAACCTGGACTCCAATTGGGCACCTAACAAGGAAGGTATGCCTCAGTTGTCCAGCTTTCCCGTTCCCTCGTTAGAGGAATTTGTTATCCTGGCAAGCAGTGTATCGTCAGGATCACCGCTGGATCCAATGCCTCATAAGATCTGGAAGGCCTTTCAAGATGAGCTTTTCCCTCCGTTGCACTCCATCTGCTGTCAATCATTGACCACAGCGTCAGTCCCAGACAGCTGGAAGTTGGCTACTGTAACACCTCTGTTGAAAAGGCTTCTCTGGACCCTCTCTGCTCGGCCAATTATAGGCCAATTTCGCTACTACCATTTGCGATAAAAATCCTCGAGAGATGGGTCACAAGAGCCTTATCCAACTTCCTAGAAACAAATCTATGTCTGGATGCTGCACAATTTGGCTTCAGGCCAGCGCACGGCACCGAGACGGCCTTGGTCACCGTGTTGGATGATCTGCGAACGCGAGTCGACAAGGGCAAGTCTGCATTCTTGGTGCTACTTGACATGTCGGCCGCGTTCGACACGGTGGACCATGAAGTACTACTTGGCCGTCTTCGGAGTGCGGGAGTGTGCGGTCTGGCCCTAGACTGGCTCACGTCCTATTTGGATAACCGACAACAAGCCGTGGCACTACCACCTTTTCGATCAGCCACTAGGCGGGTGAAACAGGGAGTCCCTCAAGGATCGGCAATTAGCCCGATCCTATTTAATATATATCTCCGTCCCTTGATAGCACTGATAAAGTCATTCGGCATATCTGTTGTCAACTATGCCGATGACACTCAGTTGATTTTTTCATTTGAGGGTTCAGAGTCCATTTCAAGGGATGCCTTTCACCGTTGTATGGCAGCCACAGCAGCATGGTTGCGAGCCAATGCGCTGCAATTCAATGGGTCAAAAACGGAGGTACTCCACTGCTCCTTGGACCGAACTCCCCGTACACTACCGGCCGATTTTTGGCCAGTGTCCATCCCGGGCTCGGTGGAGGCGGCAGAGTCAGCTCGCAACCTGGGAGTTCTATTCGAACCCAATTTGCAGCTTGATGCCTCCGTAAACAAAACAGCAGCAACATGTATGGGTTTGCTCCGTGCTCTACGGAAAATCTTGCCACTTCTCCCACGGGGCTCCAGAGCTGAGGTAGTGCGTAGTTCCATTCTCAGTAGGATTGACTACTGCAACGCACTACTTCTGGGCGCCCCGAAGACTCTGGTCCTAAAGCTCCAAAGGATACAGAATATGGCCGCTAAACTGGCCTTGTCTCGACCACGGTCCGCCTCTTCATCGGCAGCTTTGGCCGATTTGCACTGGCTCCCAGTCCAGCAGAGAATTGTGTTTAAAGCTCTCTGCCTTGTTTTTAGGGCCCTGCATGGACTGGGACCAATACCTCTTCAGACTCTTTTCCTCTGGTATCAGGCAGCCAGACCGTTAAGATCTTCTTCGGCGTTCCTGGCAAAAGTCCCTAAAATCAATAGAACGAGAATGGGTGGTCGCGCTTTTAGTTTTACGGCTGCCACGCTGTGGAACACTCTCCCCTTGGCATTAAGGAGTTGCCCTGATCTGCTCACTTTTAAAAAGAGCCTTAAAACTTACTTGTTCCCCAGAGTAATGTAGCTTTTTTAATAGATGCACGGTTAGGTCTCAGCGCCAGGATACCCTTTGGGTGACAGCTGCGCTCAATAAGCAATAAATACATACAAATACATACATACATACTGTGTTGCCCATTTTGTTGCCTAGCAACCACGAGGTATTGGCCATGGATGTCTATGGACAGACATCAAAGAAAGTCCAGGAACGTGATGCAAAAGCCCAGCAAAGATCCTCCCTCCTGATTGGCGCTGTACTTCGCTGTGGTCTAGAGCTTGCACTTTCATTGGTTGTGGCATCCATCCACCATCCTCAAATTGTGATGAGGGGGAAAAATACTGCCTCCTTTCAGCCAAGAAGTTGTCATTCATCCAGACTTCAGTCAATCAATCAATCATCGGGCTTATAGAGCGCACAGCTACCCAGTGGGTGTCCCGGCGGTAGCCAGGCCTGTAGACACATCATGTACAACAGGTAATCTGAGTGCATTTTCAAACAGCCAAGCCTTCAATTGACATTTAAAGGAGAGTTTGCCTTCTATTGAGTGAAGCGGCAGAGGGAGAGAGCTCCAGGTGGTCACTGAAAGAACGAAAAGGACGACCCGCCCCACTTTTTCCTCTTTGTCCTAGGGACCACTTCCAACAGGACATCTCTAGAGCGCAGAGGGCGGGTAGAAGATACAGCTTAATCCTTTCCATAAGGTACCGAGGCCCAGAATGGTGGAAGGCTCCGTGAGCCAGAACAAGTCCCTTGAACCTCACTGTATCGTTGATGGGAAGCCAGTGTAGCTCCTTAAGATGCTGCTGCATACAACTTCTTTTAGGCGCTTTTAAAAGAAACCAAGCTTCTGCGTTCCAGACAACCTGCAGTCTTCAGTTGTATGCTGGTAGGCCTCAGTAAAGGGCGTTCGCGTAATCAAGTCGAGACGTGACGAGGGCATGAGCTATCATTTTCTGATAATGCCCAGGTAAAAGATAGAGGAATTTCTTCATGGATTTTAGAAGATTATAGCACATGCCCACAACATCACTTATCTGAGTGTTCAAAGAGATTTTATTATCGAATTTACCCCGAGATTCCTTGCAGCAGCGGTAGGGTCAGGCGTTGGAGGTACTTGGCAAGGCCATCAATACCCATCCCATACCGGGGTGGGGGATGAACCGAACAGTAATATCTCAGTTTTACTAGTGTTGCACTAAAAATTGGGAGCATTTTTGTCCCATGTGAGGACAATCTGAGTGTCATCAGCATATGACACGACTTGCACGGCAAAGGTTTCGATTCGTACCGCAAGTGGTGTTATATACACGTTAAACGAAGTAGGGCTCAAAGCCGACCCTTGCGGAACGCCAAACCCTAGGGGCTTCGGTTCTGGCGAGTAAGGCTTATCCAGACTCCTGCCTGTAGTACCAAAGGAAGAAGCAGAGTAAATCTAAGGCATATCCACTGACACCAGTGTTTCCTAATCAATGATGTAGGACAGAGTGGGACAGTATCAAGCAGCTGATCGATCCAGGAGAAGCAGTACCACTTGCTTCCCCTGGTCCACTGTCAACTTAATGGTATCCGAAACCTAAACCAGCGTGGACTCTGTGCCGAATCCTGGCCTGAAACTAGATTGGGAGGGGTGCAGCAACTGATGTTGTTCCAGCTATTTGGAGGGTTGCTTGTTGACCCACTGTTCCAGAATCTTAGAGAAGGCAGGTAACAGGTGAGATAGGGTGGAAATTAGACAACACTGACTTATCTGCCGATGGTTTCTTTAACAGGGGAACACGTTTTGCTTCCTTCCAACAGCTGGGCAATGTAGTTGAGCCAAGGGAACTATTTAGGAGAAGGTTGAGGGTGGGGTTAATAGTTTTACATTTGGCCGCCAGAATATGTGGTGGGCACGGATCATCAGGTGATCCGGATTTAGAGACTTTCAGCTCTTCTTTCCAATTGTACAGGGAAAGGGCCCTAAACTCAGGTAGGGAACATGCCAAGGCTGGTAAGCTTCCGCTCTTCCACCCTCAGCATGTCTAGTGGTCTATTTGCTCCCAAGAGTGCCTCCACAATGCCACTGATTTTGTTGTCAAGGGAGTCTTAGCTGTGAGCAAAGCGTTGGATAAGGGTCGATGGGCATTTTAAGTGCTTCTGGTTGAGTGAATATTTCCACTATTTAAGACCTCTCTGGGCCTGCAGTCTGAGTCTGCCACCTTCCTGGCAAATAGGTCAACCTGAGCCCTTTTAATAGCCAGATGATAGTCTTCCAGTACACATGTAATGTCTCTAGTCTGCTGGCCGGTACGCTTTCCTCCAACTTCTTTCTAGTCTCTTGCAGAGCTTACGTTGATTCCTAAATTCATCATTGATCCAAGGGGCAGATTAGCATCTGCTCTTAGCTGTGCCTAGTCTCACTTTCAGTGGCACCACCGCGTTTGCCATATATTGTAGCCAATCATTGATCACCCGAGAGTCAGCCTCAATATCGCCGCATTCTTTAGGGATACTAGAGCAGAGAGTGGCTGTCATCAGTTCAGTCTATATTTTAGACCATTTTCTGTGGGGGGGGGGGCAGATATAGTTCTTCTTCCTAATGAGCTCAGTAAAATGGACCTTGGAATGGTCAGTTCAATCATTCAAAAGAATGTCTGGGACTTCTATCTGTCCATTAAAAAAAAAATCTAGAATATAACCAGCTGTGTGGGTTGGACAGTTTACTAGCTGATTCATATTCACAGAGGATATTGTTTCAAGGAGTAACCGGCTGTGAGGATCCAAAGTATCATCTAGGTGCAAGTTCCAATCTCCCAACAGAGTGAAGTTTGAATGTTTGAGAAGGTCCTTGGTTAGGCATTCGTCTAAGGATGCCAAGAATTCTCCCGCATAACCGGGAGGTCAGTAGGCTAGAATCCCAACTAATGTTTTATTAGCGGGTAAGGAAAGACAAAATCAGAGAGATTCTGCCATCAGGATCTCAGTAACCTCAAATGATTGTTTGAAGACCATTGCAACCCCTCCTCCTCTCTTATCTACCCTGTTGCGGTGCAGCGTACTGTATCCTGGTGGAATCGCCATTGGGCCATACGGTGCCGAACTCTCAGATAACCACGTTTCCATGTGGAACAGCACAGTCTTTGTAACTGAAACCTGGGCCAAAGAGTCACTTGGTCCTGACCTGGTGGATACATCCCAGCAGGACTCGCACTCCGCAGACTCAACGGGATAAGCTGGGTAGGAGGGGGGGCTGGCAATTATTCATAAAACTAAGGGGCAGATTTACAAGCCCCGTGCGCCACTTTTGTGTAACTTTTAACAATGGGAAAAGTGACGCAAAAGTGGCGCAAGGGGCTTGTAAATCTGCCCCTAAGTATTCATGCCTCATGGAGCCACGTCCTACTACGACCTGCTGTGAAGCGCTACACTTTCCAAAAAAATAACGCCTACCAACTCATTTGCTGGAGTCCGAGTCTATAGACAATCCTGGACCTAGAGCTGCTTTTATGTCTGAGTGTGCGCCCCTTACGGAACCTCACCCAGGGAAACACAACCTCACGCTCCTAGGTGATTTTAACTTCCATCTGTAAGACAATAAGTGCAAAGACTCCCGGGAACTAGTGATATGACATGTTGTGGACTCTCAAAACTTGTCACAACACCCACACATGAAGCAGGCCATACATTGGATGACATATTCTCCAGCGACTCTCGCCTAAAGGTCTTCGAGGTCCTACTGCTAATCTGGTCCGACCACTCCACCATGTGGTCCCATTCTCTCTTTCCTGGTCTCCTATATAAGAGGGTCCTAACTGTGTGAACAACAGAATCCCTAAAAGAATCTAGAATGGGCTCTCCCCAAAACTCTTATTTCAGGGCTTAACCCCTTCTATGCTCATGACGGAGCCGCTCCGTCATGAGCCTTGGTTGAGCTGTGCTCATGACAGAGCGGTTCCGTCATGGTGCGCCTGCGCGGCGCGAATTCCGCACCTGAGCTGGACGTTCCATTGAGCGGGCGGGGCCATGACGGAACCGCTCCGTCATGAGCACAGCTCAACCGCAGCTCGTGACGGAGCGGCTCCGTCACGAGCATGCGAGCGCCGCTCGGCTCCCCCCGCCCCCTGAGCACTGCCGCGGAATTCCCGCCGCAGCGAAGGGGTTAAACAGCTGGCACATGACCGATCATGAGGCCATGGGACTTGCAGCTGTTGTTTTCTCTTCCTGGCACACTTCAGCTATCAATACTGTTGCTCCCATCAGGGAAATCTACACACGAAGGAAGCTGCAACTTCCCTGTGGTTTGCTGAGAGGCTTAGTGTTATATCCTATGCTTCCTAGTCCTGGCTGCTCAGCCTGCATGAGTGTGATGTCATAGAATGTTGGGTGTGTGTGCATTCTTTATATGAGTGATCAGTTAGATTGAGTGGGGCTGAGCAGCAGGATGCTGGTCCCGGTGGGGCACCCTGTACCATCTTACATTAACTACTACATCTACTTATCTACACCTCTGGCTCCTGGTCTACCTATTATGACAATACTTCTTCAGATACTTAAAAGAGACTGAACTGCATGTTTCGATGCATCTTAAGGTTGGAGCTGCACCATGTACCAACTTACCTGAAGCACTAGATCTATTTAACTACATCTCTTGCTTGTGGTCTACTTATGAAGATCAGTACATCTTCAGATACAAAACTTAGACTCCTAAGACAGTCCTGTCATCGTAAAGCACAAGCTTGGCTTAACCCCTTCCATGCTGATGACGGCCGGGAGCCGTCATGGCACACAGTGCTCGTGTGCTGATGAAGGCTCCCCGCCATCATGACCGCACCCGCGATCGGAATGTGCTGCATAGGCGCAGAATCGTGGCCGCACCCAAGGGGTTAAAAGCTATGAGACTCAGGAAAGAACGACATACAAGTCGGTTATGGGGAAATACAAAGCTGCCATTAAGGAAGAGAAGCCCCTCTACTACACCAATAAGCTTGAATAAGCGAAATCTTCTTGAGATCTCTTCAAGCTGGTCAGCCTGCTTTCCTCACCCTCTGGCTCCTCCAGCACAGAAGTACCTCAGGATTTCAGTAATCAAATGATGATTTTTTTTCATACTAAAATACTAACTATCTATAAAGAACTTGATCTCCTTAATGCAGACTCCCCAACCTCTCCGCTATGGGACACCTGTACAGACCTAAGTCCATCAGAGACTACTGTAGACAGAGACCGTCTGATAGCGTCCCTTTCATGCTTTACCCAGTTGAAACCTAAGAAGACGGAGTCTCATCTACCTAGGATGAAGTCGTGCTCACCTTTGAACCTTGCCCTCCCAAGATTTAGCAGCTGGCAGCCAAAATCATTGTCCATCTGACAGCAACCCTGAATAAAGCCATTGTTTCAGGATTTTACCCACAACTATGGAAAAAAGCTGCAGTAAAGCCACCTCTAAAAAAACAAAATTTAACAAAAATGTAGACCCCTCTGAAATTACTATTGTATCTCCCTTTTGCCCCTACCTTGCTAAATCCTCGAAAAACATCTGAACTCGCAGTTGATGGTATGTCTGGAACAACATGAACTACTGGATGCCTCACAGTTTGGGTTCAGAGTAAGTATGGGCCGGAAATTCGTTCCACTCGCGGAATTTGCAGATTTTCCGCAATTTTGCGATCCGTGAATCTCGCGAAATTGCGGCAGAATCCGCGAGCGGGACGAATTTTGTTCAGGAAGCACTTACAGGGTTACAGCAGGTGCCCAAGTTGAAGCTAATTTCTTTGAAACCAATTACAAAGGGTTACAAAGAAATTAACTTCAACTTGGGCACCTGTAGGTGCTTCCTGAGCGGCACCTCGTTGCCTACTTGCAACTATTCTCTGACCCTGCTCTGACCCTCGAAGCAGGGTCAGAGAATAGTTACAATTAGGCAATGAGGCTCCTGTCACAAAAATTAAACCTCAGCAGGAAGCACTTACAGATATAAATAAAGCAGGTGCCCGAGTTCAAGCTCAAATTCAGTAACGCATTATAATGAGCCCAAGAATCTAGTGAGCACGGTCGATGCTAGGCAGGTGTGCTTTCTCCCCAAATCTGCCGTCTACAAATAGCTGTAATCCGTGATGGAGGTCTAGGCATCCACGAGTTTCTCGAGCGCAATCCCCCTGTACTTCCAGTGACCAGGAGGCTGCTTTCTCCTCATCTGCTGCGCTGATCGGCATCTGACCTTTATAAACAAGAGGCATGTGAACTCGCACAGAAGCCCAGCCCCACACACACTAGGTTATGCAACCTCTTCCCGCCTTTTCCCCCACTGTGATGGACAGCTCACTCGAGGGACCTCGGCGCCTATGGGCGCGGTGGCAAAGTTACAGACACACGGGGTCACTGGAGACAACTCTTCTGGGCCTTTACGCAGCTGTAGTGTAGGAAAAGCACAATACATTTACCCAACGAGGTAGCACTTACTGATTAGCCAGTAGAAAGTACTCCAGTTGAGTATAGAGCAATTGCAAAAAAATCTGCGATTTTGCGGGGAAATCCGCGAATTCGCAGATTTTTCAGCGAATTTTCGTGAATTCGCAAAATTAACCCATACTTAGTTCAGAGGCAACCATTGGACCGAAACTGCACTCGTTTCGGCAGTTAATAACGTTCGAACCATGATTGATGAAGTGTCTGCTGCAGCATAGATCCTTTCTCTCTGCAGCCTTCAATACCATCTCTCCAACCCTGCTCGCAGGACAGCTGAAGGAATTGGGACTCACAGACTTGGCCTTCAAGTAATCAAACGACCTTTCACAGTGACAGTTTACAGATGGTAATTTTAGATCAATTCTCTTTTGAACCTATCATCTTGCTATGTGGGGTTCCTCAGAGATCCTCTCTGAGCCCGACTTTATTCAATCTATACGTCTCCCCACTGGATAAGCTCATATGGTCTATTGGGTTTCAGGCTCTCTCGTATGCCGATGACACGCAAATCATTGTGTCAATCACCAAAGATACGGTGGCCATTTCTACCGACTTCAGAAACTGCATAGAGGCAGTTTCTATCGGGGTGGGCAAAAACCATCACAGACTCAATGGAGATAAGACTAAGCGCTTGTTCTTTGGGAGCCAACCATGTATTTGGTATACTTCCTGGTGGCCGGAAAAGCTGGGCACATTACCCACTCCCTCTGATTCCGCAAAACATCTTGGAGTGCTGGTCAACATCAATCTGTTGTTTGACCTGCAGGTCAATTGGACTGTTATAGACCTGACATTATTGGCGTGTTTGTCCCCTTGTCTTTTTTGCTTCTGACCTCCTGTCTTTTTTACTGCGCTGCATTTCGTTTTTGCTGGCTTTAGAACTCTGGGCACTCATCCATGCTAAAGTGCAAGTGCTCCCTGTGTAAATTGTTATTATGATTGTTTACCCATAATTTGCATAATTTATTTACTGGTAAGACCATAATAAAGTGCACTACGTGTGCCCAGGCCCTGTAATTCAAATGCCACTAGTGGCTGTGTACCTCTGATTCTGCCACCCACATGAGTAGCCCTGCAAACATGTCTCAGGCCTGCCGCGGCAGAGTCTCTGAGTGCATTTTAAACTGCCATGTTGTCCTGGCAAGTGGGTGCACTTGCCAGGTCCAAACCTTCCCTTTTACTACATCACCACAAAGGTAGGCCAAGGTAGCCCCATGGGCAGGTTGCAGTGCAGAGGCAGGTTAGATGTAACTTGTGTTCCTGTACCTGTTCTCCAAATAAAACCCTCTGTACTCACAACTCGGTAGTGTCTTCTTCTCAACACATTTAAACAGTAGGACATATACTGGTGTGTTTTACATGTCCTGATAGTGAAATACCGCTAATTTAATTTTTCACTATAGCAGGGACTATCTCTCCTATAGGGTATCATTGGAGCTGCCATGTAACATCTTACTAATGTAACTTCCAACTGGGGAGAGATAGAGATTTGGAGTTTGGGGTCCATGAACACACAATTAAAAAATACATCTTTAGTGAAGCTGTTTTTAAGGTTGTGTGTTTGAAAATGGCATTTTTAGAAAGTGGGCATGTTCTTTCTTTGCCATTCTGGGCCTCTGGCTGCCTGTGGAATCCACGTCTGAGGGAGGGTGACAGTTGGGCTATTTGTGCATTCACTGTAGACAGTCACACAAAGGGAGCTGAGGTGTGCCCTGCATATCCTGATTACCCGTCAGCTGGCTGATGGGTCTTCCTGAGCTAGAGTGGTAGGAGGAGTGTTCTCTGACACCTGAGCAGGGCTGTGTCCCCCCTGAAGTGTGTCTGGAGCCAGGTCAGGAAAAGAAGAGGTCTTTGGCACTACAAAGATTTTCCTTTGAAGTTTGCCTATTTCAAAGGCAGAAACTGATATAAGTCCTGGAGCTGTGACACCGTAACTTCAGAACACTTCTGGACTCAGAGGAGATTCTGCCAAGAAGAATAGCTGGATGCTGTTGAAGGGGAACTGCCACTCTGCTTGTTGTTTGCTGTGCTGGCCTACTGCTTGCTGCTTCTGCCTTGGGCAGTGAAAAGACTGGACTTTCACTACCCAAGGGCTTGTGTGTGCTTGTCTCAGGACCATTGACGCCTTCATTTGCAGCCCTTGAACTCCTCTGTTGGGAGTTCTGACCTGCCAAGTGTTGCCAATTCCAGTTATGGGCCCTTGAGGGTAGCTGTTGCTGCAAAGAACCAAGAAAAGCCACACTTCGACCTCCAGCACCTGGTTTTCCTGACGCAGCACCGTCGTGCAGTTGAAAAACATTGCTGCGGTTTGGCCGAAGAATAGATGCAGTGCCTGCCATGTGCCTGAAAGATCACCGCAGCCCGAGTCCTGAACACCATGACACTGACATACTTGGCCCCGCTCAGACTCCAGTGCTGCGTGGCTGAACAAATTGACATATCACCTACTTCGTGGCTGTGAAATTGACGCCACAGCAGTTCTGCCGCATCGACCCAGTGTGTCTAGATTTTCAACGCATCATCCCAGTGGGCCAAGTTCTTCATCGACGTTTACCAGCAGTAAGAAACCAAGGCTGCGTGTCCGAAGATCAACACATCACCTTTCCTCACAGGAAGGAACCGACGCATCACCTCCCCCCTGCACAGCAGTATGGAACTGAAGCATCACCTCCCCTGCACTGCAGTAAGGAACAGACGCATCACCTCCCCCGGGAGTAAGGAACCGATGCATCTGGCACCTCACCTCCCCAGCGTCTGTTTTCGTCTTTGATTTTGAGGTATCGCAGGTACTATGTGATAAAAGTGGCTCATCCATAGTTTCCGATGGACTGAACTATTTTGAACCTTTTAAAAGTGATATCTTTTGCTTGTGTCTGTTGAATTTTTGTCATTTTGGTCTTGTTTTATTCAGATAAATATTGGTTATGTTTTTTTAACTGGTGTGGTGTCCATTTGTAGTGTTGCACTGTCTTACTGTGAGTGTTTGTGCAAATGCTTTGAACATTGCTTCTGAGATTAGCCTTACTGCTCGTGCCAAGCTACCAAGGTGATGAGCAGGGGTTATCCTGTGCGTGTAACTTCCTTACCCTGACTAGAATAAGGGTCACTACTTGGGAAGGGTGTGAACCACTACCCACTAGAGACCCCACTTTCTAACAGACTTTCTCAACCTGCTGTTGGATTATCAGAACTCTCAGTAAGGTGTTTCCCTGCATCTCTCTCTCAGCCCCTATATCCCTCTCTCAGCACGCAAAGCAAGTGGCTCTTGCGTTGATCTCAACCAGGTTGGACTATTGCAAGGCGCTTTATTTGGATATTAGCAAGACTGATGTGGCCAAGTTACAATGGGTACAAAATGCTGCAGCAAGACTGATTCTTGATATTCCTAAATATCTATCAGTCTCAGCAGGGATGTCTAAGCTCCACTGGCTACCTGTGAACAAACATATTGTCCGAAAAGCTCTATGTATTGTTCACTAGGCATTGTGCAACATTGGGCCTGGAGATCTTAAAACCAGGTTTCAATGGTACATCCTCCTCCTGACAGCTCTGGTTTCAAGCCATAACCATGTGATTGTCCCCAAATTTAGAAAGGCAAGATGGGGAGGCAGAGCTTTCTTGATGGCAGTGGCTAGGCGATGGAATTCCCTTTCCCGATTCATCCCTAGCCTCAAGGCCTATACCCCTTTCCGAAAGGCTTTAAAACTTTGCTCTTCACCTTGTAAGGAGGGCTCAAGGTCACTGAACACTGAATCCTCTTTGCGGCTGTGCTTCCTCCTCCAGGACTAACTGTTATTAGTGCCTTGACGCCTCTGAGCATTTGTTTGCACTCTATAAATCATTTTCCATTCATTCGTTTATTCATTCATTCATTCACATCAATATGATCATCTTTTAGGAGTTCACTAATGTGTAGGGTATTTTTATGCAGGGATCACATATTACTTAAAGCAGCACATATTTCAAATTACTTTCCTGGCCCATGTGTAGCACCTCATGACCGTAGGTTGTATCCTTAGTCCTGCTCTGACTTGGTAAGGATGTAGAACAACTGACGCATACTGGGAATAGGGCGGTTCCAGAGTTAAAGCCCAGGCTGTGGCATTGAGTGCCAGTGCTTAATGAAAGGAGGTCCGCTGGGGAGTAAACCAGCCATTGCCTCTGATGGAACTGAGAACGGGCAGTGAGGCTGGTGCCGAGCGCGGTCGTTCTGCAGACAGGCTTACCTTAGTCACGCCAGTGGCGCGTCAGCGCACCAGCTTGTTTTAAGTAGGCTGGGAACATCCCCCAACCAAACAACTAGACCGCTGCTGGCCTCAAAATGGCAGCTGTAAATGGCACGAGGTGAGTCTCCCTGTGCCTGAAAGGGAGTACCCCTTAAATGAGTACACCTTTAATGAAGTGCCAAACGTTATTCTTAACCCCAGACAGGCTGCCCCCAACACCTAAAAAAAGACGAGCAGTGATCTCTCTGGCAGATTGCAAGTTGGTGCCAGAGAGAAGCTGTTACGATTCAGTCATTTTTGAGGTGTGCAGCTTCGATTCAATGGGCTGTAGGAGATGAGGTCTGATTAATTTGGCTATGTTATCTTTGTAAATTGATGGTGCGCCAGATATTCACTCAGTGGATTCACAGTGACTGACTGATTGATGAGAGATCAATTGGACTATATCAGATATCTTTTGGATTAGGAACTTTGGGCCATTATTTACCGACCTTGCGGTTGCACCCCTATATGTTGCCCTGATATTTCTTCTCTACCGTCCTGATGAAGACCCGCATACAAGGGCTTAATTTACCTCATGCAACAGTCTGGTCGAAACGTCAATATTGATCACCAAGCCTGGATTGAATATATAGATCCTTGTGAACTGGGTGTAAGGATTGAGCTACAACCACTTCTGAACTATGGAGCATTGCCTTTGAGCAGAGGCTTTGCTTTTTCAGACAGGTATTATACATTGGCTAAATCTGAGTTACTTGAGCCAGTGTTGTATAATTTAAAATATATTCTGTGACACATTTTTTTATTTTTTCCTGATTACTTTGCACATGAGCACGTTTATGAACACTTTTCTACACATTCTTTGGGACAACCTTGACACGAATGTCTTATCAAAATGTATGCATTATTAGAATGCTTTTGAAAATATAAATTGAATTTACTTTTCAAAATAAATTTATTTCCTGTGTCTCTCTCTCTCACCTCTATTACAATACGTGAAATAATATTGTATTCTTCCATTGAAGAAATTGCGAGTAGGACCACACAGTTGTATGTACCATACGTTATCCAGGTCATGTGGCTTACCCTATTAGATTATAATGGCTTTCCTCAAAATGGCGCACCAAATGGCACGAGGTGAGTCTCCCTGCGCCTTAAAGAGTTCAGTGGGACTATGTGTTCCTATTCAGACAGGCCCATTGTCAGGGGCAAGACCTTGTTGGTGGCTGTTTCTCATCCAGGCTAACACCGGGTGTAGATTACAGAACAGCCGGCGTTGTGCCCAGAGTTGAAAGAAGACATTGGCTTGCTCAGAGGGATGGAAGGAATATACCCCTGACCAAGAGGACAAGGAGCTAGATGCAGCTGACGCCCCAAGGAGCAGAGACACTAGGAGGCCATGTTTACCTTGCAGACCTGCTGGCCAGAATAGCCACTGAGTGACTGCAACATCAGAGGCTCAAACCATGCTTTGAGTGTGATAAGCCTGAATCCATCTTATCTATCCGATACCGAAATCCAGGCCCAGAGAGAAACGGAGGGTGTTCTATTCACCCACAATGACCAGTTTGCTGAAGCGGTCCCTGTGCCGTAAGAACCATTGGCCGGTTGTATTAACCCGAAATTCCATTGCTTTGCACGTTAAGAGTTCAATTAGACTACTAGTTGTGAAACCCAGTTGAAAGTAGACAGAGTTGTGGGTCCAGTGGGTGCCACTACCAGGTGAAAGTCTTGCCCATGAAGCCAGTCTTGAGAAATCTTCCCTTTGCGTTTTGGTACCCATGGGGGACCTAGCGTAGTATGCCCACTGCAACTAGCCGCTATTCCTCCAGCAGAATCGTTGGACCAGTTACATCTCTAACTTCTCCCCATGTCCAGTGACCTTGCCCAGGACATCAGTTGTACAATAGGCGACCTGTTTCTTATGTTTTAACTGATTCCTGCACGTGTTTTGTGAGAAGCGGAAGGAAGAAATAGGCAAAGCAAGGGCGACTCAAGTTTCTTAAACTTCGACACAGTTCATAAGGCTGGAGGAGAGTTTACTTGTTTTTTGGTTTTTTTTTAGCACGCAGTCAGTTCCATTTTCTTGCAGGTCATGGAAATGCCACAAAGAGGCTGATGTAACCCCTAGATGTCACAATGTCAGTGTGTTTCTCCATGTTGGGTACTAGTGACAAGCAACCAGAAGGGCAGATACAGTTCAAACTTCCGCCAAGAAGCTTTAAACGAAAAATCAACCTACGACCAATCCTCAATTGAGCTAAGCCGCCTCTCCTTGCTTAAGCCTTCTTGGATCTTCCCAGTACCACAGAAGAAGGTATTACCAGCCATGAACAATTCTGATTTCTGCAAACTGTGTGCACCCGCTGTAGGTCACCATTAAGAAGCCAAAACGAAACCAGCCATACTTCCCTGGTGAATTAAATACTTCAATCACTAGCACAACTAGGATTGGCAAAGACAATAGGCCTGTGTAGGCTGCCAGCATTTTGGTTTTGTCAATGCTTGCTTTAATTCGTCATGGTTTTGCAAATCTTTATTGTTAGGGAAGCTGCCAGACTCTCGCCAAACTAAAAAAATAAGTCTGAAAGCAAAACTATGTTTTACTCTCAAAAAGCACACAGCACCAGAGTAGTGACTGGCACTTAAGGGTAGTACTTTGTGTGACAGAATGTTGTCGCTCCTCTGAAGGTGGCCAAGGCTGAAGTGGGCAGGATGATTGCCACATGGTATATGTTGTGATGAGTGGTAGAAAAAGGTGAATAACACCATCACAGACCAATGGATGAAGAGTGCTGGCATAAATTCCTTATAAATCAGTTCAGTTCAGAGAGATTTGTATAGCGCACTACTCACCTATAGGGTCTCAAAGCGCTTGTGGGAGGGGGAGCATTATTTATCGAATAGCCAGGTTTTAAGTTCCTTTCTGAAGGAAATGTGGTTCTGTGTGAGGCGGAGGTGAGTGGGGAGAGAGTTCCAGGTCTTGGCCACCAGGTAGGAGAAGGATCTTCCTCCCATGGTGGATCTGTGGATGCGCGGAACTGCGGCGAGCGCTTGGTTGGAGGATCTTAGTTGGCAGGTGGGTGTGTAGATGGACAATTGTGTGTTGAGGCATTCAGGTCCTAGTTTGTAGAGGGCCTTGTGAGCGTGGGTGAGGAGACGGATCGTTATTCTCTTGTTGACGGGAAGCCAGTGGAGGTCTTTCAGGTGGCCGGTAATGTGAGCTTGGCGAGGGATGTCCAATATGAGTCTGGCCGATGCATTTTGGATGCGTTGGAGTTTTTTCTGTAATTTGGCTGTGGTTCCGGTGTAGAGGGTGTTTCCATAGTCCAGTCGGCTAGTGACCAGTGCGTGGGTGACCGTCTTTCTTGTTTCGGTGGGGATCCAACGGAAGATTTTTTTGAGCATACAGAGTACGTTGAAGCAAGAGGATGAGACGGCGTTAACTTGTCTGGTCATCGAGAGGGAGGAGTCTAGGATGAAGCCCAGGTTGCGTGCGTGGTCTGTGGGGATGGGTGCTGTGCCCAGGGCCGATGGCCACCAAGAGTTGTCCCATGCAGAGGGTGAAGATCCTAGGATGAGAACTTCCGTTTTGTCTGAGTTAAGTTTTAGGCGGCTGTTTTTCATCCATTCGGCTACTTCTTTCATGCCTTCATGAAGATTGGTTTTGGCGGTGTTAGGGTCTTTGGTGAGGGAAAGGATCAGCTGGGTGTCGTCAGCGTAGGAGATTATGTTGAGGTTGTGTTGTCGCGCGATGGATGCGAGGGGACTCATGTACACGTTGAAGAGGGTGGGACTGAGTGATGATCCTTGTGGGACTCTGCAGATGACTTCGGTGGCCTTTGATTTGAAAGGGGGGAGTCGGACTCTCTGGGTTCTCCCGGCGAGGAACGAGATGATCCAATCCAATGCTTTTCCTTTTAATCCGATGTCGCTGAGGCGTTGTATGAGGGTGCTATGACAGACTGTGTCGAAGGCGGCGGAGAGGTCGAGTAAATAAGTATATTACACATATAAATGTGGTACAATCAAAAGGTCTTGATAGGACTAGATCTAAAAATGACAATTAGGGAGAAAATTGGTGAAATATGCAAATAGTTGACCTCTGTGAGTGACTTACAATTCCTAGCTTCCCATCATGGCAGGTCAGGCAAAGCCTTTTTAGATCTCGGACCGTAGGCTGCGCTTGTGCAGTCTCACTCCGAGATTTAATGTTTCTTACTATGGGGGCTTGAACCCGCCCCTCTTCTCCATTGGCTGGCTTCCTAAACGGAGGCCAGCCATTGGAGGAGAGGGGAGTCACTCCGTTCAAGCCCCGTCTTTTTCGGATTCGGGGGCGTGTTTTTTGCAGTTTTTAACTCTGTGACTTCATCCGTCAGTCAACAGCAAAAACCACGCCCCAAATGCGAAAATGTCGGCGCTTTTCTGATGCCATTTCTGCCCGACCGCCGCCACAAGAAGTCGAGAAGCTGCTGAGTCCTCCGGTGAGTGCTTGCTGTCCTGCCCACTCGTTGCGAGTGCTTGCTGTCCTGCCCCCCTCGTTGCGAGTGCTTGCTGTCCTGCCACCCCTCGTTGCTCGTGCTTGCTGTACTGCCCCCCCTCGTTCCTTGTGCTTGCTTTCTTGCCCCCTCATGCTTGCTCTCCTGCCCCCCTCGTTGCTTGTGCTTGCTGTCCTGCCCCCCTCGTTGCTTGTGCTTGCTATCCTGCCCCCTCGTTGCTCGTGCTTGCTCTCCTGCCCCCCTCGTTGCTTGAGATTGCTTTTCTGCCCCACTTATTGCTTGTGCTTGCTGTCCTGCCCCCTCGTAGCTTGTGCTTACTGTCCTGCCCCCTCGTTGCTTGTGCTTACTGTCCTGCCCCCCTCGTTGCTTGTGCTTGCGGTCCTGCCCCCCCTCGTTGCTTGTGCTTGCTGTCCTGCCCTCCTCGTTGCTTGTGCTTGCTGTCCTGCCACCCCTCGTTGCTTGTGCTTGCTGTCCTGCCCCCCTCATTGCTTGTGCTTGCTGTCCTGCCCCCCCTTGTTGCTTATGCTTGCTGTCCTGCCCCCCTTGTTGCTTGTGCTTGCTGTCCTGCCCCCTCGTTGCTTGTGCTTGCTCTCCTGCCCCCCTTGTTGCTTGAGCTTGCTCTCCTGCCCCCCTCATTTCTTGTGCTTGCTCTCCTGACCCCCCTTGTTGCTTGTGCTTGCTGTCCTGACCCCCCTCGTTGCTCGTGCTTGCTGTCCTGCGCCCTCGTTGCTCGTGCTTGCTGTCCTGCCCCCCCTCGTTGCTTGTGCTTGCTGTCCTGCCCCCTCATTGCTCGTGCTTACTCTCTTGCCCCCTTCATTGCTTGTGCTTGCTCTCCTGCCCCCCCTAGTTGCTTGTGTTTGCTCTCCTGCCCTACTCGTTGCTTGTGCTTGCTCTCCTGTCCCCCTCGTTGCTTGTGCTTGCTGTCTTGACCCCTGGTTGCTCGTGCTTGCTGTCAGCCCCCTCGTTGCTTGTGCTTGCTCTCCTGCCCCCTCATTGCTTGTGCTTGCTCCCCTGCCCCCTCGTTGCTTGTGCTTGCTCCCCTGCCCCCTCGTTGCTTGTTCTTGCTCTTCTGCCCCCCACTCACTGGTTGTGCTTGCTCTCTTGCACCCCTCCTCGTTGCTTGTGCTTGCTGTCCTGCCACCTTGTTGCTTGTGCTTGCCGTCTTGCCCCCCGTTGCTTGTGCTTGCTCTCCTGCCCCCCGTTGCTCGTGCTTGCTCTCCTGCCCCCCTTGTTGCTTGTGCTTGCTTCCTGCCCCCCCTCGTTGCTTTTGTTTGCTGTCCTGCCCTCCCTCGTTGCTTGTGCTTGCTGTCCTGCCCCCCTTGTTGCTCATGCTTGCTGTCCTGCCCCCCTCGTTGCTTGTGCTTGCTGTCCTGCCCCCTTGTTGCTCGTGCTTGCTCTCCTGCCCCCCTTGTTTCTTTTGCTTGCTCTCCTGCCCCCCTTGTTGCTTGTGCTTGCTGTCCTGACCCCCCTTGTTGCTTGTGCTTGCTGTCCTGCCCCCGTTGTTGCTCGTGCTTGCTGTCCTGCCCCCCTCGTTGCTCGTGCTTGCTGTCCTGCCCCTCCTCGTTGCTTGTGCTTGCTCTCCTGCCCCCTCGTTGCTCGTGCTTGCTCTCCTGCCCCCCATTGCTTGTGCTTGCTCTCCTGCTCCCCTTGTTGCTTGTGCTTGCTCTCCTGCCCCCCTGGTTGCTTGTGCTTGCTGTCTTGCCCCCTCGTTGCTCGTGCTTGCTGTCACCCCCCTGGTTGCTGTGCTTGTTCTCCTGCCCCCTCATTGCTTGTGCTTGCTCCCCTGCCCCCTCGTTGCTTGTGCTTGCTCCCCTGCCCCCTTGTTGCTTGTGCTTGCTCTTCTGCCCCCCCCCTGGCTGGTTGTGCTTGCTCTCCTGCCCCCCTCGTTGCTTGTGCTTGCTGTCCTGCCACCTCGTTGCTTGTGCTTGCTGTCTTGCCCCCCTCGTTGCTTGTGGTTGCTGTCCTGCCCCCCTCGTTGCTTGTTGTCCTGCCCCGCTCGTAGCTTGTGCTTGCTGTCCTGCCCCCTTGTTGCTTTTGCTTGCTGTCCTGCCCCTCGTTGCTTGTGCTTGCTCTCCTGCCCCCTTGTGCTTGCTGTCCTGCCCCCTCGTTGCTTGTGCTTGCTCTCCTGCCCCCTCATTGCTGGTGCTTGCTCTCCTGCCCCCCCTCGCTGGTTGTCCATGCTCTCCTGCCCCCCCTTGTTGCTTGTGCTTGCTGTCCTGCCACCTTGTGCTTGCTGTCCTGCCCCCCCTCGTTGCTTGTGCTTGCTGTCCTGCCCCCTCGTTGTTTGTGCTTGCTGTCCTGCCCTCTCGTTGCTCGTGCTTGCTGTCCTCCCCCCTCGTTGCTTGTGCTTGCTGTCCTGCCCCCTTGTTGCTTGTGCTTGCTCTCCTGCCCCCCCTTGTTGCTTGTGCTTGCACTCCTACACCCTCTTGTTGCTTGTGCTTGCTGTCCTGCCCCTCCCTCGTTGCTTGTGCTTGCTGTCCTACCCCCTCGTTGCTTGTGCTGGTCTCCTGCCCCCCCTCGTTGCTTGTGCTTGCTGTCTTGCCCCCCTCGTTGCTTGTGGTTGCTGTCCTGCCCCCCTCGTTGCTTGTTGTCCTGCCCCGCTCGTAGCTTGTGCTTGCTGTCCTGCCCCCTTGTTGCTTTTGCTTGCTGTCCTGCCCCTCGTTGCTTGTGCTTGCTCTCCTGCCCCCTTGTGCTTGCTGTCCTGCCCCCTCGTTGCTTGTGCTTGCTCTCCTGCCCCCTCATTGCTGGTGCTTGCTCTCCTGCCCCCCCTCGCTGGTTGTCCATGCTCTCCTGCCCCCCCTTGTTGCTTGTGCTTGCTGTCCTGCCACCTTGTGCTTGCTGTCCTGCCCCCCCTCGTTGCTTGTGCTTGCTGTCCTGCCCCCTCATTGTTTGTGCTTGCTGTCCTGCCCTCTCGTTGCTCGTGCTTGCTGTCCTCCCCCCTCGTTGCTTGTGCTTGCTGTCCTGCCCCCTTGTTGCTTGTGCTTGCTCTCCTGCCCCCCCTTGTTGCTTGTGCTTGCACTCCTACACCCTCTTGTTGCTTGTGCTTGCTGTCCTGCCCCTCCCTCGTTGCTTGTGCTTGCTGTCCTACCCCCTCGTTGCTTGTGCTGGTCTCCTGCCCCCCCTCGTTGCTTGTGCTTGCTCTCCTGCCCCCTCGTTGCTTGTGCTTGCTGTCCTGCCCTCTCGTTGCTTGTGCTTGCTCCCCTGCCCCCTTGTTGGTTGTGCTTGCTCTCCTGCCCCCCTCGCTGGTTGTGCTTGCTCTCCTGCCCCCCCTCATTGCTTGTGCTTGCAGTCCTGCCACCTTATGCTTGCTGTCTTGCCCCCCTCGTTGCTTGGGCTTGCTGTCCTGCCCCCTCGTTTCTCATGCTTGCTGTCCTGCCCCCTCGTTCGTTGTGCTTGCTCCCCTGCCCTGCTATTGGCATTGTAAATGACAATGCCATTTATTTATGTTTTTAAAAAAAACATAAATAAAAATGTCATGAGAAATGCCAATAGCTCTAACTTTACGAAAGCCGAGACCATTGCATTGTAAATGCTTGTTTTAGGTTGAGCCTATAAAAAAGAGCACTGCGCTGTCTGTTGTGAGGCATTTTGTGGCTCAACAAGAACATGAGGGGTCTTGGAGACCACCCATTGCTCAACAATGGTTGACTTTTCTTGTCACTCTTAGTTGCCTGCTTCTTATTTGTGCCCCAACTTCTGAATCTTGTATTTGTCCCTCCCATGGAGCATTGCCTCTTTACAATCTCATTGCCTGCTTGTCATCACTGCTTTCAAGCACTACTTTTTAAAATTTATTTTCTGTGATTAGGTTACGATTTTTTTTTATCCTTCTCGCTGGTGTATGTCTCTCCCCTCTCCTTGCTGCTCTCTATTACCTGACTGCGTCTCGCTGCCTCTACCTCTTGCGCTCACCCATGTGCTTCTCTCCATTACTTCCCCCATCCACACGCTCTGTGTTGCCTTCTTCCAACCCCCATATTGCTTTATTGCCCGCCCTCCCCACCAGTGGTGCAACATATGCCCCTGCGGTGCAGGCCCCCCCCCCCCCACTCAGCAGAAGTGTTAGGTGGTCGACCATGGAGTGGGATCTCCTCCGTGTACTTTGCAAGTGGGCCCCTCAAGTTTCGTTACGCCACTGCTCCCCACTGTAATTTTCTCATCCTCTTCAACCCTGCCCTCGTTGTTTTTGCGTCCCCACCTGTGTTGCTTCGGCATAACCCTCCATCCACCCCTGTGTTGTATTGTAATTCCCCCCATCATCCTTCGTGTTTCTATGCTGTTCCCCCAACCTGCCCTGTGTTACTTCCTCCTCCCCTGCCCACCCGCTTGAAAACAAAAAAAACGCTCTGCACGTTTTATTTTGGTTTTGGTTGCCAGTGCGAGGTCACTCCGAATTGCAGTAACCAGGCGCTCTACAAATTTCTAACGTACAGAACATCCAACTCAATAAAAAGAAAAAAAAATCGCCTGCATCATTCTGTAGGTGTGAACATGAGTGGTGCGCGCACCGACAGAATTACATGGGTGGCTGTTAAAAGATTTTGGGCCTCATTTACAAGCCCTTTGCGCTGCCAGTACGTCAATTTTTCCCACATCAATAGTGATGCACCGGCTGCGTAAGGACTTTGTAAATAAGCCCCTTTGTTTTGCTGCAGCGCATAGTAGATGCTGTGCAGCATGGCTAAAAACCATTGGCAATGCCAACGGGTTTAAAAAGCAAGACCTGTTCACTTTGCCAGTGCTTGGCTTTATTTTGGGGTCGATAAAAGGAGTTATTTGGTAATGCCATGCATTGATGACGAGCCAAGAGGTTATTCAGTTTTCAGTGTTTGCTATTATTGGTTGCTGTTACTTTTGCCATGAGAAAATGCGAGTGCGGAGGTAAAAGGTGGAGCCGCTCGGATGAAGTAACCATGCATCTCTTGTCTTTCAGACTCGGAGGGTAACCTGTGCCGGAGCGGGCCGCTGCTGCAGATCACAGTCACCATGCACCGCTTCCTCATCCCGTCCACCGACCTGATGGTCCGGGTCAGCTCACTATATCCTTTGCAGGAAGACACATGCGCCAAGGCCTCGGTCAGCTGGCCCAGCCCCATCTCTGCCTGGCGGAGGCCTCGGCTGGTACCTAAGGCTGGAACATGGCAGTGCTGCTTACTTTTCCTGTGTCTGTTTGTTTCATTCCATCCATCTTCTCTGTGTCTGGGTATCTTTAAGGCAAGGCCGCATAGCGTGGGACCTAAAGGTCCGGATCCACTCCAGGTTTTTAGGATATCCCATAAAAAACATTTACATCCAACAAGTCGCTTTATTGCGTTTCACTGCCTCGACGAAGGCCTGGAGCATTATCACTGCACCTGGGGACACGAGACCAGTTGCCTCTTCTCTTAAGTGAAGTTTTACAAACCAAACAAACATTTGCAATGCAATAGGTCTCGCATTAGGACATTGTGAGCTATTGGTATTGCAAATGACACATTTTTTTAATATGTGTTGGCTTTGAAAATATATAAATTAATAGCATTGTTAGTCACAAAGCCAATAGCTTACACTTTCCCAATGCAAGTCCTATTTGCTATGGCAATGCTTGATAGTAGCAAGCAAGGACAGTGCTGTTGTGGTGCTGAGTGGTGATGTGGTTGGGCTGAGTGAAGTGGTGGTGTATTAGAGTGATGTGGGGGTGTCCCAAAGTGATGTGGGGTTGTCCCTGAGTGATGTGGTGGTGTCCCAGAGGGATGTGGTGGTGTCCCAGAGGGATGTGGTGGTGTCCCAGAGTGATGCGGTGGTGTCCCCGAGTGATGCGGTGTTTCCCTGAGTGATGTGATGGTGTCCCTGAGTGATGTGATGGTGTCCCAGAGTGATGTGGGGGTGTCCCAGAGTGATGTGGTGTTGTCCCAGAGTGATGTGGTGGTGTCCCAGAGTGATGTGGTGGTGTCCCAGAGTGATGTGGTGGTGTCCCAGTGTGATGTGGTGGTGTCCCAGTGTGATGTGGTGGTGTCCCTGAGTTATGTGGTGGTGCCCCTGAGTGGTGTCCCAGAGTGATGTGGTGGTGTCCCTGAGTGATGTGGTGGTGTCCCTGAGTGATGTGGTGGTGTTCCTGAGTGATGTGGTGGTGCCCCAGAGTGGTTCCCCTGAGTGATGTGGTGGTGCCCCTGAGTGGTTCCCCTGAGTGATGTGGTGGTGTTCCTGAGTAATGTGGTGGTGTTCCTGAGTGATGTGGTGGTGTCCGTGAGTGATGTGGTGGTGTCCGTGAGTGATGTGGTGGTGCCCCTGAGTGATGTGGTGGTGTCCCTGAGTGATGTGATGTGCCCCTGAGTGGTGCCCCTGAGTGATGTGGTGGTGTCCCTGAGTGATGTGGTGGTGTTCCTGAGTGATGTGGTGGTGTCCGTGAGTGATGTGGTGGTGTCCGTGAGTGATGTGGTGGTGCCCCTGAGTGATGTGGTGGTGTCCCTGAGTGATGTGATGTGCCCCTGAGTGGTG
This sequence comes from Lissotriton vulgaris, assembly GCF_964263255.1. Lineage (NCBI taxonomy): Eukaryota > Metazoa > Chordata > Amphibia > Caudata > Salamandridae > Lissotriton > Lissotriton vulgaris. The sequence goes on along the minus strand of NC_141697.1, from coordinate 59,220,585 downwards.
CCCCTGAGTGATGTGGTGGTGTCCCTGAGTGATGTGGTGGTGTTCCTGAGTGATGTGGTGGTGTTCCTGAGTGATGTGGTGGTGTTCCTGAGTGATGTGGTGGTGTTCCTGAGTGATGTGGTGGTGTCCCTGAGTGATGTGGTAGTGCCCCTGAGTGATGTGGTGGTGTCCCTGAGTGATGTGGTGGTGTTCCTGAGTGATGTGGTGGTGTTCCTGAGTGATGTGGTGGTGTTCCTGAGTGATGTGGTGGTGTTCCTGAGTGATGTGGTGGTGTGTGAGGGTGTGTGGGGGTGTGAAGGGGTGAGGGTGAGTAAGGGTGAGTGGGTTGTGAGGGTGAGGGTGTGAGGTTGTGAGGGTGAGTGAGGGTGTGTGAGGGTGGGTGAGGGTGTGAGGGCGAGTGAGGGTATGTGAGGGTGAGGGTCCGAAGTAAATGGTGGCAGGGCAGACATCATAAGACAGAGAGAAGAGACTGCGTGGTGACTGCGTTGGTCAGTTTCAGAATCAGGAGGGGCAGAGTCAGCACAGTCTGCGAGGGATCAACGTGTCTAAAGGCAAAGCATAGCGGATGTAGCATGGCAGCTAGCAAGTCGAGTGTTTTCAAGCTGAGTGTCCCTAGAGAGATGGCAACACAGCAACAGCATTTGAGGAGCAAGGCTACTGTAAACAAGCATGGTAGGCTTTCACTTTCATCCAGAAACAAGCTCTCTGCATTGCTGTGGCGGGGGGCGGACGGGGGAGTGACAGCCTTTGAAGTCTGATGCCAAGACTCAGACAAATGGTGGACGCGATGTGCACACGGGTGGGGCGGGGGAGCGGCAGCCTTTGAAGTCTGTTGCCGAAGCACAGAAAAATGGTGGTGTGTTATGCAGCTGGCATTATGTGTGCATGCGCATAGATCACATGAACTGTATGCGATCCGCAGCCGTTTTGGTAGACTGTTCTTTTCCGCTTACTATAATCTCGCTGGAGCAATGCGCAAGCGCATTGGCTCAGGCGAGACCTAAAAACGGAATAGTTGGTAGTTAGGTTTTCTTGCTCTGATAACCCCCATTTTTAGGAAAACGGGATGGTAAATATGGCTGCTACTGTGGTGGACATGCGAGTTCGTTTCACGTTCATACAGCGCTTTACCGACGAAGCTTCTTGGCACGACGGTAGGTACACACTCCAAAAAAAAATACTAAACAGATATTACTGGGTGAAGAGAATTTTTTTAGCTCTTTTCTTAAGGGCAGTGAGCAAGGCTCAGGGAGGAAGTGTTCTGGTTTTTGTAGAGCACCAAGTGTTTAATGAAATTACAGTAGGACAACAATGCATAAACAAGGGGTAAAAACCATTGAGCTTTCTTGCAAATGTATGCAACAGCTAACTTAGATCTGGAACCTTTATTAAATCCACCCGGTGGTAGCATGGAACAAGTGTTGAGGAGGCTTCACCCTCTTGGAGGTCCTAAGCAGGGGCGTGGCTTCCATTTGTGCATCAGGTGCAGTGACACCGGGAGTAAGCGGCGTCAGGGGCATTATCTATACTGACTATTGCTGTATTTTACAATTCAAACAGCAGCCGAGGGTGCACTAGGGCACACGACAGGCTTGCTATGTTGGTCCTAAGTATACAATAGGATAAACAATACACAACTGAAATACCTCTTTCTTTAAAAAAAAAAAAAAAAAATTTGTCTGAGGGTTTCAGGGGCACACTGTGGGGGAAATTACTACCTTTGCCAAAGGAGGGATGAAACACTGCCACATCTGGAGTTTTTCATCACTTTCAAAGTGGCTGCATCTGTATTCGAGGAACATCACGTGACAAGCGGTCTGTTTCCACTTATAGCTGTGCAGTACATAGGTAACAAAACAGCTCTCGGGGGAACGGGTTGAAAGAGGCGGCTGTGCTGTTTAAGGGTCCTCCTCTTCGGAACAAGAGCATCACAGCGCGTGAGAGCGCGCGACGTGCCCCGATCAGAGCCACGCGCATCTCGCTGCGGTAAACAACCGCAGGACATTATTATTGACCGTTCTGGGAGCAAAAACAGGCTTTATATAGAACTGAGCTATGGAAACCGGTGCAGACCTGTGTGAATGCATGTATAAAAATAGTATATATTTATAAAGTACTTACATGTGTGTTTGCGTGTCTATAACGTGTTTGTGTTTTGAAGAGAAAAAAAACACGTGTTTAACCAATTTGTGTGTCCGTGAACATTTATATATGTATACATTTAAACCATACATGTCGATGTCGTGCGTGTCTAGTGCGCACCAACAGTAAATGTGTATGCGTGTGCGGGTTGGGTGCATAAGATAAATCATTTCTTAGCAATCATCTTCCGACGTTGGTCCAGGACTAGCTCTTGAATTCTGAAGAGTGATGCGTCTCTGCCGCAGCAGAGTTCAAACACTGGACGCCCAGGAAGGCCTCCGCGGGATGCGTTAGGGCCTCTCAGCATCTTAAATATGTCCTCTTGATGGTCCACATCTTGAAGATGCACCGTTTGCTGACAATGCCCATCGGATGCGCCCCGTGATACAGGTGCCCACCAGGAACATCACATCTTGGGTTTGCCTGCCAGCCCCACCATCTTGTGTAGATGCCCTTCCAATAGAATGCATTGTAAGGATGCCCCCCAGAAGCACTGCCTTTTGAAGATAGCCACCTGAAGCGCCACATCTTCCAGATGCCCACTTGGTGCACTGCTTCGTGAAGATGCCCACGAGAATCACCAGATCTTTAGCATGCCCGCCTGAAGCACTGCGCCTTCATACTGCGCTTCTGCTGCTGTATATCTTCAAAGATGTCCACCCAGAAAGTCCACTAGTTCTTGGTGGTCCCCACCCAAATGACTGCATCTTCTATCTGACTGATGCACTGCATCTTGTAGGGGACCACCAGAGCATCACACCTTGAGGATGCTCCTCTGTACCACCAGATAATGTAGACGCTCACCTGACGCATTGCATCTTAATTATGCCCAACAGAAGCAGCACACCTTGAAGATGCCTGTACCCAGACACCTTGTAGATGCTCCTGTGATGCAAACCATCTAGAAGGGGGGCAAAAGAAATACCACATGTTAAAGATGGCCACTTGACGCACCACAGCTAGTAGAGTCCCATATCCCATGTTATGCACGATGTCTTGAAGGTGCTTTCCTGACCCACAGTGTCTAGAAGGCAACCACAAGCAGCATGATATCTTGTAGATATTTACCTGAAGCACCACATTTTGAGGATTATCACGTGACGCACCACAACTGAAAAGTGCGGCCCAAATCTTTGCCTCTTCTATGTGGACATTTCGATCACTACATCTGTCTTCAAACCTACACCTAGTGCAAAGCATCCTAAATAAGCTCACCTGAAGCTCCCCTCTTTGTGATGCACCCTGAATGTGAATATTCCACAACTTTAAGGGGATCATCTGAACCACCTTTTATTAAATATATCACGTTCAAACGTGCACCCTCAAGAAAACCACCTGAAGCCCCACGGTTTGTAGATTCTCATTTATGATGACTTTACCAACTTCAGAAATCATACTGTGAAGATGCTGTGACAAAGAAGTTGAAATACACCTTTTTAAAAATGACCTTGTATTTTCAAGATGCTCTTCTGTAGTGACTACAATGCACCTTCTAGAAAGTGCCCGCCTAAATGGTGCATCTTGAAGATGCCCAGCGGAACTGGCACATTTTAAATCTATATGGCTAGCAGAAACACTGAATTGTCCAGCCAGCTCTGTAGAACAAAAGTGTAAGTTACTACAAAAAGTACAGTTTGAGAATACCGAAAAGTATTAAACCAACTAAAAAGGGTAAATTTACTCAAAAGCATAAGCTACCTTTGTGAATCAGGCCCTCTTACCCCATCAGGCATTTGAAGGCAGGGTTAACTGTTCAGGAATTGTAGAATGAGATCTGTGCTACAGCCCCCTTGATGCACTCACAGGTGTAAAATTACTCGTAACTTTGGGGCTGTACAGAACAAACCCAAGGGTCCCCAAAGCACAGTAAATTACAAGAACCCATGCACACTCTAATCAATAAACAAAGCTGTCAGAGTAGACATGTTAGTACAATACGAGACAAAGTGTTGGATTGCAAATAAGTAAACAGTATTTTTGGAATCAATCTTGTGAGAAGGGTATTGTTTAATGTTCGAGGAAACCAGCCGACACGTGTTTCGTCGCGTCTGGGACAATCTTCCCGCGACTCCTCAGGGCTATGTTGAAAAGTAGTATCGTGTGGAGAGTCGCTCCGTCGGTGATACTTCCGACCCGACAGGGCCCTGGACTAATTAGCAATGGAAACGATGAAAGGTGGATTTCTATCGAGCAATCTTCGTGGAGACGAGAAAAAGTAAGGTGAGCGAGTGCAACATGGGAGACTCCAACCACACTCCAACAGTGGTCTTCAGAAACAGCGCAGCGGAGCTTTAGCAAGAGTTGCCTTATGATGCACTGTGCAAAGGCAAGCCAGCAGTGTCGCGCCTAGGATAACCTCTGTAGGTTCACCCTCTGGTACAAATTTGTACGCGTACACATCAGCACTGGGTCAGACATGTAAGATATGTGTTTCAGGGTAGAGCACACGTCACATGGACCAGGCGATGCGCCGTTGGCCCCTTGCGTGTACCTGCACTTACTCAGTTTTCGTATTTAGGACAAAGCCAGATAGCACTCATTTAACACATCTGGCTTTGCACCAGACCCTAAGGTTTTATTGTTGTCTGGCCTTAGACACGCCCCCTTGTATACATCATCAGAGAGATGGTGTAGAGGGGTTTGTGAGTAATGTGAGGTTTTGCTTTCAGCAAACACAGCTTCAGCATGTGCAGGTTGGTCCGTCGCTGTTGCTGCCGCAGTTTGCACCGATTGCCTCTGATTTGTGAAGCACAAACACCAGTGCAAACCTCCAGTAAACTGGAGCCAGTGTTTTAAAATATCTGCAACAGGCATCTCTCATCATGCCCCTCCACAGAAGCAGCGTCACTTACGCTGAACCTGCACATCTAAAGCTTTCCTGCTCCAGAGGCGAAGTGACACCTTTCAATGATGCTGTACCCCAACCTTGCAGTTGAACACAACACGGCAACTCAATAATCCCCCAGGAGACTGCCTACAAATGTCGAGAAACAAACATTGACTCCTGAAGGAGTATTTTGTACAAACAGTTACTTACTGAGTGGATTGGTAAATATCATATCTGAGCCTCCAAACAAATCAATAGGACATTCGATTGTTTGCATCAGTTGAACATCTGAAAATAAATTATAAAAGGCGAACTTCTTTATCTCTTAGTTTAACAATTGTTTGTATTTATTCAACAGCACTACCTATTTAATTATGGTCAATCAAACCGCGCAAGCCCCCTTTAACAGCATGGGCGCCCACTCATCAAAATTCTGAATATTCTAGCAACCCTCTGAGTCCTTTCCTTGCACATGGGTTTAAAGTCCACTCATTGGCATCTGTAGTGGGCAGGCCGTGCCTCTCCAAAAATATGTATTAGGCTTTTCCGGTCATACTATTTTATGCTCAGCCACCATGAAGCTTCAAAAGATGGAATCAATTGAAATGTCTATCAAGTAACCTCTAGCGCTTAAATTTACATTTCTTTTAGGTAGGAGCTGACCTGAGAAGCCATCTTTCATTATTTAGCTGTCCGGATACCTGGTCCTCAATCGAGTTTCTGTAAGTTTACACCTTTAAGTAAGTTTCACTACTTTTTGGTATTCACAAACTACAATTTGTAGTAACTTACACTTTTTCACTAAATCCATAAGTACAAAAGTGTGAGTTACTACAAAAGTACAGTTTGAGAATACCGATAAGTAGTAAATTAACTCAAAAGTGTAAGTTACTATAAAGTGCAGTTTGTGAAGACCAACAAGTGGTAAAGTTACTCAAAAGCGTAAGCTACCTTTGTGAATTAGGCCCTTTTCCTTCACCGGGCAGTTCAACGCTAGGTTAACTGTCCAGGAATGGTTTATTTTAATAGAATGTAAGAGAACTGTTTTAATAAAACAAATGTAAAAAATCTTGGTACTGCCTTTCCCAATTGTTCCCACCCTATTTGACCTCTGGAGAGGGCAGAGCTCATCAAAGGGAACTACCTTGTGGAGAAGTGTGGCTCAATGGTTAGAGTGTCAGACCCTGATGCAGAGGTCTGGCCCGGGACCAGGGTTCAATTCCTGGCTCTTGGACTCAATCTCCCTGGACCTGATAATTCTCGCCTCGGTGCCTATTCTAATCCTGTCCCCCACTCTGCAACTCTGGGCAATAGCTTGCTTAATCTCCACAACGGCTCCAACAGTGCTGGGATGCCTGGCTTCACCTTGGGGGTATCCAGGAGTGGGCATTTCACAGGGAAAAGCCAGGAAGGGCTCCACAGCGGTATGCGTACAGCGCCAAGATGCCTCAGGGTATAAGTGGGCTACACAAGTACAAATTCATTTCATTTCACCTTCCACATTCTTGAGCTCGAAACACAATTAAACCAGCTTGGGGAATGACAAAGCCAAGAAGAATGGCCTGGGACGAAAAGAAAGGGGAATAACTCCCAAAACATGCAGTCGCATGGTGTCAGAATCACAACAATTATATAAAAGTTCCCTATTGTGTCTAACTTGTCATAAATAGTGCAGTTTTAAAAGCCCTCCTATTCAAGAGCTCTTGGTTGCACATTGCCCAGCTTCCTCTGAATATCACTTGGCAAGTATATCTGCAGTTCTCTAGGCAGCCACTCCCCTGATGGGTACTCTTGCAGCAGCAATACTGTTGTATCCCTTGCCACATCCTAAGCAGACGAAGGTACAGCTAAGCAACAAGCATTGGTAAAGCAAATAGGTCCATGAAACCGAGTGTTTTTGCCAATCCATTAAATAAATATATAGATAGTCGGTATGAATGTGCATGAATTCAGGGAGACTATCTAGGAACAGGATTTGGTAAAATATTACAAAATAACTTAAACGATTACCACCGTGAATTCATGCCCATCCAGAGAAACTATGTTTTAATAGATGTTGTTATTTTTAACAAATGACATTCCAAGTTGGCTTACTGCCGATGCGTTTGCAAGGGGAGTAGCTATCTTTGAATGCATTTAGTTGTATTTCCTCAAATCCCGTTCAAAGATGGCCACTGTGGAAGACTTTGCATCTGTGGCAACCCTCTTTGAATGCAATTTGTTTGAATTAAGCCATTTCCAGATGCCCACCATGCATGCATGAACCACCATCTTGAAATGATCAAAACATTTTTTATGATGGGCCCTTTCTGAAAGCTCGGCTGGCATTGAAAAATTGGCAAGGGGCCTTGGAGCAAGATGACACTGGGAGGGAAAGAGAGGTCAAAACGAGTGTGACGGGCAGTAAAACAGAGTGGGAAGGGGCATCAAGGAGAGAGAGAGAGGGATTCGAAGGTCTGACTTGAGAGGCTACATCAAAACACTGTGAGACCAAAATGGTCCTCGGTGGGAACAATGCAATAGGGAAGAAAGCAATTGAATCAGGAGCAGAGAAGTAACATAAAAAAACAAAAACAACCCCATCCAGGCATGAACGAAGGAGCTGACTCCAACCCCACTCTAAGTACCTGTAAAGTATCGAACATTACAGGTCTCAATCAGACAGCAAAACTGCTGTAAATATGGTGCTTATATGAATGACAGAGGCTCTCTGGGTTTTAAGGCAAGTAGGTTTAATATATATATATCTCACACAGAGCGCCGAGCGTGTTCACTGCACACAGCTCCGGCGCCCGACTGATCGCGCTCGGGGACGCGCGATCGCTAAGATGGCCGCCGTTTCACGTCACGTCGTCACGTGACGTGAAACAACTAGAGCGGCGGCTCTACATCTCCCCTTTTTTGTCCAACCAAGTAACTTAGTCTGTGGTGGCTTCAAAGTCCATCGCCCATCTCATAGTCCCGAAACCTGGAGGGCTTCACTATCAATCGCCCAGCTCTGGTGCACCTTAACAGGGTGGATGTTTCTTCCGTTCCCCCTTGGGCCAGGGACTCCCCCTCCTTGCCTTTGTGGATCAATGATCTTTCTCTGTCCACCAGTTCTCTTCCCTCTCGATTCGTCCGGTTTGTGCCTGGGGATTCTCCGTCTTCTTGTTCCACCCCTGTGTCAGTGCTTTCCATTTCTCCTTCCTGAATGTCTGTGTCAGTTCCCAAAGTGCACTGGTCCATCTCGTTGGGTTCCCGCGCCTCTGGAGCCCATTGTACAATTTTGTTACATCGAGCCATGCGATCCTGGGACCATACGTTCCCGTCACTCAGCCTGGCTTCTTGGTCCAGAACTTCTTTGACTTGTAGAGGTCTGCTGCATTTACTATCCCCTTTCCGTTGAAGTGTGGCCAGTTTGACTCTTACCCATTCTCCTTCTTCCAACTGCGTGTCTTTTAAATTCCTTCTCTTACTGTAGTGTTCCGAATATATTCTCTAGGCCCTTTCCAGATTTGCTTGTACAACCGCTGGGGACCACTTGCTGGTCACCGTCTTCTCTTTCCACGCCAGATTGTCCTTGGTGAATGGGTCTCTGCCTCGTAGAATCTGGAAAGGACTGTACCCCGTCCCAGTGGGCGTGATGCGATACGCCCAGATCATGTGCAACAATTCCTTTTCCCAGTCCTTCCCCATCATGATGGCTGCTTGGATGGAGCCCATTAAGACCCTATTGAATCGTTCAACTTGTCCATTCCCTGCGGGATGGTATATGGAAGTGTGTTTGGAACAGATTCCATTCCTCTCCATGTATTTTAACCATTTATCAGAAGTAAATTGTGTTCCGTTGTCGCTTAGTATGGATTTGGGGATGCCTTCCCTGAGGAAGGTGGCTGTGAGAAATTTTAGTATAGTGTCCTTGTCCATTTCTTCGTTGACATGTATTTCTGGCCACTTGGAATATTTGTCCACCAGGGCTCATAGATACTTAGGGGTTCCTTGCTCATCCAAGATTGGTCCCAATAGATCGATGGAAAGTTCTTCCCATGGGTTCCTCGATGTCTCGAACTTTCCTATGGACGGCCTCAATGGTGTCATGGTCTTATCTGCCTGTAGACATTGGTTACACTCCCTTACGTGGCTCTCCGTTTGCGTATCCATGCCTGGCCACCAATAACCCTGTTTGGCTCTCAATTTGGTCTTTCCAATTCCTAAATGGCCTTTGTGTAGTATGGTCAGTAGTCTGGGGATGAGTCCTTCTGGGGGTACTACTTTGTCCCCTCGGTACATAAAGACTCCCTTGTCTCCGAGTGAGAGCTCTTCTCTTACTTCGAAATACTTCCACATGTCTCCACTCAGGTGTTTCTTTTCCGGCCATCCTCCTGTGATGTACCCCTTCACCTCCTGGAGGTACTTGTCTGCCTGGTATGCATCCTTCCATTCTAGGTTACTTATCACCTTTTCCGGGTCTTCCATCAGTGCCACCATTTCATCCCCTTCTTCCTTCTCTTCTCCTTTTGCCTCCATAGCTTCTGCCCTGCTTAGATAGTCAGCGACTTTGTTTCTGCTACCCGGGATGTACATTACATCGTACCGGTACTCCAGCAGTTTGAGAGTCATTTTCGCTATTCTCGGGGTGGCATTCGCATGCCCACTGGATGTGAGGACTCGTACCAATGGCTTGTGGTCTGTTCTTAGTTGGAATCTTGTACCCCATAGGAACTGGCGAAATCTCCCCATGGCCCAAACCACTGCCAACATTGTTATTGTTATTGTTATTGCATTTCTTATATAGCGCCAGAATCGACCCCCGAAGGGGTATCTCCGCGCTTGCCTTGGGAACCCGTCCTGGTTTTTCCCTGTGAGATAGCCCCTACAGGGCATCCCCAAGGTGAAAGCCAGGCATCCCGCCGCAGGGGGGCCGTTGTGGAGATTAAGCAAGCTTAATGCCCAGAGTTGCATAGTGTGAACCCATGATTAGGTCAGGCACCGAAGGGAGAATTATCGAGTCCGTGGACATTTGAGCTCAACACCCTGCCGCGTCGGGAATCGAACCCTGGTCCCGGGTCTGACCTCTGCTTCAGGGTCTGCCTGCTCTAACCAGTGAGCCACACTTCTCCACCAATAACATCTCCTTTTCGATAACACTGAACTTTTTCTCAGTGTCTGTCAGGGTCCTGGACACAAAACTAAGGGTCTCCATTGTTCCTCCACCCCTGTCTTGCATGAGCACTGCGCCGAGTCCTTTGTCGCTGGCATCAGTTGTTACCACTGTTCTCCCTTGTGGGTCATATCCTTGGAGGGGTATGGCTTGTGTTACCTCTCTCTTGACGTCTTCAAATTCCCTCTGCGTTTCTTCTGTCCATTCAAACGTCATTTTCTCTCTTGTCAACAACCACATGTGGTGGGTTTTGGAAGCAAAATGCTGTATGAATTTGCTATAGTACTCTGCCATGCCTAGGAAGGACCGGACTTCCTCCTTGCTAGCGGGTGGTGGTGCATCGCATATCGCTCTTACGTTCTCCTTCTTCGGCGTGATTCCTAGTTTACTGATTTCGTGCCCCAGGTAGGTGACGGATGCCATGCCTAGGTGGCATTTCTCCCACTCGGCCGTCAGCCCCTTGTCTTCCAGCACCCTCAGTACTTTGGTCAACTTTGCATCGTGGTCCCGTTGGTCAGCCCCCATGACTAAAATGCCATCTTGAAAGTACTGGACTCCTTCCATGTCCATAAAGAGATGGTGCATCAGCTTCTGGAAGACCGCCGTTGCCGATGCCAACCCGAAGGGCATCCTACAGAATTGGTAGCATCCGAAGGGGGTGATGAATTGTGTCAGCCTCCTGCTCTCCGGGTGTAACGCTATCTGGTGGTACGCTGATGTTAGGTCTATGGTGGAGTACCATTTCTTTCCTTTGGTCTTTGCCAGCATTTCCTGTATTTGGGGCAGCGGGAACTTCTCCACTACAATGTTCTTGTTAAGTTCGCGCAGGTCAACGCACAGCCGGACCTTGCCGTTAGGTTTCATCACCACCACCAGGGGGGCCAGCCACTCCGCGCATGAGATTGGTTCAATAATTCAGTTTCCTTCCAAGTCGCGCAGCTCTTTCTGCACCGCCTCCCTCACGGCTATCGGTACATTCCTTACTTTATGTGCCACTGGTTTGGCATCCGTTTTGAGGATGATCTTATGCGAGAACCTCTCCAGTCTCCTGATTCTTCCACCGAATACTTTGGGAAAGTCTTTTTTCCACTTCGCCATGTCTGGCCACGGTTCAGGTTCCGTCAATAGTACCTGCACTGCTCCACCAGGGTCCAGCTTGATGCCCAAGTCTCCTTGGTCCATCCAACCCAATACCCATGGGCCTTTCTCCGTCACATATAGTTTGCACTCTGCACTGTGTCCTCTGAACTCAAATGTTAGTAGTCGATAGCCTGCAATGGGGATGCGATTTCCCAGGTACGTGACCGGTCTGATGTCCGGTGGTTCCAGGTGCGGACCTAGATGGGGCACGAACTTCTCTGTCCATACTGTTCTTTGTACCAACGTGTATGGTGAGCCTGAGTCCGCCACGATACTTATCATTACGCCCCCTATTAACATGTCCAGCACTGGTTTATTCAATTTCCTGGTGCCTACACTCAGTACCTGTTCCTCAATGCACAGCACTTCTTCCTCTTCCACGTGGCATCTTTCTTCCCCCCTCTTCCTGGTCCATGTTGACAAATGTCACTGTTTTGCGGGCCATCTTTCACCGGCAGACTTGTTCATAATGTCCCATCACTCCGCAAAACATGCATTTGGCCCGGAATGCTGGACACCTTTTATCATTCGCCTCATGGGCCCAACTGCCACATCGGTAGCACGATGTCTTACTTCCTTTCATCTGCCTCCCTGGCTGCCCGTTTGACTCCCACTGATGGAGTGCAGTGAGAGTGATAAACAAGTGCAGTTAAAAATGACTATGAGGACAAAAAATGAGTTTATTGGCTATTGTCCAAATGCCATAGGATAAAATAGATCGCCTGACAGTGTGGAACAAATTTACTGTCTCCTGGTGAATAGAGAGGTTGTCAGGCGATCTATTTTATCCTATGGCATTTGGACAATACCCAATAAACTCATTTTTTGTCCTCATAGTCATTTTTAACTGCGCTTGTTTATCACTCGCACTGCACTCCATCAGTTGTCTCATGTCTTGAACAACTACTGTGGCTGAAATCACTGAGAGTATTAGGTGAGGTATCTATCAATGTTAGCCTTGGAGCACCGTTTGGCTACATTTGACCTTCCTCTCATAGTCTTCCAAATGACGAAGTTCCGCCAAATGGGTGGGCTGAAGGAGACTTCTTCTTTTTAGCCAAGTATTGGGCAAGCTTTCTACATCTGGTGAATTGGTCTCTTTGAGTAATTGGTGTTTTTGTCATATGTTCAGACTGACCTTCTCCTTGTATTGGTGCAAGTCTTTGATTAGGGGTATGGAGTAAAGCCGGTCTATAAATACTATCCTCTAGACCCTCCCACACATGTATTTTTCGTACATTAATTTGAAGCCAATAGTACTTTTTCTTCGCACCACTAAGAATCATATTTTCCTAAGACGTCCATTAAAACTAAAAGGGTTCCTTCACATTTTCGAAGTAAACTTTCTTGCCAGGAAACACAAATACTCTTAACATTACAGGAGATTGCTGCATTTTTGTCACCGAAAATCTTTATTGCAAGTATACATGTGGCATGTTTAGGCAGCATGTTTCCCTTTTCTTTGTCTTTTTCATGGCATATGCTTGCTATACTCTTTTATAAAAAAATATTAACCACTACACCTGCTTGCCTTGGTAGCACCTATTGGCTTTGTCAATGGTAGTTTCTTATTTGTGTCAAATGCATATTGTTATGATTCTCATGTACAGGCAACTTATTTAGGGGCTTGGTCCATGCTTTAGTCAGGTAGAAAAAGAAAGAAATGCTCATACACTTAAAACTTTAACCCCTTCGATGCTCATGACGAGTTCAGCTCGTCATGAGGCACGGTGCTCGTGTGCTCATGACGAGCTGAGCTCGTCATGACCACACCCAGTTCTATTATGGCCCAGCACCGGAGAAGAATATCTGCAGCATCGATGAGGTTAAAGAAGTTAATCATTTTAGCACAGATATAGCCATATTCCTGAACCCTAACTTGTTCTGTAGGCTGGTTTGCAGTTTTTGTGCCCCACGTCCACTGCTTGGACTTTTAAATTTAGGACCACACCAGGAACACTCCTTTGTCCATTCTTTTGTGCCCCGCTACCTATCTCTCTCTCAGTGTAAATGAAGTACTTTGACAACATACGGTGTGCAACCAGACAAGTAGGCTCTTCGCGTATAAGGAGGATGTATGTTTCTAGTCCTCCCATGTAGTCCAGCTAGCTGCTTCAACTGAGGTGAGATTGACCTCAAGTAGCTTACCCTGACCAGTGTGGCCTGACAGCTGATATCATCACAGTGCGCCATGGCTTTGCCTTCACTTTCCTTAACAGACAACGCACGTTCGAGGAGGCGTCGGAGAAGAAGCTGTCCTCCCGCTGCCTAAAGATATGCTACTTCGTCAGGTAGATCCTTTATTTCTTTTTATTATTTATGTGTATTGCTTGATATTTCTCTTGTTATTTTTGTGTATTATCTCTTTATTTCTCTTGTTGTGTGTGGATCTCTTGACATTTCTCTTTGTTATATGTGTTATCTCCTTATATTTCTCTTTAAGTGTGTATCACTTGATATTTCTCTTTATGTGCATCTCTTGATATTTCTCTTGTTATGTGTGTGTATTACCTCTTGATATTTATCTTGTGTGTGTGTATCTCTTTGTATTTCTCTTGTGTGTGTAAATCTTGATATTTCCCTTTGTGTATCTTTTGATATTTCTCTGTTATGTGTGTGTATTATCTCTTGATATTTCTCTAGTTGTGTGTGTATATCTCTTGATATTTCTTTGTTTATCTCTTGATATGCCTCTTTGCTATGTGTGTGTATTATCTCATGTAATTTCTATAGTTATGTGTGTGTATATCATTTGATATTTCTTTTTATGTTAATCTCTTGATATTTCTCTTTGCTATGTGTGTGCATTATCTCTTGACATTTCTCTTATTGTGTGTATATCTCTTGATATTTCTCTTGTGATGTGTGTATCTCTTGATATTTCCATTAGTTATGTGTGTGCTATCTCCTGATAATTCTCTTTGTGTGTAGCTCTTGATAATTTCTTCTGTGTGTACATATCTTGATATTTCTCTTTGTTATGTATGTGCATTATCTCTTGATATTTCTCTTGTTGTATGTATATTTCTTGATATTTCTCTTTATGTGCATCTCTTGATATTCTCTTATTGTGGGTGTATATCTCTTGATATTTCTTTTTATGTTAATCTCTTGATATTTCTCTTTGCTATGTGTGTGTATTATCTCTTGACATTTCTCTTATTGTGTGTATATCTCTTGATATTTCTCTTTGTGATGTGTGTATCTCTTGATATTTCAATTTTTGTATGTGTGTGCTATCTCCTGATAATTCTCATTGTGTGTGTATCTCCTGATACTTCTCTTTGTGTGTGCATATCTTGATATTTCTCTTTATATGTGTGTGTGTGTGTGTGTTATCTCTTGATATTTCTCTTGTTGTGTGTTTATCTCTTGATATTTCTCTTGTTGTGTGTTTATCTCTTGATATTTCTCTTGTTGTGTGTTTATCTCTTGATATTTCTCTTTGTGTGTGTATTATCTCTTGATATTTCGCCTGTTTGTGTATATATCTCTTGATATTGCTCTTTGTGTATCTCTTGATATTTCTCTTGTTGTATGTATATTTCTTGATATTTCTCCTTGTTATGTGTGTAGATCTCTTGATACTTCGTATGTGTATGTATTATCTCTTGATATTTCTCTTGTTGTGTGTGTATATCTCTTGACATTTCTCTTTGTGATGTGTGTATCTCTTGATATTTCCATTTATATGCATGCTCTCTCCTGATAATTCTCTTTATGTGTGCATCACTTGATATTTCTCTTAGTTATGTGTGTGTGTTTTCTCTTGCTATTTCTCTTGTTGTGTGTATATCTCTTGATATGTCTCTTTGTTATGTGCATCTCTCGATGTTTCCCTTTGTTTGTATCTCTTGATATTTCTCTTGTGTGTGTGTATCTCTTGATATTTCTGTTTGCTATGGGTGTGTATTATCTCTTGATATTTCTGTTGTGTGTATCTCTTGATATTTCTCTTTATGTGTATCTCTTGATATTTCTCTTTGTTTTGTGTATCTTTTGATATTTCTCTTTGTTATGTGTATCTCCTTATATTTCTCTTTGTTATGTGTATCGCTTGATGTTTCTCTTTGTTATGTGTATCTCTTGATATTTCTCTTTGTTTTGTGTATCTCTTGATGTTTCTCTTTATGTGTATCTCCTGATATTTTTCTTTGTTATGTGTATCTCTTGATATTTCTCTTTGTTTTGTGTATCTCTTGATGTTTCTCTTTGTTATGTGTATCTCTTGATATTTCTCTTTGTTTTGTGTATCTCTTGATGTTTCTCTTTGTTATGTGTATCTTCTTATATGTCTCTTTGTTATGTATATCTCTTGATCTTTCTCTTTGTTATGGATATCTCCTGATATTTCTTTTTGTTATGTGTATCTCTTGATATTGCTCTTGGTTAGTGTGTGTATCTCTTGATATTTCTCTTTGTTATGTGCATCTCTTGATATTGCTCTTGGTTAGTGTGTGTATCTCTTGATATTTCTCTTCATATGTGTGTGTTTGTGCATTTTTCATTATGATGAGCATGGCAGGTATGTGCCTTGAGCTGGAGCTGCTGTTGGACTTCACACATCATCCATGGGTAATTCCACAGACCTTGTGTAAGATTACACTCCCCATGGGGACCATGCACATCTCTTATAGCAACACATACAGTCTGTAATATCACAGACCCTCTGACATCACATGCTTCATGCAACTCCACAGACCCTCTGAAACTTTCCAGACCTCTCTCTTTGACACCACAGTTCCTCTGTGACATCAGACCTCTGACATCATACATTTTCTTTGACTCCACATGTCTTTTTTACCATCACCGATCACACTTTATGATATCACATACCATCTTTAACTTCAGGGGCGTCACATCACAGATGCCCTGTGACTGCGCAGCCTCTCTAAATCCACAGGCCTTATGTAGCACTGCACTCCCTCTGACGTCACAATTCCTCTATGACATCAAAGTGCTTCGGCAGATGCTTTGTAACAGTGGATTCTCCTTGATCTCCACCGACCCTCTGTGGCATCTCCACTCCTTGCAAACAATACCGACCTCTGAAATGTGAGCAGCATTCAGTGCCTGCAGACTTTCCCCTCCAACAGACCATCTATAACCTAACCGACCCCTGGCAGATGCCCTTTAATGCCACAGACAATCCGTATCATCTAGTGACAGGCCTTCCGCAATATTGCAGATCCCTGGACCCTGCTCAGGCTGTCTGCATGATGTTATTTAACATATTTAAACTGATATAATGCATTATTTTTGCAACTGCATAGGTACATTTTACATGTAGACATTCGGAAGAACATATGAAAAGCTAATAATGCCGCTTTTCGTATGCTTTTATTTCAAGTGCTCTGGGGTGAGCAGAAACTGCGGTAATGGCGCCTGCGTCTGATAAGTGAGCGTGTGAAGAAAAAATGCTATTCTCTACAGTGTCAAATCACTGAATTCATAATAGGACGATCTGAAGTAGAAGAGCGTCACGCGCCAAAGCTCACAGCCTTACTAATTTTAGGCAAAACCAAAGGGGATGATGGACGGAGTGTTGAACATGGCAAGCACTCACCCCCAGTCAACTGATCTGGGTTTAATCCATCACCATTCTTCAGCTCACTCCCCCACCCCAGTTCAGACATGGCCATATGAAAATCAGTCTGACCCTGTGCCTCATGGGAACAGTCCAGCCCGAACTGCAAAGCCATGCCTTTCCTGGACCGGAAACAAGCATCCTGGGACCGGTTTATGGCTAATCAGACGTCTTCAGCCTGGCTTGCTTGAATCCAGTGGCAAAGTGAGCAAGGGACCCACGTCTGGGCATACCCATCCCACTTAGGGTGAACAAAGCAAAACCAAAGGTGATGATGGACGGAGTGTTAAACAATGCAAGCACTCACCCCCAGTCAACTGATCTGGGATTAATCCATCATCATTCTTTAGCTCACTCCGTCACCCCAGTTCAGACATGGCCATATGCATATCAGTCTTGACCCTGTGCCTAATGGGAGCAGTCCAGCCCGAACTGCCAAGTCATGTCTTCCCTTTGGGTAGTGAGCTAAAGAATGATGATTGATTAAACCCAGATCTGTTGACTGGGGGTGAGTGCTTGCAATGTTCAACACTCCGTCCATCATCCCCTTTGGTTTTAATTACTAATTTTAGGATAAACCAATTCACTCTTGGATCACAAGCTTTAAAACATGTACAGACAAAGCCAGGAGGCATGACTTTAGGATAGTTTTTTAAAAGTAATTGATGTGCACCCTCTGTTTAATGCAGGAAAACAAACTACCAACTGATGTTTAGGCACAATATACAGCGCTCCCAAAACTCCTGCCATATGCAGGAGAAATTCTAGTGCATCGTCTCCCAATACCATAGACCTTAAAAAAAAACGGATGGTTCCCACTGAGCCGACATGGTACCTGCACCCTCCCAGTGCCATGAAGTGACGCTCCATGAACTGGACCTACTTCCTCACGACTACTCAAAGGTTAACAACCGGCACGCAGTCTCATCCCATTTGCTCTGCAACCATTCAGGTACAGCAGGGCCCCCATCCTGATGATGACCTTAGAATCCAGTCCACATGAGTCGAAACACATCGACATTTCAACAAGGAGGACTTGTTCATCGGTTCCCATTGACTAGAACCAGCAGTGAATTACTTTAGAGCCCTGAAACTAGGCTTCTGTATTGGGCATTTTGTACCCCCTTGATGGTGGACAGGC
Organism: Lissotriton vulgaris; assembly: GCF_964263255.1. Taxonomy (NCBI): domain Eukaryota; kingdom Metazoa; phylum Chordata; class Amphibia; order Caudata; family Salamandridae; genus Lissotriton; species Lissotriton vulgaris. Next base: position 59,202,605 of record NC_141697.1, on the reverse strand, counting down.
CATTTTGTTCTAGATCATTTATCAAATTAGACCACTGATAACAATACAATCCAAAGGGTCCTTATTATTTTAGACAATATACTACTTGGCTCACAAATACTGAATATTGCACAGGCGGCTTCTTTCCAGAGGAGAGGTGGGAACACACAAACACAAAGTGCCTTACATTTTTTAGGTCTCGCCTAGGCATTGTTGCGCTGTCTGTTCGAGACATGCTGTATCTAGGAAATGGGCTAGTTATTTTAATGCTTTTAATTGTTTAATATTTATTGGTGATAAGAATAGCTGCATGTACATATTACTCAGTGTAATTCAATCTTGTGTTGAAATGTGTTATGTACATAAAGTAATCACTCAAGATAAAGAAAGGTGATTGATTTCCATTTTCTGATATGTTTTGCTGTGTTCTTATACTGAATTTAGAATAGAAGTGTATGGTGATAGGGTGAATTCTTTTCGTTGTGGGTGAACTCTAATAACTACACTGTGTGTTCATAGGTTTGGTGCCGCAGGCACACAAACAGAGTGAGCTGCATCTTGCTCACGCCTCATATTGATGTGTAGATGACCCAGAATTAGAAATCAATGGTAAATACAGACAAACAGTTTTGATTGAGACATGAAGTGTATTAATTCTGTGAGACATTCACAGTCTTAGCTTGCAGCATCCCAGTATCATGATATTTTCAGTGTTGTCATGCATTACGGAAGAAGCTTTAGGTGTCCAAACTCTATGACTTCAGGAGTCAAGCCACTAAACTGAGCGAGCGAGGGTTGCAGTGTAACACCCTTCCTGCCTGTTGCTTGAGCAAGTTTCCTTCTTCAATGCACTGATAATTCCATGAAATAACAAAACTATGGAAAATCATTCCATTGGCTTGTGGCATATTACTCACTCCACATATGAAAGAAAGGGTAGCCTGCACAACTAGCCACTCTGGCCATTAAACGTTCCCAGAGACTGGTGAAGTTTGGGGTTTTTGTGGTTTTTTGGCAGATGTATTCTAAGTGTGCCCCTTTCCGTGAAGCACAAGTGTGGAGTTTTAGAGTGTATTTTCATCTCATGTCTCCTAGCGATATCAACTTATTTTTGTCTGCCAGGTCAATATCTATTCCGGGAATATGTTCTAGTAGGAGATTAATTAATTTTCATAGCACCCAGACAAATGTCTCCCATGCTATTGTTGGCAGGTGATGGGAGACTGTCCCTCTCTGCTCCTGTAAGTAATACATCCTCATCATCCTATTGTCTGCGATCTTGATTAACGCACACGTTTTACTTACAGAAGCAGGGAGCTCATTCACGTGAGCTTCTCAACTCTATGCGATATGCATGTATTGCAATGGTCCCCTGCAGCCAAACGACTTCAAATGTTCTGCTCGCCATATGATTGTGCTTGTTCCTATGTTATACCTTGTGCAGAATCCTGGTCGGTGCCAGTTCTAGATCTCCCAAGACCCTGTCATTTCTGACTATTCCAGTGAGACCCACTCCCGAAGCGTCTCATGGGGAACTAGTGGCATGCAGAAGGCCATCCCGTCTGGCAGTTAAATGACCTTCCTCACTGTCAGTGGTTATCATGACTTGTGCATCTCTTGCCACAGTCAAACTTGTAGTTTCTCCTAAAACATTTTGTACCTTTTGTAGCTGCGGATGGAATTTTGGTTCAGACTGTACAGCAGATGTCTGGGTTGCTTAGTCTGAGCCTGGCATCGAGTAAAAAGTCTTCCTCTTTACCAGAAAGTACCAGAGCTGTGGAGTCACATTTCAGGCTTGAAGGCCTTCAAAAACAGACATTTCTGGACACCTCGAGAGCTGACAAGATCCTGCTAGGGAGCAGAACGAACTAATAATGGTTGCCAAGTACCACAAATCGGAGGTCCTGCCAATATCCTGCATGCATTAGTATGTGGATTTATGCATCCTGTAGGTCAAGGGGCCCACGAAGAAGCCCTCTTGACATCTTAGAATGTCGTCCTCTTTTAATATCTGTTGAGCCGCCTGAGATCCAAAATCGGTCAAAGTGTTCTATCCTTTTTTGAAATTAGAAAAAAGATGGAATAGAACACAGCTTGCCTCTCTGAAAAAAGAGCTTGTTTAATGCTGACATTGCTCAATAATGACGAGACATCCTTTCGTAGGCGAGGTAAGTGATCATGCTTGGAGTTAAATTTGCATGGTGGGTGGTGACGTGGTAGCTGCTCGCACTCAATCCTGTAGCTGCCTTGATGGTAGCTAGCACCCACTTATCTGAGGTTACTTTTTCCCATTTATGAGGGAAAACTTAAATGTTCCCAGGACCGGTCTTGTTCAAAGAGACCCCAAGTTTCATGGGACCAGGACCTCAGGGACCGGAGAGCCAAATTCCACGTCAGCTGGACTGTGACTCTCTACTCTCCGGTTACCGTACCCAAATATCTGAATCTGCCCCTCCCAAACCATGCAAAGTATACACATATGAGAATTGTACTTTGGCCTTATTCCCCTAAGGTGCTGTTGGTATGGTTGCAAGGATGGTGAAGGAGATAGGTGATGCAAATGGTGGGGACAAAAAGAAGAGTCCTTAATATATGTTGTCTGCATCTGCAAAGCTCTAAAACCACTGAGGTGCCGTTGGCTTCGGCGGATAGTTCGAGCTCTCAATGTGAGGATGAGTTGGGCAGCTGCCTTAACTTGCTGAAAAGGAGAATCTTGGCAGCTATCTGGGCGTTTTCTAAATTGATGAAACCAGGGATTGGTAATGTACAATTCTTATGATTGCTTTTACTTTGGTAGCCTTTTTTTGCACCGGGCACCTTGACCTCTAAGGCCGCACCCTACTGGCTTGGAGCACTTTTGGCCGGTGGGGATCAAACTGTTGAATCAGAATAAGGATAATGTCCTGGTCGCGGACTGGCCATAACCGTCCGCAACTGGTTATTTTGAAATGCATATGACTGTTTTTATAGGGGTCGTTGTTTATTTCCGCTGAGCACTTTGACTCCTAGGGTCGCACGCAATCTAGCACGGAGCACTTTTAGTTAGCGGTCCCCGTGAATAATGTTCTGAGTGTGGCTAAGTTGAAAGTGCTCTCTCGTACTCTTTGGGATGGAGCATTTGCAGCTCCAAAGGGGGACTTCAAACTTTTTCCTTCCCTTTCAAAACCGTGTTTTATCCAGGTTTTGAAATGGTTATATGTGTTGAGATGTAATGATTGTAATTGATCAAGTCGAGGTGTAATGATTTTAATTAATCGAGTCAAGGTGTAATGATTTTAATTTGTCGAGATGTAATGATTTTAATTAATCGAGTCAAGGTGTAATGATTTTAATAATCGAGTTGAGATGAAATGATTTTATTTCATCGAACATCAATAAACTTCAAATCAAAGAGAAGGGTATTGGAATAATTGCTTTGTGCTGAAGGAACCTCAGTTTGGAGAGATTCTCTTACTTGGGATTCTCTATGTCCCAAAGGGCACACGTTTGATGTTGCTGTTCTTGTGGTCACTGCTGTTCTTGCTGGAATGTTTGATGCCCCTGGGTTGGCGGCCTTTGTTCTGTGGCTGAACATGTCCTCTGTGGTCCACAGTTATAGGGGCAGTTGTCCTTCGTGGCCTCCATTGACTCTGCCAGTTTTTCTCTGGGTTCAAGCCAATCTTTGGACCAATGAGATGTTCTTCTTTGATAGACTTATTTAGGACATGCATGCATTTTAACTTCAGGGTGAAACTGATACTCTAAGGCAAACATGGCGCTGCAGCAGGAGGTTTTTCAGTCAGCGGCTACGTTTTTCAACTGCATTGAATGCACAGCAAGTGCTTGCTTTGGCTTTGCCTTCTTGCATAATTTCCTGCATTTTTTTCTGATGTGTTTTTAAAAGGTGTTGAAAGATCTTTCTTGGCTTCTTCCATTTATATCTGCCATAACCACGTAGCTAGTTCTGGAAATTGGCCTCCTGGCCGCACCTGTGGCAATTCTGTATCACACAGATTCTATTTGTGTTCTTTTTAGGTCGACCCTATCACACAGAGCAAACTGTCGGGTTGTGAAAGCTCTGTTGTGAGCTTAAAGCCCACCCATTGCCTGCTATTGATTGATTTTGTTGTCACTCTCTTTAGCTTGCTTCTTATTTGAAGGCTTGCCTTGTCTATCTTGTGTTTGTTCCTCCCTTAGAGCACAACCTCTTTACTTGTGTCTTTCCACTGCTCAGTTTTGGGGAACTACTTTTTTCTTTCTGCTTAAGCAGTTCAGAGAGTGCATTTGTTTTCCAGCTGTCTACTTCTTATGCTGTTCTCCCCCGGTACTCAGTGTTTCTTTCATTCGTCCATGTGCTTCACTAGTAGCTCTTCCACTTTAGAAATAATAGCACTTTTGGGCTATTTCACTTTGCATATTGTTTTTATTTACTGATCTATCTCAGAATGTTAAATAAAATAAAAATGGAGCGTGCATCACATGCATGCATCATGACACATACACATGCCTACAAAATGTCACAGTTGCATAATGGTGCCTTTTTACATTTTATTTTGTTTTTGCTGTATAGCATCACCATTGTTGCCAATTCTGTACAGCATGAACCAAAGGGACTGGTTGAGCCAATAGGTCTCAAAGGTGACATCTATTGGCTTTGCCAATGCTTGTTTATCCAGGGAGGGAGGGAGGCACCCATAGGCTGTGGGCTGAGAGACTGATTCTTAGTATCTAGGACCATAGAACTGTCTCCCATAGACTACCACAAACATACCTGTGACCTTTAGGTTCAGCTTTGTGTTGTCTTTCTACACACCCAGTCTTATCTGATGCAGCCATGGTATCTTTAACCGCCCTTAGCACGGTCTTCCACTAGGCAGATAGTGGTTGGCTCTTTCACTTCTGCTTGTGGTTTCCATTAGACAGGCATCTTCCTCTTTTTCTACCTGCAGAGTGACATTGTGATGAAAAGCAGTGCATTGCATCGCCTCATGGTGAGCAGATGTTTCGCCTGCTGCTGACGGTCACATTGTGGGTGACTCAATCCATACCCAAGTGGGGAATCCACCTAGTACTTTTTCTGAGCATCACCCTCTTACCTGCCCTTTTACTTTACTCGTTTCTGGTTTCACTCATCTTGGTTTCTATCAGCGGATAGGGCCATATGTCGTGATGGTGGTGGCATATCCCTCAAATCTCTAGAAGTAGAAGAAGATACAACACCTTCTCGTGAAAACTTTGTGGTGAAATCGTCGCCATAGGAATATTTTATTATAAATGTTTAAAAAACAAAAAAATCCCTCAAAAAACCCATAAACTTGGCTTTTTGTATGGGGCAAGGATTGGCATGCATGTGCCATACAAACGTCAAACCTACTGTGCCAAGGCGCGGACAGAGCATCTGAAGAACGGATGCCACGGAACAAATGGCGGCTTCTGTCTTCCGTAGCATCCATTTGAAGGTGTTTTTGTCAGAGCTTGCTCCCGAGTACTACAGGGCTCGTTTCAGTTGTATAAAAGTCCCTCATCCATGCCAGTAGTGGTGGAAGGACTCGCCCACACAGCCAATAGAAAACCACTGAAGCTAAAATATTCCAGTGTACTGATCCAAGATGTGATTGACAATGTCTGTCTCAAGCTAATGGCTGAAGAAGCAAAGAGGCCTTACCCAAAGCCTCTTAAAGTAAGTATAGAATACAATATGTCTGCCATAAATGATGCAAGCACTATAGAACTCAAACCTAAAAAAGAAGTGCCTGCCCACCAGGCTGGGTCACTGGGGTAGTCGGGCATTTCCAGCCAAGGCTAACAGGCTGGACAATTGAAAGAAGTGAGCATTTTTGGATGTTATACATGGTCTTTTGAATGACTGGTTTAATGAAAAGGTGTGATCTCATGGCAGGTACTGGATGACCGAGTTTTGGCTCATGTTCAAAACGGACGCTCCTCTGAGAGAGACGATGGAGAAATTCAAGGACCTGGTGAAGGCTCGTGATGAGACGATGAGCCAACACCTGATTGACACCTCTCAAATGTAAGTTTGTTATATTGCTCTTTGCATAAGCAGTGGCCAGACCTGCTGCTACCTTTCCAGTTTATTCTGTCTCCTGTTCACATCTGTCTCATGGGCTACAAAGGGGAGATTTCAGTAAAAAGTGGTAAATACTGACCTGTTCTCTTTTAATTGTTATTTTTATATCATGAAAATTCTTTTTTCCGGTCCTTTTCTTGTTCTTTTGCTGTATCTTGTGGCGGGACACCTTGTGGGTGTGACCTCCCTGGTTATGCTGAAGAAGGGGAAAGGGGGCTCACAATACAATAAAAATGTCACCATATTATATATATGAAGATAAATTATATCCTTTCAGATTTCTATTTTGGCATACTGGGGTTGGATGGTGCTGTTGGGAGTAAGGCATAGTTTGAAAGTGTTGGGAGTAAGAGTTTTTTGGGGTCTGATTGTTTTGGGCTTTACATGATGTGGGTATGATCTGCATGTTCACATGTGTGAGGGGGTTTTGTGCTCTCGTATTGTTTTCTGTGTTTTCGCTCACAAGCCCCTTATTGGCTATTTAAACATTTAGCATATGTTAACAAGAACCTGTATGAGTGGGGGGCAGCCTCAATGTTATGCATATTTAGTGTCTGTCGTGGTGTCTCCCATGTTTAACCTCTTGCGTTCTAACTTTCATATAAGTTGACACAGGATGTTAGTCAACAACTAGGGTCCAGAAATTCAGGTTTTTTATCTATTCAAAATATTTTTTATGACACCCGTCACACACAGACACACGCCAATATGTGTTGAGTGCATTTCGAGTCCTGTCTGGAACATTAAAACCTCCTCATGCAGCAAAAAACAAAAAAAAAAACTGTATTTTGTATACACTTTAAGTTTGAGATTAGAAGAAATAATGTGTGGTGATTGAGGGCACTGTATAGTCCTTTTGCATTGCAAGGCAAGCATTTCAAAGGAGGCGGAAGGATACACCAACATAGCCAATAGCATGAGGTGAGAGGGTGATACTCCTCTGGGTCCGGCCAAAGCCCACTCTATGTATAGTTTAAAGAACTGATCACAGTAACTCGTGCAGATAGCTGCACAGTCAAACCAGACCTAACACAGAGGCTTCAGAGCTTACCAGAAACTGAAACCTGGGGTTTGACAAGAGAGCCCAGGTGCAGTTGAAAAGCAGCAAAACACTTAAGCAAAGTTAAGTCCAGTTTACCCTCTGGTTCACCTCGGTGCCATCTACTAAATGGCAAATTCAACATTTGGAAGTCACAGTGCATAGGATGGGCATGTGAGCAGAATGCCCACGCACCGCCCTGCCCCCACACACTACTGCTGCAGTATCCCTTTCTGATCGGTCTATCACAAACAATTGACACTCACTCACTGTCACTCACTCTTTGATACTCCTACTTTCACTCGCTCTTTCTCTCTCTCCTACAGTCACATAGACCCAGCGCAGGTCTCAAAGTTGAAACAATCCCACAGGCTGCCGTCCCATGGTGGCCTGGGACATGGGCAGGGTCTGTGCCCTCCCCATCCATGCAGCCTCGCCCTGCCAACAGCCAGTTACCAGAAACAATAATACACCCACCCCCTCGCACACAATAATGGAGTGTACAAGCAGGAACAGTGACATCATTCAGGATCCAGCCATCCTTTAAACCAGTCCTTGTCATAAGGAAAAGCAAGAGAAACAATCATTGGCAAAGTCAAGAGGTTGGGCCAAAACTTTAGGCAAGGGTGTATAGCATCAGTAAAAAGAAAAATAGATTTTGCCAATGCTGTGCAGCATTGACCGAAAAAAAGAATTGATGCATCATACAATAGGTACGCGCATTGTGACAGCATATGTGCTCACATTCTTCACCACACATGCGCATATCTACTGAATGACGCATACGCCATTTTATTTATTTTTTATTTACCAATCCAAGATGCCGAAGCCACTTGGCCTGGTAAATAAGAGCTTTAATTTGAATTGCACTAAAACACAGTTCTGGAAGTGGAGAGGCCCAGCAACAAATGGGGGAGTATAAACAATGAAGACCCCTGGAGTGGTCAGGGGAGTGGTAGAATAAGGATGCACGAGTAGTAGAAGGGAACAAGTCAGTCCAAAAGATAGTAAAAAGGCTGTGCTCCAGGGGAAGGACCAACACAAGAAGAGGGAGGAAAGCCATCGAATAGGAAGCAAGCACATCAGAGCTGACTGTTAAGCCAGCCAATGGAAACAGTGGGCAGCGGGCAGTGGGCAGTGAGCAGTGCTAAGCTCACTGTAGTAGGCTCTTGCTTCGCCCACAATAAGCTTTCGCCTATGATGACCGCTAAAATCTTTCTGGTAGGCGAGACCTTGAAACGTTTAATACTTAAGAAGACATTTGTGTTTCATGTGTCCAATGGGGTAGGAAAGAGAGAGAGGGGTCAAGTCAGTCTAGCCAAGAATATGGAATATGAGGACAGAAAGGGAGACAGTCTGTGTAGGGAATGAGAATAAGAGATAGATGGGGCAAAGTTTAAGAGGAAATGTAAAGCAGAAAGAGGGAGAGAGAGGGAACTGGAGCCAGGTGGGGAAGGGGGCTCCAGGTCAGAGCCCAGAATGAGGGGAGTGGCGCTGAATGTTGGACCTCAGGGGCTGTGTGGGGGCTGCAGGGTGGAGGCTGAGGGGTCCGCGGCTGAAGCAGGCGAGGGGAGCGAGGCAGGACGAGTGTCAACAGACTCCGGGCTGGGGGCATTGATATATGCACAGAGGCTCAAGAGGGGCTGGCCCCAGAACACGCAGGAGTGCAAAAGAAACACGACATCGGTGTCTAGTACAGGAACACTGGGGCAAAGCCGGAGACCGGTCTGGTCTGAGGTGAACCACCGTCTCCAGGGGGTCTCTAGCCTCTGTAAGTTATGTTTAAAATGAAGTTTGCTTTTAATGTATAGACAAATGCGAGATCCATATGTGTGTGATCCAATCGTGAGCCATGACACGTTCCGCTCTGTTTCTGTGCACCCACCCTGCTCTGATAGACTGCGGTAGGTTATGTAAAGTAAAGGCAATTTCGAAAAAAAACATTCTTCTTTCTTGAAAGTCTTTCTTAAGGGTAGCGGTGCCTGCGCTGTTGTCATGAAGTCCGTTTCTGGCTGCAGCAGGGGGGGGTGTGTGGGGGGGGGGGGGGGCGTAGACACAGGGCACAGGGTGCACGGTTTGCACAGAGGTTGCACACACTGGTGCTCAAGAGCCAACTTGTCACCAGACCCAGTATGACGACGTAGGTTGAAAGCCGAAATGTACCCTGCAGGCTGGCTCACGTGCCCAATGGATGGAGGGCTAGTGAACACTGGACTGGTGCCGCCTGGACCCAATTTGCCAATCTCTGTGAGAGATGGCTAGGTGCCCCCTAAGGCCCCGCCGGAAGTGGGTAGGCATTGCAGTGGAGATGCAGTGCACCAGCACTTGCATCTCAGAGCAAACCAGTGGCTGACGTCCCAATGGAGCCTTGAAATCCTCGTCGCAGCGCCTGAGGTGAGGGCGAAGCAGCAGGAAACAGTGGTGCAACGGTGACACCTAGCGGCTAGCCAGAGTGTCACAGTGGGTGGAAAGTTAACGTACTAATGTAGAGTCTGGCGTAGAACCACACGATTGGCCACCTCAGAACAACTGTACAGTGGCACGAAAGTTAGTTATTAATATAGCGCCAAAAACATAAACAATAAAGCGAGCACACCTGAGTTAGATTATAACATCGCCCCTGCCTGTACTGCCGGAGTGAGCAAAAAAACAACTCCTGGGCGTGCTAGTCGGTGCCCCGGAAGTGAGATTACGTTAGCATTCCATGCGTCTGCTTGTCTGTTTTCCGAGTGAGGCACCCTAAGAATGATGGGTGTGCATTAGGTCGCTGTGCCAGCTCCTAGGGTGACCGACAGTTCGTACATTTCACGGACTGCCCGTAATTTGGGCCTCATTCCCGTTGTCCGCAGGGGGCAGCTCGCGCTCCTGCTGTGTTCAGTGGCCTCCCTGACCTGGCACAGGCTGCTGTCGGCCCATTACCATTCTGTATGTCGGCCTAATCATCACATACAGAATGATAATGGACGTCTTTGCCCAGGGACAGCATTTGCTAGCCTCCTCCCGCCAGAGCCCAGGGCATGGAACACTGATTTTTTAGGGGGCTCCTGTCACCTCACCAGGGGCCAAGCTCTGGGGTGGGTGGAGGTTTCATTTTGGCTCATGTTACCCAGGTGCATCCAATATGCAAACGCAGGTATTTAAGTTTCACTCAGGCACACAGCCGATGCAGTGCAAGGTTCTCTCAACCTAACAAACTTATTTTGACTTATGCTTGTGTTGGTTGTCTACTTACTTAAGTAATGTGCCTCTGATCTGATGTGTCTGTAAAATGTACCTTTTGCCCCGAATTTTTGTCCTGAATTCTGACCTTCTATCTTGAATGTGGATCCTTTGTCCTGAATTTTTACATTCACTGTCCAGAATTTGCACCCATACCAGTTGATCACCCTAGTTGCTCCCCTGCAGACAGGGTCTGGAAGTTTGAGATCCACGGTGCCTATTGGAGGAGACCAACGCTGATATTTACATATGCTTGGCTCCTGTCAATCATGCCACAGGGAAAAAAAGATGGATTGGAATGTGTGCAAGAGTAACTATCAGTGACTGGGGCTAATTCAACCACTCAAATCATCACTTTTTAGTGTTGTTAATAATGAGTGCCTTACATGTTTAATGAAGAGAGTACTTTCTGCTTCCCTAATTATCCTGCCCTGACCCCTGAAGTTCTACTGATAGTTTTGCTACTTGGACCATAAATCGACTGACTAACTCTCAGAACGCGATATCGCACTAATACCCAAAGTGATCTCTAGGTGCTACTGATGGATGTTGCTGACCATGTTTCGATTATTGCCATGGAAACCTTCTCATTGTCCCTGCTCCCGCCTCTTGTCTTGCAGCACATCCCGTGATTGGCCGTGGAAGCTGACGCAGCGGTGTAAGTCGAACAAAAGCAAGAAGCGCAAAGTGTCCCTGCTCTTCGACCACCTGGAGCCGGAAGAGCTGGCCGAGCACCTCACCTACCTCGAGTTCAAGTCCTTCCGGAGGATTGCTGTGAGTGAATGGCCGCCTTGGCAACCTCGTGTCTGGGCAGCATCCTGGGCGAGGTCTTACAGATTGAGATATGTTGAACCAGGCAAGCAGGCTCCTCTGGGGAGGCACTAGAAGGCTAAGGTCCCTGTGGCAGCTTTACTCCTGGGTGACAGACCAGGGCCAGGTCTTGTAGCTTGATGTGGCCCCTATGTCATCTTTACTCCTGGGCGGCAGGCCAGGGCCCCTATGTCATCTTTACTCCTGGCCGGCAGCCCAGAGCCAGGTCTTGATGCTTAAGGTTTGTTGAACTAAACTGCTAGAAAAAATGGTTAGGGGTTCTGCCCACCTCACCCTCCCGTACCTGAGCAGGAGACATCCAAGGATGAAAAAGTAGAAAAAAATGGTACTGAAGGGATCAATCCACTTTTAATTATCGAACAAGAAACAATTAATTGTCTTGTGGTTTGCGAATTTTACGCAAGGTAAGTATATATTAGTTCATATACACATATATGAGCGAACAGCCATAGAGGCACAATATAAACAACTAACACAGTCTATATACAACACATCACATGTACATTATATACAAATACACAAAACATTTACAATATCAAAAACACTTCTCTGTACCCTTAAGAGAAAAAAATATATAGAATATATATATATACACCAATTTACATATGTACCTCCTCTTAATTTGGGGTGGAGTATACAACAAAATGGTAGTCCCAAAAGCAAAGCACCAGGGGGTTAACTCATCAACCCAGCCTGCATTTGTGTTGGTGGACCTTGGAAAAAATCCAATCTTCCTTAAATTTTAACAGGGGACTCCGTTCAAAGCATAAGGTGTTGACGCAGTCGCGGTCGCGTTTCAGCCAGATGATATAGGCTTCATCAGGACATGGGTACTCTATTCTTCACGGCCCTGGCTAAACATAGGGCAGGTATCACCGGCCACCCCACACAACCACCCAAGGGGGTGTGGTAGGAGCCACCGTCTCGTCTCTTAGTCTCGTGAACTCTTGTATCTTCACAGTGTCCGCCCAGATAGAGAATAATATCAGAAGTGGCTCAAGTCTCACGGTCTTCCTTCAGTTTCCACAAGGTCGGCGGCACATTAATTTAGTGCTCGCTACAGCGTCTCTCTAGTTACATCACCAGAAAGTCGAACTAAACTGGCAGGTTCTTCTGGGGTGGCACTGGAAGTTCAATGCCCCTATGGCAGTTTTACTCCTGCATCTTATATGAAAAGTGATATTTTTATGGTGGTTTCACTCTTGGATTGGGTAGAAAGAGTATTTTATGGCCAATGGACCAAGTTATGTTATGTTATGTTATGTTATAGTGCATTTTTATAGCGCTCGGCTACTCTAAAAGAGTGTCCCGGCGCTTTCCACAAGCAACTTACAGTGTAAGATCAACATAACAAGTAAAAACAGACCCCGAAAGAGAAGGAAAAAGAAAACCACCTAAGCAGAGAGATTAAAAAGCCACGTCTTCAAATTCTTCCTAAATTGAAGCAGGTTAGGGGTGCTACGCAGTGCCAGTGGAAGCGAATTCCACAACTGGGAGGCCTTGAGGCTGAAAGAGCGCCCCCCAGTGCGTGCCTTCCTCACGCGTGGAACCACAGCAGTGAAAAGGGATTCTGAACGCAGTGAGCGAGCCGGGCGATAGAAAACTAATCTTTTTTTCAGATATCCAGCGCCTGAGCCAAATAAAGCCTTGTGCATCAGGGTCATAGATTTGAAGACAATCCGCTTCCGAATTGGAAGCCAGTGGAGCGTCTGCAGCAACACAGAAGCCCGTGCTCGTCTGTGCAGACCGAAGATTGCCCGGGCTGCCGAGTTCTGTGCCACCTGCAGACGCTGGACTAAGTAATCCGGAAGGCCTAGAAAAAGGGCATTGGCATAATCAAGCCTAGATCCGATGAGCGCCTGCACCGTAATCCGTCTGTGCTCCGCAGACAGTAAGGGAAGAAACTTGCGGAGCATTCTGAGGATACCGAAGCAGGTGCCGGACAGGCCAAGGATGTGCGCTCTCAGAGAAAGTTTGTTGTCGAGCTTAACACCCAGGTTCTTGGCAACCAAGGATGATTGTGCCGGAGGACACATGGCGGCCGGCCACCACTGCCGCCACTCGGGATCGGAGGCACAGCCAAAGAATAGAACCTCCGACTTGCTGGAGTTGGCCTTCAGACAATTTAGCTGAAACCAGCTGAAAACCCTGTCCAAGCAGTCCCGGATTCTCTCCCCATCAAATGTCTGATCTTTTTCACAAGTGAAGAGGAGTTGTGTGTCATCGGCGTAGGACACGATCTGGGCTCCGTAAGCCTCAACCACAGCCGCCAGAGGGGACATAAAGATGTTAAATAATGTCGGGCTCAACACAGAGCCCTGTGGAACCCCAACACCCAATGGCGGCATCTCGGCTGAGCTCTGGGATACCCAGACCGTCTGGCGGCGGCCCTCCAGGAAAGATGTAAACCATCTGAGCACCGTCCCCCTTAGGCCGATGTCATAAAGCCTGGCGAGCAGCGCCTTATGGGGGACGGTGTCGAAAGCCGCCGACAGGTCCAACATGACTAACATGGCCTTGCCACCCCCATCCAAGGTCTCCCTGATGATCTCAGAGACCTCCACCAGCGCTGTTTCCGTACTGAAATTCGGACGGAAACCGGATTGGGATGGGTGGAGCAGATTGTTGGACTCCAAGAAGTTCGACAAGACGCCATGAACATGTTTCTCGGTGATCTTGGCCAAGGCCGGGAGAAGTGAAATTGGCCTGTAGTTGGCCAAGACCTCGGCATCAAGACCAGGCTTTTTCAGGAGGGGGATCACCATCGCCCTCTTCCAGGAGCGTGGGACACTCCCCTCGCTCAAGGAGGCATTGAGGATCGGGTTGACCAGGGGATTCACCACTGCCGCCATCCCAGCCAAAAATTTGGCGGGGCAGGGGTCAAGTGGGGATCCAGATTTAAGACTGGCTAACAGAGTCCGGGACATGTCACTGGAGACAGATGGAAAGTCCTCCAGGATAGCCACAGGCGTGGCCGGTGTTCCAAGTCCTGCCCCAGGATCACAACAAGCCTCCACCGTGCTCTCCAAAAAGGAGGCCTGAATAGCCTTAATCTTGTCGGTGAAAAAGGTGGCAAGATCACGCGCCCACGCATCGGGTGACACAGGCGGGGGTAAATAAGAGGAGGGAGACGTGAACTCCTTCACAATCGTGAAGATCTCCTTGCAGGAGTTCGCTGATGCCTCAATCCTCCTGGCGAGGTATTCCCGCTTGGCAACAAGAATATCGCGATGATAGGCCTTCACCGCCGAACGGTAGGCAAGTTTGGCCTCCCCATCATATTGATGGCGCCAGGCCCGCTCAGCAACCTTGCATAGGCTGCGAGCCAAACGTAGCGCCTCTGTGAACCAGGGCGCAGATTGCCGTTTCACCGAGGACCGGGGGGTTACCCTAGGAGCAAGGTCGTCCAACCTCTCAGTCAGCCATTGCTGCAAGGCCTCCGTGTCTCTTTCCGGATCTCCCGAGAGAGAGCAGGGGTGTTCCGTGAGCGCCTGCTCTAGCATGGCTGGCGTCACTCTATGTAATGCTCTCGAGGCCGATCTGGGCACCAAGGGGGCGCAGATGTCAGACCGTCCCATCTCTAACACAGAGAACCCAATCAGCTTATGGTCCGACCAGAGCACAGGCCGCGTTTCAATGTCGACAATAGGGACAGAGGAGAACACTTGATCAAGGGTATGCCCTTTCTCATGTGTAGGCCCCGACACAAACGGTGCCAGACCGAGCGGTGATGTGATATCCAGCAATTTTGCCCCATCCGAATCGTCCGTGACATCTAGATGAAAATTGAAATCGCCTGCCAGCAAACAGTGCTGTGCAGACAGCGCCAGCTCCGAGATGGCTGTCTGTAAGTCCCCCCAAAAGGAGCCCACCGGACCAGGAGGCCTGTAGACTAACAGACCCTTGAGCGCTTGGCTCGGAGACAGTTTAAGCATAAAAGCGAGGGAATCAGAGCCCCCGATGGAGTTCACGGGAAGAACAGAGCAAGAAACGTTCTTCCTAACCACCACCGCGACTCCGCCCCCCCTGCCCTTTGCTCTGTCTTGGCGAAAGATGTTATAGGTTGGAGGGATCGCAGTGAAGATGTCGTGGTTGGACGCCTCTCCTAGCCAAGTTTCGGTCAGGAGTAGACAAAGAGGATTATCCCTGACCAAAAGATCATAGATGTGCAGGGCATGTCTTCCTAGCGACCTTGTATTGAGTAACAGACACAGATGCTTTGCATGCACCTCGGCCCCCATAGGGGCGGTGCCCAGCGTCCTCGTGGGCGACCAGCCGCAGGCCGGACAGTGTTGCTTACCCTTGTACCGACCAGGGAAGACTGAGTGACACAGGCAAGATGAAGTGCGCAAGGCGCGGAGCGTCGCCGAGGAATAGTGGATCATCCTCGTCAGACCAGGGTCCCCCGCTGCCCCGGCGCTTCCGGGACGCTGACGGGCGCAGACGGGCGCAGACGGGCGCAGACGGGCGCAGACGGGCGCAGACGGGCGCAGACGGGCGCAGACGGGCAGGACTCCGGCACGACTCCGGCACGACTCAGGCTAAGCGAAGGCGTCCACCTGCGCGTCCCGCTGCGCGTGGGGAGCGACTTTAAATAGGCTCTCCAGTGAGCCCTTGGCGCGCGCGACCAATCCAAAATGGCGGCCGTCGCCGAACAAACAATCCCCAATCCAAAATGGCGCGTGACAAGGAGCCCAGGAACCCGGACCCACCAAAGTGGTGGTGCTTTTGAGGCACAGAGGTGCACGTTTTAAATGCGGTAAGGGGAGCGGGGCGCTAGCTGCAAATAGCGGATTTTAAAAACAGGGGTAATTTCTAAAGCAAGCAGTAACAGAAATACCAAAACGAGGAAAGCTTAAAATAACACAGCGCTGGTACAGCGCAGTCGCTG
This sequence comes from Lissotriton vulgaris, assembly GCF_964263255.1. NCBI lineage: Eukaryota > Metazoa > Chordata > Amphibia > Caudata > Salamandridae > Lissotriton > Lissotriton vulgaris. Next base: position 59,186,579 of record NC_141697.1, on the reverse strand, counting down.
CAATGTGGTAGATGGTCAGGAGCGACGCCCCTCGAAGGACCGCCTTAAATAGGCTCTCCAGTGAGCCCTTGGCGCGCGCGACCAATCCAAAATGGCGGCCGTCGCCGAACAAACAATCCCCAATCCAAAATGGCGCGTGAAAAGGAGCCCAGGAACCCGGACCCACCAAAGTGGTGGTGCTTTTGAGGCACAGAGGTGCACGTTTTAAATGCGGTAAGGGGAGCGGGGCGCTAGCTGCAAATAGCGGATTTTAAAAACAGGGGTAATTTCTAAAGCAAGCAGTAACAGAAATACCAAAACGAGGAAAGCTTAAAATAACACAGCGCTGGTACAGCGCAGTCGCTGCAATGTGGTACTTGTTCACTTTCTTCGTTCAATGGCAAATGTTCCCAAAAAGCGTAGGCCCCAGAGGTCTGTTTCGATTTTATGTATCCAAGACTAGGTACAACGTAAAATGATTTTGGTTTTACTTGCGTTTAGTGCAAGGAGGAGTCATTCATTCATGCAGCATTCTTTTTTAGCTGCAGATTAGCAGGTCCACGCGTGAGCTGCTTTTTCCCAATTTGTACCTCACATCTTTCCATTTAGAGGATTCCCCCAGCCTCAATACTACATCCTTAGCAAATATGAATGTCGGCATTGATAAATTCCTTGTGTCTCCATGGAAACAGCACAGATTTGTCGAAATGAAACAGATGCCGATTACTGTCACTAGTGGAAGTCTCGGAAGATGTCAGATCAAAAACGATGCTTTATTTAACAACCAAATGTGTTGGGGGCGGGTGGGGGGGGGCGGGGGAGGGGGGGGTGGAGGGGAGTTACTCCTAAACTAATTGGCCACATATGCCTGAAAAAACTGTTTAAATAGAATATCCAAAGACGGGAAACATGGTGTCCTGACTACATGGACGGAGCTGGGGGGTAGCAAGGCTGTTCTGAGGGTAGATGGTCACCTTAGCTGCCTTATGCCAGATTTCCTCCCTGGGCCACGCGGAATAGCCCTGTTGCATGTTAGTGTGGTGGTGCGCAACAGATTAGCGTATGAATCAATCAGGATTTATAAAGTGCTGCAAATCACCCGTGAGGGTTTCAAGGCGCTGGAGTTGCTAGCTGCTTTGTGGTGCTCTGGTCATTCGAACAACCATCTCTCGAGTCCTTTTCTGACCTCTAGAAGTGATGCGTTATTCCTGAAGTGCAGAGGAAGGTCGTTCCGGGCTTAGGCCGCCAGTTGAGAGAAGGAGAGTCCTCCGGTGTTGGGTCGGCAGATCCAGGAGTATCTGCGAGGAAGAGAGAGGCATACCGCAGGTGTCTGGTTGGTTGGTGGAAGGTCGTTCTTTTTGTTGATGTATGCGAGTCCTTCGTCGTTTAGGGCTTTAAGTATCTTGAACTTGTATCTCTTTTGGATTGGGAGCCAGTGCAGCTTTTGAGGTGCAGGGTGATGTCAGATGGCTAGCATGCCAATGGGGGTACTATATTTTGGTACAGTTATTCCTTCTGCAAATCTGATACCTGAACCGTATTCCCATTGAATCAATGGTACAGCCATTAGGACTACACTCCCACAACGCCTATGGTTCTTGATTTAAACGAGCAGGACTTGAGCATGGTGACCCCGGTGACAGGAGCAATGAACGGACATTCACGCTGTGGCCTGGGGTTAGCCATGGGAATGCGCCAGCTTCACGTCTCAAAACAAAGCCACAACTCCTCATTAAAGATCAGTCCATATCATGATGCTTCCAGTCCTCTGCCTTTATTTACCAACTCACTGACTTCTGGGACTTGAAGTCTTGGCTCAGTTCAGCTGATACTATTGGATCATCACACGTGAAAACATTGGTTTCTACCAGGGCACACGTCCTAAAAAAAAGTGGATGGACTAACCTAATTAATCGGTATGCAAGAGACATCACAACGCGTGACATCGCGGCACGTGACATCACAGTGCGTGACATCACAGTTAGTGGCATCACAAGAAGTGACATCAGCTCTTAAGCCCTCACATATCATGAGTACATTTAAGCACATTTCGAGTATACTTGCAAACCCTCCTGATTTAGGCAGAAGATTCACACTTTTGTATGCTTCACATAAACTAATGTTTGCTTTTGTAAATCTTCCTCAACCCATAGTGCTTTAAAAGAAAAAATTGTGATATTTAAAATATTACAACGCCTCCTCAGGGGTAGTATGCGTTATATACATGCTATATTTATATTGTGCAAATACTGGGAAAAGACCAACACACATGCAGTGCTCGCAGTGCATGCAAATCCCCTAAACAGAGCCTGAACAAAGTGAAAAGCTTCCTCTCCTAAGTATGTGTGAAGTGCTACCAAGGTGTGAGTCTTTGTTTCCGCTGGGCTGCATTTGCTTCTAGGTGTGAGGCTCCTGACTGCTGCCAGCCAAGAGACTCCAAACAAATGGAGGCCTGATGACCCCTCAAACTCTGCCTTTGTTAAGAGCCAGCAGGAGTTAGAAATAAGAGAGCCCCTTCCCTGCCTGCACGTTGTTGCCGATCGAAAGCAGACAACAACGTGCAGGCGCTGCTGAAAGTGTCCCGGTGTTTGGAAATTACACCAGGACGAATTCAGCATCTGTTTCAGTGGGGCCCAACTTCTTGGCAGGGTGGACGGCGTCCACCCCATGAAAAAAGTGGGCGAGCGCCGTCCTCACACGTGTACCCCTGACTCGTGCCCTGGTTTCTACGTTCCAGATGTGCAGTATGGTCGAGCCCCAGTGGACAGAATGTCTGGTTCCCAGTGTACAGCATGTCTCCACCTCAATGCACATTATACTATCCACGGGCCCCATTAAGCAGAGTGTGTCAGCCACAGTCAGACCCTCCAGCTTTTCGCGATTTCGCGATTTGCAAAAAAATCGCGAAATCGGCTGATTAGCGCGATAGCCGCGATATTTACAATTATTGCCGCGATAATTATAAAAAAATGTAATCAAATCAAGCATTGCCCTTTTATAGGCTGTTCGCGCACATGTCACTACTGCCGCCCTCCAGCCGCCGAATACCTGCTGTCTTCCACTTGACAAGAGGTGATCCTTTAGCCAGTGTGGCGTTAATTTGCAAATGCAGCCATTGGCGCCTCGCTCCGGGAACAGGATTTACTCTCAGCATGATGCCTGAGGCTCAGAGAGAGTGTCGGTCGGCTGAGGCTGCGGAAGGATGTCATCCGTTATCTGCAGCCCGTGCATTTCTTGGCACTAGTGTCTAGGGGGAAGATTGCTCAATGCTTAATAAATATACAAGTGCAGGTGGGCTGAGTGAGGAATGCCTGGTGAGCACGCCCATGCCGTAGTGTCTTTTGTTGAATTTTACTGTTCGTGTAACACTGCTTTTATAAATTGTGATGTCTCAGCAACCGCTTGCCTTGTCAGAAAGCAGGATTAGGAGATGGCTGTTTGACCTGAAAGGAGTGTTTTGTGTATTTGGCTGTCCATGTCTGTGAATCAGAGTGGTCTGCGATCCGTCAACAGGGAGTCCAATGCCATACACATCACCTGATCTTCAGAAACTGACATGAGCAATTGAGCCGTCAATTACTATTTTTGTTATAATGCCCGCTGCTCAGAATGTTAACCATAGTTAACTCCTGCCTGCAAGGTGTTAAGCGACGTTAATTGCCCAATTATTAGCTGAGCTGATGGCAAGGCTGTACAGAGTTAGGGCAAAGTAAATGAAAAGCTCCCAATGCGCAAACTAGCAACAGTTGTTCCCCTAAGACCACACAAAAACCGGCAAATAAACATGCCCAATGTTTCTATCTAATTCATGTCCTTTCCACTCAATGTACAAAGCAGCCAAACAACCTTCACACAATCAGCCGACAATAACAGCAGTTCACATTGGGAGCCGATTCGTTTTTAAGGTGCGGTCGAGGTTACCAACCGTACAGGCCCATTACAAATAAAGTGTGCTCCTTTCCTGAATCTTTTTAAACAAATGCAATTTTTGTTTTAATACTAGCAACCACACGTCAAATCGGCAAACAACGCAGCCATGCTTCGCTGTAACTAACTTCTCTAAACTGGTCAACAGACTACAAGCTCAGTGCTATATAATCCAAATATGTTAATTATTAAATCATAAAAGGCATAAAGACAACACCCTCCTGGTAAACAGCTCAAAGCAAAAGGCAAATAGTATAAGTGAAAATGCTTTGAGGCACCATATACCCGACTGGGACAGTCTTCAGTGGGGGGGAGAAGGAGTTAGAACCATACAGAGAAACACTAAATGATCCATTTGTAAATTAACCATTGAGTGCGCAGGAGAAACTGTTACTTGTTTTATTGGAGCAGTTTCCTCCGAAGGATAGTTACTCAGGCACAAGTGCAAATCTTTGGGGTAGAAAATTGAGGAGCGGAAGGTAATGAAATATGGGACAGGGTGAGGATGGATTGCAGGCTGAGGAGGAACTTAAAAATGTAGGTGCACCATCAAGAAAGAAAAACTTTGGAGCTGGCCTCAGAGGATCTTTTATGGTCTGTAGTAATTGTGATCACATGTAGCAAGCATATCCGCAAAACCATATTTTATGAGGACAACAGAGTTATTGTTTTTCTCACAGAGATCCTTTTGTTTGCTTGTGTAACTTATGCAGCACAGCGCTGAATTTCTTATGTGTCCAGAAGTTTTCATGCAACAATAAAAATGTCAAGTTAACTGCTGAATAATGCTCCCGCAGCTGCAAGATCAGCGTTTTGTCATGATAAAATAGGGCAGAGGATTATTATGCCTGCTGCAAAGTACGTCAATCAGGTTACAAAGGCACTAGGCTAATGTCCTTCCATTTCTGGTACTTTGCTGGTACTTTGCTGCAGTTTCAAGATATTCTTAGAGTTTCTAATTGCTCAAATGGGGGTATTTCTGATATTTATTTGTTTCCCTAGACTTCATTGCTTGATTTCGTTCAGGAGAAACTCACTCATAATCATTGAATGTCACTCATATTGACACTTAATTTATGAAAATGTCACACATGAAGCCTTGGCAGTTATGTACCCTGCAGCAGCGCTTCAGAACTGCTGGTTATATTTTAAGGCCCTTTTATACCATTGGGTTTCAGATAGGAGGATAGTTTATGGATTTCCTTGCCTGTGTCCACTCACAAAGTGTCACTTAAATTGTCACACTTAATTAAATGCATTACTTTCTAGTAAAGCGCTCAAGCAGCAAAGCAAGACTTCCTGTATGGGTCACATTTGTATTTTCAATGTTGAAAAGGGAGATAGAAATGACTGTTTTTTAAAATGGACGTGTCCAGGAGGCAACAATACCACAGCAGGGGTGCATACGTGGGTGCTAGAACACCCCAGGGTGAAATCGGGCCCCCTCTCACGAGCTGCAGATTGGAGCTGTGCTTCTGTAGAACCGCAGACACTTAAACATGCCAGTTTCACAGTGGAATTCCCTGTTAAATCAGTTTACATTGATTTAAGGCTGAAAAGGAATGATTATGAGTAAAATAAAGTGCCGCAATAATGCCGCTAAATTTCCATTTTTGTGCCGCTGAATTTCCATTTTCGTGCCGCTAAATTTGCAAATCTATGCCGCAATATCCTGGGGGGTCTGCACAGTGTTCATTAAGTTTGAGGCCAAGTCTACAAACGTTGGCCAGTTCACATACATTTTGGAGTGTGTAAAGTAGTACACTTGTAGTGCTTTTTTCCCTACGTCTACTCGCCTTTATGAATTGGCCTGAAACTTCCAGCTCCATATTAGCAAAAGTGCTAAGAGGGAACAATCCTTTCTATATGTACTCATTGTATTTGAAAATACAGCCATCCCTGTATAGTTTGGAGAATGTGTTCGCACAAGCTGCATTTTCAATCATGATAATCGATTATCTCATGGTTACACTAGTATTGATTCCTACTGGTAGAGATCTATTTCCACGCCCTAACAAAACATTCACTTTGAACAACACATATCAACTTAATATGATAACAATACAATTATAAATACCAGACATCCATTAACCTCATATTTTGAGGCTGACAAGGCTCATAACAAAAACAATCAAGGTGTTTCGCTGGGTGGCTTTGCTCTATCCTATGTCAACAGTAGTTTGGGCTGGTACAAGAGGGAGCGTGCCTGGAATGAGGTCCTCCGTGGTGAATATTTGCACATGATCCTTTGAAGCCACTTTATCGATGAGATACGGCTAATATGGAATGGAACTGAAGGGGATCCATTGGCATATTGACGTTCTTTACATGAGAATCCATACCAGATGCAACTGATTATAGTAAATAATTCATTCCATGTGCTAGTTGTATATGATTATTCCCTGAATATTGCTATTTTATTCCCATTTATATGTTTTAGGACCAATTCTTAAAAGCATATAAGAATGCATGAAGGAGCCGTGTATTACATACTCCAAAATGCCTCTGTGTATAGCCTCGTACGTCTAATGCTCTCCTTGTCTCTTCTGCCCCTTTAGTTCTCCGATTACCAGAATTACATCGTGCACAGCTGCGTGAAGGAGAGTCCCACCATGGAGCGGTCAGTCGCGCTGTGCAACGGCATCTCCCAGTGGGTACAGCTGATGGTTCTCAGTAGGCCCACGCCGCAGCTCCGGGCCGAAGTCCTCATCAAGTTCATTCACGTGGCCCAGGTGGGACGTACTCACTTTTACTGCAGAATTGATTGTGAATTTTCTGCCTAGGCATCTCACATCTACCGGTGAACTGACCTATAGGGAGATCTGGAGATTACCCCCAGACAAACATGCCTGCATGGGTAGGGTGGGGTGAGCCGCGTGTATCCATCGTGTTGCTTCAATCGTTGAGCTTTTGTGGCCAGCAAGATAGATTAAGGCCTGATTTCGTTTTCGCGGATGGGTTACTACATCACAACGGTGAGATATATCCCATCCACCAAAATATAAATGCCATAGAATATTATGGGAATTATATTTCAGCGGACGTGATATCTGTCACAGTTGTGACAGAGTAGCTCATTTGCCGGGATCTAAATCAGACCCTAACCCAGAATAACAACACAATAATGCTAGAGCTGAAACCCTCAGGTATGGGGTGAATTATCCCCCATTAATGCTCAGATCAAGTTAGCAAAATTCTTTGAAAATGTCCCTGATAGTTGCGTAGGGAGACACATGGAGTTGTAATGTATTTTTATGATCAGAGAAGACTAACTTGGTCACATTAATGTCACATTTGAGGCGCGCCTCGAACCCTTCGGAGATGAGATTGATAATATTCTGATGTCTATATTTGATCAGAAGAAGACATGTCATATTTCTATCCTATAAATGGCACATCGTTCCTTCTCACATTTGTAAGATTGATACATTCGAGGGTCTTTTATTCCATTGCCACTTCTAATTTGAAATAGTTCACGTAAACGTATAGATCTGTTGATCCCCTGATATCCTATCTTTAGATATTACAAGCAACCTAGTCCATTATATTGATCCACATTACTTTAATGATACATTTACTAGCCTACATTTTTATGCTTAACATTTGTGTTTTTATACTTGTGTTTATCTCAGATGTACTTATGTTTCTCTACCTTTAACAAACAAAGCAGTATTCAATTTAGTGATCTCACTGTTAATACAGAACATGCATACCCTCTTGTCTGCCTTGTGATATTCCTTATGCTGTGCATATGCGTGTAACCTGAAACATGTACTCTGATTGTGTGCAAAGTCACCCACTTGGTTGCATCTGTGCGATATATATAACATCCTAATAAATAAATCAGCCAGGGAATAAATACATAGTTAATGAGAATCGTGTTAGTAGTATTGGTAAATTTTAGTCTCAGTGCTCAGAAGACAAGGTGGACACATTTCTATCTTATTGTTTATAAGTCATGAAGTCTTGCGTCGAAAGGGTTGGTCAATGTTGGTGTTTATTTATGGTCAGAAGAAGACCAATAAGGCACACTTCTAGTTTAGTTATGATGCACCATCAATTCTTGTGTAGGAAGGAATATTTTAGTGTTGAGGTTCTTGAGAAGTTGACCACATTGTGGTCTCATTACTAACTCCTCATGAATGGTTCAGTTGGGAGGATTGGCAAACTTTAGAATTTGTTTATGGTCAGAAGACAATTTGCCCAGATTCTTGACATATTAATAGCACCTCACGTACGCTCCTGTTGATAAGTTTTGTGAACTTTAGCAGCCGAAGCAGGCCGACTGGCCACCTTTCTATCCCGTTCCAGGCACGTTTGACTCCCACTAATCCTTAAACCTTCTCTCCCGCAGAAGCTCCACCAGCTACAGAACTTCAATACCCTGATGGCCGTGATTGGCGGGCTCTGTCACAGCGCCATCTCCAGGCTCAAGGAGACCAACTGCCACGTCCCTCATGAAGTCAGCAAGGTCAGTGCCACAAAATTTGTCTTTCCTGTCTACCTCATGCTTTGTTTGAGCCTTTTGAAGAACAGGGAATTGTGAGCATGCACGCCTAGCAGTGGGGTATCTAGGGATATCTATATATCTATCTATATATATATATATCTATATATATATATATATATATATATATATATATATATATATATATATATATAGAGAGAGAGAGAGAGAGAGATTGAGAGAGAGATTGAGAGAGAGATTGAGAGAGAGATTGAGATAGAGATTGAGAGATTGAGATTGAGATTGAGAGATTGAGATTGAGAGATTGAGATTGAGAGATTGAGATTGAGAGATTGAGATTGAGATTGAGAGATTGAGATTGAGATTGAGAGATTGAGATTGAGATTGAGAGATTGAGATTGAGATTGAGATTGAGAGATTGAGATTGAGATTGAGAGATTGAGATTGAGATTGAGAGATTGAGATTGAGAGATTGAGATTGAGATTGAGAGATTGAGATTGAGAGATTGAGATTGAGATTGAGAGATTGAGATTGAGAGATTGAGATTGAGAGATTGAGATTGAGAGAGATTAAGATTGATTCTGTGAAGCCAAAACGTGTCTCCGGGTCACCTGAAATATTAAAAGAAGCCATATCTTAACAGCCTCAAGTCCGTGCCTTCTTGGTTTGATGTTTCTAAGGAAGCAGGAGTGTTTGTTCACATATATATATATATATATATATATATATATATATATATATATATATATATATTTATATTTTATATACATACATACATACTGACTAAGGGGTTATGTGCCAGTGACAGGTGTAAATTCTGCTGGGCTGACTCCATCGTTAATCTTATCAGACACAGTCAAATGAATGCCACAAAATGTTAGCTAAAGTGCCTCATTTCCTGGCCCAGTTGGCCATAAAGTCTAACTTTCATGTTTTTTCATTTAAAATCACACCTCGACTGTTCTCCTTCCTGAGTCGCCTGGCTCTTTGGGGTCCAGTCGCACTAAGCCTGGGAGGCACTTGGGCATTGCGAGAGAAGCGTGTCTGTGCCCAGTCTGAGCCAGTAAGGCAATGGTTAGTGTGTGCTCCTGTGTTTTGGCCTAAAATGCACTGCAAAGGGTACTCGCATCTCTACAGGAGCCTGCCTAAAGGCTTTTGGTACAATAGTACTCTGCCTGGCTTGGAAAGATGAGGGTTCCTGCATGTTCATTTTCCTTGATTTTTCCTATGTTCTTCACCCAGACTATTAGACAGCCTGTGAGCCTACTGAAGGGCGCTGTCATTTTTCAACTGATCCCAGCTCCTTTGAAAACAAAGTACACCAAACCTGTTCCCCCAACTCCAAAGAGTGTGCAGGTGTCCCCTCTCACAAGGAGGCGAGGTGGCTGGTGGTGGTAGCAGAAAACCTTTATTTCCCAAGTTGCATGCTTGATTAAATGCACCTGTATGTCAGGATTGACACAAGTCTCCATGTCACAGGGAAGCCATCTTTCTAACCTAGCACGTACCACATCAGTGCATTCTGGGACCAGTAGTTTTTCTTTCGTTTAATGAACCCTATTGGAGCAGCATACCCAAAACAGTGATTAGGGAAAGGACAGAGCAGCTTTGAAAAGTTACCTTCTCTTACTATGGAGTCCTATCCTACCTCTGCTGAACGGGTTCACGCGAGTTCACCAGCCTTCGACTAACTCACCAGTGAGAGCAAAAAATATGAAAAAGGGGAACTGTGATTTTCAGTTTGCCATTAGAAGGTAAAAGTGAGAAGTCAAACACGAAAGCAGAAGGATCTTACTAATCAAAAGAGTACACTGTGGCAGGCTTCATAGCAGAAAACAACACTCCGTGATCCACCTCAGTGCTCAAGATCACACACATGTCCGCGTGGGAGCCGGGTAGGAACTCAGAACCCTTGATTCCAAAAACAGTCTATTCTTTGAGCCCCGCAATAACCTTCGATCATAGAAAGACTCCTGGAAGCTGCTGTGGTTCATTTGCTGATACAGACTTCAGGAAAAGGGAATGAAGGGTTCCCTTCAGGGCTTAAAGGAAATGTTTGTCCCACAGAAGGTGCTTCGGGAAAACCGATTAGGCTTTTAGGGACTAGAAAAAGCAGAAATACCTCAAATTGGAAGCCAGAAATTCAAATGCTTCTGTAGACCACATTGTGTGTCTGAAATTCCACTTCCGACTGTGGGGTCACAGAAGTGTTCTGAAGCTGGGTGATGAAGAGCTTAAGGCTCTGCATCCTCGGAGTCCCTTCCACTTCTTGTACTCTCGTTTAAAGTCTTAAATCTATAGCTTTTGCTCTTGTTTTAGCACCTCCGTCTATTGGGAGCTTAACGCTTCCGCACCTTGGGAGCTTTGCACTTCCACCCATTGGGAGCTTTGCACTTCGGCTCATTTGGAGCTTAACACTTCTTCCATTTGGGGCTTTAGCACTTCTGCCCATTGGGAGCTTCGCACTTCTGCCCATTGAGAGCTTTGCACTTCTGCCCATTTGGAGCTTAGCACTTCTGCCCATTTGGAGCTTAGCACTTCTGCCCATTTGGAGCTTAGCACTTCTGCCCATTTAGAGCTTAGCACTTCCGCCCATTTGCAAGCATAACACATCGCACTTCTGCCCATTGAGAGCTTTGCACTTCTGCCCATTTGGAGCTTAGCACTTCTGCCCATTTGGAGCTTAGCACTTCCGCCCATTTGGAGCTTAGCACTTCCGCCCATTTGCGAGCATAACACATCGCACTTCTGACCATTGGGAGCTTCGCACTTCTGCCCATTGGGAGCTTTGCACTTCTGCCCATTGGGAGCTTTGCACTTCTGCCCATTGGGCACTTTGCACTTCTGCCCATTGGGCACTTTGCACTTCTGCCCATTGGGCACTTTGCACTTCTGCCCATTGGGCGCTTTGCACTTCTGCCCATTGGGCGCTTTGCACTTCTGCCCATTGGGCGCTTTGCACTTCTGCCCATTAGGAGCTTCACATTTCTGCCCATTGGGGGGTTAGCACATCTGCCCATTGGAAGATTAGCACATCCGCGCATTGGGAGCTTGGCACTTCCGCACATTGGGAGCTTAGCACTTCCTCTCATTCGGAGCTTAGCACTTCTGCCAATTCGGAGTGTAGCACTTCTGCCAATTCGGAGCTCAGCACTTCCGCCCATTCGGAGTTTAGCTATTCCGCACATTCGGAGCGTAACACTTCGCACTTCTGCCCATTGGGAGCTTCGCACTTCTGCCCATTGGGAGCTTTGCACTTCTGCCCATTGGGAGTTTCGCACTTCTGCCCATTGGGAGATTACCACATCAGCCCATTGGGAGATTAGCACATTCGCACATTGGGAGATCAGCACATTCGCACATTGGGAGCTTTGCACTTCCTCCCATTGGGAGCTTAGCACTTCTGCCGATTGGTAGCTTAGCACTTCTGCCCATTGGGAGTTTCGCACTTCTACCTATTGGAAGATTAGCACATCCGCCCATTGGGAGATTAGCACATTCGCACATTGGGAGCTTTGCACTTCCTCCCGGGAGCTTAGCACTTCCGCCGATTGGTAGCTTAGCACTTCCGCCAATTGGGAGCTTAGCACCTCCGCCCTTCGGGAGTGTAGCACTTCACACTTTTGCCCATTGGGAGATTAGCACCTCTGTCGATTTGGGAGTTTAGCACTTCCGCCCATTGGGAGGTTAGCAAAGACTGGGGTTGCTTTATTTTCTTACCAGCATGCAGATTGCCTTCACCTCTTAGCTGGGGGTCACTGTCAGTGAACAACAGTGTTCAAGGGGTAACAATAATGGAAAACTGGTGTGTAAACTGTTCACCCAAGTTTCCTACATTTACGCCAGCAGTCAAAGTTGGTTGCAAAAGCACATTTAGTACCCATAACTAATGTTGATTGCACTCTGTTTTTGTACCTGTTCCTATCTCTCGTATAAACGGCCCCAAAAGAGCCTAAGAATGAATATATAAACACTGAAATGCTATAGTAAATCTCAAAGTGCAAACAATCTGTTTTCGTGAAGGGATCACTTCTGGCCTGAGGCCACTGGTGCCTCGCTTTCACCTGCAGAGCCCTCTGCGTTCCTCTTTCGTAGTCTGTCTTCCCTTTTCTTGTCTCAGCCTGAGTCTAATCTCCATGGACAAACATGCACTGCGAATACAAGGAGAGCGCCTTTTATTGAGTCTGCACAACCTCAGGGGTGCGTCAAGTTGTTCTACCAACATTATACTGTGTCTGCTGACCACAGCAGCAATACCACATGTGATCTAGATATGTAACATGGGTGGGGGGGTCCCATTAAGTATCATCCGGAAGTCCTCCTATGGAGAAAGCACACACTCACAACATGTATGTATGTATATACTATTTTGTATCTAGCCAAAGGTAGTGAAGTCAAAAACAGCCTACTGAATACTATGTATTCGTAACATACCTAACAGAATTGTTGAGCGATTGAGGGGTTGGTAAGTACTTCACCTCCTCTGTATTTCCATAAATGCTTTTATGTATAAAGTTATCATTTGTTTATTCATCTATTACTCTCCCAATAACGTCTAACGTTTTCACTCCAGAATGAAAGCACACCAGAAGGTGAAGGTTATTCGAATGATTGCTTCATACTTCTAATTTTAAATAAATTGCAGCAAAAAGTGGCAGTTTCTTAGTGAAAAACTGCATGCTCGCATCTTCTGTGTGTACTTGCATCTGGAGCTTAAACTCCATGGGTCTCCCTGCATGTCCCCCTCTGCTGATGGCATGTTGATTCCCATAGTTAACAATAGCGGGGGGGTCCTGTTTACCAAAAGATGTTGCAATTATTGGGGATTAGAGCTTCAGCCCTGAGAATTCCCCAAGAACTAAAGAGTTACCGGGGAAAGTTGTAATTCCAGGTACAGTTTCCACAATAATCCCTTATTCTCCCCTGGAGTTTCCTCATGACATTTTGACTGCCTCACCGGCAGTGATTACTCAGGGTAAGCACCAGATCTGTGTTATTTCATCAGACTTTGCAACTCCTGGGAGGGCAGCTAACTCAGTCCCCAGCACCAGGGGGAATTTGTGGGCACCCGTAATGTGGCCCCTGGTAAGAGGACTGTGGGACCATCCAGCATGTTTTTCTGGTATTCAACAGTGGCCTTTTTCTCACTTCTTGCCTTCCCCCATACATTCAACCTCCTAGGTGATGAATGAGATGACGGAACTCCTGTCCTCCTGCCGGAACTATGACAACTACCGGCGGGCGTACGGCGAGTGCACGGGGTTCAAAATCCCCATCCTGGGCGTACACCTGAAAGACCTGATCTCACTGCACGAGGGCATGCCGGACTACCTGGAGGACCAGAAGATCAACGTCCCCAAGCTGCACTCGCTCTACAACCATATCAACGAGCTGGTGCAGCTGCAGCAGGTGGTGCCGCCGCTGGACGCCAACAAGGACCTCGTGCACCTACTCACGGTGAGTCAGTGGAGCGGGGGCCACCAGGAACTGATCTCGGTGGCCTTCAGGTCCCTTCATAGAAAGAGTTCTGCACGGCAAGGCTGCACCAATTTCATGTTTGTGAGGTCTAAAATATTTTATTGAAAGCTTTTCTTAAACATCCAAGACCAGTAGAGTGAATCACGCCTTGACATATCATAGGAAGTGTAGTAAAGACTTCATGTAACTATCCTTCAGCGAGTAAACCCCCATGATGACAGGGGAAAGGGGCTTTGGAGGAGGGAAGAGTGAGGACCGAAAAGGAAGAAGATGGAACATGGGATAAGAAGGGAGTGAAGGAAAGAAATTTGGTCTTTATAAATCCAAACAAAATCATAACTTTCCCCGGGCCCATTTTCTGTCAACAAGTTCTGTAACAATCATCGAGGTTAGGTTTCGGTTTTTGGATTCTAATCTTAATGTTGTGATTATTGTGATTGTCACTAATTTTCTTTGTTATTTAATGGAAAGGTGGGTGTTGCCTACATCCATGTAAATCAGAAACAAAAGGCAGGTATTGAAGAATGCAAAATATATCAAGCAAAGGACTGAAGTACTTACAGAGAGGGTGCATATAGTTGAGGTAATTTGTGGACCGACTCTTTGAGAACATGTCAATTAGTGATGTGGCCTGCGCACTATTAGATGTCCGTGCGATGTGAGACAAGAAGTCTCAGAGGCATTCTGCCAGAAGAGCAACATTTTGCACCAAAATATTCAATGTCAGCCAAGCTTTCATTAAGCAAATCTATTTATTATTGCTTTACCATTGTTGTCACAACATGCTACATAGTCTATACGCTTGTCGCAACTTTCATGACAAATGTAATGTTATTGTGAACTCAGTTTTCAAAGCGTCCACTCATATATTCATTTGTCATTTTATCCCTCATGTATTTCAGACTGTTGTTCTTTTCAAGGGGGTTAGGAATCCTGCACTTGAGCTTCAAAACGCATTCTCTTAATACTGTGTGAATTGTGATTCAAAAAGGATCGGGAATTTGTGCAGTAGAAAGCAGATACACGAGAAGTGCCCTGCTCTGCCCACCCGTGACCCGGGTACCAGTGGAGTCTGAGCATCAATTCACTCAGAGTAGCTCAGATAGCACCTCACCCACTCCCTTGGATACAGATGCTCCAGCATTTTGTTTTCACCTTGTATCACAACATGGATCGCTCATAAATACCATGTTTTCCTCACTGACTTAAAAATGCCATAATTTGAGCTGGGCGTGCATGCAAATGTGTTATCATACCCAGACTAGGTTTGTTCAAACCTCACCTGACCACTTTAGAGATATTTGTGCATGAATCATGCAGCATAATCCATGCAGGGGAGCTACGTGCCACGAGTAAGACCTCATCTGCATGTACCAGGCAAAGGGGCATCAGTCCTACTCCATGTAAGATTTTTATTACCGATTGCAGTGAGCATCGTTATGGAATGTTTAAATTCCTCTGTGGTAGAGGCCTGGCCGAGAAGGACTACACAAACTCCCTGGTGCCCCTTGGCACACACTACTGCGAAAGACACAAACAAATACTTAGGTGGCCTGCATTGTGTGTCTCCAGTAAGGGGGATTGTGTATCTGCAGAAGCAGGCAGCAGGAATGCATTGGAATTATGTCAGCACCCGTGATAATGCTGTCCCAAGCCAGACACCACACTGCTTAGAAATGTATTGTGCGGTCCAGTGTGGGATGAACAACAATGCGGTGGTGACATTGCTCTTGTTAATGCAGTCCCGGTCTGATGCTTTTTGCAATGTATTAAACCCATTTTGCGATTCGATAACAGGTTAACAAATCACAGATCGGGTTGAGAAACCCATAAGTAATATTTTTTAGGAGGAGTGTATTTAGGGAGTCCCTTCCAAATAGTAATTTGATCTACTATGCATCAATGTTTTAGAATTTTACAGACTTCCAACATGGGTAGGTGGTAAGCATCTACCCCGTCCCCTCCTTTCCTCTAAAATTACATTTGCTCAGTCCGCCTTTCATTTCTGCGTTCTGTCTTGGCCTCCCTGTCAGCTTTATTTGATAGCTTCATATGATACCTCATCATAGCTGCCAAAATCATGCTCAGATTGAACAAACACGAACACGTCTCTACCTGTCATTAATAGGTGCGACAACTCCCTGTAGCCAAGAGAATTGCATTCAAAATGTAAAACATCTTCTATAATCATGGACTGAAAATTCTCTCTTGTGCTCTATGTCCACAGACGTAATTTAAGAACCAGACAGACTACCTGCTGGTCTAGTTTTCATCAGTGCGTGCCTTCTGTCTGGAGGCTGGCATCAGAAACAGGTGGCGAGCCAGCATTACCATGGTGATTCGTGCCCTTGTTAATGCTGTCTCCTGCCAGGCCCGTCACAAACTGCTGGGAGCTGGACTACTTCAGAGTTTGTGTTAACTGGCTGCTTGGACTTCTGCAGACAGCTCACCGGATGGTGGGACTCCATACCCATAGTCATGCTGTGACCTTCTCGTCACGCGTGATAAGAGTGGTGACAGTGGCGTATGAAAACTTGAGGGGGGCCCCCCTACAAAGTACACGGACGGGGCCCTCCTTCCCAGCCCATCACCTACCACTTTTGCTGAGGGGGACCCCCGGGAACTCAGGGGTCCTCAGCTCCGCAGGGGCTTATGTTACTCCACTGAGTGTTGATATATGTCAATACCTACAATGCTTGACTTTGCTGTGTTCTAAGTGGCAGCCTTCTGCCCCTCCACGGGGGGCACCGAGATGCTCACCACTAACCCCACAGTTCCGACGTGGAAAATTACAAGGCGCTGGCATGTTTTTCGGCCGTCGCCTTTGAGTGCCAGCATATGAAAAGGATCAAAACCTGGATCTGTAAATCCAAATTCATGATTTTCTTGTGGTGTTCATGCCATGTCTGCAAGGCCCCCCTTTTGGAACCCATCTCCCCACCCATGACGTGTCACCTGTGACTGCAGGTGAATTGCGAGCATCCTGTGGGTTCTACGCAGGCAGTATTGACAGCTGTACCTGTGAAAACCGCTGATCATCGCTCTATGACTCACGATCATGTTTTTACGAGTGGGAGTGGGGCGGGGATTGGGAGGGAGGGTTGGATGAAGGGAGAGAGAGAAAGAACTAACATGGTCTAGGCATTGTTTCCAAAAGTGAGTCGTTTTTCATTTTTTCTTTTAATTGTGAACGATCACTTTAGATTACAGGCTACAGTTGTTATGGGTTTTCAGAAATTTTTCCTGGTGAATTGTGCAGCAAAGAGCCAGATAACAACAGGTTTTTTAGGATGTGTCTCAGCTAGTCTTCATTCCTCTGCTTCTGTAAATTATTTTATGGTAATTAGTGTGATCCATGAATGCAGATGATATCATTCAAGTTTAAAGTGTGGTTGGCGACAGAACATGTGGTTGAGGTTCACTTTTAGGTCTGATAATGTCCCACATATTTGAAGGATGTTAATATTGATTTTCTAGAAGATTTACAAATGAATTGAATCAACAAGTTGAAACCATATTTGAGAGTGTCACTGCACACAGAATCCTGACTCCTCCTGTTGTCTTTTCCAGCTGTCTCTCGATCTGTACTACACCGAGGATGAGATCTATGAGCTGTCTTACGCCCGTGAGCCGCGGAACCACAGGCTGCCGGTGAGCATCATCTGCATCATTGTTTGTGTTTATAGATAGAGCTTCTGTCCCACTCACGCACAGTAGAATTGTGCACCTTGTAGTCAGTCATCCTTGTGACAGTACAGTATCATACATGTAGTCTGTGCGGCTCTTGGCTGGCTCATGGCTCTCAGTGCGGTATAGTCTTTAATCAGCATCCTTTTTGACTGAACGCCATCACACATGAAGCTGTAAGTAACTCCTGGCCTGTCCATGCTCCTATGGGCGCTATATTGTTTAACCACCATAGTTTGTGACAGAGCACTGTCAGACATGAATCTGTAAGTACACCCTGACACCGTCCATGCACCAGAGGACAGTATCTTTGTTAACTCTGCGCTTTATGACTGAGCGCTATCCCACATGAAGCTGCTGGTACTTCCTGGCACATGAATACACAAAAAGAATGTATATTTTTTAACTGCGTCCTTTATGACTGAGTGCTATCACACCTGACGATGTGGCTCCTCCTGGCCTCATCCATGCTCCGGAGGACAGTATATTTTTTAACTGCGTCCTTTATGACTGAGTGGTATTGCACATGAAGCTGCTGGTACATCCTGGCCCATGCATACACAAAAAAAATGCATATTTTTGAACTGTGTCCTTTATGACTGAGTGCTATCACACATGATGATGTGGCTCCTCCTGGCCTCATCCATGCACCGGAGGACAGTAGATTGTTTAACAGCATCTTTAGTGACCGAGTGGTATTGCGCATGACCCTGTGGCACCTAAGGGCCATTCTTTGTAAAAGAAGAGCATCATTATGCGTGTAGCACCAGTTACCACATGTCTTGACCAAGCCCCTCAGTATTCTGTATCTTATAATTCTGTATTTTGTTGTACATCACTTCCATACAGGAAATGAGAGGTTCCTCTCAGCCCTGTACATCCACCTCAGTGCTGCAAATTGCAACAGCATCCCCTATGATGAAGAACCACCACACATGTAGCAGTATGCCCTGTCTATGCACCGCAGGGCAGTATATTGCTTAATCAGCGTCCTTTATGACAGAGCGCTAATGCACATAAAGCTGTAGGTACCTCCTTTAGGTGCATGCACAGGGCCAGGAGGTACCTACAGCTTCACGAGTGATAGTGCTGTGTCATAATGGAAAATGAATAAACAGCATACACCCACTCCACTCACACGTGTAGCTATAGGTAACTTCCGGCCCGTACATGCACTTAAAGGGTATATATTGTTCAATCAGTGTCCATGATGGCGCAGCGTTATCACTAGTGAAGCTGTAAGCACCGTCTGACCCGTGTGCACCCCTAAAGGGTGTATAATATTTTATCAGTTATGAGAGAGCGCCATCACACCTGAAGCTGGCTCATTCATGACTATATAGTTAAATAAAAGGCCTTTATGACAGCACTTCCTATACATATACCCCGGGTGTGAAATGACGCTACTTATGCACTACAATATTATATGTGTTGTAATTATTGCCCTTTATGACCACGCGTTATCAGATATGTTGCCCCTGGTACCTCCTTGCCCTGCAGCACACAGTTGTATAATTTGAAATCAGCATCCTTTATGACAGAGTGCTTTCACACACATGTACAACAGGTATGTCCTGGCCATACTCATAAACCATAGTGATATATACTTTGTAAATGGTGCCCCTTGTCACACCGCGCTGTCACACATGCACCCACATGCTCCTGAACACAGTAGTGTATATTTTCAAATCCGTAGCCCAGGACCCACCGGCCCATGCTTCTGAACACAGCACCAAGCGCCTCTACGCCATCACACATGGAGCACCAAGCGCCACTACGCCATCATACATGTAGCACCAAACGCCTCTATGCCATTACACATCAAGCACCTCTATGCCATCACACATGTAGCGCCAAGTGTCTCTACGCCATCACACATGTAGCACCAAGCGCCTCTAGGCCATTACATATCAAGCACCTCTATGCCATCACACATGTAGCACCAAGCGCCTCTTTGCATCACACATGTAGCACCAAGAACCTCTATGCCATCACACATGGAGCAACAAGCGCCTCTACGCATCACACATGTAGCACCAAGCGCCTCTACACATCACACATGTATCACCAAGCACCTCTACGCCATCACATATGCAGCACTAAGCACATCTACGCCATCGCACATGTAGCACCAAGCACCTCTACGCCATCACACATGTAGCACCAAGCGCCTCTATGCATCACACATGTAGCACCAAGCGCCTCTATGCCATCACACATGTAGCATCAAGCACCTCTACGCATCACACATGTAGCGCCAAGCACCTCTACGCATCACACATGTAGCACCAAGCGCCTCTTTGCATCACACATGTAGCACCAAGAACCTCTATGCCATCACACATGGAGCAACAAGCGCCTCTACGCATCACACATGTAGCACCAAGCGCCTCTACACATCACACATGTATCACCAAGCACCTCTACACATCACACATGTATCACCAAGCACCTCTACGCCATCACATATGCAGCACTAAGCACATCTACGCCATCACACATGTTGCACCAAGCACCTCTACGCCATCCCACATGTAGCACTAATCGCCTGTATGTCATCGCACATGTAGCACCAAGCACCTCTACGCCATCACACATATAGCACCAAGCGCCTCTACGCATCACACATGTAGCACCAAGCGCCTCTAAGCATCACATATGTAGCACCAAGCACCTCTGCGCTGTGATCATGCAGTAGAGGGCAGTACATTTTCTAATCTGCGTCCTATTTCACATAGGCTATCACACATGCACTTAAGTGTCAAGTGTCCTGTCACTAGTCCTGTATTTCAGTGTGTAAGTTGTTGTTGATTTTAATCCTTCTGAATAAACAAGTTTTTATAGCAACAACTTATAAAAGAAAAATGCCCTTATAGAAGTCCTGCCCCTTCGAAATAGGATGAGGCGTCCCTCACTTGGGTGAAGGTCACAGCCACGTGCTGGCCACATCCACTTTGAGTCACCAAAAACCAGAGGATTCCAAAGTGACATCACAAATCCTTTGACAGCCAATGGTATCACAACGTTGATTCCTCATCCCAAACTCGGCACCCCAATAGCCTCTTACTCTCTGCTGTGGGACGCGGGAAGGACAAGTAGAGAAAACAATGGAAACTAAAGAAAACCACTGCTTTCATGACCTCTGAGGTCAGAGATAGTAAGGGCCGGCGGTACCAAATCTGAAACCAGGAGTACAAGCTGCTAGCAACTAACTGACGTCTCTGGCAGAGCAAGGGCCACTGGAAGATGGGAGAGGGCTGCATCACTGGAGCTAAGTTGCCTGAATAGCTTTTGCTGTGCAATGAGGTCATTGCATCCATGTATGCGGCAATGGAGTTTGATGAATGACGAGCAGGGCCACAGCACCATGTCATATATATGCCAGTGTCACATGGTGAAATCAGTGGGGCTTTACCCCAATATTAGCTCTGTTCTTCTCTGTTATGGTTATGGTGGTTTTTTACCAAGAGAATAGACTAGTGGTGAAAAGCCTACCAGTGGATTCACCTCCGATGTGAACATTTCCCTAAAATAAATCCAAAACATGCAGCTTATATTCCAATTTGCCACTTGGATTGCCTACCAAATCAAGCATTGGAAAAGTCTATAGGTGTGGGTCTGATGTGCAAACACATGCAGTGTTCACGCTTTAGAGTAAAACACATGGGGCTGTGCTAGCAGCAGCGGACAGAGAAGAATCTAACAGGAAAGTAGTTCCACTTGGAGTTCAATGCAAGCACTCGACTGGAGGTGGAAGGATCCACACAAATAGCCTATAGGATTAGGTGAAAGATCAATACTCAACTGGACTGAGTCAAGACATGGTTGACAAACTCTCAATCTAACGACTGAGAAAGGTTTGCTGAAGAAAGCCAGTTTTTAAAATGGACTGACCCAAAGGCTACTCAGTATATATATATTAGTCGCACTATCAAACCAGACCTAAAAATGAGAAGGCAAAATAAATAAAATACCCTTGTTAACCACATGCGCGCTGCTGTTCTTCTGCTGTCATGCTGACTTTTTAAAAAACCCATTGTTCATGACGAGCTGGGCTCGTCATCAGTGTTTGAGGAGGCTACACCATGACGAGCCCAGCTCGTCATCAGCCTCGAAGGGGTTAAGTGCTATAGGAAAAAATGAGCATGTTCTTGCACTGAATGATAATTGTGCTTGTTGTAGAGATCATAAAGGCTACGAGTTGTCAGCGAGAAAGAAAGAGAACCAGTTCATGCCAGGGACTGCATTTTAATCCTTTAAAATCCATTCACTCAAGAAGTTCCTCTACAAGTTAACAATGACAGCAGGTGGCCCCTATAAACCACGCTATATACGGCTCGCCGGTAGACCCTGGTTATGCGATGGACCGCGGTCAAATGCCCCGGGGGTGAGTACACCCGTGTTCTATATGCGAAGCGTGGTCGATTCCCGTTGGTGGGGCCTCCTTCGATCTCCACTGGAGTGTGGCATGAGGCCAATAGGGACCTTAAGTGGGCCGGTCGCTTAACTTTGGCTACTCCCTTGTGGAGTTCAGAGAAGTTGGGGATGCTCTGGAAGACCAAGGGGTTTGATCGCTGGGACTTAATTGGTATAACGCAGGTTCGCGACATATGGGGTAAGGATAGGGTGCTGACATTCGAGGAATTACAGGCTAAATATCAACTGAATGAGACAGAACGGTTCAGGTACCTCCAGATCAGGCATGCTCTGAGCGCCGCTGTCCCCAGTGGTGAGACACCCCCAGTAGCCTCACCATTAGAGGATTGTTTGCTTGACGGCCTAGTACCCACTAGAGTTATCTCCTTAACGTATAGCAAGCTGATCAACCATACCGAGGACCCCTTGGTGTTGTTGCGCAGGCAGTGGGTTGATGATGGCTTTGTTCTTGATGAAGAGGACTGGAGGGAGGCGGTGGCGTCCCCCAAGGAGGTACCGGTCCCTATGAGGCTCCATTTGGTCCAACTTAGGATTCTGCATCGCTCCTATGTCACGGGCCCGGTACTGCAGAAGATGGGCTACGCTGGGTCTGCTGATTGCCGAAGAGGGTGTGGGCTGCCTGGAACGTTCCTGCACATATTGTGGGAGTGTGAGAGTGTTCGTGAATTCTGGACCAAGATACATTCCAAAATGAGTGAAGTACGGGGAGTGAGGGTTGAGCTGGAGGCCAGAAGATGCCTATTGAATGTGTGGGAGCCTACGGACCTACCGAGCTCTGGTAAGGTCTCGGTGGCTCTCGCGTGTGTAATCGCTAAACGAAACATAGCGCAGCTCTGGGGGGGCCTCTCGGGCACCTCGGGTAAGGAAATGGATGGAAGATCTTGACTGGTGTATGTTTCGTGAGAAGTCAGTGTATCTATCCAGGGGGCGACCCCGCAAATGGGTCAAGATCTGGGGAGCTTGGAATGCTTATCGTGGTGATATCTGTGAACCGCCAGATCTGGGTCCTACAGAGACGGACAGGGAGGACGCCTAGGCCCTTTGCCTTTCTTCTTAATTCACGCTGTCATTGTCGGGAGCATAATTCATAAACATGTAACTGTGGTCACCCGATACACCCTGGTCATTGTTTGTGTGTTGTATTGTTGATTTCTTTTGTTAATAAAAAGAATTTAAAAAAAGAAAACAATGACAGCAGAATTCTAAAAGATGAGCAAGGTATGTTTCAAAGCAGGCCATCTCTGATAATTGTCTCCTGTTTATTTCCACTCAGCCCTTGACGCCTTCCAAGCCACCAGTGGTTGCAGACTGGGCGTCAGGAGTCGCCCCGAAACCAGACCCCAAGACCATCAGCAAGCACGTGCAGCGAATGGTGGATGTGAGTATTAAAAAGATTGTGGAACCACAGGATTACGATAAATTATTTTGTAATCCAATATAATAATCTCCGGTCGACCACAAATCTTCAAGCTCACCTTCTAAAGCTCTTAGGCACGTCAAACCGAATCCAAAGTAATCCTTGAATGTACATTTTTCTTTATCTACAGACTTTCTGTTTTAATACAATCAGTACTTCCTGGTTTTGAAGTTGTGAAACCTCTGCAGCAAGATACGTTTTTTGGGGTAACTTGTTACAGCTAGTTACACAATTGCTGGAGATATCTCTCCTTGCACAAAACTATTGGCAAGATTAGCCCCCTTAATTTGTGCAGTAAATGTCTAGATTCCCCATGTTAGTCCATCTGAAAAGAGGAAGTTACTGCAGCAGCAGAGAGAGAGTGATATTAGTCGCAAACTGCTGTGGCGTGAGTCATTGTCATTAGTACAAGAGAGTCAAAGCGAAACATGACGCACTTCAGCAGCGCAAACAGGATATCTGGCCATGGGGGATGTTTGAGTCAGAGCAACTGGGACCAAGTATTCAGAGTCACAGTAAGTCATTACTTATTTTGAGGGACTGAGTTATTAAACTTTTCAGAAAAAAACAAATTGTATACATAATACAAGTATACACAACCTTGTACCCAGAGATGTAAATATTGACCCTAAAAGTAAAAACTGTGGCTTCTTTTAATATTTCTAAACTGTTTGGGTGGTAGTATATTCCTCTGGGAATTTTAGATTTACTATCATATAGTACACATTCTGAGAGAGAACAGCACATTGAATCATGCAAAAACGCAAATATTATACCTGGAGAAATGCAGAATTGCCTTAATAGAGATTCAAATCTCTTTAGATGCAAGTCATTTGTCGACCTTGCTATATAGCTAGCTTGGAACAATCAGGATGTATTTTGGACAGTATAAGCATCGTATTGAATTAACCAGAACTTGGTACTTTCCATTGACTACACTGCGGTAACTCCCGCTATGCTAGAGTGCCTCGTAAGGAGAATAAGTAACTAGTCGCCACAAAACTAAGGAGCAAGACTGTGCTCTGAAAGAACTTTGGGGCATATTATCAATGGCCAGCGATAATTATCGCTGGCCGCTCTTAGCGGTAAAATGTTTAACACCGGTTATCGCAGATAATTATCTCCATGCTAGCATTGTATTAACAATGCCTCGCGCAATGGCGATAATTATCCTAGCAATAGCGATGTTTTCCATGGAACATGCTGGTTTTCCAGCGATGTTCCATGGAAAACTGCGAGGGACTGTGGTCTCAGTCACACAATTTACCTCCCATGTTAAGTATGCCTTAGTCTGGAATTTAACAGATGTTGAATTCCAGCATTAAGGCCCTGTTAGTGATATAAATATCAGCGCTAACCCGGGCGGCGCCCCGATGTTAATACAGCCAAGCCCGTTAGTGATCATTTTTATGTAGTTTGACGAGGCACGCCTACCTTGCATCTCATTAGCGATGCGAGGCGATAATAAACCGGGCGCTAAGGTAAGGAAGCACGCACTAGCGTGTCCTTGTTAATAAGGCAATAAAATTATAGTCGCTTTTCGCTCCAAAACAGACGCTAAAGTGGAGATAATGTTATCGCAGCCCCTTGATAATATGCCCCATAATTGGGTGCCAGGAGTACAAATAAATAAAATTCAGACTGTTCTGGCGAGGCTTGAATTTCTACAAGGACTTTCATGAAATCTACTGTCAGAAGGTTACACTACATAACCAATCAACGCCTGGCATCAAGTAGAGATAACCTTATCAAGGAAAAACGGCGTTGAAGATCGGAAAAGAGTAGACTGCATCTGAAATGTATGTGCTGTGTCCAAAGCAAGAGTAAAACGCAAACAGAAGCCTTACTCCCAGAGTAGCTATGTAGACTTGCAAAAAAGGCATGCGGGATCTTTAACAATATGAATGAGCACACGGAAAGGAAACATAGGTACTTGATGGTGGATGAATAGCATGCATACAGTTAGCAGTGAAAAGGAAACAAAGGTATATTATAAATTGTTATGGTTACTAAGACCTGCTCTTGAGATCCTCTGTTAAGGCTATTACGTTTCAATGTTTCCACCCAGTCTGTCTTCAAGAACTATGACCATGACCAGGATGGGTATATTTCGCAGGACGAATTTGAAAAGATCGCAGCCAGCTTCCCTTTCTCCTTCTGTGTCATGGACAAGGACCGGTAAGTGCAAGATCAATGCTTCATGGACAAATAGACTAGTCTTTTGAATAATCTTTACTTTCTATACTAGTCACTTCCTCGTGAAGGCTGGTTAGAGCAGGATGGAAGGCACAGAGCCATTCACATACCAGAACTGTGACTTTATCCATCTTTGTGTGCTGAGTTTTTCATTGTAGTCCGCGGTATTATAGTAAATGTTCCACTTTACCCTGCTCTAGACACCTGTCCGAAACAGGATCTGGTATATGTATCGGTCCCAACAAGAGACGTAGGACCATTCCTTGTCAATTTTAAGGCAATTTATTTGTGCACAAAACGACAGAATAAAATGCTGTAAGTACATTCCCTTCTTGCCTCATTCAACTTTTGTTGAGGTAGAGACACAAAGACAGTGACAACACCAGAAAGACCTATCCATCTTCTCCTCTGAGGTACCACCCCATACAGAGGTTTTATCCCATTCTCTTTCTTTCCAACTTCTTCTCAGCAGTTCTATCTGCTCTACTTAGGTTCCAGCTCTACCACTGATATTCCATCACTTTTTCTCCATTTCCACCACTTCCTCCAGCGTTCCACCTCTCTTCTATGGTTTTTCAACATCTTGTTTCCACAAACTTCCCCCTTAGGTTCCACCTTCCCTCTGTGAGTCCATCACCTGTTCTCCAGTTCCACCTCCTCCCCTAGGGTTCTATGCCACCTAAAGGTCTGTGTCATTTTCTGAGCTTCCAACTCCTTTTTTTTTTTTTTTATTTCATTCACTCGCATACCTCCTGTTGGTTACTATTTCATCCCCTGATACTCCACTTTCTGCTACCCTCTTCCATCTCCTTCACTCCAATCAACTCGTCTGTTTCCATCTTCTGCTCTATGCTTCCATCAACTCCATCTCCTGTTCTCTGCTTCCATCTTCTCCTCTGTGGTTGCTTCCATCTCCTCCACTGTGGTTGCTTCCGTCTCCTCCTCTGTGGTTGCTCCCCTCTCTTGAGTCTCAACCTCTTCTTTGAGTTTCTGTCTAATGCTCTCTACTTCCATCTCCTCTTCTGAGTTGCCTTCACTGCCATCTCCTCTTCTGTTTCCATCTCCTCTGCTGTGATTCCTCTCAACTACTGAGATTCCATCTCCTGCTCTGAACTTAATTTCCTGATTTAATCCGCTCTCTCATCACCTCCTCTGATTCCATCTCTTTCTCTCTGCTTCAATCTCCTCCTCAGTGGTTCTTTCTCCTTTAAATCAGGTTCCATCTCCTGCTCTGAAGTTCACCTCATCTAGTTCCATCTCCTCTGAGTCTCCCTCCCTTTCACGAAGGTTCCATCCTCTTCATAGTTCTTTTCCTGTTTCCACCCCTTCCAGTGGGGTTCCACCTTCTTCAAGGTTCCATGGCCGCCTTCTTGTTTCCATCTCCTTGTCGGAGGTTCCTTCAGCCCCTGCTCTATGATGCCACAACCTCATTGGTTTCAGCTCCTCTGTTTTCTTTTTTGCAGGGAAGGTCTGATCAGCCGGGATGAGATCACCGCCTACTTCATGAGAGCCAGCTCCATCTATTCCAAACTGGGCCTCGGCTTTCCGCACAACTTCCAGGAGACCACCTATCTTCGGCCCACATTTTGTGACAACTGTGCTGGATTTGTAAGCCTCAGTAGATTTTTTTCATGGGAAGGGAGTGGTTGAGCCATGTGGTGAACAGGGATGGGAGCAATTGCTAAACATCATCTATGCAAACCTTTGCAGTCTATTCAGTTCATGCAGAAGACTTTCACTCAAGTGATCAAGCCAACGGTTGCTCTTGTATTCCAGTATTCACGCCCCAAGGAAGAACATGTTATCAATTAATTTTCCTACAATCTTTATCCCGTAGTGTAAGTGGGCATATGTAAACATTGCACACAGTAGATATTGTGCCTTTATTCATACCATTTCCATCAATGGTACTCCGCTGGTAATCATTGTTGCCTCACACGTCCTCTGCCTTCAATATTTACGCTTTTACATGTGTTTTGTCTGCATTGATGCCCCAGCACTAGTGCTGTTCTGCGTAACGAAAGTTGTAGGGGCCCCCCTGCAAGGTGCATGGAGGGGCCCGCTACGGATTAAATCCGGAGCTCTCTGGCGTGAGTACAGTGCTGAGGGGCCCCTGCAGCCCCTGGGCCCCCCCCCCCCCGCACTGCGGGGGATGCAGGGGCCTGTGTTACGCCTCTGCAGTACAGTGCCTGTAATCATGCTGTTCAGAAAGGATGGCAAGCCTGTAATCAAAGAGTCAAAACAGGTCTGACACCAGTTATCAATCCAAAGTATGCCACTGAAACTTATTATCAACAATAGTTGGACTAAGTGTCCCCTGCTCATACTAGCTCTCTGGATACATGGATGCATTCCACTTTACAACTACCTTTAATTACAAGTGCTTTCACTCTGACTATCCGCACTCTATGCCTGCCCTCCGGCTGTCACGCAGGGAAGGCACTTTATATGTCAGGAAACTGGGGCCCAAATTTATTAATAATGTTTGCCAGGGTTGCTTCTCAAAAGCGATGCAAACCCAGAGCAAAATGTTGTGGTGGGATTGACTTTTCAACACACATCATGATTGTGTAAGAAAGTTTACTAAAGTGTAACGTGTTAAATGGGCGTCCCATTGCAACCACTCAGTGGGTGTAATGCAAATCTCTATCCACTAACACTTGTAGAAGGGGGTTGTGCCAAAAACTGTAATTGCCTCGAGGCAGGTGCAATAGTGGAGCATGTTTTATAACTCCCCACATTTTTCCAACTTTGCATGCATGATGCACTGTACAACACACATAAAATGTGGGAAAAATATTAAAGTATAGTTTTTGCACTGGAAGTGTGTGCTTCCAGTACAAAAAAACATAAGCTTCACAGAATGGCCATGTGCTCTGGTGCATGACAACTTAAAGTGTGCCAACAAAAGAAAAGAGGGGAAAATGTGCCATACCTTAGTAGATATAGTGCTGTTCTGTTCTCTCCCTTCCATGCAACACAGCACTGAATAGCATCAAAAGTTGGTAAATCTGCCCCCAAGTTTTCATTGTGTTATAAATGTATATACTGCCTAAAAGCAGTCTTGTAAATTCACCTCAAACATCGGCTAAAATAAATGGAACCTGCAGAGCTGCTACTATATGTGAAGCTCTTGTAAATACTTATGAGGCCAATAACTGCTACTGCGAAATATTTCCTAACGCAAATGTATGTTTTTATGTTTTTCAGCTCTGGGGTGTTATTAAACAAGGATACCGGTGCAGAGGTACGTTCATGCAGTAACATTTGTAGCTAGCAACTTGGCTGCGGGCACTGTTGAGTCTGTGTGTAGTAAGCCAATAGTGAGCTGTTCATCCCTGCCAAGAAGAATTCAAGATTTAGAATGTGGTGGAAGAGGACAGACACTATGTCAGTCTAGTGTAAGAACCCTAGGAGCAGCGTGTTGAGCTAGCGTATCTCCACCAGGATCTCCAAGCGAATTGAGCGTATCCCCTAGGAGTGCAAGGCTAATCTAGCACGCCCTGCTCAGAGCATTCAGCAAATTGAGTGCATCTCCCAGGAATTCCAGGATAATCTTTGGCAGTCACCTCGGAGTGCCATGCTAATGGAATGTACTCTGGTACAAGCTGGTCTAGTGAACCCCTTTCAGAGTAACAGACTAATATTGCTTATTACCTAAGTGCTGTAGAAAGCCAAACTACATGCTTTGTACTGTAGCTCAAAGTAGTGCATCCTTCGATGGACAACAGGCTAAACAGCGTGTTGAACTGGTGCATTGCCCTAGCAGCAGCGTCAATCTTGGGCATTCACCTAGGAGCAGCAGGCTAATCTGGTGTATTGGTTAGGAAAACTAGACTAAGCTCGAGGCCTGTCTAGCGTATTGCTCATGGACCAGGATTTTCCACCCACTTATCTCTTCCCGGTGCCAATACACCTTTGGGTATAGGGCACTTTAGCAATAGAGCATTGAATCAATCAGCAGTGTAGTGTA
This sequence comes from Lissotriton vulgaris, assembly GCF_964263255.1. Lineage (NCBI taxonomy): Eukaryota > Metazoa > Chordata > Amphibia > Caudata > Salamandridae > Lissotriton > Lissotriton vulgaris. The sequence continues at coordinate 59,157,016 of NC_141697.1, read as the reverse complement.
TCTCCTTAGAAGGAGCAACTGTACCCCAATCAGAACTCCAGGCTAATCTAGTGCACACCCCACAGAGCTATGGTATAACCCTATAAGCTAGAATTACCCCTAGAGGCAATGATTTACCCATAGGAGCGATTGTATACATGCCAACACTTGGAAACAGAACAGGAGATACAATAAAACTAGAGGATTTTATTTCCCCTTTAACTCACTTGAGAAATTTGTAGTCATCCATTTAAATAGAGCGTGTTGGCATAAATGTAGTAAGCCGAAATGTATTTGAAATTTTAAGGATAAAAAAACTATTTTAAAAAGGCACAAGTTGTTAAATGTTACTGCGGTGTTGCTTTTTTATTATAAGGATACTAGTATAAAGAATGTCCACTCTTTTTGTCTCATTTCACGTATCGAATTTAAAATAAGTTCTGCTCTTGAGCCATGGAGCCAGTGGCAGGAACACGTAGTAAACCGCGTCAAAGGGCCCTGTTTACTTTCAGTTGTTTTTACTCCTTGATTTCACCTCGAACTCAACAGTAGCGAATGTATTTGTCCTCGATCATACAATTTAATCAAGTACAAAAGTCTGAATTAGAACCTCACTGAAGTAAACAAAAAAATGAGGGAAGGAATGCTTCAATTCATCTTAGTCACCAGTAATTACTCGCGGCCGCATCCCACTCTTTTGTCTTTTTGCCCACAAAGCCACCTCAGACTAAAGCCGCCATATATACATCAGCCTTGATGATGCTCCAATAATGCAGCCTGAACTACCAAGCTCTCTCTGAACCAGAACACAAGCAACCTAAGACCAGTTTCACCCTAGGTGGGTCTCTTCAGTCGGGCACAGCAAGGGCCGGACTGGGAACCAAAACTGGCCCTGGCAAAGAGCTCGCCCCATACACCCCCCACCCCCCACCACCCTGGGAGCCGCCAAGCTGTTTTCCAGGGCCGATGTGCCGATTTTGCAGGGCCCTGTAACAAAAATGGACCCCAGGGCCCAAAATCGCCCCCCACCCTAGCAGCCCACCAGGGAAACGCCCGGTGCCCGCTACGGCCAGTCCGGCCCTGGCACAGCTTGGTTCCAGTAGCAAAGTGAGCACAAGATGCATGTTTGGGTACACTCATCTCACTTAGGGCATGAAACTGTAGAAAGCAAAAAAGTGATGTGTGGGATTAGAGCCTCTGTCCACTGGTACCAAAGTTAAGGGTCATAGCTGCTACTGTAGGACCTCTCCACACCAAACTGACAATGCCCTTATCTTTACCTTTCCACAGACTGCGGCATGAACTGTCACAAGCAGTGCAAGGAGCTGGTGGTGTTCGAGTGCAAGAAACAGTGCAACGGCTCCACAACGCCGGAGAACAGTCCCAACTCAGGCATCACAGCGGCGGTGCTCTGCCCGGCGGGCATGAAAGGGCTCATGAATGGTGAGTGCCAGACAGAGGGCATAAGAATGGTAAACAACACTGCATTGCTCAGGGATTTGGCGGAACCCAACATGATGAAATACAACACAATGAGCAACCCAATATACCCTTGAGGGTTTGGGCAAAGAGATAAAAGGGTAGATATACCTTCAAGGGATTTTGATTCTAAATTTTAGATATTTTTAGTGAGTTAAATCCAAGACCCACTTAAATGACAGTCTGTAAATTATAATTTTTTTACATACACCCGTGTTCTCTTTGTTCTTTATGTCTGGATCTCATAGTGTGACCATATTAAATTGATCTATCTAACAAAAGTTATAGAATTCATTTAGAGACCTTCATTTAAGTGGGTCTTGGATTTAAATCACTAAAAATATCTAAAATTTAGAATCAAAATTCCTTGAAGGTATTTCTACCCTTTTACCAACATGATGAAAGCAGCATTAACTGTTTATAAGTCAAGCATTTTTTTACAGTGTTTTATTTAGTTTGTCTTTTGTTAAACAGCAGTGTTGTAGAAAAGGTGTAAAGGACGAAAAGGTAAAAAGATATAGAGATGCGGTCTGTGCAAGTGCCCCAGGCCACTTCACACTTAGGCCCAGATTCTCAAAGGTTTAGAGCCTGGTTAGCGATAATTTATTTACACTAACCCGACGCTAAACCAGTTTTATGATTCACATACCAACGCAAATAATGGTTTGTGCGGAAAAGTAACACAAAGCAGCGCAAAATGCTGCTTTGCATTAATTTGCATTAAGGCGGGGTTACATGAGTGTTCCCATGCAACCACCCATGCTTTTGGGTTTAAACCTTTTTATTGGTTTTAGAACTCAGAACAACAGCTGCCCCCTACATCCATAGGCCATTGGGGAATAATAACAGTTTTATTAATCTGAGAAAAGAGTAACAGTGGGGCTGAGACATATAACAGAAGAAGGAAAGAGGGGGGAAAAAAAAGGGGGGGGCTCGACAGCCCAGGAGGGGAGACACCGCTTAAGGTGTAGCCCTGCTACAGTTGTAATTCCCTGGAACCTGGTGTAGTGACTAACTCCTCCGCGCGAGCCGCCTGTGTGTGGTGGAGCACGCGTAGGTACACTGGGCACGTCAATTCCACAAGCTCGCTCGCTAGGAATCTAATGGTTGAGCCCCATGTTTTATCAAAGCGTGGTAGCGTCCTTTGACTCCCGCCGTCAGCTTTTCCATTCACACAAGACCCCACAGTTTATGCAGCCAGTCTTAGTGGGTCGCAATCGTGGTTGTGCCCCGTCTAGATAAAAGAATCTGCTTAGCTGCTGCCAGGGCCAAGGCGATAGCTCTACCCTGACAGGATCATAAAGGAAAGGTTAGAGCGTTGGGCAAGCCCAGTATTGTGTAGCTTGGAAATCTGGTTAATTCTGTCTAATAAATGCTGTCTTTATCTGTAAGGATAGCTGACCAGAATTGCTGGATTTGTGGACAACCCTATAGCCGATGCGTTAGACCCTCTTGTCCACACTGCCTCCAGCACTGTGTGTCCCCGCCCACTATCTACTTTGCAACTCTCACTGGAGTATAATACCAATAATGGTCAATTTTAAGGCTCATCTCCTTGCCGGCGGTACTGCCGGTGGACACTCTTGCTCTGTGTATTATGTCTTGCCAGTCCTTGACAGAGAATTCCCTTTCACATTCATTCTCCCACCTACACTGTGCCGGTGATTTGTTTTGACAGTGAGGGGCGGTAAGAAAGCTATAAATATCTGAGAGCAGTCTTTTATCCGAATGGCGTTTGACAAACCATTTCTCGAATGCTGTCAGCGAGCGGCTAGCATGTGGGCGTATGTTGGGCTGTCTGACCCAATGTCTCAAAGCTATGTATTGCCAATGGGCGACAAGGGTAGACCATATCCTGTGTGCAGCACCTTCAAGTCCATCACTCCCTTCTCGTCAAAGAGATCTCCCATCCTTTTGCAATTGGCTTCCTGCCACTTAATGTAACCGTACGCAGTTGCCACCGGGGGGAATACAGGGTGGCATATAAAAGGGTTCAAGGGAGACTGGCGTGGAGAGGAGTCATTTTTCTTGCACCTTGTCCCATGCTCCCATTGTTGCCCTCATTATGGGTGAGATATAAACTCCAATGGGTCTACATTTATTTGGTAGCCATGGCGCTTTCCACATGTGGATCCCAGCAACCAAGCGGTCAATAAAGCACCAATGCTTCTCTGATGCTGTTCTGTACCATTCTAATATGTACCGGAGCTGGGCCGCTTGATAATATTTTTTTAAGTGAGGGATACCGAGCCCGCCATCCTTTTGCTTAAGGTATGTCTGGCTGTATGCCATGCGTGCTTTCTACCCCCTCCCATAAAAAGTCGTGGATAAGCTGTGGTAGTGTAGATAAGGCTGAGGTGGGGGGCTGTAAAGGGAGTGTCTGCATGACATATAAGATCCGGGGAGTAATTTCATTTTGACAGCGGCTATTCTACCAAGCCAGGACAGTGTATGCGCTTTCCATTTCGAGAGTTCCTACCTCATCGTAGCAATGAGGGCAGCTTAGTTTTCTTGTGCTGTGCGCTCATGTGTAGGGAAGATCCTTATGCCCAAGTATGTCACCCGATTGGCAGTCCATTCAAAGGGAACAATTCTGACATTCTTAGCCAGTCTGCCCTTCGGATGGTTAAGCTGAGGGTTTGTGTTTTCTTTAACTTAACTTTAAAACATGAAACCTGGCCAAAGGCCGACATGTCTTGTAGAAAGAGAGGCAGAGAGGTGAGTGGTTGCGTCGGAATCAGTAGCACATCCTCTGCGTTAAGTGATAATTTGTGTTCCCTGTAACCCATGTTGTACCCAGTGATGCCAGTGTGTTTTGACGGGCAGGCTTGGCAAATGGCTCCATATAGAGAGCAAACAATAAGGATGACAAGGAGCACCCCTGTCTAGTCCCCTGGGAGATCTTGAAGGGGCGAGATGAGGTTTGGTTTACCCTAACTCTGGCCTCCGAGAGAGCGTAGTTGCAGTTAAACCAGCGTGGAAACCATTCCCCAAGCCCAAATCTAGTAAGTACAGCCTTTAGGTAGGGCCAGTGAACCCTGTAAAACACTTTTTCCATGTCTACCGACAGGACTATGGTCGGCACCTTTGTACGCTGTGTTTTATCGAAAATGTGGCAGAGTCTCTTAGTGCCATCGCTACAGCTTCTCTCAGGAATGAACAATCCGGATCTATTAGGCTCTGCATATGAGGTGCTAAGCGCGCCACCAGCACACTGGTAACACTTTTTAGATCAACATTTAGCAGAGAGATGGGCCTGTATGATACTCATCTCTTTGGGTCTTTACCGGGTTTCGGTAGGACTATGATAGATGCCAATTGCATGGATGGTGTGACCCGCCTGGAGTCGCTAAACGAGTTGTAAAGGCGAGAAAGGAGGAGGGCGAGAGCCAGTGCTAATAATTTATAACATTTTGGGGGAAAACCATTGTCTCCCAAAGCCCTACCCATAGGTAGATTCCGTGTGGCCTGAAGTATTTTTCGGGGCTATTGTTGACGTCCATCTTCGCCGCCTCAGATGCTGGGATATGGGTTACTGGGGCCCCTGCAACATAACCTGCCACTGCCAGCTCATTCAGCGTTTCTACTGATTAGAGCGGGAATAGAAGCATTCAAATTTGCCTGCTATGTGATTGTCTGCCCATACATTTTATTTATTTTAAAGTTTTATAGAGCGCGAACCAGACCCGTCAGGGTATCGGAGCGCTTTACAGGTTTGAGGGTGGTATACAAAGCGTTAGGAAGGGAGGTAACAATTGGGTAAGATGGGGGATACATTATACAAGAAAAAGCACGCAGTCGAAGATCCCGGCTACAAGAAGGATAAAAAGTTACCAATAGGTAGAAACTTATAAAAGAAGGCCTGCAGTCTCAACTCTTGGGAGGGATGCCCAGAAGTGCAGTATCACCTTTCACCCCTTGGCCCTCAATCTCCACAAGCCGGCGCCGTTCCACCTGTGTGCGTAGTTTGTGGGCAAGTAGTTTTCCTGCCTTATTTCATCCTTCATTATATGTCTGCTTAGTGTGCAGCAGTGTAAATTCCGCTCTGTCTATATCTAATGCTTTCAGTTGCTTGCACGCCACTGTAAGCTGTCACCTGGCTTTGATGGCGCGAGTACGTTGGTGGGCCTCTTCTAATTCTTTAACTGTGCTTTCCAATTTGTCCCAACTGGCCTTCCTTTCCCTATTTAGCCTAGCTGCGATAGCCAAGAATTGCCCTTAAGAAGGACTGCATTTAATGTGTCCCATAGTAGTGCGCTTGACGTACATCCGTTGTCGTTATTTCACGGAAGTCCTGAATGGACTTCTGGATCTGCTCCACGTTGGGCTCATGTGTGAGGAGCCTGTGATTCAATCACCACCCCCCTCTGAGAAGCCAGTCCGCCTGCAACGTCAGTGAAGGCATAGCAGTGGAATGGTCCGACAATGCGGCGCTCCTATCTCCACTGCCACTGTGGCATGGGCCATGCGGGGGAGGTCAGGAAAAGGTCTAATCACGCATAAGTATGGTGCACTGCAGAGTAAAAAGTCTATTCTCTAGCGGATGGGTTGCGCAAGCCGGTCTCCTCCGCAAGCCAACTCTGCATGGTGTTTGAGAGTGCCCCAGTTCCGCCTACCCTAAGTGCCGATTACTAAATCTTTATCTGGGGAGGTCAGGATCTCACCCAGGGCATTCCTGATAAAGGTCTACTGTGAGCCATTTGGGCAATATATGGAGGCCAGAGTGTAAGTGTGGCTCCCAACCACGTTGCAAGTAGAATGGTCACTCCCGCCCGGAGTAGAGGAGAAATCTTGTCAGTCAAACCATCTTGATCTTGATCTAAGGCGCTGCCAAACTGAAAGTATTAGGTGCGTTTCTTGCAGAAGACACACATCACATTTACTGTCCCTGAGAAATGTGAGCAGGGCCAATCGGTTTGCAGGTGCCTTAAGGCCTCAAACACTGAGGCTTAATATCTTAAGAGTGTGTGCGTGAGTGATCATCATATGTGTAGCGAGCCTGTGTATAGAGCGTTTGACGTTCCCAACCTAGTAAACCCAAGTGAGCGGCCAATGGGATACCTGGTAGGAAAAGAAGTGGGGTTGTCAAGCAAACAGAAAAGGAATAGCCTGTCGGGCCTGATGCAAAGCAAGGTCCCTTGAAGGTGTAGTGGAAATAGAATGGGAGGCCTCCCGCATATCCCAGTGAGGAAGTGATCCCCAGGCACCGATCCCTCTGTGGAGCCTCTCCCACCCGCAGAGCTGTAAGCTAATAAGAAAGAGAAGTAAACACTGGTGGGCGATCGCCCCTCCTTATCCTCTGGAGTACACGGTAAAAGGCCTGTGCTATGGTCTGCTAACTTATCCCCCAGGGGTGTGGCTATTATTCTCCCAATAGGGTGGATTAAACAAGGATAGAAGTTCCAGTTAAGAGAAACAATAACAAATAGACAACTTATAACAGTATGCTCCTGTAACAGGGAGAGAGTATCTCCAAGTAAGGTGGGTCCCTGATTCTTGCATTCAGCCCTCCACATGTTTCAAGCTTAAGGTTAAAAGAGGAGACGCAGGGCGAGGGTCACCCAGCTGAAAGCCTTCAGCCTCCCTGCTGGAGCAGTGATGAGAAAACCCGTAGGCTAGCTCTCGCACTGGTCTATGATCCTCCCGTGTCTGACCCTTCTTCACGTTGCTGGAGGTGCCGAAGGAGTGCATCTCTTACTTTGGTGGTTTCAGATTCTGTGGGTTTCGCCATGAGTTCCTTCCCGAGCCCAGAGCTGGCGCAGTGATCTGCTCCCAGCTCGCTCCCTTTTTTTTAGGTCTCGCATGGCGTTAGTAGCGTGCATGCGCTGCTCTCGTCATGCGAGGGCTTCTTGGAATCAATACGGTTCCAGAAGTTGTGTCGCTGCTCCACCTGCATTTGTGATTCGTGCATGTCGTTTTGCGTCCTGGATTATGCAGAACACAGTGTAATGATTGCACTGGAGGCAATGATTACACTGAGGGATGCCACCCTGTCCGCTTTTGGCCCCGCCCACCGGGATTGGATCTTTTACTTCTGGAGGGACACAGACTCCTTCAATTACTCGGTAAGCACTATTTTGCATACAAGAACTCAATGCAAAAGAAACCCGACCTGGTAAGTGGCTGTTCTTTTAAGTGGTTAAAAATTGCGGCTCATCTATATATGCCAACTCAGGTTATTCTTTTTCATTTTCATTATAAAAAATAGTCCTATTTAAGGGTTTCCAGTCAATAACACACGATATAGATGACATGGGAGTAATAAAAAAACAATACTTAGAACACGTTTGCTAAATGTGTCCTGAGCATAGCTTTAAAATCAACACACCACCCAAGTAAAAAGTTACATAGTTTGAGTTTTTTCAAAAGCAAATAAATGCATTTCTTTCTTCAAAAATTTGACATTGAAACATAAGCTAAATTACATTTTTTAAGCCGGTTTTGCTTAACTTCTTCCAACAAAACACGTTCGCGTCAAATTATTATGGGCTCGTAGTATGGCAGGCCTCTGCATAATTTAGCTTTTGTTTAAGCAGGGGAAATGGACAGGAGTGGCTTGAAAACTAGCTGCCTAACCTTTGCTCCAGCCCCTGACATTTGAACTTTATTTTAATAATCCTGTATGTCAATGCACACTGGTTATTGATGAAAGGCAGCGCGCCGAATTTCAGATGCGTTACCCATCCATTCCACGGAAGGAATCTTGAAAGGTTACAGTCAGATCTCAGTGTGTCCTCAGAACACGTCTGCATTTCTGGCGGGGACCGTCGGACTTTTTATCATGCCAGGGCGATAAATTTTAGGGGGTTCCGGTAACTTTGAGCCTCGTCTCTGTGATAAAGTATGGGGGCTCCCAATCAGGGATTCACCTCTGTGATTTACTGCAATGGCCAGAGTCCAGCAGTCTTCTTCGGACCCCACTCCCGTACAGAGCCTATAGTGCCCCCGACGGGTGGACTGTGGCCCCTGGGTAAGTGCTCTCCCAGTTGGTCCCGGCATCAACGAGATTGCTGCTGCTGCCCGGGCCTTCACAAGACTAGTGGTTCTTTCCTCTGCCCAGCTTGCTCCCCCACACTAGGCCTTACCTACAAGCTCAGGGGGCTCTGACAGTCACCAGAAGCATTGCGCATCCGCAACCCCACAGTGCCCGGTGTCTCTCCTAGGCCTCGCTTTCTCTGATGAAGAGCCACCGCTCCTTCCCTGCAGAGGGCCCAGGGGCACCACCTCTGCTCTGGCTTCCTCCCAGGTTAATTAAAGCCAGAAAGGGAAATCCCTGGAAACCACAATATATCCTAGTTCACACCCATCATTCGTTCTTTCATACCAGTATATCATAGAATCTTAGGTTAAGTTTCAAATATATTTGCCAACTAAAATATAACGTTTACAGTATTCTTTATTAAAAATACAAATTTTTTAATAAAGAATACTGTAAACGTTATATTTTAGTTGGCAAATATATTTGAAACTTAACCTAAGATTCTATGATATACTGGTATGAAAGAACGAAAGATGGGTGTGAACTAGGATATATTGTGGTTTCCAGGGATTTCCCTTTCTGGCTTTATTTGTTGTGAGTACCCTGTTCCCTGGAACAAGTGGGGTCTTCTCTCTTTCATTGAATTCCTCCCAGGTTTGACCGCTCACCTCTACTGTCCTGAGTCGGCCTCCATGCGATTAGCAGGTCCGGACTGCTCCTGCGTCGTCCCTGATTGCAGCGACCGCGGTCCTCCGTGCCCTTGCTCCCTCGGTGTTCCAGAGGCCGCATACCACCGCCGCTGGCCACACCACTCCTGTAGGTCACTCTACATCTCCAGTCGCCCTTCTCCCTGAGGCGTGGTACGGGGGTCGGGACCTGGCGATCACTCCTCCTGGGCCTCTGATGCGAACTGCTTGCTGTGCTTCTGTCTGGCCCAGAGCCCCCGGGCTCCGCTAAGGTAGGCTGCATCGCATATGCTTTCCCATGGCTGCTGGTGCCATAGTCACTGCTCGTGGTGAGTTTGCCTCATGGGCTCCTGAGGCAGCCTGTGTGCTGCTTGCCAGTTGCAGACCGGCTCCCGTACTCCTTGGGTTCCGCTAGTCGCTGCGTGGGCGAGCCACCGCATCCCCGTACCTTCCCTGTGGGTGCCACTCACACCGCCTGCGGGTCTACCGCCAGTCGAGGTCCACTATGCTGCTCTGGGTTCGGCCTGCAGTCCTCCATCTTGGCAATCTGCTGTCTGCCCCAGTAGTCCGCCCACCTCGTAGGAGCTGGCACAACAGTTGTTGTTACACCGGTTGGGGCTGTATTGTTGCAAGTAAAGGGCCTCGCACAGCAGAGCTCCGGAGTCGAGCAGTCACTCCGAAGCCATTCTGGCCACCCCCCCCATGCTTTTGGACACTAAACTCGCTTCACTAACATCAGTGGAAAGGGTTTAGCACCCAAAAATTAATGCTGCTGGAAAGCAGGCGTTAAACGGAGAAATGTTTAAATTTTCCCGTGCCTTTCCTACTTTGCATGTGTGATGCATTGTGCAGCACACCTACAAAGTAGGAAGTGCTTTTGGACATGTATAGGTATAGTATTTTGTACAGGAAGAGTTCCTTCCTGTACAAAACCTATGCTAGACTCAGGCATGCACCCTAGCGCCTTCGCTCTACGCTGTACGCCTGGCCCACGGTAGCTGAAATCAGCACCGGCGCTAGGGAGAGGAGAGGGGAGGAGAGTGCCATTTCTCTGTGAATATGGCACTCTCCTGCTCTCTCTCCGTCACGCAACGTACCGCAGCCTCTTATGAGGCTGTGCTGCATTGCAGGGCAGTGTTCAGAATCTGGGCCTTAAGACCATCTGTCCATTTCTACAACTACTCAACCTTCCTCTCCATGTCTCAGGCTGCTCTAGCTCTCTGCCCATGTTCCCACAGATCCTCTGCCAGGCCATAAGTCTCTAGCTCCAGAATCTGCTTGTTCATTTGCTCCCATCTCCTTACTCCATCGATGTGCACCCTGCTCCTCGTGTATCCATAAGTTTCTCAAGTTCCTCATACTTGTCCAAGGGCCACCAGCCCCTGTTGTATTTAAGTTTCTCAAGCTCTTCTGACAGTCAGTTCATAGCCTCAGTTCCTACATAATTTATCCATGTTGACTCAGCTAATCATGTCTTCTGTCCCCCTGCTTCGAGCTTCTCAAAGCAACTGCCCATGGGCCTGTACATCATCAAAAGGTCTGGCCACGTGCCCCTGCCCTAAATGGCTTCATGCTATATTTCAATGCATATCCTGCTCTATGTGGACGAAAATACACAGAAGGCCACCAAATGCAAAGAATCCAGGTTGCACCCACCATCTCCTGCTGTATGTCTGTGTCCGGAGATCTACACATTATCTACCAATGTGACCCAAGCATCTTCTGCTGTAAGGCCTTGTGTCCGGTGGTCTACACGTTGTCTATCAATATAACCCAAGCGTCTTCTGCTGGAAGTCCATGTGTCCGGAGCTGAGACCTAAGCATCTCCTGCTGTATGTCCATGTGCCCGAAGGTCTATCCGTTGTCTGTCAATGCAACCCCGGTATCTGCTGCTGTGTGTCCATATTTCCAGACGTCTATAATTTGTCTACCACAGTGACACAAGCACCTATTGCTGCAAATCCGTATGTCCACAGGTTGACACACTAGGTCCAGCTGCTATATGACCATATGTCCGGAGGTGAGAACACAGTCTGCCAACATAACCCAAGCATCTCCTGCTGTATGTATGTGAGTCCCGAGGTCCTTGCAGGGTCTCTCAATGAGACCAAGTGTTTCCTACTGGTCTCCACACTGTCTGCTAATGATATCCAAGGTTTTCCTGCTGTATGTCCATGTTTCCCAAGATTTCAGTAGGCTTTTACTGTCTTCGGTTATGCCCAAAGCTCCACACATGCCTCTCCAAGTGTCCCACATCACTCCCATCGTCTGCCTGGCTTTGTGTGCAAGCTCAGTACAAAGCCTGTGTTTGTGTCTCTAGCCTGTCTAGGCAGATTAGAATGTACATTATGTACACTGTGGTGGGACCCATTCTGTATTTTCAACAAAAGACTAAAGGCCATATGTATCAAGCAAATTAGCATTCGCAAAGGCCGAAATTGACACATTTTGGCAGCAAAATAAGGAATCGCAAAATTTGCTATTCCTTATTTTGCGATTGCACTTAAGGAATCGCAAATTGTGCGATTCCTTAAATGCAATGTATCAACGGAAAATAAATGCAAAAATGCCCATAAGGATTCGCAAATTACCACCAATTTCTAGTTGGTGGTAAGTTGCGAATTCTTTTAATAAAGCAATTTATTTAAAATCCAAAGGTGCCATATGACGCTCATACATGCCCTTAGGGCATGTATGGGCGCCATATGCCAACAAATGTCATTTTCAGGGGTGCAGCAGGGTGTTCTTGTGACACCCCTGCACCCTTGAAAATATTCCTAAATTGCGATTAGCAAATTGCTAATTGCAAATTTCCCCTTCATTCCTATGGGCCTCCTGGCCCATAGAAATGAATGAGAAATTTGCGATTAGCAATTTGCTAATCGCAATTTAGGAATCTTAAGGAATCGCTAAAAAGAAGCGATTTCCTTCATACATACCATTTTGCGATTTCTAAATAGCGATTCCTTAAAAATCGCTATTTAGGAATCGCAAATGGTTATGATGATACATATGGCCCTAACTAATGTTGCAGACTGAAGTAGCACATATGCCTAGAGGTATCTCAATTCACAATGTTTACTAGAAAATAGACATAACTTTACCCTGTATGAGCTGCTTGTCAAGCCTTGCTTTGTTTACATTACACAGGACCCGAGGAGGGATCCTTCACATTCCCCGGTGGGGACAGAGCAGGTGCCAGTGAACCCGCAGAAGAGTGTCAAGACGGGACAATCGTGTTGGTGGGCAGCTCCTCGCCAAAGGTCACCCTGACGATAAACCTTGCAAACCTCGACAAATGCACACAGACTGAACATGGCTTAGCCGGCTGCCATACTCCAGTCAGGCACTACGTACTTCACCACAGAAGGGCGTACGCCAAATGGGACAACAAGAACTCCACTCGCAATGCAAGGAACCAAGATGGTGCCTCATCACCAGCGCATCAGGAAGAGGACCAGGTACCCTCAACTCAAACTATTTTGGCCACCTCTGGAGAAATGTGTGTTTGCATGGGAATGGGCATTACATGTTTTCCATCTGTCTATGGGTATCCCAAGTCTCCATGAACCCCAGGGAACCATCTAGGGCACGAGGCTGACCACAAACTCCCTAGAGTAGATTAAAAAAAAGCTCTATTCTATGGAAACAAACATAAATATACATAATGATGTATTCTTGCAAACAAGTAGTAAGTCACATATACATGCTGGTCCGACTGATGAGGAAATAGAGAGTATTTCTGAGAAGTGAGTGACTCTGGAAGTCTGTAGGGCTCAGGAGGACCCATCACGTCAGGCACTGAAAGACATATGATCAACTCTGCTCATCCTTAGCAGCCTTTCAGAGATCATGGGAGGCGAGAGCTAGGCCCACTGACCATTATTCTGCTTCTGTATGTAGCTTGCAAACTGCATCACTTGCAAACCTATACATTGGCCATATCAGCGGACTTGCTCTAGCATCCAGCACATAGGATAACCCCTACCGGGGCCCTGAGCAGCTCCCATATTTGAGGCTATTTAAAGGTGTTTTCGACTCCGCCTTACTCCCTCTTGACATCAAAACTCAGAAAGACCATACCTGGGCCAAGACAAGCCACAATCCTGCTAAATTCAGCGTAGCCTGTGCTCCTGTTTCCTTTAGCATCCTTGTACACCGTCATCGAGATCGGTCCATCGTGCTGGTCCACCAATCAAAAAGCCAGCGTTCCATACCCACGCACCACCTTACAACCTTCACCACTCCATATGCAGCTTAAAATCTCCTACCACATTTTCAATGAATGCTAACCCTAAGTGTGATGTCCTTCCTCCTAGGAACAGGAGACTCTCCGGGCGCAGAATGAAGTCTTGAAGCTCCAGCTGCAGGAAGCACAGAGGAGAATTGAGACCCTCGAGATAGAGCTGAGAAACCAAGCATTGGAGAGTGTGGACCACACCGGTGGCTCCTAGCCTGGGAGCTGGAAGGAACAGAACCTTTAATGAAGCAGAACCTGGGTGTTAAATGCACGGTCACCAGGACACACGCTGCTGTATCTAAGCTACCCTCATGGAGGCACGGCTTCTGGCCACTGCGTGCATTTATGGTGTTGTGTCCTCCGGGCACTTTTAATATCCGCCAGCCTGTGGTTTGCCAAAATAGCCATGTTCAGTGGTTCACCGGTCTACAGGGAAGGATAAAACAGACATAGAAAATCTGTAAATCCCTGAAAAGGTGGGAAATGGCAGTGGACAGTGTGGGATCTGCCGAGATGTACAATCAGGTCATTAGGGGCAGTCAAGAGGCAATAATTGACATTGGACTATCCATCGGCCAGGGACAGTGCCTGAGCAATAAACTACAGTGGAATATTCCATGAAGGTGAAACGATTGTGCAATTAATGGTGAACGCAACAGCTGCAATGCAATGGACAGTGGTGCAGTTCACGCGCAATGGACGTTACTCATGGAATCATGGATGCCATTGGCCTGCCAATTGGCTCTGGTGCACAAGATGCAGTCAGTGTTATCAATGGAACAGCAGCCGTGCAAAGGCTCACAAAGAGGTGACAGCCTGGTGCAACTAGTGTTAGTAATGGAGCAGATACCGTGCATTATATCATAACAGCTCTGCTCTAGTGCAATGAGTGTTGTGAAAGGGTAACAATAGTGCAATAGATATTGGGAAGGGGTAGTTCTGGCCACAACAGAGCAGATGTGGTGCAACAGGTATGGTCAATGGAAGAAATTTGGTGCGATGTGTACACCGGTGCAATGTGTGTTATCATTGTTACACACACGCCAGTGCAATGGCTTGTATGAATATAATACCCTGGGTGCAACCATTGTTATTAATGGCGAAACTATGGTACACGGTGCATATTGAGGAGTGGCACACTAGTACGACAGATGATTCGTAAGGCGTTGTGCGTGTGCAATAGGTGTAATCTTGGGGTAGTACTGCTTGTGCAAGGGTTGATCTAAAGTAAGAATACTGGTGCAGTACATTTTATGAAGTAATACTGTTGGCGTAAAGGCTGTGTAACGGGGTAGCGTGGTGCAATGGGTGTTGGACTAGAACAAATCTTTTTGATGGTGTTTTTAAAAAAATAGTGCCACTGTTGCAGGTGCTATGGGGCAGTGGCGGTGCGTCCATTGGGGGCGTTGGGGCGTTGCCCCACTAGCCTGGACGACCGCCGACTGGACTGTATAATAAAACGTTATTTCCAGCAAACCAAATTCCATTTCAATTAAAAATCGGAGCGCCGAGCGCACCAAGGCCACGGGAGAAGCCCGACAGGATCGGGCATCCATAAGGAAGTGGGCCGGCCCGTGGGGGGGGTGGGGCTGCGCAGAGTGACAGGCAGGCAGCACACAGGGAAGGCAGAGGGTGACTCACTAACGTACTGCGAGTGCCGTGCGCATGCAAAAGGCCGGAGTTGTCGAGATTTCGACTGGCCCACGCATGCGCACACTTCAGACCTCCCACCCCCACCCCCCCTCTCTATCACTATAGATAGGCATGGACCCGGGACCCCGGGTCTCAAAATGGGCAGATTTCAGTCTGCACTTTAGCCAATCCTGGCGCAGTGGCGCTGCTAACTCTGCGCCAGGATTGGCTGGACTGTTGTGGGACTGAGTGAGTCCGTCGTCGTCGTGACTGCCTGCGCGTGTGTGTGGACTCACTCGGACCTCCTGCTGCCTGGACGGGCCTGCTTAAGCAGCTTTGCGATTGCGTGCATGTGCACTGCTGCAGCAGCGTAAGTCGTGTGATCTGCACTGCATTGACTGTCTGGTGATCTGATCATCTGACTACATCCGATCCGGACCATCGATGATCGATTAGCACGACCGGACTGGCGATCAGATGGCGGATGCGAAGTGACTGCTGAACGCAGGGACACTGCCTATGAAGGGTGTCGTGGTAACTGGTAAGTCGAATTAAAACCCATTCAAGCGGGGCTATAATTAGACGGTGACCCCTCAGCAGTCTTTGTGCTGCGGATACCGCGAGGCAGTGAAACAAACCACACGACACGGGCCTGGCTTCAGGTCCCGTTAGCTGCCAATTGTCAATGATTTTCAACAGATGTGCAATTAGGGCGGATTAAATACGGGAACACACGTGGGAGCTCCGTGCGCAAGCAGCCAGGCAGTTGTAATCAATACGGCAACGTTAGTTTCTGGCTAGGACAAAAACAAAAGGGAACTTTTGCAGTAGTATGCAAGTGTTTGCTTCCCCCTCCACACCTTGTGACAGAACGTGCACATCTGCACTATGCACACAGGCCTCGGCCTGCGGCTCTTCTACAGTAGAAAAGTGCTGCCAGTGCCATCAGTCTGCTTCTGGGGCGAGCAGGGGCCTCTGGCATCCACAGCTGTGCAAAGCTGGGGGTCCGGTTGGGGGTTCAGTGGTCGGGCAGGCTGTGCGATGAAAACGCAGGCTTTCGAAGCAATATCTTAACACGTTCCTTTCCCACGAAAAAAGAAACTATGGCCATGTCATGTGGTCTTGTTTAGTGATTCTGGAAGGGATAGGAGCGACTCCTTTCTATGTATTCCATTTACTTCTGACTCTGCTATTGTAGTCATTTTGGAATGTTTTAGACAGCTGCCAACCACTTGTGAATTGCTTTGTTCTTATATTTGCCCTTATAGTTGTGGATTTTCAACCAATAGTTGGGCTTTGCTTACTCGTCCTTTCTCAAGGCAGCGCCAAGACATCGGGCATTCGAGCACTACATAAAACTCAATATCATATCGTAACATTTTAAATAGGAAAAGTTCTGTCTTTTTGCTTTTTTTCCAATTCTTTTTAGTCACCTTTACATAGGAAAACAGAGTAGAGTATTAAAGTACTGGTTAGGTGGCAGGCAAGCCGATTGATAAACCCTCTTTCAGTTTCCCAAATGTGCCTACATGGTAGAAGAATAAAAACATGCAATCCTTTCTTTGGGTATTCACTCCCACTGCAACTGAACCATCCCACAGTATTTGAAACACCATCCACCCACCTACCACGCCCCTTTTGAATGGCTTTTCACAACTAGAATGAACAGTTCACAGCTGAATGCACAAGTTCTCTGGTTCCAGATTGTTCTTCCATACACATTTTTCAATTCTTTGATCAAATGGTTTTGATAATCCTTAATTCTACTAAGCCGGAGGTATTCAATGCGTCATACGCACTGTTTTGCCATTACTGAAATCTACTGGGCCCACAGTTACCATGATAGTTTAGTATAGAAGGTATCAATTTTAGGCTTTGTGAAGTGTGTGTCCTTCACCTCCACACACTGTGGCAGAACGTACGGTACACCTCTGCACTACGCACCCGAGCTTTGGTGCTTCCACAATGGACATGTCCCGTAAGCAGCACTGGAAATGGATGAATTATTCAGAAAGTGACACTTCATGCATTTTTTTTAAAACATTGCTACCGTGGACAAATGTAACAGCACATCTGTTCTGGTTTGTTTACAGACGTTTAAAAAAAATCTTATGAGGGTAATGCTCCTACTGCAGCGAACACTGTATATCCCAAAAGTTCCAGTAGAATAGCAACACATTGACTGTTGGTACGTGAACTTGCTGAGGTGATTTGTGTGCTATGTGCAGTATGGCCACAGGCTTGACTCGTCAATGTGCCCACTGCAAAACACAGCACATAACATGCAGGTCACAGATTGGCCCCGAGGACAAATGTGATAGCAAGTCTGTTCTGGCTTTCTTTGTTATAAAGACAGTCTGCATTGTAAAATTACTTTTGAGGGTAAAGAGGCTGTTGCATAGAATGTTAATATGCCTATTACAAAGCATTGGGAATAACATACAGGTCACAAATGTGATAACTTTATTTTATTACTGATAGCTTGGTGGGTTACTGCTTTGGTTGCAGATAACCTTCTGTTTGTGCAGGGGTGGGCTTCTGATTTCTGAAAAGTTTAAAACAGCTGGTAATTGCCAGAAGTGCTAAAGTCTGTGGCGATGTTAGATTTTAGCACGTCGTCACACCTGGCAGAATCTAATAGAGCAAAAGGGAATTATAGTGGCATACGGATGGATGTGGGTGCACTATCTTACAGCATAAGAAGGATGAGTTGAATACCACTGAGGATCTAGCCTTCCTCAGAATATTGAGGAATAATGTAAATGAATGACTAAGTGGAAAACCAGTTTGTTGGCTTTCTATTGCAGAATGACCTTACTTGCCGGGGGTCTTATTTAAGCACAAGCATTCAGAGAGATTGTGTAAAGCTTTTGGGGGGTTGTATAAGCTAGCTAGTTGGAACAGTGGTTTGATTTTGCATCAGTTACTATCATTAGTGGTATGTGGGCAGAACCTATTTACAACTGTTCCTTATTCCGGCTGTCAAATGTTGCTTTGTGTGTGTACATCTGCCAGTTGTTTTAATCTTTAAGTAAGCCCAGTTAAATATGAATGTTTGCTCAGTACTGCTACGTATTATACAAACCAAAGAACACAAACCTATGTTAACCTGTATTCGTGTTGATCATCCATTCACTTACGTTTATGTAATTGCCCGACCTCCTGGGTATACTGAATAAGCAGCTACCTATGACAGCTCTTTAATAATGTAATCCCTGTACTTTCACAATTGCTTTATTAACCTTAAATCTCCTCAAACCCTCCTTGGGGAGTTCAGGATCGCTCGCTGCGCGAGCTCGCTGCGCGAGCAGTATTATTATCAGTTTCCGCCCTACCACTTTCAAATGTCACCAGCCGCCACTGCTATGGGGTAGCCCTGGTGTAATGGGGGCTCTGATGGGAATGTGATGGTGCAGGAAGTATGAAGAGGCAGTGCTTCTTTAAACTGTCCTGTGTAGCAGCACTTCAATGTTAGCGTCATGAAACTGAAGTTGTGTGAAGGGACTGCGTTGGTAATAGTGTGATGAAGGGACAGTGCTGGTGCTGGTGCAATGCATGTTATGATGGTGCAATGTGCAGTGTTATGGGTATGTGAAGCAGCAGTTCTGGTGCAAAAGATGGATGAAGGACCAGTACTCATACAATAAGTATTAAGAGGCACTGGCTATGAAGTGAATGTTACCAAGGAGCACTGATGCTGCAACAAGTGTAATAAAGAGACCGTGCATGTTCCAACGTGTGCCTTGAAGATGCAGTGTTAGTGCGTGGTTGTTCTGCAGAAGCAGTGCCCGTGCCCATGGGTGTCTGAAGAGAGAGCGATGGGGTAATAGTTAAGAAAGAGCAGTGTTGGTGCAATTTGGAGTTCCACAGGGATGGAGCCAGAGCAACGAGTGTTGTGAGAGGGCAAAACAGTTGTGAAATGTAGGAACAGTCCTGGTGCAATGCAAGGTATGAAGCAACAGTGGTGGTGCAATGCGAGGTATGAAGGGACAGTGCTGGTGCAATGCGAGGTATGAAGGGACAGTGCTGGTGCAATGCGAGGTATGAAGCGACAGTGGTGGTGCAATGCGAGGTATGAAAGGACAGTGCTGGTGCAATGCAATGTATGAAGGGACAGTGGTGGTGCAATGCGAGGTATGAAGGGACAGTGCTGGTGCAATGCAAGGTATAAAGGGACAGTGCTGGTGCAATGCGAGGTATGAAGCGACAGTGGTGGTGAAATGTGAGGTATGAAGGGCCAGTGGTGGTGCAATGCGAGGTATGAAGCGACAGTGGTGGTGCAATGTGAGGTATGAAGGGCCAGTGGTGGTGAAATGCGAGGTATGAAGGGCCAGTGGTGGTGCAATGCGAGGTATGAAGGGCCAGTGCTGGTGAAATGCGAGGTATGAAGGGCCAGTGCTGGTGCAATGCGAGATAAGAAGGGACAGTGCTGCTGCAGTGTGTCTTACCAAGGAACACGAGGTATGAAGGCACAGTGCTGGTGCAATGCAAGGAATGAAGGGACAGTGCTGGTGCAATGCGAGTTATGAAGGGACAGTGCTGGTGCAATAAAAGTTATGAAAGGACAGTGCAGGTGCAATACGAGGTATGAAGGGACAGTGCTGGTGAAATGCGAGGTATGAAGCGTCAGTGGTGGTGCAATGCGAGGTATTAAGCGACAGTGGTGGTGCAATGTGAGGTATGAAGGGCCAGTGGTGGTGCAATGCGAGGTATGAAGGGACAGTGCTGGTGCAATGCAATGTATGAAGGGACAGTGGTGGTGCAATGCGAGGTATGAAGGGACAGTGCTGGTGCAATGCAATGTATGAAGGGACAGTGGTGGTGCAATGCGAGGTATGAAGGGACAGTGCTGGTGCAATGCAAGGTATAAAGGGACAGTGCTGGTGCAATGCGAGGTATGAAGCGACAGTGGTGGTGATATGTGAGGTATGAAGGGCCAGTGGTGGTGCAATGTGAGGTATGAAGGGCCAGTGGTGGTGCAATGCGAAGTATGAAGGGCCGGTGCTGGTGAAATGCGAGGTATGAAGGGCCAGTGCTGGTGCAATGCGAGATAAGAAGGGACAGTGCTGCTGCAGTGTGTCTTACCAAGGAACACGAGGTATGAAGGCACAGTGCTGGTGCAATGCAAGGAATGAAGGGACAGTGCTGGTGCAATGCGAGTAATGAAGGGACAGTGCTGGTGCAATAAAAGTTATGAAAGGACAGTGCAGGTGCAATACGAGGTATGAAGGGACAGTGCTGGTGCAATAAAAGTTATGAAAGGACAGTGCAGGTGCAATACGAGGTATGAAGGGACAGTGCAGGTGCAATACGAGGTATGAAGGCACAGTGCTGGTGCAATGCAAGGAATGAAGGGACAGTGCTGGTGCAATGCGAGGTATGAAAGGACAGTGCTGGTGCAATAAAAGTTATGAAAGGACAGTGCAGGTGCAATACGAGGTATGAAGGGACAGTGCTGGTGCAATAAAAGTTATGAAAGGACAGTGCAGGTGCAATACGAGGTATGAAGGGACAGTGCTGGTGAAATGCGAGGTATGAAGCGACAGTGGTGGTGCAATGCGAGGTATTAAGCGACAGTGGTGGTGCAATGTGAGGTATGAAGGGACAGTGCTGGTGCAATGCAATGTACGAAGAGACAGTGGTGTTGCAATGCGAGGTATGAAGGGACAGTGCTGGTGCAATGCAAGGTATGAAGGGACAGTGCAGGTGCAATACGAGGTATAAAGGGACAGTGGTGGTGCAATGCGAAATATGAAGGGCCACTGCTGGTGCAATGCGAGGTATAAAGCGACAGTGGTGGTGCAATGCGAGGTATGACGGGACAGTGGTGCTGCAATGCGAGGTATGAAGGGACAGTGCTGGTGCAATGCGAGGTATGAAGGGAGAGTGCTGGTACAATGCGAGGTATGAAGGGACAGTGCTGGTGCAATGCGAGGTATGAAGGGACAGTGCTGGTGCAATGCGAGGTATGAAGGGAGAGTGCTGGTACAATGCGAGGTATGAAGGGACAGTGCTGGTGCAATGCGAGGTATGAAGGGACAGTGCTGGTGCAATGCGAGGTATGAAGTGACAGTGGTGGTGCAATGCGAGGTATGAAGGAACAGTGGTGGTGCAATGCGAGGTAAGAAGGGACAGTGCTGGTGCAATACAAGTTATGAAAGGGCAGTGCTGGTGCAATGGGAGGTATGAAGGGACAGTGCTGGTGCAATGCGAGGTATGAAGGGACAGTGCTGGTGCAATACAAGTTATGTAAGGACAGTGCAGGTGCAATACGAGGTATGAAGGGGCAGTGCTGGTGCAATGCGAGGTATGATGGGACAGTGCTGGTGCAATGCGAGGTAATGAGGGACAATGCTGGTGCAATGCAAGGTATGAAGGGACAGTGCTGGTGCAATGAGAGGTAAGAAGGGACAGTGCAGCTGCAGTGTGTCTTACCAAGGAACTGCACTGGTGCAACAGGTATGAAGGGACAGTGCTGGTGCAATGCAAGTTACATAGTGGCAGTGCTGGTGAAATGCGTCTTATTAAAGAACTGTGCTCGTGCAATGCCAGTTAAGTAGGGGCAGTTCTGGTACAAAGGTACTTTCGAATGGGTTGCACAGGAAATGTTTTCTGTTAGGGGCAGTGCATGATCAAGGAGGGTTGAGAAGGAGCCATGCATGTGCACTGGATGTTATAATGGTGCAGTCTGATGCACTGGGTACTTTGAAAGGTGTGGATTCTGTAGGTGCTATGAAGAAGCAGCCTGCTGCAATGTTTGTGCACTGGGTGCATGAAGCAGCGGTGCTGATGCAGTAGGTGTAAGGGGGCGGGAGAAGTGCTTGTCCATCAAGTGCATAACGAGCCAGTGCTAATGCAAAGAATTTTATGAATGTGGAGTACATGTACAGTGGGTTGTTAAGGGCTAGTACTGGGTTTGAGAGTGGAGCAGAGTTGATACAGTAGGTAACAAGGCAGTGAAAGTTGTAAAGATGTGTTCTTGGTGCACTGGGTGGTAGGAAGGTGCAGTGAGCGTGTGGGTTGGGCTTTTCTAAGGGACAGTGCTAATAAAGTGGGCTATATTAAATGGCAGTGGGGGATATGTTGGAGCAGTGCTTGTGGAAGGCATGCACAACCGCTGTATTTTTACATTTACAAGTGACTTATGAAGTGGCACAGCTGATGCAGTAGAGGTAATGAAGGGGCAGTGCATGTGCAGTATGTGTTCTGAAAGTGCTGTGTGTGTGCAGTGGATGTATGCATCTTTAGTACCTGTGCACTTGGTATTATGAAGCTGGAGTCAGTGTCTGTGGGATGGATGTAACGAAGGGGCAGTGATGGTAAAATTAGTTAAAAATGGCAGTGCAAATGCAGTGGAGGGCACGTTGGTGCAGTGCTGATGCAGTGGAGGGCATGTTGGAGCTCTGCTTGTGCAGCAAAGCGTATGTTGGAGCAGTGCTGGTGCAGCAGAGGGTATGTTGGAGCAGTGTAGGGTATATTGGAGCAGTGCTGGTGCAGCAGAGGGTATGTTGGGGCAGTGCTGGGGCAGCAGAGGGTATGTTGGAGCAGTGCTGGTGCAGTGGAGGCTATGTTGGAACAGTGTTGATGCAGCGGAGGGTATGTTGGAGCAGTGCTGGGGCAGCAGAGGGTATGTTGGAGCAGTGCTGGGGCAGCCGCGGGTATGTTGGAGCAGTGATGGGGCAGCGGAGGGTATGTTGGAACAGTGCTGGTGCAGTGGAGGGTATGATGGCGCTGTGCTGGTACAGTGGAGGGTATGTTGGAGCAGTGCTGATGCAGTGCAGGGTATGTTGGTGCAGTGAAGGGTATGTTGGAGCAGTGCTGGTACACAGTCGAGGGTATGTTGGAGCAGTGCTGATGCAGTGGAGGGTATGATGGAGCGGAGCTGATTCTGTGGAGGATATGTTGGAGCAGTGCTGGTGCCGTGGAGGGTATATCGGACCAGTGCTGGTGCAGTGGAGGGCATGTTGGAGCAGTGCAGGGTATGTTGGAGCAGTGCTGGTGCAGTGGAGGGTATGTTGGTACAGTGGAGGGTATGGCGGAGCAGTGTTGGTGCAGTGGACGGTATGATGGAGCAGTGCTGGTGCAGTGGAGGGTATATTGGAGCAGTGCTGGTGCAGAGGAAGGTATGATGAAGCAGTGCTGGTACAGTGGAGGGTATGATGGAGCAGTGCTGATTATGTGGAGGGTATGTTGAAGCAGTGCTGATGCTATGGAGGTATGATGGAGCCGTGCTGGTGCAGTGGAGAGTACGATGGAGCAGTGCTGATGCTGTGGAGGGTATATTAAAGAAGTGCTGGTACAGTGAAGGGTATATTAAAGCAGTGCTGGTACAGTGGGAGGTATGTCTGAGCAGTGCTGGTGCAGTTGGTACAGCTTGTATTATGTAAAGGCACAGCCGCTGTAGTAGATGTTAAGAAGGGGTACTGGCTGTACTGAAGGGTCAGTGTTATGTGAAATATTTGGAAAGCGTGCTCTCACTCTAAAGCCTCTTGGCACTCAAGTGATAAGGAGAGATCAAAATGGACAGAACAACTAGGTTGGAGTCACAAAGAGACAAGTCTTTAGTTTCTTCCTACAGTGGTGGTGGGAAGAAATGGATTTCTTTGAGTCAGTTTGCTCACTGTTTAATATCTTAAGTGCCAACACTTTGCCACCAAGGGGATTTGTTGAAACAAGGGATAAGTAGAAGATTAGCAAAGATAGAGTGCAGCGATCATGGAAGCATCTATCTCATAACTTTAGATTCAAGAAATCTGGGTGTAATGCCATACACATGCTTTTAATAATAATCAAGTTCTGCACAAGCAGCCACGTCTGGGCTTAGGTTGATGTAAAGTGGAGGCAGAATTGCTGCTCTTGCAGCTTGGTTTAGAGGAGTCTGGAATCTAATAATATCCTGCTTAGAAGTATCCTAATAGAGGGAGTTGCAGTAATCAATTCTAGATTCAGTGGTGGCTGCAACTGCTGTTCTATCTTCTTCCAAACGCGAATAGGCGAAGTAACAAAAGTAGTGTGTGGTACTGGTGCTATGAAGGGTCAGTACATGATAAACAAGAGCAGGGCGCATCACCATATTCGAAAAAAAGTTGTTCTCTGAAACAACACATCATGAATTGCCGCGAAAGGAAACTGAAGTTAGGCGGAGCTGCTCTGCCAAAAATGGAAGTGATGTTCCATTATGTGAACCACTTAGGATGCTGCAACCAAGAGAGACACTGCAGTGAACCAATCACAAGCATCAGGCGGGATTACACCCCGTATAGTGTTTACTTCAGGTCTTCCAGACAGCGCATGCGCGCTGCCTAGGCTCGACCTAAAAAGGACAGTGTTGGTGCCCTATCACCAAAACTCCTGTGTGTAATGCTCGCAATATTCAAAATTGTGCATTTCCTGATTCAAGATCCCCATTGTATTTTATGTATGTGGGCATCTTCCAGGGAACCATAACTCACACTAATGTTTAAGTTATTGGCATGAAAATGGAACAAAGGATTATTACAAACGTTTAAGAACATCAAATCTTTCCAGAAAGCTCAGGATACAAATTAAACTGAAAATTGTTTATCTTTGGTAGCTGTCCATGTTGAGAGCAAATATATTTACAACTGAACATCAAGCGTACTTGATGAATGGCGCTTTGAGTAAGAGACGTTGCCCATCTCATATGGTATTCATCCTTTAGAGTGTCTCGCAAGTGTTAAAACCCATAACCTTCAGTTTATTCTCTCAACTCACTGAGCTATCTTGCCATCTAGCAATGCCTGCGTTCTTGCAAGGCATGTCGACATTTTAGATGAACTTATAAACTAGTGTTAAATTCCCATCAGTCAGGGGAGTTACATACATATTCCATGGAAAAAAGCGTAGTAGTCAATATTGTGATATCAGTAGGCTTAGGAGAGTCGATGATATTTTTGTGCTTTCTATACATTTTGTGCTACATTTATACTTTGACCAAATAGGAAAGGGTTGTGTTTGCTAGTATGTCAAAATAGTTCACAACTATTTCAAAACAGGATAAAGGCCAACCATGTGCACACACTTTTGTTATTCACGCAATAGGATATTTGAAAATAGGGTTAAGACAACTGTGGTCTTTTTACAGTCTGCTATTTTGATACTATAAAATGTTTGAAAAAGGAGTTCAGTAAAAAAAAAAATAATAATAATTAAAGCACGTATTAGCAAATCTCCAATCAGCGCAACTGAAAGGGGACTATTTTACAATGAACAGTCGGTGAAGCGGGTGATTTAACACAGAGCTTGTTGATACTTTGCCAAAGGGTATTCGGTTAATCCCTCTAAACATTCAAACTTAAAAAAATGGTGTTTGAAACTTGTATTTCAAAAGGCATTTAGCTTCAATCTTTATAGGGCACAGTTCAAACTGATGCCACTGCTCAGCTCAGGGGGACATTACGCCCCCTAAAAGATGTAAGATTTCAGTTTCAAAGCATGCACACCCTAGTTCATGACCAGGCTCTGCAGACCGGTGAATGGTCAGACAGCGAGTACATCACTTGGATTTTCAGCCCAACCCTTTATGCATACATAACAAAGCAATGGTTGTGTGCTCACTTCTGTTATGCTTAAGCACAGTGACCTGAGCCTGCTGATGTCTGCAGGCTCGGGTCCCACATCCAAGCTATTCATGAGACCAGTCAAGACATGAATAGGATTCAAACACACATACATGTCGATAATTGGATTTACATTAGCACCCTCGGGTTAGAGGTAGACATATACATTTTTACACCAGCCCTCACACAGAAGAGCAGAATTTACACTAAGTTAAGAGGCGCATGTTCAAACCCTTGTGGAGAATGTGTTTGTGCTCTCAATGAGGTTTTGTCATGATCAGGGGAAAAAAGTTTTGAGAATTAGACAATTAGTTTGAAATTTCGCCATAACCTCAGTTTGTAATTACCACAACGTAGGTCTTGTGCCCACATTTGATAGGACTGGAGCTAGAATTGTAAACATGCTCAGTTGAAGTAACGGAAAAACTAAAATGATGAGTTAAGTGTAATGTCGAACCATATTTGAGGGTGTGTAAAAAAAAAATTCTCACTAAATGTTTTAAAGTATTTCCTACTGAACCTAGATTTAGAGAATGCCTATTTATTCAGGCAGAAATGTTGATTCAATGCAGACTATAGTTAATATATGGTTTTGCAACATGAAATGTTTTCTAGGTTCACATGCTGTGCATTACTTCGCCATCTTGTGAAGTGTAGTTTATACCTTAAAGGGCGTCGATAGGCATAGTCGGACTGTGTCGTAACCATCAGCTCACAATGGCCCCTAATGTAACCTCCATTTAGTTTTGCTTTTTTTGGCTTAAGTTGGGTGGGGCGTTTTTTGAGCTCCCACAAAATTGTCTAAAGGCAAGAAAGACCACGAAGGCTTGTCGACATGTCCGTGAATAACTGCGATCCCAGTTTTCCCCAGAGGGGTGGGAGGGGGGGGGGGCTTTTACAAATACAGCAAATGTTATATGTTGGAGGTGGTGTCCATGAGGCTCCTCTGTGCCATTTTGCAGTGAGAGTACAATCTTTAAATTCTGCTCTGATTTCCACCAAATGTTTGTGCCGAACAACGAACACTGTGTTCATATTCGGACTCCCAGGAGACCATTCGTCTGAAGACTGTTGTGCCTGTTCGCTTTTAAAACCAAAAACCCTAATACAGTGACAAGGTGTTACTTGTGTACTAGGCCACACCGACAAGATTCGGATGTTGAAGCAGTATCATATCACTGCGTCATAACCACTTGCAAAAATATCTGATCCTGAACCGTCCCAATAAAAGTTTACTTAACTTTAGAAGGACAAGATATCCAAGTCTCTCAAAAAGCCGCCAAAGTTGAAAATTTCGCATGATCAATTATTAAGTGGGGCCTCTTGATTCCAATGAGATCAGCAACAGCAGTTACCAGCCCCATCGCATTTGAGACTAGCAAAAACAGTGAATATCTTTACTTTCACCCGAAGATTTTGGCTGCTGAAAACAGTTGGAATCTCTGTTACCAGAGGGTTTATTGGGGTAATCTGATATGTAATGACCAATTGTAATTTCTTAATAAGCCATGGGGAGACAGATTTTCCCCACCTCCACTGTTATTAGACAACCTGGTATGAGTAACTTTATGGGTGGGGAAAATTCAGCCCATTTACCTGTGCACTTCATAATGAGTGTCCAGGGGTAGGAAGACCGCACAACCCCCAGCTACCGAAGGGCCACCACCAGACACAGAGAATAAAAGGCTGCAGGCAGTGGTGCATAATTAACTTTAATGTGCTGTTGAATTGGTATGCCCGCCAATAGCACCACAAGCCAGAGCATCTTATTAAACACCTCCCAGAGGAATTCCAAAAGAGAGCCACATCGAGATTTCAAGTCCATGGGAGAAAGGGCCCAGAGCTTGGCTCCTGAACTAGTTGAAGGCACACAGACATTCCACCAGGAAGAATTATGCTCTAAAACAACACTGGTTGGTATTGAGATATTTAACACTGACTGGACTGCAAGATTGCACTTGTTGGCAACTGTAGCTTACAACAGGGTAAGAAACAAGCAGATTTTTCAATCTGTTAAAAGATTCCTTGAGGGAAAGAGATTATACGCTACAGAAGCAGTCCCACCACCAAAGAGGAAACACAATCTGATTCCAGCTGGGCTCCTGAATGAAATGAACTCCTGAAATGAACATATGAGCCCATCCATAAGGCCTCTTTGAAGTAGCTTACGCTACTGATAGTATTTGTGATTGCTATTACCTCTATTGGAGTAGTAAGTGAGCTACGAGCACTCTCATTGCTGGAACCTAACTTGACCATTTTAAAAGACAAGGTCATTACGAGAATTTGAACATGCACTTAGACGTGGTATCTGGAAAATATAGGGCTCAACACCCACGTCGGGCAGTTCGGCACATTAAACACCACTAGCAGACAGGAAAAGCTTAATATACTGAAAATATCTAGCTACCACGATTCCATAGATTCATAAAGCAATCTATCCCTGGTATCTAGCAGGGCTGTTTGGTTGGATGTCATCTTCATGCTGTACCACTGTTTTCTCCCTGAAGATGCTCTATCTCTAGAGTCTGGTGAATAAGGCTGCTGTGAACAGTATCCTGGACTGAAAACATCTGGGGGAGGGACCGGATGGGACACCATATGTTCTAGATTGTTTGTCAAAACTCAATAAAAATAAGTATATATATATTTTTTTTTAAAGGTCGAGAACGCATCCAAAATTCCTAGCTAAAGTAGTGTTAACGTTACATAGCAATCAAACTAAATCAGCTATCCTTTTTTCGAAAGAAAGAAATTTGCATACACTGGATTCATGAAGGGAAGGAATTATGTACAACACTCTAAAGACATTAGTCAAAATAATTATTTGTGGCACTTGAACCACAAGCATTTGCTACATTTGCCACTAAAGATCCGTTGCTAGATGGATAGTAGAAACTACAGTATGAGGTTATAAGAGCGAGAGCTAAGAGCGGCTTTTATGCTGATCGGGTTGCGAAAGCCAACAATAGTAAGGAGATTTTCTCTATTGCTAGAAGTTTTATGTCTACCTGTGCGGAAAAAAAGACTCTCCCAATTTCCACCCAATGGTGTGAAGAGTTATCTTCCTTTTTTATTAATAAAATACTGTCCATTCAGGACAGTCTGGGATCACCCTCGGTGATCCAGACATTCCTTTCATCTACAACCCCCATCCATGTACGTCCCCCAGTTCTGCATTTACTCAGTTCTCGCCTGTTGAGGGCTCCGGCATCCTTGCCATTTAGAAATCTCTCAAATCGGGCTCCCCAGCGAACCCTTGCTCAGCAAGAATCTTAGCTGAAGTGGCAGAGAATGTGTATTTGGAAGTTACTGCCATTATCAATCTTTCCCTCCAGTTGGCCACGGTTCCGGCACAATGGAAACAGGCCAAACTTCTGCCTCTTCTTAAAAAACCCACTGCAGACCACTCCGCACCCTCCAACTACCGCCCAATTTCTTTACTGCCAGCATTAGCCAAAGTGTGTGAAAAGGTGGTCTTCCGCCAGCTTGAGACTTTTGTTGAAACTTTGGGGGCCCTTCATCCAGCACAATCGGGGTTTAGATCAGCCTAAAGCACTGAAACCGCGAAGGTTCAAATGGCGGAGGCCCTCAGAGAGTGCCTGGACGGGGGCGGCCTTGATTTTGCTAGACTTCTCTGCCACTTTCGATACGGTGCCTCGCCAACTTCTTCTTGCTCGCCTCTCTTCCATTGGCATTGCTGGTTTTGTGTGGGCTTTGCTAAAATCTTTTTGGGACGAGCGCATCCAGCAGGTCTGGATGCCCCCCTTTTCATCCTCCGGTAGGAAGCTAGCAACCGGAGTCCCGCAAGGCTCGACCTTGAGTCCTCTGCTTTTTAATATCTTTCTGACCCCCCTGATCTTCCTGGCAGAGGAGCTGGGTGCGAAAATCATGGCATACGCCGATGACACCCAACTACTATTCACTTGGAAAGGCCCAGATTTAGATACAGGCATTGCCCAGAGGTGCCTTTCAGCCGTATTCACCTGGCTGGCACGGGCCCAACTCAAGTGTAACGAGGAGAAATCAGAGGTACTGCTGTATGGTCAGTTTCCCCCGCTCTTTAGGGAAGCCTTATAGCCACCAGACTTTCCGTGCCCTTGCTCGGAGGCTGGCCCTGCGAAGAACCTAGGTGTATGGTTCGGAGACCATCTCCGGTTCTCAGAGCACATCAAAAAACTTACAGGTGTCTGTTTTGGCACCCTTAAGTTCCTGAGAAAGTTTCTACCTATGCTTCCAAGGCCGGCCAAGGAAATGGTCGCTCGGGCCCTCATCCTTTCCCGGCTTGACTACGCCAACGCTGTATTCATCGGTATCCCGGCTATCTGATGAATAAACTTCAGCTGATTCAGAATGCGGTGGCCAGACTCTTATTTATTACTTCTAAAAGATTGAGTGTGAGATCACAACTGCGTGATCTGCACTGGCTCCCCGTGGCACAGAGGGTTCAGTTCAAGGTTCTCACCCTAGCTCATAGAGCCTTGCATGACCTGGGGCCTTCTTATATTAAGAATCGCTTTGCTTTCTATAACCCCAGTCGCTCTTTATGCTCCACTTCTCATCGTCGGATGTCCACTCCCTGCTTCTGTCGCACTAGGATGGGGGGCCAGTCTCTTTCGGTCAAAGTACCCACTCTATGGGACAACCTCCCTGACAGTCTGCGGCATACACAGGACTTCCGCATTTTTAAGAAACTGATTAAAACGTATCTCTTCAACCAGCCCTCTTAATTACTCTTTATTTTCTAAGCCTCAGTCTGCCTACGCGCCAGGACACTCTAGAGTATTAGTGCGTGCTATAAATCATCTATAACAAGTCCGCAAACAAAACCTTTGAAGTAGATCCTCAAGCTCTTTATGTCCAATGTATCTTTACAAGAAGCGTGCATGGCTGCAACATGGTCACCTACAAATGTTCACTAAACACCCCTATGTAGGAACATATAAAGAAGCAGTAGTGGGACAGTCGATGCGATGACACTTGTTATTTCTACAGTTACTTATCTGCAAGAATGGTTTTACAGTTTGAAGCGCTTCTAGATTCACATGCAACCCTCCCATCTCCTCGGTGAAGGAGAGGAGGGGCTAAAAAAAAAAAGGAGGTTACACACAGACATACGTTTTTAAAAAAAAATGAAATGGAGGTTACGTTAGGCGGCAGTGTGGGTTTACAGTCTACATCACACTGAGTCATACTGACTCCAACAATGTTGATGGCCTTTAGGGGAAAAGTTTGTAAATATACATATCCAAACTAAGCTGCAGAATACCATTCAGCACGTGAATCTACAAGAGCTTCTAGTTGCAAAACCATTATTAAAGGCAACTGGTTTCTTTTTTATGACCATGATGCCTGCACTGGGCAAATAAAGTCCTTGGTACTCCGTCATTCGAAAGTCTCCAGTTTCCGCAATCATGTAATTGCTAAAGTCGCTCTCTATTCGTAAAATCCGACATTAATGCATAAAATGGAGGCTGCAGTCCTAGAACATCTGTGGTCCTTCTCATTTATGTATGACCCCAGTCCTTGGTTGCATAGAGCCCAGGCCTCTGTCCCCCTCTGTTGTTCCTCTTCCCTGCACATGCTGACCTAATATTTAAGTAGTGCTCAACATAGAGTTGCTGAAGAAAACAAAATGTACATATTGTAAATACGTTTTAAAAAATAATTAATGTTGCCAGTGTTTGTTTAATATTTATATATTAAAAAAGTTACAAATAAATGCGTCTGATGTTTATTATGGCTCAATAACATAGTGGGTAAATAAAACTAACAGGGTTTTGCTTCCAACAGTAAGTTCAGTAGTTAAAATTATCATTTTCCAGTCATTCAAAGCTCAGTTCTCTTGGTGGCCCTTTGGGAAGTCAGAGCACCACAAACTCATGTTTGAAGCAGTTTTCGCCCCTAGGTGGACTCCTGACCTATGGAATGTAGTCATACATACCACTGAAGCATTTGTGCTGCGACTGCAGGGTTGGGCCCACGCCGGCTTGAATCTATATTGCATGTTTCTTGACTGTGTTTCCAGGTGTTTGACTCCTGCTCGGCTCCATACACCACTCCGGATAGTTTAAGAATGCCTTCAGAGCTTTGGCCCCATAAATGCTCGCTGGGATCATAATGTGGTTGCTTGACTGGCCTTCATGGGCAGGGCCTCTGTTGATACTGGTTGACGCCACATTTTTTACCAGTGGACCCAGGCCAGTGGCTGTTTGTACATTGACGGATCATTCGTAAACTGTAAATATACATTAAATGGTAAATATCTTCCTGCACCACTGTCTACTGTCTACTAATCTGTAACACTTCCTGCTTATTGGTTGATATG
Organism: Lissotriton vulgaris; assembly: GCF_964263255.1. Lineage (NCBI taxonomy): Eukaryota > Metazoa > Chordata > Amphibia > Caudata > Salamandridae > Lissotriton > Lissotriton vulgaris. The sequence continues at coordinate 59,125,113 of NC_141697.1, read as the reverse complement.
CTTTATTTCGATACATAAAAATATCTTAAAAGCAGTACGTACAAAAAATATTTTAAAAAAGGCATTCACCAACTGTACATAACAAAACATCCAAAGGGATAAAAAAGTCAATAAAAACATTGGGATAAATACAATTAAAAAATAATTAAATTGATACAGAAAGCCTATTTGAACGGATCAACCAAGACCATTTTAAAAATTTTGAGATGCCACAAACTACAAGGGCAGAAGTGTCTGTTAATAGAATCCGTAGGGCCACTGAATATTGGCGGGTGCCAAATGATCTGCACACTGGTTTGAGCCAACGTTTCCTTGGGTTACAATAGTCCGGACATTCAAAAAGGATGTGAGCAACCGTCTCCACCCGCGTGGAACATAGGGCTCAATAGGGGGAATGCTGGGAGGTCGATTTCCATCTCGATAGCAAATTGCCTACTGGTAGGGTGCCCACCCTAAACCTAAAGTACAATGCCCTATCAAATGTGATGGAAACCAGATCAAGATAGGGTTCATAGGCCACCACGTCTTTGATTTGTAGAAAAGCTGAGGTGGAATTGCAGTGACGTGGGTTACTAATGAGTTTGAGAGAGACCCAGTCCCAGTAGTTTCTTCAGGGTGGCTTTGGGTGGGGCAGATCGAGTAACCCATGCTTCGCCCAATCCCAGCTCCCCCAAGAGGCTTTTGACATCCCTCAACCCCCTTACCCTGTGCCAACCCCCCATGGCTATCACCTCGGACAGGCCCTCAGCGTATTAGGCAAGTTCAGGGACCCTCCACAAACGAGCCCACAACAACAGGGGCCGTAGTCGTGCCTGATCCACAATCGATCTACATCCCAGGTCCAGTAGAACGGGAACTGTGGGTGTGCTCAAGGTGAGAGCCATCAGATCTTTCAAAAATTTGCTTTCCACTTTGGCTAATACCTCCAAATTACAAGTGCCCCACAGCTCTGCCCCATATAGTGCAGCGGAGACCCCTCTAGCTTTATAGATATCAATAACGGGCCATGCAATGTTTGGAGGAAGAGCAGTGTTCCCTGAGTAACGCACCGCCCACCCTTTTATGGCTGAGAAGCATTTTATTAATATGTCCAACTCATGGAGTCACTAAGCCGGATTCCCAGGTAATCAAACTCTGCTACCTTCTCCAGTGGACAGTCATTCAGGACCGGTGGACGCCCTAGTTTCCTGGGGGGATTCATGACCAAATATTTGGTCTTATCGATATTGATCACCAGTCCCCTCAGGGAACAGAACTCCTGGAAACGGTCGAGAAGCTTTTGCAGGCCTTGGGGGGGTCTTCGAAATGAGGAGAGTATCATCTGCAAAAAGCAGAGTAGGGATTCGGATGCCCGCCAGGGAGGGTGCATCGGCCGGTTCTTTTTGTAAGTGCTCCACCACCCCATTCACATATAAAGAGAATAGGGTGGGGGCCAGCACACATCCCTGGCGGACACCCCTGCACACCGGGATCCTATCGGTCTTTCCCCCCCCAGTACCCCACCGCACCTACGCATAATTCCCTGAGTGTAGTTTAATTAGGAGCGACAGAATATAGGGGGGCAACCCCATGTTCTGCAGGACCCTCCACAATTCCTCCCTAGGTACCAGGTCAAAGGCAATCTTCAGGTCTATAAAGGCCAAGTAAAGACTGCCCTTGCCCAGCACCACCACCTTCCAGTGCAGGATCATTAGTCTGAAGACCTGTTCAATAGTTCCAGTTCCCGACCGGAAGCCCGCCTGGAGGTCTGACAGAATCCTATTGTCATCCACCCATTGGAGAACCCTCCCCAGAATCGCCTTCCCTGCCACCTTCTGGGAAGAGTCAATAAGGCTTTTGGGCCTATAGTTGGCAGGGCTGTCCCGACATCCCTTTTTGAATATCGGGAGAACCTCCGCCCCTTTCCAAGAGTCGGGTACAAGACCTCCCCCCAAAATTGCATTCAATAAGGAAGCAACCAAATGGCCCCATTCTTTGGGATAGGCTTGTAGCAGGTCGCCGGGAATCCCATCTGGTCCTGCAGCTTTTAGTGGGACCAGGGTCTTTATTACAGCTTCAACCTCCTTGGCGGTGAAGACATCGGGGGGACCAACCATTGCCTCGACCACCGGGGATAGGGAATCGCTGATGACCCCATCAGGCAGGGAATAAAGGGCCTCAAAGTGGTTATACCAACTCTGAGCAGGAATATTACAAGTGACCAGCGTGGCAACCGGCCTATCCCTGTTCCTGACCAGGCTCCAAAAACCCCTGGCGTCCCTTCCTATGCTAGCTGCCAAGAGGTCCGCCCAGAACTTCTCCTCCCACTCCTTTTTCGCTGCCCTCAAGGTCCTTCCTTGCAAGCCTGGTAGCTACTTGAGATTTAGATTTGACTGCTCCCACCAAGGCTTTATTCATGGCCCTGCATTTTTTTGTGTACCATCCCTGTTTGATAGGCGGTTTCTCCCTGATGTTAGCTCCCTAACACCTACCAGGGAGGATAAATAGATTACTTAATTCCCTGGTTAGGTTACAGAAGGTCAACGAGACCTCCTCAAACACTTGGGAAGACAAATCTAGTTTATTCGAAGCTGCAAGCAGGAGAGACCCTACGGCTGCCACTTTCTCTGGGGATAAGGTAAATTTAGCCCACTTCAACCATCGGCCACAATTAGAAATAGTAACTGCCTGGGGGTTGGGGGCCATATGGGGGAGGGGTTTCTCCCTACCCTTAAGCCACTGGGGGGAGAGGACAAGAGAGAGGAGATTGTGATCACTCTCAATTGTCGACTTGATCTCCATATCCCTTAGGGCACCCCATAAACATACATCTAGAAGAATGTAATCTATTCTAGATGTATGATTTGGCCTATTTTAGGTATGGGCCCCTTTCAGATCTGATTTGGACCTCCCATTGACTGCCCTGAAGTCAATTTCCATATTGAGGGAGTTAATCTGTAGAGCCACTTGGGTCCACCTCTTAATGGAGGGCAAGGCCAGAGCGGGGATCCCCCTCCTTGAGTCCTCCTCATCTGTGCCTAATACATCATCCGTATCAAGGGGCTCAAACGTGCAATTGAGATCACCCGCCACCAAGATGTGGGATTTGTGGGTGGGCTGCCTAAGCAGTCCTTCCAAGAGAGCAATGGTGGCCGATTGTGTGCCACCCTTCGTTCCTCTAGCGTAGATGTTAAAGATGTCCAAAAGCAGGACACCCCGGGAATCCTTTAAGGTGATGTTAAGGAGGTCGGGAGAGTTGGTGGGGTGCTCCTCCACCTTACACTCTAAGGAGATCGCGACCCAGCTAAGGAGGCCACCCGAAGGGCGTCCCTTCCCTGCCACGGGGGGAACAGCTGGGACAAAGTGGGTTGAATATCCTACCTTGTGACAGGGCTCCCTGCACCAAGTTTCCTGGAAGATACAGATGGAGTAACCCTCCACAAGGGTATTCCAATCCGGCAGGCCCAACTTCCTATCAATACCCGCGACGTTCCAGCTGCAAATCCTAAGAACTGGATCCGCCACAGCTAGCTCGCCGCGGAGTACGGGACCATCTCCACCCTCCAACTGATCCATGGTTCCTATTCCACTGCCCCTGCTTAATCTCCCATGGGACGCGTTATCTCCCAATACAATAATAGGGGCCACCGGGCCGGCGAACGGGATGTCGCCGACTACTGGTGGCTTAAGGGCTGCGCTAACTACATCCATACTCGGGGCCCGGGTGGCCTCCCCATGGTGGACATCGGTTCAATATCCTGGAGGGCTCCAGTCAAACCCAGGCCAGGGAGCACATGGGTGAAACTGGGGACCAACAGAATTAACGGGATAAGATGGACTATTACTCCAACCCCTGCCAGGATATGGGCAAATAGAGTTTGCAACAGGCCTTGGGTAGAAGTAGGTCAAATCTACTACACCAATACTGGGACCCCCAATTATATCCCTGTGGTTGCAAATAGCGTGTGCTACTCTACTGTCTTTGAAATTAACTATCACACAGTCCCCTTCAAATTGCTTGTTGCCGTAACCCACCCACCCTACTCTTCTTACTCCCAAGATCAGCCCGTCAACACCCCTAGGAAGTGGTCTGTTGGTCTTTAACCAGTGTAAGGTTTTGTTTTTGAGTGCTTGGTGGGATTCGTATTGTTCATCCTTCAAGATTGCCATCCGTATGTCGCCATGCTTACAAATGTACCAATCAGGCGGCAGATTAACCGGGCGGCACTTTGGGGTAGTTTTTGGCACAGAAACTTCAGAATGGGTGGCTCTGGATATACTAGTGGAGGTTGAGACTGGGCATGCCCGATCAGGACCCTTGCCAATACCCTTCCCCTTCGATGTGCTCATGATATTGCCAGAGCCCTTCCCTCCCGGCGGCTTGGCCTTACTAGACTTCGTCGCCGGGGCTTCAGGGGGTTTGGGGATACTCATAGGTGCATGGGCAATCAGGGTAGTGCTCACTGGGGTATCCACAACGCATACTGCAGGAGCATTATCAGTCGCCTGCGAAATTACTGTATTTGCTGTGGATGTTGTTGTGGGAATTGTCTGCGGGGAATCCGGGATTGCCCAGTTGCCAACTACCCCTCCCTGTCCATCCTCCCTCATCCTAGAATGCAATTTGATGAGGGTTTTCAATGAAAAAAAGTTGTCCAGGGCTGCCTGTTCAAACCTGTCCACCCTTTCCCCTAACCCCTTTATTCTATCAGCTATCGGGGACAGTAGTGTTTTCATCAAGTTTTCAATTTGTGCTAGTGTTACCGGATCGTGACTTGCAGCCAGTTGGCAATTAGAAGGGGGGACTACACATGCTTCCTTAACTTTAGTGCCTGGATGGTGGCCCCTTTTTTCGGTGGTGTTGTTATCCGTAACTAAACCCTCCCCCATTGTGTTTCCTGTACCCCTACTTCCAAGCTTCTTCGATCTCTTTTATGGTTTGAAGAAGCTACCTTTACGCGGGCTAGCAATCCTTTTCCTTTTAGCAAGAGACGGTTTCTTGGTTGCCAACACCGGTAAGGCCAATGGGTGTGGAGAACCAGAACCACTTGGAGAGGATACCGGGCATGGTGAAGAGGCTGGGACGTCCTGAGAACACAAGTCCTGTCCACTACCAACTACTGGAGTGGGAATGGATGGTGCTACCAGGTTCTCCAGCCTGTCGATACTGTCCCTCAGCGAAGCAATTCGTAGCTGATCAGGTGTAGAGGGGGTGGGGTAGAGGGGAACCGAGCTGCATACTGGAGACTTAACCTGGGCTAGTGAGCCCAGAGAAGAGCGCTTGCGCGGGAACTGTTCATGTGAAAGGCGGCGCTCTGTCATTACTATCTCTTTCTCAATAACTGCAGCTACTTGTGTAATAAACGGGTCCATAGTTCCTATAATAGTACTGGGCCCCACCGCTCCCCCTCGCCTTAGGATTTTCCCCGAGCGTGTGGACATTGGTAGTAACTGTGGGGGTATAGCGACACCCTATACCTGAAATAGTCCAACCCTTTGAGGTTCCGTGACAATTGTAAGTGGTGTTTTCGACTCGCACGAATATGGTCAAGTCTGGTATCTATGAACCGCAAATGACGAGTTTAGTGGGTGTACGCATTACCGCTGTACTAGCCTGAACCGTTCGTTTGTTTCGTGGGTATCTTCATCTGAACCCACGGGTTCCATTTTAGATATGGCATCCATTTTGTTTCTTGCCCTCAAGTAGCCAGCGAACGGACGCTGTCCGCTTCGCGACCCTGGGTTTCCAAAACTCTGGTGGAAGACACGTGTTCCTTTGAGGGTGTCTTTATGATGAGGGGGATGACACTGTAAGGCAGATGGCCCCGCTCGAGGCTCATCTTGCCGTGCCGGTCTATTGTCTTAGTTGTGCATCTCATTAGGCACGTCCTTTTGATCCCTGCAATCGTGTTTCCTGACACCACCCCTTTTACCCTTTCTTCGATCTGTTTGCTATCTTCCGCCTTCCTCTGTACCTGTTTCTGACTCTTCCTTGATTCGTTTACAGCTGAACGGAATGCACTAATGGTGGGAAGATGTACTTTTACAGTTGGGAACTGGCAAACGCTACTGTAATTATGTTCCGGGCCCTGAATACATGAAAGCGACCCCCTATGACATTTACTGTGGGAACCGGGTTGTAACCTTTTGTCTGTCATGTTATCCTATGACAGAAAACTGCATAAAAAGAGCGATCCACAGATACAATTTGAAGCAGTCTCCTAGAACCTACACGTGTTGTACTTCTTGTGACTTCTGTGTTCCCTGCAGTAATAAATCTCAAATCTTTGACGCCGAAGGAAGTGTCCCGTGTCTCTGTCATTTGTATGCCGGAACAGGTAACCCACGAAGGTTTCAGGTGTTATCCCTGGCACCGCTGGGTCTTAGAATAACCCAGTCCTTCAGTTGGCGCCCAACGTGGGGCTGCATCAGTGGTACCGGTCCAAAGCCCGACGATCGTGAGGAACTTCGTGTGAAATCTCCGAGGGAAGGTGCACCCCGCTTCATCGATCCTGTTGTCGAAACAAGTGGCCCGACGACTTTTCCCGCGAAGATCCCCGCCTCCTGACGGCTGCGACGGACTGCTGCCCTGACTGTAGACCTGTTTTGGCGCCTGGCGTAGACCTTGGTACAGCGAGACGATTGACGGGCCTTCCTGGTGACGCCATTGATCTTTGAGTTAAGTATTTGTGGGTCGCTCCCAGAGTCCTTTGTTGTTGTGGGTGCTAAGTTGTTGCATGGTTCCATTGCATTTGTGGTTCTTGGTATTTTGTTCTTTGTTGTGCTATTTGACGTCTGCAGTCGCCAAAAACCGAGGGTTTTTGCTCTTTTGCAGGGACTTCGTACTCCTATAACCCTTGACGTTTGTGAAACTCGGTTAGTGTGCACGATGCCTGGCCGTAGTACTTTGTTCAGTTGCTTTAGAGGTTGTGGTATGGATTCCCGGTTGGAGGACTCGTGTCCGATACCTCCGGTCGGAACTCCAACTTACGAATTGTATAGTCGACATGGTTTGGGTCCGATCACGTTCAATGAGTGTTGGGTTCGTTACACCAAAAAAGATGGTGTCCTTAGTTGGCCACCTCATGGTAGTTTCGAGGCCCCGATTTTAGATAATCTTGAAGCTAAATTGTTTCAAAGAAAAGCAAGGCCGGCCATGTTTGATTCCTTTCGGTTATGGCGTAAAGAAGCCAAGCAGAAAGAAATCAAGCAGCTTAAACGTACTAAGAAAGAAGGTATTGTTACAATGATGAGAAATGCAGAGCAATTTCAGCGAGATAAGGAGGAGAAGGAAAAGGAAGTTTTTGATAGATTACAGCGTATGACAGTGGACAAGTGTTACCCCGCTTTACCGACGGGTACGGATAAGAAGGGAGAGGAAGCAGTAGAGGACCCTTTGTTGTCTTATCTATTGAAGTCACCACCTCCGTATGCACAGGATACCACGGTTCCTGTGGTCCCTCCTGTTCCTCAACCTGCCCCTGTTCCTCAACCTGTTCCTGTACCTGCTCCAGTTCCTACTGCTCCTCCGTCTATACCTTCTCATACTCCTGTTCCCGCTACTTCTACTCTTGTGGTTACGCCTGCTGTTTCTTCTGTTTCCGACACTTCCCTTGTTACCCCGTTGCTTTACTCTTCTACCCCGTCTGCTCGACGTCGCGTTCCCTCTGTTGCTGCTAACTTCTTCACTTCTCTCGGACCGATTCTTGGGTCCGCTGGTTCTGATGCTCCCCAAAGACGAAGTCAGCTTCCTGGTGGTAGGGAACGTGATACTCTATATAATATGGCAATGAATTGGATTCGATACCCCCTTAGGAATCCGCCACGTGTGGTGATTGATACGTTTTCTCAATTCAATGAGCCGACACAAAGGTTCGTGTTTGAGGAAATGTGCAAACTTTTACGTGATCAGATATCAGTTGATGCGACTGATGATGTGTTGGCTGCTCTAACTGACCTTCAGCTTCAGTTTGCAAGCGGAATAATGGTGGGTAGCAGTGTTCGACGTGCTGTCGAGCAGTTGCTATCTTTCCGTCCTGCTATAATGCCTCGAGCATTGTTTACAGATGAAACTGAGGGACTGACAGCGACGCCTGGTCAGTGTCCCATGCGCGAAGTTCCACCAGTGTATATGCCAGGTAACCCTGGTGCTAACCCTCCCGTTTTGCCACACTTCCAGAGAGTGTGGATACACCTTCCGTGGAAACGATCGGAAGTTTCGCAGGTGAAGCAATCTTTGCCTGACCCTCGCAAAAATCCTGCAGGGTACTATAAGGAATTGTCGCAGCTAGTGGATGCTACGATAATGAATCTTGCCGACATCGATATGCTGTTCGACAACGTCGTACCTCAACCGGTTTGGGCGAAAATACGTCGCGAAGATCACGCAGCTGAATTAGGTGGTGATTGGGCTGCGCTTACAGCGGCTGACGGTTTACAGGTTGGTGGGGCTAAGCCTGAGCAGTTAATACGGCTCTGCCTCAGAGGATTATTACTCTAATGAAGACTCTTATGCCATCAATGAAAGTGAACTGGGATAAACTGTCCGCTTGCAAGCAAATGAAGGACGAGAGTGTCTCCGATTTCTTCACGAGATTTGAGGAGGCATTCATCGATCACAGTGGTCAAGATATGGGCACTGAGGGAGGTCAGAGATTATTTGTGGTCAAATTCGTGTCGAATTTGTTGCCTGATTTAAGCAATAAGTTGAAGAATTCTGAGAGTGCATGGGCTGTTTCTACTTCAGCCCAGATATTGGCTACAGCCCAATATTATGAGAATAGAGAGAAAGAGGAAAATGATCGTGCAGAGAAGAAGACGAAAGAACTCAAAACGAAAGTGTTGTTGCAACAAGCGTATCCTCCGCGCTCGAATCAGAATGATTCGCAACAGCGGAATCGATCGCAGTCACAATCGAATGGGTCACAATCGTGAAATGATTCTTCTTCGCAGAGATCTACGCTCGGGTACAATCAGTGTGCCTATTGTAGGGGTGAGAGTCATTTGAAATTTGATTGTCCGGTTCTGCGTGATCGAAATAGTGGAAATTCGTCTAGAGGAGGTCGTAGTGGTCCTCAACAGGCTTCACGAGGTAGGGGTCGTGGTGTCACGCAAAATCAAAATGATCGTTCTAATAATTCCTCTGATTCTAACAATTGTTTCGATCAGCGTGGATCATCGCAAGGTAGATCCGCACAGTACAATGTGGATGATTATTACGTCGATCAGGGTACTGACGACGGTAATTACTAGGACAGCCATAGACAAGGAGAGGGAGTAGAATCAGTTCCGGTTGATCAGAGAGGGCCTTACATCGCAGTTGCCACCTCGGGCGTAGTTGAGCATTTTCTGTTGGACACTGGTGCAGCGAAAAGTTCCATCATGCATTCGAAACTCCCTGGCGCACCTTTGTCTGGCTTAACAAATGTTTCCGTTGGATTCTCTGGCGCCCCTGTTAGCAATCCGGTTTCTCGTCCTTTGCCCCTTACAATTGGGCCACGTGAGCTGAAAGCTCCGTTGATTTTGACTACTGGTTGTGGTGAAAATCTTTTGGGCTTGGATTTGCTGAAACGACTATATGCGACTTTGTATTGTTCTCCTGCGGGGGTAAAGCTTACTCTGGGGGAGAGAGTTATCTCTCCTATGTACTTGTCCGTTGATAAGCTCCCACCGGAATTGAGTTCTCTTCCTGCATCTTTGTGGGCAACAGGTCCCAATGACGTGGGCCTACTTGACATCTCCCCATATGTTGTTCAATTGAAATCGCATGTGCGGTTACCACGTATTCCCCAATATCGTATCTCGCTTGATGGTGAGCGAGCGTTGTTAGCGATCATCTATGATTTGATCGAAAAGGATGTTATCGAGGAGACTCGGGGTAACGTGTGTAATAGCCCTGTGTTACCCATCTTGAAACGCACTGATCCATCTAAGCCTCCTGTTTATCGTTTTGTTATCGATTTGCGGGAGGTGAATAAAATTGTGATTCCTCAGTTCCCTGTGGTGCCCGACATTACGGCTTTACTGACTCTGATTCCAGCATCTGCATCCTGGTTCTCGGTGATCGATCTGAAGAATGCTTTCTTTAGCATTCCGATTGCTGAGGAGAGTAGGGACCTTTTCGGTTTCTCTCTAGGTGGCCGCAGCTTTAGGTTTAAACGCGCTCCTCAGGGCTACTGTGAGAGTCCCTCAATATATAGCCAAGCCCTGAAAAGCCAACTTGATGCGTTTGTATTGCCGGCCGGTGCGGCCTTGATCCAATATGTGGACGACTTATTGGTGGCTGCGGACACTCAGGACATTTGCAAAATTGCTACGGTGTCTCTGTTACAGCATCTCTGTGACTTACATCACAAGGTGTCACCTTCTAAACTGCAATATTGTTGCCAAGAAGTAACCTATCTAGGTCACTTATTGTCAAACGAGGGAAGACGGTTGACCCCAGAACGAATTGCAGCGATTGCTCGAATGACTGTGCCAGCAACTCAGAGAGATGTGCGTGCCTTTTTAGGTATCACGTCATACTGCAGGCAATGGATTCCAAATTTTTCATTGCTAGCGAAACCATTGGTAGCTCGTACGTGCAAGGATGTTCCAACTCCTTTGCCATGGACGGAAGAGTGTCAGAAAAGTTTTTCTGAACTACGTGACGCGTTGTGTTCGGCTCCTGTGTTAGGTACTCCTGACTACAGTAAGCCGTTTACACTATACGTTCACGAGAGGGAAGGTTGTGCGTTGAGTGTTTTGACGCAACAATTCGGTGGTAAGCAGCGTCCATGTGCATATTTTTCCTCGACCTTGGACCCAGTAGCTAGAGCATTGCCGAGTTGTTTGAGAGCAACAGCGGCAGCTGCAGTGTCCATCCGACAATCTGCGGGATTGGTCATGGATAATATGCTTACGGTGATGGTTCTGCATGCAGTTGACACTCTCTTGAATCGCACAAAAACTCAACATCTGACGAGTGCAAGATTGTCTGGTTATGAGTTTACGCTTTTGGCAAGTCACATTCAAATAAAACGCTGCAATGTCCTAAACCCGGCGACTTTGTTGCCAATAAATATGGAATCAGATGAGGTAGCACCACACGACTGCTACTTACGTACTGAGGAGGAAACAAAAGGTCGTGTGGACCTAAAAAACACTCCTTTGGAAGACCCTGATGGTACCTTGTATGTGGATGGTTCGTGTTTTAAGTTGCCGAATGGTGATGTGACGACTGCGTATGCTGTGGTAACGTTGAGTACGGTTGTGGAGACTGCGAGGTTAAATCAGAATTCTGCAATTCTGCTAATTGCCTTGACCAGAGCGTGTGTCTTGTCGATAGGGAAACGGGTGAATGTGTTTACAGACAGCCAGTATGCGTTTGGTGTTGTGCACAGTTTTGGACGATTGTGGAGAGAGAGAGGTTTTATGACATCGCATGGTACGAAGATCCAGCATGGACAGCTTGTGAATGATCTTTTGGATGCACTTACATTGCCCAAGCAGGTGGCGATTAGTAAATGTAGTGCGCACCGTAAGGTGACAGATGATGTTGGTCGTGGTAATGCGTTTGCTGATGAGATTGCTAAGGAGACTGCAAGGAATCTTAAAACTAGGATGTATGTGACGAGTTTGGTAAGGTGGCCTGCAGAAGCTGGTATGTGTGAAGACACTACTGAGAGTGTGAAAGCGATTCAGATCGAGGCCACCGAGATTGAAAAGACCAAGTGGAAAGAGAGTACGGGAAAGCTGGATGCGAATGGCTGTTGGATTGATTTGTCCGAGAATAAGAGGTGGATGTTGCCGGATGCATATGTGCTAGCTGTTGTGACTATGGCACACGGCTTGTCACATATTAGTGAGAAAGGTATCTGTAAGTTGTTTTCCCCTGTATGGAAGAATGATGGTATCGCTAAGTGTGCTGAGAGATTGGTCAAGAATTGCATGGTATGTATGATGTATAATCCTGGTAAGGGAACTCCTACACCCCCTGGCCACTTTGCTCCTCCTTCATGTCCCTTTGAGGTGATTCAGTTAGACTTCATCCATATGGAGCGATGCAATAACCTAAAATACGTTTTAGTTGTGGTTTGCGCATTCTCCCGATGGATCGAAGCCTACCCTCTTAAAGACAATACTGCTCTGTCCACAGCGAAAGTCCTACAGAAGGAGTACTTTCCTCGGAATGGAATGCCACGGATTGTATGGTCTGATAACGGAAGTGAGTTTGTGGGGAGCGTGATGAAGAGTGTGTGTAAGGGCCTTGGAATTACACAAAAATTCCATAGCGCCAACCATCCCCAGTCAGCAGGTGTAGTTGAAGGGTACAATGGTACTCTTAAACTAAAACTTGCAAAGATCCAGGCTACGACTGGTCTCTCGTGGCCTGACGCTTTGCCCTTAGCTCTTCTGTCAACTAGGGCGACTGTACACTCTCGAGTAGGGCTTAGCCCATATGAGATTTTGTTCGGTCGTCCTGCCAATGTTTGGGGGGGTCCCTAGACCCAGTGTGTTTTCAGATCTTGAGTACCCAATGTTGATCGATTATCTGCATGATCTGACTGCTAAACTGAGGTTAATTCACCAACAGGTCTTTGAAGCACTACCGACGCAGACGGAGGGTCCAGGCCACCAGCTCCAGCCCGGAGACTGGGTGGTTACGAGGAATTTTGGCCGAAAACGAAATCTTGAGCCAAGATTCATCGGACCCTACCAGGTGCTCCTTGCCACGAGAACTGCTGTTCGTTTGAAGGGTCGCAAGCACTGGGTGCACGCCACCCACACCAAGAAGGTACCTATACCTTTGCCAGCGGACTCGTGGGTAAGGAAGGGCATCGCTTCGTCTGAAGCTGAGGTTGTACCGAACTTTGTCCCATTCAGCGACGCTCAGCCTGTTGGAGATACCTCAGTGCAGCCGGACGATACTGTTGAACATTTGTCATCAGAGGACTCAAGATCTGAACAATTGTCTGGTCGACAGGATTTTGTTTCACCACCTGACCAACTGTTTGAAGATCAGACTCGTCCTGGGAGAAGCAGATATTTTCTCCGTTCCAACACTAGAGACAAATAAAAAAATATATTTTCGCTTTCTTCCCTGACATTCACGTTACCCCATTATCACTTTTCACTTTGAACATTTTTGAATAACTGCAATTTTCGTGAATTCTGAGTTTTTTCTGCACATATGTATTTGTTTCCACAGCTAGGAGATTTTGTATATATTGTTTAATTAAAGTACCTTACATCCGGGTGGACCGTAGGGCCGCGCGGGTACTTCCTTCTGGTTAGTAGGTCCTGACACTAGGTTGGAGACCGTCGATTGCTAGGAACTCCTGGGGATTGACTATTGCTACACAGAACGAAGTGCGTCAAGAACGTTGCGGACGGTTTTAGAGGATGGCTTTCTCGAAGCTGTCGGAATTGGAAAAGACTCAATCTCAAAGATTCGAACTGCATAAAATTGCACGTACTAAATGCTTCATGTTTCAGGTGTTCCTTCTATTTCTAACTGTTTCCTCGTTATTGGTGGGTGGGGTGTATTATATGATACAGTCATTGTTGCCTTCTGTTTCACCTACCCCTTCTTCTGAACCTAAACCTACTTCCACTGTTTCCCCTCATTCCTTCCACATCTTACCACAACACGAGCAGGTTAGACGTGCAGAATTTATGAACAATTCCTTTGTTCAGCTCCTTCATCAGCATCAGTTGGTAATGAACATTACAAATTGTTGGGTGTGTGGGTTAATGCCACATACCACTGATAGGGGATTTCCGTATCTGGTCCTTCCTTACAGTTCCCATGGTTCAGCTTGAGCATTCCAAACAATGTTTCGTAGCGCACTAGATTCTTACCCCCATCGAGAGCCACGCACTGCAGATCACGGTCCTGGCCCGTACCATAAGCCTTTGACAAGAGCGATTGCCGATTTAGATAGGGATATCTTTGACGCATCGCTTATCCCAGAGGAGGAGGTGCAAGCATATCGAGATCTGAGTGAGGCTGAGTATAGCACGTCAGTGGGTGATCGGCAGCTTAAAAGCTCGTCTCCGATCTGGATCGTACCCCATCTCGGAAATTTCTGTCTGAAAGGCCTAGGCCGAAGTCCGCGAGCTCAGCTCGGGAGGAGTGCCTGTACCGAAACTTATGTTTTGCCGACGACCTCTTCCCCTGTTCTTCTGACTGCCAAGGGTACTTATTTTGTTTGTTACGACCGCGCATATACATGGTTGCCTCGTGACTTCTCAGGCACATGTTATATTGCGAATTTGTTGCCGCCGACCTTTACTGTTGGGTCGGATTATCACAAGACCAGAGTTGTGAGAGGCGTGATTAGCGAAGAGGACACTGCCGGTCAAGAGGCAGGAGACTTCTTTAAGGGTTTCTTGCCGTTTTGGGGACCTATGATCAATAGTAGGAACCTGAGACAGTTGACTCGAGTGGTAGAATCGACCGCTAATATCACTGCGAGCGCCCTTGGCAACATCACAGCAGAGCTTCAGGCGGACAGGCTTATGACGTTGCAAAATCGTATGGTTTTAGACGTTGTCTTAGCAGACAGAGGTGGAGTATGTAAGGTGATCCATTCGAGTTGCTGCATTTTCATTCCTGACAACGCTCCAACTGTCTATCAAGCCATCTCGAAGTTGCATAAGATCTCGGAGTCCATACACGTGGACGTAGGGGATTGGACGCTACTCGGATGGTTTTGGGGCTTGATGTCGACGTGGGGTTGGAAGATTCTGATGATCATTGGGGTTGTTGTAGCATTTCTGTTCACGTGTTGTCTTTGTGTGCAGTGTGGTCCTGCCTTATGTGGCCTCTGTGCTACGACGTGTATAGGGCGGCCGCCTGTTACCAAGGAAGCACTGATGGATAGAATAATGTTGCAGCAACATCTGGATGGTCTGATGAATATCGAAATCGATTCTGATTCCGACTAGTGCTTGCCTACATGAGGGCAAAAGGAGCGTCTGAGGTTTTGTGACAATTGTAAGTGGTGTTTTCGACTCGCACGAATATGGTCGAGTCTGGTATCTATGAACCGCAAATGACGAGTTTAGTGGGTGTACGCATTACCGCTGTGCTAGCCTGAACCGTTCGTTTGTTTCGTGGGTTTCTTCATCTGAACCCACGGGTTCCATTTTAGATATGGCATCCATTTTGTTTCTTGCCCTCAAGTAGCCAGCGAACGGACGCTGTCCGCTTCGCGACCCTGGGTTTCCAAAACTCTGGTGGAAGACACGTGTTCCTTTGAGGGTGTCTTTATGATGAGGGGGATGACACTGTAAGGCAGATGGCCCCGCTCGAGGCTCATCTTGCCGTGCCGGTCTATTGTCTTAGTTGTGCATCTCATTAGGCACGTCCTTTTCATCCCTGCAATCGTGTTTCCTGACACCACCCCTTTTACCCTTTCTTCGATCTGTTTGCTATCTTCCGCCTTCCTCTGCACCCGTTTCTGACTCTTCCTTGATTCGTTTACAGCTGAACGGAATGCACTAATGGTGGGAAGATGTACTTTTACAGTTGGGAACTGGCAAACGCTACTGTAATTATGTTCCGGGCCCTGAATACATGAAAGCGACCCCCTATGACATTTACTGAGGGAACCGGGTTGTAACCTTTTGTCTGTCATGTTATCCTATGACAGAAAACTGCATAAAAAGAGCGATCCACAGATACAATTTGAAGCAGTCTCCTAGAACCTACACGTGTTGTACTTCTTGTGACTTCTGTGTTCCCTGCAGTAATAAATCTCAAATCTTTGACGCCGAAGGAAGTGTCCCGTGTCTCTGTCATTTGTACGCCGGAACAGGTAACCCGCGAAGGTTTCAGGTGTTATCCCTGGCACCGCTGGGTCTTAGAATAACCCAGTCCTTCACCTTGCAGCCAGGAGTAGCAGATGACAGCGGGGTGTCCCAGCCCAGCCTTGGCCAGCCCCGGACTGCCACAGACTGCCCGCCCTTTGCCCGGGTTTCGCCCGGCGTCCCGCTCGCGAGTCGTTAGGCGAGCCGTTGAAGTAGGGGGCGTTGCAGGCAGGGGGCACGGCTGCGATGTTCCTGGCTGTGCAGGGACTCTTGGGCAACAGAGTCCCTGCAGCGCACCACCCCTGAGGCTACTGCTGGCTCCCCGGCTCCACAAAGTCCTCAGGCACAGTTTTTAGGTTCTGCCCTCTGACCTCAACCACGAAGCGGCACCCGCGAAGCGGGTGCGGCGAAATGTAACAGCGACTCCAGAGACCCACACAGGAAGGCAAACAGAAGGGTCCATGGTCAGTATCCTTATTCCGTTTTACGGCAGTAGAGTGAGCGTCCCCTGCTTATTGTAAGTGAGACCGACTCCATGTTTAGAGCAACTTTAAACCTGCTAGGAATAATATCTGAATATTCAGTTTTAATTATAATGCTACCAAAAATATAGTTGACAGAATACCAACTACTAACCTATTGTAATTTCATATATATAGCGCTTGATACTCCTGATGAGGCGTTGAAGCGCTTTTCGGCAGGCTGCACGCTACTCTGGAACCCGAACAGTATTAGTGGGAAAAACAGTGTATGTGGTGTGTGCGAGGGGATAAACAAGAGTTGAGAGTGCTTATGTTAGATGGTATTTCTAAAAGAGGTAATATGTATATAGCATAGGAGTGCAAGGGTTGTGTTATTGAGGTAAAAGGAAGAGGAGGGTATTATTAGTTTTGAAAAGATGGACGGCTGAGTATAGGTTTGCAGGTGACAAAAAGAGTTCTGTTGGGAGTAATTCGAGCAGGGAGTGTGTGTCTGAATGGGATATAGTTAGGTATGATGAGGATTCGGGTTGAGTTCGTGATGCGTGGATTAGTTAGTGGTATAGGATAGAGTGGTGTTTTGTGTGTAGGTGAAGGTGCAAACGCGTGGTAGTTGGGGTAGAAGAGTGTAAAGGTGTGGTTTGTGGGGTTTTGTAGTGGGTGCTGAGGCACTGAAATTTGTGTTGGGTTAGTTTGTAGTAAACAAGTAGGGTACAATTGCTGTGATTGTGTTAATCTGGTTAAGGATGGGGTAGGATGGGTGCTGGTGAAAGTGTAAACAGGTAGCATCTCTGGCTCTAGGCCCAAATAGGCAGCTGCACTTGTACTCTTCACCCTTAGAGGAGACGCCCTAAACCCTGACCTTAAATAGCCCTCGTGGTCAAGTGACTCCTTAGGCCAATGGAACCCTAGTCCTAACCAATCACACAACTAGCCGTAGAACCAATAGGAGACCAGGCCCTTACAGCCAATC
Organism: Lissotriton vulgaris; assembly: GCF_964263255.1. Classification (NCBI taxonomy): domain Eukaryota; kingdom Metazoa; phylum Chordata; class Amphibia; order Caudata; family Salamandridae; genus Lissotriton; species Lissotriton vulgaris. The sequence goes on along the minus strand of NC_141697.1, from coordinate 59,107,887 downwards.
CCAACCCTAATCCTAATAGCCAATCAGGAATTAAGCCATAAGGGCTAGATACAATAGAAACCCTAGCTCCAGAAACCAAACAAAAAAAAACCTGAACCCATCCACCAATCAGACCTCTAACCAGTCCAATAGAATCACTGACCGAGGGACGAATAAGAACCCTAGAATTATCATCCAATTAGAACAATGACCCCAAGTCCAATAGCAACACCAAATACAGCCATCAATCAGTGCACAGATGTAACGTCCACTAGCAACTTATATAAGGTGCGTGTGACCTCAAGCACAGGCTGCTGGGCAGGGGGATGGGAGCTTCTCCTCAATGCAAAATCCCCTTGGAGACAGAAAGGCTCAATTCACACTCTGAAGTTCTGCAGGTAAGGGCCTAAACTAGGCCTCTAGCAATACTGTTTGTCAACATTTAATCCGCTCACTCTCCTAGCTAAAAACTAGAGCTACAATCACTTTTCAAACACAGTTTAAACACTAAGGGGCTGATTAAGATATTGGTCGTTAATTCTTCGATCTTAGATCAGAGGCTTTACGACCGCCATTGTTTTTTTCAATTCCAACTGGATGATTACGGTACAGCCGGTTGGAATTTGAACCAGCCAGTCATTCTAGCTGTCTTCAGACAGGCTGAAGGAGCCCGTCTGAACTGGCCCGTAATCCAATTGGGCGGCAGTTTACCCCGTCCGGATTATGATGCACAGTTTCTGGCAAGGTTTCCATTCTAGCCTTTCTGACATAGAAACCCTGTCAGAAAGTGTGTTTGGGGGCCCCTAGCAGGGCCCTCTTTCCCTTGCCGCCTCAGTTTGGGGGCCAAGAGGTGCCTGCCACTGGGTGCAGGGATTAACACAACCTCACTTTTCTCTATGGGAGCATGTACTACGGCTGGTTTATGGCAGTAACACATGCTCTCATAGGGAAAGGTGTGAATGCGAGCGCACATGGCTGGCGGGACTGCCGAAAAGTGGTTGGCTGGTTCCATTTCCATCACTAGGTCCAACCGACATCGTAATAGGGCCCTAAGAGCAGATTACGGCAGACTCAGAGCACACTCGTTTAGCCTCTGATGCATAATATGTCTGTTCCTTGGGGGGGAGAGGGATCTTGTTTCACTCACTTGCTAAGAGAAAAGGGAGGCGGTGGATTGCTTACACACAGGTCTGAGCACAGATTAGGGTAGAAACTTGGGGGGAAAATCGGGCAGGTGGAAAACAACAGATTTTGAACTACAAAGTCCACAATGCAACGGGTAAATTGAGGCAGCCACGTGCAGGTTAAACTTCAGTTTTTTAACTATAAAGCCCACAAACGAAACCGGTGAAAATGAGGCCGTCAGAGGTAAAGGATAATCACTTTTAAAGTTTTCAGGAAATAGCACAATGTCTGTCTTCTTACCACCTTCTGGCTCATGGTTCACTGCCATGTTGGGCGCATGGTAGCTGCAGCTCACAAAATGGAGGTGAATGTCTCGGGGTCCACCCAACAAACCTTGGCCTGGGCAGGTGTGCAAGAATGGCTCAGGGTTGTGTGGGAGCTAGAAAGCCAATCAGCAAGCTCAGGCTGTTGGCAGCTGCTCCTCAATTCAGAAACTCCTTGGTAAGTAGGTCTAGGCAAGTATAAATTTACTATACTTTAAATATACATACCTTGATAATGTTGACCATTGTTTGGGAGTACAAGGAGTGTAGAAAATGCCATCAAATTATCTCACTTAAGCAGGATGAAAGCACGACTCCCACCCTCCATGCCCCCCAAAACGTTCAGCAAACATGTAGGAGGGTGCAACAATCACTCTTGCCCTTGGATACAAGAGGGTTCAAAGCACATGGCAGACATAACAATACCTCCCTCCACAGCCTTTGGGAAAGACAGGGGGCACAAAGACCCCAGATCCATTAGGTTTTCAAATCTCTCTCAAATCAATAAGAGTGGCTGGAGAGAGATCTTTTGAAGAGGTTAAAAAGCTCATTCCCTGTTGCCGGCACAGCACTCGCTCTTCCACTGTGATTTTTTTTGTTTCCTCCCACGGTTTGCAAACAAAGGTACGTGGAAAGTGACCAATATGAATGTGTTGCATGCGCAGGGCTATAAAAACTCAAACATTTTACTAGATCTGCAGGTCTAATAACTTGAATAATCTACTCACCCTAACTGTAATTTACTTTAACCACAGACTGGTCTCAAATTGTGTGACCCTAGGCAAATATTTTGTCTTATGGAGCTGCCTTTTTCTTTATTATCACATAAGAGATCTCCTTCAAATATGGAAGTTTGCTATTTCTGCTGTACAAAAAAACGTATTTACTAAACTTAATGTTTGCTCCATGTATAAAGAATCAAGCCCATATATAGGGTACACATGATGCCTGGCATGCCTCTTACAGCCTGATTCATGATCGGGCCGTTTTGCGAGGCTCAAATAGCGAATCATAAGGAATCGCTATTTGAGACTCGCAAAACGGTAATCATGTAGGAATCGCAATATTAATTGCGATTCCCACTGATTCCTTATTTGCGATTAGCTAATTGCTAATCGCAAATAAGGAATAACTCCCCATGCATTCCTATGGGCCAAAAGGCCCATAGGAATGCATGGGGAGTATTCCTTATTTGCGATTAGCAATTTGCTACTCGCAAATAAGATAGCGATTTAAAGGGTGCCAGGGGTGTCCAAAGGACACCCTGTAGCACCCCTTAAATGCAAATTGAAACAGGTGTTGCGCACACACATGTCCAAAGGACATGTGTGTGTGCAACATGCAACTTAGAAAAATGCTTTTAAAAGCATTTTTCTAAGTTTTTGCTATTTACCGAGAGGTCTGACCTCTCGGTAAATAGCGGCCCAAAATTGCATTTTCGCAATTTTCAAATGCTTCATGAATTGCATTTAAGGAATCTCAAATAGAGATTCCTTAAATGTAATTCCTCGCAATTTAGCGATTTAGCAATTACCGATTTTTGCATTTGGGATGCTGAATCCCAAATGCAAAAATCGCACTCGCAAAGGGCCGGATTCTCAGAATCCGGCCCTTTGCGAGCCGATTTAGCCTTCATGAATAAGGCTGTTGGTTCACTAATAGCATTGTCATCTGGGCAGGAGCAGTAATAATTCCCAGTTCATTTTTAAAACTCACTTGTCAGAAATCTACTACTAATGGATGATGTGGTAGTGCACTGTAATATACAGATAGCATATGTTCCACTGAAAAATCCATAAATCTTTCCCACTACCATGTAGTTATACTGATAATAGTGCATAAACAATGTTTGAAAATTGGGTTTCAGCAAAAATATATTAAAATTTGCACATCACCAAGTAAAGTGTTCTTATTTGTTTTGATCCTATAAAAATATAATTTTCACCACAGAATTACAAAAATGTGTCTTCATAACTTGTAAAATATATTTGAAATGTTTGAACAGTTCACGTAGCTATTTTAGCGGTGTGTTAGAAAAAAGCCTGACATCTTACAGCCTTTCATTACCTCCAAGGTTCCTCCTGTCCTCGTCCTATTAAAAAAATTGTGAGATAATCTTACCTCATGACAGAAAAAAAAGAACAAAGGAATGCTGGCCCTACCCAACCATCTCCCCCTGGGAGTACAAAAGTGTACCTATCCCAGCATTCCTTCTGTTCTTTTTTTCAGTCTTTTGATAGAACGGGACGTGGAGCAGGAGCTGGGGAGCTCCTGGTTACTTATATGCTCAACTGCCGGGTGGTGGGGGCATATCAGTGTGTCTCGTCTTCTTCCCTGTGGGGCTTGGTGGAAGTCGGGTGGATTCCCTCCTCGGTAGCTGTGGTCACCTGTGGGGTGATTCTGTTCTGCGCCTCCCAGGTTGCCGGGCACGCTGGGAGGCGAGGCGTTCCTGATGAGGCCCATCTATGCTTCTGGGTCTCGCTGCCTGTCTTCCGGCCAGGGGCGGGGGATTTCAGAAGTCAGGCATTGCCATGCCAGTCGGCAACTAGGCTGCATTCGGACCAGCATATAACTAACCAGGTAGCAGAGATTTGTTAACTACACATTTCATTAAAAAATGGGAATTCAGGAAAAAAAACTCTGAGTCAGCTACTAAACTGTACCCACAGATGCTTTGATAAAGCAACTTTACATGCTAAAAAGCATATAACCAATTCACAAAAGTGAACTTTGAAAATGAAAAATATCAGGCTATGAAAATGAAAAATATCAGGCTATGAGAGAGGTGATGATTTAGGACCACCCCAATCACAGTTATGGGCAAAAATGCAATCCTAACCAAAGGCCCTGCAAAGCATTATGGGACAAGATCAGCAGTGGGCAGTGAATATTATAGTATCCAATATCAAACTAATTCTACAAAGAGCTGCAGTTCAACTATCGTTACTAGGTGTCCCTCACGAGTCAAATGCAAAAGCATTGAAATTATTACATCAAGTTGCAGTTCCACTAGTCGTTGCTAGGTGTCTCTCAAGTCAAATGCTTTAGCATTTGACTCATGAGGGACACCTAGTAACGACTAGTGGAACTGTAGCTTGATGGAATAATTTCAATGCTTTTGCATTTGACTCGTGAGGGACACCTAGTAACGACTAGTGGAACTGCAGCTTGATGTAATAATTTCAATGCTTTTGCATTTGACTCCTGGAGGACACCTAGTAACGAATTATTTTGATATTGGATACTATAATATTCACTGCCCACGGCTAATCTTGTCCCATAATGCTTTGCAGGGCCTTTGGTTGGGATTGTATTTTTGCCCATAACTGTGCTTGGGGTGGTCCTAAGAGGATAGGACCACCACCGAAGCATTCAGCAAGTTGTGCTCTCTGTTTTCAAAGCATCTGTTCGTTCTCTCCCTAGGTTCGGGAGGATCCCAAAATCATCACCTCTCTCACTGTTTGCTAAATTTTCATTTTCGCTTTTGTGAAATGACTATATGCATTTCAGCATGTAAAGACAGAGATACTTGTTATGCTACCAAAAGTATATGAGGTTTCGGTGTTAATTGGGAGTCCCACGGAGTTGCCGAATTCACAGAGTTTTTGTTAAACTTTGTGGAATTCCGCGTAGTAGTACTCCGCCAACTACGCCCACCCTTACATATAACGCAAGTACTGCGTAGCGTTTAAAAAAAATTTTTGCTGGCATTGCTAACTTTTTGTTTCCTTTGCACTTTCAAAATCAAGTTGGCGTCCAGTACTGGAGGTGATCCTGTGGCAGCGGCTTGGGTCGCTGATCGCTCTATCCACAAGGGGAGATCTACCCTTTTCCCCTCAGCTTCAAAACACCTCAGGGTGTGGGTTCTTTGAGGTTAGGTGGACTTACCATTGTTGAGATGGGGAAGCACAGGCTTGCGGAGCTCTCCTCATCTTCGGACTCTACTTCCTCCCCTTCTCCGGCACAGTCAAAATGCCGCAGGGAGGAAGATGATGATCACATTAAGGGACAAATTGTTTTTTTTTTTAAATCCGCATGAGATGGGGAGCGGCCCTCATTCTAAAGGTCCCCTTCATCCTCTTTCCACTCACTCATCCGATTCCGAGGACTGGTTAGGGGGTGTGGAATGCAAAGGCAAATATATTGACACGGACATGTTGCCTAGGTTGCTTAAACATGTAAAGTCCAACATGGGATTTCCGGATGATGAGGCACCCAGCACCTCTAGTGGTTCATTGCTGCGGCAGTTTGTCTTCAGCTGCAGTGGATGTGTCTGTCCATCCCTTCATGCGTGAGGTTCTGAAAAGGGAGTGGAAGGATTCGAATCGTATTTTACTTCCTAGGTTTATGGCAAAACTTTACCCTTCAGGATATGTCATGGGAATTGCCGGATTTGATTCAGATGGATTCCTTTGTAGCTTGCCTTGTGGGGCGGGCTTCCTTGGCAGAGGATGGGGTGATCAAATATCCAGTGGATAAGAAGGTGGATGCTTCACTCCAGAAGGTGTACTCTGGGTCTCATCGGACGTTGAGAGCCGGTATTCATGGCACTTACGTAGCTCAGTCCTTGATCTCGGATATCAAGGCTTTGTATCAATCAATGGAGGATTCTTCAGACTGCTCTGGGTTGTTGGAGCACATCGAGAGGGAGGAGGAGTTCCTGTCGGATGCGTCCTTCAATGTGGTTAGGGGTTCGGCCCTTTCTGGCAGTGCGGGTGTGGCAGCCTGCTGCAATCTGGTGTTGAGGGACTGGAAGACTGATTCTGCTCAAAAGGTTTGTGCAGTGAGCTCGCCTTTTCAGGGGACCATGATGTTTGGAGAGAAATTGGAGGGTAAATTACATACATTGTTTAAAGAGAAAAAGCACTCTTCTTCCTTCAAGCAGCTTTCCGCTGGGGCGACTCCTTCCAACCCAAAGTCTTTCTACCATCCTCCTCCTCCTCGTCGGCAATTCACCAGGGGGTGACAGGAGGTTTTCTTCAGGTAGGGGTCGGAATAGAAAAGCTAACCCCCCCCCCCCCGCACCCCACAAGCCCCGTTCTGGACTATATGGCCAGGGCTCCCGAATTCTTGGTAGGTGGAGAGCTGCAGTTCTTTCTCCCTGCTTGGCTGCAGTCCTGTTGTGTGGGTTCTGGAGAGTATTCGTCAGAGGTACAGAATCGAATTTTCAGAACCTCCTCCAGAGTCGGGGATTCTTCAAACTCCTTGGCCGTCCAGTCCGGCCAAGCAGTCAGAGTTGTCTCTGGGGGTCGACTCTCTCTTGAAGAAGGGGGTGATTTAGGTTGTGGGGAGGGGGTTTTATTCTCTGATTTTTCTGGTTCCCAAGGTGACGGGGGCGGAGGCTCCGTTTGGTCCTTGACTTGAAGGCTCTCAACAAGTTTGTGGTCCAGCTGCCCTTCGGAATGGAAACTCTGCAGCAGGTGATTCAGTTGGTGTTCCTGGGTCATTTCTTGTGCACCCTCGATCTCCAGGACGCATACTATCATGTCCCGGTTCACCCCAGCTTTCGTCAGTACTTGAGGTTTTGCATTCAGGGGCGTCATTTCCAGTTTCAGGCCCTGCCTTTTGGCCTGAGGTCTGCCCTGCGGGTGTTCACCAAGGTGGTGGCACCTCTTATAGTTCTGTAGTTTGAGGGTCTGAGGTTCGGTGGTTTTAAACCCGTTCAATAAAGGTCGTTGGAAATAGACGATTTTGGTGACAGCAGACCGCAAATCATGAGTGCGGTGTGTACCAGTGTTTTCGCATTAATCGATCAATGAGAACACTACATATTTAGGGATTTCGTTTGAACCTTCGGGTTCCATTTTGTGAACGGCAGCCATTTTGTGTGGTTGCCCTCACATAGGCCGATGACTACAGCTGAACGAGTTCTTGGGACACGTACACCTTAGCTGACTTCTGAATGACCTGGCCGAACTGACTCCCTTGCCCAAGGCTGACCTCGCTGAGCCAGTTCCTTCTTAAGCAGCTGGTCAGATGAAGATCAAAGAGCAGGACGTGCCGAAGTTTACAGTACACTGCACCCACCTTTCTATCTTGCTTCCAATCTGTTTCTGCTCCTTCCTTTACGACATAATCACTGATTTGGGTTGAGGTTTTATGATGGGTTTGTCCGGCCTGATCGAACAAGAAATTGGAATGTGCTTGGTCATTTCTGGTGGGCTGGACAACGGAAAGTGGGATTGTCGTTATACGATATGTTTGAAATGTCACCATGTGATTGGCTAGTTTGTATGTAACTGATGCCACCTTTGGAATGTGATTTTTGGCATAAAAGACCATGCTCCGCTCATTGAATTTGTGCAGTCTCTAGCGAATCACCCGTGTTGTGCTTCGTAGACCTCTGTTCCTGGTTGCAGCCAATAAACTTTGGTCTTTGACGTCATCAAGAAGCGTCCTGTGTCTCTGTTTGCCAAGGCAGGGGAACTCTAAGGCATCGGGCGTTTTCCCTGTCGCCGCTAGGTTCTAAAAACCTGGTCCTTCAGTTGGCACCCAACGTGGTGAGACTTCAGCAGTACCCGTCCAAGCCTGAAGATCGTGGAGAGCTTCGTGTGGAAATTCTGGAGGAAGGCATGCCACTTCATCGACCCCTGTATGTCCTCGTGGTCCGAAAGTTTTTGCTGCGAGGTTCCCCGCTTTTCGACGGCTACGAAGGACTGTTGCCCTGACTGTCGCCCTGTCTTGGAGCCTTAGGCGATTTGTAGAGCGAGACGATAGACGGGTCTTCTGGTGACGCCATCGACATTTCAGTTAAGTATGAGTGGAGCGTCTCCCAGTCCTTAGTTTGTTTTTGGTATCCCTTCGTGGATCGCTTTGATTTGGTACCTGCAGGCCCCAAAGCCAAGGGACTCGTGTATTCACGAGACTATCGTTTTCAGATTTTCCCTTGTTTGTGGTTGTTCTAAGGATTCCCGGTTAGAGGATTCATGTCCGGTTCCCCCGATTGGAACTCCTACGTATGAACTATATGTGAAGCATGGTGTGGGCCCTATTGGTTATAATGACATCTGGGTAAAATATACGAAGAATGACGGTGTCCTACAGTGGCCCCGTTACGGTAGCTTTGAAACTGAGATTTTAGATAATCTCGAAGTTAAACTGTTCAAAAAGAAAGCCCGGCCGGCAATGTTTGACTCTTTCCGCATATGGTGCAAGGAAGCCAAACAGAAAGAAATTAAATTAGCGAAGAAGAATAAACGAGAACGAGGTTTGTCAATGGTGCAAGCTGCTGTAGCATATAGGGATAATGAGGAAGAGCAAGAGAGTGAACAGATGCTTAGGGTTAGATAAATGCTACCCAGTTTTGCCGCCTAAAGAGCAGGAAGCAAAGAAAGATCTTGCAAAAGATCCTTTAATGTCGCATCTATTAAGTTCGCCACCCCCTTTTGCACAGAGTGCTACGGCACCACCGCCACCAGTTGTAGTTGTGCAACCTCCGATTGTTGTGCCACCTGCAAATCCTCCACAGCCAGCTCCTCTTCCGTTGGCTACTATTCCTTTGGCGCAGCCTCCTCAGGGGCCGCCAACTTTGCCTCCTTCTTCGTCTGCTACTCCTACGCCTATCTATAATACTCCTTCTGTTCCGACTTTGGATTCTTCTACTATTGTTCCGTCTTCTCTTATTCTTTCACCTTCTCCTAGACAGAGAATGACTGCTGCAGTTTCTGGTTTCCTTTCTCCTTTGTTGGGACCATTGGGTATGTCTCCTGTTAGTGAACGTAGACAATCACGTAGTCAGTTGCCTGATACAGATGAGCGTACAGTTTTGGATCATTTGGCGCGTAAATGGATTATGTACGCTTCTCAGTATGATCTTGAAGGTGTTATGGATGTTTTCCTTCAATGGGAAGCACCAAAGCAACGGTACGTCTTTGACATGATGTCTGGGTTCTTCCATGAACAATGGGTTGAAGAAGTAGGTAAAGCTCCTAATGAGTTGTACCGAATACGTTCTGAATTTGCGAAAGGGACCGTTGTGGGTCCTCATGATGTTGGGAGAGCAGTTGCGACTATATTGTCGTTTCGTAGTGACACTCCTGAGCGATTGTTTGAGCCCGATTCGTCAATAGGGAGAAAAGCGCGTCAATATCCGATGCGTGAGATTCCTCCAGTTTGGAGACCTCAAGATGGAAATGTTGCTGCGCACTTCCAACATGTATGGGTACATGTTCCTTGGAAGCATGTTGAAGTTTTAGCGATTAAGCAGTCTTTGCCTGATCCGCGCAAAAATCCGGCAGGATATTATAAAGAGCTCACTCAGACTGTGGGTTTGTGTATCATGAACTTAGCAGACATAGATATGTTGTTTGGAAATGTCGTCCCACAGCCTATTTGGAGTACGATTCAACATACGGATCATGATCAAGAATTGGGTGATACATGGGTTAACCTTCGTGCTGCGAATGATAGACGAGTAGGAGGTGCTAAGCCTGAAGATATCATTACTCTACTCCCTGGTAGGATAATTAATTATATGAAGACCTTGATGCCTGAAGTGCGTGTTAATTGGGATAAGTTGTCTGCATGCAAGCAGAAGAAAGATGAAACAGTGTCTGACTTTTTCACGGGATTTGAAGAGACCTTTGTAGATCATAGTGGTCAGGATATGGCTACTGAGGGTGGCCAGAGATTGTTTGTCGACAAATTTGTGCATAATCTGCTTCCCGAGTTGTGCACTAAGTTGAAGGATTCTGAAAGTGCTTGGGCTGTTTCCACGTCAGCACAGATTTTAGCTACGGCCCAGTACTATGAAAATAGGCACAAAGATGAGTTAGAGAAAGCGGATAAGAAGACTAAGGAATTGAAGACTAAAGTTCTTCTACAACAAGCTTATCCACCCCGTATTAGTAATCCACGCGATTATCAGCAGAATCAGCAATATTCGAGAAACTCACAAAGAAACGAGTCTTCTCAACAGCGTTTTCCGTATTGGCCTAATCAGTGTGCGTATTGTAAAGAAGAGGGCCATTTTAAGAATAGTTGTCCGGTTTTGTTGCAGCGCACGAATGGTACTTCTGGCATGAGAGGTCGAGGTGTTCAACAAGCACCTAGAGGTAGAGGTCGTGGTCAGAATGGGCGTTCTTTGCCTCCACAGAATTCAATGAACAGTTTTGATCAACAGCAGGGTTCGTCTGGTAGGACAGCACAGTAATATACGGATGATTACTACGTTGAAGGTGAGGAAGTGAATGGTAATGATTGTTAGGACAGCCATGGACAAAGAGAGAGAGTTGTTTCAGTTCCAGTAGATCAGAGTGGACCTTATGTTGAAGTGATTGCATCAGGTGTGTCAGAGCCTTTTCTGTTACATACTGGTGCTACGAAGAGTTCTATTATGCACTCTAAACTCCCTGGCGCACCTTTGTCTGGCTTTGAGAATGTTTCTGTAGGTTTTTCTGGTGCCCCGGTTACAAATCCGATTTCTACTCCGTTGTCTCTTTCTGTTGAACCTCCTAAGTTTGAAGCACCCCTCATTTTGACTACAGGTTGTGGTGAGAACTTGTTGGGATTAGATTTGTTGAAGAGATTGTATGCCACGTTGTATTGTTCTCCGTCAGGAGTACATCTTACGTTGGGTGAGAGAGGGATCTCTCCGATGTACATATCGAAAGACAGACTTCCACCTGAATTGTCTTCTTTACCAGATTCATTGTGGGCTATTGGTCCGAACGATGTTGGTCTTTTAGAGATTCCTCCATATGTTGTGACATTGAAATCGAATGCTAAGTTACAGCGCATTCCACAGTACCGTATCTCGAGTGATGGTGAGCGTGCACTTTTGGCGATCATTCATGATCTGATCAATAAGGGTGTGATTGAGGAAACGAGAGGTAATGTGTGTAATAGTCCCGTTTTGCCTGTTCTGAAGAGAACAGATTCTTCACAGCCTCCTATATATAGGTTTGTGATCGATCTTCGCGAAGTGAACAAGATCGTTGTTCCGCAATTCCCTGTTGTACCTGATATCACTGCTTTGTTGACTTTCATCCCGGCTACAGCCACGTGGTTTTCGGTGATTGACTTGAAGAATGCTTTCTTCAGCATCCCGATTGCCGTGGAAAATAGAGACATCTTTGGATTCTCTTTAGGAGGACGAAGTTTCTGCTTTAAGCGCGCTCCTCAAGGCTATTGTGAGAGTCCATCGATCTATAGCCAAGCTTTGAAAAAACAACTTGATTTGTTGGTTTTACCTGATGGTGCTGCCCTTTTTCAATATGTTGACGACTTGTTAGTTACTGCTGACAATGAAGAGATTTGTAGAGAAGCCACTTTGTCGTTGCTACGCCACTTGTCTGATTTTCATCACAAAGTTTCTCTCTCCAAGTTGCAATATTGTCGACAAGAAGTAACCTACTTAGGTCACCTCTTATCGAAGGAGGGAAGGAAACTGACCCCAGAGAGAATTCAGGCGATTGCGAAAATGAGTGTTCCTACAACACAGAGAGAAGTACGTGCGTTTTTGGGTATTATGTCGTACTGTAGACAGTGGATCCCTAATTTTTCGTTGTTAGCGAAGCCTTTGATAGCTCTTACTGTTAAGGATACTCCAAATCCTATTCCTTGGACTGATGAATGTCAGAAGAGTTTTTCCGAATTGCGCAATGCGTTGTGTTCGGCTCCTGTGTTGGGTACTCCCGACTACAGTTAGCCTTTCACATTGTATGTCCACGAGAGAGAGGGATGTGCATTGTTAGTGTTTACTCAACAGTTTGGCGACAAGCAACGCCCATGTGCTTACTTATCGTCGACTTTAGATCCGGTAGCTAGAGCGTTGCCGAGTTGTCTGAGAGCAGCAGCAGCAGCGGCTGTTTCGATTCGACAGTCTGCTGGTTTGGTTATGGACAATACGTTAATCGTAATGGTTCCACATGCAGTGGATACCTTGTTGAACCGTACCAAGACACAGCACTTAACTAGTGCTCAGTTGTCGGGTTACGAGTTGACCTTGTTAGCGAGTCATGTGCACATTAAACGATGCAACACGTTGAATCCAACCACGTTGTTGCCGATTTCAATTGAGACAGATAATGACACAGAACAGCATGATTGTTTTCTGAGAACTGAGGAAGAAACGAAAGGGAGAATAGATCTTAGGGATACTCCTCTTCCAGAGTGTGATGGTACTTTGTGGGTTGATGGTTCGTGCTTTAAGTTGCCGAATGGTGATACGACTGCGGCATATGCTGTTACGACTTTGCATACGATTGTTGAAGCTGCACGTATCCCACATAATTCAGCGCAAGCAGCAGTTGATTGCATTAACAAGAGCATGTGTGTTGGCGAAAGGAAAACAAGGAAATGTGTATACTGACAGCCAGTATGCGTTTGGTGTAGCTCATAGCTTTGGACGTTTGTGGCGTGAACGTGGGTTTTAGACTTCGCATGGAACGAAGATTCAGCATGGGCAGTTGGTGAATGAGCTCCTTGAATCACTTACTTTGCCGTTGCAAGTAGCGATTGTGAAATGCTGTGCCCATAAGAAAGTTACGGATGATGTTGGTCGCGGAAATGCGTTTGCGGATGAAGTTGCGAAAGAAACTGCGAGAAATGTGATGAGCTGAATATATGTTGCAGGTCCGGCGAGATGGGTTCCACAGAAAAGTATGTGTGAAGATACGATTGAGAGTGTGAAATCCATCCAAACTGAAGCTACAGAGAAAGAGTTGAATGAATGGAGAGAAAGTAAGGGTAGATTGGATTCGAATGGTTGTTGGACTGATTTGTCTGAGCATCAAAGATGGTTGTTGCCTGACGCGTATGTGCTTCCAGTTGTTACAATGGCTCATGGGATGGCACATATCAGCGTGAAAGGCATTTGTAAGTTGTTGGCTCCGGTTTGACAGAATGTGGGAATTCCCAAATGTGCAGAGAATTTGGTTAAGAACTGTATGGTGTGTTTGATGTACAATCCTGGTAAGGGAACTCCAACACCAGCTGGTCATTTTGCTCCTCCTACGTATCCGTTCGAGGCTTTGCAGCTAGATTATATCCATATGGAGAGGTGCAACAACCTGAAATATGTTTTGGTGGTTGTTTGCTCCTTTTCTAGATGGGTGGAAGCTTACCCTTTGAAGGACAATACTGCCTTGTCCACAGCGAAAGCCCTAATCAAGGAATTTTTCCCAAGATTCGGTTTGCCGAGAATTATCTGGAGTGACAATGGGAGTGAATTTGTGGGTCAAGTGATGAAGAAAGTATGCGAGGGATTAGGAATCCGGCAGAAGTTCCACGCTGCAAATCACCCCTAATCAGCTGGTTTAGTAGAGGGCTATAATGGCACTCTGAAGTTAAAGTTGGCCAAAATCAAAGCGAGCACTGGTTTACAATGGCCAGATGCTTTGCCTTTAGCGCTCCTATCTACAAGAATGACTGTGCATTTGTGAATGGGTTTGAGTCCGTGAGGTTGTGTTTGGTCGGCCGGCGAATATTTGGGGCATACCAAGACCAACCAAGTTTAGTGACCTTGAGTACCCTGTGTTGCTTGATTACTTGCACGAACTGACGGCTAAACTGCATGTTTTACACCAACAGGTCTATGACAGTTTGCCACAGGCTTCTGAAGATCCAGGCCATACCATTGAACCCGGCTCGTGGGTCTTCATTAAGAACTTCCAGCGGAGCAAGAACGATCAGCCTCGTTGGACAGGACCACATCTAGTTCTCCTGTCTACACGTTCTGCAGTTCGAGTGCAAGGCAAGAAACACTGGATCCACGGCGTACACTGCAAACGGGCTCCATTGCCCTTACCGTACGACCGGTGGGTCCAGGAAGGACTCCCAGACTCTGAAACAGAAACTGTTCCACGATTTTTGCCATTCAGCGATGCCAGTCTGATTGAAACAAACTCTGAGAAAGAAAGTGACGATCTCTTGCAAGAAGCTGTGCCTCCTTTGAATCGATCGAACACTACTGAGCCTGATCTTTTATTCAAAGAACAAACATTGCCTGGAAAAGATAGTTATAATTTGCGACCAAGAGTCGTGGGACTAATAAAATAAATGAAGTTTTTATGATTTTTCTGTTTACAGGTTAACTCTCCACCGAGGATCTACTCATTTTTGTTTTTCGAACCGCCATCAGGGTTCAGCTGTAGGGTCGCGGTTGCCGAAGTCTTTGGAGTGCAAGCCTGAGACACTAGGTCGAAGGTTCTGGTTGGCCTAAGGGAGTTGCCCTGGGTTGACAGAGGCATTCCTTAGCATAGAACACCCTCCATCGCGAGCAGCATATTTAGTTAGGATGGATTTCTTCGAGTTGGAGAGACCTGTAAGGACAATGACTTTTAAGAATAAGATATACAAACTAATCACACGGAAAAGATTTTTAATATTGTGTTTGTTTTTGCTATTGAGTTAATGATATTTTTAATTGGTTATGTGACATTCTCTTTTAAAATGCCCCTCGCTGAGATTGTGAGGAAATATGGATTCACTCCGGTGTCTTACGCTGACGACACCCAACTCCTCTACCCTTTCCATTCTCTCAGCGCTAATGTTAGGGAAAATTTCGCTGAAGGAATGAGGGCTATTTCCAATTGGATGGCTTTCAACCGCCTCCAATGCAACGTCGGCAAGACGGAACTAATGCTCTTTGGAAAAGCCTCTATACTGTGGTCCCCTGAGTGGTGGCCCCTGGATCTAGGTCCGGTACCCTCCCCAAAATCAACAGTAAAGAACTTGAGGGTGAAGTTAGATCAAAATCTAACCTTAAAAGAACATGTGAACGTGATTGCGGGGGCATGTTTCCATACCATTGGACTGTTGAGACGAATCTTCCCCTATCTCCCGGACAATTACAGAAAGACCCTTGTACAGACCATGGTAATAAGTCGCCTTGACTACTGTAACGGGCTCCTGATACAAGCCAATGAGGATGCCATAAACCGTTTACAGGTGGTACAGAATACGGCGGCAAGATTGATTCTGAATGCCCCCCCAAGAACCCCCTCCAAGCCTTTACTAAAAAAAACTTCACTGGCTCCCAATACGGCAACGTGTTAAATTTAAAATCTGTTGCACCGTCCACAAGTGCCTATTCGGGAATGGCCCCAAATATCTGAGTCAAACACTACACCCCTACAAACCAGATAGATCCCTACGCTCAAGTAACCAATTGCTGATAAAAACCCCTCTTGTAAAAAAAACCAGACAGGGCGGCCGTGCCTTCTCTTTGGTGGGGCCCACCCTATGGAACAACCTGCCCTTCAGCATAAGACAAATTTCCAACCATCTCGCTTTCAGGAAAAAGTTAAAAACCATACTGTTCCTAGAAATATAATTGGATCGTTCTGCTTACCAGGTTTCAGCTCACTTACTACAACTCCTCTATATGTACATCTAAAATGAGCAAAGCGCGGAGATACCCCGTAAGGAGTTTATTCTTGCGCTATATAAGAAATTAAATAAATAAAATAAATAAAAAATTAAATAAATTTATTCCCACTGTACAACCTACACCCCCACCTACTATTTCTTCTCATTCTTTTTATCCTTTGCCTGAACATGAGGTAGTTAGACGACTGGAATTTCCCAATAATTCCTTTATTCAACTTTTGCACCAACACCAGTTAGTGATGAATACAACGAATTGTTGGATTTGTGGCCTAATGCCCCATACGACTGAAAAAGGTATTCCGTACTTGGTTTTGCCTTTTAGTTTAAATGGTTCTATTTGGGCTTACAGAACGATGTTTATCTATGCCCATAGTGTCTATCCCCAACGTTCACCGAAAGACAATCCGAAGAATAGTGCTGTAGCTAGAGGCATAGTCAACATGGTTAAAGGGACTAATGCAGTTGAAACTATTCCGAAAGAAGAGAAGCAACCATATAGTGGTTGGGATGTTACTGGATATGGAGTTAGTTTGAGTGTTAACCAGCGAGCAAAAAGTTCTCCACCGATTTGGATAGTGCCCCATCAGGGCCGCTATTGTCTGCAGGGTAATGGCAAGAATCCGAGAGCTCAGCTAGGGAAGAGCATTTGTACTGACACCTATGTATTTACGTCTCAGACTTCCCCAGCATTTCTAGCCGCTAAGGATACTTACTTTGTTTGCTACGATAAAGCATATACATGGTTGCCCCCTGACTTTTCGGGTACATGTTTTGTTTCCTTCCTGTTGCCTCCCACTTTTACAGCTGCGGCAGATTACCATAAGACGAGAGTTGCTAGAGGTGTCTTCAGTCAGGAAGATACTGCAGGGCAATAGTTAGGAGACTTCTTTAAGGGTTTTCTGCCGTTCTGGAATATTCGCCAGTTGACGAGAGTGGTTGAGTCCACCATAGTCGAAACTGCCGGTGCCTTTAGTAACTTGACTGCTGAGCTCCAGTCGGATAGACTTATTACACTTCAGAATAGGGTTGCTCTTGATGTCATACTATCAGACCGAGGTGGAGTATGTAAATTGATTCAATCAAGCTGCTGCGTTTTCATTCCAGACAACGCTCCGTCAGTCTTCCAGGCCATTTCCAAGCTACATAAGATCTCCGATTCTGTCCATTTAGATAAAGGGGATTGGTCGTTGATGGGATGGTTCTGGGGATTGATATCCACTTGGGGATGGAAAATTCTGATTGTCATTGGGATGGTCTTAGCTATCCTTTTCCTGTTCTGTCTCTGTGTACAGTGTGCTCCTGCTATTTGTGGCCTTTGTGCAACTTCGTGCGCAAGGAGACCTGTCCAGAGAGAGGTACTAAGTACAAGGATGATGCTACAGCAACATATCGATGATCTTATGAATATAGATCCAGATTCAGATTGACATGGGTTTGGGTTTGTTGCCTATGTAAGGGCAAAAGGAGGGTCTGTAGTTCCGTAGTTTGAGGGTCTGAGGTTCGGTGGTTCTAAACCCATTCAATAAAGGTCATCGGAAATAGACGATTTTGGTGTCAGCGGACCGCAAATCATGAGTGCGGTGTGTACCAGTGTTTTCGCAGTAATCGATCAATGAGAACACTACATATTTAGGGATTTCGTTGGAACCTTCGGTTCCATTTTGTGAATGGCAGCCATTTTGTGTGGTTGCCCTCACATAGGCCGATGACTACGGCTGAACGAGTTCTTGGGACACGTACACCTTAGCTGACTTCTGAATGACCTGGCCGAACTGACTCCCTTGCCCGAGGCGGACCTCGCTGAGCCAGTTCCTTGTTAAGCAGCTGGTCAGATGAAGATCAAAGAGCAGGACGTGCTGGAGTTTACAGTACACTGCACCCACCTTTCTATCTTGCTTCCAATCTGTTTCTGCTCCTTCCTTAACGACAATCAATGATTTGGGTTGAGGTTTTATGATGGGTTTGTGCGGCCTGATCGAACAAGAAATTGGAATGTGCTTGGTCATTTCTGGTGGGCTGGACAATGGAAAATGGGATTGTCGTTATACGATATGTTTGAATCATGACCATGTGATTGGCTAGTTTGTATGTAACTGATGCCACCTTTGGAATGTGATTTTTGGCATAAAAGACCATGCTCCGCTCATTGAATTTGTGCAGTCTCTAGCGAATCACCCGTGTCGTGCTTCGTAGACCTCTGTTCCTGGTTGCAGCCAATAAACTTTGGTCTTTGACGTCATCAAGAAGCGTCCCGTGTCTCTGTTTGCCAAGGCACTGGAACTCTAAGGCATCGAGCGTTTTCCCTGATGCCGCTAGGTTCTAAAAACCTGGTCCTTCACTCTGGTAGATTACTTACATCTTCAGGGGGTCCTCATTTACCCATACCTGGGCGATTAGTTGGTCCATGCTCCATCTCAGGATCAACTGCTTGTGGATCGGGAGGTGGTGTGTTTTGCGTTACATGCTCATGAGTTTCTTTTGAATCTTCCCAAATGTCAGTTGGAGCAGTCGCAGGACCTAGTTGTCATTGGGGCGCGCTTTCGCAAAAATATGAACAGGGTGTTCCTGCCTGTTTCTCGTGCTGCGACTTTATGTTCCCTTGCTCAGCGGTTCTTGGCGGGGGATCCTTTCCAGTCCGTCTGAGGTACGGCTTCTTGGTCTCATGGCGGCAACAGTGTTTATGGTGGCTTGGGCTCGGTTTCATCTCAGGCCTCTGTGGTTGTATCTGTAGACCCGTTGGAATCACATGTCACAGAATCTGGTTCTTCAAGTTCCGGTGGCTCCTTCCCTCCTCCCTGCTGTGCACAGATGGACATTGTCGGACCATCTTTCTCTGATGCTGCCTTGGCAGTCCATTTTGACGGTAGTTCTGACGACAGAGGCTAGTGCCTTCAAGGGGTGGGTGGGTGGGTGGGGGAGTGGGGGAGACTTTGGATTTCCAGTCCCTTGAGGAGGGGCGGCCTTCCTGGAAGGAGATGACTGCGGTGTCCCGGGCTGTGATGGGATTCCGCGTGCATTTGTTGGGTCGCAATGTGGTGGTCCATTTGGACAATATGGTTTCAGTGGCATATCTGAACCATCAAGGGGTTTCCAGGTCTAAGTCTCTGAATGCAGTCGTGATTCCACTGTTTTGTTGGGCGGAGGGGCATCTGTTGTCTCTTTGCTGTTTACATTCGGGGGATGGACAATGGTGTGGTGGATGCCCTCAGCAGGTTTTTACCCGCCTTCTGACTCCAGAGGCTTTTCGGCTCATGTGTGGGAGGCTTGGTCTTCCTTTTCGCGACCTCTTTGCTTCCCGGCACAAAACACAGCTGACATGGGGGGTGGGTGCTCTATCCTTTCCTTGGTCTTCCCGCCTCCTGTATGCCTTTCCTCCTCTGGCTCTGATCCCCTGGTTTTTGGCTCACCTCTTTCTGAAGGCTGTGGTCTGTGCAGGGTCCCTGGTTCCTCCTTTGCTTTCTGTCCCCTCTGCAGTCGGCCACGATGTGGTCTCTCCCGCAGCTGTGGCCGTCGGTGTGGAAGTTGAGGCAGGAGTATAGACGTAGAGGCTTCCCTCAGCATTTAGCTCTGGCTTTGCAACAGTTGTGCAGGCCTTTCACCTTGAAATCCTATGGGCATCATTGGAGGAATTTCCAACGCTGGTGTGGTGTTCTAGGTTTGTCCCCTCTGGAGTGCTCTTTGCCGGAAGTGCTCCAGTTTCTCTGGGGAGGCTAAGAGAAACGGTTAGCTGTTTCCACTTTGCGGGCTCAATGGGCGGCAATTAAGGCTTTTCGTTCCCCTTGGGTGAATTTGTCGGATGTGGAAGATTTGGTCTTGTTGCAGAGTTTCTCGTTGTCTCGCCCTGCGCTGCGGCAGTCTTTTCCTTTTTGGGATTTGCCCCTGGTTTTGCGGGCTCTTGTGGCTCATCCGTTTGAGCCTTTGTCGGAGGTCGACGTCAAATTTCTGACTTTGAAAGTGGTCTTTCTGATGGCCAATACTTTGGCTTGGCGCCTTGGGGAATTGGGTGCTCTGATGGCTCGGAAGCCATTTCTTTCGTTTTCAGATGATGGTGTGGTCCTCCAATTGGATTCGGCCTTTGTCACCAAGGTTTCTTCTCAGTTCCATAGTTTCCAGGAGTTGGTGTTGCCTGCTTTGGATTTTGCTCCGGTCAGCTGATGATCTTCCTTGGCCTTTGATGGATGTGTGCAGGGCTTTGCGTGTCCATCTTGATCATACGAGCTCCTTTCGGAAGTCTGATTCCCGGTTTGTCTCTTTTGGGGTGGCCTTTCATAGGGGGGTGGGAGGCTTCTTCATCTTCCATTGGTCGCTGGCTGAAGCAGGTCATTGTGTCGGCTTACTTTCTTTCGGGTGCCCCTCCTCCGGCTGGAGTTTAGCGGCATTTTACCCGTGGGGTGGTGGCTTCATGGGCAGAGCTGGGGGGTGGGGGGGCAGTCCTTGTCCGAGATCTGTAGGGCGGCTACTTGGGCTTCCTCTAACACTTTTGTGCGGCATTATCGAATCCAGAATTTGCTGGGGGATGATGCTAATTTTGGTTTGGGGGTTCTGCGGGCTGTGTGATCCTGAATTTCTCGACCTTTTTCTTTCAATAAGACACTAGGTTTGCAGTCTATGTTTGTCCAGGTGGTTTGTTGTTGATGAATGCTGGTGTTTGCTTGGGTATTCACACTATTTTATGAATGGGACGAGGACAGGAGGGGCCTGGGATCTTATGCCCTATTACTTACCAGTAATCTTTATTACTCCTGGTCTCGTTGTCCTCGTCCCATTCATTACCTGCCTCCCGGTCTTGCCGGCCTTCATCTGGGCTTCGTATTTCAGGAGAAATGCTGGTATAGGTACACTTTTGTACTTCCGGGGGGAGGTGTTCGGGGTAGGGCCAGCATTCCTTCATTCTTTTTTTTCTGTAATGAGATAGTATTATGTCACTATTTTATGAATGGGACGAAGAAAACAGGACAAGGAGTAATAAAGATTACCAGTAAGTAATAGGGCATATCACATGCTTTGCACAGTTCAATTGTCACACAGTTCACTTTACCAAATCTCTAACTTCAATCACAGAAAGAAAAAGAAATGTAGGAAAACACAATTACTTTTGACCTCGGTCTCTGAAAGCCAGCAAACATGACAAGATAAGATTTAACGGCATCTTTATTGCGCTCTCACTTTGTGGGCAATAAAGATGCCTTTAAATCTTGTTCTCTTGTCACATTTGCTCCATTTTCAGAGACCACGGTCAAAAGTCAGTTTGCCTTCCTACAGTTATTTTTTGTTCCGTGACTGAAGTTAGAGGATTTTCAGCTCGAAAATTACTCGTCCTCATTAAATCTTGCTCAACAATATGAGTGGATTTTTCAAGCCCTCTAATGTCACCAATTTCTCTTGCCCTGAAAAAAAATATATATATATATATCAGGGGTCTCCAACCTTTACTGTAGTGAGAGCTACTTCTAAATCAGTGAAAATCGTCGTGAGCTACTAAAGGCCAAGCAACTCGCGCATTTTTCGGAGACACCTCCCACACCCTCATTCATTGTCTTTAAGCCTAGTTTGTTTGTGCCCATACTGTGGTTTGAACAAGATACATAGACCTATGAAGCTGTTCAAAGCTGTCGAAAGACAGAAAAGCATAACATAACTGTATATCTGTCTCACACCTCATTCACCACACTGTTCCGCACTGTGTCCCATAACATGAGCTTTAAAACTGAAAGAAGATATAATAAAGTACAGTGGCAGCCAATGTTAAAATCAAAGGGCCTTGCATGTACTGGGCCGCTTTTATTGACTACAACACAAAAGCAAATTTAAAGCGTGCTGTAGTCAGTGAAAGCAGTTCACAGCAGGCAAGCACTTTTGAATTTAACTTTGGCCACCACTGGGGTGGCAGCTCAGTGGCTGCAAGGACCATCGATTTTAAGGTTGGCTGCCACCGTGCTTTGTTACTGAAGGCAGATGTGAAGCGCAGTGGCAGCTGATGTTAAAATCAAAGGCCTGTCACTGAGTAGTTGAGAGGTACTGCGCACTCACGAGTAGCCTCAATGACCAGCAAATGAAAACAGAACACTGAGACAGAGACATAGAGCTGACCCGCCAGCAGAACGCCTCTGGTAAAGCTGCTCAAGCTGAAATTAGACGTGAGGCTCTTCAGGCAGAAATTGTAGAAAAAACAAAGCAAAGAGAACTGTTACTGTTACGCTCTTATCGTCAGGCACTGCACCGAGAGAGGGATAGAATGGGATGCCTTTTAGCCTTGCTTGTTAAAAGAGAACAGTCACCCACTTGTATAATGACCAGTAGAGACACAGAGGGCGCCATAGTAATCACACGAGGGAGGGAATTAATAAAGCATTTCACACGTACTAAAAGACTTTTTAAACTAGCTCAACAAGAGCTATATAATTTAAACAGCAAGAGCGATTTGGATGGAATTCGGTCCAAATGTACTTGTTCAAACACTGCTCATGTTTTATTTAGATAACTCTAATAACGGCATGCACAGGTATCTATTTAAAAAAAAAGAAAGCTCCTCTTGCCCACATACCTGCTGTCTGTCTGCTTCAGCTTAAGGTGGCTGACACTGCATCTCCTGTATGTCAGCATGGAGATCCAATTATGCCTTCAAAACTGCCGCTCCGGCCGCAAAATTGCACGGGTCACAGGATCATAGAACGGAGACCAAAAGGCGCGTGTAGTGGTTCTCCAAGGGTAGCAAACACTGCCCATGCGCGGGCCGACATCAACCACTTCACCCTGCCCCAGTTAGGCTCAAATAGCAGCTGCTTCCTACGGCGGAAGACAAGCTACTGAAAAAGGCCCAAAAACAAGCAAAACGACAATGATAGGATCCTAAAGTGGAAGTCCGGCCGCGAGCTACTGAAAGGGTACCTGCGAGCTACCGGTAGCTCGCGATCGACTGGTTGGCGAATATATATATATATATATATATATATATATATATATATATTACCTACTGGCGGTCGCCAGTAGGTAGTTATAGTTAGGATAATTTTCAATGTTAAATCTCAACATTCTATTTTGAATAACTTTGGCGCCGGTTGACGAATCTGCCTGAAATTTTCAGGAAAATGGTCTCATGGCGGTCCGGTCCTTCCCTGAAAGTTTGGGGGGGATTCGTCAAGCGGGGGCCGAGATAAAAGGGGGGTCCCAAAACGCGTTTTCCCCATGTTAATTTCCATAGGGCGGTCGATTTCACTTTTAGCCCGAACGGCTGAATGGATTTCCACCAAACTTGGCAAAATTGTAGGGACTGGTAGCCCGATGTGCCTTTGCTATGTCTCAAGATATGTGCTCCAGTGGATTTTGAGTAATTTAGGTTCAAAAAAATATATATATCTATAGGCGCTCTCCCGTGCGCGCACCCGAGTGCGCTCCAGGCGCGACACGCGACTTGCGCGCAGGAAGCTGATTGGATCTCAGTTGTCTGTAAACATTCTAAACAGTGCGGAGCGGCCGCCATCTTGTGTCTCGGTAAAATCGAGACACAAGGGGTTTGAAAAAAAAAGGGGCAAATGACCATAAGGGGGAAGAGTAGACCCCCTCTGACCCCCTAGGTTTGATGTAGGGACTAAAATAGGGTCCTGCAGGGCATTAAAAAATTTTTTTCGTTTTGCGCGGGGGAAGCGCATGGTACGCGCACCGGAGAAGCACGGGGAAAATCCAGGACCATATTTATGAAGGCCTTGCGCTGTTAGTTTTGCGCTTCCTGTGCGTCAATTTTTGTGACGCACCAGCGGTGTAAAAAAATGCGCATTGTTATGCAATATTTAAAAAATGACGCATCTATCTAGATGCGTCACTTTTTAAATATAGTGCAACGAGGTACATTTTATTACACTGCTGGTGTTATGCGTCACTTTTCTGTGCGCACTCCTTATGACATTCCAGATGTGTCATATTTAATGTATGACGAATCATGTTGCAGATACAATATGGCGCAGAGTTTTAAAAAGTGACCCATGTACCTAGATGCGTCACTTTTTAAAAAATAGTGTCAGGTATAATGCATGCAGAGGGGGTGTTCCTTGCAAAAAGCTTGGTAATAATGACGCAGTGCGTCACTTTTAGGATGCAGTTGCGCAAAAATCTTGCGCCTGCTTCACAGCAAACCTTTCACATGGTGCTTTTTCCATGTGAAAGGACACATTACTGGAGTTGCGTCACTTTTGTGACGCACTCCTGCAATGCGTTACTTTTGTGTTTACAGATATGTCAGAAATACTCCAGTTTATTCACTGTGTCATAACTTTCTTTTCTAACACTCACCTTCTTTCATTCCTCCTACTTCACTTCCTTTCACCTCTCATACCTTTCTGTTCTTTCTTACTCATTCTCCTTTCAATTATCAATGCACTATATTTCACTTACTCTTCATTTTTTAAGATTATAGCTCTTTGATGAGAATTGGAGGTAGTTCTGAAAAGAACTTTTGGTTTTCTTCTTTTAACTGAAGAGGAACAAAAACAGGGAATAGAAACTGCTCAACAGGAGCAAAAAGAAAAGAAAAAAATTAGGGGTGGGAAGGGCAGTGATGGTTCTCCAATGCCCGAACCATGAGCAGGACACTTTGCTCCCCATAGGTGAGGAGTTGATTGCAGTATCTGCATCTGACGACCCCATGGTTGAATGCAGGTTGAATGTTTGCTACCTGCCCCTGAGATTGTTCTCTTCCAGAAGAAGTTGCTCCTCCTGTTGATGTAGAGGCCCCATCTCTGGGAACCTCCTGTGCCAGAGCCCTGACACTTTCCCGGGCAAAATTCTGGGGGTGCCTCCTCTCCACATGGCGAATCATGGTGTAGTTGCCAAAAGAGTATTTTTTTTGGGGGTTACCCCGTGACAGGACCTGTTTGCAGATCCTGCACTCTACTTTTGGTGCATTCACCTTCTTCTGACCTTCTGGAAACTTAAAAAATTTCCAGATGAAATGTTCCTTCACCTTTGGGGTAGGAGGCTCTTCATCAATGAAGTCATCTTCACTGCTGGATGGTCTGGCAGCCATGATGAATCCAGGAATATGGAGCAGCAAAAAAGGCAGGTCTTTCAGTCACAAAAGTGAAAGAAGAAGTGAAGGAAATGGGTGGGGATTTCATTCATTGTAAAAAAAAACTGTTAGCAACCAATGAAAAGTGTTATTTTAGGGTCACATGACCCGACGCGTTTACGCTGCGCGCTCCGGAGCACTTCCGGGTGCGTTTACGCAGCGCGATCGTAGGCGCTTCCGGGGCGCAAACGTGGCGCGATCGTAGGCGCTTTTCCGTGCGTTTATGCGCCGCGCACGTATGCGCTTCCGAGGGCACTTACGTTGCGCGCCAAAGTGACGTCATCAATCTTTTATAGAAATGCATAATCATTTTCCATATTAAATAAAACAAATTTTATTTGTATGGTACGAAATGTTTTGCATTATTATTAACTTTTCATTCATATTTTTTTTTCACGAACGACAGTTGCGCTCTGGGTGCGCTTTCAGATGAGCTCTCGGAGAAGCTTACAGGAGAGCTTAGCTGAAAGCTTCCCGGAGCGCGCACCCAGAGCGCAAAAGAAAAAAATTAAAAAAAAATATGAATACTTAAAAAAAAACAGCAAATTGTAAAAAAAAAAAAAGGTTAGAAACTCGATATACAAAGGAATTAGCAGTTAAAAAACCTATGAAATTCACTGAAAAAACCATAGGTTTCACACCAGTTATAGTTAGGAATTAGCATTTAAAAAACCTATGAAATTCACTGAAAAAACCATAGGTTTCACACCAGTTATAGTTAGGAATTAGCATTTAAAAAACCTATTAAATTCACTGAAAAAACCGTAGGTTTCACACCAGTTATAGTTAGCTGGAAATTTTACTGATATAAAACCATTGAAATTCCCACGTTATAGTTAGTCGGACTCACTATAACTTGCGCGTGCAATGCACTGCTGATGACATCACATATTACATCACTCATGACATGGTCAGTGACATCACTCATGACACCATCCTTGTGACATAGTGACAGACCTCCTTTCACTATAATGTAACCCTTGAGACACATATTCAAAAATAGAAACTGAAATTTTTAAAAAAATGGAGATACCTATATCAGTTACAACAAGCAATTCAGTAATTCCACTATCTATATACACATCCACTCATTCACCAACAGTTCTATATAGTCACTCATACATATACTCACTCATCATATGAAGTGATACACCTATACATCCTGTTACACACCGACATTCATCCAAAAGTTACTCACACACATATTCACACGTGCAAATAAACTATTGGACATCCATTTATTTGAATATAGAGTTATACACACACTTCCACCTTACTTCTATTTAAAATTACACATATTTATTCTCTTAAACAATCACTTATAGAAACACATACTTATTTAAACAGGAACTCTTACAATCTCTTACTCTCACATATACTCACTTATATACATCAATATTCACATATACCAGATTAAAACATATGTAGTTACTGATAAAGACACTAGTGAGACAGTCATTCACTCACTAACAAACACATATAGACACTCATCCACCCATACAGTCCTGTACATATGTTGTCTTCAAAACACATACAAACAAAGAGTCAGTCACTCATGCATCTATGTGCTAAGTAATACCCCCACCAAACCATATAGACACTCATACTGATACTAATAATAATATCAAATAACCCATATACATACGCATGTTGCTACTTATCAACACATGTAGCCACTTATACACAAAGTGAAACACTAATATATGTATTTAAATTTTTAAACATAACTCACTAATATTTATTTTTCAGAAAGACACATATTCACTGGATGGTGTCATCAGTGATGTCATGAGTGATGTCACTGACCATGTCATGAGTGATGTAATATGTGATGTCATCAGCAGTGCATTGCACGCGCAAGTTATAGTGAGTCCGACTAACTATAACGTGGGAATTTCAATGGTTTTATATCAGTAAAATTTCCAGCTAACTATAACTGGTGTGAAACCTATGGTTTTTTCAGTGAATTTAATAGGTTTTTTAAATGCTAATTCCTAACTATAACTGGTGTGAAACCTATGGTTTTTTCAGTGAATATATATATATATATATATATATATATATATATATATATACATATATATATATATATATATATATGATCTGGGGAGCCGAAGCGTTAGGACGGCAAAACTGCACAAAATAAAATAATTTGCAGTAACTTCAACTGGTTCGTGTCCGTATATGCTGGGAAAGAGGCGAGGACTTTGCCACTGCTCACTTGCGGAGCATTGGAGATTATATATTTATATATATATATATATATATATATATATATATATATATATATATATATACACATACATACATACATACACACACAGTATTGATACAACAGTGCCAAGCACTATGCACCTGCAACATTTGGAAAATTGAACAAACGGCACAGCACACCACCAAGCCACGTTGGCAAAGGAATGCCTTTTAACACTGAAACCAATTGCAAGTCTTTGTAATGGGCAAACATTGACCTTCCTGAAACTAGACAGGAAGCAGTCACATGGCCCACTAACTGAGTCAGGGACCACCCAGCAAAGGTTGACAGATGTTATATAGACAAGCACTTGCAAAGCCAGTAGGTCTCACATATGCAAGAGCTATAGGTTTTGCCAATATGTTTTAGCCATGTTTTACACCTGCATGGCTGCTGCTCAGCATGGCTATAAGTTACTGGCATAGAGTGGCACAGTGTGGAGCCTCAGAGTGACATGCACTGGAGTAGTGTAGAGTGCACTGCCATAGAGTATAGTGACTTAGAGTCAATGGCATTGAGTGCAGTGCACAGAGTGCAGTTTTACAGAATTCAGTGGCGTACAATGCAGAGGCGTAGATTAGAGTTTGCATAGCAGAGTGCAGTGGGGCCCAGTGGAGTGGCGCGGAGTGGATTAGAGTGCAGTGGTGTGGTGTAGAGTGACGCAGAGCAGAGTGGTGTAGAGCTGACCGATGCAAAGGGAAGTGGCGCAGAGTAGAGTGTAGTGCCATAAAGTGCAGTGGAGTAATGCACAGTAGAGTTCAGTGGTGTAGAGCGGAGTAGTGCACGGTAGGGTGGCATAGATTTCAGTGACGGAGAGAGCAGTTTTGTAGAGTGCAGTTACATAAAGTGCAGTGACAGTGAAGCTGTGTAGAGTGCATTTGCGAAGAGTGGACTGGTTAACAGTGTGGTGCCGAAGAGTGCAGTGATGCAGAGTAGATTATTTCAGAGTAGAGTGAAGTGGCGTAGAATGGAGTGTAGCAGGGTAGAGTGCAGTTGAATGCTAAAGATATCTTGAGGACAAACCAGACAGCTGAGACCAAATAATAGGACATTACTAGTTAATAAACCAACAGCAAAATCACAAAAAACATAAACCTATGTGGCTACTAAAATCAGGCAGAATGCTATATGGTGCTGCAACTTGCAATGATAACTCAGAGGCATGTGGAAAGGCACCTACGACGCCATACAAAAGGTAGAATCTAAGTGCCAAAAAGAGGATTTATTCTGCCCAATTGTATTAACTATGTGTGTGCTGCACATACCAGGTCAAGTTATTCATTAACTCAAAAAAACCTTCCAGCTTTTGAAGCGCTGTATGTGTCGGCATGGTTCAGCGTGCCGAGTCAATTTAAAGTACGACTGCAGTTTGACTCTATTAAAGTATTTTTTAATTAAAACAAAAAAGTTAAAACTGGAGGCTGCAGCACGTACAGATGAAGGAGTAGTGGTAAAGAGGCATCCAAGAGGGAGGGGCAGGCTTGGATTGGCACAAAATTGTCCCATCAGGAAGCAGCATTTTTTCAATGCAAGCTTGTTCTTAAACTAAATCTTACTCCACAGTCAAAAGGCAACAGGTAAGGGGGCAGTTCAAGGTGCAGGGCTGCCGTAGGACAGGGAGGGAGATGTGCAAGTTGATCAGGCGGGCGCCCGCCTCTGTCCCAGATCACTCAGAATCTGGCTACCTATGCGAGCACTAGAAAGCGTCCAATGTTGCAGGAACATGCAGTTTTAATCATTTGCATATGAAAAACTAAAGTATGAGTCCTAGCATAGTTCATGTTAAAATCCACATTAAGTTGAATGGGCGCGGGCTGTGGCGAATGGCTGGAATCCTTGCAAAGGGAAGTTACTTTCTGCTGCATTAATGTACTCTAGCAAGCAGAACGCTGGGCAAGAAAAAGTTTTATGTGATAGTCACCAAACTACCCTAACCTCATACACCAACGTCATGAGGTAGTATCATGTGCTTATGGTAGAGGCAAAACTGCATATATCATATTACATACATACATAATTGTGAGTTACGAGGCAACAAGCAAACATAGGCTTGGAAAGATTGCATACCACACCCACCAACAAGGCACCTTCTATGTAGACATTATGCATGCATGGCATCAAAGTAATGCACTTTAATGGTACCCAGATTCTCAAGGCCAACCAAGAAAGAACATGTACCCTATTAACATTTTGCACTGTCACCGTTCAGGAATTGTAGAAAACACAGAGAGAAAACATTTGTCAAGATATTTTATTGTTCAACGTTCCCATGGTAGCAAAAAGATATCATTTCAGTAACACTGCAAATCCTTTCTTTGTCTGCACAGTTTGTCAAAACACAAAATTAATATAATCTACTCTGACGACTTTGTGCCAGCTCGTTCTCTAAAAATGGCATAAAATCTTTGTACAAAAGTTCCCCATAAAACTGCTACCAGTAACAGAAAAATCTCAGATTCTATGAACATAACTTATAATCAAAAACAAATTCTGAGAAAACATCAACACAATACAAAAAAAGGTTCCTCAGTAGACAAGAAATTCATTCTTCTGCAGTTGTGTATACGATTTAAAAAAGCAAAAAAATCATGCAGGTCTCGGGGTAAGTGAGAAAGACTGCCCTAGACCGCGGCTGGTGGACTTATTGTAAAGGCTATTAGAAGATAACTTTATGTGGAACACCATAGTGTACATATGCCGGGAAGGGGTAGAGCAGACATACCTTGGGAGGGGAGTGTTGAGAGGAAGAGAGACAGTGTTTGACAAAGTGGGTTAATGGATGACTGGGAGAAATGCTGAGAAGGAGGAT
The DNA here is from genome assembly GCF_964263255.1 of Lissotriton vulgaris. Taxonomy (NCBI): domain Eukaryota; kingdom Metazoa; phylum Chordata; class Amphibia; order Caudata; family Salamandridae; genus Lissotriton; species Lissotriton vulgaris. The sequence goes on along the minus strand of NC_141697.1, from coordinate 59,078,005 downwards.
TCTTACCAAATCAGGAATAAAAAGTATTTCTGAAGACCATACTTGCTATTACTTAAAAAAAAACCTTCTCTGTTACTTTGAAATTTGTAAGTTAAAAAACAGGCTTACAATGTTATGCTGTGGGACGGGTCATTTAAAAAAGGGTATTTTTTTAAAATGTTGAAACTTTGCAACATCACCCATTTTGAATATGGTGATTTAGCATCATAGCAGATGGAGGTTTAGTGACGTACAGCTATAACCGGCTACTCCAGCAATTTGGGCATCTCTACCTTACCCGGTCAAAACCTGGTTTGGATTGTACAGAAAGGAGAGGTAGGCCATGCTTCCAAAGCACAGACCCAAAACCAATGCACAAGAGACCAAACACAGGAGACTAGCTGGTCAAAGACGATGATGTAAACATTAGGCATAACATAAACTAACACTAAAACGTACACACCATCCCACGAGCAGAAACAATTAACCTCAAATTAAATAAAACAGCTAAGTATCAAGGTAGCCAAGCTATCTGTTCCTTTATGACAGCTGGCACCAGACACACAAGAAACAATTTACAACAGTGAAAAGTACATGAAACTTGGCAACTCTCAACAGAAGGCAACGTTTGGGACCTTAGATTAGAGAAGGAAAAGCAACACCGGTGGCAAGCTCATACAGGCACTTTCCACGCAGTGGCGAGAAGAATTCCAAGTTGGCATTTCACCGTTTATAGCCTCCGTTTCAAATTCCAATATGTTGTTTTTTTGCATTTCACAAAGTATTAACAAAGATGCCACTCCACCCTGATCAAAAGCGATTGTGAAGAGAAATGCTCAACTTTATGAAATGGTTAGCTTCAGGCCTTTCTGTCGTCCCAACTTTTTGCACTTTATATGAAAAGAGAAAGCCACTCCTTGCCCCAGAAATTTGGGAACATCTATTGAAGACTCCAAGTTATTGGCTCCTACGTCCTCCATTAACTAGGGCTTGGTGAGTTGCACCTTTAAGTTCAACAGTGTAACTGAGACTCCCAACCAGAAGTTCAGCCACATTGTTAATAACTCACTTAAGCTGAAGTCATTTCAAGAACAGATATTCACGCCTGGACTTTAGCCACAGCCCTGACCTCAATATCATGGATAACCTTAGTTTGTTGCATGGGAAATGGTCAGTTTCTCCAATAGTGTTCCTTAAGAGAAGATTTATGTCATGTTTCATTTTAGTAAGTCAAGGGCACCAGGTTGATTAGGAAGGGTTGGAGTTTGTTTTTTAGGTGGGTTTAGTTCTGCAATTCTGCCTCCTAAAGTAAAAAGGTGGTTTCAGTTCCAAAATCGACTCTGATCTGATTGTCACAATGCTTCGCAACCCTGGCATCTGATAGCGACACTCACCAATGAGCATGGCACTCCGTAGCTGGTGCACAAGCAAGTGGATTGGGCCACCGCCAACTTGTTCCTAAGAACAAACGTTTCAATCACTCCCCAGTAACTGGTCATATTGAACAAGCCATATTTTTAGCTCCCGTTCTTGGCTCGTTTGCACAAAACCAAGTTCTAATGTAGTAAGAAAAGCTTAGATTATACTTCTTCTTTACAGATGTTACTATCTCTCTCCCTCTGTGAAGAAAGCATGCAGCATCAAGAACCCCAGCAAGACAGTTGCCTCTCCAAAACGTCTAATCAGAAGTTGCAGTCAGTTGGAAGCAGAGGATTTTTTTGGTCTTGCAGGAGTCTCAGAGGAGACAGAAAGGGGCTGGTAGTGAAACAGAAAGAGAAGTATTCAGAAGCAGCTGCAGGAATTGGGATGAAAGACGTACAGGGTCAAAGAGTGTGTGTTTTAAAATGCAATAATCACAAATTACTGAGAACGCCGTAGTCGTCGCCAAGCGTGAACATACAAATTCATCCTCGTGTTTGATCAAAACACATTTTCAAAAAGTTTAAGCATTACAAAGCTTCATATACTGAAGAGAATCATATTCCCTGTGTAGAAATGGAATGTAGTGGCTGCCAATCAAAGTTCACTCATTGGGTCTCCCTGAAACAACATCTACAGCATCATATGTATTCACAGAGCATTCTATGCTGTAAAAAGCAATGGCGAAAACTGAAGTATTTGACGAAGTTGCGTTTTCACATTCACACTCCGGGCTACGCAAGGCAGCACATTTACGGAGGATAGATTCAGGTTTTAGATACCCGCTCTGACATTTGCAGGCATCGCTATTGATGGGTAACCAGAATCGGCAAGGAGATTCGTCAAGACTTCGATGGGCTTGTTAGAAAAGAGGTTGGTATTAGGACACCCAAAGATGCTCTTGAGATGCACACTGGTATGTACCTCTTTCCAGACACCAGCTGCAGAAGTGACAACAGTCTAGCATAGACCTATGTCCTGAATGATTTCACATAAATTATTAAAAAAGCTTTGTGAGACTTTGTGGTGGTGGTAAACCTAACTAGAAAAAAAATTCTCCCAGTAAACAAACTATGTAACGGAGGTCTGGGCATGCCTCCCGTTACGATTCATACTGTAGCTTCCCTGTTTTTTTGTTTCAAGTTCTAAAACATACATTTCAGCTAGTACCTCCTATAACCCCCGCCTCCTCCACCACCGTAGCCACCTCGGTTACCACCTCCCCCATAGCCTCCACCACCTCCTCCATAACCTCCCCTGGCTCCACCCCCTCCTCCATAGCCACCTCCTCCACCATAGCCTCCACCACCCCCTCCTCGTCCACCACCACCTCCTCTGGTAAATCCGCCACCGCCTCCACCTCCTCCTCTTCCGCCACCTCCCCCTCTTCCGCCACCTCCCCCTCTTCCGCCACCTCCCCAGCCACCCCTTCCGCCACCATCCTGTCTCTTCTGCCAAGGAGGCATTTCTGCAGCTGGAGCCTCAATTTCAGAGGGTCGGCCACCCCGGTCTGGAACTCTTCCCATCAAGACCTGTGCAACGAAAAATGGGAACAATAAAATCTCTTGAATTATGTAACCAATTGAAGAGGTAAACTTGTTATTTCACAGTTGTTACTACTTACTTTTTTGATAACCAAAAATTAGAAGTCCTCATCATCCGTAACTCCTCCATCAGCTACAAATCGGACCACAAGACCCCGCCTCTGAATGCTCTAATTTCTACAAAGCCACAAGACCTATAACTGGTGAATGCTATATCACTAAAAGTTTGGATCACAAGTAGCACCACCAGTGACTCTTCTACCGGCACAAGACTTGCAAAACATTTCACCAGCGAATCCTGCATCCGCTACAAGACTATCCGACCACCTCGGAATCATCCACCAGGTACAGAACTGATCAAAAGATGTTCATCACCAGCTGCTACAAGAGTGACCACCAACACCTTTCAATATCATTACATATCCAAGCTGTAACTTCCTGGGAAATATTAATAATTCCAGAACTCCCTTATGAAAGCATTTTCATCCATGCTTCCCCACAGATATTGGGGGGTGGGGGTATCTCTAAAAACGTATTTCCCCATAAATTTGATTTCAAATTCCCTCTCCAGTAAGTTCCAGGTCACTGGAAGATGTCACCACCATGTATGATGAAGGCACAGAAATCCCTTCAGACAATGTTGTGGAGCTGTAACTTGGGTGAAACACAAACGTCTCAGAAACACAATATTGCAGCCTTGCACGCTACACATCGGCCTAAGCTAAAGAAGGGCTCGAATTTAAGGACTGTTTCCAACATCTACCCAAAACACCTTCTTAATATGCAACCTGGATAGATTTATCAATTAGCACAGTGGGGCTTATTTAGCTGAAGCCATTATCATATTCTGAAGAATGTCATCAAGCCTTTACAGTCTTCACAAATGAATCAGACATATTAATGTAAGTCTTTAAGTACATTTTGTTGCAAAAATACAAGAATGGAGATGGTTAGGAATCAATTTTCAGCAACCCCTAATACAAACCCTTTGTGTATTAGAGACACATTTAATCTCAGGGGTCTGTCCACACATTTTTAAGAATCGCCAAGTGCTTTTGTGCAATACGACTGGACATGGAGAAACAACAAGGTGATGGAAGGAATTATGAATTTAATCTCTGCCACTGGCCACATTCCGAACCATCGTTTTTCGCCCACTATTACATTCTAGACAAAGACCCCAATTATGCAAATCAGCATTGGTCCTGCTCCAATAGGAAAAAAGTCCAGCTTTACTGCCAAGACCTAAGTAAGGCGAAACCAGACTCTGGTTGTTTGTGGCAATGTCTGCGGGTGCCTCGCCTGAAATTTAGGGATGGACTGATCCCATGAGGAACAGAGTCGGTACTGACTTGCATAAGGCGGACCTCTGTCTAAAGTGGCATGGTGGGAGAAAAACTATGGACTGGAATGTTTAGCATTCCGGGGTTAGGTTTGCCTATTTGAGAAATGCAACAAATATATCACACATTTGTTTTACGCATATATATATATATATATATATATATATATATATATATATATATATATATATTTATTTATTTATTTTTTTTTTTTTTTCTTGAAATCTTTCGGTTGCACGGAGTTATCAATGCAGAGTTTGCACCAAAAGCCTGAATATGCTAGAAAAAAAATACATTATATATATATATATATATACATACATACATATATATACATACACACACACTATATATATGTGTGTGTGTGTGTGTGTGGGTGAACAAACACCGCAAAGAAAATGCATGTTTGAACAACCCAGCGAGAGAGAAATCCCTAGGCAATTGTAGAATTACTATTGTTTCGAATCTCCGAATACCTACATCATATGAAAATACTTTTTTTATGGACTCAGTGTAACACTCAAAAAATCTGTTTTTTTTTTAAATTTACAATTTCAATTTGAAATAATTAAAAACAAAATGTATTACAATATCCAAGTCAATTATTAAAATATCTTTGCATTATATTTTATATGTAGATAACATATACATTCGTTTTAATGTAAATGATCAGTTACATAAAATGCACATACTCTTACTGTTTGAACAACCCAACACATTTTTTTTTTTAATTCTGTCACAAAGGGGCACAAACACCCTGCACTAAGAGGAATAAAGATCACCAAAATCTACCTGTTTACACAAACATTGACTGCAAGTTTGAAATCAGTACATAGTTTTATTTTCATAGTGCAGAGCCGACAATCAACATTCCTTAAATATATGTGGCAAGATTGGGATGGTGTGAATCATTGCAATTAGACCAATACAGACCGAAGAATGTCAGGGAGCTGCATTTATGGGACTTGCCATCAATCAGGTACAATCTGCCCATTAGATCAACATTAGATCATCAATGTATTTCTTGCACCCAATCTGGTTAGCAATATTTTTCAAAATAATCTGGTAGAAGAATGAATGAATGCAACGAGAACACAATACCAAGGAATGGATTCAAGCCGATTCTTAAAACTAGGGCCAGTGATCGCTTGTTTGGAGGTTAACAGAATCAGCCACAACAGATAATATGCATTCTGAATATTAACACACACCACACATAAATCCACATTGCATTTAATTTGGTCAATTGGGAAACCATCTGCTCTGTGTTTTATTTAATGACGAACAATGCTATGAATTTCCAAGAGTTAAAAGGGGGTTAGTTCAGACCTACTTCAGTATATTGTGTGAACTGAGGGGACAATTTCACCCGGGGACTACAACAGAATTAACTATACCACCTTTGAAGTTCTGGCTGTACTGGAGTCTGTTGTCTTCAAGGAATAAATAATGCCTTCGAATACTAACTTTTTGGGTCACAAAGAATGCTTTTTGCGATTTGTTTTCAGAACACCACTGAAAAATATATTTTGATTACATTTACCAAAGTACAGCTGATTATATCTTAGAAAAATATGTATTGCACTTTGTGGCATGAACTGCAGTCTTACTTTGCCTGCTATCCTCTGTCAGCCCACCTCCCTTCCACCGCATGGGGGACCACGCGCAATCAGGATGGAGGGTTCCGAAGCTACAAAATGGAGAAGAGTTCACATCCTTCTGTCTGCACCCAGGCTTCCCCGCATGTGCCGGCCATGGCTCCCCATCAATTCCGTTTTCTCGGCCTTCCAAGAGGATAAACATATGTAGCCCCATGAAAGGGGGGCAGAGGGTTGGATGCTTAATGGAAGAAGGGCTGATGAAGTTACAGCACAGGCTTCAAGCGAAGTTCAAGCAGTGAAGCAGCACAATATCACTGGGTTGCAACAAAGAAAGAGCTCAGCTGAGGAACTTCGTCAGACATATGGGCCAAACGAAGGCAGATGGTCCAGGGAGGACTTTAAGCACGCCCCGCTTCCAGGGACTTCCAGCGCGCCCCGCTTCCAGGGACTTCCAGCGCGCCCCGCTTCCAGGGACTTCCAGCGCGCCCCGCTTCCAGGGACTTCCAGCGAGCCCCCGCTTCCAGGGACTTCCAGCGAGCCCCCGCTTCCAGGGACTTCCAGCGTGCCCCGCTTCCAGGGACTTCCAGCGTGCCCCGCTTCCAGGGACTTCCAGCGCGCCCCCGCTTCCAGGGACTCCCAGCGCGCCCCCGCTTCCAGGGACTTCCAGCGCGCCCCGCTTCCAGGGACTTCCAGCACGCCCCGCTTCCAGGGACTTCCAGCACGCCCCGCTTCCAGGGACTTCCAGCGCACCCCGCTTCCAGGGACTTCCAGCGCGCCCCGCTTCCAGCACGCCCCGCTTCCAGGGACTTCCAGCGAGGCCCCGCTTCCAGGGACTTCCAGCGAGCCCCCGCTTCCAGGGACTTCCAGCGAGCCCCCGCTTCCAGGGACTTCCAGCGAGCCCCCGCTTCCAGGGACTTCCAGCGCGCCCCGCTTCCAGGGACTTCCAGCGCGCCCCCGCTTCCAGGGACTCCCAGCGCGCCCCCGCTTCCAGGGACTCCCAGCGCGCCCCCGCTTCCAGGGACTTCCAGCGCGCCCCGCTTCCAGGGACATCCAGCGCGCCCCACTTCCAGGGACTTCCAGCGTGCCCCGCTTCCAGCACGCCCCGCTTCCAGGGACTTCCAGCGCGCCCCGCTTCCAGCGCGCCCGCTTACAGGGACTTCCAGCGCGCCCCGCTTCCAGGGACTTCCAGCGCGCCCCGCTTCCAGGGACTTCCAGCGCGCCGCGCTTCCAGGGACTTCCAGCGCGCCGCGCTTCCAGGGACTTCCAGCGCGCCGCGCTTCCAGGGACTTCCAGCACACCACGGATCCAGGGACTTCAAGCACACTACAGATCCAGGGACTTCAAGCACACTACAGATCCAGGGACTTCAAGCACACTACAGATCCAGGGACTTCAAGCACACTACAGATCCAGGGACTTCAAGCACACTACAGATCCAGGGACTTCAAGCACACTACAGATCCAGGGACTTCAAGCACACTACAGATCCAGGGACTTCAAGCATACCACGGATCCAGGGACTTCAAGCATACCACGGATCCAGGGACTTCAAGCATACCACGGATCCAGGGACTTCAAGCACACTACAGATCCAGGGACTTCAAGCATACCACGGATCCAGGGACTTCAAGCATACCACGGATCCAGGGACTTCAAGCATACTACAGATCCAGGGACTTCAAGCACACTACAGATCCAGGGACTTCAAGCACACTACAGATCCAGGGACTTCAAGCACACTACAGATCCAGGGACTTCAAGCATACCACGGATCCAGGGACTTCAAGCATACCCCGGATCCAGGGACTTCAAGCACACTACAGATCCAGGGACTTCAAGCATACCACAGATCCAGGGACTTCAAGCATACCACGGATCCAGGGACTTCAAGCACACTACAGATCCAGGGACTTCAAGCATACCACGGATCCAGGGACTTCAAGCATACCACGGATCCAGGGACTTCAAGCATACCACGGATCCAGGGACTTCAAGCATACCACGGATCCAGGGACTTCAAGCATACCACGGATCCAGGGACTTCAAGCACACTACAGATCCAGGGACTTCAAGCACACTACGGATCCAGGGACTTCAAGCATACCACGGATCCAGGGACTTCAAGCATACCACGGATCCAGGGACTTCAAGCATACCACGGATCCAGGGACTTCAAGCATACCACGGATCCAGGGACTTCAAGCATACCACGGATCCAGGGACTTCAAGCATACCACGGATCCAGGGACTTCAAGCATACCACGGATCCAGGGACTTCAAGCACACTACAGATCCAGGGACTTCAAGCATACCACAGATCCAGGGACTTCAAGCATACCACAGATCCAGGGACTTCAAGCACACTACGGATCCAGGGACTTCAAGCATACCACGGATCCAGGGACTTCAAGCATACCACGGATCCAGGGACTTCAAGCACACTACAGATCCAGGGACTTCAAGCATACCACAGATCCAGGGACTTCAAGCATACCACGGATCCAGGGACTTCAAGCACACCACGGATCCAGGGACTTCAAGCATACCACGGATCCAGGGACTTCAAGCATACCACGGATCCAGGGACTTCAAGCATACCACGGATCCAGGGACTTCAAGCATACCACGGATCCAGGGACTTCAAGCACACTACAGATCCAGGGACTTCAAGCATACCACAGATCCAGGGACTTCAAGCATACCACGGATCCAGGGACTTCAAGCACACCACGGATCCAGGGACTTCAAGCACACCACGGATCCAGGGACTTCAAGCATACCACGGATCCAGGGACTTCAAGCATACCACGGATCCAGGGACTTCAAGCATACCACAGATCCAGGGACTTCAAGCACACTACAGATCCAGGGACTTCAAGCACACTACAGATCCAGGGACTTCAAGCACACTACAGATCCAGGGACTTCAAGCATACCACAGATCCAGGGACTTCAAGCACACTACAGATCCAGGGATTTCAAGCATACCACGGATCCAGGGACTTCAAGCATACCACGGATCCAGGGACTTCAAGCATACCACAGATCCAGGGACTTCAAGCATACCACGGATCCAGGGACTTCAAGCACACTACAGATCCAGGGACTTCAAGCATACCACAGATCCAGGGACTTCAAGCATACCACGGATCCAGGGACTTCAAGCACACCACGGATCCAGGGACTTCAAGCACACCACGGATCCAGGGACTTCAAGCATACCACGGATCCAGGGACTTCAAGCATACCACGGATCCAGGGACTTCAAGCATACCACAGATCCAGGGACTTCAAGCACACTACAGATCCAGGGACTTCAAGCACACTACAGATCCAGGGACTTCAAGCACACTACAGATCCAGGGACTTCAAGCATACCACAGATCCAGGGACTTCAAGCACACTACAGATCCAGGGATTTCAAGCATACCACGGATCCAGGGACTTCAAGCATACCACGGATCCAGGGACTTCAAGCATACCACAGATCCAGGGACTTCAAGCATACCACGGATCCAGGGACTTCAAGCATACCACGGATCCAGGGACTTCAAGCACACCACGGATCCAGGGACTTCAAGCATACCACGGATCCAGGGACTTCAAGCATACCACTGATCCAGGGACTTCAAGCACACCACAGATCCAGGGACTTCAAGCATACCACGGATCCAGGGACTTCAAGCACACCACGGATCCAGGGACTTCAAGCACACTACAGATCCAGGGACTTCAAGCATACCACGGATCCAGGGACTTCAAGCATACCACGGATCCAGGGACTTCAAGCATACCACGGATCCAGGGACTTCAAGCATACCACAGATCCAGGGACTTCAAGCATACCACGGATCCAGGGACTTCAAGCACACCACGGATCCAGGGACTTCAAGCATACCACGGATCCAGGGACTTCAAGCATACCACTGATCCAGGGACTTCAAGCACACCACAGATCCAGGGACTTCAAGCACACCACAGATCCAGGGACTTCAAGCACACCACAGATCCAGGGACTTCAAGCACACTACAGATCCAGGGACTTCAAGCACACTACAGATCCAGGGACTTCAAGCACACTACAGATCCAGGGACTTCAAGCACACTACAGATCCAGGGACTTCAAGCACACCACAGATCCAGGGACTTCAAGCATACCATGGATCCAGGGACTTCAAGCATACCACGGATCCAGGGACTTCAAGCATACCACGGATCCAGGGACTTCAAGCATACCACGGATCCAGGGACTTCAAGCATACCACGGATCCAGGGACTTCAAGCATACCACGGATCCAGGGACTTCAAGCACACCACGGATCCAGGGACTTCAAGCACACTACAGATCCAGGGACTTCAAGCATACCACGGATCCAGGGACTTCAAGCATACCACGGATCCAGGGACTTCAAGCACACTACAGATCCAGGGACTTCAAGCACACTACAGATCCAGGGACTTCAAGCATACCACAGATCCAGGGACTTCAAGCACACTACAGATCCAGGGACTTCAAGCATACCACGGATCCAGGGACTTCAAGCATACCACGGATCCAGGGACTTCAAGCATACCATGCTTCCAGAAAGTGTGGGGTGTTGCGAACCCGTGAATAAGAACATTACGGGCCTCCTGTATACATTCTTTGAATGTCCCAGTAGCAATTCACTATTTCCATCCACTAGCTGCAATAGGACTTGCCTTCCCTTGTCCCTGCTCTCCCTCCCCAAAGGGAGGAAGAGCAGTTGCTCAACACAGAGCTGGCCTGCTCCACTTGCTGCCCCCAACGCACAGCCTGCCCACTTCTCTAACATACCCGGTCTTCCTTCTCGCTTTGCAGCAAACCTAACCCACCTACAACCCTTGAAGCGTTGTTTCCCATGTCCACAACTGCACAGCACTTCATTGTTTCTTGCTAGTTTTGCACTATAGAACAGCACATACACTCACTGATGTGACTACCGCTTCATCTCAGGTTTGCAGCCTCCTCATCCAAGACACACTTTGGTAGGAACAGCCTTGACATGGCTGAGGGGAGCCCTTCACATTGGTATTGTAGATAGGGCTGCCGTTTCAATGCTCCAATGGTTGTTAAACAAGAACTCTGCATTCCACATAGTACATGGTGTCCTATTACGAGAACAATATATTATTGTAGAGTAGCTCATTCAGAAGAGGATGGAGAGACAGACCTTTGGCTTTACATATCAAAGACTCCTGGTCTTGGGTAAGTGTGGAGGTAGGTATTCCACCATTTCTTTTCACCACCCACAACCCTATCAGCAGCATTTTCAGGTGGAGTGCCTGCCAGAGATGAAGAAACATCTGGCGCCACAGACTGGTCTATGAAGCGAGATGTTTATTATGATGACCCTTGTGAAGATTCTATTGTCCGGGCACAGTGGACAGACTCTATAGCCAATTCAGGAAATACTGCCCACAATAGGATCACTGATAAAATCCACTGGCTCACAGGGAACCGCCCATGGAGAGGCCTTTGTCGCCACACACTCACCTTGTTGATGGCACATACAGATTTCTCCCTGGTTTTGCCACTGCTGGTGCGGATAATATTGGAGAGATCTTCTCTTGCGGCGAACAGATGACCCAATGTGACTGAGGTTTTCGAAGACAGGGCATATCGTTTCGGCTGATAGGCTCTGGCTATTTCATCCGTTTTTGCCTGAAAGATGAAAACATGCATCACTAAGATGAGGAAACTGAGTGCACTGGGTTAATGTCCAGGTCAGATTCAGAATGGCAAAATCTACGAAGAGCAGAAACTGCTTCATAAAGGATTTAAAAATGGCATTTAAAGTAACTTGGCACCCTCCAATTCAAAATGTTCAACAGTATATTAAAAAAAAAACCAGATGACACTCGGAGCTCCTGTACACTCTCAGCTCCCTGATGTAAAACAAACCTTTACAGCTCCTAGATGGGGGGAACAATTGAGGTACAGGCAAACAACATTGTGCTTGAGGGCCATGCACCTTATTCTCTATGGCTGCTCGCTCAGCAGCCATCCTTGCGACACCCTGGTTGGTTCTCACAGTGCAGCACAGGGCACGGGGCTGCCTCCCTGGCAGCCATTGAAGTGGTCGCGCATTACAAATCAGAGCAGCAAGACATAGTTTCAACCTTTACTCCCTCTCCGACTGCCCCTCCACACTTTTAAGGAGACAGAGAGGATGAAAACTGCCAATCTAAACTCTTTCTGAAGGCTTTGCAAAATTAAACACCAATAGTAGGATAAACAAAAACAAAAAAACATTATGCATGGAATAGCTAACTTTGCAATCATGAGGAACAGTGCAGTCAAGTGAAGGAAGATTGATCTGCTTCTGTCCGAGGACAGTCTACAGGTCGTAGGTTCAATTCCAAACATGACCAATTCAACTTTTTACCCTTCCATGGTCAAACGAATGAGTGCTACTGAGCTGGATAAGACTACAACAACCTATTGAGGATTAAACAGAGATTTCAGTTCATGGTGTGTGCTCCAGTGCTTAATTTGAGCAATTGTTTGCCAGTGGGGGCCACAAGCATTCATTTTTGGGGACCAGCACTTAGGTTTCCTCATCACACATTTACCGAGAGCAGCAGAGTGTTGGAAAGGGTATTTTTAGGACTGGCCGAGCGAGGTCGAGAGGCCTCCTGGTGAGGTTCCCCTCCTAGGATCGTACAGACGAGCAATCACCCCCCTACAGATGGATACCACACAAAGATAGGTTCTTAACGTTTTTATCAATACTTGAAGGCAGGTTATCGTAACGATACAGGGATACGTGGATCCAGGGATCCTATCCAACTTAGTCTCTGAGGGAAGGGGGTAGCGGGACAGTTTTTGGTACCAGCCTGGTACAGGGATACCCTGCGCTCAGCTCTCAATCCTCGAGCCGGGGGGTTCTTTGGTATGAGCCGCGGCAGCGCCAGCAGGGCTCCAAGGATGGTTTCACGAAGATGGGCCGCGGCAGAGCCAGCAGGGCTCCAGAGATGGTTTCACGAAGATGGGCCGCGGCAACGCCAGCAGGGCTCCAGAGATGGTTTCATGAAGATGGGCCGCGGCAGCGCCAGCAGGGCTCCAAGGATGGTTTCACGAAGATGGGCCGCGGCAGCGCCAGCAGGGCTCCAGAGAGGGTTTCACGAAGATGGGCCGCGGCAGCGCAAGCAGGGCTCCAAGGATGGTTTCACGAAGATGGGCCGCGGCAGCGCCAGCAGGGCTCCAGAGATGGTTACGGGTTCCACGCGGATGAGTTCATCTCAGGGTCTCTCAACTCCAGGATACAACTCCCGACCTGCTCTGGGGCTGCCCTAGTTATAGGTCTGGCGTCCTTTGATGTCCGGACCCTCGCACCTGGGGGTCGGAGGGGCCGGGATGTGCGTGTCCAGACACCCAGCAGGGGGGTGGAGCCAGCGCCCAGGGAGGCTGGGGGCGACCGAAACCAGGAGTCGGGGGACGGTTGGAGGACCATCGAAACTCTTTATCCCCATTGATCCGTCAAGTGATATCATTACCCCCTGGTCAGATGGTGGTGTCTCTATGTCGGGCTGTGCTGGGTCTGCGGCTGGGGTCGGGCCGAGGCCACGAGGCCTGGTCGTGGAGGGCCCAAGATGGAGGCTGGATCTGAGGTGGCGGTCCGGGATAGGGTTCGGCCCAGCCGAGGGTGTTGAGGAGAGGTTGTCGAGTTCCAACGGGGGAGAGCTGGTGGCTGCCCGGAGGGCGGCTCTCGGGGAGGGTGGATGGTGCTGCTCTCGGCCGGGGAACAGGGGTCGAGGTAGTCCGGGACCCGCCATGCGGGAGAAGGAGGACCACGCCACGAGGCCGGGTCCAACACACGTCCCCCCCAGCTGAAGGCAGGGAGAGTCACCCATCTTCTTGGGTATTCTCCTCGCCGAGGCGGAAGAAGCGGGACAGGCCGTCTGCATTGGTGTGGTCGTTGCCTGGGCGATGCTCCACCGTGAAGTCCATCCCTTGTAGGGAGATGGACCAACGCAACAACTTCGGGTTCTCCCCTCGCATCTGCATCAGCCACTGCAGTGGTCAGTGGTCGGTTTGCACCCGGAAGTGGGTGCCAAAGAGATAGGGCCGGAGTTTCTTGAGGGCCCATACCACGGCGAAGGCCTCCCGCTCAATGGTGCTCCAGCGCTGTTACCGGGCCTGCAGACGTCGGCTAATGAAGGCCACCGGCTGATCAATTCCCTCGGGATTGACTTGGGAGAGAACGGCCCCAACGCCGTGATCGGAGGCATCTGTTTGCACTATGAATTCCCAGCTGTAATCGGGGGCTTGGAGCACGGGGCGGTACACATCGCTTGTGAGGGTCTCAAAGGCGGCCTGACACTCGGGGGTCCAGTGCACCTTCTTTGGTTGTCTCTTGGAAGTGAGTTCCGTGAGGGGGCCCACAATACTGCCATAGTCTTTTATGAAGCGCCGGTAATATCCAGTGAGCCCCAGGAAGGCTCGGGCCTCCGTCTGGGTGACCGGGGGCTCCCAGGCCATGATGGCGTCGATCTTGGGTGGGAGGGGGGCCACCTGGCCACTTCCCACTTGGTGCCCCAGGTAGGTCACGGAACTTTGGCCGATCTGACATTTGCTGGCTTTGTCAGTCCGGCCCGGCGGAGGGCGGCCAGGACCTCCCGAAGGTGTTGGAGGTGTTCAGCCCAGTGGAGGCTGTACACCGCGAGATCATCCAGGTAGGCGGTGCTGAACTCCTCGAGCCCCGCCAGCACCTTATTCACCAGTCTCTGCAACGTGGCGGGGGCGTTTTTCATTCCGAAGGGCATCAACCGGAAGTGGTAGTGGCCATCGGGGGTGGAGAACGCGGATCACTCCTAGGCGCCTGGAGTGAGTCCGATCTGCCAGTAGCCCGTGGTCAGGTCGAAGGTGCTCAGGTAACGGGCCGCCCCCAGGCGGTCGATTAGTTCATCAGCCCGGGGGATGGGGTGAGCATCTGTCCTGGTGACGGCGTTCAGACCCCGGTAGTCCACACAAAACCTGAGTTCGGGGGCGACGCCAGGGGCGGCGGCCTTGGGGACCAGGACAACAGGACTGGCCCATGGACTGTCGGAGGGTTCGACCACCCCCATAGCCAGCATTTTGGACACTTCGGACTGGATGCAGGCTCGCACTCGATCGGGAACTCGTTAGGCCCGGTGCCGCACAGGCGAACTATCCCCGGTGTCGACATCGTGGAGGCACCACGGGGTAACCCCGGGGGTGAGAGAGAATAGATCTGAAAATTGTCTCAATAGTTCTTGGCAATCTTGGCGTTGTTCTGGGGTCAGGGTGGAAGAGAGGTTAACTCCTTCCACGGAGCAGTCTTTTTCGAAGGTACTCAGAAGGTCTGGTAGGGGCTCGGAGTCGTCTTCAGGCCCACTGTCGGTAGCCATCAGGAGGCTAAGTTCTGAGCGGACAAAGTGAGGCTTGAGTCGGTTGGCGTGGAGGACCCGGAGGGGGTTCCTAGGGGACTCCATGTCTACTAGGTAGGTGACGGGGCCCTTGCGCTCCACCACCTTGAAGGGCCCGGTCCATTTGTTCTGGAGAGAACATGGTTCAACCGGAGACATGACCCAGACCTGCTGTCCCGGCTCGAACTCAATAGACGAGGCGTTTTGATCTTACCAGCGCTTCATGTCTTCTTGACTGGCTTCGAGGTTGGTCTTGGCAAGTTCTCGGAACCGCCTAGTCTGGTTCCGGAGAGTCAGGAGGTACCGGTACACATCGGGGGGAGCATCTTGGGCGGTCACCTCCCATCCTTCTTTGGCCAAGCTTAGGGGACCCCGGACGGGGTGTCCGTACAATAGTTCAAAGGGGCTGAACCCCAGGGACTTCTGGGGGACCTCTCGATAGGCGAAGAGGAGGCAGGGCAGCAACACGTCCCATTGGCGTCGTAAGGGTTCCTCTAGGCCCATGATCATCCCCTTGAGGGTGCGATTGAAGCGTTCTAGCAGTCCGTTCCCTTAGGGGTGGTATGGGGTCGTAAATTTGTACGTGACCCCACATTGCTGCCAGAGAGACTACATGTATCGGGAGATGAAGTTCGTGCCCCGATCACTGACCACTTCTCAGGGGAAGCCCACCCGGGAGAAGATCCCCATCAAGGCCCGGCCCACCACGGGAGCTGTCACGGTCCGGAGAGGGATGGCTTCGGGATAGCGGGTGGCATGGTCCACTAGGACAAGGATGAACTGGTGACCATGCGATGTCTGGGGCTCCAGGGGCCCCAAGATGTCGATTCCCACCCGCTCGAAGGGAGTGTTGACGACTGGGAAAGGTTGCAGGGGAACTTTTAGTTTTCCGCCGCTCTTCCCGCTGGCTTGGCAATTGGGACAAGTTCGGCAGTGGTTGATCACATTGTTCCTCATCCCGGGCTAGTAGAAGTGGGTCACCAGGCGGCTGTAAGTTTTGTCTTGCCCCAGGTGCCCGGCGAGGGGCACATCATGTGCCAGGTTCAAGAGGAAGTCTCGGAATCGGAGGGGAACTACCAGCACCCGGCTGGCCCCTAGCTCGGCAATCTTCTGCTCGCTGTAGAGGAGTTCATTGTCCCAATAGATCCAGTGTGCCCCCGAGGCAGCCCCGGTGCTCTGGGCTGCGGCTTGCTGTCGGATCCCCTCGAGGGAGGGACATGTTTTTTGTTCTTGACAGAACTGTTCTCGAGTGAGGCCACCTTCTTGGCGCCACTGGGCCAGTTCCGAGAGGTCGCTGAGCGGGGCAACTTCTTCACAGTCGGGCCCCGGTGAACCGGGTTCAGGGGAGGGGTCTTCGGCGACGACGGGCGGTGGAGGCTCGGGCCATTCCGGTTCTTCAGTGGCGGTGATGGCTCGGGCGGCCATGGATCGGGTTGTCGCACAGACCCATTCAGGAAGGCCAAGCATCCCCAGGTGCTCCCTCCGCTCGACGTCAGCCCAGAGGGAACTCTCGAGGTCGTTCCCGAGGAGGCAGTCTACAGCGGCATCGTCTCGGACAGTCACTTTTAGCATGCCTGATACTCCTCCCCATTCAAAGGGGATGCGGGCCATCTGGCACAGGCTCTCGGAATTGTCTGCGGACCGTACTGGGCACAGTACATCGGGTAAGATTTGATCTGTGGTTACCAGGTGGCAACGGACAGCCGTCACACTGGCCCCTGTGTCGCGGAGGGCTTCGGCCCGGTGTCCATTAATGGTGACCCACTGGCTGTACTTCTGGGTGTTGGTCGGGATTGGGGCCCAGGGGACCATATCTCTTTCTTCCAGACATACCAGGGACATGGCTGCGAGCTCCCACTCGGGCTGGTCTTGTTCATAGTCTTCTGCTTCTTCTTCACCCTGCTCCTCCCCCAGGGAGGCGGCGGAGATCTGGCGGTTTTGCGAACCCTTGGGGTTGGATGGCTGGTTTCTGGGTCAGTTGGGGTCATTGGCGTAGTGACCGGGTCGCTGGCATTTGTGGCAGATGAGGCTCGAGCGGGGCCCCAACCGTGCAGGGGGGGCTCCTCTCCCGGCCAGGGGAGGGGAAGTGTTGGTGGGGGCCACCGTGGTGAAATCCCTGCCCCGGCCCTGGCCTCCTCCTCCTCCTCCGCCTCGCTGATGGTGGG
Organism: Lissotriton vulgaris; assembly: GCF_964263255.1. NCBI lineage: Eukaryota > Metazoa > Chordata > Amphibia > Caudata > Salamandridae > Lissotriton > Lissotriton vulgaris. The sequence continues at coordinate 59,060,543 of NC_141697.1, read as the reverse complement.
ATCGCTGGTGAGCTCGGCCTTGGTCGCCCATCCAGTTCCGGGGGACCCTGGTGCTTTCCCACCGATCAGCCTCGATGGCGAGTTTACGTGGCTCGGTCAGTTTGCTGTCGAGGAGATGCTGCCTGAGTTAGACGAAACAGTTGTTGGAGAGGTGTTTGTTGGTTATCAAGAGGAGGGAGAGAGATCAGTCGATCAAACGGGCACCGTTTACCACTAAGGGAAGTGGAAGGTCCAGTATCAGCTTGTGCCCTCAAGTATGGCTCAACAATGTGGGTTGCTGAACTGTTCCTTTAGACAGGACAGTGTGTGTATCTGGCGTGACCGGAAGTGTGGTTGTAACACCCTTGGGCATCCATTATGTTGGAAATATTTGCCTCACACACCCATACAGGTGTCATGCTTCATCATTGGCGTTTGCTCCTCGTCGGAGAGGCGGTGCAATCCCCGACGGGCTCACCTCCAAGAGGGGCTCTTTGACGGAGATCTTTTGATTCCAACTGCCTTTTGGTGAAGTGCGGGTGTGCGGGGGGTGTAGACTGTAGCCTAGGTGGTGATTTAAAATGAAGTAGAGGGTACCGGAAACAATTTTATTCAGGGGGTCCCCTACTGCAGCTTAAAAACGTGAAACTAGGTGCCAACAAGTTAGGTATAGAGGCCCTAGATTAGATTTGTCATGAAGTTGGTCAACATGTTTCTCGCATGGGCTAGGTACCCGCGATTCATCAGGACCTATACTATATAAAAAGAAGGTCTCTCCCGGCAGTACCAACCCGCCGAGCATTGTTGTTGCTTATAGTCCATGACCATTAGGTGAGTCGGGCTCTTACCCCTGCATTTCGACAATTTTCACAATGCAGTCCCAGTGTTTACTACATCACCACATTGGGGAATCACTATTAAACGAGAAGGAGGATGTTTCTCCTAATAGCTTGCTGCAGTTTTTATACTTGCTATTTTTTTACCTTTTACTCACAATAAGTTAGTGTGACCGGATTGATTCACTTTGTCACAATGCAGTCACGTCGACTTGATGCTGGTAAATCACATGATCACTAGCTTAACACTGTGTGTGTATGTGGCTTAGCACCTTGTATTTAGTCTGGCGATCATTGAATGCTTTTAACCCTGTACTCTTATTTCCCATTTAGGCATAGGATAGAGCTACAGAGGTAACTTTAAATATTCCACAATACTGGTATTAGGCACATGACACTAGCATGTTGTTTAATGTCTGTAGACCTTCTTTTTATATAGTATAGGTTCTGATGAATCGCGGGTACCTAGCCCATGCGAGAAACATGTTGACCAATTTCATGACAAATTTAATCTAGGGCCTCTATACCTAACTTGTTGGCACCTAGTTTCACGTTTTTAAGCTGCAGTAGGGGACCCCCTGAATAAAATTGTTTCCGGTACCCTCTACTTCATTTTAAATCACCACCTAGGCTACAGTCTACACCCCCCGCACACCCGCACTTCACCAAAAGGCAGTTGGAATCAAAAGATCCCCGTTGGAGAGGTGTTCCCATACAATGAGGTTGAACAGCTGCTCGTAGGTGGTGACTTGGCTGCCCTTGATCCACCCCTCCAAGGCTCTACTATAGAAGTTCACATATTCCACCCAGGTGGTACAGGGGATCCTCTTGCAGTCTCGGAATCGCTGCCGGTACATCTCGGGGGTGAGCCCATAGCGAGTGAGGAGGGCGGCTTTCATGTGTTCGTATGAGGTCATCTCAGCATCGGGGAGCTGTAGCAGGGCGTCTCTCCCCTCATTGACGAACCTCCCCCACAACCCGGCACCCCAGTCTTTTTGTGGTACTCGGTGGAAGGTCATGGCTACCTGGTAGGCTTTAAACCATTGCTGGATGTCGTCGTTTTTATAGTATTCTCGGACGACATCTTTGGGAATGTGGACCTTGGTGTCTGTAGCGGGAGAGGGGCTCTGGCTCCCAGAGACGCCGGTGTCCCCGTTTTGTTTCCTAATCTCCAGTTCCTTTAAACCGCGCTCGTGCTCGTACGCGAGCTTCTTCTCCTCCAATTCTCTCTGCCTTCTTTTCTCTTCCAGGTCTCCCTGTAGCCGTAGTTGCTCAAGGGCTATCTTTTATTCAGCCAGTTGCAGTTCCCCATCTAAGCGGAGTCTAGCCAGGTCCAATTCGTGGAGCCGGCTTCTTTCTCGTTCTCGGGCATCCTCGAGGGAGAGGCCCGTGTTTCTCTCCTCCGCCGGGGTTGTGGTGTTTTCAGGGTGCAGCTCGGTGGCTGTGATGCCTTAGTTTTGAGGTGGCGACGCTCCTGTCTCCACCCAGGTCTGCAGAGCTTGCTTAAGATCGTCTTTGGTGCTTAGTCCTGTGGTAGCGATACCCAAGTCTTTGCAGAATTGCTTCAATTCTTTGTGGCTATAATCTTCCAGTCGTTCCATCTGGAACTCTGCAGTTGGGCCGGTTTCCTTAGTCGTCATGGTTGTCGCGTCTCTGTTCATAGTGGGTCGATTTACTCTCTGTACGATCTGCGTCGGCTCGGATCGCACCACCTGCCACCAATGTTGGAAAGGGTATTTTTAGGACTGGCCGAGCGTGGTCGAGAGGCCTCTTGGTGAGGTTCCCCTCCTAGGATCGTTCAGACGAGCAATCACCCCCCTACAGATGGATACCACACAAAGATAGGTTCTTAACGTTTTTATCAATACTTGAAGGCAGGTTATCGTAACGATACAGGGATACGTGGATCCAGGGATCCTATCCAACTTAGTCTCTGAGGGAAGGGGGTAGCGGGACAGTCTTGGTACCAGCCTGGTACAGGGATACCCTGCGCTCAGCTCTCAATCCTCGAGCCGGGGGGTTCTTTGGTATGAGCCGTGCCAGCGCCAGCAGGGCTAAAAGGATGGTTTCACGAAGATGGGCCGCGGCAGCGCCAGCAGGGCTCCAAGGATGGTTTCACGAAGATGGGCCGCGGCAGCGCCAGCAGGGCTCCAGAGATGGTTTCACGAAGATGGGCCGCGGCAACGCCAGCAGGGCTCCAGAGATGGTTTCACGAAGATGGGCCGCGGCAGCGCCAGCAGGGCTCCAAGGATGGTTTCACGAAGATGGGCCGCGGCAGCGCCAGCAGGGCTCCAGAGAGGGTTTCACGGAGATGGGCCGCGGCAGCGCCAGAAGGGCTCCAGAGAGGGTTTCACGAAGATGGGCCGCGGCAGCGCCAGCAGGGCTCCAAGGATGGTTTCACGAAGATGGGCCGCGGCAGCGCCAGCAGGGCTCCAGAGATGGTTACGGGTTCCACGCGGATGAGTTCGTCTCAGGGTCTCTCGACTCCGGGATACAACTCCCAACCTGCTCTGGGGCTGCCCTAGTTATAGGTCTGGCGTCCTTTAATGTCCGGACCCTCGCACCTGGGGGTCGGAGGGGCCGGGATGTGCGTGTGCAGACACCCAGCAGGGGGGTGGAGCCAGCGCCCAGGGAGGCTGGGGGCGACCGAAACCAGGAGTCGGGGGACGGTTGGAGGACCATCGAAACTCTTTATCCCCATTGATCCGTCAAGTGATCTCATTACCCCCTGGTCAGATGGTGGTGCCTCTATGTCAGGGCTGTGCTGGGTCTGCGGCTGGGGTCGGGCCGAGGCCACGAGGCCACGAGGCCTGGTCGTGGAGGGCCCAAGATGGAGGCTGGATCTGAGGTGGCGTACGGGATAGGGTTCGGGCCAGCCGAGGGTGTTGAGGAGAGGTTGTCGAGTTCCAACGGGGGAGAGCTGGTGGCTGCCCGGAGGGCGGCTCTCGTGGAGGGTGGATGGAGCTGCTCTCGGCCGGGGAACAGGGGTCGAGGTAGTCCGGCACCCGCCATGCGGGAGAAGGGGGACCACGCCACGAGGCCGGGTCCAACACAGAGGAAAACACACACAAAGGGGAAAGGAGGAAGGGAAAGAGGCAAAAACGTCCCCAAGGGAGAAAGCAGGGACCTGCAATAGTGAGATAAAGGGACAGGGTGTGCCTGTTAGTGGCTTAAAGAGGCAGGATGTGGGTTCAAGGAGACACAGCCTTGGTATTCAGGGCCACTTATATCTAATAGCGCCGGCCACAGGCTTCTGAGCAGAGCTTTGGGCACCGGCACTCATTCTTTTACAAATCCACCACTGATGTGCTCTACTGTCAATACATTCTGCAGGGCTATGCTAGGAGAAATGAACTGCATACTCAATAAACCGGGTTTTCATACTGAGAAACGTAGACTCCATTCGTACTGTAATGTTTGTGGTATTCGCAGTGTGACCCAACTGTTCCTGAGGCTTTCCTTATTTAACCTTTAATTAATTTGTTCATTTTACTGACACCCCTCTTCACCTGCATACACGGAAGCCATGGTGATCACAGAGTAACACTGTCAGCCTACACGTCATCATTAGTGCAGTCCAGGGTTAACATAAAATGTGTATTTGTGAAGTCCATGTTCACCCCTTGGGGTATCTTGGCACTGAACAACAGACATTAATTGTTACCCAACTCAATGGCAATTACTTTAGCAACCTCTCAAGGATGAAAACGTGAGTGCAACCATGAGGTCAAAAACTTATCCTTGAAGTGTACGCATTAGTACAATGAGCCACTAGAGCCACCACAGAGGACTAAGACTCAGGGATGCAACTTTGGGCAGGGATGAGCTTTGAGCACTACTTGCTGGAGGTAAATGAACAGATTGGTTCCACTCTTCTCTGACCTACCGTTGCTCGGTCAGACCACCCGAAGGACTGCACTGTGACATCCAACCTCTTCACCAGCATTCTGCGACGACATTCATACTCACTCAAAAGGACAGAGTTGATTTTTTCAAGCTTTTCCTGCAGGACAATATAAAAAAAATGCCAACATGTTCAAATGACACCAATGTTGTGTTCTCTAGAACAGACCAGCCTTTGGAGTTAAGTCAGCTAGAATGCCTTAGCGCCTAACTGCAACCAAGGTCTTTAAAATAATGACTGCTCCCCAACTGATTCCAAGTTTTGGGAGGGGCCGGCAGCTGCTATTTGCTCCTGGGCTGCTCCACATGTCAAAAAGCCCTTTCATGCAAGTGAAAATCAAGAAAATGGCAAACACTTCATTCCGTAGGCAGGTGCATGCATGATGATGCAAGCACGAGACTAGGGGACAAAATGGCTGCCATTTGTGGCTGCATTATTGGGTCTCTGGAACCAAGCTATACCTGATTGATTAAGCCTAACTAGGGCACAACCGGTCCTGGGTTGCTTGTGTTTTTGGGTACAGGGAGGATCTTGTCTGGCTGTTCGGACTGGACTGTTCCCATTGGAGCTGGGTCAAGACTGATTTGCATACCCCTGGCTCCAAACTGAGGAAGCATGGTGTGCAAAAGAACGATGGACTGGGATGCGGCATGAGTGATTACCAGTGGCTGACATTAATTCCACCCATCACTTTTTTGTATACTTAAATAGGAGAATAGGTTGTGAAAGAGTTTAGGGTTAATGTCACAAATCAATCAATCAATAAGACTTTGCAAGTGAAATCTCTTGCCATGGTCAGCCAACTGCATCAAATGTGTAGCAAATTCAGCATGAGTGGCTAATGGCTTGGCTCACAGAAAACCAGCGATGCCATGCTACCCGAAAAGGAGTCTTTCCTTCAACAGGCAGCAGAGAAACAAATGTACCTTGAGAGACTCTCAAGGTACATGGGTTTTATGGGTGAAGATATTGAATAAGTTAACTTCATAATTAACATCACACTCCTGCACTATTGTACTGCAGTGGCAATATGCAGTAAGGTGGGTATCTTAGTAGATGGCTTTCTTACCGTCTGTTCTTCATTTAACTCTCCTTTAAACAATGGCGTTCCTATATGGTTCTTTTTGACTTTGGCAAGGATATCTTTTATCTGAAACAAAAAAAAACTCTTACAATACTGACACAAATCAGGGCATTAGGAACCACAGCCCTTGGTATGGGGCAAATAACAAATGAATAGCATGCACATGTTATACATTCTCAGGGTTGACACGGAAGTGTTCAATAGGTGAATTTATGCCACTGTGCAATCATCAATCACATGCATCCTTCCAAAATGTTGCACAATTTAAAGCCAAGTCAGACAACCCCCTAAATGAAGGGAGCATCCTATTCAGTGCTCGTATCCAGATAAATTTGCAAATAAATGTGTTACCACCATGCTGCTTACTTTGCAACTTGGTGGGGGGTTGCACTTATAAGAAAATGGGTTAATAGTTGGGGAGGATGTAAGATTCTTCCAAGTAGTAAGCACAAACTCTTATTTGGTCCAGCACACAAATTCAATAAAATAAAACCGGACTCAATTCCCGGTAACTAATGCACAGAGCAGACAGGCTTAGCTTAAAGAAAAGTGTATGATAAGCAGTACTAAAAACAGAACTAGAAAAATCCACTCGCTATGGCGAGTCAGATTTTATCAGGTTGAGCTATTTTTTGCACCTACTCATCTGTTCTGGCGAGTGAACTTAAGCTGGAAGGAACTGGAGTGTTCTGTTCATTCAGGAAGTGAACGAGCAATAAAGACTTTTAAATCTTGTTTTTATCTAGACACATTTACTGTCTGTTCAAGGACAGAGGTCAAATGTCATTTTTTCTTTTTACTAATTGTTTCCTATCTTAATATGGAGATTTTTGTCAAGTCATCGGTCCGACAATCATTGTGAAAGAAAAGGCTGTAAGATCCCAGTTTTTTGTCTAACACAAAACGTTGAAAAAGCTTGTAAAGGAACAGTCCAAGTATTTCAAAATATATCAGAAAGTACTAAATAACTTTTTTTCTTGTAATTCAAAGTGTGATGCAAACAAAGATGTAGGTGGGAGCAAAACAAATTAGAACACTTTACTTGGTGATGTGCAAATGACATATTTTTAGACACTAAATTTCCAAACATTGTACACTATATAGTTTTATCAGTAAAACCACGTCACTGGAAAATGTTGTGGCCAATTCAATGGAAAATCTGTTGATTGCAAATAAGTGTACTACCACTTCATGCTTCCGGTAGTTATTAAAAGTAATCGTTTTTAAACATGATTTGAGAAACATTCCTGCCCCGGACGATAATGTGGTTAATTAACTATTAGGCAAGTCAGAGGTCATGTGTAACCTATACGTGGCTCGATATGTATTATATATGGAGCAAACGTTTAGTCTATTAAATTAAACAAGTGTTTTTTGTACAGCAGATATGCTGAACTTGCGTATTTAAAGGTGCTTTTATAGGATATAAAAATGTAAATGGAAGCGTACTAAAATATTTGCCCAGGATCACATAATTTGAAACCAGTTTATGGGCCACGAGCATTATAAATTAGGTCAAATAGAATATTTAAGTCACTAGACCTACAGGTAGGGTAAAAAAATGTATGATTTTCCAAGGCCTGCAAAAAGTTTAAACACAATAATAAATATCTTACAACAAATTACAAAAAAAAGAAAATGTTATAAGAAACATAACAAAAAAGTCTAGTCCACTCAGGGCAACCGGATATATACATTTTTGAAGTTTTAGGATAAAAAAATGCCAACCAGAAGTCACTGTTCTCAATTGACCAGGTTCGATGGAAAGGAAATCTGATACATCAAGCAGGTTGCGCCAACCATAGTTATTACCTTCTGGCTGAAGACCTAATTGCCACTTTTGGCGGAGGGGTGGTGCAAACCACCGCTCCAGCAAAGGTCACTGCCGCCCACTCGATTACGAGCAATATTCTGGTCTGGCGGGTGGGCGGAGTGGCGGTTCCGCTGCGGTGCGTCTTTCAAGGGCAGCGGTGCCTTTGAAAGAGGCACCAAAATGGGAACGCCACAAGGGGTTCCTGCACGGCATGAACTTGAAAGTCCATGCTGTGCAGGAACCTGGGTACATGCACACAGTGGGGCACATGTTATGCCCCCCTGCATGCATCCAAAGGCTGAGGGGGCACAGGTGGCCCTGCAGGGCCCCTTTGTTTCAGCGCTGCCTGCCTTTTCAGGGAGGAAAGACCACCTTTCCACCACCTGTATATTACATGGCCCCTGACCGACCTTCCGCAGACCAGTGACCAGGCCGGCGGTCGAATTAAGGGCCACCCACCTAGGTCGTAATAGGGCAGTCAGGCCTCAAACCGCCAGACTCGTAATTAGGCCCTTAGTCTTTTTTTATGGAAGTGCAAATCTTCCAATGGGGCAAGGATGAAGGCTGTATCCCACGGCGCCCACCCGATTCCAATGTTTTAAAGTAGCTCCCCTTAGTAATTTATAAGGCTTCGAGTACCTCAAGAACAGGACTTACAGTCCAGAACCTACTCCAGCAGAGACCACCATCACAGTCCAGGTCCACTTGCAACTGGTCACTCTATGAAAAGTTCTCTTGCAATGTTTTATGTCCCTGTAGCCACATGGGAGATCATCCAACAAAACCTTGGAGTTTGCTTTTCAGTTCTGGGTGCAAGTGGAAGAGGGTCCAGCCGTACATTTCTCCACACAGGCAGCAGGTCAAGTCCTCTTCTGTTCTTCCGCAGCTCCAGATGACTTCTGGTGAGCTGGGGTGAGGTGCCACTTTTGTAAGAATCACTCTAACATAGGCAGGAGTAACTCCTAGACACTCCCTGACCAATGAGGAAATATTTCCCAAGAAGAAGCATGCCCCTTTTTCAGCACAGAGGAAGTTACCTCCGCCAGCCAAAGGGCACTCTGCTCGCCAAATTTAAAGTAATCCGCTGGGCCAGGGGACAAATCTGTATATTAAAAGGAACTACCTTCAATACAGATCCTTTCAATGCACAGATAGTTTAGTGTACTTCTGCCATCGGTGTTAACAGACATATAACAAACTTTTCAAAACTTTTTTTTCAAACTCAAAAAACAAAATATTAAGGACCTCCCAGACCCTGTCCGCCTAGAACTCTAAATGAGGCCTTATGTTTCCATAAATCCCTTGACTTTGTAGCATACCCCAATAATGTGTACCAGAAATATAGGAAAACATTCAGGTCTTGACTTATACTATAGGTTCAAGCTTGGTTTGAGGCAGCCCATAAGCTTTTCTTAGCAAAGGCTGCATTTCCTAGAATCCCATGCTCACTGCTTTGTCCCCAACCTTTTAGGCCAAGAATTGGTGGATGTATCTACACACCTACAACTTGCAGGCCCTAGATGGAGCACAGCTCAGGGATGCCACAATCGATTCATGAAATGTTTTAAAGCCTTTGATTGCTTCATTGCAACTTCGATGGAGTGTTGCTGTTTCGTTCCAGAGATGTCTGTGCTGTATAAATTCCTCGTTTCCTAAACGTTTCTTGACTAACATGGCCTATCTAGTTACATACGTTTACATTCTTTTCTTTTGCGCACTAGCTCGCTCTAGCTTCTGGTCTATTGTGCTCGGTTTAAGGTCCCCATCTTTGCATTTAAAGCTTTGCATGTTCCTGTGTTTTTGCCAGAATTCGTAGGCACAGCTAGAAAGAAAGGTGGTGCTTCGTGTCCACTGCGAATATTGACTTTGTGTTACCCTTTATAACATCATCAGCATTATCAGCTTCACAGACCCAGCATCAGTAACAGCAATTGTCAGTGAAGAACTTACTGAGCTTCAGTCTTAATGTAGGGCACTCCAGATTGGTTATCCCACATACCTTTCAGTATTAATGTTAAATGTATTCAGCAGTTTTGAATGCTAAATTGCCCCTCAAGTGCCTGGTCTTCATGATGCTTTGGCTTTCTGTGGTGCCTTGTGCAGGGCTTCATCATAGAGTCCCTCTTCTGCATGGACACGCTGCGTGCTGATGTGCAGCTTTGTTAACATTATTTTCCTAGTCTTCCTTGTTCGAACTCTAGGACTTACCATTGGCAGCATTTCCCTATACAGACCAGTGTCCACTTCTAAATTCCTTAGAACCAATCCACATCAAACATAATTCTTTGCTCCTAGCAATCATGAAAGCTCTCAATAAAGTGGTATCATAGTTAAAAACAAATTATGCCTTCGACACACCTTCACTCCTATCCGAAACTGTTCATGTGCAGAAAGAAAATGATTTATTGTAAGAATGGAGAACATGTTTAGTGTGAGAGAGACAAATATGGTGTTTGGGTGCCATTTTTCATTCTCCAATTGCAGAGATTCTTTAAAGGAGCTAAGATCAGGGCAGAACTTCCTAAGCCAACTTCTTTAATACTCCAAGTTATTTTACCCCACTGTGTTCTCTAAAGTAAGGTGAGCACAACAACTATACACACACTGTCAAACACCTCATACCTTTGCTTCTACTTTCGTGAGTATAGACTGTGCATCATCGGAAGCATCTTTCGGCAGACCCAGGATGTCAGAAATGGCCTGGACTTCCACAAGTGCTGCATTACTTTTAGGCGTTTCTTTAGGCTTCTTGTTCTTGGCGATCCGCAGCGCCTGCAGTTCAGTGCTTAGAAATACTAAGAGGGGAAATGTAATCGACGATTAACAAAATGTTCAGTGCGTAGAAAAGATGCAATAATAAGCCAGACAAGCACACAGCCAGCCATCACACAGTTGTTCCACAAACCCATGCCTTTGGCCACCACACCTTCCATACCTAGATATTGGTGCTCTGAAGTTCTTAATTCATCCTCATATTAGCTATCAAGAAGGGATTACACATGCTGCTTTCCAGTATTTGTTTTATTAAATCATCTTCAAATTATTTAAGCATCACCAAACAATGGTGAACCAGTACCTAAATAATCCATTATAACATTATAAAACTAAATGTGCTTTTAAATACGCAGGAGAGGCAAATAATAACAAACAAGGAATTTTCGGGTACGCAACATAACCAATTTATGAACATCAGGTATACTTTAGTACCCCAAAACATCTCCCATCTACTACTACACTACTGCAGCTTTAAAGGGGACCAGTATTAATCTCACTGCAACTCTGAATTGCATCACCCATTAGATTATCCAGTGGAACCAGAGGGTTCAAACTAATTGTACCATACTTCCATCTTTTGTGGCCTCAAGTTCTGGTGGGGACTTGTTTGGCTGCCGAAGGCAGCTGGGTGAAGTGCTTTAGGGAATAAGGCGAGGGGCTTAAGATATGACACTTAGGCTCAAGGGGTCTTGCTAATGCTGCATTGATATTGATGGTTGGGGGGGGTTCTTCTGGTATAGGCACTTCCAAAAACAGAACCACTTTGTGCTTTACAACGTTATATACTCCTTAACAGAGACTGCCATTTTCACAAAGTTTGGAGAAAAGTGATAATTCTTGGTAACCATTTAACAGGGAATCATTATATACTTACATCTCAGAGATCTGGAAAAATAAGTTGAGCTGCATTAAACAAAAAGTTAGCCTTTTTGCTGCTAAGAGTAAAGGGTGGCCATAAACCAGAACTTGTTGGAAAACATTTGTTGTGCTGCTAAACATAGGTGCTAAAAACAAACCCATGAAAGAAAAGGAGGCCACGAAGGACTTACACAGAAGTTTTAGACAGTCTTCGCCCTTGGTCAATCGGTCCTTGAGGTCGCCAGACACAAGGACAGAGTACGGACAAGACATTTCCTTCAGGAAGCCGCTGATCTCCAGCTGAACGCTCTCAATGTCATCTCCTTCTGAAAGAAAGAAAAAGAAGCCATGAGAACATCTCACACTCTAATAACATCAGCCTGGGGGAGTTTAATCCCCAGGCACAAGCACCAGAGTAGCTGCAGCTATGAGAAAGAGGGTCGCAAACACTAAAGCCGTGGGGCTGATGGACATCATTCCAGCATACTCGTTGGTGCCTCCAATTAAGGCAAAAATGCTAAGACTACACAAAGGATATTATATCTGAATCATTCTATTCTATTGACATTTGTGACACCAACGCTGAACTCTACAGAGAATACGTAGCAAAGATCTAGCAAAGCCCGCACATTGTGAGCATCTGAATTACTAAATCCGACTGACTGAACAAATCATTCCTTTTTCTTCCTGTGACTTAATTCTTCCAATTGATTTTATATAGAAATCTAGTGATGGTGTTGGATGGACATGTTAACTATCATGAACTGAAGTGAAGATATTCTTCAATGATTTAAGCTATTAGAATGGAACAGGGGTGTACAGCTTGGGATGATTGAGCCACATCTGGAATCATCAAGTCTTTGACCGGAGTAGCGGGCGCCTCTGCTTTTCATTTATCTGCTCTGATCGTGAAGCCAAGCATAATAACCCCAAAACGCGTGCAAATCAGTAGAAGGGTACTGCTCCTTCAATGGGCCCCCTTTCTACTCCCATCTGATGTTATAAGGCAGCGAGGAAACAAATATTGTAAATTGTTTTTCCAGAGGAACTGTGATAAAGACTTATCCCAGATTGAGTTTCCACAATTAATATTCTGGCATTCCCTTGCTTTAAACTGTCAAGTGCTTTCACCCAAAAAAACAGAGAACAAGGGCTTTAATGATAGACTGTACCACAGAAAATGAGTGTTCGAGACTTGAAGTATCTCTTGAGTACCAGTTGCACCAGATGGGACAAACTCATGGCCACAGAGAGAAAACAGCCTAAACCCTTAACTGATGTGGGTCTGTTCCCATTTAGTACTCTTTCTCTCTGTGTCTACTTCCTCTGCGCCTATCCCCTCTCACCTGAATCTCTCGCCTTGCCTGCTATACCACCTAGCCCCCTGTGCTTTTGTGCCCATTGACTAAGCACTCCTTCTCCCTTTGTTGGGGAAAGATCCAATTCTTACACTATGGAGTCTCAGCGAACCCGCTGAGAGAGTACACCGCGCCAAGGGAGCCACTCACAGTAGAGGTATGGTATGGCACTCCTTGCCAAAGCACTTCCTCTCCCCTTTTTGGGGAATGATCCAGTATGTAGGCCTTGGAGTCTCAGAGACACCTCAGAGAGTCTACTGTGTATGGGGAGTCTCTTGCAACAAAGATGGGGAAATGATACCACTTCCCCGGGGATCACAGCTTACTGGACTTTGGACGCAGCTTTGACTCGTCTACCGGTTTTTGGCCGCACTCTTGACTTAGAAGGGAAATGCCAGGTCCTGGAAGGTCGACTCCAACCCAAGCCTGTTCCTGCCCTCACACCAGGACATTTACTCTGGGAACCCTCCCTCGACTGAGACCTAGCTATTCTGACTGATGCCCGGTGGAGCTACTCCAATAGCTATTGGAGAGATGGGCTGTGGATTTCCTCCTCTGCAGTCTCCTGATGCCAGGTGGAGCTACCAGATAGCTAAAGAGGAGATGGGTTGTGGACTCCCCCCGCCCCCTCTGCCGTCACCTACCCAGCCGGACCTTGAACAGATGTTCCCCTCGTCTCTAAGTCTTATCTTCCTCCTAACCCCTTTACCCTATCCCCTTACCTTTCCTTGCTCCATTCACCTTGTCCCCTATGTTCTTTAAATGCTTTTATTGATACGTATGTAACTTTTAACTGATGTTAATTGCAACAATATTGTTCCTCAAGTAAAGCACTTTGATTCCTTCGGGTCTAGCCAGCGCTATATAAAACTCATTAATTAAATATGTTCCCATTTAGTACTCTTTCTCTCTTTGTCTACTTCCCTAGCTCTTATCCCCTCTCCCCTGAATCTCTCCCCTTGCCTGCTACTCTGCCTAGCCCCCTGTCCTTTGAGCCCTTTGACTAAACACTCCTTCTACCCTTGTTGGGGAAAGATCCAATATTTATACTCTGGAGTCTCAGGGAACCCGCTGAGAGAGTCCACTGCGCCAAGGGCGCCACTCACAGCCGAGGTATGGTATTTATTTATTTATTTATTTATGTAGTTTGTAGAGCGCACAGCTACCCCCGAGGGGGTGTCCCGGCGCTAGAACCTGAACCTCCAGGAGAGAAGAAAGGGGCAGGGAGGGAAACAGCAGAATAAAAATCAGAGTCCAGAAAAGAGCCAAGTTTTGAGTCTGGCCCGGAAGATGGATTCAGAAGGACAGAATCTAAGATCGATTGGCAGAGCGTTCCACAATTTTGCCGCGATAACACTGAACCCTCTGCCACCCATTCTAGAGAGTCTGAAACGGGGAGAGATCAGAAGGCGGAGGTCATTGGATATCAAGGATCTAATGGAACAGGATATTGAGACACGTTTTTTCAAGTAGTTGGGTCCGAGGTCGTTGATGGCTCCCCTTGCCAAAGCACTCCCTCTCCCCTTTTTGGGGAAGGATCCAGTATGTAGGTCTTGGAGTCTCAGACCCCTCTGAGAGAGTCCACTGCGTAGAGGGAGCCTCTCGCATCAGAGATAGGGAAGTGATACCACTTCCCCTGAGATCACAGCTTTCTGGACTTTGGACGTTGCTTTGACTAGCCTACCAGTTTGTGTCCCCATCGCCCTTCCCCTCCTCTCTCCATACAGTGTCTCTCACCCTCCCCTCCTCTTTCCTGCCTTCATTATCTGTCTACTACCCCTGCTCCTACCCCCCTACCCTAAATTTCTCCCCTTGCCTATTTTTCACCTTACGTATTTGTGCTTATTGTTTATCTCGACCTTACAAGTAACTATGTTGCCATGCTCAAATAACTGTGTAACCTTTGTAACGATGTCACCTGTAACTATGATCTGATACTCATGTAAAGCGCTCTGATACCTCTGGGTCTAGCCAGCGCTATATAAAACCTTTAAAATAAATAAAATAAAATACGAAGAGATTCAGTTGGCACAGGACAAGGAAGTGCATGCCACGATTACATAATTCAAGGAAAGATATGTGGTTGGTGGGACGATCTCTACAGTAATTACTAAAAGGGGTTGTTAGGTTAGCAGCTTCTTCGTTCCTAAACTACAGCCTAGAATTGCATCAGAATGAACAGAGAAAACATGAGCATGGAGAAATGCAAAACATAAAATAAAATAAAAAGAGTGAGCCTGGCACCTCAATGGCATACTTTGGGAGTTCTTCAGACAGTAACAAAAAGCAACAAATCCACCCCAACCTCAGCCCAGCTTGTAGTAGGCTGGTAAATTCTCAAGACTGGTCTAAAAGAAAGAATTTTGAGAATACCTGTTATAGCACTGATGCTTTCTTCCAGGTCGCACAACAACTTTATTTCAGAACTCAGCCAGCTGCATGCCTTTGAAAACTCAGGCGACGAGAGACCGCTTTCCACTGCCTTCTTTAATGCCTCTTCCTCTAGCAAAGGGCCTTCATAACTAGAGTGCAACATCAAAAAGTATTACAAAACATGAGGTCAAAATGTATAGATGGCTTAATTTGAACTTAGAAGCAATAAATATAATCACAGGTAGGGGGAATTAAATGTTGAAAACGGTGGCCTTCAGGGAAAAAAGTACAAGACAAAGTAAGATATGCAATTCTAGAGTTGGAAGAGAAACAGGTGCCCAAGAAGCAGTGGTCTCATCAAAGCAACTGTGCAGCCTATTTATAGATGGGAATACATGGACTGATTTCTGCATGACTGCGAATACCCGTCACACCTAGGGCGTCTACAACATAAACAATAAAGTGATGGACATAATGCTTGAATAAATCTTGGTCCCTGGCAAATGCTGTGGGCCGCAATCCAGACCATTGTTTTTTGGTCCACAGTTCCATTCTAGACAGCCCCACCTTATGCAAATTAGCCATGGTCCTGCTCCAATAGGAACAATCCAACCCGAACTGCCAGGCCAGGTCCCCTCCAGATGGCAACGCAAGCACCCACAGACCAGTTTTGACTTAGTTTGATCTCAGTGAAATATAGCTTAAGTCCTATGGCACAGTGAGCACGGGGCCCACGTCTGGGCGTATCCACCCTTCATAGGGTGTCTACTGCAAAAAAACAACTATGAGTAGAAAGGTGTTCTTGCATTAATCTCCGCCACTAGTGATCGCTTTGTGCTGCATTCCAGCCAGGCATACATAGATATGAGACTGCAAGCCAAACCAAACATCTGCTGCCTCCCTCACAGCGCCAATAGTGCAAAGATAGTGAGGCAGTGTGTTGTAACTTATCCCTTGGTTCCTTCCTCTCCTTTCCGTTCCCCCCTTGCCTTCTTCCCACTTGGTATGTCCCGTGCTGTCACCTTAAGACAGCAATAGAAGGTTGACGGTTGATGACGATCCTGCCAAGCTGGGAGCACCTATGTGTAATAGAACTGAATAAATGTTCTTGAACCTTATAACGTGTGGACCTTCATTACTACACTTTTGGCGACGGAGGTAACTGAGCTGAGCCAGGGTCAGTGAGGTGTCTCTCCCCTGGAAGAGCTTGAGCTTGGACGAGGAAAAGGAAAAACAAGCATTTGCAATGCAATGGTCTCTGCATCATTAAAGGTAGAGCTATTGGCATTGCTCAGGACATTTCTTTTTTTTTCTTTAAATCATAAATAAATGGCATTGTCATTTACATTGCCAATACACAGCACTCTGCACTCAACAGCACACACCACTCTGCACCTGCACTCACTACTCTGCACTCTGCACACTCACTACTCTGCACTCTGCACACTCACTACTCTGCACTCTGCACACTCACTACTCTGCACTCTGCACACTCACTACTCTGCACTCTGCACACTCACTACTCTGCACTCTGCACACTCACTACTCTGCACTCTGCACACTCACTACTCTGCACTCACTACTCTGCACTCTGCACACTCACTACTCTGCACTCACTACTCTGCACTCGGCGCACTCACTACTCTGCACTCACTACTCTGCACTCACTACTCTGCACTCACTACTCTGCACTCACTACTCTGCACTCACTACTCTGCACTCACTACTCTGCACTCACTACTCTGCACTCACTACTCTGCACTCACTACTCTGCACTCACTACTCTGCACTCACTACTCTGCACTCACTACTCTGCACTCACTACTCTGCACTCTACACTCACTACTCTGCACTCTACACTCACTACTCTGCACTCTACACTCACTACTCTGCACTCTACACTCACTACTCTGCACTCTACACTCACTACTCTGCACTCTACACTCACTACTCTGCACTCTGGCACTCACTACTCTGCACTCTGGCACTCACTACTCTGCACTCTGGCACTCACTACTCTGCACTCTGGCACTCACTACTCTGCACTCTGGCACTCACTACTCTGCACTCTGGCACTCACTACTCTGCACTCTGGCACTCACTACTCTGCACTCTGGCACTCACTACTCTGCACTCTGCACTCACTATTCTGCACTTTGCACACTCTGGCATTGTCATTTACATTGCCAATACACAGCACTCTGCACTCAACAGCACACACCACTCTGCACCTGCACTCACTACTCTGCACTCTGCACACTCACTACTCTGCACACTCACTACTCTGCACTCTGCACACTCACTACTCTGCACTCTGCACACTCACTACTCTGCACTCTGCACACTCACTACTCTGCACTCTGCACACTCACTACTCTGCACTCTGCACACTCACTACTCTGCACTCTGCACACTCACTACTCTGCACTCACTACTCTGCACTCTGCACACTCACTACTCTGCACTCTGGCACTCACTACTCTGCACACTGGCACTCACTACTCTGCACACTCACTACTCTGCACACTGGCACTCACTACTCTGCACACTGGCACTCACTACTCTGCACACTCACTACTCTGCACACTGGCACTCACTACTCTGCACACTCACTACTCTGCACTCTGCACACTCACTACTCTGCACTCACTACTCTGCACTCTGCACACTCACTACTCTGCACTCTGCACACTCACTACTCTGCACTCTGCACACTCACTACTCTGCACTCTGCACACTCACTACTCTGCACTCTGCACACTCACTACTCTGCACACTCACTACTCTGCACTCTGGCACTCACTACTCTGCACACTGGCACTCACTACTCTGCACACTCACTACTCTGCACACTGGCACTCACTACTCTGCACACTCACTACTCTGCACTCTGGCACTCACTACTCTGCACACTCACTACTCTGCACACTGGCACTCACTACTCTGCACACTCACTACTCTGCACACTGGCACTCACTACTCTGCACACTCACTACTCTGCACACTCACTACTCTGCACACTGGCACTCACTACTCTGCACACTGGCACTCACTACTCTGCACACTGGCACTCACTACTCTGCACACTCACTACTCTGCACACTCACTACTCTGCACACTGGCACTCACTACTCTGCACACTCACTACTCTGCACACTGGCACTCACTACTCTGCACACTGGCACTCACTACTCTGCACACTGGCACTCACTACTCTGCACACTGGCACTCACTACTCTGCACACTGGCACTCACTACTCTGCACACTGGCACTCACTACTCTGCACACTGGCACTCACTACTCTGCACACTCACTACTCTGCACTCTGGCACTCACTACTCTGCACACTCACTACTCTGCACACTGGCACTCACTACTCTGCACACTCACTACTCTGCACTCTGGCACTCACTACTCTGCACACTCACTACTCTGCACACTGGCACTCACTACTCTGCACACTGGCACTCACTACTCTGCACACTGGCACTCACTACTCTGCACACTGGCACTCACTACTCTGCACTCTGGCACTCACTACTCTGCACACTGGCACTCACTACTCTGCACACTCACTACTCTGCACTCTGGCACTCACTACTCTGCACACTCACTACTCTGCACTCTGGCACTCACTACTCTGCACTCTGGCACTCACTACTCTGCACACTGGCACTCACTACTCTGCACACTCACTACTCTGCACACTGGCACTCACTACTCTGCACACTGGCACTCACTACTCTGCACACTGGCACTCACTACTCTGCACACTGGCACTCACTACTCTGCACACTGGCACTCACTACTCTGCACACTGGCACTCACTACTCTGCACACTGGCACTCACTACTCTGCACACTCACTACTCTGCACTCACTACTCTGCACTCACTACTCTGCACTCACTACTCTGCACTCACTACTCTGCACTCACTACTCTGCACTCACTACTCTGCACTCACTACTCTGCACTCACTACTCTGCACTCTGCACTCACTACTCTGCACTCTGGCACTCACTACTCTGCACTCTGGCACTCACTACTCTGCACTCTGGCACTCACTACTCTGCACTCTGGCACTCACTACTCTGCACTCTGGCACTCACTACTCTGCACTCACTACTCTGCACTCTGGCACTCACTACTCTGCACTCTGGCACTCACTACTCTGCACTCTGGCACTCACTACTCTGCACTCTGGCACTCACTACTCTGCACTCTGGCACTCACTACTCTGCACTCTGGCACTCACTACTCTGCACTCTGGCACTCACTACTCTGCACTCTGCACTCACTACTCTGCACTCTGCACTCACTATTCTGCACTTTGCACACTCTGCACTCACTATTCTGCACTTTGCACACTCTGCACTCACTACTCTGCACTCACTACTCTGCACTCACTACTCTGCACTCACTACTCTGCACTCACTACTCTGCACTCACTACTCTGCACTCACTACTCTGCACTCACTACTCTGCACTCACTACTCTGCACTCACTACTCTGCACTCACTACTCTGCACTCACTACTCGGAATATGAGATAGAAACAGAAAACTGTTATTACCAATAAATGTAGGGTTGGGCCACCTGTTCCCAGCATGCCTTGAAGATGCAAGGCCCGTTACATGTATTCAACTCTGTTCTTGTCCCGTTCACCCTGTCTCTCTGTAGAGAGCCACCCATTGGCATCATAGGATGAATGAAGCGCTTTGTCTAGGGCCAATTACTGGTATTGATTTTTCAGCTCAATCTTACTTCAGGCAGCTGCTCCACTATCTATTAATATGATGTATGACGTGCAATGTGCAATCCGAGATGTGCAGTGAGCGGGAAGGACACAGCACTGTGGAGAGGAAAACAGAATACGATGGCAACTCTGTCCCACAGTCCTGCAGTCACAAGCAAACACAAAGGTGTGTCTCACTACAAAAGAGCTCACAGGATGTCACAGTGATTCACTGCAGGACTGTGGCTGCAACTCTACAGCAACTGCACCAACTCAATGCCAAAGGCTGTCGCAGGAGCAAAGAAGACTAATGTAGTGCAAAGCAATACACTGCAGCTACAAAGGGTGGCAGGACCATGTCAACACTGCCCCATTGTAGCCAAAGAGGAATAGATACAGACAAATAAAGAAAAGCACAAATTCCTCACAGTCAAAACAAGCGTATGACAGTATTTATACATAGAAGTAAGATTATAAAGACAGAGCATTACCTAACCAAGTACTGTAGTCATAGCAAACACGACCTTCCCTCACATAAAAACATGGCCAAATGGATACAGCAAACCAGGAGTTTAAAGCACACGTGACCTTTCAAAGCAAACATGCTACAAAGAGACACCAAGCAACACGCTAAATCTCTCCACCAGCTCAACACTGAGAACACTTGAGAAAGAGATATCTAATTAATCCAACACAGCACGGAAATAAGACAGAATGGCTTATCCCATCCTTACATATTGCACTAGCAACTAGAACTCAACAGGCAAACAGAACAAAAGCCAGTGTCGTTGTTAGAGTGGCGTTGTGAGTCTCGTCTACATGCAGATGGACACGCTTTCATTTAGCAGCCAAATATAAAATAACTCTTACTGCCCCCGGAATTCCGCCGCGGCCGCACCGGAAGTCAGGCAAGGTCGCCTGTGACGGGGGCGGAGCCGCGTCCGGACCGGAAGAGGAGGCAGGCGAAAGAAATGCGTGGAGCGGCCCGGGGCTCCTGCGAGCGTGGAGAGCCCCGGGGCCGACAACAGGACGTTGCACACGTGTTGCGGGGCTCCCTTGACCAAGAGGGAGTCCCGGGAAAGGAGCTAGCAAGAGCCGCAGCGTCAACTCTCCCTGCCGGTGCGGAGAGCGGAGTCCCCCAAATTGCCACAGTAAGTTAAAGGGGAGAGGGGGGGGCCGGTGCACGTGTGTGTGTGTGTGTGTGTGTGTGTGTGTGTGTGTGGGGGGGGGGGGGGTTCTGTATGTATGTGCGTGCGTGAGCGCTTCTGTTTCTATGTATGCGCATGCGTGTGTTGTGTGGGAGCCTCGCGCAGCGCTCGTACTTATGCGCGTGCCAGTTTAGATTCGCCTGCGCGCGGCCAGGAGTGTCTCCTGGGAAGCACACTCGCTGACAAAAGATCTCGGCGGAGACGCGCTTCCGCGCGGCTAGCCGAGACCTAAAAAAAGGGGAGGTGAATTGATGACTTACCCGCTTGTGGAGCTGCTCAACTTCAAATCGGAATGGGAAGAATCGAAGATTGAAGAAGAGGTTCTCTGGTCATATCGCGATTTGAAAGGACGGCTGGTCGCAGCTTGAACGGTGAGAAGCACGGCACACCGGAGAACCCACTACGTGAGGAATATTTTACATGAAGAGCCAAAGTGTATGACGGCAGCGGGAAGAGTGGGTTTTCCATACACAAAGGATTTCTGAATTGAGGTGCTTTGAATTCCGTGCAAGTTATGATATATGAATGAGTTGATATAATTTTCCCTTGGACTTGGAATGGATTAAAGGAGATCGGAGAATTCTGATTTAACCTTGGGCGTTCTCGTGAAATTGAAATGGTACAGGAAAGCAAGACCCAAGTCGGAGAACACGGGAATCTGCGCAAGTCCATGAGGTGAGCCTTTGAAGCTGTGTGAGGAGCGGGGAACAGAGTTAAATCTCTGACACTGCATTTTAAACTGATCTGAGGCAGCGGGTCAAGCGATTGAAGTGAAAGTGATTGACGGCATTGTGAAGCGAGTATCTCCAAACACGAAGTATTACTGGATTGTGGTAAAAGAGCAGTCTCTGTGAATTCGGGTCAATTCAGATATATAATTGAGATGATATAATTTCCCTTGGACTAGGAATGGATTAAATGGGACTGGTGAATTCTGATTGAACCTTGGGCGTTCTCGCTGAAATTGAAATAGTACAGGAAGGCAGGACCCAAGTCGGATAACGCTGGAATCTGCGCAAGTTCATGAGGTGAGCCTTTGAAGCTGCGTGAGGAGATGTGAGCGGAACAGGAAGTGAAGTTAAACCTCTGACACGCGTTTGAAACTGATCTGTGGCAGCGCGTCAAGCGTGTAGTGCGTTATCTCCTCAGAATTTTAACTTAAGTTTAACAAGGATTTTGAAAAATACTGGCATCAATGGGCCGTTTTTGTGTATGATAGTCACCTTCTAGTGAAACTATTGAAAAGCGAGTGTTAAGTTAAACTTTTGAAATTGATAAGAAGACCCGTAGTTAGCTCACACGGGAATCTGCGCAAAGCTTTTGAAGTAAACTCTGGATGCTGAGATGGGAAGTAGTAAGCGGAGCAGGGAACGAGATCATTTCGCTTAAACCCGCGTTAGGAACAATTCTGAGGCAGCACGTCAAGCGGGTAATACGTTATCTCCTCAGAACTTCGACGTCCATCAGGAGCGAACGTTATTACGTAGAGCGTCAAAGGGGCCATCTTGAGTGTGAAAGACACCATCTTGTGAAGAAACCCTTTTACATGATTAATAGGGAAAGAAATATATAATCTTAGGCGTTAGTAGTGAAAAGAAAAAAAAATCATTTATCAGAACTTGAACCACGAGACAAGTTATAATACGAACGGCACTTCAAGGCGAGTTGCATTTTCGTGCTTAGTGAATTGGGTATGGTGGAACGTCTTAACAGGGCGCATCACACATAGCGGGGAACACAACAATAATCTTCGGAGCATCATTTGCTGGTAGAGCACTAAGACTGTATCCTTTAAAGTAAAATACAAGGGAAATTGTAATTTTTGTTGTGTTCGGAACAAATATAACAGAAAGAAGTAACTGTACTCGTGAATATAAGGTGGAATTGATTGAGAAATTAACATGGGTAAAAGCACAATGTGTAATTTACCACCACCTGAGCCATTTATGAAAGAAGATGGTACAAGCATCGCAGAATGGGAAGAGAGGAAGGATTATTTTTACAATTATATATCCATTTTTGACGAGGAGGAAGAACCACTAAAACCAGAGAAAAAGGCGGAAATATTGTTACACAGTTTAGGAGCTGGTGGATGGAAAGTGTACTATAACATAGAAAAGAAAATCATTAAGGGAACAAACAGAAACGTATTGGAAAATGTCATGCATGTTTTAGATGAACATTATAAGCAAGTAGGGAGTGCCAATGCACAATGGAACAAAATATACAGAGAAGATGGAGATAACAAAATGGTGGTGAACAAAAGTGAAGCTAAACATGTGTATACCATCAATATAGGTGGAGTAGTTATTGGCTTTATCGCTGACTCAGGGTCACATAGTACAGTAGTAGACAAAATTATATGGAAGAGTAAATTGTCAATAACGCTAGGAAATGAATTTGAAGAAGCAGACACGTCCCAGGAAACATACACGGGTGAAAGCATTATCTTGAGTGGAGGTAGAGGGATGGAATGGAGTTACATGAAGAGAAGTACATGGAGTAAAGTTTATAATTCAGAAGAAGAGTTCGCTGTACTGGAAGGGGATGAACAAATGAAGTTAAGAATAACGCAAAATCCCAAAAGCTCTGAACCCAGGAGTTGGCTGGCAATAAACAACAGTAGTCAAATTACCAGGCTGGAGATGTTGAGGGTGAAAACGCCACCATCTATGGACAATGTAATAGGGACAAGGGAGGTTTGGAGGAATGAGGGGATAAAAGAAGCAGCAATTGTCAAATAAAAAAAAAATCAAAATACATTCTTGGGAAAGGATGTTGAAGACAATGTAAGCAAAAATTTCGGGGAAAAAAATCAGTGAGTATGATGTTGTGGGAAAAAAAGTATTTGTCTATAAGGGAACATGGGTGGTTACACAATCCACGAGAGTAGAGGAGGACCTTTGTAAGTCTACCTGCCTCAAAGGTGAGAAAGCGTGGAGCTCTACGGCACTGGTCAAATCCAAACCTATGACAAGTGAGAAATATGCTGATGACATGGACCTGGAAGGAGTAGTTTGTCAGAGTATGATTGATTTAAAGAATAACAAGCAAGGAGAGTACTGGGATTGGTTATATAGCGAAGTGTCTGAGAAGGAAAGTGAGGAGGCACACAAAAATGTACGAGGTCCGCACCCCAAAGTTCCGGGTGGAAGGAACAGGATGCTTATAGAAGGCTGGAGAGAATATGCGTTCAGTTACACAGGAGACTCAGACACATTCTCAAGTGGAACTCATTTGACGAAATCGGAGGAAAGACTGGTCCTTGAGGAGGCATATACGGAAGGATGTACAAGTGGCTCTGGTACAGAGTGCAACAAGAGAGATGATGCTGGACCTAATGCTGATGATGACTATGAGAAGGAAACCGGTCGTATGAGCAGGATTAGAAGCAGCGTAATATGGTCCAGGAAATTTCCAAAGAAAAAGGATCCCAAGGCTGTTGTCTCTTTCCAGGATGGTGAAGTGGTACGAGTTATTGGGGACTAGGGCACAACAGCGAAAAGGATGGTTTGGGCTGAATGGCACTAGAGGAGTTAGTGGAAGAGTATAAGAAGGCACCCGAACCCATACTGAACCCACACCATGAAGTATACTTAGGGAGTGACTTGATGCTTATAGGAATTGTGGGGGAGCAAAGTTCAGGTTTTCAGCAGACTCAATCGTATCCTTTCGGGAAGTCCATTCATCCACGTTGAGGAAGAGATAGAGCGGGGTATTGGCCCACACGGAACAAACAAACTTTGTTTACAGCAACACCACAGGTGAAGTGGGAAGTGGTGAGAACTACACATATGTGGTTGAACTAAACGCAGAATATGACAATGCGGAATGTAACCATTTTCCCGTAACAACTTGGCCGCTTTAAGAACAGACTTATGTAGTACAAGAATCGCTGGTCACAACGGTTACATGCGTTTTATTTTTCTTCTGTTCCTGCGGAAGGAGATGTGTTACGTTGGCACTCAAAGCTGTTTGGTTGAAGGGGTTTTGGAGTCAGTTGACTGTTGGCAGGAAAGGGGGTAGAGAAGAGAGAGTCACAGGCATTTAACCTCCCCGTCCTGGCATAGACAGTTTAACATGTATCTAGGGGTACTCTGCCACCTTTGGTAGAGGCTATGGGCTTCTATCAGGTCAACCCAGGTGTTTAACCTGGGAAAGGGTCTTCTGTGCAAGCCTCGTTGTTGCGCCTCTTTGCGCATATTTTGTATCCACCCCCACCTGTGTTCACCTGTTTTCCCCTCACTTACCATCTCTCTCTCTCCCCCGCTCTTTCCCTTCCTCCACCCCGCTCCTACCCACCGTTTGTTTCCTGCCCCCTCTTCCCCAACCTACCATGGTCTCCCTAGGGAGGATGATGTGTTGTAACTTATCCCTTGGTTCTTTCCTCTCCTTTCCGTTCCCCCCTTGCCTTCTTCCCACTTGGTATGTCCCGTGCTGTCACCTTAAAACAGCAATAGAAGGTTGACGGTTGATGACGATCCTGCCAAGCTGGGAGCACCTATGTGTAATAGAACTGAATAAATGTTCTTGAACCTTATGACGTGTGGACCTTCATTACTACACAATGACAGACGGGTCCTATAATATAAGAGCTGCCTGTGTTGAATCCTGTCTGGAAAACGAACCTAGCAGAGGCTAATGAGCACAGCTCTTAGCTCAACCTGGTACTCCTGCCCTGCTGCGAGTGTTGTTAACAGCTACTTTATTTATAGCCGAGGTACAAACGTTTAAATAAAACAAAAATGTACTGTGGATTGATTAACTTTACCATATTAGATTAGGTCACTGCACTGAGTGGCCTTTATTAGTATTAGTGAACAACACACTTTCTTCCCTGTCAATATTAAATATTGATTCAAGAGGGAAGTTGTTTTAGTTGTCTTGTTTCTCCTATATAAGCCTGTATTTTTATAGATGATTAACATTGTGGTCTATTAAGCCCCGCACAAGAGAGATTTTTGCACAGTGCACATCCAGAGCTGAATTATTTCAAGGAGCCCTCAAATGTTATGGTCGTGTAAAGTAGACAGTAAAAATAGTCAAACTGGAAGGTTTGGCTAAAAACCAAGGTCTCTAGGTCCCACAAAAGCTTCTGACTGGCATGGGCTTGTTATGCAAGTACATTTATAATAGTCGTTTATGTTTTTTCATAAGATGCGGCTACAACAGTGGAAGCACCTCTTCTTCTTAGAGCTTGTACACCTTGCGCAGAAACAGTGCAAGCTTCCCTCCTTCAAAGGAGACACACAGCTAGGGGACAAGCAGCACAAGCTTTCCCAAACACAAGACAGGTACAAAAAACAGCAGCAGTTCGTGCTTTGCTTCCTCGCAGAACAGGCACAGCTCTACAGTAGCAAAGCAAGTATCTACCTCTCACAGAAAACAGCAAGTGCATTATTCCATTCACTGCAGAACAAATACAGTATGCAAGTACATATGTTAATTGTCCACAGAACATGCACAGTTAAGACTTGGAATATAAATAGACTCGTGGGGAGATATTCCAAACAAAAACAATAATATTGTGAACAATCGTACACTGGCCATTGGTTGCATTCAATTGAAATGTTTGTATTCTCAAAAAGGTATGCATCATCAATAGATGATATAAGAAGGTTTTAAACAGCAGAAATTATCTAATATCACATTCCGTTTTCATATCATAATGTGAACAAACTAAGGTTCATTGCAAGATTTCCAAACAAAAAAGTTCTTAATTGCTGAAATTAAATCAACAAGGAAGTCAATATATCTGACCAAAATAGCCACAAAATCTACAAATTCAAAAATCATGTTTTTTATACGGTTATAAAAGGTGGCAGATTTCATGTCAAAAAAGTAATTTAATGTTTGAAATCCATCTTTGAGTCAAATGCTGGCATAAAGACTTTTCAGGTCCAGGGTTACCAACTATACATTTCAATTCCATTGAATGTCATGTCATTTTTGTAAGAGATCCTTCGTATCCTTGGTGTAGGATGCCAAATCCAATACAAAGGGTGCAAGAAAAATGTATTTATTTATTTATTTAGTGTATTTTGGTATCGCGCACAGCTACCCCAACGGTGTGTCCCGGCGCTCCTGTGTGACTACTTACAGCCTAGAGAGGTTATTTGAGGCGGAGGTCGATCAGCAGAACAGATAAGTTTTGAGGGCTCTCCGGAAAGGTTGTTCATCCTTGATCAACTGGATGGCATTAGGAAGTTTATTCCAAAGTTTTCCCGCCTGAGCGGGTTTTCCTAAATCTGGGGACTGTAAGGAGATTTTTAAATGAGGAGCGTAAGGTCCTGATGTTAGTATAGGGGATCAGGCAAGTGGACAGATAGGCAGAGCCTTTGCCTTGCATGGCCCGGTGAGCTAGTACCAGGGCTTTGAATTCTGCCCTTTTGTGCAGTGGTAGCCAGTGAAGATCACGACGGTGGGGAGCAATATGCTCACGTAGGGGAATACCTACAACTAGACGCACCGCCGCATTCTGGACCGTCTGAAGGCGATGACAGAGCCCTACAGACAGACCAGTATAGAGGCCATTGGCGTAGTCTAGGTGCGAAGTGATCAACGTCTGCACAACGATCTTCCTGGTATTACTGGGTAGAAAGTGAATGAACTTTTTTATCATTCTGATCTTGGCTAGACATGCAGCGGAGACTGTGTGAACTTGCTGATGAAAAGTGAGGTTGGAGTCCCATTTAACTCCAAGATTCTTCACAGAGTCTTTTGGGAGGGGAGGGGCACTTAAATCAAGAGGCCACCAGATGTTAGGGTCAAGAGGAGAAGGCTGGTGAAAAAAGAGAACCTCCGTTTTCCCTGCATTCAACCTAAGAAAATTATTGTCCATCCATTGGGCAATTGTACGAAGGCAATTTTTTAAAGGGTCAAAAGTTGAAGGGAGGATGTTATCAAATGAAAACAGAAGCTGGATATCATCAGCGTAGGAAGTGACCTTTATACCAGTTTGGGCGATGATATCGAAAAGTGGGGAAAAGTAAACATTAAATAAAAGAGGGCTCAGCGAGCAGCCCTGAGGGACTCCCCACCGAAGCGGGCGGCTTTCTGAGTTAAATGGGGGGGTAAACACTGCCTGGGACCGGTTAGACAGGAAAGAAGAAATCCATCCCAAGGCCATGCCCCGGATGCCCTTCGAGTGGAGGCGTTCAAGGAGGAGGGGGTGGGAAACGGTGTCGAGTGCTGCCGACAAATCCAGCAGCACCAACACTGCTCTTGATCCCTCATCCAACCTCCATCTTACTGCGTCTGACATCTCGATTAGGGCCGACTCAGTACTATATCCAGGCCTAAAGCCATGCTGAGAGTCGTGAAAAGCACCTGAGGTTTCAAGAAAGCCTGCTAGTTGTTGTTGAGCAAGTCTTTCGAGTACTTTAGCAGGGGCAGGTAGTAAAGAGATTGGCCTGTAGTTAGCAGGCTCACTCGGATCAGCACTAGCCTTCAAGAAAAATGTATATCCGATATCCTTCATAGTCAGTTTTGTATGACAGTTGTTTTAACGACTCCATATTGTAATCACTAAAATTCAAAATGTCATTGCAAACCTTATCGGCTTGTCTTATAATGATATTCAAATCGTTCTTCAAAGAGTACAATGCATTTCTTGTCTTTATTGTCAACTTATTAACAATGGTATATAAAGGCATGCTCTCAATATCCCTATAAACAAGGTCAAAACATATTTCAATAGTTTTCTCTTTCAGCATTATAGGGACAAAGCAGGATTTCCTGGATAGACAGCTTTCTTGAATTACACCCTCCTTTATACCCATCATCAGTTTTAGATCTTCAATATCAGGAACATTCTCTTCACTCAAAAAGAGAAGCATTTGTGTGTCCTCTTAATCTCTATTTCTCGTGGAAGAAATATTGACTGATTCCAAACACATGGACTGTGGTTCTTGGTTTAGGAGAACATTTTTTTTAAGCAGCCCAGCCACAGTCTAAGTAACTTTGCTCTAGACAGGCACTAACCTCTGTGCATTTCCAACCTCAATGCTGTACCTTTTCACAATGTAGAGGGCAGCCAGTAAGACACATCTCATGTAACTCTGTTTGCCTCTGGGTCTCCAGAACTTCTTTTACTTTAACGCTCACCCACAACTCAGGCCACCTCCTTCAATGGTCGGGTGCTAACAGTGCAGCATTCCTCTATGCACCACATACAGCCTCTGCCGCCAACATACACTGGAGTGGTTTTATCAGAGAGTGCAGACACCCGACGTCATTACATCAGAACGTGTAATACTCTTTAAAGTGCCACAGATACATTTGTTATGTTTGGGCCCGTAGACAGTCTCTTATTTGCATTTTCGTGCTGCTAGCCTTTGAATAATGTCTTTAGTCTAGTGCATGGTAAAATGAAATGCTGATGGCAGGTCTACACTCCCCCTGCATTGCACTCCCTTATCTAGAGGTTCCAATGCACACCTGCAGATGCATTGCAAGCAGCACCTGAGTTGTATACCCCCCTCCCCTTTGTGATTATAGGGCACATGCTCTCGCCCCTCCAGACCACCACACCCCCTCCACCTTGCACCACATGGGAATGCAATGCCCCACTCTCTTCCACCTACCCCAGCGCCTCCAGGGTGTCCAGCAGGTCGGCCTCCATGCTCAGGCCGGCCCCGCTCTCTCACACGGTCCGTGCAGGATCACAGCATGTGCAGCAGCAGCTGCGGCCCCTCCGGGAACACAAGCCCGCTCGAGGGTTCCACCCGCGATCGAGGCCTTCGGCACCGGCTACTCCCTCCAGAGACCGGCTGTCACCCCCACGGACCCACGCGCGGGGCCAGCCGGGGCCCGAGCCTTCAACAATGAGGGGAGAAGCCAAAGAGCTGTCGACCGGAAGCACAACCTTCAGCAGCCGCTCCCGACCCGGAAGTGTTACTTCAAAGTAGCCAGGGCGCCCTCACAGGTCTAAAAAAAAAACTAGACTGCTAACTTGATTAGAGAGGACAGAAAAAACAAGCACTTGCAAAACCACATTTTTTATTTTATGTATTTAATGCGATTTTATATAGCGCGCACTTTACCCGAAGGTGTCAGAGCGCTTTACATGAGAACCAGTTGCACAACATAAGGGCTAAGGATTACATGCGTCACATAAAAGATACAAACAGAAAAAATTGCAAACGTACAAGATGTAAAGTCACACAAGGAAGAGATACACACCGAAAGAAAAATTGCAAATGTACAACTAGTAAAGTCACTCAAGGAAGAGGTATGAATTGTAGTAAATCGAAGAAGGAGACTGAAGTGTAGAATTAAGCATAAGTTTATTGTAAACAGCCCCACACCTAGTGCGGTGCGTAGGTCAGTTAAGAAATCTCAGCAATGACAGTTGGTGGTTTAGGAAGGGACCAGAGTGAGAGTGGAATGTTGGGGGACCAATAGGAAAGGTGAGGGAACAATGGGTGCTCTCGCGCAGGAGAGATGGGTTGACACCGTCACGCGCTAAGGCCACGAGGGAGTTGCAGAATTAGGTTACAACACATCTACCTCTCTTGCGAGTTTTAACAAAGAAGCCACATAATGTGATATAACAAAAACATTTATGTAAGTTTAACTAATTGTCTTTAGTCACAAACAAAGTCTTCATAGCGTTTGGGTTTATGGATGGTTCTCTCAAACCTTCCCGTGTCCAAGTGGGAATCAGGAACACTTTCAGTGTCAGAGTGAGAATCATTACTAGTTCTACCGAACCTACCACTGAAGCTGTGACCGTCAGACATGGCTTCAGAGTCAAAGTGTGAGTCACCGTAACAACTCCGATTGGGTATCAGAGTGCGAGGATTGACATCAACAGACTGGTCTGATGATTGACAATCAGCTGAGTCAGTGACAGGTGGGAGATCGTGTGAAATCACATTTCTGGGCATGTAACCATTTTCTAAACTGGTCCTATCAACATCAACCCACAAATCTTTGCAATAAGTATCATGTTGCAGTCGGTTGGGAACATTGACTCCATGATGATATCTTGCCAATCTACTCATGTGCCACACTTTCCCATCACTGAGT
This sequence comes from Lissotriton vulgaris, assembly GCF_964263255.1. Classification (NCBI taxonomy): domain Eukaryota; kingdom Metazoa; phylum Chordata; class Amphibia; order Caudata; family Salamandridae; genus Lissotriton; species Lissotriton vulgaris. Next base: position 59,029,588 of record NC_141697.1, on the reverse strand, counting down.
CTGGCCGCATTGTTATACAGTTATTCAATGTGAAGAGGAGCGGTGAATCTGCTTTCTCCTTTTCTTACTTTTTTTTCTAAACAAACTTTTACAAGGTCGCCAACCTTAAATGAATGTTCTTTGGCACCATGTTTGGAATCATACCATTCTTTGTAGTATTTTTGCGCTTTGATTATGTTATTTCTGATTACCTCTGGTGACCATTCAAGTTGTTTGGAAGTAGGCATCCAACCTAGGTCAATACTCAGGGGCTGTCTGCTTCTCATGAGAACAAATGGTGCATTACGGGTGCTGGCACAAGGAGATATCCTGAAGGCCCAGATGAGTCTGAACACTTCTTCTTCCCAGTTAAGATTAGCATTTCTTGACAGCTGTAGGTGTCCCTTCATGACACGGTTGAATCGTTCGGTGAGGCCATTTCCTTCTGGATGGTTGTTAAATGAGAACCATAGTCTTAAATGTGGTTCTAACGCAGGCTTATTCAAGTAGAGAAAAGCACCCACAACCAGAGCCGTCCAGTCGTGCAGAGGCCAACGTCTCGAATGACGTTCGGGGAATCTTCACGACTGAAGGCAGAGTTCCAGAACACATAGAGCATAGAACTAGTCTCGTGGTTGCAACCACGAGACTCTTAACACACAAGAAACATAGGAAGCTAATGTAGTAATATAAGTATATAACATCTTTCCCTCTTGAAAGGGTAGCAAAGAAAACGGACATTAAGAAATGCAGTACTACTCCAAAACATAGTCTCTCAGTCTACAAGACAACTGTTTTAAACGAAAAGCTCTTTTGGTTGCCACTTCAGGAGCCTCCTCCACAACTGTTTCTGTTGGTAATGGCAAATGATCAGTGTGAACAATCTGTGAAGCTATAGATATTAGAGGAGTTTCTTCCAATGGTAAAGACAAAAGGTCTGAGACCACGGGTTGAGAAACCGTGGAGGTTTCGAAAGCGGGATTAAAAGAAGGAGGTTGCTTGTAAGTTAAATCAAACCAATCACAGTGCTCTGACTCTGAAGTGACATGCTCTTTGATGACATTGGCCTGAAGTGGAGAAATTTTAACAAGAACCAGCTTAATCCACCAACCCTTGTCATCAAGAAGAGCTGAAGCTTTACTGACTTGTGTAACCAAATTTGGAGAAGAAAATTTAGATTTCCCTTTCAAAACTCTTTTGGGATTTTTAATGAGTACCATATCCCCTTTTTGCAAGGGCTTATCAAAAGAATGTTTACCTTCATCAAAACGTAATTTCATAGAATCTTGTTTAGCCTTCACATGTTCTTGAATAAAGTGAGAGTTATCAGACAAATTACAATCCCTATATAACCAACTAGGATTGAGGTGTGAATGAACTTTCCTTTTCCTAAGTAAAGTAAATGGTGCAACCCCAGTTGTAGAGTGTGGAGAGGTATTGTATGCCCACAGTTTGTCATGAACATAAGGTAAAGGATCTAGCCTAGAGGAAATTGCAGTTTGTATACCCTCCTTGATTACATGATTACACCTCTCAACCAATCCATTCGAAGAGGGTGAATACAAAGCAACTTTGTGATGAGAAATATCATGACTTTTAAGATAAGAGCACATTCTTTGGGAAACAAAGTGTGTACCATTGTCAGTGACAATGGTTTTGGGAAAACCTTCAACATCAAACACAGATTGTAAAAATTTTACAGCATTTTCAGTAGAGGCCGAATTGCAAAAAGAATAATACAACCATTTGGTATAATAATCAACTAAAAGAATCAGATACTTGTTCTCAATTGGTAAAACCTCATATGGACCGGAAAAATCCATACCTACTTTGTCCCAAGGACCTGCCGGAAGAGAAACAGGACATAAAGGAGTGGAAAGTGTTTTCCAATGTTTGTCAGAGAGTATACATTGGGTACAATTATCAATCATTCTCCTGATGTGAGAGTCCATGGAAGGCCACCAGTAGAATTGTTTGATGCGTTGACAAGTTTTCACGATACCAAGGTGTCCTTGATGAGCAGAACAAATTATATGATCTCGCAAAGAGTCAGGCGGAACAAATAAATCATTACGCATAATCATGTCGTTAACTAAAGAAAGTTCCGCTGACACATTTGCAAAACCTTTTAAATCAGAAGACAGGGTTCTGCGCTCAGGCCATTTGTTAACAATAAATTCTTTGACCTTAGAAAGTGTTACATCACTTTTGTAAGCTGAAATCCATTGCACCTCAGAAATGGGTTGACATTCAGCAATGGCGTCAATTGTAGCATTGACACACTCAATATCATCATCAACCACAGAATTATCATCTAAAGGCATTCTAGAGAGACAATCTGCCCTGAAATTTTTGCCCCCAGAGATGTGCTTAATGACGAAAGGAAATTCGTGAAGTTTTGAAAGAAGACGAACAAGTCTAGCAGAGGCCCTGTTGGAAGTACTGTTGGAAAGCATGTGCATAGGAGGCTTGTGATCCGTGTAAATCTCAAACTCACGACCCCAAATGTAAGATTTAAATTTTTGTATGGCCCAAACACAAGCCAAGGCTTCTCTTTCTATTGTACTGTATCTAGTTTCGGCAGAAAGAAGTGTTCTGGATGTAAAGGCAACCGTTTGTTCTTTGCCTTCGACCCATTGTCCTAAAACAGCACCCAAACCAGTGAGACTGGCATCCACGCTGATAAAACACTTCGAACCATCCGAAAAAGGATGCAAAGCTTGAGAATCCTCAATAATCTTTTTAACTCGTTCAAAAACTTTTTGCAAGTCTTCTGACCAAGAAAACTTTACTCCCTTTCTTAAGAGGGCTCTCAACGGCTCGACAATTTGTGCATATCCATGCAAGAACCTCGCATAGTATTCTGATAAACCCAGAAATGAGCGAAGGGCATCTCTATCTTTAGGAGGTATGGCATCTCTGATTGCTTTTATTAAGGAAAACTTGGGTTTAATGCCATTGGGAGAGAGTGAATGGCCCAAGTAATCCAACTCTTGAACCCCAAACTTACATTTGTCATGCCTGAGAGTCATGCCAGCTTTTTCCAACACCTGTAAAACAGTGTTAAGAGTGTGATTATGTTGAACAATGTCGTTTGCATGAATCAAAATATCGTCCTGATACGCTTGTACCCCAGGAATATTTTGTGATAAGTTGTCCATCAGTTTTTGAAAAATGCTGGCTGCGGAAGCCAAACCAAAAGGAAGCCTAAGGTACTTGAAAGCACCAAAGGGCGTAATGAAAGAAGTTAATTCTTGAGACTTAGGAGATAAAGGAATTTGATGATATGCAGACCTAAGATCTAGGAGAGAGAAAAATGGAGCCCCGCCCAAATTAGCCAATAGGTCATGAATTTTAGGTAGCGGATGGCAATCCACAATGATGTTATTATTCAGTGAGCGTAAATCAGCACACAATCTCACCTTCCCAGTTTTTTTGCGAACTAAACCTATTGGGGAAACCCATTCAGATGAATCACAAGGTGCAATGATTCCTTCATCACATACATTTTTTAAAACCTTCTTCAGTTCATCTCTTGCACTCAATCGAAGAGAACGAACCTTGTGAATAACAGGTTGGGCATCGTATTTAAGTCTAATTTCATGCTTAAAACCCAGAACTGTACCAACCTTATCTTTGAATAAGTTTGGAAAAGAATTGAATAAGTTATCAGTTTTGGGATTAGGAAAAGACAAATCTGAAACATTAAAGTTTCCAGAATCATGACTAGTGTAGTAATCATGAGGAATGTCACCTAAAGCAATGGGTTGATCTGAACCAGGTCTAAGAATTAAACCCATTTTGGCTTGATCGAACCAACCTAAAATATCTCTGCCCTTGAGAGCGACATAAACTTTCGTGAAGGTGTGTCTACCCAAACATGCAATGTTTGAATAAAAGAAACCTAGCATGTCGATATCTTTTTCGCCAAAAGCTTTAGGATTGACGTCAGATTTGCATAGAACAACTTTCTTACCCCAATTGGAATAAAACGTGAGGTCTGATAAAATAGTGATAGGAGAACCAGAATCAGCTTTGAATTGAATTGGTATTGTACCAACCACTAACTCACACCATGGACCCTTAATGCTAGAACATTCAACAGAATCACATTCAATAGACAACATGACATCATTAAGTCTAGTTGAGCAAGATTCTAAACTTTCGTTACATTCAATATTATTAACTCTAGTGAATTTTTTGCGACCCCTGCACACAGATGGGAAATGTCCAATTTTCTTGCAAGAAGAACATTTTTTCCCAGATGCAGGACAAACAGGCGAATAGCCAAGATGATTTCTTGAACCACATCTATAGCAAATGAGGGGTTTCTTATTCTGTTGCCTAAGAGAATTGTTGACAAGGTCAATTGAGCCAAAACTTGGAGCTTGATCAACCATATGAACACAAGTTTGAGACTTGCTTTCTCGTAAGATTTTAGAAGAATTAGTTGCACGTTCAATCCCTTTTGCGATATCTATTGTTTCAGACAAGGAGGGATTGTTACAACTCAACAAGCGTTCCTGAATTTTTTTAGAAAAACAAGCAAAAATGAACTGGTCTCTGATATAAGCATCTGTACTTGCACCAAAATCACAGGTAGAGGCCAAAATTCTGAGTTGAGCGATATAGTCTTCCACACTCTCATCTAAACTTTGTTTACGTTTGAAAAAATTATGACGTTCCAAAACAATACTGGGTTCATCGTCATATTGTTTATTAAGTTGAGCAATGGCTTCTTGATAAACATTCCAATTGTCACCAGAATCGCCAGAAGGAGAAGGAATATGAGGAAGGTTTTCGAAAACTTGTTGAGCAGCAACTCCTAGACAACCATAAAGAATAGCAACCTTGCGAGGAGGATCATATTTAGTGGCGTCAATAGCTACCAAATAGTTCTCAAAATCTTTGAGCCAGTTATGCCAAATGAGTGGAGGTTTTCCTGGAGTCAGCAAAAATGGGGCTGGCGTATGAAACTGTTGAGAAGAAGCCATGGTGAGAACAACTTTCTTTGTATTTAAAGTTGTAATGACAAAAATATGTGCTTGTCGGTGAGTTGCGATAAAATAAAAGAAGAAAAGTTTCGCATTTATAAATGCTTTGGTGTATTGTATATAAATGTGGTAGACAATAACGCGTGTCTATCGCTGAAGAGAACTTTGCATTTATAAATGCTTGGTTGCAACATAGAAGATCATGGTAGGCAGTAAAGCGTGCCTATCGCTGAAGAAAAGCTTTGCATTTATGAATGCTTTGCTGTGCAGTGAAATGTGGTAGGCAGTAAAGCGTGCCTATCGCTGAAGAGAAATAAACATGGTAGGCAGTAAAGCGTGCCTATCGCTGAGAAGAAGCTTTGCAATCGTATGTAAATTTACAAACAATTTTTGCAAGTTGAAGAATAATTGAATAGTGACAGGCGAGTAATAAATAAAGAGAGCCTATCGCTGAAGCAAAGCTTTGTATTTAAAAATGCTTTGTTGTGTTGTAAGAAAACATGGTAAGCAATAAAGCGTGCCTATCGCTGATGAAAAGCTCTGTACTTATATGTGCTTTGAAGTAGTGTAAATAAACGTGGTAGGCAGTAAAGCGTGCCTATCGCTGAATGATTGTGGACAAAGGCTTGAAAATGGCTGACTGACGCCGTTGTCAGGGTTACGGTAATGCGTACGTTTTGACAGGCGGTGGACATGAATAATTGCACTGTGACGTAAGTGTACAGCGAGAGGGGTGCTGCGCGCAAGCGCTTCAAACGGTTTCAAGCAGCGCAAGTGTGAGGCGCGAGCCGGAGTCAAGCAGCAACAATAATCCTGTGAGAAGTTGGCCTGATAGGTAGTGTTTCCAATTCTGGAACCACTGGTTATCAGTCCAAGCAAACCCCAAAGATGTCAGGTTGTAAGTCAACCTTGTAGACAAGCTATCCTAGTGGTAGCATGGACTAAGCAGCCTTAAAGGCTTAACTTAAGAGGTCGTGTTAAGCGAGCTTGTTTTACCACATACAATCCTGTAATCAAATGAAAGGACACCACACAAGTATATATTATAAAAATATATGTATTTATTACTAAATTACTCCCCAGTACTCTTTATGAGGACAGGGGCACAAGCGTTAAATCAAAAGCACTGTTACACATATAAAGTTGCACGTTTATGGATGAGGGCGGGTGGCCACTCAGACCATATATCAAAAAAGTGGTATAAGTAACACTTTACGAACAATGGTTAGGCCTAGGGCCTAGAGATTCGCTGGGAGCAGTCAGGACAAGCAATGAAGAAGTCGGGAGTAGCCCACAGGAGACGGATGCAGCACGGAAAGTGCAGCGCGCACCAATGCACTGTCAATGGTGCGTAAAAGTCAATTAAAGTGAATAAAAAGATACTTCCGCTGAACCTAGGAACACAAAACTTTAGACACAGACCCTAGAGGTGTGTACCAGTGTAAAGACACCGGCGTTGCAAAGTTACCTCACCCACAGGCCGTGGGTGCACAGGGTCGAAGTGGCGTCGGGTTCTGTCACGCAGGTTCTGGGTGCTTGGAGCTGTTGCAGCTGCAGGCGCTGTGAAGCAGAAGTGTCCGGTGCGATCCAAGGGTGGATCGATGTAGAAAAGTACCTGAAAGCAGAGGGGACAGAGTCTGGGTCACTCAGCAGTGACCAGGGTGGAACCAGGACGGAACCAGGCAATGTCGGGCGCAATCAGGCGGTTGTCGATAGGCTTCTCTCCGCTGTCACGTGGGCTCTGGGGCATCTGCGACGTCCAGGAGCAGGTCACGATCTGTCCCACGTAGGCTCTCGCCGTCAGCACCGTCGGCTTGAAGATTGTAGCAAACAGCACTTGGCAAAAGCAATCCACGCGGAACCGGGAGATTGCTTATCACTCGAACCAGGAGGGTCAGAGTGGGTGCTCCTTTTCACAGGAGCTGGTGCAGATCTGGAGCAACCAGAAAAGCAAGTTGTATTTCGAAGTTCGTCGGCACAGGGGCCACAAGCCAGCTGGCAAGTGACCGGGCCAACGCGTCGAGCGCACACAAGCAGAAGGGCCCCACGCAGCACTCGTCGAGTGTGGAGGGGTGAGCTTTGGTGCAAGTGGAGCTCGGGGCTGGGGCTTCTCAAACCCCGGTGTACAGCTTCGAGGGTCACTCGTGGGCCGCACGGTCAGCGTCTCGTGGCCTTTTCAAGATGGCGTGCCCCACGCTTCCGGTCGCCTCCACGGGTCTCAGCTCTGCAGGGACTGTGGATCGGGCAGGTAGAAGGCAGGCAAGCTTGATCTCGTCGATCTCTGTCGCTCGAGTTCCGGCGGGAACTGCAACAAAGCAAGGGTCGAGGGCTGGATGGTGCCTGTTTGCACAGGGTGGTCACTCCTTGACCACAAGGGAGATTCTTCAGTCTTCTCACGTCGTGTAGAAAGTCGAAGGGTCCAGATTTCGTTTCTTATGTTTCTTCAGGATGATCTGAGGTCCGTTGGGACTGCTCCCCCTCTTATTCGAATCTAGGGGGTTGGACATCCTGCTAGGTCCCCTCCTATGGGTGGGACCCAGGAAGGGGGTGGTTACACCCCTCTCCTTTGATCCTGGCCGCGCTGGGACAGGGGCTGGGAGGCCCCAGAACCGGTTTGGCCGGATCCTGCAAGGGGCAGCCTTGTGCTCCCCAGGCAGTGTCTGGTTTCATTGAAACCTCCCTACTCCAATCCACTATCTCCTGTCTGGGGTGGTTTGACACCGCCCTGTGACAGGAAACTCTTTGTCCAGGCCTCCTCTGCCGGGTTTCGGTCAGCAGCAGGAGGTCAGACCCGTGTCTGTGGCAGGGGCATCCATTTTGTGGATCTGAGGCTCATTTTAAATCAACCGCGTTTCAGTAAAGTAACATGTCTTCTCCCTCTAGAAGGGTGGAATGCTATCCCCGTCGCCAGAACTGGCGAGGGGATAGTATTCCAATTCGTATGACACCTTACACGACATGTTTTGATAAAGCCAAACCAAAGTTGCTATATAACCGCGAGGATTATAATGCGCTTAAGAGTATATGGTATGGCATTATCCCGGATCAGCTTAGGGAGTTGTTCCCGACAGCTGCAGACAGGCCCAGCTCATGCCAGAGCACCCTCTCACATAAAACCACGCACTCTGCCTCCAGGATTGATGAGGCCTTCCATAGGAGTGGCTTACAGGCTATATATGTGTCCAGATATAGGTTTAGATATAGGTATACTATATCTAAGCAAGGGGTGATTACACCCACTTGCCCCAGCTGAGTGATCAGCCAGTTGTGTCAATTTAAGAACCAGCCAGGGGTGGCAAAAGCTATGCTTCAGCCCCTGGTAGGCCTTGGTGGCACCTATGCCCTGGGCACCTATAGTGCATGGTACAGGGGCTGACAAGGAGTCCATTTCCAATTGTGGTATGTACCTATAGCACATGTATTATAAATTTAGAGAGAGAACAGCAGGCTGGGGGTCTGATTAGCAGGCCCACAGCCTCAGTAAGTCGAAAACCAGTGAAGCAAAAAGCAAAAATTGGGGTGACCATAGGATAGCAGACCCTACTCTCCTACATAACCCCCCCCCAAACGCAGGGACATTAAACTTAACCTTGACCAGATAAGTCTTCATGTTCTAAGTGGAAGTACCTGGAGAGACCATCTGCATTACCATGGTCAGTCCCTGGGCGGTGCTCCACTGTAAAGTCCATCCCCTGTAGGGAAATGGACCACCTGAGCAGTTTGGGATTTTCACCCTTCATCTGATTTAGCCACAAGAGGGGCTTATGGTCTGTCTGAATTAGGAAGTGAGTACCAAACAAGTATGGCCTCAACTTCTTCAGGGCCCAAACCACAGCAAAGGCCTCCCTCTCAATAGCTGACCAACGTTTCTCCCTGGGGGTCAGCCTTCTGCTAATAAAAGCAATGGGCTGGTCTTGACCATCTTGATTAAGTTGTGAAAGCACAGCTCCCACCCCCAACTCAGAAGCATCTGTCTGTACAATGAACTGTTTGGAGTAGTCAGGACTCTTCAGGATAGGTGCAGAGCACATGGCCTTCTTCAGGTCATCAAATGCCTTTTGACAGCTAACTGTCCACTGAACCTTTTTGGGCATCTTCTTGGATGTCAAGTCATTCAATGGTGTCACAATGGACCCATAGTTCTTTACAAATTTTCTGTAATACCCAGTCAGGCCCAAGAAGGCTCTGACTTGTGTCTGGGTAGTTGGAGGAGTCCAGTCCTGTATGGTCTGGATCTTGCTCTCCAGTGGTTGAACTTGACCCCCACCTACTAGGTGGCCCAAGTACACAACCTTGCTCTGCCCTATCTGGCATTTAGTAGCCTTGATAGTCAGGCCTGCCTTTTGCAGGGCCTCCAGAACCTTCTTCAGGTGGATCAGGTGATCCTCCCAGGTGGAGCTAAAGACAGCAATATCATCTAGATATGCTGCACAAAAGTCATCCAGCCCAGCAAGGACTTGGTTCACCAACCTTTGGAAAGTGGCAGGTGCATTCTTCAAACCAAAGGGCATTACCACAAACTGATAATGCCCACTAGGGGTAGAGAATGCTGTTTTGGCTTTTGACTCCTCAGCTAGTCTGATTTGCCAGTAGCCAGCTGTCAAATCAAATGTGCTCAGAAACTTGGCAGAAGCCAATTTATCAATGAGCTCATCTGCTCTTGGAATGGGATGAGCATCTGTCCTAGTGACAGCATTGAGACCTCTGTAGTCCACACAAAACCTCATTTCTCTCTTTCCATCTTTGGTATGAGGTTTTGGCACAAGGACCACTGGGCTAGCCCATGGGCTCTCTGATGGCTCAATCACTCCAAGCTCCAACATCTTTTGCACCTCAGCCTTTATGCAATCCCTGACATGGTCAGGTTGCCTGTAGATTTTATTCTTCACAGGCAGATTGTCACCAGTATCCACCTCATGGGTGCACCAGCTAGTCTGACTGGGTGTGAGTGAAAACAAGTGTCTGTGGGCCTGCAACACCTGTCTGCAGTCCACCTGTTGCTGTTCAGTGAGGCTGCCTGCCAAGGCTACTCCATCAACTGAACCATCATCAGGGTTCTGGGAAAGCAGGTCTGGGAGAGGGTCACTCTCTTCCTCCTGTTCCCCATCTGTGGCCATGAGGAGACTCATGTCCTCCCTGTCAACAAATGCTTTCAAACGATTGACATGGAGCACCCTGTGGGGGCTCCTAGGGGTGCCAAAGTCAACCAAGTAGGTGACTTCTCCCTTCTTTTCAATGATAGGGTAGGGTCCAGTCCATTGGTCCTGGAGAGCTGCTGGCCCCACTGGGTCCAACACCCACACCTTCTGCCCTGGCTGGTACTCAACCAGAACAGCCTTTTGGTCATGCCAGGCTTTCTGTAATTCCTGACTTGCCTCAAGGTTTTTGGATGCTCTCTCCATGTATTCAGCCATCCTGGAGCGGAGACCAAGTACATAGTCCACAATGTCTAGTTTAGGCTTTTTGAGAGGTAACTCCCATCCTTCCTTCACCAAACTCAATGGACCTCTTACAGGGTGGCCAAACAAAAGTTCAAAAGGGCTGTAGCCAACCCCCTTCTGTGGGACCTCTCTGTAAGCAAAGAGCAAGCAGGGTAAAAGGATGTCCCATTTCCGCCTAAGCTTCTCTGGTAAACCTTTTATCATTCCCTTTAGGGTCTTGTTGAACCTTTCCACAAGCCCATTGCACTGTGGATGGTAGGGTGTGGTAAACTTATAGTTTACTCCACACTCTTTCCACATTGCTTTTAAGTATCCAGACATGAAGTTGGTACCTCTGTCTGAAAGAACCTCCTTTGGAAAGCCCACTCTTGAGAAAACTGCAATGAGGGCCTTTGCCACCACAGGAGCTGTGGTGGTCCTCAGGGGAATTGCTTCTGGGTACCTGGTGGCATGATCCACTACCACCAGTATAAATCTGTGCCCAGAGGCTGTTTGAGGATCCATGGGACCCACAATGTCTATTCCAACTCTTTCAAAGGGTACCCCCACCACAGGTAGTGGTATCAGGGGGGCCTTTGTTGTGCCACCTGACTTACCACTGGCTTGGCAAGTGACACAGGAGCGACAAAACTCCTTGACATTTTCTGACATGTGAGGCCAGTGAAAGTGTGGAACAAGCCTGTCCCAAGTCTTATTCTGGCCTAAGTGTCCTGCAAGGGGAATATCATGGGCCAAGGTAAGAAGGAAGCCCCTAAACTTCAAAGGTATAACCAACCTCCTGGTTGTGCCAGGCTTGGGGTCTCTAGCCTCTGAATAAAGGAGTCCTTCATCCCAATACACTTTATGGGTACCTTGAGCATTCCCTGCAGCCTCAGCAGCAGCTTGCTGTCTGAGGGGTTCAAGTGAAGGGCAATCTAATTGGGCCTGCCCCAGGTCTGCCCTTGAGGGTCCCCCTGTCCCCAGAAACTCAACCTGATCAGGTTCAAGCTCCTCAGAGACAGTCTCCTCTTGGACTGCAGAATCAGTTTCCTGTGAAACCTGATCCTCAACCTGGGGCAAGTGGGAAGGCACAGCCTTAACCCTCTTGCTCCTTCTCTTGGGTTGTGGTTGGTCTATTGTTTCAAGATCCACCACTGGTTCAGGAAGGCACTTCTTAGCCTGAGACCTTGTCACTGCAAGGACATGAGCTGAAATCCCTAGCATTTCTGCATGAGTCCTGTACTCCACTTCTGACCAAACTGAGCTTTCAAGATCATTGCCTAACAGACAGTCTACTGGGAGGTCTGCACTCACAACAACTTTCTTTAGGCCATCTACCCCTCCCCAGGAGAAGTTCACAACAGCCACACTATGGGAAGTAGTGGAGTTGCTTGCATTGGTCACTAGGTAACTTTCACCTAGTACAATTTGTCCAGGGTCCACAAAGCCAGGTGCCACCATTGTGACACTGGCACAAGTGTCCCTGTAGGCCTGAGCCAGTTTCTCATTAATGAAGGGAGTCTGCCTATATTTGCCCAGGTTACTGGGGCTTACTGCAGTGGGCAAAGATATGTCCACATCATATAGGAGAACTGCCTGTGTGGGGATTCTGACTAGGCCAGATTCCACCTCAGTACCCAGGGTCAACCCTACTAAACCCTTTGGCTGTGTACCACCACTGCTGACTGTACTAGGGGGTGCAGTTGCTTTAGGAGCTGCAGTGGTGGGGACTGGATTTTTCTTAGTGCATTCACTGCCCCAGTGTGAAACTGATTTGCAGGTATTACACCAAGGTTTCTTTGGGCCATCGTTCTTCTTTTTCTTGTTTCCATTTTGGGAACCCCCCTCCTTATTGCTAGTTTGGGGGCCTGAAGACTTCTGGTCCTTTTCTTTATCTTTCTGATTCCCACCCTTCTGGTCTGTTTTCTTCTGGTCACCTTGGTTCTGGTTTTTCTGCTTAATCCTTGTTCTGACCCATTTGTCTGCCTTCTTTCCCAATTCTTGGGGAGAGGTCAAATCAGAGTCAACAAGGTATTGATGCAACAGCTGGTTCTGACAGTTATTAAGGATCTGTTCTCTCATCATAAGATTGTACAATCCTGTATAGTCTGAAACTTTACTTCCCTGCAGCCAACCCTCCAGAGCCTTAGTGGCACAATCTACAAAATCAGTCCAGTCCTGAGTCTGTGCTTTTTGGGTGTCTCTGAACAACAACCTGTATTGCTCAGTGGTTAGGCCAAACCCTTCAATAAGAGCACTCTTCAGAACAGAGTAGTTTTTGGCATCCTCAGGTCTAACAGTGAGGAGCCTGTCCCTCCCTTTCTCAGAAAAGGAGTACCATAAAATTGCTGCCCACTGATCCTCAGGGACCTGCTGTACCATGCAGGCCCTCTCAAGAGCAGTCATCCATTTGTGGATATCATCCCCTTCCTTGTAGGGGGGCACAATTTTTGTCAGGTTTCTATTGTCATAGGCCCTGTCTTTTTCTTTAGGAACTTTGCTGCCACCAGTGGCATCTAAGCCACACAATTTTTTCTCTCTTGCTAAAGCAAGTTTAGCTTGAGCCAAGGCTACCTCTTCCCTTTCTATTTGGAGTTGGACAGCCCTCATTCTGGCCCTATGCTCTATTCTCTGGGAGGAAGTCATTCCTCTTTGAGATTCTCTTGAGGCACTAGAAAGGTGAGAGTCCCTTGACAGAGATCTCTCCCTTCTATTACCTGGGAGAATTTGGTTATGAGATCTGGAGTGGTGCTGGCCCCCTCCATTCCCATGTAGGTCCAAGTTGGCCTGGTTAAGCCTGGCAACCTGTACCTGGTTTCCCACCTGATCCTGATCTTCAGGCTCTTCTACATCAGAGCCTTCCTCTGGGTCTTCCTCTTCCTCCTCTATTCCTTCTTGAAGATCCTCATTCTCAGGGGAGTTTATCCCTTCCTCTGTTTCTAAGGGAGTCTGAATCGCCTTGTCTAGGTCATCCTTTTCTAGGAGAGCTATTAGGGAAGGAATGGTAGGGCCTCTGCCCTTTTTTAGCCCCCTGGCTGTGCACAAGGCACTCAGGTCTTTGTGGCTAAGGTTGTCATATCTGGATGTTGTCCCTATAGGATCAACTATTACAGGAGCAGAGCCTGAAGCTCTACCTGTATCAGACATGACTGCTAGTGAGGTGTAAGTGGTGCACTTACCTACACTAAGTGGTTTCCTACTGTACCTTGCTAGTGAGTTGTAGTCAGGGTGTGCTAATCCCTTTAATCTACAACTACTAAGTTCAGTAGAACTTAATATGCTAAGCTTTTGATTTATATGTACCTAGAGGTACTTGATGTGATCTTTCAATTTGATAAAGATTGCAATGGTAAAACAAACAGCAAGCTCAAATCCGCACCGCTGCACACCAATGTGAGAAGTTGGCCTGATAGGTAGTGTTTCCAATTCTGGAACCACTGGTTATCAGTCCAAGCAAACCCCAAAGATGTCAGGTTGTAAGTCAACCTTGTAGACAAGCTATCCTAGTGGTAGCATGGACTAAGCAGCCTTAAAGGCTTAACTTAAGAGGTCGTGTTAAGCGAGCTTGTTTTACCACATACAATCCTGTAATCAAATGAAAGGACACCACACAAGTATATATTATAAAAATATATGTATTTATTACTAAATTACTCCCCAGTACTCTTTATGAGGACAGGGGCACAAGCGTTAAATCAAAAGCACTGTTACACATATAAAGTTGCACGTTTATGGATGAGGGCGGGTGGCCACTCAGACCATATATCAAAAAAGTGGTATAAGTAACACTTTACGAACAATGGTTAGGCCTAGGGCCTAGAGATTCGCTGGGAGCAGTCAGGACAAGCAATGAAGAAGTCGGGAGTAGCCCACAGGAGACGGATGCAGCACGGAAAGTGCAGCGCGCACCAATGCACTGTCAATGGTGCGTAAAAGTCAATTAAAGTGAATAAAAAGATACTTCCGCTGAACCTAGGAACACAAAACTTTAGACACAGACCCTAGAGGTGTGTACCAGTGTAAAGACACCGGCGTTGCAAAGTTACCTCACCCACAGGCCGTGGGTGCACAGGGTCGAAGTGGCGTCGGGTTCTGTCACGCAGGTTCTGGGTGCTTGGAGCTGTTGCAGCTGCAGGCGCTGTGAAGCAGAAGTGTCCGGTGCGATCCAAGGGTGGATCGATGTAGAAAAGTACCTGAAAGCAGAGGGGACAGAGTCTGGGTCACTCAGCAGTGACCAGGGTGGAACCAGGACGGAACCAGGCAATGTCGGGCGCAATCAGGTGGTTGTCGATAGGCTTCTCTCCGCTGTCACGTGGGCTCTGGGGCATCTGCGACGTCCAGGAGCAGGTCACGATCTGTCCCACGTAGGCTCTCGCCGTCAGCACCGTCGGCTTGAAGATTGTAGCAAACAGCACTTGGCAAAAGCAATCCACGCGGAACCGGGAGATTGCTTATCACTCGAACCAGGAGGGTCAGAGTGGGTGCTCCTTTTCACAGGAGCTGGTGCAGATCTGGAGCAACCAGAAAAGCAAGTCGTATTTCGAAGTTCGTCGGCACAGGGGCCACAAGCCAGCTGGCAAGTGACCGGGCCAACGCGTCGAGCGCACACAAGCAGAAGGGCCCCACGCAGCACTCGTCGAGTGTGGAGGGGTGAGCTTTGGTGCAAGTGGAGCTCGGGGCTGGGGCTTCTCAAACCCCGGTGTACAGCTTCGAGGGTCACTCGTGGGCCGCACGGTCAGCGTCTCGTGGCCTTTTCAAGATGGCGTGCCCCACGCTTCCGGTCGCCTCCACGGGTCTCAGCTCTGCAGGGACTGTGGATCGGGCAGGTAGAAGGCAGGCAAGCTTGATCTCGTCGATCTCTGTCGCTCGAGTTCCGGCGGGAACTGCAACAAAGCAAGGGTCGAGGGCTGGATGGTGCCTGTTTGCACAGGGTGGTCACTCCTTGACCACAAGGGAGATTCTTCAGTCTTCTCACGTCGTGTAGAAAGTCGAAGGGTCCAGATTTCGTTTCTTATGTTTCTTCAGGATGATCTGAGGTCCGTTGGGACTGCTCCCCCTCTTATTCGAATCTAGGGGGTTGGACATCCTGCTAGGTCCCCTCCTATGGGTGGGACCCAGGAAGGGGGTGGTTACACCCCTCTCCTTTGATCCTGGCCGCGCTGGGACAGGGGCTGGGAGGCCCCAGAACCGGTTTGGCCGGATCCTGCAAGGGGCAGCCTTGTGCTCCCCAGGCAGTGTCTGGTTTCATTGAAACCTCCCTACTCCAATCCACTATCTCCTGTCTGGGGTGGTTTGACACCGCCCTGTGACAGGAAACTCTTTGTCCAGGCCTCCTCTGCCGGGTTTCGGTCAGCAGCAGGAGGTCAGACCCGTGTCTGTGGCAGGGGCATCCATTTTGTGGATCTGAGGCTCATTTTAAATCAACCGCGTTTCAGTAAAGTAACATGTCTTCTCCCTCTAGAAGGGTGGAATGCTATCCCCGTCGCCAGAACTGGCGAGGGGATAGTATTCCAATTCGTATGACACCTTACACGACATGTTTTGATAAAGCCAAACCAAAGTTGCTATATAACCGCGAGGATTATAATGCGCTTAAGAGTATATGGTATGGCATTATCCCGGATCAGCTTAGGGAGTTGTTCCCGACAGCTGCAGACAGGCCCAGCTCATGCCAGAGCACCCTCTCACATAAAACCACGCACTCTGCCTCCAGGATTGATGAGGCCTTCCATAGGAGTGGCTTACAGGCTATATATGTGTCCAGATATAGGTTTAGATATAGGTATACTATATCTAAGCAAGGGGTGATTACACCCACTTGCCCCAGCTGAGTGATCAGCCAGTTGTGTCAATTTAAGAACCAGCCAGGGGTGGCAAAAGCTATGCTTCAGCCCCTGGTAGGCCTTGGTGGCACCTATGCCCTGGGCACCTATAGTGCATGGTACAGGGGCTGACAAGGAGTCCATTTCCAATTGTGGTATGTACCTATAGCACATGTATTATAAATTTAGAGAGAGAACAGCAGGCTGGGGGTCTGATTAGCAGGCCCACAGCCTCAGTAAGTCGAAAACCAGTGAAGCAAAAAGCAAAAATTGGGGTGACCATAGGATAGCAGACCCTACTCTCCTACAAATCCACAAAAGAGAAGTCCATAACATACGACCTGATGAGGAAGCCGAAGGCAGAGAGGTGAGCAGAAGGCAGGACAAGTGAGGACGAAGGACGGAAGTGTCCTGATGAGATCTTTAGATCTGTAAGATTCTTCCAAGTGCTTGTCTTTCTGGCGGTGGGTGCGAAGAAGTTCCCAATCGTCGCCAATATGTTAAATGAGAACCATAGTCTTGAATGTGGTTCTAACGCAGGTTTATTCAAGTAGAGAAAAGCACCCACAACCAGAGCCGTCCAGTCGTGAAGAAGCCAACGTCCAGAATGACGTTCGGGGAATCTTCACGACTGAAGGCAGAGTTCTAGAACACATAGAGCATAGAACTAGTCTCGTGGTTGCAACCACGAGACCCTTAACACACAAGAAACATAGAAAGCATATGTAGTAATATAAGTATATAACAATGGTATAATGAGGTGGTGTGGTAAGTGATACAATTTCTCTCAAGGAATAACTTGAACGCTTCTGAACAAAATTGTGGACCATTGTCGGTGAGCACAAATTTGGGTAATCCTTCGCTCAAGAACAGCTTATCCAAGAATGAAATGATTGTTGAGCTGTCAATTTCCGAGACAATTTCTATTTCAGGCCACTTGGAGAAATGATCTATGGCCACTAGAGTATACTTAATCTCTCCATCATGTCCTTCAATGGGCCCCGAGATGTGTAGGCCTAATTTCTCCCATGCCATTAAGGGGGGTTGGAGTGGAGAGAGAGAAACTTTGGATGTTTTAAGGGTTTTGTCTGAATCACAGTATTCTACACAGTTTCTTATCTGTATTTCAATCTGCTTGTCAATAACAGGTCACCAGTAACTGGTTCTGACTCTCTGCTTTGTCTTTGAAATGCCCAGGTGACCAATGTGGCAAAGTTTAAGAATTCTGTTTCTGAGTGTGATGGGGGCTATAGCTTTGCCAATTCTGTACAACACTCCGTTTTCCCAACTGAGTTCATTTCTTATTTCCCAATAAACTTTGACATTGTCGTGAAGATGGCGTTTCTCTGGCCAATTGGTGTTGACGAATTTGCATACGTCTTGGAGTGTTGAATCGCGGGACATGTGTTGTTCCCATTCTCCCACAGAGATTCCCTCCAGATCCGTGTTGAAAAGTAGAGCCACTTTTTCATCATCCTCCAGTGTATCCGTAATCTCATTGTGTGGACGAGGCAGTCTGCTAAGGAAATCTGCAATTTTATTCTTAATTCCTGGCCAATATTCTGCTGAGTAGTTGTAATCCAGCAATTTGATAGACATTTTGCTTAGTCGTGGTGAAGCATTTTGTATCCTCGTCGCCACTTGTAGTAAATCGAAGAAGGAGACTGAAGTGTAGAATTAAGCATAAATGTATTATAAACAGTCCCACACCAAGTGCGGTGCGTAGGTCTGTTAAGAAATCTCAGCAATGACAGTTGGTGGTTTAGGAAGGGACCAGAGGGAGAGTGGAATGTTGGGGGACCAATAGTAAAGGTGAGGGAACAATGGGTGCTCTCGCGCAGGAGAGATGGGTTGACACCGTCACGCGCTAAGGGCACGAGGGAGTTGCAGAACTAGGTTACAACACGAATGGATATACTCTAAGAGTCACTTAGGAACGGTTAAGTACAAAGGTCTACTGCATATACTAGTGATTAGATTTATCTCTATATACATACGGAAGGGATACGAATGGATATACTCTAAGAGTCACATAGGAATGGTAAAGAGTGCAAAGGTCTACTACATATACTAGTGATTAGAGTTATCTCTATATAAATAAGGAAGGGATACAAATGGATATACTCTAAGAGTCACAAATCGGAATGGCGAGACCTTTTGATGTTGTCAAAGTTTTTGTTAGCCATGTTGTACAGCAATGCCAAAAAGTTTAAAACAAGCATTGGCATAGCCAATAGGTCTCGCCTTTGGGACCTTATAAGTATTTAGTTATGCAGCATATTATCCTTGGTGCAACAACATCAACTGTTGCATGGCTAAGTACTTATACAGTCCCAAAGGCGAGACGTATTGGCTATGCCAATGCTTGTTTTTTTCTGCTCTCACCATCACAGTATTTACTGTTCCCAAGTTTGAGGGCAACAAGAATGTTACACAATAATATATACACCACGCAAGTAGGGTTGGGCAGATCTAACTCACCCACAGCAATGAGGGTGATATTTTTTGTTAACCAAAATTCACTGTTTGACAAAATATGAGTCGATGCATCTTCTAATTAAATAAATAAAGACATATGTTGAGTGTGAGTTGGGACCAATTCACTCAAAATAACAATGATAAAATGGTCACATAACTAATGGGATTTTTTTATTTTAAAAGCAACTCTGGAATTCAAGGAAAACAATGTACAAGTATACATTCACAGATAATCCGTTTTCTCTAGCTTTTAGACTTTTTTTCAATTGTCATTTAAGGATCATTTTTTTAAATAATCCTGCAGCCCCAACTTGCAAGCCATGAGATCATGAAAATTAAAATGCTATGCACGAGAAGTGTCAAACAGAATAGTTGCTAAGCTACATGTTGGTGCTGCTACAACAAATGTATTATAGTTTACAACCCACAAACACTACAGAATGTCTCATTCTGCTTCACTGCCATCTTGACTGGCAGGATAAACATGTGATCGAACATATAGGAGGAAACTTTGGAAAACAAAAATAAGTCAGACACTGTTGTGGTTGTACATAAGAATAGCGTGTTGCAGTTTACAAGATAATCTTTTTGAGTTTTTTAGAGGCACACAATGATGATTCGACATTATGAACACAATCTTCATGAGAATACGAAACTCAAGCCTATCCTTAAATGCTCTTTTCATTGTTTCAGTATTGTCTTGCACTTAAAGCTTTGCAATGCCTGACCCCATCATGGCTTCCATGAATACAAGAACTGCTTCAGAAGCTCATGCCAATAACATGAGGATACGTCATAAGATAAACGTGCTACTGCTAATTTCTACGTCATGAACGGCTCTTACATTTTTTTCAGCTACCCATCACTACACCCAAGTTCTGTAAATAGAGTCCTTGTTCCTTATTGTCTTCTAAAACTTTGCTATGAATGGTTTCTTTGTCCCCTAAAGCCCATCATATGCTATCAAATAAAATTTGCAACAAAAGACCACAAGTTAAGGTATTCAACCTTGTAGTCTGAGACATATGACACTCAATAAGCATGGACCACACAGCCACTTCTGCGTCAAGGAAGAAACATGTTATTGAAATGGACACCGTTTAGACATTGGCTTGTGGAGAGTGAGAAATGGTACAAAGTTTTATAAAAATCGTGAAATTCACACAGGTTTTGAGCTGGGAAGAGAAAGGCACTTGGAAAGAGCAGGTGTAGCACACAATATTCAGTTTAGTACAACAACAAATAAACTTCCTTGCAGTATTTGAAGAAGTCCCCCGTCACCTTTTTTTTGTCTGTGCATAAATAACTAACCACGTGAATGAATAAGGGACAGAGGCGCAACTAGAGTCAAATTTCGGGGTGGGGGAGGCTAAGAAACAAATTTGGGGGGCTGATTCTTCAAGCAAAAGGCAGAGTGGAGCTGCAGGGGCTCTAACCGGGGGGGCATCAAAGCCTCATTAACAAGCAAAAGGTCTTTAAAAGACCTGTGAAGTATTCGGGTGCAGCTGTGTGTGTGCCCGGGAAGCTGTCTCATCCTGGGCTGCCACACACGACGGGGGGGCTGAAGCCCTTTGAGTCCAATGGGCGTTGCACTCCTGATAAGGGATATGGGACACGTCAACTTAACTTGGAGAACAATTTTCCATACTATATTACAAAACACTAGGTGAAAAATTAGTGGTTCACCCAAATCCAAGAGCCCCTACAGCACAGGCACAGAAACGCTTAACTTTAATAAATAAATACAACATTCACACGTTTATGTTGCTCTGCCAACTTCAAAAGAAACTGAATTTGCAATGAAGCACACAGGAACCCAAGTACATTTGTCATTCGACACAAAAGCAACAGTGGACATAAATAAACCGAAAAGCGAGAGGCATGTGGAACATGCAAAGCCTCCCAGCTTCCTTCACAGAATGCTGACGCGGCAGGACTTTCATGTCCACCAGCTGAAAGGGGGGCATTCTTCCTGGCCAAAATTCATGCAGGCAGAGGACCGTCATGGTGCCGTACAGTACTCTGTCAGTTACTCTTGCTTCCAGTTCATCTCATGAGTTGATGTGTGGCCCGGGGCCTGGCATTACAAATCACACTACTGTGAAAAATGAACCAGCCAGTTTAATCATTGTAGACAAATGCGTGATTGTGTTAGCATGGTTTCAAAGCTCAAACGGCTATGCACGTTTTAAACAAGCATTTGCCGCGCGGCCGTGAAAGTGAAACTGATTGCGGCCGCGCAAAACACAGGTAACTAAGGAAAAAGAAGGCAGAAATGAAAGCAGGACAGCGCCAAAATGTGAAAGTAATCACGCTCCAGATGGTGCCTCGGGTGCTGAAAGCTGGCAGCAGTACACGTTCACGCTCACCTGAATGCAAGCTTTAGGCCAGCAAAAGCCAGTGGGTAGCACTTTGAAAACCCACTTACCAAAAGTCGAGCCTAGAGCACCACATGCGCTGCTCTAGGCTCAACCGAAAAAAGTGCTAAGAAGGGCCCCTTGATGCTCTTTTTTGAAACTTCCAATCATGCTGCACAGCAAATGCGCTACTGTACTAAATGGCACCAAAAATTATCGATAAAGCCAAATGGCTATACTATTTGGCTTTATAAGTGTTTTTTAAAGGAACAATAGATCTTGCAAGCAACAGCAAATGCACTGTCTCAAGCGAGATCGAAAAGGGCCGATAGATGCTTCAGATCCACCCAAACATGTCTCTGGGCAGCAAACTCAATAAACCAAGATAGTAAATAAAATCTCTCTTTATTATATCCCATCCAGTGTCCTGCTGGACACATTCTAGTGTTTTTACCAGCCACTCCCATAGGGCTGGCTTTCACTACCACCATCCAACACAGGTGTTGATGGAGCAAGGTCTTGGAGAACAGAGACTTGCTCGGATGCAATCCACTCGTTTAACTCATTAACAAGGTATTAACAGAGTTTTGTGGATACTAATACGCATACACACAAACACTTTTGGGTTAGCGAAGCTTGCATATGGATGTATTAACGCAAATACCATTAAAGAAGGACTAATAACCCTTTAAACGGGAAATCTGTTTTGCGCATTCGTTAACTACATCTATGTAGTGTGGCGAGTAACGCTTGGAGGGAAATTCTTGCGCATGAACAAAGGCTACTAATATGGTGTCTTGAAGAGTCGCATGCATGGCACCTGCTTAGCTGAAATTAGAGCACGCTACTTTACTAATGCTAATGCGGGGATAAGTCTAATAAATGAAATGGGATAGAGTAGAGGTGGGTGGTATACAGTTCAAACACTTATTTTGAGAAATTAACATCTGTCTTTTGACTTTTATCATTAGTGCGTATTTGGGCCTTTCTCGCATAACTGAATGAGCTGAATGACGCGAAGTCTGCGCATGCCCACTGAGGGAATTCATGAAGGTCAATGACAGAGCAGTTGAACGGAAGTCAAGAACAAGTGCCACAGCCTAGGAACGGATGGTGAAAAAGTTCAGCAATGAAATGTTTTATTCACTGTAATGTTTTAAGGTTACCATATGGATACATGTTGTGGATGGGAATAAAAACGTATGAATAAAAAGTAAGGAGTTCGGTTTGAGAACAATAGTCTGACTGAATTTTGGGACATGTAAGCATGGTGTGATGAAGACCTCCCTTTGCCGGACCGATCAAAGTTCGTATTTTCAGATATTGAAACATTAATGGCTGAACATGCAGAACGAAAGGTATAATTAAGATACTTTAGTTAGTTAGTCAGAACAGGAGTTGACGATTTGCTGAGCGAAGAACTGAACGCTGTGGGCGGAGACCTGAGAATGCTGGGGAGACAAGCTGATGCTGTGTAGCTGATGAAGATTCGATTGCAGGCACAGACTTTCTATCCTAATTTAATTGGATTAGATTAGAATATTATGGAAGAATCTCGGGGAGGAAGAGAGTGTCAGAGAGGGGTGCGGCACAACCTTCGGTATCTTAGAGAGGGTAACTATCCTGTCCTGATTCCTGTACTGAAGTCTTTGTCGCCTAAACCTATCTCAGGGGATCCCCACCAGTCCTTTGGCTAAGTGGCTGGTCTTCCACACCATCCTTGGTAATTATAATTTTCTGTTATTTGCTAAATGTTTTTGATCTTTTCTCTCTGTTCTCTCCCTTTCTGACATTGATTATTATTTGAGTCAGAGAAAAATGTGTTGAGTATATTGAAAACATTTTCTCTCCTACGAATGATGGTGACTGCACTGTATTGAGACTGTTAACATGCACCTAAAATTTTAGATAACGTTTTGAAAACTTATCGAGTCTGTGGTGATTTACTTAAAGTATGGAAAAGTTATTTAACGTTAATTATTGTCATCAACTAGTTTCAACTAATGGTCCATCGACCAGAGGAAAGAACTTGTTGATCTGCGAAGGGTTAGTTGGAAATTGAATTAAGGTATTGAATAAACTGATTCTAAGCAGGTTGTGAACATTTTAAATAAAACTTGTAACCCCAGCGGTTTATCCACTTTTGTACGTTTATGGGCCCAGGTGAGTATATGGTAGTGGAGTATCTGTTGTTGGTGAACCGCTGGCTCAGTGTCTCCGGTCAGGTGACCCTGCCAATAAAAAGTTTCAAGCACACCGGCTCATGGCCAGTTGTGTAACCCACTAACTTGTGTCTGTGTCAATCAATTCTATAGTATGTGGGCCTAGGGTCCACGACTTTACATTGGCAACAAGCAGGTCTACCCCGCATGCTATGACGCCTGAACTGCCGTGCTGGGGGAGGAAAGCTTCAACTTTACCACTGTAACCCGCCAGGAGCAATGGGCACACTACCCCTAGATGAAGGGGAACCATCTTCTTGCTGTGGAAAGGGAAAAATCAATCAATCAATACATTTGTAAAGCGCACTACATACCCGTGAGGGTCTCAAGGCGCTGGGGGTGTGGAGGGGGCTGCTTCTGATCAAAGAGCCAGGCCTTGAGGAGTCTTCTGAAGGCCAGTAGTTCTTGGGTCTGCTGTAGGTTGGTGGGGATGGTGTTCCAGGTCTTGGCGGCGAGGTGGGAGAAGGATCTGCCGCCGGTGGTAGTTCTTCGGATGCAGGGCACTGTGGCGAAGGCGAGGTCGGTGGAGCGGAGCTGGTTGGTGTAGAAGCTGAGTAGTCTGAGAAAGAAGAGACTGTAGTCTCCTACACTTCACTGTGCCGGCTGCCTCCTGCCTGAAGAGACTATGCTGCAGTGGACAGCATAATAAAGTAAGGGAAGGGCGATGAGGAGAGAACGCACCCCATACTCTCCTTCAAGGTACGGCAGGGCCTGTGACTGTATGTGCCCCTACCAGTCGAGGTGCCCGCAAGCTGCCTCGGCCTGCCACCATCTGTCCCGGTAAGGAGGGGAGAGGAGCACCCTCCCAATGATGCACATACCAGGCCCCAGCGAAGCCTGCACATACTCTGAGGTACGGCTAGAGGCACTTCTATGAGCAAGTTTCCTGCCGGCAGTCGATTGCGGCACCCCACCAGCAGGGGAGAAAGCTTGCCTGCCACACCAACACTGAGTGTCTCTCCCCCACGAGCAATGCCTTTCAGGGCGAGAAGACTGCACCTCCCCTCACTGCAGTCCGGGTACCCGGAGCAGCAAGAGCCACTTTCCTTCACAGTCACCTATGAGGCTGCACATACTCCATAAGTAGCACACAGGAGCACCCCTGCCTCCCTTGTCATTACCGGGTGAAGAACTGAGAGCCCAGAGGGGGAAGGAAGACACCATACGGGCCCTGTTATGTACCTGTGTTTTACCACCGCAAGGAAGAGAGGGTGTTCCCCTTAGCAGCCCACCCCTGCTGACACCTACCTGCTCTGGAAGATGTGCTTTGGCTAGCAAGAGGCATACTTCTGCATGACCTTGCTGACAGTGAGGCAGCGACTCCTTTGAGTTCATCGCACCAGTCGTTGCAGCGCCCCAGCAGGAGACACCCCTGCTGGGCCTGTCCGCAAATTAAAGGAGAGAGGCACGACCCCACTGGAGAAAGCTGCAGGAGCATGAACAGAGTGGTTGCAGTCCCACCTAGGGGTTAGTTGCAGTACCGCACTTAATTAAAGTGAACAGTTTACAAAGACACTGCCCCCAACGTAAGCCGTCACTTAGGCCATACATAAGCCGCTAATGCATTGTGAAAATCCCTGCCGGTAGGAGAGACGGTCAAGACCGCACTTCAACAGTGCAGATCACCTGCATCTGCATGGAAAGCTGCACCCAGCCAGCAGGTAGAGAAAGACTGAACCTGCACCAGCACAAAGAGTGAGCACAGCTACAATTTCACCCCAATGGTCACAAGGCCCAAAGCATCAGGGAAGGCTGCCGTGGACACAATCAATCAATCAATCAATCAATCAATCAATCACAGGCATTTGTATAGCGCACTACTCACCCGCAAGGGTCTCAAGGCGCTGGGAGGGGGGGAGAGAGATGAACAGCCAGGTCTTGAGTTGTTTCCTGAAGGAGAGATGGTCCTGGGTCAGTCGTAGGTGGGTGGGTAGGGAGTTCCATGTTTTGGCCGCCAGGTAGGAGAAGGATCTTCCTCCGGCGGTGGATTTGCGTATTCGTGGGATGGTGGCGAGGGCGAGGCTGGCGGATCGGAGCTGGCGGATGGGTGTGTAGAATGTGAGGCGGCTGTTGAGGTATTTGGGGCCCATGTCATGGAGAGCCTTGTGTGCGTGGGTGAGAAGTCTGAACGTGATCCTCTTGTTGACGGGGAGCCAGTGCAGGTCTTTCAGATGGGCCGAGATGTGGCTGTGTCGAGAGATGTCCAGGATGAGTCGTGCCGAGGCGTTCTGTATGCGCTGGAGTCTTTTCTGGAGTTTGGCTGTGGTTCCAGCATAGAGGGTGTTCCCGTAGTCCAGTCGGCTAGTGACGAGGACCTGGGTGACCGTCTTCCTGGTTTCGGTGGGGAGCCACCGGAAGATCTTTCGAAGCATGCGTAGGGTGTTGAAGCAGGCTGATGAGACGGCGTTGACTTGGTTGGTCATCGTGAGGGATGAGTCCAGGATGATGCCCAAGTTGCGTGCATGGTCCGTGGGCCTGCGGGCGGTGCCCAGCACCGAGGGCCACCAGGAGTCATCCCAGGCCGAGGGGGCTGATCCCAGGACGAGGACTTCCGTCTTGTCTGAGTTCAGTTTCAGACGGCTGAGCTTCATCCATTCTGCAACGTCTTTCATTCCTTCCTGGAGGCTGGCTCTGGCGGTGTCGGGGTCATTGGTGAGGGAGAGGATCAGCTGGGTGTCATCGGCATAGGAGATGATGTTCAGGTTATGTCGGCGTGCGATGGCTGCGAGAGGGCTCATGTAGACGATGAAGAGGGTGGGGCTGAGTGAGGATCCTTGAGGGATGCCGCAGATCACTTCTGTTACCACGGAACTGAAGGTGGGGAGGCGGACTCTCTAAGTTCTACCGGAGAGGAACGAGATGATCCACTCCAAGGCCGTGCCTTGGATGCCGGTGTTGCTGAGGCGCTGTATCAGGGTGTGGTGGCACACGGTGTCGAAGGCTGCTGAGAGGTCCAAGAGGATGAGGGCACCTGTTTCCCCATTGTCGAGCAGGGACCTGATGTCGTCGGTGGCTGCGATGAGGGCGGTCTCGGTGCTGTTTTTTGCTCGGAAGCCTGACTGTGAGGGGTCAAGGGATCCGTGAGTTTTGAGGAAGGCGGAGAGTTGCTTGTTGACTGTCTTCTCGATGACTTTGGCAGGAAATGGGAGGAGCGAGATGGGGCGAACGTTCTTAAGGTCCGTGGGGTCCGAGGTGGTTTTTTTCAGGAGTGCGCTGAGCTCGGCATGTTTCCAGCTCTCCGGGAAGGTGGCAGAAGCGAAGGAGCTGTTGATGATGTCCCGGAGTTGGGGTGCGATGATGGAGTCGGCTTTGTTGAAGATGTGGTGTGGGCCGGGGCCGATTGGGGAGCCGGAGTGGATGGTGTCCATCATGCGGGCGGTGTCTTCGGTGCTGACTGGGGTCCAAGTGCAGAGGGTGGTGGTGGAGGGCGCTGGTGCGGTAGTAGGGTGCGTAGTCTGTGCGCCGAAGCTGTTGTGTATGTCGGCGATTTTGCGGTGCAAGAACAAGGCGAGGGAGTCGCAGAGTTCTTGTGAGGGTGTGATGTCGTTGTTGCAGGCGCTGGGGTTGGAGAACTCTTTGACGATGCTGAAGAGTTCCTCGCTGTTGTGGGTGTTGTTGTCCAGTCGATCTTTGAATGTTGTTCTTTTGGTGGTGCGGATCAGCTGGTGGTGTTTGCGGGTGGCGTTCTTGAGGGCTGTCATGTTTTCTGCTGTTTGGTTGTGGCGCCAGGCTTTTTCGAGGGTGCGGCAGGTTTTCTTGGAGTTCTTGAGGTCAATGGTGAACCAAGAGGTTTTCTTGCTGCCTGGTCTGTTGGAAGGGTTCTTGAGTGGTTCGAGGTCATCCGCACAGTTCGTCAGCCACTGTGTGAGGTTGCGGGCTGATTCGTTGGGGTCCGTCGTGTTGGTGGGGGAGTTCAGGCTGAAGGATGTGGTGAGCTGGTCGGTGGTGATCTTGCTCCAGCTTCTTCGGGTGCCCTGTTTCTGGTGGTGGT
This sequence comes from Lissotriton vulgaris, assembly GCF_964263255.1. NCBI lineage: Eukaryota > Metazoa > Chordata > Amphibia > Caudata > Salamandridae > Lissotriton > Lissotriton vulgaris. The sequence goes on along the minus strand of NC_141697.1, from coordinate 59,002,325 downwards.
GGGCCGTGGTTCTCCAGAAGTTGAAGTGGACGCAGCTGTGATCTGTCCAGTGTAGTCCGGTGGCGTGGCTGAAGGTGATGTGTTTGCTGCCGGAGAAGATGGGGTCAAGCGTGTGGCCAGCGTAGTGGGTGGGGGTGTTCACCAGTTGCTTGAGTCCGAGGTTGGCTAGGTTGTCCAGCAGGGTGGTGTTGTTGCAGTCTTTGTTGTTCTCCAGGTGGAAGTTGAGGTCCCCTAGGAGGACGTAGTCTGAGGAGGCGAGGCCATGTGGGCTGACGAAGTCTGCGATGGCTTCGCTGAATTGTGCGCGTGGTCCTGGGGGTCTGTAGATGAGAGTGCCTCTAAAGGGTGGTCTTGGGGTCGGTGTGTATCTGGAAGGGAAGGTGTTCGGCGGCGGTCAGGGTGTCGTCTGAGCAGGTCGTGATGCGGATGGTGTTTCTGTGGACGATGGCGATGCCTCCTCCGATTTGGTTGATGCGGTCCTTCCGGGTGATCTTGTAGCCATCCGGGATTGCTATGGCAATGTCGGGGACTGAGGCGGCGTTCATCCAGGTCTCTGTGAGGAAGGCGACGTCTGGTGCTGTTGTGTCGAGGAGGTTCCAGATTTCGATGGCGTGCCTGTGGACGGAGCGGGTGTTGAGCAGGATACACTTGAGGTGGTTGTTGCTGGTGATTGACTTGGCGGGTGCGGTGCAGGTTTGAAGGCAGGTGAAGTTGCATGCCTGGCAGGTGAAGGGTCCGTGGGTGAGTCTCGGGGTGGCTCGGTAGCAGGCGGGGTTCCAGCCGGTGTTGAGTCCGTGGAGGGTGGTGGCGTCGTATGTCTGTCTGGGGGGCTGGCGGCGGCAAGGACTAGGGGTTCTGGATCTGGGCGTGGTCCAGGCTCGGACGGGCGCAGACGGGCTTGCCTTTGGCGCGCCTTCGGCGCACAATCGGCGCGCCCGCTGCGCGTGAACGCTGCGCGTGAACGCTGCGCGTACGCGTGGACTCCGCCATAAATGGCCAAGTGGGAGGGAGATGCAGCTGGGAGGCGGGAGCGGGGCGGCGAATGGGAAGGGGGCACAGAGGAGAAGGGGCAGGGCCGCAGGGGAGCAGCGGCGGGGAGCGGTGATCGGGGGGGAAGAGGGCGGGAAAACCGGAGGCTAAGGAGCGAAAGTAGGAGCAGGCAAAAGTCACAGGCGGACACTAAAGGAAAACAAAGGCACAAAACACAAGGCAAGCCCAGAATCCTCAGCTGCAGGCGCAGCGGCGATTCACGGGCAGAGAGGCGAACAGACTACAAGACCCAGAGTCCTTAGCTGCGGGAGCAGCGGCGAGCCTGTGGCAGTAGCGGCAGTAGCAGGGGGTGCTTGGGCTCACTCACGGGGGAGTCGCGCAGCGTGTGGATTGACCGGCCCTGAAGACACACCATAACGCCTAGTGGCTGTCTGCCGCCACCGCACTTGTAAAGATAGCGCTGCACGCCAGGTGCTAGCAGATGGCACCAAGAGGACTAACCACTAGCCCCACTGCCATAGCAGTGACACAACAAGGACATAGGAAGATGTCCTTGCAGAGTAGCCTGCTGCACATAAGGCTGCCATGAGCCCAAGTAGCAAGCATCAGAAGGAATTGAGGCCCACAATACTCTCGCGAGGGGCGCTAAGCAGCCACAGCAAAAGACTGCTCAGAAAGAATGCCATACACACCCAAGTAGTATGCCTACCCTTTGAAGGACAAAAGTCTGCAAACCCCCATGCAGCAAAAAGCCTCAGGAAGCCCAAAGCTGCCATAGACAAGCAAAGCACAGCAAAGTTAGTGACACCAAGGCCAAGTGTCTAAGAACGAGCAACATATGCCACTATGCCACAGGCTGCCAGAAAAGGCTCAAGGTGCATTGTCCTAATGGAAGAGGCCACCTGCAGAGGGAGACTGTGTGCCAGACCCGGAAGTGAGTGAGCCCTCAGAGAAAAGAAAAGGGGAGAGAATGAGGTAGCTCCAGGCGGCCACCCCAGTAGTGTATGGCCACCGTTGGCTCCTCAGCGAGAATGTCACACGGTGTGACCAACCCTGCAAAGCACACCTGCACTTAGGCTCGACCAAGTGCTGCAATGGCGTAGCCTGGAGGAGCTTGCCCTATGCCCTACAGGAAGAAAAAGGGGTACAGTAACATTAGTCACTGAACCACAGGCTGCAGCGCCTGTAAAGAGCAGGCAGCCAGTCGAGAGCACCCTGTGAGACTGAGAAGCATCACAGTAAGGAGAGATCTGACATCTACCTCACACATGCCCAGTGTCACCATCGCTACTCCAGAGAAAAGAGGGGAGTAAAGGCCTAGCGTGGCCTGAATGCAGTAAAGAGAGCATCTCCATCTCAAAGGCAGAAGCACTGCCTGCAGTGGGCCAAAGACTAATCAGGGTGCTCCCCCAACACTGCCTTATGACTGTGATGCACATAGGCCCATTACAGGCATGTCCCCTGGTGGCATGCTGCCACCACTGCAAAAGAAAGGAGACCCACACCTCCCACGGCGATCCTGAGTTTCACCGGGAATACCTTGTTGAGAAGAAGAAAGGTATTGAAGAAGCTGCAGACCAGATACATCAAAGCACACCTACCTCCACTGCCGTCCACAAAATGGCTGACATGCATGCGAGAAGACGCACAGTCCTATGGACAGCACCGGCCCCGGTATGGTCCAAGACGGGGGAAGAGGGCAGTCCAACAAACGCGACGGAGCTGGAAGGAGGTCCCAGTGAGGAGAACTTACAAAATGTGGCCTGATGCACCTCGCACAAGGTAAAGATAACACGTGCGACGTGTGGCAGGATGCCACATCACAAGCAAGAACCGAGGATGAAAGAGAAGTGTGTGACCTGACCTGTCACACTGGAGATGAGAGTGTGACAATCCTGTCACACTGAAGAACCGAATGACCACAGGTGTGTAAGAGAAATGAACAAGGGGACAAGACAGAGGACTTGTACCACTACATGAGTGCACCTATAAGTCACAAGCCATCCACCGAGGTGGAGCAACATCCATGGCGACAGGTCAGTGGGAGAACCAAACGTAAGGTGACAGCAAGCACAAAAAACATCTGTACCCTGTGCTTACCAGTGCAACTGTCAGTTCCCAAGCATCGGCTGCTTGAGCCAGATGGCATCCCTGTTCGCAACTGCACATGCCATGGGAGAAGCAAAACACCAGACCAAGCTATGTGGCTGCGAAGTCCCTTCAGTCGTTCTCACTCCCAGCCAGGCAACACCACCTATCATCCAGGTCATCAAATGGTCACCACACTATCATTGCCATGTGCATAACTTGATCTTACAAAAGAGCATCTCATCACTAGGATGGGGCATTATGCCTGCAAACATCCTTATGTGAAAGCCCAAGTGTCGAGAGACTATCTGAAAGCCCAGCCACACCTGGGTCCAGTTGGTAAGCACACTGAACATGTATCATCCACTCTTGTGGTTTGCACGAACGACTCAGGGGTGGTTCTGTCAGTGATCCTACAGGGGCCGCCAGGTGGCCCACAAGCAGCCCGGCACGGTCCACGCAGGCCTGTGGCAACCCAACAAAAAGGGCCTCAAGGACATTCGTGCACAAAGGTTTCCAAGTATAAGCGATGGTCTGCAAGCTGCTCCACCGTCGAGCAATTGGAAGGCACCGAGGCTTCAGAGGAAACATCCCAAGCATTGTCAATGCTCTCCCAGCCCTGGCAAGACGTATTCACGAAGGCAAGATGCCCCATGTGTAAGCTTTGAAGTGGAACTTCAAAGACGCCCCTGATGCACCAAAGTTTGAACTGTTGACAGCAACAACATCACCATAAAAAGCATAGGACCGTCCAACAGTGCATAAGTGGACCTTGATCCCACTGACATGCTGTCAAAGAATCCGAACTCCATATACACAGTGTTCATGCCCAGTAGTAGCTGGTTAAACCATGGACACGTGCGGAGATGCCCGGGTGCTTCCAGCTGCACCTGTCCACTGCTGTCCTGCAGACTGCCTCTTGAGGCTGAGAGACTAAGTGATGTCTTGTGTGTATTGTTTTATTTCCATAGGTTGGACTTGTTTCTGCTTTTAATAAAATTTGGGGGGAATGTCGTGCCCTGCTGGACACCTTCTAGTGTTTTTACCACCCACTCCCAGAGGGCTGGCTCTTACCACCACCCACACCCATCCAACGCAGGCTTCCCTGGTCAGGTGACCCTGCAAATAGAAAGGATCGAGTGCACGTGCTTGTGACCATTTGAGTGACCCACAAACTTGTGTCTGTGCCAATCATTTCAATAGTATGTGGGCCTAGGGCCCAGACCTTTACATCCCCCTTTCTATAAAAATAAATAAAAAGAAAGAATGCTTACACCATTGATAGGATTGGCACCTTTGCAAACGAAAAATGCCAGCCATTTGTTGTTTTTTTCCAAGTGTGGGCAAGGGTCTGGGAGTGATAATAGGACTGTAAACAAACTTGTATTTATTCATTTGTAAAATAACTTTTCTGTCATTGTTTACTTTAATTATTAGGCATGCAGCATTAACGTAGCTCTAGAACACATTTGAAAGTGCTTTCTATATTTGCTGTTTGAAGTATGTAGAGATAAAGGCCTAAAATACCGGGATTAGGACATTTCTCTTATTTTTTGTACCAGCCAGGACATCAAAATACCAGTGGTGCAGGTAGAAAACCGGTCAGGTGGCAACCTGAGCCATAGCATATTTCAAACAGTGAAAGAGACTGCCACAAATGAAAGTCCTCCAGGCTGTTTAAGAAAGTAGAAATCCTATTCACAGCTTGACTGACGCAGAAAGAGGAAACTCAATCTCCTTTAAAGATTGAAAGATAAAGAAATACACTCAGGCCCAAAAGTACCTGGATCCAAAAGTTACTAGGTCACTTTCATACCACTGCCACTGGGAAAGCTGGAAACAGTAGATGCTGACTTCACAAATGGCATCTCTTGGCAGTTTAATGGTAATTGGCTGGCCCATCCATATCAGGGTCTAAGTTGCACCAAGGTCTCTGTTTCCCTTCACTAGGGCTGATTTCAACCCAGCACGTCAATCTGATCCTGCTCCAGGTCTGTTCTGTTCCATGGTTCCAACATCAGGCAGGGGTGAAAAAACCAAGAACCCATACCGCGATTGGGTCTCATTGGATAATCCTGAAAAATAAATTAAAATAAATAATTGAGTTAGGAATTCATATTACTCCAGTCCTGATACATGCAATGTTTTCAGAATCAAACACAAGTAGTGTCAGCAGACACCAGAGTTTTAGTTTCACGGCTGTAGACAATGGGTGCAACTTGTATGTCACAGTTTATGATATATGTCATATGGGTTATTGGGAGAGGGTATGGGGTTACTGCCAGTGCTGCTGACTTTGGAACTGTGGAGCCAGGTTCAAGTCCAGGCGTCAGCTTAACATCCTGTGAGTCTGGGAAAATCACTAAGGGGCATATTATCAAGGGGGTTTATCTCCGCTTTTTTGGCTTTAAAAGCCAAGAAAGCGGAGATAAAATTATCTCCCTATTACCTAGCTGTCGCTAACACCAGTTAGCGACAGCTAGTAGGAGATAGCGACCATCTAGGGCCCCACTTTGCATGTCAGTGATATTTATCACTAATGACATGCAAAGTGGGCGTGCCAAGAAGTTAGCGACTGGAAACAGTCGCTAACATCGCTATCTCCTATTACCAACTTTTTAAGATATTCGCACTAAGCGCAAATATCTCCAAAAGCTAACACCTGCCCTGAGCAGTTCTTAGCCATGTTATCCAATGGGAGGTGGATAACATGGCGAGCATTTGCTCGGTAATGCATGAATATCGCGGACTTTTCAGCGATATTCATGCATTGCGGCCAATTTTTATCGCATTTGCGATCAACCTTGGTAATACCAAGGTTGATCTGAGATAAAAATCGCCGCAGCTCTGCTGTAAATTTTTGTCTCTAACCAAGCAATAGCGATATATATCACTATTGCTTGGTAATATGCCCCTAAATCTCCCGGTGACTACTGAAAATTAATGTGACCACGCCATACAAGTGCTGCTCATGTAAAGGGTTCCAATACCGCCCGGTTGGGCTTGTGCTATACAAAACTGCAAAAGATGAAAATACGCGGTGCAGGCTCAAAGCTTGGGGGTGGATGTGCGTGTGTGTGTGTGGAATCCATGCATGCCAACATTTTAGAGCAGGTAATCGGAGAGTATGAAAAAATATTGGGGGAATGTATTCCCCCCATTGACGCAGAGACAAGTTTAGACAGAAGATAGCTAAAATAAAGCCATTTTTGCCTTAAAAAATGAGAGACTCCCACCTGAATCGGGTCCATTGGCATGTATGCGAAGCTAAAGAAGGTGAGAACAAAATCCTTTTAAGAAATCTGGAGTGAACCCAGCTGCTGCTGACCAATGAAGACAAACGAAATGAGAGTAACGAGGAAGCCAACCAATGGTAAGTAATGGGCGGGCTCTAGGCTCTTTGTAGATTTCTTTAGAACAATAGATCAAGCAACAGCGCATGCGCTGTCTCAGTCGAGATCTAAAGAGGACCGGAGATATTCAGAAATAGGGGCCATATAACCCACTGCATTTCCCATCAGGCAGGCTGCAGCAAACTAAAAAATATGGTTTCTGTCATACTAAAGAGAGTGATAGTTATAAGTATATATTTTGATAGAGACTTCTAAAAGCAGATTCCTCATCTCAAGGCGCCATATTGGATCCAGACAATTTCCAACAGCAGTTCCCTGGTGTGCCTGGTGGCTCCACAACGGGTCTGTCCCGCCCTGGATGTGACATAAGGGCCACTGCACCACGTCACTGCACTGACGTCATTTCCTTTCTTTCCGTCTTGAATCTGGAGCTCGTTCCCTCGCTTCTATCAGATTCTTGAGAGTGATTTCTTATAGCCTTTTCCTCAACATTTTTTCAGTGTTCATGGGACATGTCTGCACCTAAAAGTGTTCAAACCGTGTGAAGCTTTCCATGAGCAGATGTTGATGACAGCCCTTCATGAGGTCTGTCTCTGGCGTCTTTGCTCCAAACGTGACTTGGCGTTCTGTGACTGATGTGCAAAGATGAACCCGAATGCCTTCCATGACCGCAAAGACAAGCTGTGTGATGCGGAACACTGAAACAAGTCGAAGGCAAGACAGTGTTGGTCAAAGGAGGTAGATGCGTACCCGCTTCTTAGGCTGATCCCACTACTGCTCTTTGTCAAGGTCGTGGGGGCCGAGTCAAAGAACTAACTTAAGACAAAATCCTAAACTTACTACTTTTGGTATTCACAGAAGTTAGGATTTTGTCTTAAGTTTGTCTTAAGACAGACTTAAGACAGATTTAAGACAAAATCCTAACTTAAGTCTGTCGTAAGTCTGTCTTAAATTTGTCTTCAGACAAACTTAAGACAAAATCCTAACTTCTGTGAATACCAAAAGTAGTAAGTTTAGGATTTTGTCTTAAGTTAGTTCTGTGGATCAGGCCCGTGGTTTTCAAGCAAATCCAAAAAGTAAAAGAAACACAAACGGTTCAAACATGATTCCACTTCGTTCCGCCACTTCACCATGTGGAGTGGTATGGCGCTCTGGAAACTGCTAGGCTGAGACCATGGACTCCAAATCCAGATCCCACTCCGACCTTGCTCCATTATGACCTGATTTTCCAGGTCCAGTGGAGATGCTGCAACAAATCAGGGAATTTCATGAGTTCATGAATTGAATATATGATACCCGACTAGATCCCTATGAAGCCGCTATAGGCCCTATTGATCTGAGGTGGCCTCCTGGTAGTCAACCACCGATGGATCAATCCCATCTCTGACTGATCCCCTCGATCTCGCCCCGAGGTAAGCCCCTATTTTGACCTCGCATTCCACACCTCTTTCGGTGCCAAAATCCACAATGCAGCCCAGAACGTCAACGTTAGCACCAACACCACCAATGCCAGTGGTGGAGAGGATAGCCTTTTTGGACACAGAAGCGAATGCAGTGCAACCTCCAGTGACATCACACCAAATCTATCCTTATCCACTGCCTGATCTGGAGGAACTTTCACACCGCTTACATTAATATGATGATGATGATGATGATCAATCACATCTCTATGATGACGAAAACCTCTTTGATGACCAGCGGAAGCCAGTGGCCTGGATGCCTCGCCAGGCAAAGGCCTCCTCTCACCTCTACCTGCTGTGGCCACAGACAAATGTCTCTTTTCCCCAGGCCTGATCTGGGGGCCCCTTCATTCATCCTACAACACCACTCTCCTGAGAGTCTAGTGGTGCAGGCTTCCACTAGCTGAATGAACCTCAGCACATTTCCGACGACCCTGACAGATAGATTGTTGAAGTGCATGGAGACCTTTGCTGAAAGGATCTTCTCGTACAGACTTGCATTAAGGTCAGTTAATGCCAGCTACCTTCTGGGGAGATAGTCCCATGTACAATGGGACATAGTGACAGACATCTTGCCAACCGTCCCGTGCAATGTTCAGCCTGAGCCAACTCTACAACACCTCATCCAAAATGGCAAAGACGCTGCAAAATACTTTATTCGGACTGTCCTGAGCACGGCTGACCATTTAGTTAGAGCAGTCAGTATGAGCATGGTGCTTATGTGCCAAGACTGGATCCAGTCACTGGCTTCTTCAGTAACAACCAGCAATCTTTGACTGACATGCCATTTGATGGCACCTGTCTCTAAGGAGACAAAGCAGATTCTGTATGAAAGGGCTTCAAGGACAGCAAGGCAACAATGTGCTCCCTCGGACTAGCACAGCCTGTGAGGTATTTCCCCCACCAGTTTCGCCTCTTTCGAGGCTTTGAAGGAGGGTGTTAGGAGAGGCAATGGCAAAACCAGCCTCGGCAATAACAGGCCTCCCAAGCCGTTTGAAGCTGAAGCCATGGAGCTGGTCGCCAATGTCTAGGCTAAAAGGGTTAGCTTACTATCCATTCCCCAGTACCATCTCCTGCAGCCTTCGCAAAACAGCTTTAATTTGCCATCAGCAGCACATCATCCTGCCCCCACCACACCTACTCCAGAGGGCTGCAACCCATCAGCACTATGCTCACACCTATTCTGAATGCCTCCACTTCTTCTTGCTGAATTAACCTTCTCCACCAAGTATGCACTGATCTCCCTTCAACCGTTCCTAGCCAAGTTCTTAGGGAAAATCATCAATAGACACCTCACTGAATACCTCAATGACCACAATCCACCAGAAAACACTCAGGCTGGTTTTAGACACAACCAAATCACAGAGAGTACCTTCATCACTGCCACGGATGGCATCCACATGACTCTGGACAGAGCAGACATGGCGGCACCCATCCTCCTGGACCTCTCCACAACCTTTGACACAATCTCCCACCCCTTCCTCATCCAACACCTACACAACCTTGGAACGCAAGGACAAACACTCCGATGGATCTGCTCCTTCCTGACTGGAAGAGCCCAGTCAGCCTGGCACCATACATGGTATTTAAACAGAATATGAGAAACATAAATATTGTGTGGACAAAATATTGTGCCAAGAATATTGAGGATACAAATATAATGAAGATAAGTTTCTATAGGCAAGCAAAGTTTTACTATATATAACTCTACATATATGTACCTTGACAATATATATCGTCAAGAACGTAAATGTAGATGTGGAGTTAAGAATAGTAAATCTATGCTTACCTATTGGAATGCACCTTCTCGATATTTTGGTCCTCAATATTTTTGACACAATATTCTGTACACACAATATTTTGTGATCCAGTGGTGTAGCAAGTGGGTGAGGGGGGGGGGGCGGTCCACCCAGGCGGCACGAGTTTTGGTGGCGGCCCCCTCCCCCGCTTTTACCTGCAGCCGTGCGTGGTAGCTGCCTCAGGACCCCAGGACTAGCCAGCACCCCCCCCTCCGGTGAGCGCCACGGCGGCACAACAGCTAGCTGCATCACTGCAGTGATCCCCCGTACACTTCAGATGCCACAAACCTCATCTGCTCAGATCCACAAGGATCCCACTGAGCTCGACCCTTTCCAACACATACCCGATCCCTCTAGCTAACATCCTCCGCTCATGATATCAATGTCATTGCCTACCCCAATGACACACAACTCATTCTCTCCCTCAGGGAGAGACTCCCAGTACCGAGATCAAGTTCAATGCCTGCATGACTGAAATCACCCACTGCATGAAGACAAGCTGCCTAAATCTGACAACGATAAGACCGAAATCATGATCTTCGAGAAGAGCACATCACAGTGGGACTCCACCCGGTGGCCGACAGAGCTAGGACTGGCACCCACCTCCACCACCCACGCGATGAACCTCAGGATCATCATCAACAGCAAACTCGACATGATGCACAAGTCAACACCATCAGCACCTTATACTTCCATCCCCTGAAGATGCTGAGGAAGATTTTCAAATGACGCCCAATCAGCACTCAGAAAACCATCACACATGCCCTGGTCACAAGCAAGCTTAACTATGGGAACATCCTCTATGCTGGGATCAACAAAATTCTCACCACAAGGCAGCTGACCATTCAGAACTTGCCACCTGGGATCACTCTTAACCGCCCACGCCGTACTCCATCACACCACACCTGAAAGAGCTCCACTGGCTCCCCATTCACAAATGAGCACAAATCACACTCTTCACCCACACTTTCAAGGCACTACATAACACTCGCCCAGCATACCTCAACAATAGTATCTGCTTTCACAAACGTCCAGACACCTGCTCTCGTCTGTACTCCTACTTCACAAATCCCACATATACGGAAAACCAGATCTGGCGGTCAAGCCTTCTCCTACATCCCTCCTAAAATGTGGACGAACCTGGTCTATACACAAGAGCCTCCTCCTCTACGCTTGAATTCCACAAAAAGATGTAGACCTGGCTTTTCAAGTAGTCCCAATAGGCCCTAGGTGTGCCTATCTTCATACCTGCTCAACGCCAGCATACCCTACCCGTGAAAATGCCCTCTACAAATCTGCATAACATAGCAACAACTTAACTCGATCACCCAGTGGGAGGTCATATCATCTCTTACATTCTCGAGTGAAGGAGCTTCACTTCTGACCAATGGGCGCTCGAGATTGTGGAGCATAGTTACTCCCTCCCCTTTCTCTCGTACCACCTGGATATGCCTCCCACACAGTAACAGCTCGCAGGGGACCACTTTTCCATATTCCACTGAGAAGTTCAAGCTCTATTGACCTAGAGAGCCATACAGAGAGTGTCGGAATCAGAGATCTGGACTGTCGATACTCCCATTATTTCCTGGTGCCAAAAAAAGGATGGAAACAGTTGTGCCATCCTAGTTCTTCGCCCTCTGAAGTTCTTTCTTCAGAAGGACATTTTAAGATGCTCACCCTTCCCTTAGTTCAATCTGTCCTGGATCCTGTATGCTGGATGGTAGAGTTAGATTTTCAAGCTGCTTATTTTCACATCCCCATACTGCAATCCCACAGATGTTACCAGCGGTATCAGGTAGGCCAAGAGCACTTCCAGATCACAATGCTGCCTCTTGGTCTTATCAGTAGGTCGTGGGTATTCACAAAGGTGATGGTGGTGGTCGGGGTCCATCTGAAGAGGTTTGGAACGGTGGTCTTCCTATACCTCGATGCCTGGCTGCTGGATGCGGGCTTGCCTCAAAACGTTGCAAACCACCTCCAGACAACTGCTGACCTGTAGACATTGTTGGATTTTTCCATCAACTTGCCGAAGACTTATCTGACTCCTTATGTGCTCTCTGTCCAATAAAGAAGGGATTGACAGTGGTGTCAGTGTAGGTATAGTGAAGGGACATGTCTTTTGACCCCCTATCCTTCCTTGGAGGATGCCCACTGGTCTTCCTCGTGTAAAAGGTCCGGTCAATCACCCTTTCCAGAGTCCTTTACCTACATAATGTCTGAGGCGTGTGGAGGGAGAATGTACACATCTGTCTATGGTGGAGTGTGAGGTCTATGTGCTTCTCTGACCAGGTCCATGGTGGAGTTCATTGGACTCTGTGTGCATGCCTTCAATATTGTGCTTGGCTTTGTGCAAGGCTACCCAAGGTTCATCCCAGACCTGGGTATCTGCACCTTCACTTTGCTGTTTTTGCGCCTGTTCCAGGAGGTTGCCCTTTCTAGCATTTGAAACCGCTGCACTGCCTCCACCAGAGAGTTGGCAAGTCTTACCACTCTTCCTGCCATAATCTGTATCTCTGACGAATCTGGCCCCACATCTGGGACTGATACACATTCTATATTCAACCAGACTGGGGCTTAAACCAGCCAGGATAAGCTATAGATACCCACAACCCATACAGGCCCTGAGCATGCAGTGGTCAGGCCCCTTGGGGACTGGAAGGACTCTCCAAGAAATAAAGATTGCAAAAGCAGGTCCTAGATGTCAACAAGAGGGTGCTCCCAGAAGAGGCCTTGTGTTTCTGTGCAGCGACAGGATTGGCAGCAGTTGCAGAGGAGGCGTAATGCTAGGTGGAAAGGATGGCGTAGGAGGGAGGAGACCTCAGCATGCATCATGGCAACTGGAATGACTCTTTCTAGGTTCCAGAAGTACAGTCTAGGCATAGCAGAGGAGCAACGGGATTACCTCCACAATCCGCAACACACCCACCCAGGGATAGTGAGTAATGCAGGGATAATCAGTATCCCTGGCAACCGGTAACCGGATCAGATGAGTAAAAAGCATAGCTTATTATTACCTTTCAAGCGTCTCAATGAAGTTTTCTCTACTTGAGACTTCATCTCCCCCCTTTGATGGTTTCTGATTTATAATGCCTGTATGTTTGTTCTTTTTACTGTGCCTGCATTTTGTATTACTTTTTAGATTTCCCCATAGATATGTTTGCATCTTTGCAGTGAGTTTCATGGATGTCAGTAAGGAGTTGTCAAGAGTGCTGCGGCCATGCCAGACTTACTCCCAGATTCATCAAGAACACATTTTGCGATTCCTTAATAGCGAAAAATACCGATTCGCTATTAAGGAATAGCAAAATGCTATTCATCAAGAAATCACATATAAAATAGCGATTTCTAAAAATTCCTTAACTGCGACTCGCAAATTGCGAGTCGCAATTAAGGAATATCTCCCCATTCATTCTTATGGGCCTAGAGGCCCATAGGAATGAATGGGAAGACCATCTCAATTTGCTAATCGCAATTAGCAATTCGCAAATTGAGATTGCAATTTCAAGGGTGCAGGGGTGTCCGACGGACACCCTGTTGCACCTCTGAAATTGATGTGTGCACATATGTTGCGCACACACATGCCCTTAGGGCATGTGTGTGCGCACCATGAAACTTTCAAAAATGCACTTCAGTGCATTTTTCAAGTTTGTGCTATTTACCACGTAGTTAGGCTTCGCGGTAAATAGCGGCCCCAGATTGCGAATTCGCAATTTTAAAATGGTTCATGAATTGCATTTAAGGAATCTCAAATTGAGATTCCTTAAATGCAATTAATCGCAATTTAGCGATTTCTAGAATTGCGATTTTTGCATTTGGGATGATGAATCCCAAATGCAAAAATAGCGCTTGCAAAGGGCCAGATTCTCAGAATCTGGCCCTTTGCGAGCCGATTTTAGTTTGATGAATCTGGCTGTTACTCTCTGTTACATCTGGCACTGCCCTTGTGATCCCAACAACTCCAAGTGTATTTGAAATGGGGCTGCCTGCTGTGAGAAAGTCAAATGATGCAGGAAAACTTGCCATTGAAAAAGATATCCAGTTCATCGTCACACTGAAACCTTGCACCAGAGAAGTTGGACAGAGTTGCTGTATGTTCTTCTATTCTGAAGAATGTAATGCCCTGTCATATGCGCACCAGGGGACATATTATCAACGGCCAGAGATAATTATCGCTGGTCGTGCTTAGCAATAATTTTATTATCGAAGGCTATCTCTGGAATTTACCACCCTGGTAGTGCGTTATTAACAACGCGGTACTCCAGATCGATAAAAATTCCAGAGATAGCAAGGTTATCGCCGTTTTGCAGGGAACATCGCTGGTTTTCCAGCGATGTTCTCTGCAAAACGGCGACAACCTTGCTGATACGACCCACAGGGTCGTATCAGCATAATCCACCCCAATGTTAGGGATAGGTAAGTCTGCATTTCAGCAGACGTTGTTTTCTCCAAAAACTAATGTGTGCTAACATGCTGGGGCAGCCTTGTAAATATTACAATGTCAACCTCAGCGAAATTTGCATTGTTGTCCATCTGGGGTATGCCCAGTGACGCCCACTTTGCATCTCATTAGAGATGCAAAGGGAGGCGTAGGGAAAAAGGGGGCTAACATGCGATTATGCATGTTAGCACTCTCTTGTAAATAGAGGGATAGTTCTATCTCCGCTTTTTGGGATTTTTAAGTCAAAAAAGCGGAGATAAAGCCCTTGTAAATATGCCCCCCAGATTCTTGGACAGTTAAGCTATGTTCACACTGTGTTGTGTTTCACTTCTTACAGCTATGGCTAGACTTGGCTCCGGAATCATTCGAAAATAAGATATATTTTCATAGTGCGTTCTACTTTCCTATTTTGCACGTTGAGCGCTATTTTACCAGAGGCCCTGGCATGCAGAGAAAGTGACAGGTTATAATTCAGTTCCGTCTTTTCACATAAATCACTGACAAAACCCTGAACGTATCTTATTAGTATCAGCCCGAAATGTGCCAGTGGTGAACAATTGTTCACTAGATACTTTTTCAAAAGGTCACGGGTTGTCACTTCCTGTAATGGCCTCTCTAGTGTCGGCTTGCCTACAGAAACCCTGCGGGCAATGAATGCCTATGGTTGATGTCATTAGTACGTATTTAGAGTTCTGGACCCGGTTGCAATAAAGAGCCTTGTAAATCAGTCTGTTTTGTGGATTCGGCTTTAAAGCATCAGGTTTAAATGTCACACTCACAAGATGTAACTTCCTGTGATTTGACTAGGATCAAATGTCACAAGATGGCAGCTGAGGTGACGTTAGCAGGTTGTGCGTGGTATCATTTACGGTGCCATTATGGTGAAAAAGACTTCCATGCATTCCTTGTTCACACTAGTCCATACCGCCTGCCGTTCTACCAGTGGCCACACGATGGCAGACTTCAATCACTTATTCTGTGCCTGGCTACAGCAGTGTTAAACTGTTTTCTTCTGCCTGAAATACATTGTCTGGAAAAGCTTTTTACCTTACAGATTTGTCAGATACTTGATGTCAAACGAGACACGATTTTCCTCTGTATTTGGTGACACATTATTTGGCATTAGAAAACGGAGCAGCCGCCTGTTCCTTATCGCTCTTCTGCAATGCAGACACACGCCTATATCATCTACGCTTTATGCTGTATTTCGCATGTTTCTAATCGCAAAAAAACCTGCGTCTTGTGGAGTAGACTGGTACATTTTCCCTTGGCGGATTTCCCCACGGTGGAGAATCCGCCGGCGGAATTCTCAATCAAGCATTTGGCGTGAGTTTTGTGCCTGACAGCAAAGAGGATAATTACCACGAGTTCCCTCCCAATCTGGAGCCCAACTGGGGATGTCTGGCCCAGTGAGAGAGAGGGGGAGGGGGCCCAAGCTGGAACAGGTGGATAACTGGATTGGAGAAGGGGTGTTGAAAGTTTTTTCAGGGGTGTTGGTATATGGTTCCCCCCATTAGTGGTGGATATGTGTGAGGTCAGAGCGCCTTACCTTGGGGCTAAGATTGACTCCAAAGGGACACCTGCAGAAGAAATGGCCACAGTTCTGTGAATACACAGAATCATTACAAAAAAAACCTTGATAGAAACACCATTAACCATGAACTATATACCCAGGGCCACTGGAAAGCCAGGACTGTACAGTGCACCCTATTGTAAATAAAGTGTTTACCACACTCATTGTATAACACGTTATCTATTGGATAATTTGCACACTTCGCCCCAAAAAATATCTTTCTGACTCAAAACGGTGGCAGTGGAGACCAGTGCTAATACTTACTCAGAACACAATGGTTCATCCTTCTTTTCCAATTTCGAAAAAACAAACAGTAAACAATGCAGAACAATAAACCTTGGGGAGAGGATGTGACCTAACTGCTAGGGCGGGAGACGTCACATCTGGGGAACAGGGTTGGAGTCTCGGCAACCAACGCCTCTGTGATTCCGAGCAAATCACTGAATCTCCCCACGCCTAACAAAAAAAATGCATGTGTCCTTTGCAACACAACTGGTGCTCATGTAAAGCACTCTCATACCTGATACATTCGGGTCAACTTTGCACTATATTACACCCCCCCCCCCCAAAAAAACAAACCTGTTATAGATTTAGGGTCATATTTTACTAAGATTTCCAGCAATGCATCGCAGAAAAGGATGTTGCTGTGATATGTGAAAGGGAGAGAGCAGAACTACGCAATATTTACAGAAATATGGCGCAGCACTGCTCTCTCCACGTGCTGGCACACGTACGTCTGCCTAACGCCAACGCAGGCACCCTTGGAGCAAGAGGAACAGAGGGCTCCATTGAGGTCAGGATAGTTTTTGTGCAGGAAAATATACTTTTGTGCACAAAACTATTATTAGAGGCTTATTCCACCATGGGTGTGTGCTGAAGAATGCAGCACACATGCAAATACGAAGCATTGAAGAGAAATAGATATTTTTCCTCGTTACCAAAATGTCGGGCAGGTGCACCATTTTGGGAAACCAGGGGCCTCATTTATGAGAAATGACGCATCGCTGCGTGAAAGCAGCGATGCGTCACTTCTCAGTGCATACTCCTTGCGTCATGATTGATGCGTCATATTTATAATATGATGCATCATGGTGCAAGGAGTTACAGATACGTCAGTATTTCTGACATATCTGTAAGCGCAAAAGTGACGCTTTGCTGGAGTGTGTCACAAAAGTGACGCAACTCCAGCAATGTGTACTTTCACATGGGCAAGTCCCATGTTGTTAGTGCCTGCATCAGTCTTACGCCTGCCATGAATCAGGCGTAAGATTTTGACGCATTGGAGGCCAAGAAATGGTGCAGTGAAATCTCATAGATTTCACTGCGTCACTTCCAGGACCCTTTCTTGCGTCAAAACGCCCCCTTGCATACATTATACCTGGCGCAGGTATAATGTGGAGCAGGGGTTTACAAAGTGACGCATCTACCTAGATGTGTCACTTTGTAAATATGGCGCAACAAGGCGCATTGTTTACGCCACTGGTGCGTCACAAAAAGTGATGCACCGGCGGCGTAAAAGTGACGCACAGCCTCATAAATGAGGCCCCAAGTTTACTGACTTTAGTAAATATCGATTGGCATCAAAATACATGGGTGGGTGCACAGGAACGCCCAACCTCCATCCATGTAACTCCTCCCCAACACTTTTGAAAGCCGCACAAATCGAACTTTACATAGCTTTCTAAATTCCAAAATAGGTTTCACTTTGGGATTGTGCCAAATAAATGATGCAGCCCTGATGCAAAATCTTAGTAAATCTGGACTTTAATGACAACTTCATCCCTTGCCCAAGGAGCTCACTCTCACCCGGAGGAGGAGCTAGGGAGCACCAGACCAGAGTATGACTTCCCCTTAACCCAACGCTTTGTTTCGACACAGAAAGGAGTTTTCAGTGACGATCGTTGAACTTACCCAGTTTGTGAACAGAGATAAAGGTTGGGTGACTGCTTGTGAGTGACATGGGCACCCGACTTGGGCTCTGATGGGGCAACAGCAGGCAGCATCCAGTAGGGTTTAGGGCTGGGTAGTTGGTGAGTAGTGGTAAAGGGATTTAAGGTTAATTTTAAGGTTATTGGTGTGTTGTGGTAAAGGAAGGTTTTGTTAATTTTACTGTTTAGGTGTGGGTAGTGGTAAAGGAAGATTAAAAGTAAATTTTAAAAAGGGGGGGTTAGGAAGGGTCCCCTCAAAAATCAGAATAAATAAATTACATATTACATTCAAAATATATAATGTGTACGTATACATACAATTCTCTCTATATAAATATATACACATATTTAAATACATAGATTTTCTGTTTTATATTTACTTGCCATGCATGGTACAAACATGCGTAGTAAAGGCTGCATGGAACAGACATGCATGAGGAAGGTGTTCATTGTAATGTTGGACAACCTGTGTGGAGATCTGGCCTCTAACTAACCAGGTGGATCTGGAGGATGACATCACAGGTGGGTGGGGCCATCATCCCTCACCCCTTGAACTGCTTCAGTCCAGGCGGTAGGCTGAATGCTACTCTCTGGGTTTCCGGTGGAATTCTGGGAAGACTGTGGCCGGTGTCCATGCAGGAACTGAGGGGCATACTACCAAGGGGGGCAATAGGCAATTATCGCCGGTTTAGCGGCCGTTTTCGGCCACTAAGCGGCGATAATTCTATCGCTATATTAGCAAGCTGTCTCTAACTGATGTTAGCGACAGCATTTAGGCGATAGCGACCATCTTGGGCCCCGCTTTGCATGTCAGCAATATTTATCGCTAATGACATGCAAAGTGGGCGTACCCAACCTGTTAGCGACTGAAAGCAGTCGCTAACGTCGCTATCGCCTATTAGCAAGGGGGGCATAGCGATGAAAATATTCCCGCTATCGCCAAAAACTAACGCCTGCTCAGACCAGTTCTTAGCCATGTTATCCAATGGGAGGTGGATAACATGGCTAAGATCATTTCGTCGCTAATGCGTGAATATCGCTGTATTGTCAGCGATATTCACACTATTGCCGGAAAAATTATCGCTTTTGAGATAATCGTTGCTAATAGCACGTTATCTCAGCGATAATTTCCGGCGATGCTTAGCAAATAAAAAATCGTTGCTAAGCCTAGTTAGCGATAAATATCGCTACTCGTTGGTAATATGCCCCTGAAAGTGCTGTATGAAGAGGTGCAGAGAGAGGAGTCCTACTTAAGGACTACTTTATTAGGGATACATAGATGGCCCCCTCCCATTATGCTGTGGGTGCAGTGCATTGTCGGGATACACTCCACTGCTGACATCGCTCATCATAGTACCAGCAGGGCATCATCAGCATAGGTGGGGAATTGCACCGTCTCTATAGGGAGTTATGGGAGGGTGAAGACATATTGCTGACATGTTCTGAAACAACTGTAGTACAGCACTTCAGTAATCTCTCCAAGGAAGAATCGCGCTGCCTAGCATTACTTTGCATCAGGTAGGCGTCGCATGGGCGAAGCATGTGTGTTCACAGGCATTTTCCCGTATAGTTTGACGAAAATCCACATTTACAAAGACTTGTAAACCTGGGTTTGTGCCAAAGTGGTGCGCCTACCTGACAGAGGCGTAAAGAGGAAAAATATCTCTATTTATCATTGAACACAAGCCCCCAGTGCTTAATTTGAGCCAATAGTTTCAGTAGGGTTCCAATGGTGCTAATTGTTGGGGACCAGGACCTGTCTTTCATTATAAGACTTTGACCCAGAACCAGAACCAGAAAGACAGAAAAGGAGGATAGAAGGACGAAGAGAAAGGCTGAAAAACAGAGACAAAAGGAGAAAGCTAGGATGAAAAAGAACCTGTAGAAGTGAGATAAAAAGGCAGGGACTGTCTACTGGTCAATGAAAGAGGCATGAGGTGGAGGCTAAGACGAGACAGCCTTGGAATTCAACAACCTCAACATTCAGCAGTGCTGGAAGTAGGCTTCTGGGCAAAACTTTGGGCCCTGGCACTTTTCTTTTTTTTTTTTACAAATTAAACCTGCCCCCTTTTAGGGGTAATGATATATAGAACTGCATCCCTACTTTTTCGGTGACACACCAGAGTGTCCCTTGAAACTTTCACGTTCTTCACCAAAGATAACTCGCAGGGAGTGTGCTGTCACATGTGCCACCGCCTGGGTGGCTCCCACTTAGAGCACTCTTCCAGGTCTATGTTACCCGTCTGACTTCATCTGCACCATGGTGCACCAGCAAGGAAGTTTCCTTAATTGTATGGGGCCGCAGACACTTTCAAATTAGGCAATAACTTACCTTTTATTGCACATGTCAACTTTACGTCTGTAGATTTGGCCACACAAACAGCACTTGCAACCTTTTCTGTAATACCAAACTGAACTGCCCTCAGAGTGTTAGATGGGATCAAATGCCCATTGGACTTTGGAGGCAACCTCATCAATATGGCCCCAGGTACACAGTGGATACTGGACCCTTAAATCAGCAGAACATTCATGGGTGGTGGGACTGCTCTATATGAGGATAGGTATGCTTTTGTCTCTAGAAACAGCTATAGATGATGTCATCTAAGATCAAGTAATTCTATCTCAATGTAGAAACTGGGGCAGCTCATGTTAAAAGCCCCAAAGTGGCATTAGTGGAGTCACTTGCTGCTACATCTCAAACAAACACGCTTGAGACAAACAGTTCAGAGACCCCTTGGAAAGGAGAGTCATCCGTACTGAGTCGGAGACTATAGTTTTCTGATTTGATGTTATGTTCAGAATGTTCAGAGGGGAAGGTGTGTGTGTGCGTGCATGCGCACGGTTTTGTGTGTGCGTGCTCGTGGGCATGTGTGTGTGCACACTCAAACATGTACGCTTGCAGCTCATGTTGGCTGGATCGAGTTTCATTGATGGTGATCACAGAAGAGATCTCCCAGCAGTGGACTTTAAAAGGAAAGCTCACCCCTGGGGTCCTATCTCTTCTATTGAGCGTTGGGGGTCTCAGGTTCAGGTATTAAGGTAAGGGAGTTGCCCATCCATCATGGGTCTAGAAGGTAAGAGAGGCTCATCCTAATTGATTGTCCTTCAGGTGGGTGTTAGTATACCATGCATGCAGCAATCACCATTTAGAATGTATGGATTGCTGCTTTGGGGAGAGTCAGAAGAATGTTATATCCTAAACACTTGTACAGAGAAGTGTCCAACTGATAATGCCCCGCATTGAAGGGGCGGGCGGAGCGAATGGCTTACAGGTTATTCCAGAGCGGAGCCTTGTGGACTATCGTCTTCTGAAAGTAACAACATAAAGAATGATATGAGAAGGTTACAAAAGTATAACTCAGAATACATGGGAAGCTGCAGGTCTGCTGCAGTTTGAGCCTAAATCAGCTTTAAATGAGGAGAAAATTAACAGATTCAATATCCTGTGGTTCACATGACAGCTTCACATTGAATCCCAAGAAATAATACAACTGTATCTATGTCCTCGATGTAAAGTGATGAAACAAACGTGTCTATGGCCTCCATGTAAAGTGAGGATACAACTCTCTCTATGTCTTCAATGCCAAGTGATGATGTAATGGGCATATAGCCTCCATGCCAAGAGATGATAACAGCTGTATCTTTGGCCTCCATGTCAAGTGAAGATAACACTGTGTCTATGGGCTTCATGCCAAATGATGAAACAACTGTGTCTATGGCCTCCATGCCAAGTGATGACACAACATTCTCTATGGCCTCTATGACAAGCGATGACACAACATTGTCTATGGCCTCTATGACAAGCAATGACACAACATTGTCTATGGCCTCCATGCCAAGTGATGACTCAACTGTGTCTCCTACTTAGCGGCCAAGACCTGGAATTCCCTCCCCACCCACCTCCGCCTTACTCAAAACCACTTCTCCTTCAGAAAGCAACTAAAAACTTGGATATTCGATAAGTAAATGCACCCGACTCCCCAAGCGCATTGAGACCCTCCGGGTGAGTAGTGCGCTATATAAATTTCTGAACTTGAACTTGACCTCCATGCCAAGTGATGACACAACTGTGTCTATGGCCTCCATGCCAAGTGATGATACAGCTGTAGCTCTGGCCTCAATGCCAAGTGATGAAACAACAGTGTCTATGGCCTCTATTCCAAGTGATTATACAACTGTGCCTATGGCCTCCATGCCAATTAATGATAACAGCGCATCTATAGACTCCATGTCAAATGATGACAAAACTGTGTCTATGGCCTCCGTGTCAAGTGTTAACACAACTGTGTCTATGGCCTCCATGCCAAATGGTGACACAACTGTGTCTCTGGCCTCCGTGTCAAGTGATGACTCAACTGTGTCTATGACCTCCATGCCAAGTGATGACACAACTGTGTCTATGGCCTCCATGCCAAGTGATGATACAGCTGTATCTTTGGCCTCCATGCCAAGTAATGATACAGCTGTATCTCTGGCCTCAATGCCAAGTGATGACACAACTGTGTCTATGGCCTCCATGCCAAGTGATGACTCAACTGTATCTTTGGCCTCCATGCCAAGTGATGATACAGCTGTATCTCTGGCCTCAATGCAAAGTGATGACACAACTGTGTCTATGGCCTCCATGCCAAGTGATGACTCAACTGTGTCTATGGCCTCCATGCCAAGTGATGATACAGCTGTATCTCTGGCCTCAATGCCAAGTGATGAAACAACTGTGTCTATGGCCTCCATGCCAAATGGTGACACAACTGTGTCTCTGGCCTCCATGCCAAGTGATGATACAGCTGTATCTCTGGCCTCTACTCCAAGTGATTATACAACTCTGCCTATGGCCTCCATGTCAATTAATGATAACAGCATATCTATAGACTCCATGTCAAATGATGACACAACTGTGTCTCTGGCCTCCATGCCAAGTGATGACTCAACTGTGTCTATGGCCTCCATGTCAAGTGATGACTCAACTGTGTCTATGGCCTTCATGCCAAGTGATGACACAACTGTGTCTATGACCTCCGTGCCAAGTGTTAACACAACTGTGTCTATGGCCTCCATGCCAAATGGTGACACAACTGTGTCTCTGGCCTCCATGCCAAGTGATGACACAACTGAGTCTATGGCCTCTATGACAAGCGATGACACAACATTGTCTATGGCCTCTATGACAAGCGATGACACAACCTTGTCTATGGCCTCCATGCCAATTGATGACTCAACTGTGCCTATGGTCTCCATGCCAAATAATGATTACAATGTATCTACAGCCTCCATGCCAAGTGATGACAGAACATTGCCTATGGCATCCGTGCCAATTGATGACACAACTTGACTATGGCCTCCATGCCAAGTGATGACTCAACTGTGTCTATGGCCTCCATGCCAAGTGATAATACAGCTGTATTTCTGGCCTCAATGCCAAGTGATGACTCAACTGTGTCTATGGCCTCCATTCCAAGTGATTATACAACTGTGCCTATGACCTCCATGCCAATTAATGATAACAGCATATCTATAGACTCCATCATGTCAAATGATGACAAAACTGTGTCTATGGCCTCCGTCCTAAGTGATGACTCAACTGTGCCTATGGTCTCCATGCCAAATAATGATTACAATGTATCTACAGCCTCCATGCCAATTGATGACACAACTGTGTCTATGGCCTCCAAGCCAAGTGATAATACAGCTGTATCTCTGACCTCAATGCCAAGTGATGACTCAACTGTGTCTAATTTGCATATAGCCAAGTTCTGAGCTGGGATGGTGCAGTGAGCTAAAAAACAGTGATGGATCAAGCCCTGATCCTTGGACTGGGTAAGAGTGGTCTGCTTAATTCAGACACTCTGTTCATCACCACCCCCTTTTCTGAATCAACTGTGTCTATGGCCTCCATGCCAAGTGATAATACAGCCTTATCTCTGGCCTCAATGCCAAGTGATGACTCAACTATGCCTATGGTCTCCATGCCAAATAATGATTACAATGTATCTACAGCCTCCATGCCAAGTGATGACAGAACATTGTCTATGGCCTACATGCCAATTGATGACACAACTTGACTATGGCCTCCATGCCAAGTGATGACTCAACTGTGTCTATGGCCTCCATTCCAAGTGATTATACAACTGTGCCTATGGCCTCCATGCCAATTAATGATTACAGCATATCTATAGACTCCATGTCAAATGATGACACAACTGTGTCTATGGCCTCCGTCCTAAGTGGTGACACAACTGTGTCTATGGCCTCCATTCCAAGTGATTATACAACTGTGCCTATGGCCTCCATGCCAATTAATGATTACAGCGTATCTATAGCCTCCATGCCAAGTGATGACTCAACTGGGTCTATGGCCTCCAAGCCAAGTGATAATACAGCTGTATCTCTGGCCTCCATGCCAAGTGATGACACAACTGTGTCTATGGCCTCCATTCGAATTAATAATAACAGCGTATCTATAGCCTCCATGCCAAGTGATGACAGAACATTGTCTATGGCCTCCATGCCAAGTGATGACACAAAGGTATCTATGGCCTCCATGCCAAGTGACAATACAGCTGTGCCTATGGCCTCCATGCCAAGTAATGATACAACTGTGTCTGTGGTCTTCATGACAGGCAATGTTGGCCTGTCCCACCCAGCACAGAGCATGGGTCATGGGTGGGCTGCACAAGAGGGAATCTAATATTTGATATTTTGGTTTAGGTTATACTAAGTGGGTAGGGTGTTGGAGAGGGGTCAAGTCCCTTTCACTCATTAGGCATGCTCCGGAGATTGTTAGTCACAATAGTCTTGGCACACGTCTATCATTCGACATATATTGAATTTAAATACATTTAATGATAGATCACTCCCAGGTCATGCAAATGTTTATTGTTTGATGAGATATTCCATAGCTAGGATTGGAAGAGTAGACATAGTGGAGGCACTCTGCCAGGTACAAGGTAATGAAGCCATGGCTCAATATTCCAACCGCCTGCACTCACCAGAGGATGAGTATCAGACACGTCTCTTACACTAAAGCACCTGAGGGCACCACCTGCAGAAGTTTCACCAGCAGTGACCCTACAAGAGAAGAACTGAAGGGGGTAAAAATTAAGCATGGGCTGAAAATTCGTTCCGCTCGTGGAATTTGTGGATTTTCCGCGATTTCGTGATCCACGAATTTCGCGAAATCGCAGTAAAATCCGCGAATCAGCGGGACGAATTTTCAGCCAAGCACTTACAGGGTTACAGCAGCAGGTGCAAAAGTTTAAGCTAATTTTTTGTAACCTTTTACAAAAGGGTTACAAAGAAATTAACTTCAACTTGGGCACCTGCTGCTGTAAGCCTGTAAGTGCTTCCTGGCGCCTCGTTGCCTACTTGCAACTATTCTCTGACCCTGCTCTGACCCTTGAAGCAGGGTCAGAGAATACTTACAAGTAGGCAATGAGGCGCCTGTCACGAAAATTAAACCTCAACAGGAAGCACTGACAGATATAAAAACAAGCATTTGCAATGCAATAGGTCTCGCATTAGGAAAGTTTGAGCTGTGGTCTTGTAAATGACAATTTTTTTAATTTATGTGTTGGTTTTGAAAATAGCTAAATTAATAGCTTTGTCATTTACAATGCCAATAGTTATAACTTTCGCAAATGTGACACTTATAGCATTTGTAATGGAACATGTTTTGTATTTACGTGACTTAGATGTATTGATATTACAAATTACAATGGCTTTGAATTTTTTTAATAATTAATACTTAAATAAAAATGATTTTAATTTATAATGGCAATAGCTTAAACTTTTGTAAATAACTTTTGTGAAGATTCTGTTCAGTGTATTTTATTGTGACGAAAATCCAAGAACAGAAGTGAAATATTAACATCTTTTTGTGACATTTGTAATAAAGCTTGAAACATTGAGAGAACATATTTGAACCAGTTGTTGTTGAATGGTTGCGCAGATTGATGCTGGGGTGGCGCTGAGTGGTGCTGTGGTGGTGCTGAGTGGGGCTGTGGTGATGCTGAGTGGTGCTGTGGTGGTGCTGAGTGATACTGGGATGGTGCTGAGTGATGCTGGGGTAGTTCCGAGTGGTGCTGTGGTGGTGCTGAGTGATGCTGTGGTGGTGCTGAGTGATGCTGTGGTGATGCTGAGTGGTGCTGAAGTGGTGCTGAGTGATAATGTGATGGTGCTGAGTGATGCTGTGGTGGTGCTGAGTGATGCTGTGGTGATGCTGAGTGGTGCTGTGGTGGTGCTGAGTGATGCTGTGGTGGTGCTGAGTGATACTGTGGTGGTGCTGAGTGGTGGTCCTGTGGTGGTGCTGAGTGACAATGTGGTGGCGCTGAGTGATGCTGTGGTGGCACTGAGTGATGCTGTGGTGGCACTGAGTGGTGCTGTGGTGGTGCTGAGTGATGCTGTAGTGGTGATGAGTGATGCTGTGCTGGTGCTGAGTGGTGCTGTGGTGGTGCTGAGTGATAATGTGGTGGTGCTGAGTGATGCTGTGGTGGTGCTGAGTGGTGCTGTGGTGGTGCTGAGTGATAACCTGGTGGTGCTGAGTGATAATGTGGTGGCGCTGAGTGATGCTGGGGTAGCACTGAATGATGATGTGGTGATGCAGAGGGCAGAAAGGCACAAAAAGCAGTCTAACAAAGGGCAGCAGGGCAGAAAAACAAGGGAAAAACGAGTCTAACAGAGGGCAGAAGGGCACAAAAAAACAGTCTAACTGAGGACAGAAGGGCAGAAAAACAAGGGAAAAACGAGTCTAACAGAGGGCAGGAGGGCACAAAAAACGAGTCTAACAGGGGGCAGAAAGGCACAAAAACGAGTCTAACAGAGGGCAGAAGGGCACAAAAAACAAGTCTAACAGAGGGCAGAAGGGCAGAAAAACAAGGGAATAACAGAGGGCAGAAGGGCACAAACAACGAGTCTAACAGAGGGCAGAAGGGCAGAAAAACAAGGAAAACATGAGTCTAACAGAGGGCAGAAGGGCACAAAAAACGAGTCTAACAGTGGGCAGAAGGGCAGAAAAACAAGGGAAAAACGAGTCTAACAGAGGGCAGAAGGGCAGAAAAACAAGGGAAAAACGAGTCTAACAGAGGGCAGAAGGGCAGAAAAACAAGGGAAAAACGAGTCTAACAGAGGGCAGAAGGGCAGAAAAACAAGGGAAAAACGAGTCTAACAGAGGGCAGAAGGGCACAAAAAACGAGTCTAACAAGGGGCAGAATGAATCCCGCCCTGCGTGTTTGTCCACGAAGATGCCACCGTTTTGTGCAATACCTCTACTCAACTGGAGTACTTTCTACTGTCTAATCAGTAAGTGCTCCCTCGTTGGCTAAATGTATAGGGGCAGATTTACAATAACTGGCGCATCCCCAGGGATGCGTCAGTTATTGTGCGCCGCAGCTCCGCCACCCATGGTCCGCCGCATTTATAATGCGGCGCAACATGTGTCAAAAACGGCACAGATGCGTGACGCATTGCTGGAGCTGCGTCGCAAGCGCGACGCAGCTCCAGCAATGCTCTGGGGGGTCCTATCTCCCCAATGCTGTGTCAAGCCTTGCGCCTGCTTCAAGCAGGCGCAGGGTTTTGACGCAGCATTGGCCTAAAAGTGACTGAGTGAAATCTTGTAGAATTCACTCAGCCAATGTTAGGAGGCGTTCCTGCGCAGGAACGCCCTCCCCTGCGCCGGAACGCCTCCTGATGGCGCAGGGCTTTACAATGTGACGCATATCCAGATGCGTCACGTTGTTAATACCCAGCACCATGGCGCATCTTTTGTGCTGCCCCTGCGTCACAAAAGTGACGCAACTGCGGCTCAAAAGAGGCGCAAGCGGCTTGTAAATCTGCCCCATAGTGCTTTTACTACACTGTAGCTGCGTAAAGGGCCAGAAGATGTGTCTCCAGTGACCATGTGTGCCTGTGCCTGTGTTACAGGCACACATGGTCACTGGAGACACATCTTCTGGCCCTTTACGCAGCTGCATTGTAGTAAAAGCACTATACATTTACCCAATGAGGGAGCACTTACTGGATTAGCAAGTAGAAAGTACTCCAGGGCAAATCGCAAAAATAGCTGCGATTTCGCTGGAAAATTCGCGAATTCGCAGATTTTTTTGCGATTTCACGGGGAAATCTGCGAATTTGCAGAACGCGAATTCGCAAATTTTGCCCATGCTTAGTAAAAATGGGAAGTCCCTGTATCACTCTCTTACACTTGGGAGCACATGGAGGGAGTTGCATAGCAGGGGAACTGCTGAGATAAGATCATGCGTTGTCTCCTACTTTTAACGACTGCTGTTATTTAAGGAAAGTGCAGAGTTGATGAATGTTGTTGAGCTTGCCTTGAGTAAGAGTATGAATACACAAACGTGGTTTAAGATGTTGTCAATGATGTAGCACATGAGCATATTTAGTGACCTTGTGAATAAATATGTATGGTAGGGACAACATTCCCAATAAGGTAAGAAGTTGATAAGGGTTCTAGATCAAGATGCAGAACCTAGAACATATTTCTTATAAGAAACAGAGGGCCAGGTGTAGGTAACTTCCATTTAGCGAGTCCTTAATATCGATTTTTACCGAATCGCTATTAAGAACTCGCTAAATGGAATGTAGGTAGGAATCTCTAAAATATTAGCAATTCCTTAACATTCCTTAATAACGAATCAGTAATTGAGATTCGTTATTAAGCAATACCTAGCCATTCATTCCTATGGGCTAGGAGACCAAAGGAATGAATGGGAATAGATTCACTATTGGCGAATCGCAAATAGCGCGAGCTATTTCAAGGGTGCCGACACCCTGTTGCACCCCTGAAATGTGCATGTGGGCACATGTGGTGCACATTCATGCCCTAAGGGCATGGATGTGTGCCACATGGCACATTTAAAAAAGCAAAAAAAGTGCTTTTTTAAAGGAAATCGCTACGTACCACCAGCTTGAAGTTGGTGGTAATTAGCGATTCCTTAAGGCTGAAGTGCACTATTTTTAGTGCTACGTACATTGCATTTAAGGAATCTGTATTTTCGATTCCTTAAATGCAAGAGCAAAATAAGTAATAGCTATTTTGCGATTCCTTATTTTTCAAGTAGGTTTCAACTCACCTACATTGCACTCAGCCAAACACCGGTCGATATCGCAGAAATTCTGCGAATTTCTGCATTACCGCTCTGTATTTGGCCACCTACATCTGGCCCAGAGTGATTTAAAATGGATGCTATTCATAAGAATGTACAGTATTTCATTTAGCTCAGTGATTCATCCTGAAAGTCAGCACAGAGTGAAATCTAACGTGGTAGACTTAGAGGCTTGAAGGTTCCTTGTGAATTCCCATGGACCTTCTACACTGAAGATGCTGGAATGCAGAAGTCTATATGACACTGCTACGTCATAGTGGTCTAGAGGCGGAGCAAAAGCAGGTACTATCAATCTGGCGCTTCCTTGTCCTTTCATGCATAGTGCATGGACCAGCCTGCATGGAAGGAGGTGAGTCACCAACTTCAGCTCAACCATATTGCAAAAACTAGACTAGGAACATTTCTAGTAATTATTTCGCTTTTAGATAGGAAAATCTACAGTACATCTAGCTCCCAGTTTGGTCATCGTGCCGCTAGAGAGTCCAATGCCAGAAGGAGTGACTGTGTATGGAGGAGACCTTCAGTTTTGCTAAAAAGAAGGGGACATGATTGATCATGAGACTGATTAAAACCAGATAGACATCTTCTCTGATGGATAGTTGCAAATACTGGGTTCCCAGTGAGCATCGAGAACGTTATGGAGTACTCAATTGGACTCCTGTGTGTTATCATTGTAGTCCGGTTGTTCGTGAACCATCTCTGCAATGACCTCTAGCAGGTAGGATGCTTAGTATCAAGTAAGAATGGGTACATAGTTCTTAGAAGAGGGTACAGTGCGGTGTAGGATTCAGCCTAACATTGATGTGGCTACCAAGGTGGTGCACGCCTTCCTTGAGAAGTCGGGAATGGGAGATCACTGACTCTACTAAAGACAGAAAGTACAATCACGATCACAGATATCAAGAATATGTTATCTAGCACACATTTGGAGAAGATTATTGTATATATAAATGTGTATATGGCATTTCTGTAGTACGAATCAAGCCAACAGGCAGTGGAGCACTGTACAGGGTCAAAGACAAGCATAAAATCAACGATGGACAAGAATGGCAGCTGGGTTGTGGATATTTAATGTTAATGCATTGTGATGTAGTGTTCTTTAAAGAGGTGAGTCTACAGCTCTTTTATACATTGGAGCATCATAGGGACAGTCTTTGGTGGTGCTGTTCAAATCCTGGGTGCATAGGTGGAAAAGGGCAGGTGCCTTGTTTTTTCCTTTTTCACACTTCTTAGTCTGCAGTCTTGTGGTGTTGAGACTGTTGGTGTGGCAAGAACCACCAGTGATGGTGAGCTTAACTGTAAAATAAGTGGGGTTGCTGATTGAGATGGCTTTGTAAATGATGCAGCTGGTTTTAAATATGGTGCTAACTGGAAAGGGGAGCTGTGGAGTTCCATCCGTATGCGGTGAAGGGGACTTACTTCTTTAGGTCCTGGATGAGACATACTGCAGCATATAGGATGCCCTTATCAGGTACCAGTGTGGAGTCTCAGAAGCCATGCAGCAGGGCTGTACCACCATCCAGATTCAAGACAATGAGGGCTTGACCAGGAGTTGTGAAATCGTTTTCTGGAACAAAACGGTTTCATTTAATGTAGAAGAGAGCTGGTAACTGACTGTCTTTGTTTTATTGACATGTGTTCTTTGAGGGTTAAGTTGGTGTCCAGGGTGAATCCAAGTGACTTGGCATTCAGTGAAAGCTGGATTTTGAAGCTGCTAAGTTGTATGGCACTGAGCGGGATTTGTACTGTTTCTTGTTTTTTGTTTACGGCAAATAACAGGAATTCTGACTTGGCTGGGTTGAGCTACAGGTTGGTGATGATTGTCCATGTCTGGATGATGTACAGGCGCTGTTTGAAGTGTGTGATGTCTGAAGCTGAGGATTGGATTGCATTGGATTGTTAGTGATGTTGAGAAGACCAGGTTGAGGATGTGGCTTTTGAAATGTGTTGGTTGTGTGACATGCTATACCACGTAGATTGTATCAATGAGGTTGAAGGGGTGGCTCTTGTTTTCTTGGAGCTTGCGTTGTCTGAGAGGTTAAAGTCACCCAATAAGGTGGCATGAGCATTTCAGATGGACAAGGTGTTGAGGAGATCGAAAACTCATCAGCAAACTCCTTGCTTTTCAAGGAAAGTGTGTAGATGAGATGGCCCTCATCACCAGCAGGTTGGACTACGGGAACACACTCAAGGTAGGAATCACAGACCACTCCTGAATAGACTTCAAATAAAACATAACTTAGAAGCAAGACTCAACCTCAACCTCCCTAGACGGACACACATCACAACTCACCTAAAGAAACTACACTGGCTTCCAATCCAAAAGAGATGCCAGTTCATGCTGACCCACGCATACACGCATACAAAGCCCTGCACAATGAAGGACCAGCATACATCACCAAACACATCACCTTCTATCAGCCTACCATACATCTACCTCCCTCTTCGTCCCGTACACTCCCCTGACTCTACAAAGCAAAAGCAGGGGAGGCTCCTTCTACCACCTAGCAACTAGATCTTGGAACAGCCTCCCCTTGCACCTCAGGACCACCACATCGCTCCAAGAGTTCAGGAAAGGAATCAAGACCTGGCTGTTCGAATGAACAGACCACCACCAGGCAGCAAGCAACCCCAGCGCCACGAGACCCTTACAGGTGATTTGTCACGCTATAACAACATTCCTGATTGATTGATTGAAGGTGGCGGTCTGAGTTGCAGAGAGTGGGAAGTGACATGTTAGCAGCTCTATGCAGTTGGATGTTACTTGCCTGCCTAGGCTACTAGCCGTGGAGGACTTATGGATGCGAGGCCTCCTCCCATATTTTGTGCACAGTCCACATGATGGATGCTGCAGCCTGTGGGAAGTAGGAATTCCAGGATGTGTAAGGACCAATTGGGCGGCTATGTTTTTCTGTGATAAAGAGGGCATATAGCATGTGAAAGGTGATGAGGTCTGTGATATCTGCTGGGTGGTGTACTTCAGCCCGAGCGCAAATGAGCATGAGTTGGAATGTGTGTTCACAGAGTGTGTGACAGTCAGTGGGATGTGTACGAGGTTGGGTCTATGTCTTGTGGGAATGCTAAGTGAGGTGTTTTGATCACTTAGGTCTGGGTGTGATTGTGAGGACTGTCAGTATAGGTGAGGCACATGCTTATACTTTACCTTGTAAGCTTCTGTGCTGAATGATGAGATATGAAGTTCTCTCACTGGCTTCCTTTAAAGACATTTTTGGCAAGGAACGCAGTGCAGATTGATAATGGGAGATCCAGTGATGTCACTTCCTCTGCAGATGGATGATGGGAAGCCCCCTACACTCTGAAATTGGGGCACGAGTGGACTGCAGAGCAATACCAACTCTAAGGGGGGAAGCAAAGAAAATCCTTCCAAGAGAAGTGGGGCGGTTGCTGAGCCATAAATAGAAGGTTTATGACTAAATACTGACTTGAAGCATAACAGTGACTATGACATGCTTCATATCTCTCTGATTACAAGAGCTTCCTGCAGATGTGACCCTTTCTGGCAGAAACTGAAGAGGAAACTCATCGAAGATATAAGGCACCAGGGTGCTGCCAAAAGCATAAAGAGAAGAAGCAAAGAGAATGGGCAGTGGAACAACATATGTGGAATACCAGAGAAGGATCAAGGGGAATCAAAGCACAGGCTGGCCCTTTTCCCTGGTTCCTCCTCTGATATTCAAGAGAGTTTTTTGGTGCCTCCATGTATGGTGAGGTAGGAATGGAGGATGCTGAAAAGTGTAGTGTTTCCTATGCACAGTGAGAGTTGAGTAGCCACACTGGATTGTAGCCAGCTGTACAAGAGCTGAGGTTGGCCACAGCCAGACACTTGTGGGTCTGCCTGAGGTTTGATGGCAGATGGGTACCATTGGTTTGCTTACGAGATCGGGGAACGTGAGGCCCATTTGTAAGAATTTTCAATATGACATTCATAAGAGGTTTATTGGCCTCTCACTCTTGGTGGAAGCACAACTGAAACGTGCTGAAGATTGCCTCATTTTACAGATGCACGTAGTTTTGAGGGTGTTTGCTATAGAAGAAACGCTTGTAATCGGCTTTATTGTGACTTATGTTTATATATCTATATATATATCGATATATCCAATGCATTCCTGGCACACAACAGATTACCACTGCTGCCAAACAGGTACGGACCACTCCATGTTGTTGAATATAAAGAGGGCTTAATTCAGGCTTCATTTCCAAAATAAAAAAGAGTTCACAAAGCATCTGCCTTATGTCCATGATGCGTTTCGAACATTACATTGCGGTCTTGATCATATATATATATATATATATATATATATATATAGATATATATAGATATATATATAGATATAGATATAGTTATCATTTTATATATATATATAGAGCTACATATATGTGTGTGTGCGCATACGTTTAAAAGCCTACTGTGTGTATATATATATTCACTGAAAAAACCATAGGTTATAGACCATATATAGTTAGGGATTAGCATTTACAAAACCTTATTTTACTCGCACAAAACCATTGAAATTCGCATATATAGTTAGTTGCACTAACTATATATCGCGCACCCGCAATCCACTGCTGATCATGTCACATATTAAATCATTCATGACATGGTCAGTGACATCACTGATGACATCACTGATGACATCTCAAATGACATCACTGATGACATCACTGATGACATCTCAAATCGCATCATTGATGACATCATTCATGTGATAATACGATGAACCTCTTCAGACTCTAATATAACCTTAGATACACTCAGTGTAAACAGACACTCATAGACTGTCACTCATCCATGGAGTTACTCACACACCTAGTTAGTCATGCAAAGAATCAATCACACCTCCATTTCCTCAACTATACAGTTATACACACCTTACTTATTCAAACATATACTAACACATATTTACTCTCTTATACAATCCCTGATACAAGTTCACAATGATCCATACAGCCACTCACACATTCACTGGCTCTTATGCACAGATTTTTATATATGTCAACTCTCACATGTACTGTGTTTTACATATGTACTTACTTTGACATGTAGCACTGAGATATCCATTCACTCCCCAATACACTCATGCACACAGTCAACTGCCCATACAGCTGTTTCCACATGCACTTTTGAACCCATACATCTAGTGAATCAACTGCTCACACATCTATGCACAGAGTCATACACCTCCCAGCCACCCACACACATACTCACTCTCCCATACAAATACTTGGGCAACCAATCAATAACCCATATAGTTACTCATATAGCTACTGATTAACACATGCAGCAGTTTACAGAACAACAGACATAATGCTGCACAAATTAAGACAGTTTAGTCACTAACCCATGCACTCAGTGAGACACAGTTAATCACTCTCTCATACAGTCAGTCATGCACCCACTAAATCCTTCATCCAGACACTTATACATCCACTCATTCTTCAAAATGTAAGACATATTTTAACTTTACAGAAACATACAGTCACTGGATGATGTCATCAGTGATGTCATCAGTGATGTCACTGACCATGTCATGAATGATGTAATATGTGACATGATCAGCAGTGGATTGCGGGTGCGCGATATATAGTTAGTGCAACTAACTATATATGCAAATTTCAATGGTTTTGTGCGAGTAAAATAAGGTTTTGTAAATGCTAATCCCTAACTATATATGGTCTATAACCTATGGTTTTTTCAGTGAATTTTCAAGGTTTTGTAAATGCTAATCCCTAACTATATATGGTCTATAACCTATGTTTTTTTCAGTGAATTTCAATGGTTTGTTAATAGCAAATATCAAAAGCTGTAAAATGTATTCTTATTCTAATTCAAAAATATATTTTATATTTTATTTTTTAAGCAAAGGACCCAGATGCATGCCTATCGCTGCACCGCAAGAGTGGGCGCAATTCAGCTGGATGGTGGGCGAGACGCTGTAGCCGCAAGAGCGGGCGCAACTCAGCTGGATGGCGGGTGAGGCACTGTGCCGCAAGAGCGGGCGCAACTTAGCTGGATGGCGGGTGAGGCACTGTGCCGCAAGAGCGGGCGCAATTCAGCTGGATGGTGGGCGAGACGCTGTAGCCGCAAGAGCGGGCGCAACTCAGCTGGATGGCGGGTGAGGCACTGTGCCGCAAGAGCGGGCGCAACTCAGCTAGATGGCGGGTGAGGCACTGTGCCGCAAGAGCGGGCGCAACTCAGCTAGATGGCGAGTGAAACGCAAAGGGGCGCCCCACTGCAGCTGAGGAGCCTCCATCTGGGGAGGCGGGGGAGGCCCGTTCGCGCCGCCTCCCCCCCCCCCTAGGGCGCCCCACGCCGTCTTTCGGCGCAGCATTGTAGGATGGCCAGACCAGTGCAGAAACTTGCTGGACACCACCTCGGTGCCGTCCGGATCTCGGCACGTTGTGCTGCCTTCGGCCTATTCGCACAACGGTCCGCTACTGACGCCGCCTCACAGGCCGACGGATTTGTGACGCGTCGCGTAAGCGCGACGTATCACGTTACCGCATAATGCGTCTTATGACGCGCCGCGTTAGCGCACCGGGAAGCGATCCGGGGCGCGGCACGGAGCGCGTAACGTAAGCATAACAGGTCATGTGACTTGTTTATAAAACTTTTCATTGGTTCGTTTTACTTTTGGTTTCCTAATGATGGAAGGCTTGGTCATATGACCTAAAAATAACACTTTTCATTCGTTTAGAACATTTTTATTTCCAAAATGATGAAAGCCCCACCTTTTTTTTTCTCACTCCGACTTGTAAAGCAAAGGACCCAGATGCATTTACAGTTTATCACTAACAATGTTCCAGGCTAATGTTTTTTCCCGGGAAATTTACAACTGTCCTGCAAGTAAAATATTCCTATTTCGAGAAAAAGGGCGTTTCTTCGTCCCATGAGGGAGCCGTTGAGCAAAAGAGGCTCGGCCTGCTGTCTTAGTCGCTGATAGGCCTGAATATCGGATTCTTATCGATCACTTTATGTTGCAGGAGTGGAAAACACAACAGCCCTTGACCATTTATCTTTACAGCATTCCTGCGTATTATACCTTTTAACCGTCATGTAATCGGGCTGCTTTATATCACTTGCCTTTTACTGATTCGAAAACAGTGGCTATTATTCAAAACTTTACCAATCTAGGTACTACTACCATGTTTTGTTTTAAAAACCTTTATTGTGAAAATGTCAGTATACAAATACGGGCCTATAACCACGTGGGCCGGCCACGGAGCAAACTGGAATCGTATATGATGAGGGGACATTTACACTGTAGAAGAACTTAACGGGCGGGCCATTAGGTTGCAAGAACTAAGGTGTCTAACAGTTGCGGAATCGGTGGACGTAAATTTTATAATTAAAGTACGACAGGGCCAGTTACAATAAAATTATCTAGATATACATTTGCGGGCAAGTACCATGGGTGACGTTAATTCGAACTTTCAATAGTACACTAATCAATAACACATCAGAACTTAATATCAATAGGGATGTCCAAATGTTCAATCAGTACTCGTCCCCGCCCACCATGTGCTTCAAAACTGCATACATATCTCGTGATATCATGGCTGGGCAACCAGTACACAACAAGGAGTTGCGAGTCCCATTTATACCGGCGCCATTTTGGGCGAGGCCGGGCAGGTCCAGGATATAGTCAAAATGTCTCCACCAACCAGCGGTCGGACCAGAACCCCTTTCGGCAGTCAAAAAAGGTTCCGTTAAATGACAACAGAAGAGATAGGCAACAAGAACCATCAGTCAAAAGAGGGGAGGGCAAGTTCTTCCCTACCGGGTCACGTTGGGGCTCCACCGGAACTGATCGAATTGGTAGTCTACAGTGTTTCTGGATGTTTCAGACTGAAGCTGGCGTCAGCATGAGAGCACCACCATCTCGTGGCTCCGTCGTGGCCATTCCGCAAGCAATCATGACAGCCGCTCCCCACCGGAAGCCTGCGGGAGTTGGGGGCCCCGGTGACTTTTGTAGAATCTTCAAGGCTGAGGGGACGCTTTCGGGAATGGGGCCCATGCCCTAGCAGGCAAGCGTCCGAGTTCCAAGGTGTCCCAGGGCCATTTTAGTGGACCAGGCCCAAATCCGAAGAGCCGGCCGCCATTTTGAGAGTCCTGTGGCAGCCGCCTATCGCTGCACCGCAAGAGTGGGCGCAATTCAGCTGGATGGTGGGCGAGACGCTGTAGCCGCAAGAGCGGGCGCAACTCAGCTGGATGGCGGGTGAGGCACTGTGCCGCAAGAGCGGGCGCAACTCAGCTGGATGGCGGATAAGGCACTGTGCCGCAAGAGCGGGCGCAACTCAGTTGGATGCCAAGGGGCGCCCCACTGCAGCTGAGAAGCCTCCACCTGGGGAGGCGGGGGAGGCCCGTTCACGCCACCTCCTCCCCGGGGCGCCCCACGCCGTCTTTCGGCGCAGCATTGTAGGATGGCCAGACCAGTGCGGCAACTTGCTGGACACCACCTCGGTGCCGTCCGGATCTCGGCGCGTTGTGCTGCCTTCGGCCTATTCGCACAACGGTCCGCTACTGACGCCGCCTCACAGGCCGACGGATTTTGTAGGCTTTTTATAGCCAAAAGCCGACTAAAAGACAGCCCAAAGCAGCCCATTGTTGCTACTCCGGGGAGGGAGGGGTAGGGACAGTGTCAAGCGGACGGTGAATGCTTTGAGATGGATGTTGCAGCAGGCTGCCATGTAAATAGTTGTTTAAAATGGTTTTTTTTTAACGTGTTTACTTTGTTGGAGCGTTGTATATATTTATAAGTTATTAAAGTGTTATAATCCTACTACTTTGTTGGAGTGCTATATATTTGTAATGTGGCAACAAGCACAAAGATGTTACTGTATAACCAGAAAAAGACATAGTCCAATTGTGCGTGATCTAGTCCAATCTGGTGACGCCGATAGTGGGTATCAGCAGACATTCATTTGTATAGGGTTTGTCGGTTATTGGGCGGGGTGGGTGGTAGGGCAGGCATGCTTAGGCAGCGAGGGCGGCGGAGCCGAACTACCTCGTGGCCATCCCGACCGCGAGCTTGGCTCCTCCCCCTGGTTTCATACTTTTCCGGAGGGCTATTTCCTGGTGTTTCTTGTTTTAGCAGGGTCAGAAAGGATCCTATCAGTGGCCTACTGATTTTGTTCGATTCCTTTCGTTTTGCAATAATTTGCTAGGAAGGTACCGTGGCTAATCCGTATTTTATATATATGTCCTCTTTATTAGGGGTGCCCTCCGGTGGGGCCGGACGAGCTACCTCTAATAAATGGTCCGGGTAGAACCAATTACCAATCAGTGGGGAGAAGATAGGCATTACAGATTACAAAAGGGGGGACAAGGGTCCGCACTACCTATCTTACAGTGAGAATCACCATTGCTCCCCCCCCCCGACTGACACCCTCCTTTGCCTCAGCTTGGATCATCATTTGCTAAAGTGTTCGAAGACCCCACCGTGAGTATAACAACAACCGGGGCCTTACTGCACACCCTGAGAAAAACTACGCAGCAAGACAATCTCTACCTTCTCCCTTTTCCATGGTCCAACGCTTTGAAATGAACAATATATTTACTCGCAGTGACAAAATGGCGGTCAACACTTCCTGATTTCCTTCGAATCGAACGTTAACAGACGTCACACAGCAAAAAAATAATTCCGCTCACGCGCAGCCGCTGGAAGACATGTATCAACATATATGAGCCTCCTCAGCCACCCTCAGAAAACCTAGGGGGTCAGGATACGTCTCCCGTGCCCCCTTATACCCATTTCCCACATTGTTTTTCATCCATCTTGTGATTTAATTAAAATGAAACACAAAATGGCGAACTCCCGTTACGCTACCGGTGAGCGACCCGGTTCGCGTACCGGGAAGCGCTTCTACCGCGAAAAATCGAAAAAAAATGTTTTGCCCCACGGGACCCTTTAATAACACCAACATCATTCCTAGGGGGTCAAGAGGGGTCTACCTTGCCCCCTTTCATTAAATTCCCCCTTCGTTTTTCTCCTCTTCTTGTCTCTCGATCCTACCTAGAGACAAGATGGCGGCCGGTCCGGACTGTTTAGAATGTTGACAGACACCAGAGAGCCAATCAGCTTCGCTTCGCGAAGTTCCGTTACGCGTCAGGTACGCGAACCGGGGCGCTAACCGGGACGCTGTCACAGATATATATATTTTTTTAAACGTTAATTTCTCAAAATCCACTGGAGCACATATATTAAGACCTAGCAAAGGCACATCGGGCTAACAGTCCCTACAATTTTACCAAGTTTCATGCAAATCCATTCAGCCGTTCGAGCTAAAAGTGAGGCCAACCGCCCTATGGAAATTAACATGGGAAAAATGCGTTTTGGGACCCCCCTTTTTTCTCGGCCCCCCCTTGACGAACCCCCCCCAAATTTTCAGGGGCTGCTCAGAAACAAAATGTGCCATTTTCCTGAAAATTTCAGCCAATTCCGTCCACAAACGCCAAAGTTATTAGACATAGAATTTTCAAAAATCCCATAGAGAAAAAATCCTAACTATATATACCTACTGGCGACCGCCAGTAGGTAATAAATATATATATATATATATATATATATAGAAAATAAAACCCACATTGGAATGAAAGCTGGCTGCCTTGTATACTTTCGTCACCTGTCGTGTGCGCCTTCAAATGCTTTGGGCAATTGGTGGAAAAATATATATATATATATATATATATATATATATATATATATATATATATATATATATATATATATATATACCATGGACGTGGTCAAAATACGTCTTTTTGTCATGAATTAAAGAAAACCTTATCGGATCAGTGGGCTCGTTGAGTTGTTTCCCGTCTTTGCTCGGAGGATTTGGAATATATATATATATATGCTCGAGACAAAAGCCAGACTGTAGCCCCAGGTCCCCAGGACAAACAGACGACTCAACGACTCCGATATGAGGCAGTTGAAAATTTAATGAGCAAAACTGAGCATATATCAGCATCGATTCGTGACTGAGTTATTGAACATGAGTGGAGTTGTGGGGTGGGGCTCGGGGACTGCCTACTAGGGGCTGCCATTCTCCTACAAATGTGGGAGTTGATAGGGGAGGGGGGAGGAGTTCACTGGTTTCCGGGGAGTTGGGATCCATTGGCATGGTTGGACCTGGGCCCTCTGTTTTGGACTCGGGGCTACCCATGCCGCGACAGGTACTTCATAGTTCAGTGAGGTATAGGGGGGGGGAGCGGGTGGCCAGGGAAGGGAATGTTGAGTTGGGGACGGGGGGTACTCAGGAATGTGTGGGCAAGGGGTCTGTGGTTGTTTGGGGGGCTGGGGGTGAGGGGGGGAGAGCGGGTGTTGCTCTTCTTGTTGTTTCGGGGTCCTGGGGTGGGTGGGGGGGAATGCACGTGTTGTTTGCAATGGCGTTGAAAACAGTGCGCAGTGGGTGGAATTGGCGCAGAGGGCCTACTTGGTGGGTCCCGCTTGATTATGGCTGAAATGACTCATAGACTCCCTGAGGAGTCCTTACGAGTGATCACATGGAATGTCAGGGGGATGCTGGACAAGATTAAACGTGGGGCAGTCTTGCGCTGGGGGAAGAGAGAGGTCGCAGATGTGCTCTTGCTCCAAGAAACTCACATGATGGGCTCGAAGGTGCTAGGTCTGCAGAGGTTTGGCTATCAACAGGTTTTTCACGCCGGGTTTTCCAGGGGGTCCAGAGGGGTAGCTATCTTGATTCATCGCAGGGTGGCCTACGTCCATGAGAAGCAGTGGGTGGACCCACAGGGTCGCTATCTCTTTGTTAAGGGCATGGTGGGCACTGAGCCTGTGGTCTTTGGGAGTGTCTACGCCCCCCCCCCCCCCCCACTGCAGTGGGCCCTGGCCGAGAAGCTGTTCACAGTGTGGGAGGACATCCCGGAATCCTTAGCAGTGGTTGGGGGTGATTGGAAGGAGGTGATGGACATATGTATGGACCGCCAGAGGCGTCAGGAGATGCTTGGGATCCCTCCCCCCCCCCTACCAGACTGCATGCTATGATTGAGGGAATGGGCTGGGTGGATACGTGGCGACATATGCACCCTACAGTACGCGAGTACACGTATGTGTCTGCGGTGCATGGCTCCTTCTCAAGACTGGATTATGTGTTTGTGCCCAGAGTATTCCTGTGCAGGGTGAAAGAAGCAGAGATCTTACCGAGGGGACTGTCCGATCACTCCCCGGTGTCGGTTAGGGTGGAACTCCTTAGAAAACGACAGCCATTCAGATGGAGGATGTCCTCGTGGCATCTCCAGCAGCCCGGCTATGTCCAACATCTGCGGGAGGCGATAGACCACTATTGGCGAGAAAACCTGGTAGGCGATGTTGACGCAGTGGTGGTGTTGGAGGCCATGAATCCCACTATACGGGGGATGGACATCGCGTGGTGTACTGCGGCCCGTCGAAGGCGTCGGGAGACGATCACGGCGGCGGCCGCGCTGGTGGAAACCTTAGAACAGCAGAGCGATGAAGTTGTGATACGGCTACTTCTCCAGGCACAGCAATCCTATGCATCTGTCTTAATGGATGAGGCCAAGCAGGCGTGGCTGGCCACGCGGAGTAGAATATACCAGTGGGGGGGTAAGTCGTGTACAATGCTCCATAGACTCTGTCAACACAACCTCCAACCCATCACGCTGCCAGGTCTTACTGCTCAAAACGGGGTGGTCCTTACTGACCCGAACGAGTTAGCAGCGAGCTTTGCTAGCTACTTCACGACCCAATATGCCCGTGTGACCGTCTATCTGCAGACGATGTGGCTAAATTCATAGATGACTTGCCACCTAAAGCGGTGTCGGATGAGACCAGGAAGGCTCTTGATGTTCCCCTTACAGCGGAAGAGCTGGGGGAGGCCCTGGGACAGCTCAATGCATGGAAGGCACCTGGGCCGAGCGGCTACCCATGTGAGTTCTATAGGAAATTCCATTTACAACTAGGGTCCCATTATCGCCGTGCACTTGAGACGGCGCGTACGCGGGGCAGGTTGCCCCCGGAATGGCGCCATGCTGAAGTTGTGGTTTTTCAAAAACCAGGTAGACCCCCAGACAGGCATGACTCATATCGCCCCATCTCTTTACTCAATATAGAGGCCAAAATACTGGCAAAGGCTCTGGCGAATCGGTTACTCCTGCATATAACAGATCTGGTTCATCCGGACCAAGCCGGCTTCATGCCTCACAGGGCAACGCGACATAACATCCGACGCGCGCAGGCCGCGGTAGATGCCATGGGGGCCACCGGAGAACAAGCAGCTTTGTTACTAGCTGATATAAACAAAGCCTTTGACTCGGTTAGCTGGACATACCTCTTTGTGCTCCTGTCCCGTTTCAATCTGGGCCCGATATTCCTGTCATATGTCAAGCTACTGTATACCGACATCACGGCCTTGGTGCGAGTCGCGATGGCGGTGTCGGAGACGTTTCACATTGGACGAGGGACTCGACAGGGGTGTCCACTATCCCCTTACTTGTTTGCCCTAGCCATGGAGCCTCTGGCCGCTTGGGTGCGCATAGATGCGCAGATGCAGGGCTTTGTGTGGACCGAAAACCTCTCAGATAGAATCGCACTATATGCGGACGATGTCCTCTTCTTTCTTACCGATCTGCAACGCTCGGGGCCACGAGTGTTGGAAATTATGCGAATCTTTGGGGAAGTCTCGGGCC
The DNA here is from genome assembly GCF_964263255.1 of Lissotriton vulgaris. Lineage (NCBI taxonomy): Eukaryota > Metazoa > Chordata > Amphibia > Caudata > Salamandridae > Lissotriton > Lissotriton vulgaris. Next base: position 58,959,889 of record NC_141697.1, on the reverse strand, counting down.
TTTACCTGAATCTACGCAAGTCCACCCTGTGGGTACTGGGGGGTGGAACCGTGACAGATCCCTGGACATCGGGACTGCAGGTGGCTACCAGCAGTCTGAAATATCTGGGAGTGTTCCTGTCAGAATCGGTGAGCATTACCTGGGAACGCAACATAGTGCCTGTTTGGGAGCGGGTTCAAGCAGATGTGAAAACGTGGTCTCGGATGCCCCTCACTATCTTTGGCAGGTCCGCAATTTTCAAAATGGTAGCGCTCCCACGCCTCTTATATCAATTGCAGAATTATCCCTACCCTATCGCACCCCAGTGGTTTCGGCAGGTCAACTCGGTCTTGGGCCGCTTCCTGTGGGCTGGGGGGGCTGCCAGGGTAGCGCTGCGTACATGCTTTTTATCCACATATTGTGGGGCTTAGCCACCTCAGATCTACTATCCTATTACCAAGCCTCTCACCTACTAATCCTGAATGAATGGTGGTACGGAGACAGCGGCGATCCGGCTTATGCCCTAGAATGCACATTAATGGGTGACAATACGCTCCATACGATCCTCTACTCAGCCCAGCTGCGCCGGACGTTGCCAAGGGTCACAAGACTTGTCTTTGCTGTGTGGCGACAGGCGTTACGTCGCATGGGCTGGTGGGGTAGACTGACTGCGGAAACGCCGCTGTGGCATAATGGCCTACTCCCCGAACTTTCCACGTTGTCGGGATTCGATGGCTGGGACACAATCGGGATCTCGCTGCTGGGACATGTGATGTCCGGGACTACGCTCAAATCATTCCAAGAGCTCAGTACGGAGTTTAATATGCCCCAGTCCCAGTTTTTTCGCTATCTGCAATTTAGACACGCACTGACACCCAGCATTGCCAACCTAGACTCGCTTCCTGAATTTAGTCCGATTGAGGCGAAGGTCTTCATGGGTGACCTTGGAGATAAGAAGGTCTTCCGTATTTACCAAACGATGGTCACCCACTGTTCCTCCACCCTCCTTCCCCTGAGGGCGGCCTGGGAGGCAGATATTGGTCCCCTGGATGAGGATGATTGGAGGGAGGCCCTGGAATCCCCACGGGGGACTGCCTTCGCAATGCGGTTTAGGTTAATCCAATTCAAAATTCTCCATAGGGCCTACTACACCCGTGAGCGACTGTGGAAGGCAGGACTGCTTGGGTCACCGGAATGCTTGCGCTGTGGGGCTGCGGTGGGCACATTGCTCCATACGGTATGGTCGTGCCCTAGAATAGTTGGTTTCTGGAGGGGTGTGTGGAGCTGCCTGTCTGAGGTGCTGGGTTGGGACCTTCCTCACACTCACAGTTGGTGGGAACATATATAAACGTCACTTGTTGTTACTGGGGCTAGTGGTTGCCAAACGGGATCTGGCCCGAGCTTGGAAGGATGAGAGGGCCCCCCCCCTGAGTGCATGGAGAGCCGGACTGGACTTTTGTATGGGTCTAGAACAACCAGTATTTGAAGCACGAGGATGCCCCCGCAAGCACTTTAAGGTATGGAAGAGGTGGGCGGACTATAGGGGGTTGACACTGGATCCCCCATCGGAACCTGAGGAAGATCTCTAGGCGTACGATATCCAGCGGGCCTGTGAACTGCGTCATGCCTGCCATACCACGACCAAGCACTGAAGCTATCTGTACACACGTGCACGGGGTTAGGGAGGGATAACGGGGGGGGTAGCAGGGAGGTTGGGTGGTCGGAGTTGGGGGGGATAGGGGCGGGTGTAGAAGTTTCCTTTCATTTGTGCTCTCTCTCGTTTTTGATTGGACTCTGGTCCTGTGATGTAACTGTACCAAGATGCTTGGTGGTGTTCTCCTGACTGTGGGGAGCCACATTTATTACTCTGCCCAATCCTATCAATAAAATTTGTTGTGAAAAAAAAAACTGAGCATATATATATATATATGTAGGACTGAAGCCTTTAGTCTTTCTTCTATATCTGGTCTCTCCCGTTTTTTGCGTAGCCTTGTAAATATGTGCCTATATATATAGGCACATATTTACAAGGCTACGCAAAAAGCGGGAGAGACCAGATATAGTAGTAAGATTAAAGGCTTCAGTCCTACTTTTATTTCTGGCGTGTCTCGGTTTTTGGTTCCCAAAATCTGGTCACCCTATGCATGAGAGACTACTTTACATCTATAATCCTCTCTATCTGCTTCTGCTGGCAGCCTCCAATCTGTCACACTCTAATGTATGTATGTATGTATGTAGGCATACTTATATAGTGCAGCTGTCACCCAAAGGGCATCCTGGCGCTTTAATGCTAATGCTAGATATGTTAGCGCATTGAAGCACTGCTTGAGACACAGTGTCTCATCATATCCTTCTGGATGAGCTGCTTGCACTTGGTGTTGACGGAATGGCCCTGGAGTGGTTTCGCTCCTTTCTTAAGGACCGATCCTTTCAGATCGCCTCCTCTTCTGCCAGGTCAAATTTCCATATTATTTCTTCGGGAGTCCCACAGGGCTCAGTGTTGAGCCTAGTGGTATTTAATATATGCATCCGACTGCTAGCGGAGGTGGTATAAAACTCTGGGCTGTCTCTCTTCCCCCACGCTGACTACACTCAGATTATTTTCTCTCTGTCGTCTGCGCAGGGACACGATTCTTCCGATCTCAGCTTGGGTTTGAGCACGATTTCTCTCTGGATTCATAACAACTGATCAAGCTCAACTGGGAAAAAACAGAAGTCATGATTCTGGGTAAAAGGCTCAATCTCTGGGGACTGCGTAGCAGGACCACTGAGTTAGTTGCTCCTCCAATTCCATCAAGCAAGGTTAAGAACCTGGGGTTCATTGTGGATGAATCAATATCCATGAAACAACAAGTGGCAAAGGTGACGGCTACCTGTTTTCCAATACTAACATGGCTAAAAAAGATCCTGTGGCTTATTCCCTTCTCGGCACAGAAGACAGTGATCCAGGCCCTTGTTGTTTCTAGACTGGATTACAGCAATGTGTTGTACCTGGGAGCCGATAAATCAACTATTTATCGGCTGCAGCTTGTACAGAATGCAGCCGCCAGGCTTCTTTATCGATTACCCAATTTCACCTCAGCCTCCAGTCTTCTTCGGGGAGCTGCACTAGCTTACTGTGGTTCATCGCATCAAGCTTTTAGCACTATGCTACAAGTTCAAGGTTAATTCTGGAATGGCTCCCAAATATCTCCTGGACCTGGTACACCTATACCATCCATCACCCTTCAAGATCTGCTCTGACTGTCCTGCATGAGAGGTAGCTCTTTTGCCTACTTCGGGCCTCAACTTTGGAATTCCCTTCCAGCTTCTTTGAGAGGCTCAACATCCCTTCTGGTGTTCCATAGAGTTTTAAAAACCTAGCTCTTCTAACTCGCTATGCAGATCTCCTTTATGACTCCCCCCTACTACTCCTCTGTGCCAGGAAACCTCCTAGGTAAGCTGCAGGCATTATAAGTTTCTTAATAATAATAATAACCCAGACCTATTGACTTTGCAAATGCTTGTTATATAGATCTTAACAGCTTTGTAATAACTAGTGCTATCATTAGACAATTCAATGCTATTCACCTTATTGCAAGTGGGAGAGTTGAAAGGATAAATCGACTCTTTTAGCATGAAAATAATGAAAATGAAGAATGCGTACATGACTTTACGAAAGCTACGTAAACTAGCTGAGTGAGGATTATGTCACTGTGGTTAAAATTTGACAAAGAAAAATCATTAAGAAGTAATAACTAAGAAAAAAACATTGTCATAATAACGTTTATGTGAGGTTAATATAACAAGCATTGGCAATGCCGATAGGCCTGGCCTTATACAACTTTTCACTGTGCCAATGCTTCTTTTTTTTTTTAAACTGCAAAACTGCGAAGACCCGGCAAGGATTGACGCCATCGCGCATGCGCATGAATGAGTCACCACGCATGGACGTGCCTACAGAATGCCTCTGCAAAAAACACAGTTGATGGACAGAATGCAGAACAATGTCTTACATTCACCCCAGTACAAGGATCTGGGCCTAAATCCATCGTTTTTTGCACTCCACACCACCCTGGGTTAGACACTGGCTATATGCAAATCAGCTCTGACCCTGTGCCTCATGGGAACAGTCCAGTCCGAACTACCAAGCCATGTCTTTCCCAGACTGGAATCAAGCATCCAAGGACCGGTTTCTGGCTATCAGCCTTCATCAGCCTGGATAGCTTGACTCCAGTGTTTGATTGATTCAGATGCTCCGTCCATCAAGTCAAGTCAAGTCAAGTCATAAAATTTGTATAGCGCACTACATACCCAGAGGGTTTCAAGGCGCTTAGGAAGGGGAGGAGGATTATTTGTCAAATATCCACGTTTTAAGCTGCTTTCTAAACGCTAGGTGATTCTGGGTGAGGCGAAGGTAAGCGGGGAGTGAGTTCCATGTTTTGGCAGCCAGGTATGAAAAGGATCTGCCTCCCATGGTGGTCTTGTTGATGCGAGGTAAGGTGGCGAAGGCTTGGCTGGAAGAGCGAAGTTGGCGGGAGGGGGTGTAGAAGGACAGTCGAGAGTTGAGGCAATCTGGTCCGATGTCGTAGATGATTTGTGTGCGTGGGTAAGCAGTCGGAAAGTGATCCTCTTATTGACGGGTAGCCAGTGGAGGTCTTTAAGGTGACCAGAGATGTGTTCATTGCGTGGGATGTCTAATATGAGCCTGGCTGAGGCGTTTTGGATTCGTTGTAGTTTCTTCTGGAGTTTAGCGGTGTTACCGGCGTAGAGGGTGTTTCCGTAGTCCAGTCGGCTCGTGACTAGAGCGTGGGTGACTGTTTTCCTTGTTTCGGAGGGGATCCAGCGAAATGTTTTTCTGAGCATGCGAAGAATGTTAAAGCAGGAAGAGGATACGGCGTTGACTTGTCTGTTCATTGAGAGTGAAGAATCCAGGATGACGCCAAGGTTCCGTGCGTGGTCTGTCGGGATGGGTGCTTTTCCGAGGGCTTCCGGTCACCAGGAGTCGTCCCATGCAGAGGGGGATGTACCTAAGATGAGGACTTCTGTTTTGTCTGAGTTCAGTTTCAGACGGCTTTGTTTCATCCATTCGGCGACTTCTTTCATTCCTTCGTGTAAGTTAGTTTTGGCGGTGCTGGGGTCCTTGGTGAGAGAAAGGATCAGTTGAGTGTCATCCGCGTAAGAGATGATGTTGAGGTTGTGTTGGCGGGCGATGGCCGCGAGGGGGCTCATGTATACGTTGAAGAGGGTGGGACTGAGTGAGGATCCTTGAGGTACGCCGCAGATGATTTCAGAGGCCTCGGACTTGAATGGTGGGAGGCGGACTCTCTGGGTTCTTCCGGTGAGGAACGAGGTGATCCATTCCAGTGCTTTTCCTTGGATTCCGATGTTTCTGAGGCGTTGTAAAAGGGTGCTGTGGCAGACTGTGTCGAAGGCTGCAGAGAGGTCGAGGAGGATGAGGGCGACTGTGTCTCCATTGTCCAGTAGAGTTCGAATGTCGTCTGTTGCTGCGATGAGGGCGGTCTCAGTGCTGTGTTTGGCTCGGAAGCCAGATCGTGAGGGGTCGAGTGATTTGTTGGCTTCGAGGAAGGCGGCGAGCTGGTTGTTGACGGCTTTCTCGATGACTTTGGCCGGGAAAGGAAGGAGTGATATGGGGCGGTAGGTACTACTACAGAATGCCTCTGGCAATTTTCTCTTTTTTATTGACTGATCCAAAATGCGTGAATACCACGCAGGTCGGTAAAAAAAATAAAAGTGTTTATTTGCACAAAAGTGTTTTCCTTGTACTAGAGAGGATGGCAGAGCTGTCAGGCCTTCCAAAAATTCAAGTTACAAGAAAAAATGTAAATGTCTGCGAAAGATGGGGGAGCTACAGAAGAGTGAACCTGGGGAAGCAACAGGAAGTAGGCGGTGGATAAAATAAATATAAATTTGGGTATGGGAGATGAGATAAATGAGGGGACGGCACATATGAAGCAGAGACCAACATGTGGTGAAGGGGGAGAAGCACATGAGAAAACAGCCCACGTACAGATTTAGAAAACAAAGGTACTCCCCTGGAGTGCTTAATGAAAAAGGAAAACGTAGTTTCCTAACAGTCAATTAATCAATAAGGGAATTATGAAGCGCGCTATTCACCCGTGAGGGTATCAAGGCGCTGGGGAGGGGGTGCGCAGCTCCCTTCAGCCGAAGAGCCAGGTCTTGAGGGTCTTCCTGAAGGTGTTCAGTGAGGGGGCGCCTCTGATTTCTACTGGTAGCTGGTTCCAGGCCTTGGCTGCAATGTGAGAGAACGATCTTCCGCCTGCTCCGGCTCTGTGGATGCGAGGGGTTTCAGCCAGGGCGAGGTTGGATGATCGTAGGTTTCTTTTGGGTACGTGGAAGTTTATTCTGTCATCGAGGTATTTGGGTCCGTTGTTGTGCAGGTATTTGTAGGCGTGGGAGGATAAAAGTCATCCAGAGAGAATGGTAGAGAGGCCGTGGTCCCTGGACGGGGCAAAAACAATAACTGGAAGGAAAGCCATCAAAAAAGAAGACACGAAGGATACTAGAGCAGTGGATGGGCTCTAGGTCCACTGTAAATTCATGATATAGCCAGGGCCACTGGAATTATGTGGCAGAGGAGAGTCAAATTATGAAATTATGCAGCAAGAAAAAAAAATTAAGCAACATAATGCGGCCACATTTTGTAACAGTATTTCTTCATTATTGTATTATTTTTACACCTGGTAACGCTGTCTGGGGAAAGATTTCTCCTTATTGATACCAATTTAACACCAAATACAGCAGAAAGCAACGTAATGATGACCAGTCAACCTTTGGGCATGCCAGTGCACAGGAACATGTGTCGTCTGTTTTAAGTAATCTTTGACCAGTTTTACCTAGAAACAATTTGGGGCAGATTTACTAGCTCCTTGTGACACTTTTCCGCCGCTGTTGCATCACTTTTGTGATGCAGCAGCGGTGTATACAATGCTGCCTATTTACAACGTGACACATCTAGGGAGATGCGTCATCGTGTAAAGCCCTGCGCTGCATTATACCTGCGTCATGTATAATGTATGCATGGTGGGCGTTCCCACGCAGGAAAGCCTTGTAGAAGTGATGCAGTGAAATCTAAGATTTCACTGCGCCACTTCTAGGATGCCGCTGCGTCAAAACCTTACGCCTGCAGGCGTAAGGAGGGATTCAGGGCAATGAGCAGGATTAAGGGGTTTCGAAACGCGTCGACCTCCCTTCTTTTTCAGGCTAATCTTGTGATAACATTGCTGTAAAATAACGAGATTGTAAAAAATGTTGATGGCCTGATATTTTCAATTATGATGCTACCATTAGAAAACAATTAGAAACTAAAAATAGCACCCCACCATATACATTAATAAAAGGTTCGCTTTGAACCCTGGTGAGGCTACTTGAGCTTTCCCTTCTTTTTTCCCCTTTTTTAACTCACACACTGTTTGAATGCGAGATGAATGGGTAGGATGAGTGTGTAGACTGAACGACAGCTGACGAAACGAGATGTGTGATTGCAGAGCCAAACACTCCTTAGCATAATTCTCCCTTTTTGTGTGTCTATTCTTGCTAAAAAATTCATTTTCTTATAATTAAATAGATTATAAACTTTTATATTCCCTCTCCCTTTTTGGAATTACTCCAGAATCTTTTGAATTATTGTTGTTTTGAATAACTGAAAACATTCTAAAAAATAAAAAAAAGACTAATCCAGCCATAAAATTGTCATGTCATAATGCTACAATTGTTTCAGTCATTGTGCATTTAATTTATCTAAATCAGATCAGCAGTATTGGCATCTTGCTTTGTTGAGAATCAAATACGGCGCAGCCTTACTGCGCTTTAGCCAAACCCTTTGTTGTTTCATATTGCAAATACGGCGCATCCATGGTGGTGCAAGGGAATCGCAGGCTGGCGCAGGGAAACCGACGCATCTCTACGGATGTGTTAGTTTCTTGTAAATCAGCCCCTTTGTTTTTTGCTTAAATCTGCAGATTATGCCGCAGACGATGGAGTGTTTCTCAAATGCGGCAAATCCGTACTTCTGAGAGAAACGCCGCAGAATGGCCCTAGGTATAACCCTCAAAAGGTCTTTCACAACTCTGGTGAGATCTAAAAATGAAAATAACTTCAGGAAAAAAAAAACTTTTTCTACATCAGTAAAAAGCAACGTGAGAAAAATAAAGTGGAAGGGAGGATGTGGAGAGGGTCCGAGTTCCTAGGGGCAGGATAGGCAGTATGGTTCGATTAAGCGATAGTTTAAGTGTTATATTCGAATCCAGAGTTAGTGCAAGGGTAAGGTTAAGGAATCGGGCGGAGGCATCCCTAAAATATTGCTGACATTTTGCTGACAATTCAAGTTTAGTTTTTCTCTCTCGGGGTCACACGTTTTCATCCTAATGGAGACTGTAGAGGCGTTCATCCTTCTAAGGTCGGTACGACAAGCACGAAGGATCCAGTAGAGACGCTAGCAGCCCGTTCCAGCCTCACCGGTGGGGGGTTTCAGCTCTTGACATTCTGAGCAACATTCCCATCGGCAAATAATGCGTGCAGCGCCAGAGCGCCTACAAACCCCGCGCACCGCCGGGGGCCCTCCGAGGGGGGCCAGGATGAGACCGTGTCCTTGGTTCCGTCACTTCCCGGCGCTTCTCACCACGAACGCATGAGTCAATCGATGTATTTTTACATCAGATGAGCAGGGGTGAGTCACCGCCAGAGGGGAGAGACGGCTTCCCGGCGCACTCCCTGCGACAGGAGAGGCCTGTGGTGCACCCCGGTCTGTGAGCAGCTTTGAGAGGGGGTGCGAGCTTTGAGAGGGAGGGAGGGAGGGAGGGGCACATACCTGCACCTGCGAGGTATACAAAAGCAGGGCACCTGGGGGGGAACTACTGCTCTGGGAGGGGCGGGTGGGGGCTACCTGCCTCTGCTGTATAAGAGCATCAGGGCCTCTGCTGGGGGTTGGTGCACATACAGGTAAGGGGTGTGGGAGGGCAGAGGAGGCAAACACATGTACTGCAATGTAAACATATTAGAACCCCTGGTGGGGTCACGTGAGCACGCACGGTCCCCAGTGCTACCATTTAAACATATCAGCGCTCCTGGAGGGGTCACACGGAGCCCCCGAGGCCAGGGCCGGCGGGAGACATATGCCTTTCTCAGGTGTATAAAACAAGCACCGGCAAAGCCAAAAGGTCTCGCCTTTAGGGCCTATTGGGTTTGCTAATGTTTATTAGCCACGCATGGCTGAAGGATAAAAAGAAAGCTTTCGGCATGGCGAGTCGCAGACCTACAAAATGGGTGCAAGAGAATTTTTTTATTAAAGCAGGTGTGTGGAGAATTTACCCCGCGCATTGTAATGGCGGCAAAAGCAATAGGGGTGGAAGCATAACGAGGACATAGAGGCAACAAGAAGGGCATAGGTGGGGGTATATAAAGCCCGCACCTATACTGTATAAACCCATGGAGCACCTGGAGAGAAGGGTGCAGCGCACACCTAGAGCCTGATTACGATGTTTCCTCTGACACACATCGTCTCGGTCATGGGACCACCCCACATCCGGTTGGCAGTCCTGACCGACTAATTAGGATGTGACCAAATACGGCCGCATTCCTATACTTTACAAGGGAGCATGCATTCCGGCGTAAACCGGCCAGAAGGCATGCTCCCATTGTAAAATAGGAGGTGCCGTTCATCCCTGCACCCCGTGGCAGGCACCCCAAGGCCTCCAAGATGCCCCTTTGAGTTTAAACCCGAAGGAGGCAGAAATCTTAGCATCCATGAACTATGGGATGGAAAACTAAGCTCTGTTGCACACTGCTTACGATTTCTAGGTTTCTGGCATGAGGATGAACTGGGGTGGCAGAGTGAGCTAAAGAATGGTGATGGGTTAAACCCAGATCAGTTGACTAGGGGTGAGTGCTTGTATTGTCAACGCTCCGTCCATCATTTCCTTTGGTTAGGTCTCGCCTGTCGATGCGCATGCGCATCGAGCAAGCGAGAGTATTGGGACTTATCCACTCTTTTCCGAACTTGCAAGGAATCGTGGCGATTCCTTGCAGTGCCCGTGACTTTTAAGCTCAATGCGCATGCGCATTGAGCTTAAAAGCGCGTGCACGTCCGTCTTGGTTTACCCGCTCCGCCCCCTCCCCTTCCCGCCGTGTCGCATTTCTCCTCCCCCCTCCCCTCTCTTCCCTCCGTCTTGTTTGTTATTTTACCCGCTCCGCCCCCTCCCCTTCCCGCCGTGTCGCATTTCTCCTCCCCCTCCCCTCTCTTCCATCTCTGCCTCTGTAGGTCCTGAGGTTAACACTACCCCTTATATAATTTTAATGAAAGACTAAGAAATAAACGGGCGTATATATTATACTCGCCTATACTGTGAAAGTCGTCATTTGTTAACAACGTGCCAATTAGATACTCACACCACTTACTAATGGCGCCCGTTGTGGATATTGTGGATATATATATTTGCAATATGTGTTTCACTGTACAAAGTCACATCATGGTTCACCTTTTCCTTTACGACTGTCCGTTTAAGTCTGCCCCGGCAGGTCCTTGTTCCCGCCCCCTTCCGCGCTACGATTGGCTCCCTCCATACACGTCACAGCCCCTGTGATCAGCTATTTCCTGGTTCTGTATCACTGACGGCCCACCCTTCAGAAAGCCATCCAAACCCGATCGGCTGCCGGATTCACTCTGTACCCGAGCCACAATCCGATCAGGTATGTGCTCCGGTCACAGGCCCCTGTAAGTCCTTGACTACGGCCCACTGCTCTCCGTCCTCTGCTAATTCGTCCCTTCCTCCCGCAGGTTCTGCCCCCAACCCCCGGACGCCTCAAATGCCACTACAGGAAACGTACTAAGACAGTGCTCGATTCACCGACCACGTCTTGTGCATTCGGCAAGTTAGTATTGTTACCGGTATACCCTTTGCAACCACCCAAGTACCCCGGCACTCTCTTACAACCCTTTCCTTTTTCCTCCAGATTGACTCGAAGACACCCCTACCCCTACCGCGCATGATTGCTCCTAATAATTCAGAAAACCTTCAATCCTTCAGGTGTGACCAGCCGTGACCTCCTGTAATTGTGCAATTCCTGCCAACCGTATTGCTTTGAGCAGGGTTCTTCCAACCCCCCCGCCTCCTTTCCCAGCTTGCGCCCCTACAGCTGGCGTTCGCTACAATCCAGCCCTTGACTGTCTGTCCAGCACCTTCAAGTGCACGCGCCCCCCCAGCCCGCCTCAAGCAAATAACACGTGCCCACCCGTATTACACTGTTGTGCCTCTGGGCATGTCACTCGAGCTGGCCGTCCCAGATCATTTCGCACCATTCAAGCGCTCCCCCCTCCCCTTTTTTCACTCAATTTGTCACACGATCTGAATACCCCCAGATAACTATGGGGGCACTAGACCAAACATTTACACAAGTACCTTTACGTACCATAGTACCCAGGTAGAGCAGGATACGAGCTCCTACATTTATGTACCTCGGTTCCAATCGCCACTACACATCCTTTACCATCCCAACTGCGACCACCCCGGTTGGTCAGTCCTTCCCGTAGACTACCCACCAGCTGCTTACCTTAGATCTCACTTAGGAATCATGAGCCCTTGAGTTCTTAGACCAACTTTCTCTGTTACACCTTGTGCTTCGCACTGCGCTTGCCTCCCTGACCTCTCCTTTCCCTCCCGCAGGACCTTCTAAACCATACAACCCTGTCCAACTGCTTTAGCCATTTTAAATCAGTATTTTCCCTTTTTTACCTGTTTTTTGCTTACTTCATAACAATAAAAATCTTAAACGCGGGATAGCTAATGAACACTTGATTTCTTTTGTTCCCACTTCCGGGTTGGTTTCTTTAACTACCTGGTTCCCGCGGCTGTGGTTACCCCTGGGATTCAACCCGAGAACCATGACGTCGAAGGGAGACTAGAAGCAGGGGCATCAGCCTAACGAGTAAGTTTTCTTGCGGACGCCGTTTTAAACTGGCGTGCAATCTCCGCAACTACGGATGCTTGCCGTCCCCCTTTGCAGGGGCATAAGCCTTCAAAGCACCCCTTACCCTAACTTTGACGCCGATCCATTTGGCGCGTGTAATCGTCTCATAACTTAAAGCTATATGCACGTTCCGTTTTTCTTCGTGATGACAGTCCCTTTTAATTGCTTGCGTTCTCTGCTCACTTTTGTATAACTTAAATCCTACGAGCTGCATTTTCGTCTTCTAACCGTATACTAACCTGTTAATTTAGATGTATTTCTGGATAACACTGGCTTTCTAAAAATAAACTCACTGTTCAGACAGAAATGTGGCGCAGTACCAACCATACGCCTTTCTGTCTATGTGAAACCAATAGTCAGCCAACATAAATTAAACAATATTGGTACCTTCATGTAAATATTGTCCGTTTTTTGATAACTTACCTAATACAGGATTTACCTTTCACCATTTTTTCCGTCCTTTTTAAAAAAATGTTTATAAGATGCAATAAATGTGTGCAGGTCGGACACACAAAAAAACTCTTTTAATTATGTGGCCCTTGAATATAGGAACGAAGCAAAGCCCTTTCTAATGGAGGTTATTCTCGATCATGTTACATGCACGTTTGAATTTAATGCTAGTTACTAGGACTGCCACCAGCAATGACTTTTCATTAATATATGATCTTGTTGCTCATGATGCATGCACAATAGCGAGGTTTAACTTTCTTGAACACATGATACTCCCCCCAAATGGGCAAGATTAATTTTGAGAAAATGATTTATAGCCAAAATATAACAGGCCAACACAAAGTTTGTAAGAAGATGTGAACCCGACTATCAATTTTTTTCGTAAGATAGATGTTTTGACAATATCGCAAGCCTATATTATATTTGCTACAATGTTTTATCTGATATGCTATGCTGAAGATCCAATTATGAAAACACTTGCATTTACAACATTTTTTTTCTATTTGACAGAAATATGTTTTTACTTCTGAAGAATCATACTTTTGCATCTGGGACATTATAACAACTATCTGAAACCTTAACCATTTACGTCATAAAGCTTAACTAGGTATTATTGTATTTGTGCTACCACACTGTGATTTTCCTTCTATCCAGTTACCACTCTTTGTTCTGGTACCTTGGGACTCTGCTCTGCCTTGCTAAATAAAACCTGAATATTGAGACACTTTTCTCAACACTTACTAGATCCTGTCGTTCCTCCAAAAGAATAAAAAACACACTGTCATCGCTCTTTTTCAAAATTCTCTCTCTGCGCGGCCATGGCACAATCTATATCACTGTATTTGACTTAAGATTCATCTTTCTTTCAAGCCGGTTGACAAGGCTTTCACGCTATCACTTAATCACTCTAACCATTCTTTACACTAGGTGACTTCTCTGCTTCTCTTGGGGTCAACTGCTACTATATCACACAACTAAAACATTCTCTTTTATCCTCCTTAACAGCCTTGAGAAAGCCCCGGCGCAAATCGCCAATAGGGGGCGAAACACGTGTCGGCTGTCCTTGTCCTATGCACAAAAAATAAAGACATTCCACTGCAACTAAAATGTCTCTGTCCTCCATACTACGACTTGGAAAGAATGGATATTAATCCTGAACATTTGATGTGATTTTATGTGGAGAACACACTTACCACTCCTCAAAGCGATTCCTTGCAGTGCCCGTGACTTTTAAGCTCAATGCGCATGCGCATTGAGCTTAAAAGCGCGTGCACGTCCGTCTTGGTTTACCCGCTCCGCCCCCTCCCCTTCCCGCCGTGTCGCATTTCTCCTCCCCCCTCCCCTCTCTTCCCTCCGTCAGATCATTCAATAAACACATAGGGCATATGAATGGCTTCCGGAAATACACAAGGTACTAAACAATATGATATGGGTCCGTCCCTCACCTTCAACACCTCACCCTCACTCACCCTCACCCTCACTCACCCTCAACGCCTCACCCTCACTCACCCTCAACACCTCACACTCACTCACCCTCACCCTCTCTCACCCTCTACCCTCACTCACCCTCAATACCTCACCCTCACTCACCCTCACCCTCACTCACCCTCACCCTCACTCACCCTCACCCTCACTCGCCCTCACCCTCACTCACCCTCACTCTCACCCTCCCTCACTCTCACTCACCCTCAACCCCTCACCCTCACTCACCCTCACCCACCCTCACCCACCCTCACTCACCCTCACCCACCCTCACCCACCCTCACCCACCCTCACCCACCCTCACCCACCCTCACCCACTCTCACTCACCCTCACTCACCCTCAACCCCTCACCCTCACACAGTGCAATAGGTCTCGAAGCATTTGAGTTAGAGCTTTTAGAAATGTTTATGGCTTTTTTTTTTAATTCTTTAGCATTGGCTACAGGAAACAAAAATGCTAAAGATTTACAAAAAAACCCATAAACAATTCTAAAAGCACTAACTCTAATGCTGCGAGACCTATTGCATTTCCAATGCTTGTTTTTCTTTGTTCGCCATAAGTGTGGCAGGGTATGCTCAGACGTGAGTCCCTTGCTCACTTTGCCACTGGAGTCAAGCAAGCCCGGCTGAAGACGGCTGAAATGCAAGAAACCGGTCCTCGGTAGCTTGTTTCGGGTCCAGGGAAGACATGGCTTGGCAGTTCGGGCTGGACTGTTCCCATGAGGCACAGGGTCAGACTGATTTGCATATGGCCATGTCTGAACTGGGGTGGCAGAGTGGGATAAAGAACGGTGATGGATTAAACCCGATCAGTTGACTGGGGTGAGTGCTTATATTGTCAACGCTCCGTCCATCATTTCCTTTGATGATGACAATGCAGCCACCATGGCTGCCAGCAAAGTTTTGAAGTGAATGCAAGAAAACTCGTATAGAGATAAGGTCCTGTGCGGTGAACTGCACACAGAGCCACATACGACACCAGACCACGACACGTTAATTCACTCACACATGACTCACGGCTTCCCCAGAGGTGAAAGCAGCTGCCTCGTGAAGACATGCTGGATAAAACCCTACCACAACATCACCACGGGGCAACATAGGAAATATAACATGCCACAGGACTGGTCAAATGAGCTAATATGGTACTCCCAGTGAGTCAGTGGTAGCATGTCTCCCTCAGGGTCAACATCAGCAGACACCTAGTAACTCTGGACACCAAAGACCCCTGTTATGGTCAACATCTCAACTGTTCAGGCCTGGGACAGTGAGCCCGCTGTCACAGCGGCACATCTGCGACTGGCTGCCAAGCAAAAGATGGCTCCAGAGGACGCAGCACGAATGCAAGGATATGTAAGAACCTTGCAGCACCCCTTGTTGTGTTACAGGAGCACACAATGTACTGGGCACCCACAGGAGTACCCAACCAGTGCCACCCAATGCACTACAGAAGCACCACCATGACTGTGGCTCCTCTCACCTATTCTTTACTCAACAGTAACCTCATCCGACCCACTCACTGCAGCCTGCCTAGTGTCTGAGAGGGAGCCAGGGTTAGGGACAGAGTCAAAGGTCCACTCAAGCCAACAAGGACCGCCACCACTGGAAGTGCCGGGAAGAGGCAGGGCTTGCACAGCAACAAATCCGCCTGCACACATCACCGAGTCACATCACAAGAGAGGTTGATTCTAAAAGTGTAGGAGAGGGGCAAGGTACACACATATAGATTAGTCAGCGCCCCCTCCCCAGTGTCCCAGAGAAATTCCCTTCCCAATAAACAAAGTAGCCCTTGCTTGCATCAGGCCCTCTTCCCGCTGTCCCCAGGTGAACTTGCCCCAAAGTGTTGCAGATGTGTTACATGATGCATTTCCTGACACACTTCCATGCTTTGGTGAGGCACTGCCACCATTGAGCCTGGAACCCTTTCTTGGTTTGCATGCCAACCTTTCCCTCTCAGTGGCACCATGAGATTCATGAGGTCCCACCATTCCTGCTGCCTTCCATTCACCGCCAGCTGTTGCTGCCAATTTCCTTTCCTATCCCTTGTTAAGGCTGCATATCACAAACCCAGAGTTTGTCTATTTGTGTATTGGCACTCCGCCCATTATTTTACGCTTTAATAGGAGCTAGACAGGCGGTCCGTTCACTCCTCCCTTTTAGATTCATACCTCACACAGAGCCCTCACGGGACAGAATGAGGGGAAACCCAACATCCGAGGTGGTGAAGTTCTAGACATTTTATTTATACGATGGTCCTGCGTAGATGGTGTTCTTCCCTTCACAGACCCTATACTCTCCACCACTGAAGTACTCAATGAAAATACCTTTATTCAAGGGTATTAAGGTACAAGCTCACATCGGGCAAGCACTAGGGCATGCTTCTAGCCACTCTATGCACTCAAGTCTATCTGCTGAGAGTATGCTGATGTAGCAAATCATCAAATATTGAATGCTGAGATATATGGTTCACTAGACACCTGGGCTAGCCATAGCAAAGATGGTAGTGCTCCCTAAGTTTCTGTATGTATTTGTCAACCTCCCGCTACCCCTTAGCACCGACTTCAGGCGCAGACTGCGTTAGAATATGATCGCAGTTGCTTGGGCGGATAAACAACCCCTGGGAGACTCAGACGCTGCCTTTTGAACAGGGGGGCCTGGGTGCCCCAGACATGGAGTTGTACTACAACTTTGCACAGGCCCAGTTTGGGTTCCTCTGGCTCTTTCTGACCCAATTCATGGCGCAGACGGCACCTGAAAACGGCCAAGCCGCTCCAACACCACTACACAGGGTCCTCTACAGACCACAGAATAGGTCGCGCTCAGAGATAAACATGGTGGGATGCACTGTTTGGGCATGGCGAGAGCTGAGTCGCAGGGCACAACTAGAGACAATGCTTGCCCCTTTAATGCCGCTGCTGAGACACCCGGCGCTACCTTTCTCGGAGGACACAGGAATATGCCAGAGACTGAAGAAGCTCGATTAAAACATGATGGGGAACATGTTCACCCAATGGGTCCTTTCTATCACTGGACAGCGCTCTGTCCGGTAAGAATACGGGTTTACTTGACAGAATGACATACTTCCAGATCTGAGCGGCGTTGCGAGGCCACTTCGCCTTGTTCCCGGTTTCCCCCACAATGTTCCAGGTTTTAGAAGACTTTCTAGGTAATCGATCGCATCATAAACTCATTACCAGGCTGTACTCAACATGCAGCGCACGGCACCTGTCAGTGTCCCTTCAGCGCAAAGCGAGTGGGAGAAGATACTGGGGATCCCCATAGAGGAAGATACATGGGCCTACTGCTGCATGCAGGCCAGGGAGCTGAACCCTAACTACAGGCTGAGGCTGATCTACCTTAAGTTCATACACAGACTTTACAGGACACCTGAATGGTTGCACAAAATCAGCCTGACTGAGGATGCAAGATATGCGAGATCTCGGCTTCAGGTGCAACATTCTTACACCTGGCCTGGACTTGTCCGGATATTGCGAGATACTGGGAAACCACATTTGAGGTGCTGGAGGCGATAATAGAGCCCTCCCCTCTGATTGCGTTGCTTGGGTAAGTGCGCATGGTTCCGGCGACATGCAGGAAATTAGCGGCTATGCTTCTACTGTTGGCCAAGAGGAGAATCGTGATTTGTTGGGGCCATCGCAGGAGTCCTCCTATGACTGACTGGCTTAAAGACGCGGCGTTCTGCCATGACCCGCTGTCTGAATACTGGGAGCTGATGCCTGCACAGGCACGCCCCCAGGATATCTGGGAACTGTCACAGAGCTACCTCCAGTCTCACTCACTGGACCACAATGAGACCGCCACGGCAGGCGAGTAGGGAGGAGTGGGGAAGACGGTACCTACGGGCGCACAGCCAGCGCTGACCAGTTCTGCCTATAATTTAGTTGTGCAAAGAAATTGACTTTTCTCCCAACAGAACCATTGTTTTTGTTTAATCTTGGAACCCAGGTTCTGAGGGTCAGTGGGCCACCCCATTATAGTTAATAGCGCAGATCATGCAGCCTGCACAAATGTCATCTTTGGAGGCCAGGGAGCACCCCCAAACCTCCCTCTCTTCTCTTTTCTGCTCTTTCTGTCTCCCCCCCCCCTCCCGAGCTATGTGAGCGGGGAGCTCTAACATGCAAGGAAATGGGACCCAGGTGTAGATCTCACAGTTACCGTTAGCAATCCAGAACCACCATATATCTTGACTGTTCGAATGTACTTGATAACTGTCCCAATGGAAAGGTAATGCCAATGATGTACTGTGTTAATGTTGGTACTTAATAAAAGCAACACTTTTTGTTATAATATATATATATATGCTTCCAACAGGCCTTGGTCCTCACATACTAAAATGATGCTACATCAGGATCAAGAGACTAATATCCCACCAAGGAACAAGAGGAAGAGAAAGCTCTCACATGTAACAAAGATTGCCAACCTTGATGGAAAGAGCATGTTTGACTTCAACCATGCAATCGTGTTCCACAAAATTCAAGCATGATACAGTTTAGTTGAAGCTTTTAACCACCGAGCTATAGCATTATTTATCAATAAACGAATTGATCTTCATTCATTTCATGCTGACCAAAATTGCACTTTCAAAGCCACCAGTGAAATGATGTCCTCCAACTGTACTAAGGCCTTCTGGGTTCAAAAAGCGTCTAAGAGAAGATGACCCCAGTGATAACCAAATAAGGCCACTAAGTGTAGAAGTCAAACTTAGAATTAACTGGCAATGATAAAAGGTGGACTGAACTCTCCCAAATACTCAATCCATGCTCCAAATATTTCCACACATCAAAGGTCTCTCCGTCCTCTACTTCATTGCACGCAGAGTCCTAAGCGGCCAGAAAGATTGGTCAAAAAGAGACTAAAAAGGTGAGATCAATTTTGGAGGAGGAACTTGATTTGTGGTACCCGAGGACCACAAATGCACCACTCTCCGTTGTCTTGGACTTTGTCGGAGACACTGTCTTCAACAATGTAACCCAGACACACAACATCCCTACACAAGGCAAGACTGCAGCAGGGATCCATACTCCGAACCTATCGGCTCAGACTTCTGCACTGGTCTGTGTCTTGTAAAACATAAGCTCCATATAGAAGAATCAAACGACCCCCTTCTGCCCCCCAGGGTATAACGTGAAATGGTACATTTATCACAAACTTGTCCATAATCTGCCTTAATCCTTCCCTGGGCACCGCTTCGTAATCACCCTGATAGAGCATCCAAAGCCGCTTCATCCTCCCAACCTTCAGAGCAGGTGGGATGATAACGCGCTTCAGTCTCCCACCTGTGCCAATATGATGACGCTTCCATGTCTGCATCAACATGTCACAAACTGGACTTAGCCGGCCATCGAAAGGCTGTTGACTCTTCGCAAGAGATTCTGAAACTTCACCACTTTTACCACATACTTAGGGTTGCTACTCACATCAAATCATCCTGGTCTCCCAGCAAGGCCTAATGGTCCATCAGTCTGACAATTTTTTTCTCAGTAGTTCAGCACTGCATCTAAACTCATACTGCTTATTTGTCATGTAACCGCTCATGTGTTATGTTTGATGTTCACTTTTCTTCACGTTTTCTCAAAATACTAATAAGAATTACTGATTAGAAAGGGCCCATGCCTATAGCACAGAATGACTCACTCACATGTGTTCTGTAGCCTTCTGCACAGCAGCCCTGCCCCAAGACAACAATGCGCCGCAGGCAAGCCACACTTCGCAGCTGCACCCAGGTGCTACTGTGGGTGGAGTACAGAAGGAGGAATTCAACCGGAGTGTAATGGCAGAACATTAGGCCCCGGGACAGAAAGAACAACCTCCAGTACCCTCTACATTTTACATAATGCAGAGGCGCTAAATCCAATTTCCAAATTTTGGATCCTTACAACTACTCTGCTTTGCAGTCATTTGGGCTAACACAAGGAGATGATTGACGGAGCGCTGAAACTTTTCAGACACTCACCCCCAGTCACAGATCTTGGTTGAATCCATCATTGTTCTTTAGCTCACTTCACCAACGCAGTTCAGACCCAGCCACATGCAAATCAGTCCTGACCCTGTTCTCATGGGAAAAGTCCAGCTCGAATTGCAAAGCCAGGTCTTCCCTGGACCAGAAACAAGCATCCTGGGACCGGTTTCAGGGTAACACCCCCATCAGCCAGGCTAGCTTGAATCCAGTGGCAAAGTGAGCAAGGGACCCACATCTGGGCATACTCTGCCAACTTAGGGCAAACAAAGCAAACACAAGGAGATGTTCTTTCTGTATTAGTCATTTGGGCTAAACATGGCCGATTTAGCATAAGCCATCCTCCTAAAATCTTCTCTATCGCATATCGTAAAGGAACTTATGTCAGTAGTTCTGGTATAAATACTGTTTGAGAAGATATACAGCTTAATTTAGATCCCAACAGACGGCTTACTCCGTCACCGTTGTGACGGAGTAACCCATCCACTGAGATCTAAATTTAGCTGTAGATCCCGTCCACCGAAATGTAAATCCCAATATATCCTATTGGATTTATATTTAGGGATAATGGTCAATGTTGTGACGGAGTAACCCGTCCGCCAAGATCTAAATCAGCCCCGGAGGCTTGCAGAGGGAAGCGTAGGACACCACCATTTTAAAGACATCTACTTTTTGAGGGGCAAAATTGCAAAGCTTTTCCTGTAAGTAGTTGTGTCTTTCTTCTGATTCAGCAGTGGCTTAATCTTCATTGATCTTAATCTTAATTTGCATTCTCATTCACGGACGAGAGACCAAAGATCCGTTGTTCTGTCTGCATCCATTTGTACTCCGCTGTTGCATCACCCACAAGCTCCCCATTCCCCGAGAACACGAGGTCATTTGTTTCTTTGATACCATTTGGCCTCCCCTTCTCAGATCATGGGACTTAGTTCACAGAGTACTTTTAGGGAAAAAGGGAGTATGAAAACTGAACAAACACTTGAAGAAGACCTTCAGAGCACTGCATCTTTCAATACTGGGCTTTTCAAAAGCTGGGGGTGTTCACATTTTATCCCCCACCAACATAAAAATGTAAGCAAAAAATAACACATTTAAAAAAAATTGAAAAGTATGCCAGATTGAACCTAAATACAAACAAGGATAAGACTAAAAGTATGACATGCATATATATATTTTTACTTTTGCCGATTGTGTTCTTGCTGACTTTAAGCACAACATATTTGTAGTAATCAACCATGGATGAGAGCCCTGCCCGATGACTCTTGGCCCCAAAGCCTCTGGTAAGGCTATTTTCCGAATCATTGATCCCATAATGACATCTGAAGAGCCTCCCTCCCTCGCGCTCTCTTTTGTGTGCCTGGGTGAAGTCAGTCCACGTGTTGTGCCTTCCCGGACTAAGTATACCAGCACATGCCCAGGCATGACTGCTGGGTGCAGCGCGCGAGCCACTTCCTGGCATCGCTTCAAGAACAGCGATATGAGGCTTCTCTGGGGCTGATGTGCAAATGTAAGACATCTCTATGGTGCATTTCATAGATGCCTACTTCTGCTTCAAAGACTGCTACCCCTACATTATTGCTACACCACGTGGGAGTGTGGGCCCGCTATGACCATAAACATTGCATTCAAATCTCTTTAATAATTTTGTCACTATACTGGCTGTGAGATCCATCAAGTACAACTTTGTGCCAATTTCTCAGAGAAAGTCTTATATCCACAACTTTACAAAGTATTGTTTTGATATTTTTCTTCAAATTCACAAATAGTCACAGAAACCATCTTAAATGTATAGGCATTTATATAGCGCACTACTTACCCGTAGGGTCCCAAGGCGCTTCGACCGCTGCGAAACCCTTCCTGGCTTCCCTGAGAGATGGTCCCTTAATGGGTATCTCCAGGGTGAGACCAGGCATCCCCGGCGGTCTGGTGGGGCCGTTAGTGAAGATGAGGCAAGCTAATGCCCAGAGTTGCCGAGTGTGATCGCTGATCAGAGTGGGCACCGAGGCGAGAGAATTATCGAGTCCGCTGACTCTGGTCCAGAAACCTGCTGCGCCGGGAATCGAACCCTGGTCTCGGGCCGTCCTCTGCTCTCGGGTCTGCCGCCTCTAACCAGTGAGCCACACTACTTCATTGAGCCACACTACTTCATCCATGATCTTAAAAAACTAAGGTCTGCGTGTAAAATAGTGAAGAACACTGTTTAGAGGAATTAAAAAAAAATTACTTTTATTTGATTTAGTTTAAATCATAAAAGAGCGTCACAACCGCTAATACATAATACAATACGCAAGCAAATGTACCAATTTGTTGGTTGATTTACCTTTCATTAAAATTTATAATAAAAGCAAGTTAAAAACAGTGTGCAATTGAGGAATATGGGAAGAAGTCTCTGGCACATAAACGTTTGCTAGTAAAACTTGTAGCAAACACTGCCAGGTTGGATCCAGGAAGGAAGGCCAAGACCATTACATTCTGGCTCTGTTGCTGTCCGAACAAAGGCATATTGATTCAACGTTTGCAACCAGCATTTTTGCGACCAGTAAATAATTTTCCAAACGGACCTAGGTACAGATAGGTCATTTCCGAAAATTCAGAGTGGTTCGCAATCCAATCTACCGCACTAATATTAAGGGTGGGAGTAGTTGGCGAGTACTACTACGCGGAATTCCACGAAGTTGTACAAAAACTCTGTGAACTCCCCGTCTGACTCCCAATTAATAAAACAGAGACCTCATATACTTTTGGTAAAATAACAAGTATCTCTGTCTTTACATGCTGAAATGCAGATAGTCATTTCACAAAAGTGAAAAAGAAAATTTAGCAAGCAGTGAGAGAGGTGATGATTTTGGGATCCTCCCTAACCTAGGGAGAGAACCAAGCACATGCCTTGAAAACAAAGAGCGCAGCTTGCTGATCGATTCAGTGGTGGTCTTATCCTCTTAGGACCACCCCAAGCACAATTATCGGCAAAAATACAATCCCAACCAAAGGCCCTGCAAAGCATTATGGGGACGAGATTAGCAGTGGGCAGTAAATCTTATAGTATCCAATATCAAAATAATTCTACAAAGAGCTGCAGTTCAACTAGTCGTTACTAGGTGTCCCTCACAAGTCAAATGCAAAAGCATTGAAATTATTACATCAAGCTGCAGTTCCACTAGTCCTTACTAGGTGTCCCTCACAAGTCAAATGCAAAAGCATTGAAACCCTTTCATGAAGCTGCAGTTCCAGTAGTCGTTACTAGGTGTCCCTCATGAGTCAAATGCAAAAGCATTTGACTAGAGGGACACCTAGCAACGACTAGTTGAACTGCAGCTCTTTGCAGAATTGATAGTATTAGCTCTCAGCTCAGCCTGAGAGCTGCTGCCCCTTGAGGAATGTTTTGATATTGGATACTATAATATTCACTGCCCATGGCTAATCTCGTCCCATAATGCATTGCAGGGCCTTTGGTTGGTATTGTATTGGGGTGGTCCTAAGAGGATGGGACCACCACTGAATCGTTCAGCATGATATGCTCTTTGTGTTCAAGGCATCTGCTTGGTCCTCCCCCGATGTTAGGGGGACCTCAAAATCATCACCGCTCTCATTGCCTGATATTTTTCATTTTCAAAGTTCAATTTTGTGAATTAGTTATATGCTTTTTAGCATACAAAGTTGCTTTATCAAAGCATTTGTGGGTGCAGTTTAGTAGCTGACTCCGCTACCTGGAGGAAAAATTCTGTGTTTTTAATGGAATATGTAGTTAACAAATCTCCAGTTTGCTAGCAGAGCAGAGGTCATTTGCCCAGGGTTAATTAATATACATGAGGTACATCGCAAATTGCATCTCACTCACTCAGATTGGAGGACATCGGTCTGCCGGGGTCAGCAAACCTCCATGTCAGTGATTGTTTTTTTTTTTTTTTTTTTAAAGACCTGTATTGTACAGTTCTGCCATTATACAGCGTAAAGCCTACAACCACAAGGGCCGGCCGCATTATGCACAATTTTTTTTCCACCACTGTCGAAACAACACAGCCCATCAGCCGACAACCCTGGGGCCCGGCAGAGTGGTAAAGTAGGGTGTACATATAGCAATCAGTTCGTGTTTCGGATAGCCTGTAGGTCTATGGTTTTTGTTTTTTTTAAAAACGTAAGTACAATTTTCATTATCTGTCTAAGTAACAAACATATACGATAAACATACATTCTGGCAGGCACGGCAGCTCTTCACAGTGACAATTCGATTAATCAATTAGTTTAGATCCATTATGTGCAGACACATATGCTGGACACCCCATCTTTCTCCAGTACTTTCAAATGAGGCCTTCTTCCCCCCAGAATCATTCATCATCCTCTTCTTCGTCTGCGTTAATTGCCTCATCCTCAGGTAGAGGGTAACATATCTCCCCCCTAAATACATTCCATGGAGTCCATATCTTATTCCACCTACGTGGACTGGCCCTAGCTGTATATACTGCTCCCTCAGTAATCATCACCATGTTCATATTTCTACACCATTGTGCTAACGTGGGAGTTTCTGCTGCCTCCCCCCCCCACTTCTGTGCTATGTCCCTCTTTGCAACTACTATGCCTATAGTGGTCCGTGTCTGCACGTGTCTGGACAAGTCGTTTGGGTCCCATATGTTCAGTAGACATTTGCGTGGCTCGGGCACCAAGGAGACCTCCTGTGTCTGAGAGATCGTTCGCATGACCTGTCTCCAGTAGTCAGTTATGAGTGGGCATTCCCAGATAGTGTGGAGAAATGTGCCCTCCTCACCACATCGGCGGAGACAATAGGGATTTTGTGCCCGGTGTATTTTGTGAAGTGTAGTCCTGGTGTAGTATACCCGGTGTAGGATTTTAAGCTGCACTAGGCGGAGTTTGGCCGAGATTCCTACCTCCTTCGGGGACGCTAGTGCTTCGTTCCATTCTGAGTCGTCCATGTCACCTAGTTGGTCCACCCATTTTTCTCTTAGTTTTAGTGTGGAGTCTGGTAGATTGTTAATCAGTTTCTGATATGTAAGGGAAGTGGTGCTGTGCTGCATGTAGTCTGTGAGCAGTCGGTCTTCTAACGGAGAGGCCTCTGGGACTTCTGTGTCTGCTGGTATAGCCGTTAATAGCGCATGGCGAATTTGTATGTATCTATAGGTTTCAGTCGCTCTCAACTCATATTCTTGTTGGAGTTGGGTGAATGGAATCACTGTTCCCTTGTCCCACAAGTCTCCCATCGCAGAGATGCTGATGCTATCCCACTGCGTGAAGCCCTTGCTACGTCTCAGATTACCTAATATTTTGGTGTCCCATAATGGGGTAAGTTTAGTAATTTTATCTTTCCACCCAAATTTTGCCTGAGCCGTATGCCATAGTGTGGTCGAGTGCTTCGTGGGTCCCAACAGTTTTGCTGCCACTCCTCTGTCATTGAGTGCTGCCAGCATATTGTCTGTGCCCAGCTGCTCCCTGTCTGCCTTATAGGCTGGATCATCTTGGGGTACGTGTACCCATTGATTAATGGTCTTTAGTTGTGCCGCCCAGTAATACATTTGTAAGTTCGGCAGTGCAATCCCCCCATCATACCAACTTCTGTTCATCTTGGTGTGTGCTATTCGTGCTGGACGAATGCTCCATAACAGGTTAGACACCATTGCCATTACTTGCCGGAAGTATCCCAGCGGTCCTGTGTATGGTGTGTTGTCAAGGGCGTAGAGAAATCTCGGCAGGGCCATCATTTTATACAGAGCTGCTCTGCCCAGGAGTGTCAGGGGCAGAGTTGCCCAGTGTTTCACATTGTGTCTCAGACTAGTGGCGGTTTCAGCATTTTATCGAAGAAGTCAGATGGGTCCCTAGTGATGTGGATGCCTAGGTATTTGAAGGAGTCTTCTGCAAGTCTGAGGGGGCAATCGGCAGACAGTGAGGGATTTGGTCCCCATAGGATATACAATACTGACTTCGTCCAGTTGATTGGGTATCCAGAAGTCTTCCCATGGGCATCACAGAGTGCCAGAAGTGCTGGTATACTATGTTCAGGCTCTGTCAGGTACACTAGCATGTCGTCTGCGTAGAGCGAGAGACGGTCTTCCCATCCCTCTCTCCAACTAATTCCCTTCAGCAATGGTGTCGCTCTAATCAGAGTTGCCAGGGGTTCTAATACTATAGCAAACAGCAAGGGCGACAGTGGACAGCCCTGGCGTGTTCCTCTGGCTAGCGGTATCGTGTGTGAAATGTGGCATTTCGCTGTGACTTGAGCAATCGGGTTAGTGTACAGGAGGCGTATCCATGATATACATTTTGGGCCAAATCCCATACGTGTTAGGACTGCAAAGAGATATTGCCACTCCACCATGTTGAACGCCATCTTCGCGTCAAGTGACAATATAACCGCTGGAGCCGACAATAGCGACGCCCTTGCCAATACCCCGTGGACACGCCTAAGATTGAGAGCAGTGGGGTATAAACCGTTTGAAAGGGATCTGCTAATGTGTGCACTATCTCCTCAGGGTGTGTCTGAGCTATTCCCTCCTTTGTGTACAACTGCTGTATTCCCTTTGTACTACCCCCTTTCTTGTCTAGCCAGGCTAACATTTTTCCTGCCTTGTCCCCCATGTCGTATATCCTATGTTTGGTTGTTGCGATATTGTCTATTGTCTGTTGTTTTAGATGTTCCCGGTATCGCTGTTGGCGTAGTTGCAGGTTGTGCGTGGTGTCAGGTGTGGGGTCCGCCACGTGAGCTGTATTCGCTGCGTGTAATGCTAGTTCCAGCTCTGACAGTTCCTGCTGCTGTGTTCGTTTGTACCCAGTGATTGACGCTATCGCCTGCCTAAGTACCGTCTTGTACGCTTCCCAAAGTATGGAGAGAGAGGTTACTGATGTTGTGTTTTCGTCAAAGTAGTGTTTGGTCGTTTTCTTGAGTTCTTTTTTGATCTTAGGGACTTTGAGATAATTTGCTTAAATGGGATATATTCTCTTGTGCGATTTCTCTTGGGTGGATAGAGTCAAAATAATCAGGGAGTGATCAGAAATCCCCCTAGGTTGTATATCTATTTTGTGGATATGGTGTAGTCCACTTCCTAACAACAGAAAATAGTCTATACTTGATAGACTGTTGTGCACTGCGGAATAGTAAGTGTACTGATTCGTGGTGGGGTGTATGTGCCTCCAGACATCCACCAGTCCCAGTGCCTCTAGGAAGCCTCGGAAACGGGAGGGTCCGGGTGTTGGGGTTCGGGCCGGGAATCTATCAACCGCTACATCTACCGTCGTGTTGAAGTCTCCCCCTATAATGATATCTCCTGTAGGTAGTTCCAGGAGGAATTCTCCCAGCGCTGACAATGTGACCGAGTGGAGTGCCGGAGGTATATAGACGGACACTCTATTCAGGAGCCTGCCTTCCCACTGCTCCTGTATCGCTGCAAAGCAGCCCTGCTTGTCCACTTTCGTGTGTAGAATAATGAACGGGGAGGACTTTTTCACTAGGATGCCTGTCACCCTAGAGCCCGATGTGAATTCAGAATGCACTGCCATTTTGTACCCTCGTCTGTCTAATGCCTGATACACCCTCCCTGTGAGATGTGTTTCTTGCAATAGGACCAGGGCCGGCCCTTGTCTTTTTATAGCCTGGAGTACCAGTCCCCTCTTGATTTTGTCCCCTAATCCTCTTACATTCCAAGTCATCATTTGTAGGGGTGCTACTTGGGTTATCTGTGTCACCCTATCGTTGACGGTGTGTTGTGGGTCGTGTGTCATTGTAGATTTGTCTAGATTTGCGTTGGGGTGACCATCCCGCCGGTGTCCTGTGTCTGCCCCTTAGTTGTGTATGTCGGGTGTGCCCGCTGCCGCTCGCTGCCTGTACGCTCGCAACCTGAAAAACAAAAACTAACCCTCCCCTACCCCCCTTCCCTGCCTCCCTGCTTAACAGACATTGAACCGTTCGCCCCCCAACTTAGCAGAGTGCTTGCCCCATCCCCAAACCTTTGTACTTGCTTGCTGGGGTGAAAGGTTCCATAGAGGAGGCGGCCCCTCTTGCCCTCTTCGGCTTCCCCCAGTTCGGTATCCAAGGACAGCCCGATCTCCAATGATCGTCCGTTATTACTTGGCACGGGTGTCAGGTTCCAAGCTGCCGAACGCTCATGGGCCGCCAAAAGGATCAGAAACTACAGTTCCCGGCATGCCGCGCTGACGTCGCGTACCAAACGTGAGCTGCGCACGCATGCCAGGAAATAAAGGTCAGATTCAAACGGCGGTGAGACGCCGATAATTCCGTTTTGCGGTGGCGTTTACAGAGTCCTTGTTTGGAGGCGGTAAGAGGTGTCTGGTGATTCCTAGTCCTCCAGAATCGTGAGTAATCCGAATTCGTTGGGGTGTGTGGCGTTGGTAGTTTCGATCCCAACAACACACCCACAACCTGATCTGTTGTTTAGAGTTGCACTCGGAGGAGTGTTACTCGGAGGCTCAGTGTCTTCGTGTGCAGTTACAGACTTTGGTGGCTGCACGTTTGTTCACAGGGAAATAGACCTGTTAATTGAACATAACCAAACTGAGCCTTCCATGGTATACAAAATATGTACATAGTGTAAATACGTGTAAGCTTGCACAGTGGCGATAGGACTCACCTGGAGCTTTTACTGAGCCTCGCCTTCTCAAGCCCTCTCAGGGTGCTATCTTGCAGAACTTCCTAGGGCGCAAGCTAATGAAGACCCATTGCAGAGTGAGCTTTAACTCTGAGAACCAAATGGGAAGTGGTTACCATACTGTTTCTTACGGAGGTGATTCTGAAGAGTGCAGTGCCCATTATTGTTTGCTTATCTCGTTCTAACAGGAGACAGGAGGGGTATTGGAAAAGTCAAAAGGGAACTGTGACGTCGCCCATTTATAGAAACTAACGCAATTTTTGAGAGTCAGAAGGAACTGTTCCTCCAAGAGCTTATTTCAACAACATGCTAAAGATTTGACGACACAGCTCAGGGAGCGACATTACCCCAACCATTTGGTCAGACGTGCCTGTAAAAGAGCGTCGAATAATAATCGAGACGCACTTTTGGAACCCAGAAACAAGCAAATGCCGGCTGACCGTATGACCATGGTACACACCTTCAACACACGCTCCAATGATGTGAAGAAGATCATTCTCCGACATTGGAAGATATTGAACACAGCGATGGGATACATCCCACGCCCCCTGTTTGTCTTTAAAAGAGGCTCCAGCATCAGGGATAACCTAGTTCATACCAGGCCAAGGTACCATCGGAATGAAGTCACCAACACCCTATGGAACATTGAACCAGTACGTGGTCACTATCCCTGTGGTGGATGTGCTCTCTGCTCTCAGACGAGTAAAACTCTGACAATAGACATTGGAAACGCAAGACCCTGGCGACTGAACAACCATACCAACTGTAATTCAGATAAATTGATCTATATGATCATGTGCCCGTGCAATTTGCGGTATATAGGGCACACCACCAGGAAGATCAAGCTCCGTATAAGCGAGCATAAAAGCACCATTCGGTGCAATAAACAGGCTACTCGTTTAACCAATCACTTTCTGGAGCGCAGACACAAAGCGGACGAAATGAAGTGGGTAGTGTTGGAACGGCCGTTCATTCCCCCACATGTGTCTGATGTGTCACGTTTCCTATTTATAAGGGAGCAGCGCTGGATTTTTAAACTCAAGACGGATGTCCAGGGTCTTAATGACAACATACCTTGGGTATCTCTCTGAATAAAGCTGAACTCTTCTTCAACACCAGGGTCCTAACTACTTTCGCTTAATTAGTGATGTGAGGTACACCTGGTGACACTCATGTGAACATGCCAATATAATTTAGGTACCTCCTTTATGTAAGCTTCCTCCTTCTTTTTCAATAACTGGGGCGCTACCTACTTCCACTTTACTAGTGAAGTACATTTTGTGGCACTTATGTCTCAGGTATCGGAAGGAGTACCTTGTGGGGTCTTAGCCTCAAACCCAATCCTTGAAAATTTCACACAGAATGGATTAGTGTACATAATTAGCTACATGACTGTATACAGATAATCAGTTGATGGGTATATTTGACACTAGTTACAACAGCATAATGTGACCTGTTTATATACACCTGAATGCACATTTACATTCTTCCTCTGCTATATCACTCTCACCCCTTCAGTGTTGAAACACACTGAAGATATCACTCGGGAGATGTGGTTACTTATAATCGGAGAACACATACTCCACATTTAAACAAAGACCTTCTCCTTTTAAACTGAGCATGCGCTTTTCCAATACGCTTTTTCTACACTAAGCGTGCATGCCTCGCCTTTGTTTTGGCTCGCGTCATGGGCTTAATCTCCAGACCCGCCTCTCTGTTGACAATGCATCGCGCACGCGCGAGGTTAAGATCTGCCTCTTTGTTTACAATGCATTGCGCATGCGCGAGATAACGACACGTCCTCGCGCAATGCGTTTGCATTGGTCAGTATGTGTTCACGCTTGAAGCGGGTGGGCGGTCAGGATGCAGACGCGTCAATATCTAACATCTTGCGCTGCATTTGATTGCATATAATACGCATGCGCAGGGCAGACACTTCCCCTCGCATCAAGCGTTCTGATTGACTGTTTTTAGGCGGCGACCCAAAACAACACAGGTGTGGATTATTAGCTGACATAATAAGTGATTGAAACACATATAAATACGAGGCTCCTCCTGTCCACCGGCACCTCCCCTTCGGTTCAGGTTCATTCCTGGAGGTACCGACGGACAGGTAAGGACGTTTAGAGACTAGGCATTACTTTTTTGGTCTTTCCTATTGTACTGTAAGCTTTCCTAATCGCTACAGCTTTGTTATGGTGGTTCATCTTAGCAATGCAAGCTAACAACCAGTTTAGTCAGGTTCAACTCTAAGGAAGCAATCAGACACTAAAAATGTGATTTTTTTGCCGGTAGTCTGATAGAATGACCTAAAGGGTTTTTCTAGCTCCTTCTTACCTTCATAAACCTCTTACAATATGAATGAATTAAATGAATTGTTGACCAGCATTCTAGTTGAGTGCAGCCTTCTGAGGGCAGTTTTCTACCCTCATAAACCCTTCACAATATGAATGAATTAAATGAATTGTTGACCATCATTCTAGTTGAGTGCAGCCTTCTGGGTGCAGCACTTCGCCTTTGTTGAGACCTTTGGGCTATTTTAGAACAACCAAGTTTATTTAGTTTTAACAACAATTACATATTTGAGAGAGTGACACTTATCATGTCCTGAATGAGTCCTTCTCTATATGTCCAATAGAGCGGGGCCTCTTTATCCGAGCCGTTGCCGGGTGAGGTGAGGCCTACTTCCCACACAAGGTTGGGTAAGTACAAAAGAGATTTATTATCTTGTTGTATACAGATTATCTGATTGTGACGCGATATTATGCACAAGCTTTATATTCGGGCCACTATAAAATTAACTGGCCTACTGAGTTAAAGAATGCCACAATGACTGTTCACACACTTTGTACATTACAAAAGAGTTTTTTTGCTTTTCACATTATTGTTTCTTTATCCATGCCGTTTGCAGGAAAAGATTGCTGTTGACATGGTTATCCACAAGGATACGGTAGGGTGGTATGTTTAGCCACTGAGTTTTACTTAACTAACCATGCAATTTCAAGAATATTTTTCCTTATTATGATTTCACTCACATAATAGTAGATGTTGCAGTAGCTGTCATTCCAGCCTGGCCCTGAAGAATGCCGGTAGATTATTACCTTTACGGCAGAAACATGTTGGCCTGATTCTTTACACTTGCTGTACAGTGATTTTTTTTACACTGTCATCACTTTTTTTACTTGACGTCCAGGGAGATATTAATAAAGAAATTTTTCTACCCTGACCGCCATTTTAAATACACATCTATTTCTTTGAGCACTGCACCCTATCAGTTCCACTTCTGATGAGGACACATCTTTTTTCAGCTTTGGATCTATTGGTACCAAGCACTATTACTAAGGCTTGACCATAGATAAACCTGCTGATTTAAGTCCTAGATGACGATGCTCCGCCACATGGGTGGGCTGATAGGACTTCTTTACAACTGATGGTCCCTCACCACTAGTCGTGATAGTGTTGTGCGATATTTTGTTGTGGCCGCTTCTTTGACTTTCTAGACTCTCAAGTTCTTTTTGTTGTTGTAATGCATCACAAGACCTAACATCATGGCTGGCTAAATGTGCTTCCAAAACCTAGACTCACCCACTGGGCCCAATAAGGAAGGCTGCTTCAAAGAGCTCTCTTTATTGTTGTTCAATTGGTGTCTGCGGTGTAATCATAACCTGTGAGTGGGGATATTTGTTGAGCATGCCACAAAACCTCTACATGAGAAGAATAGACAAAGCTAAGAGGTGTTTTGCCAGATGGATTTTTGTCCTGAGAAGACCCACTGAAATTAGCTTGTGGGTCGAAACGTGGACACTGAAATGGGTATTATCCAATAGGAATAGATTCCAACCCTGCATAAGTAATTGTACTCAGTATGGTGAAAATAATCAGGGCATACAAAGAACTCCAAACCCTTGCCGGCCCTCTTTGTATCAGGGCGGACCAGTTCATACACAGCTTTCCAAGCAAGGAAGTTATTAAGAGAAATCAAAATAGCTCTGGGTCTTGCAGTGGCTTGCCCGGGTCCACAACGAATAGAAAACGGAAATCTGTGTGCCCTCTGCACCTCTCTCTGCCAGTTCCACTGTTTAAGTTCAGGAAAAGCCCCAGAAAATAACTCAATGATAAACTTGCGAGGATCTTGCCCTTCCAAGCCCTCCGAAATCTGCAGGATTCTAAGATTGTTACGACAAGAGCGATTTTCGAATTCAGCCAATTTCCAGTGAGTATCGTCCTTTACAGAGCGCAAAGTCTCAGTTACAGCTTTCTGTCCAACCAGTTCGTCTTCTAAAGTGGAAATGCATGTCTTGGCTTCATTGAGCCTGGTTGTAAATTCCGTACAGGACTTCACTATACGACGCACCGTATTCTGAAGCTTCCGGCAGGAGCTTTGCAGTCTCTGGCTCTCAATCCATGTCTCTTCCCTATGAGTCATCATAGTTTTATATATAAGAGCCAGTGAGATCTCTTCAGATGGACCTGGTGCGTCTCCCTAAGCTACCTCAGTACCAGCACCGGTGCCGGTCTTGGTTGTAAAAGAATTCTCACCATTATTGTTATCTACACCTGAGGGATCCTTTTTACCCTCATATTTTTTATGAACCGTGCAAGGGCTATCATCTGAAGTATCCCCACCTATATCACCCAGTTGAGCACTGCTGAGATCGCTGCCACCGACCCCCTGCAGTTCATCATATATCTTTGATCCTAGCTCCAGTTCTTCACTAGAGAAGTAAGAGCGGTCCAATAGGGAATAAAAATTATCCCCAGAGTCAATTTCATTTGTGGGAAATTCTTTGCTTCGTACATCTCTTTTTGCGGCTAAATCCTGCTTTGCTTTTCCATCATACACCCTAGTTAGTAACTGCTCCAAACCATCCTCAATATTAGAGGTATTATCGCTATTAACATTGTGCATGAGCTCCTCTACCGCACCATCCACCACTAATGTTGATGCCAAGGGATTATTATCAGCCATCATACTTCCAAAAATAGTCGTATCAGATTCCCCCATATTTTGAACATTTAAAGGATTTACATTATTTACAGCGTCAGGGGGCTCCAATACCATGATAGTTCCCTCTGCAGGTTCAGTTTGAGGGAAATTAATAACCTTTTTCTTTTCTCTGCTGGCAGAGAACAGCAGGGGAATAGTGCGCTTGACGGTGATATCTTTAACAGCCTTTTCATCTAGTAGCGTGGTATCTCCCTTTGAAACTTTGTTACCTTGATTGCTTGTAGTTGTAGTTGTGTGATTTATTTATTTATTTATGCAATTTGTAGAGCGTGCAAATACCCTTGGGTGTCTCTGCGCTACGGACTACGCTGAGGAAGGCAGGCAGGATGGCTATTGGTTGAAAAGCCAGGTCTTCAGTTGTCTGCGTAAAGTGAGCTGAGTGGGGCTGGTCTTCAGGTGAAGGGTCGTGGCTACGTGAATGTTCTGTCACCCCAGGAAACTTTGTTTGTGCGGGGGATGATCAGTAGATTTGCTGCTGAAGTTCGTAAGGATCTGATGGGGTTGTAAGAGCAGAGGGTTTTCTTTAGAAACTCCGGTCCACTGACATGAATTGTCTTGTCAGCAATACCGAGGGCCTTGAACTTGACTCTGCTCCTGATGGGCAGCCAATGGAGCTGTCGCACCACCCCGGAGATCGGTTTAAATTTAGGGGTGGTTGTCAGAAGTCTGGCAGCTGCGTTCTGCACTAGTTGTAGCTTGTTTAAGACCTTTTCTTGGGAATTGGTAAGTAGGCCGTTACAGTAATCTACTCTGGACATGACAAGTGTACTGATGAGAGTCTTACCGACACTTAAGAGGAGAAAAGGTAAAAGTTTCTTTATCATCCTTGTTGGACCTAGGGTATCCAAGTCTACATAAGGTAGCCTGGCACAGTAGGGGTTACAGCTAAACCCAAGGCGTTAGTTAAGTGCTTACAAGACCCACTCACAGTAACTCAGTGATGAACCACTAAAATAAAAGACACAACACCAACCTTAGGAAAATACCAGTACCTTTTATAAAAATAATATACTTTCTGTTCTCAAATACAAATAGCTCAGAACATTGCAGGTCACTTTAGTATCAGCATTTATATTACTCAACCTCTAAGCAATTAATCAATTAACTCAGTACTCTCACACTTATTATACAGTCACTTTTAGAAAGTAACTCCTCTCTTCTGGCAAACAATTGAGAAAGTGCAACAATTCAGCTTCAGTTAGAATCACATTACTATGCCTATTAGTTTCAGAAGGAATCACAATTCAGAACATTACAGTTGAACTAAGAGGGCTCAATTAGGTAATGACTGTACTCAGCTTACTTTGGAATTTAGCAAGATCAACTCCTAAATCATTGGTTTAGACTCACTTACATCAGCATTTAGTTAAGCCCCAAAAGTAGTTGAATGGGAATATTTTGTAGTACACTACACTCAAAATACCCAGTCACTGAAGGTTTCCTTAAGTTAATCACCAGCGTCACTCTCCCCCTTTCAGAACTCCTCCTTACTTGTCTATACCAGGCGGATGTGCAGATAGTTCGGTTTCAGGGGACCAGAACAATCCGGCGTGAGGGGCTGGGGAAAACAAGGCTAGAGAGGCTCCTCCGCCTCACCTGACTCCTCAACGTGAGCCTGCTCCTCCGCGCTACCTTCGTGCTGAAATTCCCTCCGGACAGACCCCAACCCTCTCCACCGCTGCCGGGCCTCCACGCTCTCCCTCCCTGCTCAGGCCGACTCTTCCACGCGGCGCGCGAGCAGGAGGAAGCGACCTGACACACGGCCAGCTGCAGAGCCCTCCGGCGCCTCTCCTCAGCGCAGCGCGAAGGGAAACACTCCTCCGGCGGGCATGCGCAGTAGCGCTCCTGTCGTTTCCGCCTCTCCCGGCTCTCCTCAGCGTCGGACACTGCTCCGGGCCTGCTCACCTCGTTGCCCCTCCTTCCGGGGACATCCACAAATCACGGGGCATGCGCGAGCCTGATGCTGAAAGCGTCTCCTACAGGGGCCGGCTCACTTCGCCTCACAGAGGCCGATTAAGGCAGCGCGGGCGCGAGGGACCAGTGTTCCCGCTTGGCGCCGCGCTGTCACCGCTCTTTCGGCCACAGTTCCTCCCCTCACCTGGCTTTAAGGGAAAACGCTGCACAGAGCGGAACGCTCTATCCTCAGGGTCCCAAAAGGCTCCGCAGCCGCTTGCCTTCTTCACAAAGCCTCGGGGGCACCACAGAGTCCACACCTGGCTGGAATCTACTCCCTGCTCAACACTGGTAGGTGAAATTCTTATCCAGGGAAATTAGGAAAGTCTCCCAGCAAGGGCGTTCCACTAGGGATCAATGGGGACAAGACTTAGAGGGGGGGCTTCCACCTCAATTAGATTAATCTCTTCAGCAGAGGAAGATGGTTGAGGAGGGATTGGTCAGAGGTTGAAGGGGGAACGTCTCTCTGTAGTGACTGTCTGCCTCAAAGACAAACTAGCTGCTCCCAGTGCGTCCACCTCCTCTCACCACTGCCTCACTCCTCCACTCTTGGGTCAGCACAAAATGGCTGCTGGTCACTGGCCTTATATAGGGTGGCCTGAGACCTGCAGAAGTCTCTGGTTGATTCTAGAAAGTTCCCTATGTTAGCCTATGGGCCTGTCCTCCAGTAGTGTCCGTTATGGCAGTTGGTGGACACCATTTTAGGTTTCTGGAGGTCCCTAGATTTTCAAGGGGCCTGACTAGGCCTCACAGGTTATGAGGGAAAAATGGCGTCATAGCCAAGGAACACCTAGCCCCCTGACAGCATTGAAAAATCCTGATGGACATATATGTAAAAATAAAAATAGAAACTCTGGGAGGCTAAGGAGGACAAAAATAAATAATAATGGTTAGAGTATCCCCAGAAGCAGACAGGTCTAACACGCGTCCCCCCCAGCTGAAAGTGGGGAGAACTACCCAACCCCTTGGGAGTCCTCATCACTAAGGCGGAAATACCTGGATAGACCGTCTGCATTGGCATGGTCCGTCCCAGGTCGGTGTTCCACCCTAAAGTCCATTCCCTGTAGGGAGATGGACCACCTTAGCAACTTGGGATTCTCCCCCTTCATTTGCATCAGCCAACGAAGGGGGCGGTGGTCAGTCTGAACTAGGAAGTGCGAGCCAAACAAGTATGGCCGCAGCTTCTTCAGAGCCCAAACCACCGCAAAGGCTTCTCTCTCAATTGTACTCCACCTCCTTTCCCTGGGGAGTAGCCTCCTGGACAAGAAGACCACGGGTTGATCCAAGCCCTCATCATTTAGCTGCGATAACACTGCCCCAATGCCATGTTCTGACGCATCTGTTTGGACAATGAATTCTCTAGCAAAATCAGGGGCCTTGAGAATGGGAGCGGAACACAATGCTTGTTTCAAGGTCACGAAGGCTCGCTGGCAAGCCTCCGTCCAGACTACCCGTCGGGGTTGTTTCTTGGAAGTAAGTTCAGTGAGGGGTGCCACAATAGTGCCATACCCCTTCACGAAGCGACGGTAGTATCCAGTGAGGCCCAGGAAGGCTCGGACCTCTGTTTGAGTCTTGGGGGGCTCCCAGGCGATGATAGCCTCAATCTTTGCCTGGAGGGGCTGCACCGTCCCTCTGCCCACCAAGTGACCTAGGTACACCACCGACCCCTGTCCGATCTGACATTTGCTGGCCTTGATTGTCAAGCCAGCCCGTTGCAGGGCATGAAGAACAGCTTGCAGGTGCTGCAAATGGTCCTCCCAGCTGCTACTGAAGACAGCAATGTCGTCCAGGTAAGCAGCAGAAAAAGCTTCCATTCCAGAAAGGACCCTGTTCACCAGCCGCTGAAAAGTGGCAGGGGCATTCTTGAGCCCAAAGGGCATCACACGAAATTGGTAGTGTCCCTGAGGTGTAGAGAAGGCTGACCTTTCCTTCGCCTCCTCGGTAAGGGAAATCTGCCAGTACCCTGAAGTTAGGTCAAAGGTACTTAAGTATTGAGCAGCTCCCAGCCGGTCAATAAGCTCATCCGCCCGTGGGATGGGATGTGCGTCAGTTTTGGTTACTGAATTCAAGCCTCGGTAGTCCACACAGAATCTCAATTCAGGTGTGGTGCCTGGTGGGGCAGCTTTTGGTACCAAAACCACCGGGCTAGACCAAGGGCTACCAGAAGGTTCAATCACTCCTAGCTCCAGCATCTTGGCGACTTCACTTTTGATGCTGGCCTTCACCTTGTCCGACAGCCGGTAGATTTTAGACTTCACAGGTGGGCTGTCTCCGGTGTCCACGTCGTGGGTACACAGGTGGGTCCTACCTGGGACAAGGGAGAACAGAGAAGAAAATTGCTCCAGGATCTGGCGGCAATCACTCTGCTGTTCAGGAGTCAGGGATGGCGAGAGAATCACTCCCTCCACCGACCCATCCTTTTCTTGGGACGAGAGAAGATCAGGGAGAGGTTCACTTTCTTCTTCCTCTGCTCCATCGGTTACCATCATTAAGACAACCTCGGGCCTCTCATGATGTGGCTTGAGGCGATTGGCATGCAGCACCCTGTGGGGCTGCCTCGGGGTCTTAAGATCCACCAAATAGGTGGACTTCCCCTTTTTCTCCAAAACCTCAAAGGGGCCTGTCCAACGGTCCTGGAGGGCATTTAGCTCTCCAGGTTCCATTACCCACACTTTCTGTCCAGGCTCCAGTTCCACTGGGTGAGCGTTGTGGTCATACCACTCTTTCATAACTGCTTGGCTGGCCTCCAAGTTGTCTGAAGCTTGCTTCCACAACTTAGCCATTTGGCTCCGGAAGGCCAGCATGTAGCTCACCACGTCCTGGGGAAGCTTCCTGGGAGTCCGTTCCCATCCGTCTTTCACCAGGCTGAGAGGTCCCCGTACAGGGTGCCCGTACAAAAGTTCGAAGGGGCTGAAGCCCACTCCCTTCTGTGGCACTTCCCTGTAGGAAAACAAGAGACAGGGTAGGAGGACGTCCCATTTCCTCCGCAGGCTCTCAGGTAGACTCCGTATCATACCTTTCAAGGTTTTGTTAAACCTTTCCACAAGACCATTGGTTTGTGGGTGATAAGGAGTGGTAAACCGATAGGTAACGCCGCACTCCTTCCACATAGCCCGCATGTATGCTGAAAGGAAGTTAGTCCCCCTGTCGGACACAACCTCCTTGGGGAAACCCACTCGGGTGAAGATCCCCATCAGGGCCCTTGCCACTGCAGGTGCAGTGATGGTCCTCAGAGGTATTGCCTCTGGGTACCGTGTGGCATGATCCACCAAAACCAGTATGAACCGGTGACCAGCTGAAGTTGGTGGATCCAATGGCCCTACAATGTCGATGCCCACCCTCTCAAAGGGGGTGCTAACGACAGGTAGTGGTTCCAGGGGAGCTTTTAGCTTCACCCCTGTTTTCCCACTGGCCTGGCAAGACACACACGTCCGACAATATGTATCAGACGCCACTTTCATTCGAGGCCAGTAGAAGTGAGGGACAAGCCGGGCAAAGGTCTTGTCCTGTCCTAGGTGTCCTGCCAATGGTATCTCATGAGCCAGTTCCAGAAGAAAGGCTCTAAAGCATTGAGGGACCACCAAGGCCCTGGATGAACCATGGCCAGGTGCCTTGGGCTCACTGTAGAGGAGTCCATCCTCCCAGTAAATCCGGTAGCTCCCTACAATGTTTCCTGCTGCCTGGGCTTTGGCCTGTTGCCGCAGCCCCTCGAGAGTAGGACACTCTTCCTGAGCTTTGCAGAACTCTTCCCTGGAAG
Organism: Lissotriton vulgaris; assembly: GCF_964263255.1. Lineage (NCBI taxonomy): Eukaryota > Metazoa > Chordata > Amphibia > Caudata > Salamandridae > Lissotriton > Lissotriton vulgaris. The sequence goes on along the minus strand of NC_141697.1, from coordinate 58,920,692 downwards.
GACCTCCCTCCACATGCCATTCGGTAGGGATGGGTAGGTTTTCCAGGGAAGCAACATTCTCCCCTGTGGACTCCAGATCCACCTCCGCAGGTGGCCCGTCTGTCTCATGAGGTGGAGATGTCGAGGCAGGGTCCTCCGGCCTCCTGTCCTTCTCCTCTCTGGCAGCCGGCTGGGCCATTGTTCCAGGCTCCAGTGTAAGTGAACTCCCCCTTCGGGCAGTCGCGGATCTTGTGCTGACACAAGTCCAGTCAGGGGGTCCCAGCATCTCAGAGTGAGTCTGGTACTCCACCCTCCTCCAAGCATTGTGCTCCATATCATTCCCTAACAGGCAGTCAACAGGCACGGCAGGGCTTACGGCAACTCGAAGTGGACCTGCAACCCCTCCCCACTCAAAGGGAACCTCAGCCACAGGGTAGTGGCCCAATCTGCCGTCAGCCATTACGGCGGGATGGAGTACATCTGGGATGACCTGCTCTGGAGACACCAGCTGACTCCTTACCATAGTCATGCTGGCTCCTGTATCTCTCAGAGCCTCCCCTCTACGGCCATTGATGGTGACCCACTGCTCATACTTAGTAGTATTAGAGGGCAGTTGGGTCTTTGGAACCATCTCCTTATCTCCCAGGGACACTAAAGTGACACCCGCCCGCTCCCCCCCGTTACCCAAAGGCATCTCCTCCCCGAGCACTACACTAGTTATTCCCGGGGCTTTTCCTCCAGTGGGAGGGGGTGGTCTTTTTGGGCATCTCACATCTCCCTTATAGTGTCCCACACCACCACACTCAAAACAGTGAACAACCCTTGGCTGCTGGCTTTGGCCAGGGTTAGGGTTGCGAGGGGGGTTACTCTTAGGGATGAATCCTCTGCCCCTTCCTTGCGAAGTATTTTGTGGCCCTTTAGAGAACTCCCTCTTATTTTCCCCTCCCTCTTTCTTCTGGGGGGCGCCCTGTCCATGCTTCTGGGAATCCCACCGCTGCCACCAATTATGTTGGACCTAGGGTATCCAAGTCTACATAAGGTATTTCCGCCTTAGTGATGAGGACTCCCAAGGGGTTGGGTAGTTCTCCCCACTTTCAGCTGGGGGGGACGCGTGTTAGACCTGTCTGCTTCTGGGGATACTCTAACCATTATTATTTATGTTTGTCCTCCTTAGCCTCCCAGAGTTTCTATTTTTATTTTTACATATATGTCCATCAGGATTTTTCAATGCTGTCAGGGGGCTAGGTGTTCCTTGGCTATGACGCCATTTTTCCCTCATAACCTGTGAGGCCTAGTCAGGCCCCTTGAAAATCTAGGGACCTCCAGAAACCTAAAATGGTGTCCACCAACTGCCATAACGGACACTACTGGAGGACAGGCCCATAGGCTAACATAGGGAACTTTCTAGAATCAACCAGAGACTTCTGCAGGTCTCAGGCCACCCTATATAAGGCCAGTGACCAGCAGCCATTTTGTGCTGACCCAAGAGTGGAGGAGTGAGGCAGTGGTGAGAGGAGGTGGACGCACTGGGAGCAGCTAGTTTGTCTTTGAGGCAGACAGTCACTACAGAGAGACGTTCCCCCTTCAACCTCTGACCAATCCCTCCTCAACCATCTTCCTCTGCTGAAGAGATTAATCTAATTGAGGTGGAAGCCCCCCCTCTAAGTCTTGTCCCCATTGATCCCTAGTGGAACGCCCTTGCTGGGAGACTTTCCTAATTTCCCTGGATAAGACTTTCACCTACCAGTGTTGAGCAGGGAGTAGATTCCAGCCAGGTGTGGACTCTGTGGTGCCCCCGAGGCTTTGTGAAGAAGGCAAGCGGCTGCGGAGCCTTTTGGGACCCTGAGGATAGAGCGTTCCGCTCTGTGCAGCGTTTTCCCTTAAAGCCAGGTGAGGGGAGGAACTGTGGCCGAAAGAGCGGTGACAGCGCGGCGCCAAGCGGGAACACTGGTCCCTCGCGCCCACGCTGCCTTAATCGGCCTCTGTGAGGCGAAGTGAGCCGGCCCCTGTAGGAGACGCTTTCAGCATCAGGCTCGCGCATGCCCCGTGATTTGTGGATGTCCCCGGAAGGAGGGGCAACGAGGTGAGCAGGCCCGGAGCAGTGTCCGACGCTGAGGAGAGCCGGGAGAGGCGGAAACGACAGGAGCGCTACTGCGCATGCCCGCCGGAGGAGTGTTTCCCTTCGCGCTGCGCTGAGGAGAGGCGCCGGAGGGCTCTGCAGCTGGCCGTGTGTCAGGTCGCTTCCTCCTGCTCGCGCGCCGCGTGGAAGAGTCGGCCTGAGCAGGGAGGGAGAGCGTGGAGGCCCGGCAGCGGTGGAGAGGGTTGGGGTCTGTCCGGAGGGAATTTCAGCGCGAAGGTAGCGCGGAGGAGCAGGCTCACGTTGAGGAGTCAGGTGAGGCGGAGGAGCCTCTCTAGCCTTGTTTTCCCCAGCCCCTCACGCCGGATTGTTCTGGTCCCCTGAAACCGAACTATCTGCACATCCGCCTGGTATAGACAAGTAAGGAGGAGTTCTGAAAGGGGGAGAGTGACGCTGGTGATTAACTTAAGGAAACCTTCAGTGACTGGGTATTTTGAGTGTAGTGTACTACAAAATATTCCCATTCAACTACTTTTGGGGCTTAACTAAATGCTGATGTAAGTGAGTCTAAACCAATGATTTAGGAGTTGATCTTGCTAAATTCCAAAGTAAGCTGAGTACAGTCATTACCTAATTGAGCCCTCTTAGTTCAACTGTAATGTTCTGAATTGTGATTCCTTCTGAAACTAATAGGCATAGTAATGTGATTCTAACTGAAGCTGAATTGTTGCACTTTCTCAATTGTTTGCCAGAAGAGAGGAGTTACTTTCTAAAAGTGACTGTATAATAAGTGTGAGAGTACTGAGTTAATTGATTAATTGCTTAGAGGTTGAGTAATATAAATGCTGATACTAAAGTGACCTGCAATGTTCTGAGCTATTTGTATTTGAGAACAGAAAGTATATTATTTTTATAAAAGGTACTGGTATTTTCCTAAGGTTGGTGTTGTGTCTTTTATTTTAGTGGTTCATCACTGAGTTACTGTGAGTGGGTCTTGTAAGCACTTAACTAACGCCTTGGGTTTAGCTGTAACCACTACTGTGCCAGGCTACCTTATGTAGACTTGGATACCCTAGGTCCAACATAATTGGTGTTTCAGCGGTGGGATAACGGATTTGTGCTTACACTCACTTAGGAGTAACGCAGTGCCTACCACGGGACCCCACCTAGAGTTTTCTCCCTGCGGCCCTCCTAATCTAAATTTTGCTTTTTCTAAATTAACTACTGGTGGTGGGTGGAGGTTGACCCCAGGTCACTTTTTGGATTTCTCCTGTGTAAAAGTTTATACTCTAAATAGAAATGGAGATAAATGTGGAAGAGCTGGAAAATTATACCGTGACCCAATTGAAGGAATGGTGTCAGCAGCAGGGGGTGTTTTTTAAGAAAGGCGCCAGGAAAGTTGAGCTGCTGACCAGTATCCGGGCATGGGTGGAGGCTCATTCCGGGGAGATACCAGAACCAGAGGGGAGTGACAGGGACACTGTCATCGAGACTGCGATGCTGTACTCAGCGGGAGGGGGGAACCTTTTAACAGGTCCTAGGACACCTTCCAGAGTGGGCAGTAGCGTCTCGGAAAGGGGTTTGACCAACGCCGAGTTAGAGGATAGGAGGGAGGAGAGGAGGATGAGAATAGAACTAGCCAGGATGGACATGGAAAGGGAGGACAAGAGGTTGGCGCATGAGCGGACCATCAAAGAGATGGATTTACAAGCCCTAAACCTAAGAACCCCCAAATCAGAGAATGGTGGCAGCGATACCCAGACCAACATCAGAGAACCCAGACCTTACCTACCAAAAGATATTATGGCATGCTATGTACCCAGTGATGACATTGCCAAATGGCTAGCCGCCTACGAGGTCTCACTGAGGGCCCATGGGATCTTGGAAGCCCACTGGGGGGGTGGGTTATATAAGTACATGCCCCCCACTGGCAGGGATACCTTGTTGGCCCTAGATCAAAGTGAACTGACCTACTACCCGGCTATGAAGTCAGCGCTGTTAAGAAAGTTTGGGTTGACCCCTGAGAAGTATAGACAAAAGTTCCGGGGCAGCTACAAACTAGGCACGCAGAACTGGGTAGACTTTTTGGATTACGCCAGGAAGGCCCTGGAGGGTTGGGTGAGAGGCAGCGAGGTAGGGGACTATGAGGGACTATATGACCTCATACTCAAGGAACACCTACTCGAGAAATGTCTTCCCGAACTCCGACAGCATCTGGTGGACAGCAAGCTGACCAGCCCCAGGAAGCTTGCTGAGGAGGCGGACATCTGGGTTAGTACCCGGGTGTCAACTAAGGAGGACAAAAATAAATAATAATGGTTAGAGTATCCCCAGAAGCAGACAGGTCTAACAATCCTGATGACATAAAACGATGCAGAGACAACCACGTTGGTGTGGTGTATAAACGACAGCCTGTCGTCGAACATCACTCCCAGGTTTCTGACTTTTGAGATAGGGGACGGAGGTAATCCTAACTTAGCTGGCCACCAGGTTGGGGACCAGGTAGGGGAAAGTTTGCCGAAGATCATCACCTCTGTCTTGTCGGAATTCAACTTGAGGCAATTGTTTGCCATCCAGGCACTGATGGCTAGCATTCCTTCTTGGAAGTTTGCAACGACTGTTCCTCCATTGTTGTGAACTGCTAGAACCAGTTGCGTGTCGTCGGCGTAGGATGTGAGGCTCATATTATTAGTTTATAACCCTCGCCAAGTCCGACAAATAAATGTTGAACAAGGTCGGACTCAGCGAGGATCCCTGTGGCATACCACAAGGGAGGGTGAAAGATGGGAAGTTGAAGTCACCGAACGTCACTAGTTGAGTGCGATTAGAGAGGAAAGAGGCAAGGAGGGCCTTAGCTTTATGTGAAATGCCGATGGATGTGACACGGCCGATCAGTGTTGCGTGATCGAAGTGTCAAATGCGGCAGAGAGGTCAAGCAGTAGAAGGACCGCGGCACCGCCGCCATACAGTATCTTCCTGATTTCATCCGAAGCTTTGATGAGGGCGGTTTCGGTGCTGTGGCCCTTTCTGAAGCCGAATTGGGTATCATCAAGTAAATTATTCTCATCGATAAACGTGCTAATTGTGTGTTCATGACCTTTTCAACAATCTTTGCTGGGAGAGCAAGACAGGCAATTGGTCTAGGCTTTTGGTATCTGTAGGATCAAGGTTACTCTTCTTTAAAAGGGGTTTGATAACTGTTTTTTTCCAGATGGAGGGGTAGATGCCTGTGGTAAACATCTGATTATAGATGTTGCTCAGGTTGGAGCTTATGATTTCGTGAAAAAGTTTAAGAGTTGATGGGGGACAGGGGTCGTTGGGGGATCCGCATTTGGTCATGGATTTTAAATGCGAGATCTGTACTGGGGAGACCTGGGTGAATTCATCTAATAAGGGTGAGGATTGATAGTCATTGGGAGTCTCTATACGGTGGTGCGAGGGGTTTATGTCGTCAGTAGGGGCACCTGTGATGTTGCTGGTCGAGGTTTGGGCTGCAAAGTTGTCATAGATGTGACTAACCTTGTCTTGGAAATAACTGGCCAATGAATTGCAAAAAGATTGGGAAGTAACTGTAGGGGTATTGGTGCCTTGTCCTGATAGCTTAGAGACTACCTGGAACATCTTTTTGACAGAGTCTTGAGCAGATTTAATTTGATTAAGGAAGTAGTTGCTTTTTTCTGCAGTTAGAAGGTGTTTGTATTTGGTTATAGCTTCTTTATAGAGGGTTTTGAGAGCGGGGTCATAGTTTTGACGCCAACAACGTTCTTGTTATCTACATCTTTGTTTTTCTGTTATCAATGTCTCAGAGAACCAAGGTGCGGAAGGGGCATTTCTATTGCTTGATAGTCTTTTAAGGGGAACAGCCTTGTTGGCTGCCCTTTGGAGCCACTGTGTGTAGATGTTGGCTGTCAATTCAGGGTCAAATGGAAGATCATGCTTAGTAGAAAATAGGTGGGCTTCGAAGTCGGGGCGCGAGATGTTGCCCCACGCTTTGAACTGCGGGGGTGAGGGAGGAGGAATTACATGGGTTGGTTGTTTGTGTTAATTTGAATGTGGAAGAGAACTGCGCAGTGTTCAGTCCATGACAGCGGGAGGACCTTCTCTAGGAGGATATGCTTATTATTCGAGAACAGTCCATCCAGTGTGTGACCAGCAGAGTGTGTAGGGCAGGTCTCTAATTGTGATAGGCCTACTGCCTCAAGTTCGGCTAGAAGAGCAGCTGTGTCCTGGTCAACTGAGCTTCCAAGTGGAAATTAAAATCTCCAAGGATGGAGAAATTCCCTTCTCCTGCTGCTAGTTCAAGAAGGCAGCCCATGGCCGCAAGGAATTCTGTACGGGAGCCTGGTGGTCGGTATCGGAGGATACCTTTGAACGAGAGGGAGTGAGAGATCATGATCATGAAGGTGAAGGTGAAGACTTCGCAGATTTTAGTGGGAATTAATGCGGTCCCAACTGTGTATTTGTCTCGATGAATGAGTGCGAGGCCTCCTCCTTTTTTTGAGGGTGCTGTCAAATCTACAGGTGGAGTAACCATCAGGAGTGACAGTGCAGAAATCTGGGTCACATGAGGGGTCACCCCATATTTCTGTTAAAAAAAGCAGATCTATGTTATAGTTTTCTGAAAGATCAGTATTTCGTGTTTATGTTTAGGATGGGAGCGGACATTTATAAGAGCTGATCGAATTAGGTTTGTTGTTTGAGGGAAGGAGCATGTAGTTGGCGGAGTATCAAAATCTAAGGAGAATGTACAGTTAGGACACCGAGGGGTATGGTGCGTCGCTATGGACTCAAGAATAAAACAAGAGCATTGCTGTGAAAGAGTGATGGTACTAAATATTTGTTTAAGATCATCCGTCGTGTAGGATATTGATTTATTGTGGGGGTCTATAGTCAGAGGACCAGGGGGCATGGCCCTCGGCCTGGTCCAGGTGCGGACGGGCGCAGACGGGTTTGCATTTGGTGTGCCTTTGGCATGCCGGCGGCACCCCCACTGTGCACGCTCGCTGCGCGAAGCAACCGGCATGTGGCTTTATGGTGGGGGAGAGCTAAGCTGCTAGAATGCTAACCTGATTCTAAACAAGAAGTAGAGTTCCTTCTGATGAGTGCGTCCAGCTTCCCTCCACTCAAACTGACGGATCAGCGGTGGACCGGGGAAGTGCGCAATGTCAAGCAGGTAAAAACAGTTTTAAGAATAATTTGGAGTACGTTTAAAAATGATGACTTTGTGCAAATACCAATTCAAGTAATTCAATTGTGCCTTATGTCAAAGCGCACATTCAATGTACCAGCCCCATTCCACTAGTTGAATGAACCAGAGGGCGAGCTCTCCCTTTGGCGGCCTTAGGCGGCATAACACATGTACCTGAAAGGCCACCGTAGAAGTCTGCAGACACGAGAACACCATGTCGTGAGCGCCAGTAGCCACGCAGCACTCGTCGTAGTCCCAGCAAAATTACAGCGCATAGCATACTGGGGAAAGCCTCCACTTAGGTATGTCTTCCAAAGTTTTTTATATTTACATTTACGGAAAGTTTGGGGGTTCCCATTTCCCGCTCCCCTCCGCCGATACCTTTCTCTCCTCACATAGACGCCAGCCGAAAGCCAGAAACCAAACAAATGATAATTGCAAATGGCGGCAGCAGCAGTCAAAGCTATTAGCAATCAATATCACCACCCCGGAGGTTTTTTCCCAAAAATGAGCCAAAACGCCACTCTCCAGTATCAGATAACCATAGTGCTACTTCTCGGAAGCTTCACAGCCGAAAAATATACGCACTTCACCGCCACCTCCGGCAGGTCCGCCTCTGTCTGCCTCCGTGACCGCCTCCTGACCTTCCTGGGCGTTGCTCCTGTGCCTGTTCGGGACTCCTGAGCGCTCCGTGCAGAGCCTGGTTTCCCGGCCCCTGCCCCCTGATTGATTTGCCGCCCTCTGACCCAGCCCCCTTCCTTCTGTACCCCACCCCCTTCCCTCGCTCCCCGCGCTCTGCTTCTGGTTTTCCCACCGCTGCCTCCCCTGCGGCCCCGCTCCCTGCTGCTGATTCGCCGCTCCCACCAGCTCCACCCTCCTCCCAGCTGAGCCTTCCTCCCGCTCCTCCTTTTATGGTGGCCGCTGCGAGGCCGCGAAGGTGCGCCTAAGGCAAGCCCGTCTGCGCCCATCCGCGCCTGGACCGCGCCCAGCGCCACGACCCCTGGACCACACACCATCCAGGTAGCCCGAATCCGGTACGATGCTAACGCCCTCATCGCACTCAACCCCGGGCGACCATCCAGCTGCCACAAGGCTGCACCCAAGCGCACCCACGGCCCCTTCACCTGCCGGAACTGCAGCTTCTCCTGCACCAAGGACGCCGTGTCACCGACCACGACAGAGCCTTACCAGCTCCGATGCATCCTGCTCAACACCCGCTTCGCACGCAAACATGCCGTCGAGCTCTGGGACCTACTCGACTCCACATCACCAGACATCGCCTTCCTGACCGAGACCTAGATGAATGAAGCCTGCGCCCCAGACATCGCAGTGGCCGTCCCCAACGGATACAAGAGCACCCGCAGAGACTGCACTAATGGAGTAGGCAGAGGAAACGCCATCATCCACAAGAGCACCATCAGGGTCTCCACAAGCACCGCCGACACCCTCAACACCGCTGAACACATGCACTTCCAGATTCACACGGACCCCAAGACCACCCTAAGAGGCACCCTCATCTACAGACCACCCAGACCCGTCCCCAATTCGACAACTCCATTGCCAACTTCATCAGCACACACACACTGACCTCCACCGACTACATCCTCCTGGGCGACCTGAACTACCACCTGGAAAACAACAATGACAGCAACTCATCCACCCTGATCGACAACCTCACCACCCTCGGACTGACACAGATCGTCACAACACCTACCCACATCGCCGGCCACACGCTCAATGCCATCTTCACCTCCAGTCCCCACGTTGCCTTCAGCCACGCCTCCGAACTCACCTGGACCGACCACGACTGCGTCCACTTCAGCTTCCGGAAACCCATCTCACATCACCGCACCCGACAGCTTCAATCCACGGATGCACCCCGCCAACCCCCACCACACCGATACCACCAACACCCACCGACCACGGCCACCTCACCGCATGAACCAGAGTGACCACCGAAGACACCATCATAACCATGATCACCATTCACCATTCACTCCGGTGCCCCTTCCGACCCTCTTACCCACCACTTCGTCAACAAGGCCGACAGCTGCATCGCACCCCACCTGTGTAACATCATCAACCTCTCATTCAAGACCGCAACCTTCCCTGAGTGCTGGAAGCACGCCGAGATTAACACCCCACTGAAGAAACCTAAGGCAGACCCAAGCAACCTCAAGAACTTCCGGCCCATCTCCCTCCTCCCGTTCCCAGCGAAGGTCATCGAAAAGATCGTCAACACCCAGCTCACCCGCTACTTGGAAGATAATAACATCCTCGACCCCTCCCAGTCAGGTATCGGCAAGAACCACAGCACCGAGACCCCCCTCATCGCAGTCACAGACGACATCAGAATCCTACTCGACAACGGCGAGACAGCAGCCCTCATCCTCCTGGACCTCTCCGCCACCTTCAACACCGTCTGCCATCACACACTACGCACACACCTCTACGACGCAGGGATCCGTGACAAGGCCCTGGAATGGATCACCTCCTTCCTCTCCGACAGAACCCAAAGATTCCGCCTCCCCCCGTTCCACTCAGGAGTCACCAAGACCATCTGCGGCGTCCCACAAGGATCATCCCTCAGCCCGACACTCTTCAACGTCTACATGGCACCACTCGCACGCATCGCCAGACTCCACACCCTCAACATAATCTCTTATGCCGACGACACCCAGCTGATCCTCTCCCTCACCAAGGACCCCCTCACTGCCAAAGCCAACCTTCACCGTGGTATGAAGGCTTTCGCCAACTGGATGGAAGACAGCCGGCTCAAACTGAACACGGACAAGACGGAGATCCTCCTCCTCGGCACTGTTCCCACCAACCTGCGCGCGTGGGCGCGCGCGCACGATGGTCACCCGGAGCGCGCAGTTTCCTGGATTAAGCGCGCACACAGCTCACAGACATCCCTATGAGACAGGTCGCGCCGCCGCTTTTAAAACGAGAACGGTGCGAAATCCAGGCGGGAGGCAGAGTGTTGCAGGCAAGTAAAGCCGATTGTGCTCAAAGTGCTTCAGCCCCTCCCCACACCCCCACCGTCCTGTGGGGACCCCCTGTGCTGAGACACCCTCCCGGGCGCACACACAGCCGCCCGAGTACTTCACAGGTCTTTAAAAGACCATTTGCACGTTAATGAGCTTTGTCTTTTTTTTTCACTCCTTCTTAGCCCCTGCATCTCCACACTTACTGGCACAAAGGGAGAAAGCACGAACATGCAAGAGGCAGAGGGGGCATGAAAATCATCGATTGCGGCGGGCCGGCTTCGCCCCGCAAAACAGACAGTTGCAATTTATTATCAAGTGTGTGTGGGCCGCCTTGGTCCGGATTTAAAGAAGGGCATAAAATAAGAGTAGTTGCTGGCAATAAACCGTTCCAAATTATCTATGCTTCGGCTTTGTATTCCGACCTCCTCCAAGTTCAACGCAGGACGCTCGTTTATGAATTGTTCGGGAGATCAGAAGGTGTTTGTGAATAAAGGCGTTGTCTGTGGCCGAAAAAAACCATGTATTCAAAACATAAATCGCACTTAAATGGTCCTATTTTTCCATCAAAACTTCATGCGGTGCTGATGGCTCTGAGGATAATTGTCACAGAAGCGCAAGCCACGTTTTGTATGACCAGAGAAATGGATATGAAACCCTCCACCGACACGCATGGAGAGGTGAATAAGGGGGTGAAATCTACGAGGATGTGTGTGTTTTTTAATATATGTGCACAGTTATAGAATACACTGCTCTGTTAAGAATATTTTCGGTATTCAACTTTTTAATTTTTCTTGAATTTCGAAAAAAATTTTTTATCTGTATTAAGGGTGATCAAATTTTTTTTTAAACTTTCGCTCTGACTTACCCTAGCCTAGCAGGACTGCCTAGGAAATGCTGTTTATTACTAAATCTGACACTTAAAGGCCAATAACAATTACGCCACGCGCATAAAGGGAACGTCTATTGCAGGCCTGCTACTAGAGGCCAGGCTCTGACGGTCCTGGACCGCAGCTCGCTCTGGTCTCCAGCTCCTCGAGGTTAACGGCAGCTCAGGCAGCAGGGGCTTTTGGAGACAGAGGGAAAGAGGGGGAGAGAGCTGAGAGGGAAAACAGATCAAAGTAGGAGGGAGTCTGTGTGACTAGAGGCTAACATAAGTATAAGGATACTGGCAATCAGGGCTGTTCTTTCCAAGAAGTTTTGTGCAACAACTAAGCTGTTTGAATGGCTACTCACTTTCACTCATTCATTGAACGTTTTAGTTTTTTTCTAGACAATGCATGTCTCTGAGAGGCTTTTCTTTACTATGATCCCCAAAATAACCCTATCTAGACGCTCTCCTGCTCTACCCCTCCTTGCATCATCTGACACCTCTTGTACTATACCGATCCCCTAAAACAAACCTTTCTAAACCCTTCCCTCTGACTCCTCCCCGCCTAAACTCCTTTTTACTCATCCAAAAGCCTCCTCCTCCTGCAAATAAATAAATAAATAAATCTTACACTCTTTTATCCCTCCACTACCCGTTTCAATCAAAATTAACAGACTAACATGTTCACTTCTTAACTTAACTTAACTTAACTTCCGAAGCAGAGGTCAGCCCGGGACCAGGGTTCAATTCCCGGCTCGGCGGGGGCTTGAGTCCTAAAATGTCCATGGACTCGACAATTCTCGCTCCGATGCCTACTCGATTCACGGGTTCACACTCTGCGACTCTGGGCAATAGCTTGCTTAATCTCCACAACGGCCCCTCGCGGCGGGATGCCTGGCTTTCACCTCGCGGATACCCTGCCGGGGTTATCGCACAGGGGAATACCAGGACGGGTTCCCTAAGCAAGCACTTAGAAACCGCTTGGTGATTTGCGCTATATAAATTCCTGTACATTTACATTTACATTTACATATTCAACTATACTAATTCACCATTAATCCTTTATGGGTTCCGGAGTGGCGTGCTACTCGCCCGAAAAGCGCTTCAACACCCATCAGGGGTAACAAGTGCTATATGAATGCAAACCTTTCTTCCCCTTTTATCCCTCTGCTATCCTTCTCACTCCAAATAACTGACTAATATCCATCACTGAAATTACTTCATATTTCACCATATTAATTTACCACTAATCCTTTATGGGCTTCATGAATAGCATGCGTCAACACCCCATCAGGGGAAACAAGCGCTATATCAATACAAAACGTTTTCCTCCTCTAATCCTTCTGCTATCATTCCAAACCCAAATAAATGACTAACCTAGCCACCACTTCAATTTTACTTGCATGTTTCACTATACTAATTCAACACTAATCCTCTATTGGTCCTGGAGTAGTGTGCTACTCGCCGAAAAAGCGCTTCAACGCCTCGTCAGGGGTAGTAAGCGCTATATAAATGCAATTACAATACAATACAATACAATACAATAAGGAATCCTTTCTCTGTGCATACTTCAGTGCTCTCCCACTTTATGTTCGTCGGTGAGCAGGAATCTCTGCCAACAACAAAACGGAATAATAATAGTCATGCTGTTTCATTCACAAAATGTCCTACTTGCGCCCTATTTACAAAAATATAGCCTAACTAAAATGCCTTTCGTCGTCATAGTCCCAAAGTGTACTCCCCTGTGTAACCAATTCATGTAATTGCGTGTATATCTAAATTGAAAACCTGTCTTAAGACATTTCATGTGTCGCTACATGTGTGGAAATGCACTCTCTTTTCACTTTTTTAAGCAAATGTTTGGAGTGATATTTGACGCTGCAACCACAAACGCAGTCTTGTTCCCGGCGCACATAGCCTTAGTTGCAGCGCACAGAGACCTTATACTGCCGCACACAGAGGAAAAAAATTAGAGGGAACATTGCTCCTCGGACCCAACCCCTTCGCCTGGGACGACTCCTGGTGGCCCACCTCCCTGGGCACAGCCCAACTCCAACCAACCACGCACACAACCTGGGAGTCATCCTCGACTCGAAACTCACCATGGCCAACCAAATCAACGCAGTCTATTCAACCTGCTTCTACACCCTCCGCATGCTCCGCAACATCTACAGATGGATCCCTACAGACACACGGAAAACGTCACCCACGCCCTCATCAGCAGCAGACTCGACTAAGGCAACACCCTCTACGCCCGAGCCCCGTCTAAGCTCATCAGCAGACTTCAAAGAATCCAGAACGCCTTTGCACGCCTGATCCTCGATGTCCCCCGCCGAGATCACATCACTGGCTCCCCGTCGACAGAAGAATCACCATCAAACTCCTGACCCACGCACACAAGGCACTCCACAACACCGGCCCAGAATACCTCAACAGCCGACTGTCATTCTACGTACCCAACAGAGAACTCCACTCCGCCGACCTCTCACTGGCCACCGTCCCACGCATCCACAGAACCACTTCCGGGGGCAGGTCCTTCTCCCACCACGCCGCCAAGACATGGAACTCCCTCCCTCTATCCCTACGCCAGACAGAAGACCCACAAACCTTCAGGGGACTACTCAAGACCTGGCTCTTCAACCGCTAGCTGCAGCCACCCCCCCCACCCCACCCAGCGCCTTGAGACCCTCACAGGTGAGAAGTGCGCTCTATAAATTCTATTATTGATTGATTGATTGTTTCTGGGCAAAACAACAGTGAGTGTGGATGCGGGGAAACCCAGGAGTGATCAGCTCACACGTCCGAGCTTGTGGACGCCATCTTGCCTCCAGTAATTCTACTCAACTGAGTATTAAACTTGTGGATACTCTTATTGTATATATGTATCATATTTTAATTGTTTCGCCACTGCCACTGCACCTCTGAGCACTGCGCAGTTCACACTTTTTTTTATTCATTTAGCACCTACTAGTAGAATAAAACATTGTGATCAATGTAGACAATCAAAACTGGTGCGTGTAGGAAAGTGCCCCTTTTTTTAGATGGTCACCCCCACTTGTTTGCCTAGTATTCAGTGCAATTTTGATAGAAAGTGCACTGGGTTCCTGCTAACTAGGTCCCCAGTACCATATCTCTTTCCCTAATCAGTACAATTGTACCCCAATTGGCAATACCTTTAGAGCCCTCTGTAAATCACTAGTAAATGTTATCCCTGGTACCTAGGGCATGAGTTTCTAAAGAGGGCCCCTAAGGGCTGCAGTACATATTGTGCCAACCTAAGGCACACCTCACCAAAACCCATGCAGACTGCCATTGCAGGCAGCGTTTCCTGGTGCAGACAAAAGTGAAAACACAACATGGCACACGGCCCTGTGTGCCCTGCCTATAGATACTGCATGCATTATAAATAAGTCACCCCTACAGCAGGCCTTACAGCCTTAAGGAAGGGTGCATTATACTACATGTGTGGGCACACCTGCATGAACAGATGGCCTTGTGCTGGCTAGTTGAATTACTGCTAGTGCTAGTGACCAGGGAAGCCATTTTAATAACATGTGTTGGACGCTGGTCAAAAACGAGTTCCCAAGAGCCATGATGGCTTCAATGACACTAAAGATGTTTGGGATCAAATATCTTATACTAATAAACCCACACTGATTCTAGTGATGGATGTATTAATACATGCACCCTGAGGGCACCTTAGAATCCCCCTGAAAACCTAACAACTACTTGTATGCTGGCTGACTGGTTCTGACCAGTCCGCCCCCACAGATGAGTTTCTGACCCCCAGGGGTGAGGGCCTGTCCATCAGGAGATCAGCAACCAAGCCTTCTAAGGCGGGAGGTTTACAGCCCTTTCCAACAGGATGACCTGTAAATTAGCATTCCAGGGCAGGGAGCTTCAAAGAACCCACCACCTTTTTTATGCAAATCTGACTTCCCTCAGAGGTGAGGGGATGCCAACCCCCCTCACCAGGGTCCATTTAGCGCCTGGACAGGAGAAAAAATTAGCAGTCAGAGAGGCATGAGCACCCTCAGGCTAGTTCCACACCCTAGGTGGGCTACCTGATGTGTATACAAAATTTTAAAGTCTGCATATTGTTGATAGCAGAATTAGCAACTCTGGGAGAGAGTTATGCCCACTTTCCACATGAAGTGATCATATAGGGGCTTAGTGACCCAGGAGTAAGTAACCCATTGGCTACTACCCTACACTCCCCTACTGCCCCTAAAGCTAGTATTTAGGGGAGCCCATGGCACCAAGAATGGCTGACCTAAAAGAAAAAGACTGAGTCTGAAGAGCCTCAAAAGCAAGAAC
This sequence comes from Lissotriton vulgaris, assembly GCF_964263255.1. Classification (NCBI taxonomy): domain Eukaryota; kingdom Metazoa; phylum Chordata; class Amphibia; order Caudata; family Salamandridae; genus Lissotriton; species Lissotriton vulgaris. The sequence goes on along the minus strand of NC_141697.1, from coordinate 58,905,273 downwards.
AGAGGAGCATCTACTGACTTGAATCCGGCCCTGCTGGCCTGCTTGCTGTTCTCGACCATTTCACCAAAGTCAACTCATCTGGGAGCTGCTGGACCTCCAAAAGCCTGCAAGCTCAACACCAAAGACCCAGGAAATCCTATGCAGTAGCAAGGCTGTTTCCTTGCAGGCACACCAAGAGACCTGTGAAGACTATGGACCACCAAAACCAGACACCAGAAAGCACCACTGTACCCAAGCCGCCTAGCCCGAGTCAGAGTGGGCCAATGGTGCCAGTGTGGTCTCCAGACCCTGCAGAGACGAAGGCCACTTGGGTTTGCTAACTGTGGACTTCCCCACCCTACATTCTGCATCTTTGTGCAGGCCCCCCTCATCCACAAGTGTCTCTGGTGACTTAATCCCGATGTCTCAGAACACCTCTGCATCCAGCTTACCGGGCCCATGGAAAAGGGAACCAAAGGTGTCCCCTTGTCCCCGAGCATCGTGAGGGTTCAGCCCGGGTGGCCTCCCAGTCCCTGCCTGCAGAGACTTTGTGACCAGACCGATCCCCAATGACTTATATGGGGCACCCAATCCTGTATTGCACTCCTGCAGCCGGTCACCCCAGTGCTGCCCAAGGTGGCCTGTTGGTCAATCAATCAATCCAGGCATTTATAGAGCGCACTACTTACCCGGGGGGTCTCAAGGCGCTTGGGGGGGTGGGGTGCCGCTACTGCTCGAACAGCCAGGTCTTGAGTTTCTTCCTGAAGGAGAGGTGGTCTTGGGTCAGGCGAAGGTCGGTCGGGAGGGTGTTCCAGGTCTTGGCGGCCAGGTAGGAGAAGGACCTTCCTCCTGTTGTCGCTCTTGGGATGCGGGGGACGGCGGCGAGGGCGTGGTTGGTCGATCGGAGGTGGCGTTTGGGAGCGTAGAAGTTGAGGCGGTTGTTGAGGTAGCTCGGGCCTTGGTCGTGTAGAGCTTTGTGTGCGTGGGTGAGGAGACGGAAGGTGATTCTCTTGTTGACGGGGAGCCAGTGCAGGTCTCTCAGATGTCCGGAGATGTGGCTGCTCCGGGGGATGTCGAGGATGAGTCTGGCTGAGGCGTTCTGGATCCGCTGGAGTCTCTTCTGGAGCTTGGCGGTGGTTCCGGCGTAGAGGGCGTTGCCGTAGTCCAGTCGGCTGGTGACGAGGGCCTGGGTGACCGTCTTCCTGGTCTCGGTGGGGATCCACCGGAAGATCTTCCGTAGCATGTGCAGGATGTTAAAACAGGACGCGGAGACGGCGTTGACTTGTCTGGTCATGGAGAGGGAGGAGTCCAGGATGAAGCCCAGGTTGCGTGCGTGGTCTGTCGGTTTGGGTGCGGTGCCCAGGGCGGGGGGCCACCAGGAGTCGTCCCAGGCGGAGGGCGAGGAGCCCAGGATGAGGACTTCCGTCTTGTCTGAGTTCAGTTTCAGGTGGCTGGTCGTCATCCACTCGGCTACGTCTTTCATCCCTTCGTGGAGGTTGGTTCTGGCGGCGGCGGGGTCGTTGGTCAGGGAGAGGATCAGCTGGGTGTCGTCGGCGTAGGAGATGATGTTGAGGTTGTGTTGGCGTGCGATGGCCGCAAGGGGGCTCATGTAGACGTTAAAGAGGGTGGGGCTGAGCGAGGAGCCCTGAGGAACGCCGCAGATGACTTCCGTGGCTGCAGATCTGAACGGTGGTAGGCGGACTCTCTGTGTCCTTCCAGCGAGGAAGGAGATGATCCACTCCAGTGCCTTCTCCTGGATTCCGATGTTGCTGAGGCGCTGCACTAGGGTGCGGTGGCAGAAAGTGTCGAACGCCGCGGAGAGGTCTAGGAGGATGAGGGCCGCTGTTTCACCGTTGTCCAGCAGGGCTCGGATGTCATCGGTGGCAGCGATGAGGGCGGTCTCGGTGCTGTGGTTGGCTCGGAAGCCAGACTGTGAGGGGTCGAGGGATCCATTTGTCTCGAGGAAGGCGGCCAGCTGCTTGTTGACGGTCTTCTCGATGACTTTGGCTGGGAACGGGAGGAGCGAGATGGGGCAGTAATTCTTGAGTTCGATGGGGTCCGCTGTTGGTTTCTTTAGTAGAGCGCTGAGTTCGGCGTGCTTCCAGCTCTCCGGGAAGGTGGCGGTGTCGAAGGAGGAGTTGATGATGTCCCGCAGGTGGGGTGAGATAACAGCGTCGGCCTTGTTGAAGACGTGGTGGGGGCATGGGTCGGTCGGGGATCCGGAGTGGATAGAGTTCATCGTGCAGATGGTGTCTTCTGTGTTGATCTGGGTCCAGGCGCTGAGGGTGGTGGTGGGAGGCGTTGGTGCGGTCGTTGGGAGCGTTGTTTGTGGGCTCAAGCTGTTGTGTATGTCCGCGATCTTGTTGTGGAAGTAGGAGGCGAGGGAGTTGCAGAGGTCTTGCGACGGGGTGATGTCGTTGTTTCCGGCGTTTGGGTTGGAGAGCTCTTTCACGATGTTGAAAAGTTCCTTGCAGTTGTGTGCGTTGTTGTCCAGCCGGTCCTTGAATGCTGTTTTCTTGGTGGCGCAGATCAGTTGATGGTGCTTCCCGGTGGCGAGCTTGAGGGTGGTCATGTTGTCCGGTGTTGGCTCCCTTCTCCAGGCTTTCTCGAGGGCTCGGCAGTTCTTCTTGGAGCTCTTGAGTTCGTCGGTGAACCATGGGGCCTTCTTGCTGCCGGGTCTGCTAGGCTGGGTCCTCAGTGGGGCGAGGTCGTCTGCGCAGTTGCTGATCCACTTTGTGAGGTTGTCGGCGGCCTGGCTGGGGTTCGCTGAGCTGGCGGGAGGGTGCTGGCTCAGGGAAGCGGAGAGCTGGTCTGCTGTGATCTTGTTCCAGTTTCTTCGAGCAACCTGTTGCTGGTGGTGGTGGATCGTGGATCTTCTGAAAGTGAAGTGGACGCAGCTGTGGTCCGTCCAGTGGAGTCCAGTGGCGTGGCTGAAGACGATGTCCTTGCTGGATGAGAAGACAGCGTCGAGTGTGTGTCCGGCGAGGTGGGTGGGGGTGGTCACCAGCTGCTTGAGTCCGAGGTTGGCGAGGTTGTCAAGCAGGGTGGTGGTGTTGCGATCGTTGTTGTTCTCCAGGTGGAAGTTGATGTCCCCCAGGAGGATGTAGTCAGCGGATGGGAGGGCGTGTGGGCTGATGAAGTCGGCGATGTCTTCGCTGAATTGTGTGCGTGGTCCCGGGGGTCGGTAGATGAGGGTGCCTCTGAGGGTGGTTCTGGGGTCCGTGTGGATCTGGAAGTGCAGGCGTTCGGCGGTTGTCAGGGTGTCGTCGGTGTTGGTCGTGATGCGGATGGTGTCCCTGTAGATGATGGCGATGCCTCCTCCCGTCTGGTTGCCTCGGTCTCTTCGGGTGATCTTGTAGCCCTCTGGTATGGCGATGGCGATGTCGGGGTGGCTCGGTAGCATCCCGGGATTCCGTCGGTGTTGAGTGCGTTGAGGGTGGCGGCGTCGTACGTCCGGCGGGTGGGCTGGGGTCCTCGGGGGCCAGGGGTCCTGGCACTGGGCGCGGTCCAGGCGCGGACGGGCGCAGACGGGCTTACCTTTGGCGCACTTTCGGCGCTCAATCGGTGCTCCCGCTGCGCGCGTCCGCTGCGCGGTCGCTCAGGGGGCGTCATAAGAAGGGGGACGGGAGGGCGGGTCTGCTGGGCTGGGCGAGCGGCTGGGCCAATGGGCCGGTGGTGGGCGGGGCCGCAGGGGGCCAGCGGCGGGAAAAAGTGGCGAGCGGCCGGCTCAGCTGTGGCTGGGCCGCTCGGGGGTGCTGGGGGGCGACGGAGTCGGTGGCGGCAGGCAGGAACAGCAGGCGAGGGAGCAAGGATCAGCAGGCGAGCAGGTGAGGGAGCAAGGGGGTGACCCGGCCTCGAGAGGCACAGTGGTCACTCCCGCGGCAACCAGGCTCTCCCCTTAAGAAGGGGGACGGGAGGGCGGGTCTGCTGGGCTGGGCGAGCGGCTGGGCCAATGGGCCGGTGGTGGGCGGGGCCGCAGGGGGCCAGCGGCGGGAAAAAGTGGGGAGCGGGCGGCTCAGCTGTGGCTGGGCCGCTCGGGGGTGCTGGGGGGGGACGGAGTCGGTGGCGGCAGGCAGGAACAGCAGGCGAGGGAGCAAGGATCAGCAGGCGAGCAGGTGAGGGAGCAAGGGGGTGACCCGGCCTCGAGAGGCACAGTGGTCACTCCCGCGGCAACCAGGCTCTCCCCTTAAGAAGGGGGACGGCAGGGCGGGTCTGCTGGGCTGGGCGAGCGGCTGGGCCAATGGGCCGGTGGTGGGCGGGGCCGCATGGGGCCAGCGGCGGGAAAAAGTGGCGAGCGGGCGGCTCAGCTGTGGCTGGGCCGCTCGGGGGTGCTGGGGGGCGACGGAGTCGGTGGCGGCAGGCAGGAACAGCAGGCGAGGGAGCAAGGGGGTGACCCGGCCTCGAGAGGCACAGTGGTGCTACCTTGGACCTTGTCCCATACTCATCTTAAGTCCTGAAGACTAGACCTGTAAGTCACTATGAAGTACCTGTATGCAGTATTTGTCTTTCCTCCATAGGATAACATTACTGCTTCAGAAATTGTTGCTTTTAGAAAACTATAAACATTGCGATCTCCAAATGTACTTACTTGTTTTTGATGATCTTGATGCCAAAAATTATATGAAGATAAATGTTATTTTTATAAATTGTTACAGATCTCCTTATTGAGTTGTGTATATCATGTATTGACTGTGTGTGTATTGCAGATTCCTAACACTCCTCTCTGATAAGCCTAAGGCTGCTAGACCACACTTCCCCCTAAGAGAGCACCTTTAGATTGCTAGAGCAAGCCCTGTCCACTAATAGGTGATACCTGGACTCTTTGCACAGTATACTTCTTTTGGTATACTATATAAAGAACCAATGGCCAGATGTAGGTAGGCTATTACCGGTCGGTAACGGCCGAAATCGGCCGTTACCGACCGGTAATAGACTTTTGAGATGTAGGTGGTATATTTACCGATTCGGTAAATAACGAATTGGTATTTACCAATTCGCTATTTACCGAAACATCATTTACCGATTCGGAATTTACCGAATCGGTAAATGAGATGTAGGAAGCACTACAAACAGGCTTTAAGGATTCGTTATTTACCACCAACTATTAGTTGGTGGTAAATAACGAATTCCTATGTAATGCAAATATGTGCATATACACCTGTGGCATGTGACAGACATACAGGGCATGTATGTGTACCACATGCACACACAAGCACTAATCAGGGGTGCGACAGGGTGTCAAAGTGACACCCTGCCACCCTTGACTTTTTACCTATTTTACAGAATTAGTATTTACCGATTCGGTAATTGACATTCATTCCTATGGGCCTCAAGGCGCATATAGAAAGAATAATGCCAGCCACCACTCTTTCACCAACTTAAAAAAATAGGAAAGTGAAGGAAAAGAGGTAAAATGTGAATAGATAAGTTACTTCCTTAAGAGGCTGAAAACCCATCACTGCTTCTTTAAGGGAGCACATACGACCAGATTTCCAGTTCCTTTTGATCAGGGACTAATGGTCCTGCCCAGTATGTATTTACTATTTCTACTCTTCCACCAGGAGGGAGTATGTGGTGTTTAGAATTAGTGGTGCATGCATAGGTTAGAATGTAGAATGTTGTTCTTTGGAAAGTGTTCATGGGGCTGAGGGAGAGAACTTTGATGGCAGTTGGTTCTGGTTTCCTGGGCCCTTTACTCTGTAAACCTGTTGCTGGCTTATATGAATAAATATAAGTTACTTCATATTCTCGTGCCTGGACTTCATGATTTTACATTTTGGCGACGGGCTGGGACTTCGATCGCGAAAACTTTGTAGACAAATCCTGTCTTGATTTGTCATAAGGTACTGTCTTTGTGTGTAAGGACCCAGGGATTGTTTTGTTTTCCTTGATGTTTATCCTGTTTTTGTGCAGGGTTAACATGCTGCGTGTCTGCTGCATTAATCAGTTGGTGAAGAAAGCGGCTTGAACGAGGATCTTCTATCTTGTGCGTTCATGAGATACAGGGTCCTAGTGAATCCATTTACTCTTATGCAACTGCCTTAAAAAATGTAGCAGGGTACTGTAAGTGTGAAGGGCTGACCTCGCAATTGATTAGAGATCAAGTGTTTACAAATGGAACACTAAAGAAATACAACAAAGATTTTTGTCATGCAAAAATCCATAATTGGATGAAGCAATCAATATAGCCAAGGGTATAGAATTTTCACAACAAGATGCTAAGCAATTGGAAGCTGAAAACCCGCTCATTTCTGTTGTTAAAGTTATGTCTCAAAAAGGCCATTGTCAAACTTTCCCAGTGGTAGTCATGAAAAGAACAGTAGAGGTAGTTTGGAGAGCCATACTAGGTGTTGAGAATCCTAGTAGAGGTGGTATAGTTTTAGCTGGATGCCAGAGAATAGTATGTTTTAGGTGTGGTTCTACAACACATGAGTCGAATTATAACAATTGTCCAGCTGTTGCACAACAGTGCTGGAAATGTAGGAAGATAGGACATTTTGGCAAGGTTTGTAGAGGAGGTAAACAGGTACATGTGAGGAGTGTTCTAGACCCAGGGGGATGTGATGATGATGATGGGGAAGTTGAGGAATGTGTGGAAGAATTAGTACTGTCTGAGAACTGTACTGAAATGAATGCTGTTCCAAATGAGAAGAAAGAATCCATTAGTTACCCATTGGTATGTGTAACAATTGATGGTGTTGCCATACCCCTCCTTCATGATTCAGATACAAGGATTACCATAATTTCCAATAACAAGTACAAAAAGGGTTGGTCACACAAGGTGTTGTTACCACCAGATGTTGTGACTACAGATTTTGAGGGCAGTAAGATAGATTTAACAGGGTATTTTTGGAGTGATATCACTTTTGAAAGTAAGACTATACAAGGAAAAAGCTATATATATAGCCTACAAAGGCATAAATGATTTTGGATTGGTGGTATCAAGCAGAATTTGGAATGTCATCAAACGTGGAAAACAGTGCCCTGTGTATTTGATAAATTCTGTAACAGATCAAGAATTATAGAAAGACAGATTAAAAAATGTGCTACAAGAAAAATTGGGTCAAATAAAGGATTTTATTCACACTGTTAAGATCAAGCAGGGAGTCACCCTAGTGAAGCACAGATTATTCAATATTCCACACAACCTAAGAAGGGAATTGTCTAAAATGTTGAAATCTATGCAGTAAAATGGTATAATTGAAAGGGCTGATGCCACATTATGGTTGTCTCCAATCGTATTAGCTAAATAGAAAACTGGTGATTTACGTTTATGTGTGGACTTAAGATAACTTTTAACCTCTTCAACGCAGCGCAAATTCCGCTGCGGTGTGGCAGAATTTGACACGTGAGCAGAACGGACGGCCCCCGGCCGTCCGACGCACATGCCCACCACATCGAAGAGGGTAAAGATAGCATCTGGGTGGTGAACTACCCCCTGCCACGCACTGATGATCTGATAACAGCGGTTGGCCAGTCCAAGTGTTTTTCGAAATTTGACCACTGGGCAGCGTACCATCAGATAGTATTGGATGTAAAGTTTTGGCATCTAACAGCGTTTGTTACACCTGATGGTATGTTTCAGTTTTGCTGCACACCATTTGAACTGGCCTCGGCAGCATCAGTATTTCAGAAAGTTATGACTGGCATGTTACAACACATAACCAATGCGGTTGTCTTTCATGATGATATTCTGGTGTACACTGATACTAAAGAAGCTCACAGTCAGGTTGTGTAGGAAGTATTGTTAAGTTTGGAGAAGAATGTTGTGACCATCAGAAATTATAAGAAAATTTTCATGGTAAATGAGGTTGAGTAACTGGGGCACATTTTGTCTCAGGAGAGAGTGAAGCCAAAGCCTAGTATTGTGTAAGGAATTGTCAATGCTCCTCATCCCACTGTTAAAGACCAACTGCACTCATTCATTGGTCTGTGTGAGTTTAATGCTAAGTTCATTAGAAATGTTGCTAGTCTTACTGAATGCTTTAGATTTACTAACCTGATTTCATTTGGACTGAAAATTGTCAGGGACATTTTCAGTTGATTAAACAAAGCATTGTGGCAGCTCTCGCTCTTCAGGCTTATGTTGAAGGTCGAGAGATATATGTCACTGTGAATGCTAGTTCTTATGGGATGGGGCATTACTTTTGCAAATGGATGGAAACAAAGAAGTCAAAGTAGGTTTTGCTTCCAGAAAAATGAAGGAAGTGGAACTCCGCTATTTGGTGAGTGAGAAGGAGATGTTGGCTTGTGTATGGGGCATAGAAAAGTTCAAACCGTATCTGTGGGGTAGAAAAAGTTGGTTAAGAAGTGATCATAGGGGGCGTGGCCAAGATGGCGGGGTGAGCGGACGCTTCCTCCCGTAGCTCCTCCGGCCCAGCTCAGCCCGAGCCCCGATTCCTGCGCTTCTCTCCCCCCGCGGCTGCACTGCGGGTGAGAGAACTGTGCCGGAGTTCATGGGGCACATTTTGATACCACTTTGATTTCTGTGGCCTCGAGGGAAGTCCCCGAAAAGTTTATTCGGAGATCGCTCCGAGGAGTGGAGCCCGGGTCACCCCGAGGAGAAGAGCCTGGAGGCGGAGCATACGGCGGCGCTGTCCGCGCGCCTCGGCTGGGCCGAGTGCTGAAAAGCTGAAAGCCGGAGATCCCGAGGAAGCGGAATAGACGGACTCCGCGGAGTGAGGAGGCTTCCTTGCCGGTGCCCTAGTGGCAGACACTATTGCTGGGCGACGAACCCCAGCCCTGAGCCGGTGACCTTCCCCCCACCTTGGGCTTCGAGGGGTGACGCCTTGCGAACTCCGTGCCCGGAGGCACTAGATGGCGGAGTTCGAGCAGTGCCCGAGCCGGGCAAATCAACTGGTGGTGAAGGGAGACATCGGTCCCGCACTTTCCGGACCCGTTGCTGTTTGAGGGTCGCCCACGGACTTGCTGGCCCGGGCTGCCTTCTTGGGCTCCACCCTCCCGCCATCTTGTCTTGGTATAGCTGAGCCCAGTGACCCTTGCCTGCGCCCTTCTCACACGGGAGCCCCGGTTCGTCCTGGTACCGACTCATCCGCTGCCCTCCCTGGGAGTACGGGGCTGGAGGCCTCCACTTTGGACGTTGCTGCCTGCCCTGCTGGCCCGGGGGTCGGCTTGCCCAGGCCCGGGCCGCCATTTTGTCGCCTGTGACGCACTACCCTTGTCCCCGACGAGGGCCTTACACCTAATGCCCGCGAGCGGTGGCGCTCGCCTACAGCAACTGACCCTGGGCTTCATCGGGGGCCAAGATGACCGGGAGACGTGGTGCGGCACGGGGAGATCGCACTTTACCGGAAATGCTCGGCAGGTCCCAGCAACTACGCGACAGGGCACAGCCGTCCCCGGGGGCCTCCCGGGCATCGACGGACGCAGCCGTGGGCGAGCCACCAGTCACGAGGTCCTTCATGGAGGACTTGTTCAGCTCCCTCAAGGAGGAATTTCAAACTCTTAAGACCGAAGTGGCTGGAGAGGTCCGGGAAGTGCGCAGGGAAGTCGAAGGCCTGGGCGAGCGGGTCGATGCTGTGGAGACGGCGGCCCAACGTCGCGATGAAGAGATAACTCATCTCCAGCAGGACGTCCTCCGCCTCCGGGAGCAATGTGTCGAGCTCCAGGCCCACTCGGAAGACCTCGAGAACAGGTCCAGGCGGAATAACATCCGAGTGCGAGGTGTTCCATCCGCGGATGAAGGTGCGGACCTAGTGGCCTATCTGCAGGACCTCTTCCGCGACATCTTGGAGGAAGAAGCGGACTTCCCGATCCGCATTGACAGAGCACACAGGGTGGGCCGCCAGCGCCAGTCAACGGCACCCCCGCCTGATATCCTGGCATTCCTGCCGGACTTCCCCCTAAAAGAGCGCATCATGACGGAGGCCCGCAGGAAGCAGCCGCTGACCTTCCGAGAAAGACCTGTGGCGCTCTATCAGGACCTGTCCGCCATCACACTGCAGAAGCGCAGGTCTTTCCGCATCGCTACGGACTTTCTGCGAGAGCATGAGACAGCCTATTCCTGGGGTCACCCCTTCCGTCTTATCTTTCGATGGAATGGGGTGCTGCATCAGCTGCGCTCTTTACAAGATGTCTGTGGAGTATTGGGCCTTACTGCTACGGAGGAGGAAGGGGCTACACCCGCATGGCGGCGCCCCGAGCGGCGGGGCCGGCGGAGATCGAGGAGGCGCCAATCGTCAGCGACGGCGAGTCGTCCAGACTCGCCCACCATCAGAGCGGACATGGAGGAGGCCCTGAGGACTGCGGCCAGGAATTTGCCTGAAGCTACTGGTGTGGCCTTGACGGCCTAACTTTTCTCCGGGGGGAGAGACTCTTAGCTTTACCGATGCTGGGCTGGGGCGGGGGCCTGGGGGGGCGGGGGGGAGGTGTGTGGCTGGACGTCCACTTGACTGTTTTCTGCAGACTCGCCCACTTGGGCTAGACTGAGACTATGGGGTGTTGTTTCCTGGTTTTTTTTGTTTTGGTTGGTTGCCATGGGTTGGTTCTGGGGGGGTTTAACTGTTGGTTTGGTGTGGGGGGGGTCCCGTCCGAAGCTGTCCGAACATATGCGATGCTACCTCTGGCCTTCCCTGCGCCCCTGCCCCGCGTGCCCCCTCCGCTGATCCCTTGCTCGCTGCATAGCGCGTTGGTTCCCTGGAGGCGATGCCGCCCCTGAAAGTAGTGACCCTTAATGTTAAGGGTCTGAATAACCCCGTGAAGCGTAGGGCGATCCTTTCCCTGTTGGAGGGGTCGCAGGCGGATATCTGCCTCCTGCAGGAAACCCATTTACTTTCCAAGGATTGCCATAGGTTGCGCTCTGCCAAGTTCCCTACGCAACTCTTTTCCTCTGCTGCGACTAAGACTGCTGGGGTGGCCATTCTTCTAGCCAGCTCCTTCAGGGGGGAGGTGTTGCATAAACATGCTGAGCAGAAGGGAAGGCTTCTAGTGTATCGCATGCGTTTGGGAGGTGTTGCCTTTACGGTTGGTTCGGTATACAGCCCAAATGACCACCAGGATCGTTTCCTGGAATCTGTGTTGGTGGACGTTACTGCCTCGCCCGATCGCCATATCATCTTGGGGGGAGACCTGAATATGGTCTTCGACTCCGCCCTGGATAGGTCTGCCCAGCGCTTTCCGCAGACAGGGGAGCTTTCTAGAGCGGTACGGGACCAGATTGCGGAGATGGACCTGCATGACCTCTGGCGCACCATGCACCCCACCGATAGGGACTACTCATATTTCTCCCACGCGCACCGCACTTATTCGAGGTTGGATTACCTCTTGGTGAGCGGACCGCTTTGTTCGGCCGCCACGGCGGCAGACATCGGGGTCTTGTCCCTGTCCGACCACGCACCGGTTTCCGGAATCTTTGCTTGGCCGGCGGCCCCCCCCTCTAGAGGGATGTGGCGGCTTCGGGACACGCTTCTCCATAAGAAATCGGTTGTGAAGCGAGTGGAGGAGGTCATCCAGGATTACCTGACCCGCAATAACAACTCTGACACGTCCCTGGCAACGCAGTGGGCAGCTTTGAAAGCGGTCGTCAGGGGGGAGTTTATCTCCATTTCCTCGGCGGAAAACAGGGAACGCCAACGCAAGAGGGAGGAATTGACGGCGCAGGTTAGGGAGCTTGAGCAGGTTCACCGCCGGACAGGGGCCCCTCGTGTTTGGAAGCAGCTGAAGGCGGCACGGAAACTTCTCTCTGCGTTGGACCTAGATCGGGCGGAGTATGCAGCGCTGCGTCTGAAGCATGCCTTTTACACCGGCGGAGACAGGTGCGGTAAGCTTCTGGCCCATAGGCTCAGGGCTGCGCAGCAACGCAATGTGGTGAAGGAGCTGGTGGGAGCGGATGGGATCCCGGTTTCCGGTGACGCGGAGGTGGCAGATTCCTTTCGCTCCTTTTATGAGGCGCTGTACGCTGCAGAGCCTTCCCCACCGGGAGAGGCTGAGGCCTACTTGGAATCCGTGACCCTCCCGGCCCTGGACCCCACCCAGGCGGACCACCTGGAGAGGGACATCCACGTGGAGGAGGTCATCACCGCGATCGCACGGCTAAAGCATGGTAAAGCCCCGGGCCCGGATGGCTATACGGCCTTGTTTTACAAGACCTTCTGTCCCGCTGTCGCGCCTCTCCTGGCTCGCTTGTTCAACTCCTTCTCCGAACCGGGAGCCATTCCACCGGACCTTCTCTCAGCGACTGTGTCGGTTATCCCCAAGCCGGGGAAGGACCGGACCCTGTGCGGCTCGTATCGGCCCATCTCGCTCCTAAATGTGGACCTCAAGCTTTACACGGGAATCTTGGCGGCCAGACTGGGTCTACACCTACCAGGTTTGGTGGAAGCGGACCAGGCCGGTTTTGTACCCGGTAGACAGACGGTCGACAACACGAAGAGGGTGACGCACGTGCTGGAAAAGGCCTCCCGCGTCCCGGGGGAGCGGATGCTGCTATCGGTCGACGCGGAGAAGGCCTTTGATAGGGTTCATTGGCCATATCTCGAGCTGGTTCTTGGGAAACTGGGGATCGGCGAGAAGTTCCGCACTATGGTCTTTAACTGCTATAGGAGACCGTCAGCGTCAGTGCGTGTCAATGGACACAGCTCTAGCAGCTTTGCCATTGAGCGCGGCACGAGACAAGGTTGCCCCCTCTCGCCACTCCTCTTTGCCCTTTATATGGAGCCGTTTGCACAGAGGATTCGCGATAACCCGGACGCTATTGGGGTGAAGATGGGGCAATACACGCATGCTGTCAGCCTATACGCGGACGATGTCTTGCTGACCCTGGATGACCCCAGGCGGTCGCTCCCTGCCTGCGTCCAGGAACTGAACGCTTTTGCCCGCGTGGCGGGCTTTAAAATGAATATGACTAAGTCGTCTGCACTGGATGTGTCACTCTCTGCCGACACCAGGCGGGACCTTCAGAGCCTCTTTCCTCTGCAGTGGTCCTCCTCCACGGTGCCTTACCTGGGAATCTTGCTTGCTCCCTCCCTGCCTGCCATGGTCGCAGCTAACTATTCCTCTCTGGGCAAAAAGATCAAAGAGGAACTCGGCCGGTGGAACAAGGGCCTGCTCTCGTGGCTGGGCCGTATCGCGGCGGTGAAGATGACGATACTGCCTCAGATCCTGTATCTTTTTCGCGCTCTACCTCTCCAGCCCCCTGTGGGTTGGATACGGCAGACGCAGGCAGACATCTCCCGCTTTGTGTGGCAGGGCCGTAAGCCTCGGATGAAGCGGGTCCTCTCCATGCTTGCCCCGGAGGCGGGGGTCTCGGAGTCCCGGACCTCCGGAAGTACTTTCAGGCGGCGCAGCTCCGGTATTTGGTGGAGTGGAGCCGGTGGGAATCGGACAAACACTGGCTCTTTCAAGACCAGGCAGTTGCAGGCCGTACCCTCCAGGAGGTCCCGTTCCTGCGGCGCACTCACCGCCCGCCTAATCTCTATGCCTCCTTTATCACCCGGGTCCCGCTAAGAGTGTGGGACGCGGTGTGTGAGCTTCGTGAGCTCACCACCTTTCCATCGCCGTTCACTCCCATTGCTGGCAATCCAGACTTCACTCCGGGTATGGAGCCGGGAGCCTTTTCCCACTGGGTGAGCGCGGGTTGCAGGGCGCTTTTCCAGATCTACGGGCCGGAGGGCGTGCTCCCCTTCCAGCAGCTCCGACAGGAGTTTGGCCTGACGGAAGGGGACAGACTGCGTTACATGCAAGTCCGCCACTGGGCTCTTCAACCCCCCGTGCGTGACGTCGCTGCCCGTTCGATTACGCCCTATGAGCGATGGTTGGTAACCCGGACCTCGGACGCCAAGCTGATCACTGATCTGTATAAGTTTCTCCAACCCCCGCCGTTTCATTACCATAACCCAGGGAGGGAGCGCTGGCACAGGGAATTGGGCAGGACCCTGAGCCACAAGGAGTGGGACAGGATTGCATATCGGGCGAGGCATTCTGCATACCACACTGGGCTGACGGAAACCTTCACTAAAGTGTCCACCTATTGGTACTACACCCCGGAGCGGCTCTATGAGATGCGCAAAATCGGCGATAGAGGTTGCTGGCGCGGCTGCGGACAGGAGGGCACCCTCATGCACATTCTCTGGGAGTGCCCGGTGCTGTCGGCCTATTGGAAGGAAGTCTTAGATGAGGTGGATAGGCATTTCGAGATCGAGCTTCCGCGCTTCCCCGCGTATGTTTTGCTAGGCCTCCCCAATGACTTGATGTATCCGCTGAAATCACGCAGGGGCAGGCAGATTGCGATTGCGCTAGGCTCCGCCGTTCAGAACATACTTGTACTCTGGCGCACCCCCACTGCCCCCTCTGTCACTGGTTGGCTGCATAGGCTCTGGCAGGTACTGGGCATGGAGAAGATGTCACTAACGGTGGCTGGGAATGTTGACCAGTTTGAGGAGCTTTGGCACCCCTTTTTGGCACTGCTGTCCACGGAATTTCACGAGCTCACGTGTCCACGGTACTTGCGCCTCCTTAGGTTGACGCCGCCGGCGGCTGCGGCGGAGTGAGGGGGTGGATTGGGGGCCGGGGATTGGGGGTGGGTAGAGGGGCTACATGCTTCTAATGCTGACTTTCGGACGGGGATGTTGGGGTATTGTTTTCTTGCTTTTCCTCCTTTGCTTTCTTTCTTCTTCTTTTCTGGGGTCGGGGGGTTGGTGGAACGGTATGCTTCTCTCTCACTGTGTAGCGGAGTACTATTCTGGCTCGGCCTTGCCTAGGGAGTGGGGGTCTACGGGGGGGTCGTTCACAATGCCTTATTGCCTATGTCTTTGCCTTGTTACCCTCTGGGGCTCCCTGCCTCCCTATTTTTCTTCTGACTCGCTGCAACGTTCCGCTTCTTGTACTGTATGTTTGCTTGACCTCCTGCTCCCCTCCCCGTGTTTTTGTGCCTTAATAAAAATACTTTAAACCTAAGAAGTGATCATAAACCATTAGATGATATTTTATCTGGTTCTAAGATAAAAAGAGCAACAGCCAGATTAGCTAAATTGCAACTACATTGTTGGAGTTCAATTTTGTTGTCATGCACATTGCAGGGGGAAAATGTAAAGGTAGATTTTCTGTCCACATTGCCTGTAGAGAATGGAGTAGTGGACAAGAAAGTACAGGAGGAGATTCAGGAATGTATTATTGCCAATGTTGACGACAGAGTGATTTGTCTGGATAGGGATGAGTGGTGCAATATGTTGGAAGCAGATCAGGTGTTGAAACAAGTCATGAAGTTTGTTGTCACTGACTGGCCTGAAGAAAGTTCAGTGGATGAGGGCCTGCAACCATTCTGAAAAGTGGCTGATGAGCTTTCATTAGAATAAAAACTTGTTAGTTAGGAGTGACTAATTGATGCCACTAAAGTGTTCTAGTGAAACAATTTTAGAAACTGCTCACTCTGGGCATTTAGGAATGTCAGTGACAAAATTAAGAGTTAGGCATGATTTTTGGTGGCCCAGAGTGGATCGGGAGATTGAGGTGTTGGTGAGGGAGTGCATGCAATGTTCTTATGGTGACAAACATTTGGTCATATTCACACCTCCTTCCAACCCTGTTTTGTCTCCCGATAAGGCATGTCAGAGAGTTGATGTAGATCTTTTAGGGCCTTTTCTTGTTTTACTCAATAGTATGAAATATTTCATTGTTTTATTAGATCACTGTGGCGGGGTCGCAGAAAGGGGTCGGAGACTGGATCTGGATAAATAAGGCTTTATTTTTGTAAAGGTCCTTTTACTGCGTGAAGTAAGTCTTTCACAGGTATATGCGGCTGGATCCGTTGTAACTGGTGCCCTCTGGGGAGTCTCGGCGTTCTTGCTCTTCTCCCTTCGGCAAATGAGTACTACTCCTCCTCGGTTTCCTCACCGCAGAACATGCAGAAAGAAAATATATAACGGCCGTCAGGACACGATTCTCTTCTTATAATACTCGGAGGGGGGGACCAGGGAGGGATGGGAGCACCGCTGATTACGTGTATTCACACAGTAAAGCTATATACACGAGGTGGGAGGTTCGTGGTTTGTGAGGAGAGCGTGATAGGGGTAACGGGAAAGAGGGGGCTGGAAAGACTATGTACAAAGGGAACACAGGCACTAGCAGTTCGGGGGAGTTATTTTCGAGACGAGTCTCCCCGCCTCCCAACCCAGCCTGCCACCCGCTGCCGTACCTGCTTAAGCCACACTCCTCCTGGAGTATGGCTCGGCGACTCGTGTGGAGATTGGCCTCCTGGCGCTGCAACTCCGTCGGGTAGTTCTCCCCTCGCCTTTCTGCTCCGGTACTCTCCTTCTTCTCCACACGATGCTCGATCTCCGCTACACACTGCAAACTCCTCCTGGGTGATGTCACACGCCGTTCTCTGAACTTCCTCCCTTTTGGCCAATCCAACCAAACGTGCGTCAGCTGGGGGTGTGTCCTCTTCTCCCATATACGCCCAGTTAACGGAGCCTTCCCAGGGCCGGACTGATAATTGCGGGCACCGGGCAATCCCCCGGTAGGCTGGAGGGGGTGGGGGCCGGTTTTGTGGCTGGGGCCGATGTTCGGTCCGTGAAATAACGTGGGTCACACTCATCGGCGGCTGAATTGTAATTGCATTTTTAGCGCACTTGTCATGGTTTCACTCGCTGCAACAAAATACATTTGATTTGATTGCTGAGTGGAGAGTCTGGATACAGGAAGTAATCACTCGTGAGGCGGGCGTGCCGTGCGTGCGTGCGTAAGGCGTCCACTGCTCACATTGCTGCCTGTGCCGCCCGTTAATGGGTGCCAGCCTCATTATGCTGCAGGCAGCGCCCAGACCGAAGTCAGAGCTTTTGCAATTGCACAGTCTTCATTTCAGAGAGATGGCCGGAGACTCGTCATGGCCGTGACTCAATCAGGTCTGTGTTACTTGTACAACTTGTAAATAACATTTAAATGTACAGCTTGACTTCGCCTTTAGAAGCTTTGCTATTGGCTGCTCACGTCACAGGCTGTTGCCACTGCGGGCCGAGCTCTGTCATTATTATAGCACTGGACTTCAAAATATAATTTATTTTACTGCCCTGACTGAGTCTGCCTAACAGCTCGCTGTTTCTGGTCTCCTAAAGCTCTTAAAGAAATCACAGCATATGTTTAGAATAATGTTGCTGCTGGAACAAGATCGGCATTTTGGATAGTAGCGGTTTTCACCCTCCTGAAGCACTACAGAATGTTAATATTCCTGTGGAAAAGAACGTGTACATGTAGATCACTAAAGTGCATTTTATGTGGGTAGGTCAGTGGGTTACCGATTTTGTCACACTTCATAAGTTACAACACTAAATTACAATCCTAATATAGCACAATTACTTATGAACTACACCAAAGGGTCTGTATTAAAAAGTGTGTTTTAAAGGTTAGAACCCAGGGCTACGTTTTCCCTCAGACTTTCATTATCATAATGTTGCTAAAATGTTTAGTTTGGATAGAAATATATTGTTTTAAGTAAAACCAACCACAGTGGAACCTTTTAAATCATATGTTTGTGCTTCTCCAGAACAAACACTCTTAAAATATATTCCTTACTAGTATGGATGAAATGTGATTCTACAACTTGTAATCCTCACTGTTTTATGTAATATTTCATTTAGGCTGATTTACACACGTATGATTGATTGTCTATCTATAATGTGTGCATGATGTAAAGTGCTCTGACACCCATGTACGAGGAGCACTATAAAATAAATGAAAAACATGAAAGAGCGATTAGTGCCCTTCCATTTCAGGTGCTATGTAGCAGTTTCAAGATGCTCTTACAGTTTCTCGCTGTTCATATAGGTGTAACTTCTGATATTTATCTGTCTCCATGGACTTCATTGCTTGATTTTACTCGCGAGAAAGTGTCATTTTTAAGTGTCACACATTGCCTGCACATTGGTCATTGAATATCATTCATAGCTACCTTGAAACTATGAAAATGTCACACATAAGCAATCTCAAACCTTGGTATCTATGCTTCAGAGAGAGTCACAGTAGTCTGACTGTCTGAGTCTGACAGACTGAGACTACTACTCCTCTCTGTCCGTGTCTCCGCTCTGCAGTGCAGCCTGAAGGGAAAAAGCAAAACTGCATTGACCCGGTGCAGACCATGCAGGCAGCCTGCTGCTATGTGGATTTAATAATCAGGAGGAGGTGCCTGCGCCCAGATGCATTGTCTCCTCCTCTGCGCGTTTGCGGGCCACTCTTCAGTTCACCCTTAGGGTGGGGCTGATGGGTGACTAATTGTCATGCCGCATGCGCATTGGGCCTCACGCAATTAAAAGTGCGCGTGACTGCCTGCATCCCAGACGACTGAGACGAGAGGCAGAGGCAACGTGCTCAGGCCTGACCGTGCGGCCATAATTAAATCATTTCTAGCCCCCCCTGTCTGCCGCCAGCAGCAGGTGAGTTTTCCCATCCACTCCAGTCGTCGGCAATGAATGATCATTCATGGTGGGCAGTGGTGGCACTGGGCGGGCATCGCGTGCAGTGGTGGATTTGATTGGTGTTGTGAGCAGGGCAGAGGCACGCGGAGCGAGGTGGCCTGAGTTGCGTGCTCACAGGACCGTCGCAGGTTGTGGCTGCAGGCAATACATCAAAAATTGTAATCATTGAATATGACAAATAATCATCATCATGATAAAAAAAATTGATTTCATGCGCATGGTGCTGGCGTCCGGGCTGCGATTAAAGTAGGAGAACGAAGGTAATGCAGGCTGGCTGCTTCGTTCGTTCTCCTACTTTAATCGTGGCCTACTGTGATTCTAGGCCTCTCGGGGGTTGCCTCAGGCGGCCAACTAAAGTAATACAGGCCCAATTAATTTTTTTGCACATATCATCAGATTGAGGCCTAATCAGATGGTATGTGCAAAAAAACCAAAATGGGGCAAACATTATTTGGGGCCTGGGCGGCCCCCCAGCCTCTCACTCACAAACTGGAGGCTCTGGTGCGGTTGGTCTAGTCTCAAGAGACTCACTCTCTCTGACTCCACTGCGCAGCGCAGAACCGGGACAAATCATTTCCACAGACAGGACGAGGCCATGGCTGTGGAGAGATGTTCCCAGAACAGGAATCATTTTCACAGGCAGGAACAGGCCGAGACTGAGGATATGTGTTCTTGTGACGTGGATAACTTCCATGGTGAGTAGCAAACTAGGTCGGTGGAGAGATGTTCTTCTCTAGTACCAGTTCTACAGTTTCAAGGTAACTTTGGGTACATTCCTTACCTCCACAGTCTCTTCTGAGTTTGGCTCATGGTCCTTTCTTGGCTTGGCTGTAGTGGTAAAGTTGTGACTGTGGTACATGTGTGGATTGATATAGCAAATGCAGTTGTGTTTGTTGTCATTGTGACTGTGTCTTGTGCCTGATATTTGAGTCTGTGTGTGTGTCTGGCTATGTTACGTCTAGGTATGTTAGATGTTGTGACAGTGGTGTCTTTGGCAGTAACAGGTGTGTGCATGCCACAGATGTGTGTTTTGCTGTGATGTGGTCTCTGCTACATCCCTGTACTGTGTGGTGTCTATCACTGTCCGTGCTGCGTGTGTCATCATGACTTATGGGCTTTGTATCACTATAAACCTGTACTGTGTGTTGTGTGACTGTTTTCTGTGCTATGTGTCATTGTGGTTTTTATCTGTATATGTGCTGTATGCTGCAGTGTCACTGTGTGCGTGTTTTATGTCATTGTGTATGTATTGTGTGCCACTGTGTCTTTGCTGTGTGTCACTTTGTTTCCGTGCTGTATGTACGTCTGATTGACAGCACGTGTTTGACTTGTATTCCACTGTGCCATCGTGTGTTGTTTATACATATTAATAGTAAGTAATTTATTAAATCAATTTATGATTGTTTACATCACCAAGTAAAAACATACTCATAAAAATACAAATCCAACAGAAACATTTTACAGCATCATTAATTTCAAAATTACTATACAAAAATAAAAATACATTTTATACTACGTCGTTAATATAAAAAGAGCTATACAAAAAAGACAATTGCAGTAGTTTCCAGCCTACTTAATAGTCATGAGGAGAGTAGTTCGCTTGAGTAGCTAACATTTTACTTACTTACATATTAATATATTTCTTGGGATATAGCTGTATCACTGTTTTTCTGGCTGTGGCGTGTATGTTTGTCTGTCACAGTGTGTACACAGTCTGTCTCTGTGTGATTGCATCCATCTGGATCTTTGTGTCTAGCTACATTGTGTGCTAAAGTGGCACCATGACTGTGTCTGCCTCTGTGTCAGTGTCTAAATACTTGTCTGACAGTTTCCATGTGTAATCAAATGTCTGATTGCCTCTTGTTTGCCTTTCTGCATGTGTGGTTATTTTTGTGTATCTATCTGGTGCTGCCGTCTCTTGATTGTTTAAGGACATTTGAGTGGGATGATAGTGTAGATAAAGAGTATTTGATTGATAGTATTGGCTGATACTCATGTTCTATACAGCTATAGCCACCTTCTTCAGTACAGCCATGGGAACATTCTGTGATACAATAATGCACATTTACTACAGTAGGATAACAGCATGTTTTGCCCTGCAATAATGCCTATTCTGTAGGGCAATAATAGCCATTCTCTGTAGTGAAATGATTACATAGTCTCTAGGACAGTTGTGGCCTCAGTCCTGTAGGAGAGTGATTGCATTAATTCTGTAGTACAGTCATGGGACCATTCTGTGTAAAATAATGAACCTATACCATAGTGCAAAACGTCAATACATTCATGCCCATTCTACAGTGCAATAATAGCCTTATTCTTTAGTGAAATTATGACACTCTGTAGTACAATAGCCTCAATCGGTAGGGTAGCAATGACATACTATAATACACTTATTGCATTTTCTGTACTACAATCATTGCATATTTTGTAGTACAGACGCACAGAGATAGTCATATTTGGGACAAAGATGGCTACATTCAAAAGTACAGCCAAGGGGACATTCTGTACTACATCAATAGGCATATACTGCTGTACCGTAATGACATGTTATTCAGTACATTGATACCCGTTTTGTTATACAATAATATATATTTTATCTAGTTCAACTATTCCCTTATTCTGTAGTGAAAAAATATTGCATTATGTGGAACAACGATGGCGCTTTGGTGTAGTGAGGGTAAAATTATAAGTAAGTTAGTGGTATGTTCTGTAGTGAAATGATGGAAATCTCTCTTTCTCCCTTTCTCTCCTTCCATCTCTCACCTTTCTCTCTCTCTCTCTCCTTTTCTATCTCCCTCTCTCTCTCCTTCCATCTCTACACCTCTCTCGCTGTATCCCTCTCTCTATCCCTCTCTCTTTTTCTATCCTTCTCTCGCTCTCCCACTCTCTCTCTCTCTGTCTCTTTCTCTCTCGCGCCTCCTCTCTCCCCCTCTCTCTCCCTCCCTCTCTCTCCCTCCCTCCCTCTCTCTTTCTTTCTCTCGCCCCCTCTTGCTCCCTCTCCCTTTCTCTCTCTCCCTCTCTTTTTCCCTCCCCCCTTTCTCTATCCCTCTCCCTTTCTCTTTCTCTATCCTCTCTCTCTCTCTCTCTCTCACTCGCTCTTTATTTATCCCTCTCTCCCTCTCAATCTTTCTCTCTATACCTATCCTTCTCTTGCTCTTTTACTCTCTCTCCCTCCCTCTCTATATCCCCATATCTCTCTTGCTTCCTCTCTCACTCTCTATTACTTTCTCTCTCTCTCTTTCTCTCACTCACTCACTCCCTCTCTCTCTCACTCCCTCCTTCTCTTTCTTCCTCTCCCCCTCTCTCTCTCTCCCCATCTCTCTCTCTCCCCCTCCCTCCCTCTCTCTCCCCCTTTCTCTCTCTCTCTATCTCTCCCTATCCCTCTCTAGCTCTCTCACTCTCTGACCCCTCTCTCTCCCTCCGCTCTCACTATCCCTCTCTCTCTCTCTCTCCCTCTCTGTTCCTCTCACTCTCCCTCTCTCTCTCCCTCCCTCTCCGTCCCTCCCCCTCTTTCCATCTCTCTCCCTGTCCTTCTCTCAGTCCTCTCCTTCCTCTAGCTCTCATTCTCTTCCTCTTTTTCTCCCTCTTCTTTTCCCTTTCTCTTCCTGTCTCCCTCTCTCTCTCTCCCCCTTCCTTCCATCCCTCTCTCTCTCCTCCTTCCTTCCCTCCCTCTCTCTCACCCATTCCTTCCCTCCCTCTCTCTCTCCTCCCATCTCTCTTCCCCACTTAAAACATAGCCAGACCTATTGCTGCGGTCAGTGCTTGTTCATGCTCCCAGCGTTTCTATATAATATTTTGTGTCAATGAATGTATCATGCAGACTTTTTAATTTATTTTTCATGAGTGTTCAGACCTCTCGGCGGATCCGCCTGGGGGTTGGAGGAGAGGGGGCAGGGTGCCTCATCACTATTTAGACCTGGTGCTCTTTCAGGTCATCATCTACTATTTACTGTGCTTTGAAAGTTGATACAATTGAATATGTAATGAAAAATGTGCTGTAAAATTCACCATTTTGGTCTGTCTTTTTCCAAAATTTTCTAAAAAAAAAACCCCTAGCAGTGGTCGGGCTTGCTCGCTGCGCTCGCTCGCTACGCGCCAGACGGGGGCTGGTCTGGAAAAATTTGCCAGGGCTGCTTTCAGTTCCCAGTCCGGCCCTGAGCCTTCCTACATTTCTTCATCTTATGTGGTCCATAGTGGGTGCTTGCCCGTACTCCACTAGGTCTGGTTTGGTGGGAGAGAGGGAGGGGTAGCAGAGTCAACAACCCACCATTCTACAGTCGGGGAACTCCCATCCACCCGTCTAGTCTCCTTGTTACACACACTTATCTAGATGGGTGGAAATGAGAGGTGCATCAGTACCAAATAGCTGTGGTGCGATCTTTGCAGGATGTTTTCAGCAGGGAAGATGTTCCTGAGGAACTATTAAAGGACAATGGAGTGCAATTTTTATCTTCCCTTATGGTAATTATTTTGAGCAAGGTGGGTGTGAAACATATACATATGCCACTCTATCATCCCCAAGCCAATGGCAACGTAGATAGGTTCAAAGTACTAGTGGAGTGTATTCAGAGTTCCATTAAAGCTAACATTGAGTGTGAGGGTGCTATCAGAGATTTAGTCTGGGCCTACGGGACAACTCTGCATTCAGTTACAGTTACTCTATCATTTAAGTTGATGAGAAGCATAAAGGTTGTTTCTGCATCAAATACGTTTTGGAAACTCAAGGTGTGTAATGACAAATGTGATGTGTTGCATGAAATGCAGAAGGCAAAGGGTTCGAGTGATGAATTCAATCTTACGAAATGTCAGAGTATGATTGTGCAATGTTATTTTTAAGGATGGGGATTATGTTCCTGTATTGTTGCAAAAAGAAAAGTTCAGGGAACCTATCTATATAATTGACATTAGGGGTTCGACTGTAAAGATATCCAAAGGGTAGTGGGAGAACCTGTCTCACCTTGCCAGAGTGAACAAAAGTATATATGAAACGGAAAAACAAATGAAA
Source organism: Lissotriton vulgaris (assembly GCF_964263255.1). NCBI lineage: Eukaryota > Metazoa > Chordata > Amphibia > Caudata > Salamandridae > Lissotriton > Lissotriton vulgaris. The sequence goes on along the minus strand of NC_141697.1, from coordinate 58,881,864 downwards.
AGTCAAACTGAGAAACTAATGAAAAGTCATGAAGATGTTGTGTTACGAAGAAGTGCAAGGACCAGGAGAATAGCTCGCAAGTTTTATGACAGATTTTGTGTTATTATTTTTTTTCTTTCTTATTTTTTTCTTGCTTTCATTATGTATATAGTTTTTTTATGTTAGTTTCTTCTTATTCATTGTATAAGGGGGAGACCTGTGGTGTCTAGCATTAGTGGTGCATGCATAGGTTAGAATGCAGATGCTGTTCTTTGGAATGTGTTCATGGGGCTGAGGGAGAGAACTTTGATGGCAGTTGGCGCTGGTCTCTTGGGCCCTTTACTTTGTGAACCTGTTGCTGGCTTATTTGAATAAATATAAGTTACATCATCGTCTCGTGCCTGGACTGTGTAACTTTACAGAGGGTTACTTATGATTTTTTCTTTTTATAGAAACATTTTATTTTTATTTAAATGGTTAAAGAGTACAACCAGTTGCTCATCGGGAATACATAGCATATACATGAAAAATCTCAGCCCCCACCCCCAATCCCCAATCTCATCCCACGGATAAACAATCATCTTGCATTATGCTACACCAGGCTTCTCCAACGAGTAGGCTTCCAGCTACATCTAAGTAGCTCTCATCTGTACAGCCAGCCTACTAAATTAAAAGCTTTGTCTTGGTTGAATTAATATTTGTATACCAAAGTTGAAAAGTGCGTAAATGAAATTCAACTGTGTGTTTATCAGGACTCTTAGACTGGTGTTTGAAGAGAAACAATATTACTCATATTATTACCTTGGAACCATGGGCACTGCAGGTAAGGCTGTTTTATATTGTCCTGGTAAGGGCATTCCGAATTGCTAAAGCTTTTTTTACATTACTGCAGGCAACCTTGCCTGATCACCACAGGTAATCTTGATTTATTGTGGCTACTAATGTAATCTTGTCTGATGTGGTCACTATTAAAACACTAATACTAATAATAGCTCGGAATGATTTTCATTTAACATAAATAGCTCTTATTACGGAAAAGGTTGGAGACCCCTGTGCTACACTATCATCATCCATCTAGTCTGTTATATGCCCTCCATTACCTTCTCGTGGTTACGGAGCATTCCCAGTCCGTGTATACTGTCTCTTCCATATTGGCACACCAGTCCGTGCCATCCGTCCATGCCACTATCGAAGGGGCCACAAAAGAGATCCACTGTTTGGCTATATTCCTTTTAGCCACCACCCTGACCAAATCCACTAGTGTTCTGTCTCCTTGTGGGGGCCCTAAATCTTCCAGTATGCCCAGCAGTGGTAATCTCTGATGTGTCTCAATACGTGGGCTAAAGTAGATATGATGGTGCTCCAATACACTTGCATAACTGAACACGACCGTACCATTTGATAGAATTCAACCCAGGTGTCTTGGCATCTACCACATGCTGGGGGAAACTCAGGTTTCCACCTTCCATAGCTGGAGGGGTGTTAGGTATGTCTGATGCAGAAACCTACATTTTATGAGCCGGAGCCTCACCCAGATTGCCAGCACCTGATGAGCCATATAAGTGTCCCGCCAGTCGGTCTCGTCCAGGGCTCCCACCCACCATTCCCATTTTTCCTGTTACGGGATCAGCAGGTAAGGGGAGTGAGATACCAGGGTCTTATAAATCTGTGAGATTCTGACCATCCCTATGGAACCCATAAGCAAGCGGTACTCGGGTGGACTGTACTTGGGACGTCATCCAACTCTCTCTTATATTCCAATTGCGCATGTTGGGCATGAAATATAAAAAAACTGGGAGATGAGCATTTGAAAATCTGCACAGAGTTCTTGAAAAGACTTAATATTGTTTGGGTCCCATACATCTCCCAAGCAAGATATTCCTATAGAATATCAACCCCAGAAACCCTCAAGGGACGTCACTTACGCCAGCCAGTGGCCCTCCCACAAGGGGGTCTTGAGCGTGAATTTGTAGTCCCAGCCTATACATCTCAGCGCTGCCCTCCACACCTGGAAGCCCATCTGAATCAATTCTGGAAGGTTCGCCAGAATGGGTGCCTCATATAGGATCTCCACCACCCGATTTAGTTCAAGGAAGGGAAAACTCTTCTTGGTATGTTGGGTCCCCCCATACTCTATGCAAGCAATCATTTAAGGTCAATAATTGAGCCGCCCAGTAGTAGAGGAAAACGTCCACCATAGGAAGTCCTCCTTCATACACAGAGTGGGCACACTTGCCAAAAGCCACTCTTTGGCCTGTGCGCCCAGATAAAAGGCTGTATCATGGCCACCAGGGAGTCGAACCAGGCCTGTGAAATATGGAGGAGATAATGCTGAAGAACCTAAAATAGCCTTGGAAGGATCATCATTTTAAAGAGCTATTAAACCCATAATGTTTAGGGGCAGCTTGCCCCACCAAGACATATCTTCATATACTTTCCTCGCGACAGGGCCAAGATTGAGACACCAGACAAGTTCTGGATCCCAGAAAATGTCTATGCCAAGATATAAATAACCCAGTTGACATATGGAGATCTCGGTTTGCCAAATTTCATCTTGGCAGTCACCCTGTATGGGCACCAGGAGGGATTTGTCCAAGTTAACCTTCAAACCAGAAGCTGCTCTAAAGGTACTTCGGATACAGATCAGACAGGGCCCCTTCTCAGCAGCCCTGAATGAATGTCCGTCGGAGAGGAAGAGAACTCTCCCAAGAAACCAGTGGAACACATCCAGGCATGGTGGCAAAGCATGATGGTAGTGAAAAATTATTTATTGTATAGCTAATAAAAACCATTACAATATACCAAGTAATAAAACCACTTTCCTTTGCGCACTATATACATAAAATACAGATTATAAAACTACCATTAGTAAAAAAGATAAAAACACAGCTACAGGGGTTTTCCCATGTGAATTAATAATTTATGCAGAGTGGTTTGGATTACAGATTATTAATCAGCCAAAGCAGTTCGCAGTATCAGAGTTCAAAATTCGGGTTCGTATTGACTTTTAGGGACATTTTCAAAGTTGATAACATATTTAATAATTCGACAGATGAATTGAGGATCCTCTGAGTCCAGCACATTTAATATCGCTGAGCGGCATGTGTGAATACCTTTTGCATTAAACTTTTCCCTAAGTAAACTCCGACGATCATGCTCCAGCATTGGGCAAATGCAAATCAGGTGGATCATGTCTTACACTACAGCGCCACATAGGTTGATGTTAGTGGATGTGAGCCTGACCAAGAAACCCACTGCATATGAGCTGCATTTCAGAATCTCCTTTGAAACATCCAAGCCCTGGGTACTTGCAAACATATCCCCAGGGGCCGCAAAGTATCCCTGAGAGCCGCACCAATGCCTGCAGGGCAAGGATCGGTGTGGTGATAGGTGGGTGTAGGGGGGCTTAAAACAGATGCATGGTGTCTGGACAACAAACCGAGCCTTCACGCGACGTCTGTCTGCCACCAACGCTCTATTTGCATGCACCAAGAATTAAAGTCAAAGCAACGCACATGCATGTTAATAAAATACACTTTTTTGAGGTTTGCAGAGAGTTTATCATGTTTTTACATGGTTAGTGCAAGATGTATTTAAAACTGAAGGTGTCCCTAAAGATAAGTTGTCAAAGACACCTTTTCCATTACTTCAGTTAACGTGTAAATAAAGGAAACCCATTTCTTTCACAGTTTTCTGAATGTTTGTGTTTTGTCAAGTGATCAGCAATCCAGTGCTGCTTTTCACCAGGGGCAACAATTAAAGGTCAGGAGGGCCGCGTGCATGCCCCCAGGCCGTACTTTGAGTATCCCTCATCCAAGCATTAACTGACCAATTTGGTGAACTGCTTTTTCAAGTGCTTTGGTAGGTTAACAACAGCCAGTTTGGCAAATTCCCACAAGGCAGGAAAATAGCGGCTTAGTAGGTATATGGTATTTGACATACGGAGTGAAGCTGCCTAACACAGAAACAATCTAGCCCATGGTGACCAGGCGCTTAGACTCTGTCTGGGGTGGGGGAGGGAGGAAGGGAAGGCACTGGGCTTCAGTTTAGAAGACGAAGCCTCAACCACCAGGCTCTCGGCTATGGATTCGAGAACAAGATTTTTGGGCCACCCGGCGTATGGCAATTTGTATGTGTATTTCCGGTCCCAAAAATGGCTTTTTCCAGGCAGCTTACACAGGTTTCAATAGAGCCTTGTTAAATGGAGAAAAATCATACTGCAACTGAGGATGTAGACTGCAAAAGTTTCCTCAACATATTAGACTTTTGTTCCTTGGAGGGCAAAATCAATTCTAGAGTTTCTGCAGCTTTACAAACTGCTGTGGTAAGGGAGGATAATTCCTTTGATCGAGGCTCACCAGGGTAAGGAGAGGCATCTAGACCACTGGCACTTTGTAGGCCAAGATAGCGGCCTGCATCAGTCTAAGTAGGCGAAAGCAGATTGCTGGTCTAAAAATCATAATTTTCCATGTGACAATAATCTTTATGAGGAATGATATTGCTTTTACCCCATTTCTGCTAATAACACCCAGAGATCTTCTAATATATATTCATCTTGCTTTAATACAAGGGTAGGGAGGCTGGGCTCCTCTGTCATATATCAAGACAGCTCCTTTTATGATTTACGAACTACTTGCTATGCTGACCGTATTTGTGTTATGCATTTTCCTACTGGTTGTGGCACGTATACTGCATACTAGAACACGTTGAAAACTTTTTTCGAGTCTCTGTCAGATTTTATTGTGGAAAAGTACAAGACAGTGAGTGAAAGGGTGTGTCTTGCAACCCTGATTACTGAGAGAATAGGAAGTGTTGTGTTCTGGGGTGTCTAATCACTTGTTCCCTTGTGAGTGAGTAGGAGGGTAAGTGTGACACTGTAGCTAGCCAGTCTCAGGCTCATGGGTGCTAAGGTGGTAGGATAACTCAGTACCTGCCTACTAAGGTCCCATAATCCCAAGTATAGTTCTGTGATTTTGCAGCATCCTCACAACATGGTGCCACCAATGTTTGGTCTGGTCTGGTACTTATTCACAAGACCCCTGAGTAGTACGTGTGCTTGTCCACGATGACCTCTAACCGGTTCCCGGACACATCCGTGGTGGAAGGGCTTTGCCTCCTCAGTTTGCAGGATTCATCTATTGCTGTAGGTTTTTAAAGCTTGAATTCTAAAAGGTTTATGACCTGTTTTGTGCTACCATTTAGTCCCCTTTTGCAATATATAATGGCACAACCAATCGCGATTCTGGCCCATTAAGATGGGGCAGTTACACATCATTTGTTATAGCATGTTATAGCATGGGATCCCAAATGTGGGGTCTCCAGTTGCCTCTGTGGTCGAGGTGGCTCCTGCATACCGCTTCGAGGTCTTCTATTCCTGGGTTACATATCCCGCAGTTGATGCGAATGATAATTTCTTTCATGCTTATGTTTATTCGGTTGCTGGTGCACTGGCAGCATATCATCCTTATAAGGTGATTGAAGTTCCTCTTACGTCCTGGGAGCACCAAATTTGGTTTAATGGCGCCCTTCCCTATCCTATCTTATTTGTTCGTATGAGCCCCTTAAGTATTGATGGGGCACATGACCGGTATTAGCTGGTTTTACGCCACATCCTAACTATCTTAATGCTAATGTGGCGGAAGAACGCTTACTATATGCTCAAGTGGTTCTTCTCTATAGACACTTGATCCATATCATTTCTCATGCTTTTCTTTTTTTTTTGGGGGGGTGGGAAACCTTTATTGTTACTTCAACCAGTTACAAATATGGGCCTACAACCACCAGGGCCGGCCGCTAATCAGTTTCATCACAACAAGTCAGTTAGGACACGACTCGGCAGCCCGGGAAGCGAAAGTACCATAAATTTGGTTAAAACTGGCTATTAAGCATACCATGCGAATGACAGGATTCTAAAGGCTCCATATTACAATATAAAAATAGAAGGATCAGGTGCCATAAAATATCACAGAGTCGCAGAAAGGGCGGGCAAAATAGTAGGATTTCCACAGTTAGATCGATCTCATTTAGGACAGTGGCGCTAAGGCATACAATTCAGGATAAACAAGCATACAATCACAATTCGCACCAGTTAAGCGCCCGCCCAATGATACTGAAATACAGCGAAAAGTATAGGCACAGATAAGAAAAATCGATAATTGACAGAAGAGTGGACCCACTACGCTGACCCGAAAAAGGAAGAAGCGAAAGAAAAGGCAAAAGGAAGGATACGAAAGAGAAAAAAGGCCATAGAAACAATAAAGGCAAAACAAAAAATCCCCTCTCCTAACCCCCCACCCTGCACCCCTGCAGATGACTACGGCCTACCCCCCTAGCAGTGTGCCTGTCGCCCCAAATAACTGAAACCCAAAATATAGGAAGAACAAAGAGAAATAAAGAAGAACTAAACCCCTACACTAAAAGTAGAAATGGAGGAGGGCTTTATCGTACGCATTCCCGGTCTCCCCCCACCGCCTTAACAAAGAATCCCCCACAAAGCTGACACAATCGAGCAGAACACAAAAGAAAATTACACCGGAGGAAACTATAAACCCCGCCCGGTCTCCGTTAACCTAGTGAAGCAATCCCGTTACCGATGAAACCACAGTGTGAAACCCAAAACAACAGTCTCAGCCTTGACCCCGTCGATCAAATTTGCTGATTCCCTCCGATAAGTAGAGCCCCATCGTCAAATTGTCAAAATATACACAGAAGTTGCCGAAATACAGTCTGTTAGATGGAGAAAGGATGGCAAATCCCAAAGTGGATGGCTGGTTCCAATGATGCCCCTCCCCGACTCCAAGGCCAGACACTGTCCCATCCGCCATCTTGATGGACCAGCTGGGAAGGGGGTGCGACAAAATCCAACACAGTTCACAGTTCCGATCAAAAGTTTCCAGAGTGGGAACAGCAGTCAAGTGTTCCGCTGGTAGCGAAACCAAAGATTCCGACCATATAGTCGATACGCAGATCTCAGCATGTTCAATCAGTTCCACTTCTGTAGGGGCAGGCACAGCTCCATGCACCGGGTCTGAATGCACCACTGGGGTGTCTGTCAGGAGTAGAGCTGGCCGCTGGGTCCCGGGCAACGAGTCAGGGTCCGGTCCCGATCTTCTAATTCCATCCGCTGCCGACATCAGTTTCCAGACCTGGGCATCCATAGTCACCTGAAGTGCCTCGAGGGCTGCCAGCACTAACCGCAATGACAGGCCGCACTTAGCCCGCTCCGCCCGGTTTCGCATAACATCAGGCATAGTGATCCCCTCGGAGAGTCGCCCTCCCCGGGGGAAGAGTAGTCGGAGCAGAAATGAACCGTGAGGGACAGATTGTCAACATGCGTTCGTGCGCGCCAAGTCTCCAACCCAAAGGCACCGGCGATGCATACGCTAGGCCTCCGGGTCCGGGTCCCCCGCCACACCGCCTCGGGCGTCCCTCGTCTCCTCACCTTCGATACGAGACCAGGCAGCAGATCGGCAGCAAAGCAATCCAAAAAATGTCGAAAGTTCCATGGACCGGACCCTGCCGCCCTCACCGGTCCGTTGTTGTTCAACTAGGACCCGGCTGGACCAGCACTCGAGACCCCGGCTTCCAGACTGGGTTAGGCCTCAAGTCAAACCTCGACATTACTCCACTCCACAATGTCGGAAAAGTCTTGGGATTGCTCCATCGGACTGCAGATTAGTTCATAGACACGGATATGGGGCGGAATATCAGGAAAGATGACAGGATCTTCGAGCGAAAGACGGAGGTCAGCGGAGCCGGGAGACTATCTTGCTTGCTGTCGTAGCTCCTCCCCCTCCCGTGCTTTTCTTGTAGCTCTGCCTGGAGCAGCACCCTCATTATAGATACAAGGCGGAGGCCTTGAAAGTAGCCCAATGGTATGGCCCTTGGTAAGGACCTTCCAGTTTGGATGGCTCAGAAGATTGAACAGCTTGATGCTGTTTTTACACACACTGGTCCTCTGGAGAAACACAGGGTCCTTACTATGTGTTTACCGGGAGGTCTGATTCCTCCATTAGAGGACTGCAACACCTGGGGAGCAGTGTTTGCCTCAGTGTATACACTTTGTTTGGGCAACCCTTCCTTGAGCATTCTTCAGAGCATTCTAAAACAAGTGCAGAATGAACACAGGGATGGTCCAGGCCTGGATTTGGCGATCAAGTTAGTGGGTATTTTTACCTTGCTGCGGTGGCAGGCATTGATCGGGAGCGTGAGTTGCCAAATATTATTGCTGATGATTATACATTGTTGGGCCGCAATAATGTAGGAGTCAGGCCAGCTACCCAAACTCAGGGTAAACCCCCTCCTGACAAGGAGGGATGTACGGTCTTTCCAAAGAAGTCATGGGACAAAAATAAGCAGCAACAGAAGGCTAGGTCTCCTGCTGGTTCAGCACAACCTGACGCTTCTGAATGTAGATTTGATTTATGTGATCGTTCTAAAATTAAGACACCTGAGAGGTTCCAGGTTCCTGATCCTCGTTCGCCTAATTTTTTTCAGGATGACAGGATTGCCGACTAGGCGAGTCCACGCAAGTGAGACACGCAGCAACAGTTTGACGTGAAAGTCAAACGGGAGGAACCACCTCCATATGGTGCCGAGTTTCAGAAGAAAAAAGTTGCTGCCTTGACAGTGAAATATACCCCAGACGGTGAGAACCCTCCTCCTGGACAGGAGTTAGGCGGTGACTCTCCTCGACAGAGAGGCGGAAGTTACCGTTGTGCACCAGACGCTGTACTAGTTTCTGGAGGCGAAAGCAACTGACACTTTCAAAACTGTTGAAACCGCAGACACCTGTGTAGCTACCCCGGATAGACTTTATCATGTAGGCCTTCAGATTAAGGGTGATATTAAATGCACTATAAATGCAGTTTTCGGTGACAACCTGACGTCTTTCTATGACATTTTACTGGATGAGGTTGATTGACATACCCCATTTGTCCTCACTTCTCCTCAGGCAAGGAAATAATACTTACTCCTTTTTCACAGTATGTCCCTTGTGAGGCTAAGCATGCTTATGCTTCAGGGTGGGCCCTAGCCTTAGCTCCTGCTTTATATTGCAATCAGACTGGTTGGGGAGAGGATTCTCCTTTGCATGTTATTGCACTACGGTCTACTCCGTAGCCTCAACCTTAATATCCCATTAAACGTGTTGCTAAAGCGTCCGTTAGTGACATTCTCACTCAATTAGAATATCAGGGTGTTATTGAGTCCTATGTCTCTTCGATGAATAATCCTCTTTTTCCGATATTGAAACCAGACGGTTCGTATCGTATTGTTCTGGATTATAGACATTTGAATAGTCATGTGTGTACCTTTGCATACAGAACACCCACAGTACAGCATTAGTCAATAATATTGCACATAAAAAATGTAAAACTACTTTGGACATTTTGAATGTTTTTTTCAGTTACACTTTGGCTCTGGAGAGCAGGGACCTGACCGCATTCAGCTCTCTTGGCAATCAGAAGCGCTATGTCAGCCTTCCGTAGTGGGTCCGCCCACCCAGAGATCTTCGAGGGAGATTATTAAGAGCACGTTGAACCCCATACAGGTGAGTTAACCAGCCACAACCCGTACCTACTACCCTTGCTCTTAAAGATTGCTTTAAGTCATTGTTCATCCGCTCCATAACAGAGTTGCCTTCGGGCCTATATGGAGACAAGAAATGCACCTGCACCCCCACGGACTTAATCGGATCACGGTAAGCCGTAGAGGCAAAAGATGGTCCCTGGTCTGAATGGAAGGTGCCACAGGCAAAAGTCCCTACAAAGACATGCAAATCAGTTATAACAGTACGAGAATCAGACCAGCGTTGTGGCCAAACCCAGAGGAACCTAGTTCATGAATCCACTGCAACCAAAAATATATTTGAAAGCATTATCGGATGTTAAGGGACCACAATGATCAAGATAAATACACCTAACGGATGATTTAAAATGAAAAGATGAGTCTGCATTGGGAATGACACAGTAGAACTCTTGATTTGTTGACAAATGTCACATGAAAGCACATATTTGTGAGTCTGTTGGTAGAAACCGCACCCCCAATATCATTGCTGTAAAAGAGAAACTGTAGACGACACTCCTCCATGAGCAGAAGCCATGCCTTCATGGGTGGCCACAATGAGCAAAAGTCTGCAGTCATTGTTGGGAATCAAACGATCACCATCCATAGGAATAGTGACAAAGGGTACTTTGTCAGTAGTTATCTGATATGTAAAGCATGAAGGGAAACCTTGCAGAAATGGAGTACCCTCCCTTGGGGCGGCAATAGCCACCAAAATGTCATCATAAATCTTAGTCATGGACCTTGTAACAGCTGCTATTGTTACTGTGGCTACTGCAGATTTGGCTGCTTCATCAGCCAGAGTTACCGACAGTGTGCGCTCCCGCAAGCTGATGTCCTAATGTATGGATAACATGTGTAAGTAGCAAACAATGTTAAAGAGCGGCCACCCAGACCAAGAGCATTTTGTGCTTTATTGCTCCACCTTTAGAATACCCAAAATCATTTTGTTTCTATAAAAAATAATTGTCATTAAAAGATTATACACAGTAAAAAAAAGTTGCTCTCAACAAGTGTAGGCAACTCAGAAATTCAAATGCTAAAAGTAGAGCTCATAACTCAGCCAACTGTGCTGTGCAATCCCCAAGGGACTGTGTGTGAACCAACGAAGACTGAAATGCAACATTCACAATTGTACCTGCTATCATTGAACAGGCTGCAGAATAATCTTGTTTAGAACCAATGGCCGGCTATGCGGGACCATCAGTGTAAATGATACATTTATACTGATCTAGAGGAAGAACCAAAGAAGGAAGATGATGAACATCTTCATATCGAAGAATGTCTTGTGTTTGTAAAGAAGGATCAAAAACAAAGTTGACATCAGCCAATGTCAAGGATGAAGCCCATTGTATCCAATGAGGATGTAGAGCTTTAGAGTTTGGTATGCTAGCTTGTGAGACTTCCTCCAAAGCAGGCACTGGGGAAATGACAAAAATGTGTTTACCCTGAGCCAGAGGACTAGACTTCAGAATCATCATCTGCACAGCTGTTAATATTTTACCAGTCAAAGAAAAAACGTAACTCTGCCTGTGTATACAGATGCAATTTATATGCAAAAGGAACTGTGCCCTCTCATTGAAAGTAACATAAGTGAAACCGATTGCTCCTGGTACAATCTGCATGACCAAATTGGTAGTATTCACTCTAGTTTGTAAGTATTGCGTTGCTAGCAAATCAGACTTCAAAGATCGCAGTACAGCAGTGTGTTCCAAGAGCCAATTGGAAGAAGAAACTGAAGGCTGTTTCAAGGTGTCAGTCCTTGGTCTTAAGGGCACCTGAACTGTGATTTTACCTCCACTATCAGGATCCAAAGACATTCGCTTTATTTCAATTGAACATGTCAAGCTACACCATGTGGCCGATACTCAATAGTATGCCTACAAGCATCCCACGTCGGGATGTTTCAGTACAACCTATGAACTCTGTTTGTTCTGATTCTCCCCAGCTGCCAGGAGGGGAGACCGAGTCTTCAGGTAACCAGTTATCGGTTTTACCTTCTACATATTCTACCATGGAAATTCCTTATGCTTTCCAGCCTGTTGAACCCAGAGCGACAGAACGTGATTCAAGTCCAAGTCCTGAACAGACACAGTTCTTTCAGCTAAGTTCCACTGGTTACTATATAGATCAAGATCATTTTTCATCAGACAGTTCTTCATTGTCTTCGGTTATCTCACCACTGCCTGCATGGATCTGTGGATTCATCGCTTGGTTAAAACGCACTTATCTGGTCCACCTTGGACTTATATCTGGATCGTTTTTTCAATAGTTTTCCTCTTCATGTGGATTGGATTTGTGACAGTGTTCTTCTTGTTGATTAATGGCCACGACCTCCCTGAAAGCTCTGCAGTGGAACTAGTCGACGGAGTATTGGCCCCACCTTCATCTTACATAAAATGAAAAGAGAGCAAACCCTTGTTAACATTTCAGCAGTCCCAATTGCTGATGGCATTGTGTGAGATAAAGTGCTATTTGATGTATATGGATCTACGGAAACCCTACAGATACCATATGTCTACTGTGTTTCTCTGGATGATGCTTATACCTGGTCTGCATTCAGATAATTGGGATGTTGGTGCTGTGAATTCTTTGTTTTCTGATTTGCAATATTACACTGTCTTTGATACAGAAAATGTATATCTGAATTCAGCTATTTGTGCTGATTTATTTTGTTGTCAACATTATTGGCATCACTTTATACACAATGGGAACATTGCCCTACTCCATCTAAGGGTTTTGAAATACAAAAACGTAAGTATATATTTTTCAACGTTTACAGCCTTTCTGACCATGCCTCATATTACTTCAAATTAAACATCCCTACATCAAACAGATACATGCTTACCGAAACTCATTTAGTTTATTCCTTGTCTTTAATTGCTGATTTGGCCTTGAAAGGTTATGAATATTGGAGGAAGAATGTTGAGTTGAAATCTGTATCGGCCACTAAGTTCTGTCAAGCGCAGGGTGCTGAGTCCTTGCACTGTGCTTGTTTGATACCCACTCAGATAATATTACTTAACCTAACGGTCCAGCAAACTACTTGTTTGGGATTGGCTACAGCTAAAAATATGAATACTCTTACCATTCCATCCCCGGCCCTTTATGAGACATGGCACACTTATACCAACTACACTGCAGATCAGCAAAATGATATGCTAAAAAATTGTACCTTTAATTCTTCTAAGATAAATCTACATGGGTGAGTTTTATGGCCAACAGACACGAAAGCTTGTCATTTACACATTTATGAATACTGCCAGTGGGTTTACACTACATAGACCAGATCCACGCTACCCACATTCTCTCAATTCCAATACAGATACCACATATTTTGTTGGTAAATTGTGTCAACAATGGTTGGAACATTTCACATAGTCTTCTGTAAAACAACATCTTTCCCTTTTATCTGGAGACATAGACCTTTCTGACTTCCTTCTAGGCCCAAAGTCTCCTCGTGCAAAATGTTTTGTTTATGCAGCCTCTAATGAATTTTGGAAATTGTCACAAATGGAAGCTGCTGTGCGCCTACGCTAAATTAATCATTATAATTTGGATAAAGTTCTTGGCGTTGTTGACAACAGTATATTCACTTTAGATAACATTGTATCTTCTGTTATTGATATTGTTCATAATGAAATGCCTTCATCGTATCATGGTCAGAATCAACTTCGATCTGTTATGTAATTTTGGTGGGCACTCCAAACACTTAAAAATGGGAGCGTACCATGGGATTACCTGAATACATCAGATTATTTTTACCTTTTAATTTGATGGACAAACAAAAGTTAATGGCCAAGAAATACGCTGCATACACTATGCCCAATCTTGAAAAACTAGAACAATTACTATTCACTGTGGCAGAGACAGATTCAGCGGTATGGTTAATACATAGAGTTATTTCATTGCCAATCTCACTGTTTCAATTCTCTACTTGCATGAAACGTTATCTGGTAGGTAGATATGAACTGTTTGGGAGCAGTTTCATACATGAGCTATGGTCCTTGCATTTTACATTTCATTGTCAGCGTGCTGAGAAAGAGGTTTTCTTACAGGGGAGGAATGTGATTCTACTATCGGACATTCCCTTGTGTGCCAGCAGGTAAAACTTCACGGCGCTTGCAATGTTTCAGCCCCTAATTTGGCTTATTTTCCAAAAAGAAACCCTTGTTCCCACTATTATTCCAACTCTCACATTGCTTTTTAATGGCAGTTAACGCAACCTTAATAATCAGAACTGCTGCGGTTTGTGGGCAGGCATCCAGTACGTAGTAACGGTTTCACAATGAGTTACTTGCTGCAACAATGTCCTGTTCGCCACCCCCCACATGGGAGTGTAGATAGTTCGCTGTGGCCTTCCATACCAACTTTGAAAACAGATTTCAATTAGTTAAGCAGACTCAAAACACCTTTATTTAACAAGAAGTGGCTCTCACATCAGCTCGTGAGATTTTCAAATTGCAGGTGGCTGGAACATCCAGTGAAATACAATCATTGTTGAACACAAATCTCCCCCTTACATTTTGGGGACTTAATCCACCAAATATTTAATGCATCTGATACAAAAGGCCTCGCCCATTTTTTTTTAATTGTGGGATCTGACCTCGTGACCTCTTTTCAAACTATTTTTGGAGTAATCCCTGCCTTTATTCATTGTATTTTTTCCAGCGTATTTGGAGGGTTCCCTCTGCTGCTCCTCCTGGTTTGTGGTGTTCTTGTTCTGTTACTAATGTTCTGCAATGGCTGCTTCATCTGTGGCTCTACCAGCCCGGGAACAACTGCAGTTGTATCGTGGTCGGATGCAACAGCTTTTTGGTTTGATGCCATTGGAAGCTCTAGATGTCGATTTTTGGCTCACCTTCCATTTTGCGTACTTCACCTGTGTGCAAACTGTGTTTTACTGTGTTCGGTGTCCCCTTCAGTGGGCCATCGATATCTGCCTAGCTACCTCGTCACACGCTGCCCTTGATTTTGAACTGTTGATGGCTTCGTTGATGTTCCATAATCAGGACTGTTCTTTGGGTATGCGGCTTGTGTACAATCCATGCCTGGGGCCACCGGCTGATGCGAGTCCCTGTGCCCATGCTCAGCACCTCCTGGATCTGAGTTTCATCGAAATCGACACAGGTTCACCGGGGATGCTCCTAACGACAACTGGATATGAGGAGCAGGTCTGTTTATTTGAATTGCTTAATTGGATGGCAACGTTTTTCACTATGGAAGGTTCGGAGACCTTGTTGGAGCTTAAAGCATTCCATTTGGCAAACTATATATTGGGCCCTGCAGATGCGCTGTAATTGGACATATGTTTGCGAACAACACTTTTTTCCCAGCCTTTTCCTCTCTCTATATTGGCCATGTTTTTGCATTGGACGCTTGCCAGAGATGCTTTGGTTCTGCTTACCTCTGACTTCTGCCACCACTTGGTGCTACTGTCCTGACCTAAGGGAGGGTGTTACATGGCCCATTTGGGCATTGACATCTTCTCTATGGGAGCATGAGCACGTTGATGACTGTCTGCTGCTTTACGCACGTTAATATATGAATTTAGTTTGCTTGTGCTACATTGAAACTTTCACATAGAAAATGCTGTTGTTTTTGCACTTTACTCATTCCTGGGATTTAGTCTGAACATTGTGAACAAGGTTGAACAATGCCCCTTGTTATTCTGTTCTGGTCAGGCCCTTGCACCTAGACAAAACATGCAGACGCAGTTGTTGTTTGGCAACACATACTTTGGTCATCTGAGGGAACACAGATAGGCAACACGGATCCTTGGAAAGAGACGTTTCTATGGAGAAGAGCGTGACAGCGCCTGTGATGTAGATCTACTACCTATAGTCTGATAATAAAACCCAGAGATCTTCTAATATATACTCATCTTGCTTTTATACAAGGGAAGGGAGGTTGGTTCCTCTGTCGTATATCCTGACAGCTCCTTTTATGATTTATGGACTACTTGCTATGTTGACCGTATTTGTGTTAGGTATTTTCCTACTGGTTGTAGTATGTATACTGCATAGTAGAGCACGTTAGTTAAAATAAACATTTTACATTTTTTTCTTCTGTCTGTCAGGTTTTATTGTGGACGGTTACAAGAGAGTGAGCAAAAGGGTGCGTCTTGCAACTGCAATTCCTGAGAGAGTTGGGAGTTCTATGTTATGGGGTGTCTAAACACTTGTTCCTCTGTGAGTGAGTAGAAGGGCAAGTGAGACACTATAGCTAGTAGTTCCTGGGTTCATGGGTACTACGGAGGTGGGATAGCTCCGTCCCTGCCTACTAAGGTCTCATAATCCCAAACATAGTACTGTGATTTCGCAGAATCCCTGCAACCCATGGACTACTTATATCAACATTTTGCCCACTGGGTCCTGGACCTCACGTATATATGCAGGAAAAATGCTCAACCCATGCATCTGCTGCTATATTATTGTCAAATTCTAGTGAGCCCTCTGCATTCCCTCTGGCCACTAAATTCTAAAAACGGTTTGATTTTTATCTTTGGAGGCTTTAAAGAGTTGGACTCACCTCCTATTATCCCATTCCCTTTTGGCCTTGCTTAGGACCTTTTTGTTTTTGGTTCTCCTACCTCTGGTTTCCTCCTTATTTTTAGTTTTTATTGCTTTAAATGAAGCAGTTTTTTTTATACTGACTATCAAGCCAAGATGTAACACTCTTCGTATGGCCCTGATACCTCGGTGCCAATTCTTGAATAGGATTTGATATACCTCACCTATCTTTAACTGGACAGCCTCTGCAATCAAGTCCAGATTTAAGTTACAGAGTTTCACAAGAGACTGTTCCACATGGGAGTAAATGGACCTCACTGCTTGGTCTGATTGTGACTCTGTGCGCCAACGAATCCTCCGTTTATTTATGAGTCAGGAGGCACCTATCGTACAACGGGCTAGTGGAGGTACCGGACCAACTCCAGAGGATTATGATCACTATCATGTCTAATGTTCACACTCATATCCTTGACCAAGGGCCACATCCTACCATCTACTAAAAAATTGTAGATTAAGCTTGACCCGTTGAGACCATAAAAAGTATGCCTGCCCACTCTATTGGACCTAGTCCTCCCCTTGCAGGCTCGTAAAATATGGTTTAACACCAATGCATTTAATTAGATTGCCGGAGGGGACCATTTCCTAATTGCATAGATGGTCAGATCAGGAATGGACCAAATTCTGTCGTCTACCAAAAAATTGTCCATGTGAATGTGATCTAAGGGTTCAAACTGACAGTTTAAGCCTCCCCACACTATTTATAAAACGCCTGGATTGAGTTTGTTCATATGAGAGGTAAGCTGGCTAACAGCTAAGGATTATTTTTTAGTTCCTATAGGTCTCAAATAAAGATTGTAAATACAAAGAGTAATTCCTCTGGTTTTAGATAACCTCACACCCCACCACCTTAAAATTAAGATGTGTGCCTACCCAGATCATCAAAACACCCCGGCCTTTGGACACTGCCTCAACACTGAAGGTAGCATAGCCTCCTCTATTTATTTGTGACATAAGCCATGTGTCCTGGAAGAGGAAGAAATCCGATTGGTTTATAAAAGTGCCACAATCTTGATTTTCAAGTTTTTTGCCCAGACAGCAACATTCAAGGAGATCACGTTAAGAGAAGAGAGTTCCCTTTTTGTTGTATTAATCCTGTCTGGCTCTTGTTTATGATAGTCATTTTATTAACCCCTTGCGTGCTTATGACGAGCTCAGCTCGTCATGAGGCACAGTGGAGCTGTGCTCATGACGAGCTGAGCTCGTCATAACGGCAGCAGACGATCCACGTGAGGCTAATTCCTCGCCTGTGCCGGCGTTCTACGAGAGTGGACGGAGTCGTGACGAGCACAGCTCCACTGTGCAGCATGACAAGCTGGTCTCATCACGAGCACCGCGCCGCCGCGCTCGGCCCCCCCGAACACCACGGGGGAATTAGCCCAGCGTGGAAGGGGTTAATTCTACTCACTTGGACACATTCGTTGGTGAAGGGGAGAAAGGTTTCTGGGCTCTGTTCCCCAGAAAAATGATGATAATATGCCCCTAATGGGCAGCTCGATATCACCCACTGCCCCCTCCCCATATATACCAGGCAAAATGTCCTGGTTTTCAGATTGAAGAACTGGGGTGTCTGTCCTAGGCGTTCATTAAAGGAGAAGGCTATACACTGAGTATCCTTTTCAGACACTAATACTGAATGCGGAACCCGTTAACTTCTTAAGTCCTGTTATGGATGCTCTCTGATCTAGTTACCACCAAAACATTTCTCACCAATGCACTGTGTACTACATCATTAAGTCAGTCAACATGATCCAATGGTGCAAACCCATTATTTACTGGCACATTAAACTGAATACCACCTAACGAAGGTTGCTGAGTGGAAAGTTCAGCAGGAGGTGTGTAATTGTTGTTCAAAATTAAATCTTTGCCCCCCAGGAAGCCAATAGGAGGTTTATAAAAGCACCCCATCACAAGAAGTATTAAATCAGTGCCCCTTGTCTGTTGGAAATTAAAACTGATTAACAATTTGTGGGCCATAGCAGGGTTCCAAAAGTCGATGATTACTCAGTTACCTGGGCGGTCTTTTATTCCCCTGCCAATCCACCTTACTCGAAGGGTAAAAATTATGCTTTTGGTTTTTGATACTGGATAGTTCCTAAACTTTCCCTTCTGCCAATTTAGGCACTTGTTCTTCAAATCCATAGTAGACTCGATCTGGCCATCTCTCAATGGTGGAACTCCTGCCATCACCACCACAAAAGGGTATGCTGCTGGTGGTAAATTAATTGTTGGAAGGTTCCTTGGTTCTTTTTGGTGGTGCATCCCTCCCCTGTTTTCTTTTTTACTCCCACGGTAGTTAGGGTTCCCTGGGATAAAAATAGATACATACTTGGTAGAACTTTATTTCTCCAGACCGTTAGTCTTAGTTGGCAAATTGTTAAATGACCCGATGTTTTTACTGGTGGTAGTATTTCCATGCTTCTCCTGTCTTTGCTGCATGGAAGTTAGATCAGTCATTGGCCCCTGGGAAGTAGGCGCTGAATTCATAGGAATCAAGGCCTTGTTAAGGCACTGTTTGGGAGTTGTTTTGATAAATTTATTAATCTCCTTCAGTTTGGCTGTTATAGGATACAGGCGTTCCAATAAAATGCCTTTACCTGGTCAATTAATGATTCCATGAAATTGTCTAGCCACTGGAGCTTTGAACTAGTTGCAGGGGCCTCCTTGTTGCTCCAATTATAAGCAAGGCCAGGTGAGTGTTGTACATGATCAACAGGAGCAACAGAATGCAACTCAGTGGTATTTTTCATCTTTACGGCCGCTTAGCTTTTTGGGGGCTTGCTCTGACTCTCCCAGTTTACTTTCATGCTTTGTGTCTTTACTTCTTTGGGAAGCACATATTTTGGCCTTCTTTCTTTGATTAGCATTTGAATTACTGCGTTGTTGATCAGGGGCCTCAGTAGAAGTTAAATTTGTAGATAGGAGGAAGGGCCAAGGTCTTCTACGGATTCACCTCTGCCTAGGAATAGTCATCTCTCAGTAAGTTCAATTTCTGTTGTGATTGCAACTAGCACCCTATGAAGTATCTTATCGGTAGAGGTAGTTGGGGGGTTGGGACAAAAATCCCCCTGATTTCCTTTTGCCAATTCTTATTTCCAGCTATATAGGGTATCAAATATGACTAATCACTCACCACGTTGCGACGGTAGATCCCTGAAACAAAATTGAAGGGGGCTGGCACAGCCTGGCGTCTTCCAGGTGAACACGGGCCGAGTCTTTGTGCGGGCACATCCCGCGCAGCAGGACCCCTGCCTGATTGAATACAGCGCCTTCAGGCGCAATGTGGGGGCGTCAGTGGTTCCTGCCGCAGGGACTCAAGGGGCTTGCAGGCCTGCCCCCTCTCTGTATGATCGCGGCTTTAAATTAAAAAGTTGTCTTGAAATACGACAAAATTGGACACATTCACAAACATCCTATTCATAACTTTCAGAAAAACAGAAGCCGCTGAAGCCAGTCCAAATGGCATGTGGCAAAATTGGAATGTACCATTAGATGTAATGAATGCCATAAGATGGTGACTCCGTTTATCCAACTCCACCTGATAATACGCTGCTTGAAGATCCAGTTCGGAGAACCACTTGGACTGACCTACAGTGTTAATGAGATCATCAATGCATGGTAATGGAAAACTTTTGACCCACATGGCATTGTTGCCTGGTCTAAAATCAACGCATAACCTTAACTCTCCAGATTTATTTTCGCTAAAACAACTGAAGAAAGCCACAATGTAGCATCAACAGGCATTTATTATTCCATCATTTTGCATTTCCTGTAAGATAGAAGAGAGTTCACGCCTTAAACTATGTGGTACATTCCTTAGTTTGTGCTTTACAGGCATCACCCCCTGTTTGACTTTTGACTTTTATTTAATGTACACATTTTTAAAATGTTACCTACTTTATTCTAAAAAACCTCTTTGAAATTGTTTTTCAAGTCAATATCCACTGCAGAATTGATCAGTGTTACTGGATGTATGTGTCCTGGTCTGATCAATACATTAAAGCCTTCATGAGGCCACCAACCCAAAACATTAATTCCTTTATAAGCAACATATACCTTACCCTTGACAGTTTTAGTATCAAAAGATATGTTTGCCCAGAAGTAATCAACCAAACCGTTCTGCTGCCCATAAATGCTGTTGTGTTGACCTCAGGAGGCAGAAGACCTTTATCTGCCCAACATTCCTTGAATTTACCAATAGAATTGGTGTAATTCTTGCCCCAGAATCAACCAATATCTTATTGCTCTGAACACTTCTAATCTCAATACAGTCTACAGAGAATACTAACGCTTCTACTTTGTTGCACGTCATCTTCATCCTCCATAGTGACACTTCTTATACCTACTAGTTTAATCCTTCTTCTACATACTTTACAAAATGTCCAACCTTTGTACATTTCCAACATTCTTGGGTTATGGCCAGATGGTTATTAAAATTTGACAATTGCGATAGTGAACCAAAACGGTAACAAACGGGTTTGTGCATACCACAAGCAGAGATTTTGTCACTGTTAGACCCAACACTAGTCTGTTTTGAACCCAACTATTTATTGATAAAATGTCTGCTGTGTATGAGTATTGTGTGGATTAACTTGAGTTACCTAAGCTATACAATTTGTCAATTTATCCTGTTCTAATTGTTTAGAATCCTCAAGTGACGGTTCAATACTCTTTGCAATATCTAGTGTTTCATTCAGAGCAGAATTTTTGAAGGCCAATAACCTTTGTCCCCTATAAGTTGTGAAGTAAAACCTTCAAATTTTTTTCAGCAAGTACCTTCAATGCTGTAACATAAGTGTATATTGATTCATTGGGGCACTTTACACGAATGAAAAACTTGTGAAGTCGTACAACCAAATTGATCTTTTCTTCAAAATAAATTTCCAACTGTTTCACAGCCACCTCAACCTCCTCATATTCCTCATCATCATTGCACACATATTCAGGTAAATGATCAAATACTTTTTGGCCTTCAATATCTAAATAACAATATAATAAATTATGTTTTCTGTCAGGTTTAAATTTCAACCCTTCAATAGCCCCCAAGTATGCATTAAATGATCTGAACCAAATTCTCCAATTTAAAGGAATGTAAAAATTTACCGGGTGGCATGACTGCTTGCATCATGGCAAATAAGTGCGAACAAAAAACTAGACGCCACAAGACGAGGAAATGAAATGAAAAGTCAAAACCACAATACATGGTTGTTGAACCCTGAAAAAATTGTTATAATACGAGCAACCAAGATTTGACCACACAGAGAAATCAGCATAAAGTAGTGTGCTAATCACAGTTGAATCAGCTCCAAGTAGTGTGATGGTCACAGTCCCAGAAATATTGTGCTAATCACTGTAACTGACCCATAGTTGCCAAGGTTTCAGCTGGCTTATGAGTGAGATTTTCATTTTATTAGTGTACTTATGAGTGACATTCAACAACTATGAGTGACACTTTCTTGCAAGCAAAATAAAGCAATGACGACCAGGGAAACATATAAATATCAGAATTTACACCCATTTGTGCAACCAAAAACTCACACTTTACTGTACCAGTCGGTAGAAAATTAGAAAAAGAAAATCACAAAAAGTCTGTATTTTCTCCCTCATTAGTTCATACTACAAACAGCAGGTAAACGTGCTTTAGAGCTTCCCGTAATGATACCGGACTCATAGGTAACATAAACAAAAACTGAAAAGTTATGTTAAAAGTGAATACAAAAGGCTTTATGTGGACATGAACAAATGTTAATAACCAGTATATCTTTTCAATTATAGCAATCTAACCTTGAAAACTGAAGATCCGACCGCTCTGAGAAGCACCAGACGCTCCATTCTGGCTTCGGGCACCGAAAATAGAAACGCACTGTAGGAGCTAGACGGCGGCTGGTGAAGGGCTGTTCTTAAAACTTTCCCTTTCTGCCTAGGCTGAGAGTCCTGGCCCAGACCAAGACCAAACTGGAGGGGAACCGTGCTCTGCCCAATCGGTTCCTCCGTTACAACAAAGAAAGACAAACAGTGAACACAGCTCTAACAGGCTCCGCACAGTTACGATGATGCTTTAAAATATCTTTAAGCACATACATTGCGTTTTTCAATATTAGGTTGATTTTGTCTGCTAAAGAAAACAAAATAAGCCTCATTCAGAAAGGAAATACCAAACTGGCTTTGTAGATTCCCGGCGAACGTCCAGCCACACAATTGTGTATTTCATAAAAACAAACCTCAAACGCTAAAGCTCTTTTTTTGAAACAGTAAATGTAGATCTACATGACTCTCTGCTGCCCCTAACACAGACGCTAACTGCAGAGCACCATTCTGTGAAATGCGCATTTTAGTACGTGTGAAGCTGAACTCGGCAATAGTTTAGAGGCTTCCACAAGATCTGTACCCCTTAGCAAGCAACAAATAACTTTCGATCTGGCATATGCCTGCGTAGTGAGTTATTACAGTGTAGCTGGTAACGCACTGCTGGTAACTGGACGCCATCGCGTACCCGGAAACATCACACAGTTTCTCCCTGCCATGTGATCTACTGTCAGCTGAGGCCGTGTGGAAATGTTTGGAATCGCGCTGTAGTCTAATATCTCTTGTCTGGACCTGCTACACGAATGGTGATAATGGGGCCCTAGTTAGCAGGCCATTCTCTGCAGCCTGTCACGTCCTCATTCCCATGGCCCGAGTTAAGTGCAAGTAAGGTCTGTGACCTACTGAAATGCGTGACTTTGCATTTCAGTGCGGTGATGCGGACCACCACACTGAAATGCGATAGAGTCACGCCTGATGCGTGATACTTGGCAGGACTGCGGACCAGCCATTGAATCAATAATGTGCTGAATACTGAAAAATACCAGTGCATAGCCAGAAGATTGGAGTGTCAGCTAAAGCTCCACTTGCTAATGACCCTCGATAACGCTGCAGACAAACTTCACCGGCAGTATGATGATATAAACTGAACATGTTCTGCAAACAAGAGAAAAAAAACAATAAAACAGGACGAAGTCCTTCCTTTAACTGACAGCCAATGTTCAAGCCTTTCAAAGATGGCTGCGAAATTGTTCTGCAAAGAAGTCCCCCCTTTGTTTCAATACCACGAATGAAACACTTCCCTCGTTGTCCTTCCTTAGTTTCTACAGATACATTCTGCCACTATCCCGAACTTTCTGTTCCTCCGCACTCAGCCACCATTCCAGCATAGGTAATCAATTGCTCATTCTTCTAGCTGTACTAATGCTGCCCCTTGCTGTGCTGTCAATGCTTCAAAACCCAGCCAACCGCAATTCCCACGCCCCGCACCCGCGAGCTAATACGGTAATGCAGCCTCTGGAAAGCAAGCACCGTCTCAATGAGCTCATCTTGCCTGGTGGCCACTTTTGAACTGCTGCCACAAGCTCACTGCATGTAAAATCTTCAAACGTTGCTCCTTGCTCATGTGCAGTGGGACGTGTTCTGCACTCTTGCACTGACAAAATATCTTCAGCGCTGGCAGCCAATCAAACTATGCACACCTCGAGAAATGTAAAAACAACACAGTATCTTAAGAAATCCAGGAAGTATCAAAAGGTTTACCCAGTTCGTCGCCAATTTTGTAGTATAGAAGCAGACTCCACTCCAAGTGGTCTTGTAGATATTTATTGGGTTTTAATAAGACACAGCCTCTATACACAAGAGCCCAAGGCCTTTCCCCAAATGACATACAATTGAACCAAAAAATTAGTATTCTAAAAGGGAATGAATGCTTGATCAATGAGATGGCCATGACCAAATAAAATTCTAGTACATCATAGAACAATGGAAAGAGTAGATACCACACATATCCAGCAGAAAGAGAGCTACAAGTGCCTTGTTCTTTGTATGGATGTTGCCTAACCGCATATTCCCCACCTTTAGAATGTATAACTAACAGGACCAGCCCGTGCAGGTAAGAGCAGTAGGGCAGGGTTGGGGGGCAGGGGATAAACGACGATGAGGGAAAATTAAATTTAAAAAAGGAAACTACTTTCCTTTTCTCTGTGCGCATCGCCCAGTGCGATGCGGTGAGGACAAGGTAAGTGGTTTTCTTTTTTAAATTTACTTTTCCCTCGTCATTTGCCGACTCCCTCCCTACCCCGTCCCACCGCTCTTACCTGCACGGGCTGCTGCTGATATCAGAGCAGCACCTTCCAAGGTGGAGGGCCTGTGGAACTGTTTCAGGTCAAAAAGTCCTGCAGGACCGAACAGGCAACATGCCCTTCCTGTAGGACCAGTCAAGGCAGCAGTGCTTCGTGAACATATGCATGGACGGCCATGGCAAGGCTTACAAATGGCGAGCACAAGCACACTGCATGTGGTGGTAACCCTGGCCCTAGTGGAATTCCTTAGTTTTTTCAGAGGCTACTTCCCGGCCACTGCATAGCAGATTTTGATGCAAAGAACTATCCACCTTGACAAAGTCCTTTTTTCTGCACCAAACCTTCCTTCTTTATCCCAGAGAACCCCAGAAAAAAAGTGATTGCCCGCTAAATGTTCTTTACTGTGATTGATGTTAAAGCCTAAAGCCCTTTAGGGTTCCAACCAATAGAGTCTCTCCTCCTCATTTGGTGGGTGGGGTAAACAACATTGGAAGGGTAATGGCTAAGCCGATGGAAAGAGTCATAACTTTTGGCAAAAAGCCCACCTTGGTGCTCAACACCAGTTTGCCTGGATAAAAAGGTGGTGTAGGTAGGTTGTACCACAAAGGCAGGAGTTTCAATCAATCTATCAAACAAAGCGCGCTACTCACCCGTAAGGGTCTCAAAGCGCTGGGAGGGGGGAGTCGCTACCGCTGCAACAAGCTGAAGTGATCGCAAAAGGAAGACAGTCTTCAAAGTCAGATGACACAATGAGCAGCTGTGTATCAGTTTGAAGGCAGTACACATGAGAAACGCCAAAACCAATTTAAGGTCCCAATATAGCATCACAAACAGGTTGGGATAGAACATGTGTGGTAAACATAATACATCTCATCACATCAGGTCATTTAAACAAGGACGCTTGGTCCGGAAAACGCCAATAAGGCCAACAAATAAACCTTAATGGTGCCCACTGTAAATCCTTGCTGGGCCAAAAACAAAACAAACAACAAGACATCAACAGTTTGCCTAGTAACAGGGCTGAGCTGCATACATCACAACAGGCCATTAATCTGTCCTAGTGCCCAGTGTAAATCATATTGTAGAGGACCACATGCACCAAGGATAAGATCCACAACCTCAGAAGGAAGGTTGAACGCAGTCAACTGCTGCCACTCAATCAACAAGCATGAAGGTGTAGACAGTGCAGGCCTGGGGCAGACCTCTGCCCTGCTCCTGAGACAGAAGCCTGATCAGAAAACAGATGCTAAGCCCATGAGTTCCAAGTATCACCACCTTTCCCAATCTGGAGCCATTAGGATGACTTAGCCCCAGTCATTCTTGATTATCTTCAGTAGTCAGGACTGGAGAGGTAGGGGCAGAAATGTATATTGGAGTTCCATGCTCTCCTCTAGTCGGAATGAGTCTCCCAGAGAGAGCCTTCTTGGGAACTCCAGTGCATAGAAGTATTGGCACTGCGCATTCTTGGCAGTGGCAAAAGAATCCAGTCAGGGTTCTCCCCATTGTTTGAAGTGCTGGCAGCCAAAAACATCTCAGCACAAGATTGGGAGGGATCGCAGATCCACCACGTCCCTATATATTTTAGTCTAAATATATTTCTATTTCTCTGCAACTACCAAATAGATTTACACCAAATCACAAAAAGACACTTCCTTGGACCAACATCTACCTTCCTGCCAAATTTGGTGTAATTCTGTTCAGCACTTCGGGCTGTAGTCGTGTATAAAGGTCCTATGGGAATTAAGATGAGAAAAAAGGTGCTTTTAAGCACCCCTGGTTCTCAGCCCCGCTTGACGAATCACCCCGATACTTTCTAAATAGCAGCTGAAGCGAGCGGTGTATCTGTTTTGAACATTTCGTGATGATTCATCAAATGACTAACTAGGTCCTACCGCCAGTAGGTAATATAGATAGAAACAAATACATATACATATATAGAATACTGTATAACAACAGATGTCTAAGAAGGGCACATATAAACTACCACAAGGCCGGTCATGGGCCAAGATGAAACAAGGGTGAGCTGGCAACCCGCCACATGGACTTATACCAGTGAAAAGAAAAACCACAGGGAAGAAGACAACCAATGTATGGTAAAGAAATAAGCCTACTATGGGGAAATGTAAAAAAGGGGCAAGATAAACAGGGCCAACACAGGGAGGCCTATGCAGATTATTAGTCCCCTTTTGTGCACCTGTCTAAAGTAGTGGATAAGACAGAGGAACTAGGCTGGGAACACCAGTGCTAAAAGCGAAGGTCCAACCAAAGAACCAATGTAAGAAAACGAAGTAACAGATGGAGGGGCATTGCCCACAACTTAACAAGCGCTGAGACTAGAAGCAAAAGAAAAGCTCTGGGAGCAAGGGACGACCTGTACTTGGACAACAAGCTATATGTCATCATGAGTGAGGATTCTGATGTCACCCAGGATCAAATTTAGGATGATCCTCATTTGAAAGGACAATGAACCCCTGAAGGGGTGCAACTGTATCTGCGCTTGCAAGAAGCAAGTAAAAATCTCTTCAGAAAGAATCCCAAGAGATCACCAACCTCTGTACGAACCATCCCAGAGAGGGTGGTCAAGGAATCCCTGTTCGATAAGAAACAGGAGATTAAAAAGGGCCGTAAGTCCAAACGAGGTAGAAGGCACATCTGAAGAACAGCCAGGCCAATAACTAAACATTGGGGTTGGCATTGGCAGCTTAACCCCTTCCGTGCATGGGACGGCCAAAAGCCGTCTCACGGAATGGTAGGCGTGTGCGTCAGACAGCTCCATTCCGTCCTAGCACCCATGGGGGAAGCTCTTGTGCCCCCCCGTGGGCCGCCCTTCAAGTTGTGCCTACCAGAGACGCCAGCAGAAGCCCTTCCCATACCCCCGCCTCCCCTCCACATCATCTTATGATGTCAGCGCAAACCACACGCCAACGTCATTAGATGCAACAGGACATGCTGGAAGCTGTTTGCTTCCAGCGCGTCCAGCAGAGTGGAGGTAAGATTCTCCTCGGGGGAGGGTGGGATTTTAAAAAAAGAGGCATGGGAGAAAAGGAAAGGGTTTTCCGGTCTTTCGATGTCTCATTTGAGCATTCCTACTGTACGATTGCACATGGGGTGCAATCGTGCAGCAGGAATGCCCACTAGACAGCAGGGATTGAATTTTTTTTTTTTTTCTCAAAACCTTTATTATATTTTTACAAATTTACACAGCAGTTTGCCTACAACCCAAAGGGCCGGCCGCTAATGAATGAGCATTGGGAATCATGTATATAGTAAGTCCATGTTATATTCATGCTGCGAAGGAAAAGGTGTATCATACGGTCGGATGAAAGGTATACAATCAATATCATGTTGCAAATCAGTTAAGGTTTTGTTTTTTTTGTTTTTTATGAAATTAACAAAAATAACAATCAGGAAATCGCAATGCGGTCATCTAGAAATAGTAGTGCACTTTAGCCGTATGAAAGGTCCCAAAACAGTACGTGCTGCTTTGTGTTATCAGGAGTTCAGGCCTACATGAAAGGTGGCAACATCCCTTCTTCTACATGTAATTGTATAACGTCCCTACTCTCCCTCCACCCCTCAACCTACCCCCCCCTCATCATCCGATTCCAACTGGTCGTCCTCTGGCAGAGGGTCACAAATTTCACCGCGATACACATTCCATGGGGACCATATCTTATTCCACTTTCCAGGGCATGCGCGGCTCAAGTAGACTGCCCTCTCTGTCACCATCATCTTGTCCATATTCATGCACCACTGCGATTTCGTCGGTAGTTCTGCCGCCCCCAACGCTGGGCAATATCTCTCTTAGCCACTATCATGCCTAATGTGACCCAGAGTTGGCCGCATCTGGACAAGTCAGTCGGTCCCCACACATTTAATAAACATAGCCTCGGTTCTGGGAGAAGTGAGGTCTCCAGAGTCTGAGACACATTGCGTAATATTTGTCTCCAGTAATGTTGTATGCGAGGGCAATCCCATAGTGTGTGGAAAAAGGACCCCTCCTCCCCACAGCCACGTAGACAGAAAGGATGTTGTATTCTGTGGATGCGATGTAAAAGTGTTCTCGTGTAGTATACTCTGTGGAGGACCTTAAGCTGTACAAGTCTCAGCCTAGCTGGGATGCCCACCTCCTTAGGGGACGCCAGCGCCTCATTCCATTCGTGTTCATCTAGGGCGTCCACTTCCCCTTCCCACCTATCTTTCAGGGGGGCCAACGGGTCAGGCAAGTTATTCAGGAGTTTACGGTAAGTCAGTGATGTCGCTCTTTCTAACATAAAGTCAGTCAGAAGTCGATCTTCCAGCGGAGATGATTCCGGCAGAACCGACCCGGAGGGGATGGCTGCAAGCAATGCATGGCGTACCTGAACGTAGCGGTATGTTTCGTGTGGACCCAGTTCATATAGTTCCTTCAGTCGGTCGAATGAAATTACTTCACCCCGTTCCCACATGTCGCCCACTGTGGATATCCCGATGGAATCCCAGTGAGAGAAGCCCCTACTGCGTCTTAGGTTTTCCAAGGCACGGGTGTCCCAAAGTGGGGTGAGCTTGGTAATTTTCCCCTTCTAGCCCAATGCGGCCAGTGCCGCATACCATATCGACACAGTAAGTTTGGTAGGCCCTTTTAATGTTCTCACTTTACGTTGGTCGTAAAGCGGGGCCAGCATGTTGTTGGTGCCCAATTGTGCCCTATCCGCCTGGAACGCTGGGTCAGTCTGCGAGACATGTATCCACTGGTTAATGGGCTTAAGATGTACCTCCCAATAATACAAGTGAAGATTCTGCAACGCAATTCCGCCATCGTACCAACCCCTGTGTAGCTTGGCTTGCGCTATGCGTGCCGGGCGATTGCCCCAAAGCAGACCGGAGACAACTGCTGCCACCTTCTTAAAATATCCCGGTGCCACCGGAAAAGGCGTGTTTTCCAGTATATATAGAAAACGTGGCAAAGACATCATTTTATATAGCGCTGCTTTTCCCAGCATTGTTAAAGGTAACCCTGCCCAGAACTTGACATCTTGTTTGAGCCGTTCTAACGGCGGCGTCAGGTTTAACTTCGTATATTCCAATGGATCCCGTGTGACATGAATACCTAAATATTTGAAAGAAGAGCCAGCTATTCTCAGGGGGCAATCAGGGCCGAGCGTTGGGATCTGGCCTTTCAGAACGTATAGCTCCGACTTGTTCCAATTAATCGTGTAACCTGAGATTTTACCGTGACCGTCACATAGATTCAAGAGGGCCGGTACACCATGTTCGGGGTCAGTTAAGTACACCAGCATGTCGTCCGCGTAGAGGGACAGTCGGTCTTCCCAATCCTCTTTCCAGTGTATTCCCTTAAGTAAGGGCGTTTGCCTTATTAAGTTAGCCAGTGGCTCTAGGGAAAGCGCGAAAAGCAGAGGTAATAGGGGGCAACCCTGTCGGGTGCCTCTCCCCAGCGAAAATGTACGAGAAATGTGGCCATTCGCCACTACGTGTGCCATCGGTTTCGCCTAGAACAGTCTAATCCACGATATGAATTTCGAGCCAAAGCCCATACATGACAGAACCTCGAAAAGGTAACCTCATTCTACTAAGTCAAAAGCCATTTTGGCATCCAGGGCCAATATAACTGCGTGGTCTTGGATCAAGTCCGCCCTCGCCAGTACCCCATGTACCCTGTGGAGATTTAGTGCCGTGTTCCTGTGAGGCATAAATCCGGATTGATCCGGATGGATAAGATCAGGCAGATGTGCCTTCAATCGGGTAGCCAGGAGTTTAGCCAAGATTTTACCTTCTGCGTTGAGCAGGGAGATGGGGCGGTATGAGGCGCAGTCATCCTGTGGCTTCCCGGGTTTAGGTAACGCCACTATAGTGGCCGTCCTTTGATCGAGTGGAAGCTCACCTCTATCTCGGCACTCCTCGTACATGTTGAGCAGGTATGGACTGAGTTTCTCGGACTGGGACTGATAGCATTCCACTGGAATGTCGTTCGGTCTGAGAGCTTTGCCAGGCTTGAGTGCTCGTATGGCCAACTGTATTTCATCGCTGGTTATGGCCGCATCCAGGTCCGCTATTGCCTCTGGTTGCAGTACTGGGAATTCTATTCTACTTAGCGCTTCCCGTGCCATGTCGGCGGTCACTACCCTCTCCGGAGTGTACACCTGTTCAAAATGTGTCGCCAATGCCTCCACTATCTGTTCAGGGCTTGTTTGTGATACGCCGATGCTGTCTCTCACTTGCTGAATCCCTCTGGAACTACCCCCCCTCTTGTCGAGTCAGGCCAACATCTTTCCTGCCTTGTCGCCAACGTCGTATATCCGATTTTGTGTATCGGTAATGTGTCCCTTCACCATTTGGCGAGTATGTTCTGTATATAGTTGCTGATGGAGTGCAAGGGTATGTGCCGTGTCTACTGTGGGGTTAGCCTCATGCAAAATTGTTAAACTGCGTAGCGTCAGTTCAAGCTGAGATTGTTCAGCCGTCTGTTCCTTCTTATAGGCCATGATCGAGCTTATAGCTTGCCCCCTCAACACAGTCTTGTAGGCCTCCCAGAGCACCTCGGAAGAAGCCACAGTAGCCACATTTTGCTCGAAATATTGTGTTGTAGCCTTTTGGAGGGTTTTCCTGATTTTCGGGATTTTGAGGTATGACGCCTGAATGGGGTATATACGGTGGTGAGATTTTTCCTGAGTGGAGACTGTTAGGGTGATCGGGGAGTGGTCTGAAATGCCTCTCGGGTGTATGTCTGCAGAATCTATGTGCTGTAGCCCTCCCCCCAATGCCAGGAAATAATCTATCCGAGTGAGACTGTTGTGGACTGTGGAGTGAAACGTGTATTGCCTGTCTTGGGGTTGTACTTGACGCCAGATGTCCATCAGTCCCATCGCTGTCAGGAATCGCTGAAATCGGGAGGGCCCCCCTGTCAAAGTTGTCACAGGGAATCTGTCCAGCTGTGAATCTACCACTGCATTAAAATCCCCTCCCACAATTACATCACTTTCAGGGAGAGACAACAGAAAGTCGCTAAGAGCTGGAAGCATTATTGAATGAAGGGACGGCAGGATGTACACCGATACCACAGTTAGGGGGCGGCCCTCCCATTGCCCCTGCAAGGCTGCGAAGCACCCTTGACCATCTGTTTTTGTGCCCATTGGAATGAATTGTGAGGATTTTTTAAGCAAAATACCAGTTCCCCAGGAGCTCGATGTAAATTCTGAATGTGCCACCATCTTGTACCCTCTCCTATCTAAGGCCCTAGTGGCCCCCCCGTCAAGTGTGTCTCCTGCAAGAGCACCAATTGAGGTTTATGCCCCTTTAACGCATTTAGTACCAGACCGCGTTTCACCTTATCCCCAAGCCCCCTCACGTTCCACGAGAGTATTCTAATGGAGGAACCTCCCACTGTGACTCAGCGTTCCCCACGTGGCTCAGCTGCTCAGTCGCCATTCCCAATCATGCAGACACATACTAACAATTTTAGAAGGATCAATCGTACCTGTAGGCTTATCCTACCAGCTTTAGCACATCTACAGTGAGTACCCATTCCTGACCAACATATTGAATTTCCAGCCAAAAACCAACCCCCCCCCCCCACCCATTCCCTCCCTGCCTCCCTGCTTAACGGACCTTCAACTGCCCGCCTCCCCAACTTAGCAGAGCGCTTAACCCATCCCAAAAACAGAGTACTTGCACGTTGGGGGAGAGTGTCTCCCCGGGCAGGCGGCTTCCCTGCACCTTTCGGAGTATCCAGGCCGGTGTCCACTAACGACCTGTGTGTGTGTTCATTCAGGGAGCCAGTGTTCAAGTCATGTAAGGGCCGGCCATGTTATATTCCCCCGGCTGCCGCAGATAGATCCGGCGTCGGTGATGTGCTCGTGACTCTTCTCTCCGAAGTTTGTGAGTTGGCCCGACTATTGTTTCGGTGTCTATGATGCATTCTGTCGGACTTGCGTTCCACTGTGCGCCAGCCTTCGAGCCAGTCCCTTGCAGCCTCAGGGGAGTCAAAAAACCAGACTTTCTTATCGGCGACCACCCGTAGCCGAGCCGGAAACAGCATGGAGTATGGTAATTCCTGCTCACGCAATGTCTTCTTTACTTCCAAAAAAGTTCTTCTCCGTCGCGTTACCTCCGCCGTGTAATCTGGGAAAAAGGATATGCGCGAGTTTTGAATTTGAATGGCTGGTGCCAATCTGGCAGCCTGGAGGACGGTATCGCGGTCCCTAAAGTTAAAAAGTCTCGCAAGGATCGGGCGTGGTGGGGCCCCTGGTTTCGGTGTTCCTCCTGGTACTCTGTGGGCCCGTTCCACGGAGAAGAAGTTCGAGAGACCTTTTGGGGCTAGCTGGTTTTTGATCAAGTCCTCCACATATAAATCCATAGCTCCCTTGGTTTCAGATTCCGGGACACCCAAAATGCGAACGTTGTTTCGTCGGGAGCGTCCTTCATGATCGTCCAGCTTCTCCTTGAGCAACTTATTGTCGGCCTGCAGTTTCTCCATTTCCACCTGCAAATCTGAGACGTCCTCCACCAAAGATTTAGCGACTACCTCCACTTGTTTCACCCTTTCGCTCATTTTCTGGAGGTCCGCTCGTATCAAAGTTACTTCCGTTGCGGTTGCTCCCACCGTTGCCTGTACTTGGGCCAAAGCGTTCAATACGTCCTCCAAAGTAGCCTTCTTCGCTCCCTCTCCTTCAGAGCCTTTGCCCAGGGATTTGCGCTGTTCCGTTTGGGAGAGTGATTGTTTCTCGTAGGCAAATTTATCAAGCTTAGCTTGCGTGGAGGTATGTCTGGACCCCTTGCCCGCCATGTTACCGCTCCGGTACTTCAGCCTGTGGCGGTCCCTTGTAACGGGAGTGCCCGTGATGAGCGGACTGCCGGGCCGTCCGAGTTGCAGCGGCGCCCAATCTTCGTAGCCGTTTGGCTACTCACGGCCGGGTCTGTACTCTTTACTTCTATCGTGATGATCGCTCAAGATCTAGTTTCAAGAGTATGGTACAGGACGCCCGGCCCTGCAAACGAGAAGGTTCGCGCCCACAGCGGCGAATGTGACAGAAAATGGCGGCGACTACGCACTCACTTTTCAGAGTTCAGTGGCAATTAGTAGCGCCGTCTTCCACAGCAAAGTCTCGCCTTTTGGAGCAAAACGTCCAGACCTTATGTGAGCGTTAAGGAGCTTCAAACTTCTTGCGCCTTATCGCGGGGTCTGTACTCGCTGCGGGCACTTCCGGTTAACAGCACCGACAAGGCTCCACTTCCGCCCGGGCAGCTCCCAAACCAGTCGCCGCGGCTGTATTCACACCACCAGGCCGCACCCAGAGATCACCGTTTCTTCCCGTTCCTGTGGCACCGATGCTCCCAAAGTTCTCCTCCAAGTGCCGTTCGGTCACCGG
This sequence comes from Lissotriton vulgaris, assembly GCF_964263255.1. Classification (NCBI taxonomy): domain Eukaryota; kingdom Metazoa; phylum Chordata; class Amphibia; order Caudata; family Salamandridae; genus Lissotriton; species Lissotriton vulgaris. The sequence goes on along the minus strand of NC_141697.1, from coordinate 58,848,279 downwards.
GCCCTGGACATCTCGTCTGGGTTCGTTTTTGTGCGGATAGGCATGCGGATTGATGCGGAAAGCCGCCTTACTCCGGGAGCCTCCCTAGTTTGCTGCCGCCATCATCGGCTGCTAGCCACGCCCCCCTTGAATTTTTTTTAACTATTGTAATGTTTAAGGCAATGCAATTTTTTTTGGCTGTTTCTGCCCCCCTGGAGGGCAGATCGGGCCAGTTTTTACAATATTATGTGCCCCACTAGGCCACCTGGGATATGTTTGTAGGGAGCGACCCCTTGCCTTTTGAGGAGCATTTATTTTGGTCGTTTCTGCCCCCCTGAGGGGAAGATCTGCTGATTTTTTTTGTTTTGTGTGCCCACTAGGCCACCAGGGATTTCAGGTTTTTTTTTTATGTTGGGGAGCGGCCTCCTGGGAAAGAGGCATTCCCCTTTATGGGGGTGAATATCTTGGCCATTACTGCCCCCATTAGGGGCAGATCGGCCGTATGTTTTTAGGCCCATCTGTCCCCAAGGGGGGCAGAAGCCATTAGACACCTGGGATTTTTAAAAAATGTTTTTGGGGAGGAGCCCCTTGGGCAAGAGTCGCTCCGCTTTGTTCGCCATATGTTGGCAGGGTATGCTCAGACGTGAGTCCCTTGCTCACTTTGCCACTGGATTCAAGCAAGCCTGGCTGAAGACGGCTATAATGCCTGAAACCGGTCCTAGGAAGTGTGTTTCTGGTCCAGGGAAGGCATGGCCTGGCAGTTCGGGCTGGACTGTTCCCATGAGGCACAGGGTCAGACTGATTTACATATGGCCATGTCTGAACGGGGGTGGCAGAGTGAGCTAAAGAACGGTGATGGATTAAACCCAGATCTGTTTACTGGGTGTATGCGTTTGATTGGTTCAGATGCTCCGTTCATCACCACCCCCGTTTGTACCGCTTTGTTCGCCATAAGTTGGCAGGGTATGCTCAGACGTGAGTCCCTTGCTCACTTTGCCACTGGATTCAAGCAAGCCTGGCTGTAGACGGCTGTAATGCCAGTAACCGGTCCTAGGGAGCTTGTTTCCGGTCCGGGGAAGGCATGGCTTGGCAGTTCGGGCTGGACTATTCTCATGAGGCACAGGGTCAGACTGATTTGCATATGGCCATGTCTGAACTGGGATGGCAGAGTGGGCTAAAGAATGGTGATGGATTAAACCCAGATCTGTTGAATGGGTGTGAGTGTTTGATTGGTTCAGATGCTCCGTCCATCACCATCCCCTTTTGTACCGCTTTGTTCGCCATAAGTTGGCAGGGTATGCTCAGAAGTGAGTCCCTTGCTCACTTTGCCACTGGATTAAAGCAAGCCTGGCTGAAGACGGCTGTAATGCCAGAAACCGGTCCTAGGAAGCTTGTTTCCGGTCCAGGGAAGGCATGGCTTGGCAGTTCGGGCTGGACTGTTCCCATGAGGCACAGGGTCAGACTGATTTGCATATGGCCATGTCTGAACTGGGGTGGCAGAGTGGGCTAAAGAACGGTGATGGATTAAACCCAGATCTGTTGACTGGGTGTGAGTGTTTGATTGGTTCAGATGCTCCGTCCATCACCACCCCCTTTTGTACCGCTTTGTTAGCCATAAGTTGGCAGGGTATGCTTAGACATGAGTCCCTTGCTCACTTTGCCACTGGATTCAAGCAAGCCTGGCTGAAGACAGCTGTAATGCCAGAAACCGGTCCTAGGAAGCTTGTTTCCGGTCCAGGGAAGGCATGGCTTGGCAGTTTGGGCTGGACTGTTCCCATGAGGCACAGGGTCAGACTGATTTGCATATGGCCATGTCTGAACTGGGGTGGCAAGAGTGGGCTAAAGAACGGTGATGGATTAAACCCAGATCTGTTGACTGGGTGTGAGTGTTTTATTGGTTCAGATGCTCCATCCATCACCACCCCCTTTTGTACCACTTTGTTCGCCATAAGTTGGCAGGGTATGCTCAGACGTGAGTCCCTTGCTCACTTTGCCACTGGATTCAAGCAAGCCTGGCTGAAGACGGCTGTAATGCCAGAAACCGGTCCTAGGAAGCTCTTTTCCGGTCCAGGGAAGGCATGGCTTGGCAGTTCGGGCTGGACTGTTCCCATGAGGCACAGGGTCAGACTGATTTGCATATGGCCATGTCTGAACTGGGGTGGCAGAGTGGGCTGAAGAACGGTGATGGATTAAACCCAGATCTGTTGACTGGGTGTGAGTGTTTGATTGGTTCAGATGCTCCGTCCATCACCACCCCCTTTTGAACCACTTTGTTTGCCATAAGTTGGCAGGGTATGCTCAGATGTGAGTCCCTTGCTCACTTTGCCACTGGATTCAAGCAAGCCTGGCTGAAGACGGCTGTAATGCCAGAAACCGGTCCTAGGAAGCTTTTTTCCGGTCCAGGGAAGGCATGGCTTGGCAGTTCGGACTGGACTGTTCCCATGAGGCACAGGGTCAGACTGATTTGCATATGGCCATGTCTGAACTGGGGTGGCAGAGTGGGCTAAAGAACGGTGATGGATTAAACCCAGATCTGTTGACTGGGTGTGAGTGTTTGATTGGTTCAGATGCTTCGTCCATCACCACCCCCTTTTGTACCACTTTGTTTGCCATAAGTTGGCAGGGTATTCTCAGATGTGAGTCCCTTGCTCACTTTGCCACTGGATTCAAGCAAGCCTGGGGAAGACGGCTGTAATGCCAAAAACCGGTCCTAGGAAGCTTGTTTCCGGTCCGGGGAAGGCATGACTTGGCAGTTCGGGCTGGACTGTTCCCATGAGGCACAGGGTCAGACTGATTTGCATATGGCCATGTCTGAACTGGGATGGCAGAGTGGGCTAAAGAACGGTGATGGATTAAACCCAGATCTGTTGACTGGGTGTGAGTGTTTGATTGGTTCAGATGCTCCGTCCATCACCATCCCCTTTTGTACAGCTTCGCCATAAGTTGGCAGGGTATGCTCAGACGTGAGACCCTTGCTCACTTTGCCACTTGATTCAAGCAAGCCTGGCTGAAGACGGCTGTAATGCCAGAAACCGGTCCTAGGAAGCTTTTTTTCCGGTCCAGGAAAGGTATGGCTTGGCAGTTCGGGCTGGACTGTTCCCATGAGGCACAGGGTCAGACTGATTTGCATATGGCCATGTCTGAACTGGGATGGCAGAGTGGGCTAAAGAACGGTGATGGATTAAACCCACATCTTTTGTAGACTGGGTGTGAGTGTTTGATTGATTCAGATGCTCCGTCCATCACCACCCCCCTTTTGTACTGGCTAACAATCATAGCATTTCAATAATGTAAGGCTTAGGTATACCCAATTCAACTATTTACACCGTAACTATCTCACCCCACGCAGAATAGCTAGGATGTATCCTGACTCCTAAGACAGCTGCCCACGCTGTGGCACCCCTATGGCTGCGTTTGAACACATGGTATAGTCGTGCCCGAAAATAGTGCCGTACTGGGAAGCAATAGCAGGAATGCAATCTGAGGCTACATAAACAACATTGCTGCCACTTGGACAACACTTTCTACTACGGATCATTAAGCGTTCACCCAAACGCAAAGCAAAAAATACATTTTTGGATTTAGCGCTAGTTTTTGCAAAACTTAGATTAGCCATGAGCTGGAAAGCGAGGGCGCCCCGTCTATATTCCAATAGCTAAAAGACCTACATAAGGTCTTAATGGCTGAAATAAACATCATACAGGGATGACAGGCAGACTTACAGAATGCAACGAATTCCCCAAACTGGAGGGCATACCTTACAGTCATTGAAACCAAAATAGCAAATGACAAACAACAAACTATAGATGTGGTAGGCAGGCAGGATGTGGGCGCTACTATGGTGTGACCTCCTGCTACACTACACATAAGAACACCAGGAGACTCCTCACTGGTGACACATAACCCTGCTTTAATGATGACGCAATCTGCACTTGAGTGTAGATGCAATTGATCAATGTGGCTCCCCTCTCCACGAAAATAACGGGCAACTATCAGTCATGAGACTGTACCCTGACCAACACGACAACCAGCATATACCACATGCATGATGTGGGGGATACTAAGTCCGCAATGCAGTTACACATTGTTATTTGTTAATACAGTAATATAGACACCGTTAGTTTCCCCTTTGATTATATGTTATAAACTGGATAATTACTTGCAAATGAGGTATAGAACAACTCTCATCCACATGTATAATTAGTAATCATCAATCGCTTGGGCTATGTTTTTTGTGAAACAGATGTGTCAACAATTGTAATGCATTACCCAGGTTCACGTCAAGGGAAGATGAACATTATAACAGTGTTATGCATACATAATGAGGTTACTGTAAAAATGCAAAAACCTCAATAAAGAATTATTCCTCCCCCCCCAAAAAAGGCGAAGTTTGGCTCTAGGAAAAATCTACCAACTTTAGATATTTTTTAAACAAAAAAAATGGGGAATACTGGGTGGTGTGCCTCTCATGGAAAACGTTGGAGGGGCCATACAAGCCATACCTCCCTGGACTCCCCAGGGTGTCTAGTTTTTTAGAAATGTGTGGGTTTGGTAGGTTTCGCTAGATAGCTGCTGAACCCTGGGGCAAAAAGCCAGGTGAGCCTCTTTGCAAAACCAGGTCATTTTGTGGTAGGTAATTTTGATGACTCCACAATATGTTTTGGGCCCTTGCCTGTAGCGGGTACTTGTCCCACCCACACAAGTGAGGTACCATTTTTATCAGGAGACCTGGGGAAATGCTGAGTGGTAGGAAATTTGTGTCAGCCCGGTGATCCCATAACTTTCCCACAAAGAAATTTGAGAAAAATGTGATTTTTTTCCAGCTGAATTTGAGGTTTGCAGGGTATTTTGGGTAGGAAAAAGTTGGGGTGGTCCACGCAAAACAAACCTGCCTGGACCCCCCCGGGTGTCTAGTTTTCAGAAATATGTGGTTTGCTAGCTTTACCTAGACGGCCGCCGAGCCAGGGGCCAAAAACCTAGGTGACCCCACTTCCAAAACCAAAACACGTTTTGTAATAGGTAATATTGATGTCTCAATAATATGTTTTGGGCCCTTTATTGTCGCGGGTACTTGGCCCACCCACACGAGTGAGGTACCATTTTTATCGGGAGACCAAGGGGAACGGTGGGTGGTAGGAAATTTGTGGCAGCTTCGTGATCCCACAACTTTTCCACACAGAAATTTTTAGAAAAATTTGCTTTATTCAGCTAAATTTGAGGTTTGCAGGGGATTCCGGGTAGGAAAACGTTGGGTTTTCACACAAGCCATATCTCCCTGGACTCTCCTGGGTGTCTAGTTTTCAAACATGTCTGGGTATGGTAGGTTTCCCTAGATGGCCGCTGAGCCCAGGGGCAAAAACCCAGATGAGCCCCTTCGTAAAACCAGGTAGTTTTATGATAGGTCATTTTTATGTATCCCGAATACGTTTTGGACCCTTCCCTGCCGCGGGCACTCGGCCCGTATACACAAGTGAGGTACCATTCTTATCGGGAGACTTTGGAATATGCGGGTTGGTGGAAGTTTGTAGATCAACGCAGATTCCAGAACTTTCCATCACAGAAATGCGAGGAAAATATGTGGGTTTTTTTTTTACAAAGTTTGAGGGTTGCAAGGGATGCTGGGTAACAGAACCTGGGGAGAGCCACACACATCACCCCATCCTGGATTCCCCTGCATGTCTAGTTTTTAAAAATGTATAGGTTTGCTAGGTTTCCCTAGGTGCCAGCTGAGCTAGCTAGGCACTTTGCAAAAAATGGGTCAGTTTTCACTGTAAAATTGTGGTGATCTATGTTACGTTTTGGCCCGTTTCCTGTTGACAGCACTAGGCCTACCCACACAAGTGAGGTACCTTTTTTATCAGGAGACTTTGGGGAATTTGGGGTGGGTGGAAATTTGAGGATCCACGCAGATTCTGGAACTTGCCATAACAGAAATATGAGGAAAATGTGGTTTTATTTTACAAAGTTTGAGGTTTGCAAGGGATACTGGGTAACAGAACCTGGTGAGAGCCACACATGTTACCCCAACCTGGATTCCTCTGGGTGTCTAGTTTAACAAAATATATAGGTTTGCTAGGTTTTCCTGCCTGCCGGCCGGGCTAGGGTTCACAATCTACAGCTAGGCACTTTGCAAAAAAAGGGTCTGTTTTCACTGTAAAAATGTGGTGTGTCCACATTGCGTTTTGGGCTGTTTCCTGTCCTGGGCACTAGACCTACCCACACAAGTGAGGTACAATTTTTATCGTGAGACTTTGGGGAATGTGGGGTGGGTGGAAGTTTGTGGATCCACGTAGATTCCAGAACATTCCATCATAGAAATGTGAGGAAAATATATTTTTTTCTTTTACAAAGTTTGAGGTTTACAAGGGATTCTAGGTAACAGAACCCGGTGACAGCCACACAAGTCACCCCATCCTGAATTCCTCTGGGTGTCTAGTTTTCAAAAATATATAGGTTTGCTAGGCTTCCCTAGGTGCCGGCTGAGCTAGGGTTAAAAATCCACGGCTAGGCACTTTGCATAAAAATGTGGTGTGTTCACGTTGCGTTTTGGGCCATTTCCTGTCACAGGCACAAGGCCTACCCACATAAGTGAGGTACCATTTTTATCGGGAGACTTTGGGGAATGCGGGTTGGCAGGGAAGTCTGTGGATCCACACAGTTTCCAGAACTTTCCATCATAGAAATGTGAGATAAATGTTTTGCTTTTGCAAAAGTTTAAGGTTTGCAAGGGATTCTGGGTAACATAACATGTGAGACCCACACAAGTCACCCAATACTGGATTCCCCGGGGTGTCTACTTTTCAGAAATGTATAGGTTTGCTAGGTTTCCCTAGGTCCTGGCTGAGCTAGGGTTCAAAATCCACAGCTAGGCACTTTGCAAAAAATGAGTTCATTTTCACTGTAAAAATGTGGTGTGTCCACATTGTGTTTTGGCCCGTTTCCTGTCGTGGGCACTAGTTCTACCCACAAAAGTGAGGTACCATTTTTATCAGGAGACTTTGGGGAATGTGGGGTGGGTGGAAATATGTGAATCCACGCAGAATCCAGAACTTTCCAACACAGAAATGTGAGAAAAATTATTTTTTTGACAAAGTTTGAGATTTGCATGGGATTCTGGGTAACAGAACCTAGTGAGAGCCATACAAGTAACCCCATCCTGGCTTTCCGTGGGTATCAAGTTTTAAGAAATGTATAGGTTTGCTAGGGTTCCCTAGTGCCGGCCGAGCTAGGGTTCAAAATCTACTGCTAGGCACTTCGCAGAATAAGGGTCTGTGTTCACTGTAAAAATGTGGTGTGTCCACATTGCGTTTTGGGCTGTTTCCTACCCACACAAGTGAGGTACCATTTTTATCGGGAGACTTTGGGGAATGCGGGGTGGGTGGAATTTTGTGGATCCACACAGATTCTATAACTTTCCATCACAGAAATTTGAGGAAAATGCTTTTTTTTTTTACAAAGATTGAGGGATTCTGGGTAACAGAACCAGGTGAGAGACACACAAGTCACCCCATCCTGGATTCCCCTAGGAATCTAGTTTTCAGACATGTAAAGGTTTGCTAGGTTTCTCTAGGGGCTTGCTGGGCTAGGGTTCAAAATCCACAACTAGGCACTTTTCAAAAAATGGGTCAGTTTTCACTGTAAAAATGTGGTGATCCATTTTGCATTTTGGCCTGTTTCCTGTTAAGAGCACTAGGCCTATCCACACAAGTGAGATACCTTTTTTATTAGGAGACTTTGGGGAATGTGGGGTGCGTGTAAATTTGTGGATCCACGCAGATTCCAGAACTTGCCATCACAGAAATGTGAGGAAAATGTGTGTGTTTTTCTTTTTCCAAAGTTTGAGGTTTGCAAGAGATTCTGGGTAACAGAACCTGGTGAGACCCACACGTCACCCTATCCTGGATTCCCTTGGGTGTCTAGTTTTCGGAAATGTATAGGTTTGCTAGGTTTCCCAAGGTCCCGGCTGAGCTAGGGTTCAAAATCCACAGCTAGGCACTTTGCATACAAGAGATGCCAATTCAAGATTCTAACTCACGCCTACATAGCCCTCCACAAACAAGGACCATCGTTCATCAACCAACGCTTGAGCTCCCACCTTCCCTCCAGACTTCTGTGCTCCGCCTCGCTCACACCCCTCACAGCAACAGTGGAGGTCATTCCTTCTACTTAGCCACGAAGTCCTGGAGCAACCTCCCCATCCACTTTCAGACATCACCCTGCCTTCAGGAGTTCAGAAGGGGACTCAATCTCGCTTTTTGACTGAAGCCCCCGATCAGCCCGGGCCCAGCGCCTGGATACCCTTTTGGGTGATTAGCATGCTCTAGAACTCCTGGTTGATTGATTGACAGTACTGAGTGAAAAAGGGCTGTCATGTTGGATGGGTAAAGGGGCTTTTATATACACTTATAGAGCTTAACGAGACTGCAAAAAATGTTGTCTGAAAAAAAGTTTTATTACACACAAAAAAATATTGGATGTTGTAATAAAGAATATGTTTGGAGCCTTCAAGGTGAAAGGAATTTTTGTCCTAAAATATTTTGACCTAAAAATTTAATCTAAAACACAATCTGTGAAGTCAAAAAATCTATAAACGAAGTATTTGTACAGACATACTAGAAAGAATTCTAGAAAATCTTGGGAAAAAATTGAACTTTGACACAAACGTTTAAAAAAACAAATATATATATATATATATATATATATATATATATATATATATATATATATATATATATATATATATATATTTGGGTGTCTGTACAGTTAAAAATTAACTTCCCATGTGGGCAACACGAAAAGGATGCCTCTAATCGTTGAGCAGATGGAGATATGGGAAAACTCTATAATTTGTTTCTGAAAAGAGCATGTAAAATGCCATACCCGAGTAATTGTGTTGTTTGGGAATGGCTCATGTTGTTAGATCCAATGTATTATGTTCTACTGGTGTATCAAACAAATAATGTGGTTATCAACAGAGGTCTTAATAAGGTAATGCGGCCACTGATACATATAGGATCACTCATAAGAACATTTTAACAAATGTCAGTTGGGTGGGCCTGCTATTCTGTTCATGAAGCAGAGTAATCATGTTGTGGGCTTCACCATTTGACAACAGTTTTTATTTGTTTTCTATGGGATCCCTTACTTAAAAAAAGGCCATCCAAGGTATTTCATTATTAGGCCCAAGATATTTGTTCTGAGTTTGTAAATCCAACACTGTTCTTTAGACATGAGTTTCTTTCGTATATCTGGTCCATCACATAATTTTTCTGGAATAATCCACTTCAAATCATTAAGTGTTTATGATTTTTCAAAATGTAGTAATTCACAAGTTGCTACTTGTGTAACGATATATCTGTAAGAGCCATTAGTTAGTGATAGATTCCTTACCTTAGAATATCCCCAGGCGTCAGACTGGATCCGGAAATTTTTTGCGTAGCAGTACCCATTCGCGTCGGTAGGCGTCGTCCGCGGCTCCGCGTCCGTCGTGGGCGCCATGATGATTTTGTCGGAGTACTTAGACGCCTCCTCCGCGCGCTGACGTCAGTTCTTATACACAGCTGTTCCGCGCTAGAAACGCAGAGCCATGATAAAAACCAACACTGGTGCCATGAAACTAGGGCCCTGAAAGGTGGTGACCTTAACCCTAGATATCAGTTCGCAGAACGGGGAGGATGGGTGAGTCGGTAAGGAATCTATCACTAACTAATGTCTCTTACAGATATATAGTTACACAAGTAGTAACTTGTGCATCTGAAAGAGACACATTAGTGATAGATTCCTTACCTTAGAATAGATACCCCAGCAATACCAACCCCGGTGGTGGGTCTGCAAACCAATAATCACACCAGAAAGTCCTGGAGGACGGAAGAAGCCATCCCTCCGCACTTGGCTGTCCAGGTAGTAGTGCTTGCGAACGTGTGCAGCGAGACCAACATAGCTGCCTGATAAATGTCCTGCTAGTGGACTCCTCAGCCCAGGGCAGTAGTAGGCGCCATGGCTCGAGTGGAATGGGCCCTCAGCCAAACAGGAGGTTCCTTTTTAGCCAAAGAGTAGCATGTTTGGATGCACAACATGATCCACCAAGAGATGGTCCATTTATGCACCGCCCGTCCTTTCTTAGCGCCCACATAACCAACAAAGAGTTGGTCATCCACTCGGAACTGGCGTGTGCGATCCAGATAGTATGAGAGCGCACGTTTTGGGTCCAGACGGTGGAGCCTCTCTTCCTCTTTCGAGGGAGGCGGAAAGAAGGTGGGCAAGGTGATGGACTGCCCGATGTGGAAGGCTGTGACTACCTTGGGCAGGAAAGAGGGTCTTGTCCGCAACACAACCTTGTCCGGATGGACAGAAAGGAAAGGAGGTTTAGAGGAAAGAGCCTGGAGCTCACTCACTCTCCTGGCAGAGGTGATGGCAACCAGGAAAGCAGTCTTACTTGTAAGAAGACGGAGAGGACAGTTATGAAGCGGCTCAAAAGGTGCGCACATCAGGTAAGTTAGAACAAGGTTCAAGTCCCACTTTGGCATCCCGAAAGGAACAGGAGGGAACATATGAGTGATGCCCTTTAAAAATCTGTTCACAATCGGGGACTTGAACAAAGAAGGCTGATCAGGCCGCCTTAAGAAGGCAGAAAGGGCTGAAAGGTGGCCCTTGATAGTGCCCAGAGCAGAGCCTTGCTGGGCAAAAGAAAGAAGGAAGAGGAGAACCTCAGAAAGGGGGGCAGAGAGTGGATCCACAGCCTTTGCTGTTCACCATGCCACAAATCTGTTCCACCTGCAGACGTATACCGACTTTGTGGAGGGACGCCTGGCTGCCAGAATCACAGTACAAACTTCAGGAGGCAAGTCAAATGACCTCAACTGTCGCCGCTCAATCTTCAAGCATGGAGGTGGAGACTGGACAGGTTCGGGTTGAGGACCGTCCCCTGCTGCTGTGACAGAAGGTCCTCCTGAAGAGGCAGACGAATTGGGGGATCGACAGACATGCTGAGTAGCTCTGGATACCAATATCTTCGTGCCCAGTCCGGAGCCACAAGGATAACCTGGGCCCGGTTGAGCCTGATCTTCTTCAGCACTCTGGGCAGAAGTGGTATATAAGGAAAGGTGTACAAAAGACCGCAACTCCACTTGCTTCGAAAAGCGCCTCCGAGCGAGTGTTGCCTTGGAAATTCCAACACGCAGAACTGATGACATTGCGCATTCTCTTCTGTGGCAAATAGATCTAACCAAGGCTCTCCCCATTGCTGAAAGAGGCCTTGCGCCACGTCCGAGTTCAGACGCCATTCGTGATCCATCATGCACCGACGGCTGAGTTCGTCCACCCTGGCTTTCAGAGAACCTGCCAGGTTGAACCACCAGGGTCACGCCCTGATGTTCCAGTCACTGCCAGAGGCGCAGAGCCTCCTGGCATAGGGTCCACAACCCCACCCGCCCTGTTTGTTGCAGTACCACATGGCGGTGGTGTTGTCCGTGAACACCTGCACTACACTTCCCCGGACAGAGGGGAGGAATGCCTTCAGTGCAAGCCGGATCGCCCGCAGCTCCAGAAGGTTGATGTGGAGCTGGGACTCCGCCAGAGACCAGGGGCCTCTGATCTCCGCCTCTCCCATGTGGCCCCCCCAGCCCTGGAGGGACGCGTCCGTCACAACTACGTGCTCCGGTTGGGGTAGGGAGAGGGATCTGCCGCTGACCCAATCGCGGTCCGTGAGCCACCACTGCAACTGTCTTGCAGTGCCCTCCGAGATCAAGACATGGTTGGACAAGTTGCCCTGATGCTGGGCCCACTGAAACTTCAGGTCTCACTGCAGAGCCCGCATCCGCCACCCGGCGTGATGCACCAGCAGGATGTAGGAGGCCATCAGCCCCAGAAGCCGCAGCGTCAACCTGACCGAGACTCGGGATAAAGGCTGAAAGATCGGAATCAGAGCCTGAATATCCCAAACCCGCTGTTCGGGAGGATAAACCCAAAACTGCGCCGAGTCTAGAACCGCTCAGATGAAGAGGAGCTTCTGAGAGGGACACAGGTGTGACTTCGGCACATTGATGGAGAACCCCAGCAGGGGCAGGAGGTCGGCGTAGCCCGGAGGTGCCTGACGACTGTCTGGGGCGAGTCCGCCTTCAACAACCAGTCGTCGAGGTAGGGGAAGACAAACCCCTAGCCTGCGCCGATGAGCTGCGACCACCGTCATCACTTTCGTGAACACCCGTGGGCGCTGGTAAGGCCGAAGGGGAGCACGGTAAACTGAAAGTGCTCGTGGCCTACCCTGAACCGCAGGTAACGCTGGTGGGTCGGCAGGACGGGGATGTGAAAATAAGCGTCCTGCAAGTCCAACGCTACCATCCAGTCTCCAGGGTCTAGAGCAGCTAAGACCTGAGCCAATGTCAGCATCTTGAACTTCTCCTTCCGGAGGAAGCCGTTGACGTTCCGGAGGTCCAAAATAGGGTGTAGCCCCCCTTTGCCCTTCTTGGGAACCAGAAAGTAGTGAGAATAACAACCACACCCTACTTCTGGCCCAGGAACGCAATTGACGGCTCCCTTGGCCAAGAGGGCCGTAACTTCCTCTTGTAGAAGTTTCAAGTGATCCCCCGACACGTGGTGGCACTGCGGTGGCATGGCTGGAGGAGTCGCCTCGAAGGGGAGGGAGTAGCCCCTTCGGACGATTTGCAGCAGCCATCTGTCCGATGTGACAGTGCGCCAGTGGAGATGGTGATGGCGAACCCTGCCCCCCACTGGCGTCACATGGGCCTGAAAGTTCGGACTAGGAAGGTTTTGAGGTGGATGCTGCAGGGGCAGATGTGGACTGGCCTCTCCGTTGTCCCAGACCACTGCCACGGCGGTTTCCACGTCCGCCACCGCTCTGGACGGTAGTCTGCGGCCCGTGTCTGGCAGGACGTGTGAGGGCGCCCCTTCCTTGGCCACAAAAGGAGCGAAAGGCAGCCGTTTGCTGGCGCGGGGCCGAGAAGCCCTGGAGTCCTTAAAGCTCTCAAGCGCATGGTCTGCCTTGTCACCAAAGAGGCGACGCCCATCGAACGGCATGACCATAAGTCTGTTTTGGACATCAGCCGAGAAGTTGGCGGACCTCAACCAGGCGTGGCGACAAACCGCCACCGTCGTTGCCTTCGCTCTGCCCAGTGAGTCAGTATTGTCCAGCCCACACCAGATGGAATAACGCGTTGCGCATCTTGACTCTCCACAAGGGCTTGGCCGAGTATAGCTCGGACCTCCCCTGGACATTCTGCAAGCACGTCCGCAACCGTATCCCACAGAGAGTGGGTGTAGCGGCCCAAGAGGCATGCGGTGTTGACTGACCGCAATCCTAAACTCAGGGAGGAGAAAACTTTCTTCCCGTATTGCTCGTACCTCTTGGATTCCCAATCGGGGGAGACTCCGGGAATGCGGTCTGGGAATTAGAGGCCTGGATAACCAGGCTCTCGGGAGTGGGGTGGGTAGACAGAAAGCAAGGGTCGCCCGGAGCCGGGCGGTGGCTCCTTGCCACGTTCCTATCCACAGGCTGTCCTGTAGCGGGCTTGGACCAAGTGCCCAGAAGAACGTCTGATAAGGCCTCATTAAACGGCAGCAGAGGCTCGGCCGAGCTTGACTGCGGTTTAAGGACCTCAGTGAGGAGGTTATTCCTCACGGCCGCGACGGGGAGCTCAAGGCCCAAGGCTTTGCCCGCCCTCATCAGCACCACGCTATAAGCAGCCCCGTCCTCTGTAGCCACGCTAGGAGGGGAGACAAAACAATTTCGGGCGAAGTGTCCAGACCACTGGCCTTCCCAAGCTCTCTTGTCCAGTCCGCAGAGAACTGACACTCACTTGCCAGAGGGTCCTCAGATGCCTCCCAATCCCCCTCGTCACCCATCGCCTCAAAGGGTGGGGCCGGATCATAGAAATAGCAATATCCAAACGGCGCGAGAACGGCGCCGCTCCGATGCCGGACCCGAATCGAGGGTAGGACCAGGGACGGCGTCGTCTTGGGACGGGACCGGGGGCGACACCCTTGGGGCCGGCGCGGTCGTGAGGTCGACCGGCGGCGACCCAAATACGGATCTAGTGGGGCCCTGCGGCGTCGGGACCGAAGCACCCGACGGAGCCGGAGCCGAAGCACCCGGCCCGCTGGGGGACCCAGTCGGGCCGCTTGGCCCGAAGGCGCTGCGGAACCCGATGGAGGAGTGAGCGACCTCATGGCCGAGAGGAAAGCCTCGATATCCTCCTGCGTCGCGTGCTGCCCAGGAACCGGCGGGTATGGAGCAGGCCGGGTGGGCGGTGTCGCCCAAACCCCCGGCCGCATCGCGCGAGCGTCGGGGGGAGTCAGAAGAGCGATAGTGCCTCTTCGACTTCTTGTGCCTCTTACCTGAGGACTTCGAGCCCGAAGACCGATGACGACTCCTGGAACTGTGGTGACTCCGGCCCCGCAACCGGGCCATCGACCTCCTTTCGGACCGGGACCTCGAGCGGCGCGGGGCGGACTGCTGAAGCTCGAGTCGCTTACGGGACCGCTCCCGTCTAGCTTTAGACGTCAGGGCCCGGCAGTCGGAGCAGGACTTGTCATCGTGGTCCGGGCCTAGACAGTGCAGGCACCGGCGATGGGGATCAGTAACCGACATCAGTCGGTTGCAGTCGGCGCAGGGCTTTAACCCAGGCATCCCTACCGGCACCGTTGGAGTCGAGAGACTTCGAAAGTAGATCAAAGGGATCGTAAAAAGTTAGTAAAAAATTGACTAGGCTTAAAACTTTTTCCAGATCTGCGCTTGCTGGCGCGGAAAAAAAAGAGAACTGACGTCAGAGCGTGGAGGCGGCGTCTAATTACTCCGACGACGTCATCACGGGGCCCACGACGCAGACGACGGACACGGAGCCGCGGACGACGCCTACCGACGCAAATGGGTACTGCTACGCAAAAAAATTCCGGATCCAGTCTGACGCCTGGGGATATTCTAAGGTAAGGAATCTATCACTAACGTGTCTCTTTCAGATTTGTGAGTTTCATTGCTGTCTGTCCGCATCTGATTGTGCTACAGTGTTTATTTATCCTGTTTTGAGTGGTCTGGTGGTCATGCCTACATATAGTAAGTTGCTTGGATATTGAATCAAATAGTTGAAGGTACATGTGTTACAGTTTGTGTGTTCCTGTAATTCCCATTTGTGCTGTAAACCAATATTAACTTCTTTAGTGATCTCTGTGAGGTGACAGATGTTGCAATACCCGCTGGGGTAATGACCCTTGGAAGACCTTTGGCCAATAAACACTGTGGTACCACAGATCTCTAGGGTCTTACGTGGACTAAGAACAATAGTTACTTACCTGTAATCTGTGGTTCTCCAGTACAGGTGTCTTTCATAGATTCACATGCCTGAATCATTACCCGTCGTCGGAGTGGGAGTCTCACGGCATATAAAAAGCAATAATAGGCAATAATATCCTTAGAAAAACTTGGTAATAACCAACCAGGAAGTAAAGTCGCCCAAGCTACAAGAGTAAAAACATCCACACATGACTATCCTTGTCATTTTGTATAGTCCAAACTGCAGCCAATCAGGCGACAGCACCCACCAGAATGTTCTCCCCAGAGGCTCAGGCTCTCAAATTTTCTCGCACAGGAGTGAAGCTAAAAACATCCTAGCCTAAGAGCCTCCGAGGGGAGGTGGGCGGGTTGCATGTGAATCTATGAAAGACACCAATACTGGAGAACCACAGATTACAAGTAACTAACTATTGTTCTTCTCCAGTATTAGGGTGTCTTTCATAGATTCACATGCCTGAATCAGAGTAGATACCAGTACCGAAATAATGCTTGGAAGACGCTATTTGTAACATCTGTTTGTACATATCAAATATATACATTCACATAATACAATGCCAACATTCATATATGCATGAAAAAACTTGCAATCACATGAGATAGCACTCAATATTAGGCATGGAATGAGCGTCTGGAAAGCAGTAAAGAGGAGGGAACAGAGGCTCACCTTATCTGAAAAGATTGCGTAGAACCGCTTGACCCACCGACGTATCAGTCTCGCTGGCAGCATCCAAACAATAATGTTTGGTGAAAGTATATCTGCTGGACCAAGTTGCTGCTCTGCAGAATTGCTGAAGAGGAACTCCAGTGAAGAGAGCAGTCGAGGAAGAAACAGCTCTTGTAGAGTGAGCTCTTGGAGTTATCTTTAAAGGCCTTCCCGCTTGTATATGGAAAAAGTCCGTAGCTGCAGATATCCATCTAGCTATGGTTTGTTTAGACAGTGCTTGTCCTTGTTGCATCTTTCCATAGGCTACAAACAGTTGATCGGATTTGCGGATGGCAGATGTCCTTTGCACATAGAATTTTAAGCATCTTCTGATGTCAAGGGTATGCAAAGCTCTCTCCGCAGGGGATTGCGGATTAGGAAAGAATGTCTTTAAGATGACTGGTTCGTTCAGGTGAATATCCGAAGGCACTTTAGGCATAAACTTTGGGTTTGTACGGAGCACCACAGAATTGGACGTGAATTGTAAAAAAAGGTGAATTGACGGTGAAAGCTTGAACATCACTGACTCTTCTAGATGAAGTCAATGCCAGCAAAAGAGAAACCTTCCATGTTAGGAATTTGAAATCCACCCTGTGAATTGGCTCAAATGGATGGCGCATGAGCTGCACGAACACTACATTAAGATGCCACGATGGAGGCGGACGACGTATAGGAGGAAACATTCTGAATAGACCCTTAAAGAACTGCTGCATTATTCTTGAAGAATAAAGAGAAGTGGACCCATCCTGACGGTATCTTGAAATAGCTGCCAGAAAGACCTTCAAGGTTGCATGAAATAAACCTGATCTTTCTAGGTGTAAGAAAAAAGGCAATATCTGATCCGGAGTTGCCTGAAATGGGTGAATCCCAGCAGATTGACACCAAATGCAGAATCTTTTCGATTTAAGTCTGTAAGTCTTTATTGTTGCAGGAGCTCGTGCGTTAGCCAGTACCTCCTTACAATCCGCAGAGATATTCAGGTGTGCGAATTCAAGGTGTTCAGGCGCCAAGCTGCTAATTTTAGAGGCCGGATCCGGATGGCAAATCTGATCATTCTGAATTGAGAGGAGATTCGGTATTGGTTGAAACTGTATTGGATCGTACTCTGAGAAGAGAAGAAGTTCGGTGAACCAATACTGGCGAGGCCACCTGGGAGCAATGAGAATCAGGCAACACGGCTCTCTCTTCATCTTCCGGAGAACTCTGGGAACCAACGGTATCGGAGGAAAAGCGTAAGCGTATATTTGAGACCAGTTGATCGAAAAAGCATTCCCCTGAGAGTCTCTGTGGGGATGCCAGCTTGCAAAGAACAGGCATTTGCTGTTCTTCTTGGTCGCAAATAGGT
This sequence comes from Lissotriton vulgaris, assembly GCF_964263255.1. Classification (NCBI taxonomy): domain Eukaryota; kingdom Metazoa; phylum Chordata; class Amphibia; order Caudata; family Salamandridae; genus Lissotriton; species Lissotriton vulgaris. Next base: position 58,830,948 of record NC_141697.1, on the reverse strand, counting down.
CCAGATCGGGATGACCCCACTGCTGGAAGATTCGATCCGCTGTTGCTTGATGTAGCTCCCATTCGTGGGTGGACACCGTTGATCTGCTGAGGCCAGCACATTTGCAATTCCCGGCACATGAACAGCCAAGAGGTTGATCATGTGTTGTATCGCCCACGCCCATATCTCCTGGGCTTCCTGAGATAGAAGAACCCACCTCGTTGCTCCCTGTTTGTTTAAGTAGTGCATACTTGTGGTATTGTCTGTGAGCACCAATACTGTGGCTCCTTGAATTATTGCACGAAAAGACTTGAGGGCTAAGAAGATGGCTCTTAGCTCTAGCAGATTGATGTGCCAGGCCTTTTGTGGAGGGCTCCCTGACCCTCAGCCCTTGAAGATGCGCTCCCCAACCTTCGAGAGATGCGTCTGTGGTGATTGTGTAACTCGGCGCGTCTTGAAGGAACGCGCAACCCTTCTGTAGATTTTTGTCTTGGATCCACCAGAGAAAAGCCTTTCGCATTCGAGGAGTGATGTGAATGAGATCTTCGAATGAACCGGAGACTTGCAGCCATTGAAGGTTGAGTTCTTCCTGCAGAGGACTCATTCTGAGGCGGCACTTTGGTATCAATGGGATGCAAGAAGAAACCATTCCCAGAAAAGATTTGAACTGTCGTACTGACAGTGACCTTTTTGATAGTAACATCTGAGCCATGTCTTGTATCCTTCCTTGCCTCTCCTCCGATATGAAAGCTCGGACCAGTTGTGTGTCCAAGGTTTCTCCCAAGAACGTTTGTCTTTGGGAAGGAACATGGTGTGACTTGCTGAGATTAATAGAGAGCCCCAACGACTGGAAGAGAGGCAGACATCGTTGTACGTGGATGTTCGTTTTTGAGAAGGAACTCGCCATGATAAGGCAATCGTCCAAGTAGGGAAATATTTGAACTCCCTCCAGCCAGAGGTATGCAGCTACCGGAGCTAGGACCTTTGTAAACACTCTAGGTGCCGACTGTAGTCCAAAGGGAAGGACCTTGAACTGAAAATCCCTGCCAGCCACTCTGAAACACAGGAACCTCCTGTGACTAGGTAAAATGGGAACGTGGAAATACGCATCTTAAAGGTTCAGAGTGGCCATGTAATCCCCTGCTGAGAGAAGATGCAGTATTTCCTGAAGCGACAGCATCCGAAACGATAGCTTCTTCAAATACTTGTTGAGGGAACGAAGGTCTTGAATTGGACGCCATTCTCCGGATTTTTTCCTTATGAGACAGAATCTTGAATAGAATCCTGTTCGTCTCTGCCCTTGAGGGACTTTTTCGATCGCTCCTTTTTGTAACATCAGATTGATTTGGGAAAACAGCTCTTTGAGGTGAGCTGGAGGTGGACCTTTCGGAGGGACGTTTGGAGGAAATCTTTTGAATTCGAGAGCATGGCCTCTGGCCACAATGTCTAGGACCCACCTGTCCGACGTTATTGAGGACCAGTTTGAGTAAAATTTTGAGATTCTCCGTCCAATATTTACATGGGATTGTGGCATTAGCGGTGGCAGGTGGTGACACTCGTCTTTTATTGGAATCTTTTCTGCGGTAGGCAGTCTTTTTCTTTTTCTGGGAATAAGGGATGTTGCGCTGGCCATAAGGTTGGTAACGTTGGGACTAGTAGCGCTGGTTCCCTTGATAAGATCTGTAGGAAGATTGTTGGCCATAACATCCTCTATTTGAGGACGATCCACATCCTCTCGCACCCCGAAAGGGTGGCTTTCGAAACTGCAAGGTGCCAAGGGATCTGGCTGTTTCAGTGTCCTTCTTAATTGTTTGTAAGGCTTCTTCTACCTGTGGGCCAAATAAAAACTCCCCATCGAAGGGCATGTCTAGAACTTTAGCCTGCACCTCTTAACGGAACGAAGTCGCCTTAAGCCAGCCCTGTCGTCGTAGGTCAGCAGCCCCCGCAAGCTGTCTGAACCCCGTAGAAGCCACATCCACTGCACAGTCTATAATCTCGGCTGAGATTCTCTCTCCCTCCTGCAGAATCTTTAGAGCTTCCGATTTTGCAGGTTCTGGAAGCATGTCAACGTACGGTGAGATGTCCGACCACATTTGCCGGTCGTACCGACCCAGAATGGCCAAAGAGTTGGCCGCATGAACTGTTGTCGCTGCCATCGTAGATACTCGCTTTCCAATAGAATCTAGACGTCTGCCATCTCTATCAGGCGGGGCTGTAATCAGTGACGAATGATTCCTAGAACGTTTTTGTGCAGGCAGTACAATCACCGAATCTACCTTTGGATGACTTATAAGGTAAGCTGGGTTTTTTTCAGGCGCCTTATACTTCTTATCTATACGTTGCAGTACTGGCGGGATAGATGCAGGAGTAGACATCACTTTAAGACCTTCTTTCCATATGAAATCAATAATTGGAATTATCCGAATCTGTTTCCTTGGCTGGTCCTTGAAGTCATAGAGGAAACTTTCCTCCTTCGCAGTTTCCATAGGAATAAGGAAACGTTGTGTTGCTCTCTCCATAAGAAGGTGAAAACCTCCAATGTCTACTGGAGGCGAATCGGCAGTAATCGGAGGTGAAGGAGAAGGCGTCTAGATCTGATAGTCATCCCACTCAGACATCAAGGATCTGTCATCAACTTCACCTTCCTCTCTCTCTTCATCCTCCGATGCATGTTGTTCCTCAGGCTGATGAGAAGCTACTGGCAAGGAGGCCTTGGAGATCTGAATTCAGAAGTGGAAGCCTGTACCTCAGGTGTAGGAGGTACCGAATCCGCTGACTCAGATGGCGGGAAACACAGGTAATAATTGTTTAACATGTGTTGGAGATTAGTTAACAACGCCACAGGCATCGGGCTGTTGTTCTACTAGTGACGGATTGTGTCACCTGTTCAGTCGAAGGTTGATCCTCCTAATCGTCTTCTTGATATTTGATGAGCAGCTCTGAAGGACTTGTTGCTGCTCTAAACCTACCATCCAATACAGAGTCATCATCGCTATCCTCGGAGTCCAGTAATTTTTCAGGAACCTGTAAAGGCACCGTACGAGGTGACAGTTGTAGTGAAGATGAAGGTTCCAGCCCAAAACCACGCCTCTGTAACAAGGAAGGCTTCGCCGTAGACTGCGTAGAAGTAAAGGCCGTAGATGGTGCCCAAACTTGAATTGTCGTACATGAAGACAGTTTTGGCGTCCGGGCTCGTCGACGGCGGGATAGGTCCCGAGGAGGATAACGCCGACGATGGCGTAGTCGACGATAAAGTAGTCTTCGACGACAAGGAGGACTTCGTTGACGATTTAGCCGTCAACGATGCAGGTTTCATCAACGAGCTTGTCGACGACGCGGAGGCCATCGACGACGATGAAGTGACTGTCGACGGTGGCGTCGAAGATGGAGCCGTCGTCGACAGAACTTTCTTAGACTTGGACGTCGACAGGGCGCCGACGATAGCAGATGTAGATTCCTTCATCAACGAGATAGGCTTCACTGAGACAAAGACCAACGTCGACGGAGGAGACGCTGACGACATGATCATCTCAGGTTTAGGTGAAGAAAAGGTTACCGTAGATGTAGAAGTTGCGTCGACGGAGAACTTCGTCGACGAAGGGGTCATCGACGGTGTCGTCGTCGACGGGGTCTTCTTCTGAGGCAAAGTCTTTTCAGAAGTTGGTTTTTGAGGTAAAATTTTGGTCGATCCTCTCGGGGGCGTGGATGGCAAAGGTTTGCTCTTACTAGGGGGAGTAGCCTTAGAAGAGGAAGGCCTCTCTGACCCCTTAGATGGTTGCTGTCTCTTCACAACCTTGGCCCCAGGAAAAGTTAATACCTCCTCAGCAGCTCTCTTCTTAGAAGCCACAGTAGACCCAGAGGCAATACTGCCTGCCTCAGAAAGTGGGGTATCTTGATCCTTGAGCTTCTGTAGCCACAGAAGTAAGCGGCCCTCTCTGTACCGGAGGGTTTTTTGAGGAAAGGTCCTACAAATCTTGCAGTCCTTCATTTGATGGTCTGGATACAGGCAATAAATGCATTTCTTATGGGGATCTTCTGAGAAAAGCCGGAGCTTACCACAAGAATCACAATGCCTGAATAGAGATTTCTTTGTGGAAGTCATCCTAAAATCAAGAAATCTTGTAGAAATTTGAGAATAACTGAGCAGAGCTCAGGGAGACTCCCTTCACACGACGTGTGGTAGAAAACCCGAGAGCCTGAGCCTCTTGGGAGAACATTCTGGTGGGTGCTGTTACCGGATTGGCTGCAGTTTGGACTATACAAAATAACTAGGATAATCATGAGTGTGGAAGTTTTTACTCTTGTAGCTTGGGCTACTTTACTTCCTGGTTGGTTTCTACCAAGTTTTTCTAAGGATATTATTGCATATTATTGCTTTTTATATACCGTGAGACTACCACTCCGACGACGGGGATAATTCAGGCATGTGAATCTATGAAAGACACCCTAATACTGGAGAATCGATCTTGCAAGTTTTTCGATCTTTTGAAAGCAAACAAGGATTTAGTGAAATCCATTTCCACCATGTTCAGGATGTTACATTGTTTATGAATAATTATTTTGATATTGTTGGACATTGTGGTGAAGGTGGTTACATAGGTAATCCAGTCATTCTTTGGGAAAAGTATCTAGTAGTGTTTCTCTGTTGTTATTTCTTGCTCATTTTCTTGTGTTACGAATGATTTTCTCTGAATATCCCTTATCTCCGAGTTTGCTGGACAGTTCAGCAGTTTGGTTACCAAAGTCTTCCAAATGGCTACAATTTCTACATATACACAGGAATTGCCTAAATGGTAGATTCTGTCAGAGTCTTTGGGCGATGACTGTTGTATCTTAACAAACTATTGCAATCCGTGGCTTAATGATATGTCTTGGTTGTCAAGTTTCCATTATCAACCTTGATGGTGAGCTCAGAGTATTTAGCGCCCGCCCAGCGAGGAGAACGGCCCGATACAGAAGCATGCCACTTAATTGGGTGAGGGCTGGTATATCCAATTAAGGATGTTTTGTTGGTCTGACCATTCACTAGATTTGAAATACCATTCAAGTATTACACCTCCAACGGAACAGCACATTACTTTGTTGTATAATTATTCTAGTAACTGGGAGGACCTGTGCTGGACCGTCAAGTCCCTTATTGTTGTTTGTGGAACTGGCCATTCCTATCTAGTTCCACGTTCAACTTTGCATGAACCAATATTTATGGAATTCCCAACTAATCTGACCTTTGCTCCTCTATAAAGACTAAGAAATACCCCTAAGCTGGGAGGACAACACAAAAGCTTCTAAAATGTTAAAAAGACATTCCCAGCTTAGAAGCTCTAACGCCTTCTCAGCATCTAAAAACAATCTTTGCTGGAGACCAATTGTTATGAAAAAAAAAATTGTGCTTCAATTAAATCATTAGTATTGGTGGGTAATTGTCCCCTAGATATACACCCATTTTGAGTTTTTATGTATCAGGTTGGCTATCTGATTCATTCTATTGGCCAATGATTTCGTTATTTTATGGTCTGTGTTGAGAAGATTCATGGGTTTATATGTATTTAAAATGTCTGGATTTTTTTGCTGGTTTAAGGACCCTCACCACTATCCCTGTGTCGAAAGAAGGCAAAACTCTCCCACCCTTTAATATATGATTTGCCAATTTTAAGATATTCTTATTAAAAATTCAGAGTTTGAAAAAAGAATCCGCGGGAATTCATCTTCTGCACTAGTTTTCCTGATTGAAAAAGATTTGATAACAGTAGCTATTTCTTTCAATGTAAAACATTTTATTGTAGCATGCGCCTAGGTCTGGGACAATATAGGCATAGGAAGACTTTTTAAAAAGTTCTGTAATTTACTGAGATCTATTTCTTGATGAACATATACTGCTGCAATACCATTTCATATATAATTTTTCTATCAGTAATTAATTCAGGTCTTAGTTTGAGAGCAATAAAATGCCTTAATCACGTTTTTAGACAATTTTTCACATTTGCCATACCAGAAACCACCCTGAATACGCACTTGCTTCATAATCCTTTTGCATATACGTTTTACTATTTAGATCGGTCTTCTTAAAATAATAATTCAGAAAGTATTGATTTGGCTTCTCCAGGGAACAGTGATATGCACTATTCTTTATAGATGTATATCTATTGTGGACCTCTTTAGCCAGGACTTTATTGATTTATTTTTACTTCTCTCTGCCATATCCTGGGCTATTATAGTAACCCTGAGAGTGGCATTAAACACACACCACACTATGTCTACACTGGCAGACTGCTTATTCCGTAAAAAGAACAGGGTCATTTCTGTTCTAATTTCTGAGAACCTATGTTCCTCTTCCACATGCAATTTTCTGTAAGCTGACTGAGGATTTATAAAACCGGCGATATTCATTTCTACCATAGAATAGTCCAAGAGACCATTAGGATGATGCTCATATTGTATAATGGTTAAATCAAATGTTATTTCGTCTTGTTTAACAATATTCATACCAAGCATTTTCAAACTAAATTGGTTTCCCCTTTCTTTTCTTGCAATGCAGAAAAGCAATGATAAGTGCAAAAATAAGGTGATATGGCGAGTCACTGTTGCCAGTAGCGCCATTCTGTAGGGTTGTACATGTCATTAGGCAAACATCCGCGTACAGAATGATGCAGGAGTCATTTAATTTTTATTTTTTATTCACCAATCTAAGATGGTGAGTGACACTTTGGTCGCTCAGTAAAAAAAAGTAATTCTGTGTGCAGAAGTGCTTTTATGAAGGCCTGAACCTCCCCAAAAAATAAAATACATTTTTAAAAAGAACTGTGGGGCGGAATAAATGAAAGAGTGGGTGGGGGGAGCAACGAAAAGTGGCCCGAGGGAAGGGGGCAAGCACCAAACAAGGAAGATAGCAACAAAGGGAGTGGGGGAGGGAGGAAAAGCAGAGAAAGTGTTGAGGCGATGGGATCTGGGGCAGTAGAAAATGCAGGAGGACAAACACAGTAGATTGCAGAAATTAGCAAGGGGAAAATGGCATGGAGAGAACTCCAAAACACACATGCACACACTCGGAATGCTCAAATAAAAAGGAAAAAGTGGTTCCCTAAAAGTAATCTGTGGAAGAATACAAGTCAGCCAGGTAAAAGAATCGTAAAGAGGCTATGCCCAAGGGGAGGGATAAACACAAGATGGACAAGGCAAGCTATTGAATAAGAAGAAGGCAATTCAGAGTGACAATAAAGCTAACCAAGTGTAAGGAATGGTGGGCTAAAAGCCCACTGCAAGTTCTTGTTAAACCCACAATTGGTCTTTTCCAACCAGACCATTTACGCTTGCTGGTAGGAGACCTAAAAGTAACAAAACAATAATTGATGGTGCGGTCACAGGTTCCAACATCAGCCTTACGTCAGAAAGTTGGCACCAAACTGTGTACAAGTGAGTTACCCAAGAATAAGACCATTTACCGAGTGTGCCAGAAAGCTTCAAGGTGGTAACTAACTGTTAAAGGAATGATAGTTCCAGGTCTGCATCAGAATGGAGAGCCAGTCAGTCGATTTCATGCAGGTCTTAAGGCACATGAACAACACAGAATACATTTCAAAGAATATGAGAAACAAAGAAAACACGTCTCAAATTTTAAGTTCATGATTGTTTTAATCATTAGGTAACCACAGGGAAAAACATTAAAACTTAAACTGTTTTATTATGATATTGTTATTTGATATGTCAAATTACAAGGGTATGATGTAACAAAGTTACAAACTTATATATGCAATATTTACATTATATAGTCAAAAGTAACAAGCTATAATCTCATACATAAAAAGGAAATACACCAATGGCCAGGGTTAGAAACAAAATCATACGTCACTTAGTAATAAAAAAGCAATTTAAAATTTGAATGGCAATAATATACAAGTGAGGCACTTTCGATGTCGGTAAGATGAGGGGGCCAATGGCGCAGTGCAAGATGTAGAGGACCAGGCGATGTTTGTAGAAATAAAACTGCACGTACCAACTATACCGCAGAATCACACAACAAAAAACAAACCAGCTAAGATTTCTTTATAGGCTGAAGCTCTTAAAAATAACTTGGCTGTGTTCTGTTTGTTAGAGGAGACTGAAGAGGAAGAATGCGTAACTTAAGCCATGTTATGTGTATTTAGATAGAGATGCTACCCCACAGGAGTAACCAAGTGCTTTGTGAACAAGAGCTTACCGTCTTTGTATAGATACTGATGGCGTCAGATGAGATTTAATTTGTCTATTGGTGCAACAAAGCATGCAGTGTCATCAACTAGCCAGACACCTATGGGAAAGACTATTTCCCCCAATGTAGCTGACAGTCATTTTTAGATTTCCATTTAGTGTTAATGTTTTGTGAATATGTTTCAGTGTGTTCTCAGGTGGAAGGATGCAGTAATATGGTGTACAGCATTATGAAAAGTAAATATGATTCAACAGTTGAGGGATGCAACCTATAGGGCACCCAAAGCCACCAATGTTTCAGGATACCCAAATACATCAAAGCACTGCCATACTTTGCCTAATGGAGACAGTACATTCAAGATTGAATTAACAAGTCCCAAAATAGCGGAAAAGTCTTAATGACTTGGGTGAAGGGGAATGATTTCTGTCTTATTCATCTAACACAACCGATGCACGCTTTATTGGGCACCATTAGAGGATACAGTCGCAGTTTGGCTACAAGGAGAAATAACGTGCGAGTCACTACTTTTTAGCAACGGCGTGCCTACAACCACACTTTGGAAGTCAGCCATACTCAGCAGTGGAGTAGTAAGTGCCTGGTATTCCTCCTGAAGGAATGGCTCACAGTCCCAATGAACCTAAGTGCTTTGGCCCTAGTCCAGATGGCTTTCCTGCAGGTAGGTGGTATCAAATCACCAAAGTCCTGCTGAAATCCTGCTCAACTGCACAAAAACAATCTGCACAGACTTTGTAGCCTGTGCAGTTTTAACACTGTAAAATCTAATATACGAAATACCATGACTCAAACAAATTTCAGAATCCTTAATTTTGCATTTGAAAAGTAACTCTTTAAAGTGCTCAACATTTCCTTCCAAATGTGTACAGTATCACTAAAAGTAAAAGCAGTGGTCTGAAAACTAAGCCCACTTACTCCAAGCAAAATACACTCTGTCCAAACCCTATCTTATGGAAGTGCAACTTTGTTTCTGAGGGCTAGATGCATGCTAGATTTCTAGTGTAACACGCAACTATGTAAAGGATTTCCATTTATAGTCAATTTATCCCATGTGGATATTATAAGCATCTGGCATGGATCCATCCCTTGTGGCACCCCTCTCCTCGATCCTTGAACCTAACAGGAAGTGACTAAGCACATAAAATGCATTCAAGAGTGTGAGCTGCATGTTTGCCCAAAAAAGTCATGAAAAAGCTGTAACCTTTGTCAGTGACGAAAGTTCTGAATGAGCATGGCATATGAGAAATTACTGAATTTTGTTGACATATAAATTCTACTGTGCAACACAGACCAAGACACATCTGTCTTCCTGAAGCAACCTTCTGACTTTTGTACTACTGCCATGGGATGTTTCAAATTCCTCTTTCATCATCAAACAAGAGCAGAAACGAAGGATGGTTTTGTTTCTAATGCAAGAGACTTAATTAATTTCAATGCTAGAGAAGTACTATTCTCTGTATATGCACCTTTAATCTAACCTATATTTAATTCAAGCAACTTGGGCCAGATGAGCTACTCTGTCGCAAATGTGACTGATATCTCATCCGTATTATATTCTATTGTACTTGTAATTCAGCGGGATATCCACCATATGTGGGACAGAGTAGCCCATCTGCGCAACTATAAATCAGGTACTTGATCTTGACTGTGGTGCACGGGGGCACCTACCCCTATACCCCCAGCCGTCCCCTCTCCCCCACTTGGCTTAAAAAACATTCTTTGCTGGAGTTCGACTTCTAATACTGAGCTCTCCGCAGCACTTAGTGAGGACCCTTTTTTGGGTGGGTGACCAGCCCTTAGTAAGGCTTTTTTCATATGAGGTTCATTCTTACTCAATAACCTTTCGTAGAAACTATCTTGCACTCTTTCCATCATGCCATAAAAATTTAAATAGGAGAGTTTTTATTTTTGTTGAAATTCTCCTTCACCATATCTTGAGTCAAAAGGCATACTTTAACCAGCCATATTGTAGGCCTTGTCAGAAGGTCAACACCAGACTAAAGAGAGCACAGAGATACACTACCAAACTGGTGCACAATTTACACAGGTAAGTTACATGGGACAAAAAAAAAAATAAACATGATTTATGGTGAAGGAAAAGCAGCACAGGCAACACAGAGCTTTTCAGTTCTTAAGGGGGTTAAACGGTATACAAGGCAAGCGATTTATGTCTGTAGGAGAAGATATTTAAGAGTCAAGGATAGTAGCAAACTCTGTGACCACATCAAAGAACTTTCCTGCAGACTGGTGGAGACACAAATGGTAACAGAATGAAAACTCGAGAACAATGGTACTGAAAATGTACGTGAGGTGTGAAACCTAAGATCATGTAGATTGTACGGAGTAAATAAGTCGAGTGGATTGGATACTGCTTCTTAACGAACGCCAAATTCTCTGTATCTATGGATCGATGTTGTTTCTTTTTCCTAAGTCTCCTTCAACTAATCTCTTGTTAGCATTAATTACTTTCACAGAAGTGCTCAGTCATTTAAAGACCTAGTTTCCTGCAGAAGTTAGTTAGCATTTGGCTGAAGCTCAATTTAATTTTCTTTTTTTAATCCAATTAACATGGCATAAGAAGACCAGAAGTCGAAGAATGGCCACAGATTCCAGCAATAGTTCACTCCAACAAAGCCTATACATTGATAGGTTATATTATTCGGTCTTATTTCATTTCCAACAGATGAATGGTCTTGCCAATGGAAAAGCATTTCTTTCTATTTTGGAAACCAACTGCTTTAGTATTTGCTAAATAATACACCACTAAAAATAGCAACTCAAGTTGTCTAAATAGAAGAGATATTGGACAATAAATACAGATAAACATATCTGTTATCAAAATATCAATTGAAGTGCAACTGCTTGTAAAGTAATGAGAATGGGACTGAAAAGGCACAGAATGTCCATCAGATGTATTCTAATGCATTTGTCCCAAAATAGATGAAAGAACACCAAAAAGATATAAACCAGACAATGCGAACACATCTTTCTTATATCTGGTTCTATTAAACACATACTATTTAATGTGGCAATAAAGCTTAATGCGTGTTGGTATAATGAGACAGCCAAGATAGAAAGGGTGCCTTGAGTCACTGTGAAGCCTATAAGATGATGTCTCGGGTGAGCAAGCTAGTCTATTGCTTCTTGATAAAGAGTATTGCATTGGCAATAATGGACCGGACTTGGCCAACATTAGATCTGTGCTAAATGTTCCAAGTTAAGAATCACAGGTCAAAAATGTCAGCTATCAGAGAAACCGAAAAGTGTGTATGACCTTAAAATCTTGATTGGGGGGCTTTATCTAAGGGTGCAGAAGAACATGGCCTATTAGTTTGCATATTGTTTAGGTTCTCAAAAATGTCTATGTCGCAAAGGAGAGGGGGCTTGCTCTGCTGAGGAATAAGGTTTCTCAAAAGGACTGCACAAATGTCATTGAGCGGTTGTCCAGAAGCATCCATGCAAGTTCTCATCTCCCACCTTAAGTGATCCCAACAACTGTGGGTTCAAATTATGTCTGTTTAACATCTAGACGACAACAACGGGTTCACTGTTGAGTTTATGTTGATGGAATGACAACCTACACATAGATCACAAAGAATGTATACAGGTTGAGCCCAAGTTAACCGATTCCACAAATCCTCAAAGAATGCCACAATTGTGCCGGTCTGTTCTAGCACCTAGTTTTCACCTGATTATGTCTATTTTTCATTGATTACCAACAAGCAACATGGAAAAGCAACAAACAACGTAGCTTATCAAAGATAGTAATGTGATCAGAGTCACTGTTTAAAAAAAAAATATTTCAACATAATCCAAACCGGCACTGGATATGAAATGGAGGTGTGCATTCTGATTGGCTATTTTGCTGTTTGACAACTACTATAGTGACTAACATTCAAAGAGAAGTCAGATGAGTTGATCTGAGGTCCCCTAATAACTAAGAATTCAACTGATGAAAAAACACAAAGTTGTTTTTTTAGCCCGTTTGTTTTCCTATTACACTACCAGCACCAATAGTTGTTCAGATATGGAATTCAAGTGGAAAGCTGTGAACCAAGTATGTTTTGTGATGTTTAGATTAGCAATTAAAATGAACAGATTTGATTGGCTAGTCTTTGCTGCTGTAGAATCCTCTTTTTTGCTGATGGAGTAGGGAGGGCTCCTGTTTCTCTTTAGGATAATCTCACTCCCTAGACATGAGCACGGGAGTGCAAACCTTTTACCCAAAATTGCTGTTACTGGACGAGACCAAAGAATGCTATCTAGGAGACACGTTAATTGGAATAAGTAAAGAACAACTTTTCTGAAACAAAGTGTTTATGTGGAAACACTGGTGTTGCTCAATGGAAAAACATTCTAATGGAGTCGCCCCTCCATGAGGTGTCTACCTTACCATTAAGTATGGCATCACTCAGAAGAGTCGGGCAGGAAATCAGGGTCTACCAGGCATGGAACCTGGACACCAAACAACTTCACCCTAGGGACACGTGTGTTCTATAATCACTTTGTCACGCAGAAGGATACTGAAGGAAGGGCTCCTACAGGAACAAAAGGACGCATCGTCCCCCGCTGCATGCTGCCTGCCTGTGTTCACATCGGGCAGCATTGACTAGTGGGCCTGATGTCAGCTGAGATCAGAAAACAGCAGCACATCAGAATAACATGGCAGTTAAATGTGAATGTGACATTGTCCTCCACATAGTTTTTCTCGATGATTTCAACTTTCTCCTCTACGTTACTAATTGTGATTGATTTCAAACCCCCTGTACAGTGTGAAAGTTGCAATCAAAACTCCTGTGCCTGGCGGGGATTTGTGGAAAGGATGCACTCAAGTGTATCTTGTAGTAGGTACACCACTGTTGGGTGCTAACGGTCACACAACAACAGGAGGCCTTCTGTGCTCTGTTGCACGAGCTAGGTTACGTCAGTCCTTACAACAATTGTTGCATGAAGTTATAGCAAGTCTGCTTTCGTTTGGCCTTCAATGACATCAAGAGAACTGTGTGAGCAGAGCTGCATCTATTGATCTAGCTGCTTCGTCAACCTAGTTGTGCATGTGAATCACGAACACCTGTCCACTCCTGCCTCTGTAGAGCGAGGTACCCATCTCACTGCCAACACCTGCTTGCTTGACTGTGCTATCTCCCTTCTGCTGGGCATGTTTGCAGACTAGTCATGAGGAAACTTTGCCAAGGCCACAGCTGTTTTTTTGTTTTTTAACCACTAATCAGGAGACATCCTGTTTATCACAGCACATGACAGCCAGTGGTTTGCATGATCACGGGAGGGGTTGCGGGAAGGAATGCAGCTTTGCCTTTCTGGTGGCTATAGTAACACTGCACTCAAGAGCAAAGGTGGTCCTGGTAAAGCAGAAATGGAGATTCCAAATAAGCTTTGCATACTTTGTATATGTAGGCTTTCCAAACAAAAGTCAGCCTATGCGCAATACGTTAGAAAACGACTTATCTCTTCCCACCCATCAGTCCCACATCTGCTTCTCCCTTGGCTGTGAAAAGCTTCTATACAGGGTTTCTCTTTTATTTCTATGATAGAAAAGCTATTGTTTGTAAGGCCTTCAACCCCTGAGAAGCTTCTAGCCCAGCCTTGCAGGCCTTTACAGCTGGTTCTCAAACCTTCCTGTGTCCAAGCTGTTTTCAGGCCGTCTACTGTGTAAAATAAATCTAAACGTGCCCCACAGCGCGTAAAAGAACAGTGGCACACAGTGATAACTCGCTGTTCTAGTTATTGGCCAATCTTCTGGGAGACTTACTTTATGGAATTTCAAGGTTAAAAAAATGTAATCTTATGTAAGAATATCGCACTGAAAAGCCCAAAATAAAAATTATTAAGAGATCTATTAAAAAAATATATAAATAAACAGGGTGGAGTGTGCTTGTCGACTTGGGGCAGGGAATTATTAGGGAGCATAAAACAATATGGGCTAAATCATTAGAAACAAAAAGCGTTTACTGAAATGTGTTCACTGAAATCTGATGGACACGCACGAGGAGGGCGCACATTATTCCCAGCAGCAACGTGGTTACCTGAGCCTACTTATCACAAGCATTTCTAACGATTTCAAACACTGAAGCGCAAATGTTGCTCTTAGAACCCAGCTAGACCCACGCATCACACTATGCTGATAAGTGCTCTACGCGGACAACTGCGAAGCACAATTTCACCAAGAGAGAGTATGTACAACAGCGTCACTTTACAACATTTACCTATCAAACCAGTAAGTTCTGTATTTACAGGGCCATTGCTATCACCACCTCATATGTCCAGCTGCTTGCAGACTATCATTTAGGAATTTATTACATATTAAAACTTATCAGAAACAGCTACACCTTGTTTCTGTAATGAGGAACCAAGCACCACATAGGGCAGACTGGCATTACAAGTGACCCCGATGCCTCTGTTAAGAGGCCTATAGAGGACACCGAGTGTACTAAGTTGAACTTCTGAACGCGGTTGTTTATCCTCAGATGACAATTCAGACGAGGGCCTGCTTTAGAGTTTGGCAGAACAGTTTATCCATTACAAACGTGACAAATATCCTGTCCACCGTATTACAAGTGCATTATACCCAGGGCCAATAGAACTGTGTGGTCGTGCAGCTGCAGCACTTTTCGCATAGTTATGGATTTGCCGCATTTGCCACATAATCCATAATTTGCTGCATGATCTGCAGATTTTAATTTTAAAAAAAATGTGTTTCCAGTTCAAACGGTTCAAAAGTTACTAAAAATGAAGCAACACATTTTGCCACGCAGTGGAAGGCTCTTTGCACAGGTTGACTGGTCACCTTTCTGTTGCTTATTGCTACATTTGGGTGTTAAACTGGTACTAATGAGGTGCATTCTATGCACAGACATTGTTAACAAATGTATAAATCACAACATAATTAAATAATACTATCATTAAATGTGCCACATTACACCACATAATTTGATTTTTCTTGCCGGAGGCAACAATACATGTCCAAACCTGTTGGCGGAAAAAAACAATTTAACAATGGTGTCGATGCCCATGTGCACTTTCACCGAAAAGGGGAGTCACCTTACCTCGTGACTGGAAAGACTTCTTCAAATAAAAACAACTTGCAAACATCCAGACCCAACATTAGATGGCAGGAGTATGCAAAGCATGTGATCTACAGCTCACATGCCTCAAATTTTGTTTTTTTCTTGCTGCATAATTGAGTTAACCCTGCTGCATACTTTGGCCCTCCGTGCCGCATAATTCAAGCGGCCCTAATTATAAACCCAAATGCACTTGTAATATGGCGGACGGGATATTCGTCACGTTAGTGGTGAAGTGACCCTTCTGCCGAACTCTAAACCACGCCCTTAATTTCGAAAGTTGACCAATCCAAAACAGATGGATCACTGTGCAGAAAAATCTATGTTTCAAAAGAAATATTTTACTACCAGCCCACTAGACAGTTCTAAAATTAAGGGAATTCCTTTAAATTGCTTCTCGCATAAAATATCGCTCTAAATTAAATACGCAGATGCAAGCTGGAAACCTATAATATGCAACAGGCAGCCAAAGAGCAGCTCTAATCATAAATATTGCAGAAACTTCTGTCGCTGCTTGAGGCTGTTTCCTCGAATTTACCTCCTCCAACCAATTTTCTCATTTCTATTTTTTATTTTTTAGTAAAAAACTAGAAAGAACCTCTTGTTTCCAGAGCTTCTATAGTTCTCCATAAACATTTGTATCCACGTTTCAATGTGAAATACTCAGGATGAGCTATGTACACAATGGTGTCAGTTTAAACTGCCATAAATATATATGCTATATTTTGGGTAAAATAAAATAAAATAAAATACCATAACATAAAAGCAGCTGAAGGGGGTTCGGAGTGTAATTTACAACGAGTTATTTACATTTGTTCAGAGTTTGTTACATGGGCTATGTAAACAAATATTTTACACTTTGGAACTACAAATACACAAAAACGAAACAAAAGAAAAAATTGCATAGAAAATGCACTGGAAATTTAGTGGAGTTAGTTTTGCATCTGTGACACAACAGAACGGAATCGGAGGGAAATCATAATTTCTTGTAATGGTATAGCTCATTCACTAAGACTGATATGCTTGTAAACGCATTCCAAAAGTCACCATATTGGAACGGTTGGGTATACCCTTGTGGACATTTTCAATACTTTGTTAGCATCTGAGTAAATGATACTTTAAACTCGCTGTCTGAGAAGAGCCATTTGCTTATATAAACTATAGTTTCATGCCGTTTCTGTTCTCATTCAAATAAGTAAGCCGTGTGCAACAACTTCAGAATCTAAATAAGTTAGGGATATCGGGTATTGAGATAGTTGTCAACACTTGCATTAACCATGAAAGACCGGTGGCAATGATGGAAAAATGCAGGCAACATTTCACCGCCCAGGAATTTCAAAAGTGAAGTTCGTTGCTCTTCCAAAACTTTTAATTCAAGTGGGGTGACATAACCCCCTGTGATCCCCTTGCCTCGGGAGTAGTGGTGCAGTCAGGCAGCCCATAGTCAAACTTCTGCTCTCCCGGCCCCCGGTTCCTCAAATCCCTCTACTGGCCTCGGTGGTCCACACTCACACAGTGGGCCTCTGCACTGCTGCCCATGGCTCATGCAGTTTGGCACTACGGGTACCTGTGTCAGGTGCAGGTAAAAGATTTCTGAAATCTTTATTGTTCAAAAAAAGATGTGAAAGGTGGCCTGTAAAAAATCTGTGTAAAAAAACAGGAATTTATGCAACAGGCATTATAACGCTTAAACACTTTGCAGAAGTTTTGTAATCTTGATTTAATCAGTGAATGCACCTTTGTTTAAATTCCAATTTTCAAATCTAGCAGTTTGGTCTAAGGTGTATTCCAAATTCGACTTGCTCAGAAGGCCATACAGACTACATTTTTTTTAAATGAACTAGTCCAAAAGCCACCCAAAAAAACAGGTGGACGGCTTAGTACTGCAGAGCTGAGAAGTTCTGGTGTGTTCCATGTCTGTTGGGGGAGCAGGAGACTTTGCTTACTCGACACTAGTTATATGTCGTGCAAAAACTGAGCCACAAAAAGTAGTGTTTTTAGTGGGACTTGGATTAGTAAAGGAAGTTTATAGTGTTGTTTCATACTGTGAGTGGGTGGGATTTGTTGTATACCACAAAGGTCTAGATCAACTGGATCAAGTCTGTCCAGCAGGAAGATTCACCCAGGCTTACAATTACATACCAAGCAGGAGAAGGATTTAATTTAGCAGGGTTTCCGTCACACCGCAAGCAAGACTAGTTTGTTGCCAGATTTTCAAGATAACAAGGATTATGAGAATGAGTTAGATGTATTGTATGCAGATCTATCTAACGTCGATGTGGATACCTTGAAAGTCTTAACCACCCATACCTTCCCTGACCCATATGTCTTTGCTATTGGATTGCGGGAAACCACAATTAGCTCCTGACATCAGTGTTGCTGTAGCCGAAGGACCTCAAAAAGGATGGCCAACCTTTTGTGATCAAAGAAACCACCTTTGGGAAATCTTACAGGACATGGACGATAATCTTGGGGTAAACACGATTATCCTGTGTTACGCGATGCTCTGCAGCAGGGCGATGTTCTCTTCTGACAGAATCCAGAGAGATTGACCAAAGTGTTTTCTAAGTGGTGCAGGAGTTGAACACTAATCATAAGGGGCTCAGAGTTGTTGAGGATATTCTTTTAATATAGTCAAGAAGTCGTTTACATTGCAGACAAGATTTGGGTGTTTTAGCTCTCGATGCTCTTGAATCTATCCGTGCAAGGGCGCAAACTTTTGTCCCACTGATTTGTAACTAATATTACAAATTATCAATGGATAAATCAACTTGCGCACTATATGGAAGCTATACAAAATTTAACCGGGCCAGACAAATGTGGACAGCCACCAACTAATGTCAATGGCAAAGCATATAACTTGTCTAATGGCTGCTAAAAGCATAAGACAAGATGTATGCTGGCTATCCAGATGAGGTGTTTTCCATTGCATCTATTGAGCTATTTCTATACAACAGAACCTCGAAATACTTTGCTGCAGAGGGGCATTTCAGTTCTATCAGACTAACTGTTTTGGATTAACACAAACCATATTTTTATTTTCCAGTATCTACAGGAGATGGTGCCCTCGACTCATAGAAAGCAAGAGGCAAGAAGTTGACTAACAGGAGCAGGGCAAAGTGAGGGAAAAGGAAAAGGAAAGTAAGGGGATAAGGGGATACAATTTGAAGGTGATGATTGAAGGTTGGAAAAGAGGCCGACAACAGATAAGGCAAGAGAAGGGGCAATTATGAGGAAGGGGCCAGAGGAAGAACAGAGACAGAAGCAGGAATAAACCCGGAGAACTGGCATGAGCAGACCCTATTAGAGAAGTAAATCAACAAAAGACAGTGAGAAAATATGTGAGGCTCAAGGGTCACCCCTAATCTGCAGACAACAGGAAAGAGGCAGCGAGCGGTGAGACGGGGGCATCTGAGGATCCCATCAATAATAATGCAAGACAAAGACTTGTGTGAGACTTCTAAGCAGTAAAACTAGACCTCAAGTGGGAAAAGGTTTCCTTTTTCCCTTGTTTTCGGATTTGGAACACGTTTTCAGTTCAGGATATAGGTATTTTAGTCTACATACAACTTTTTAGGCAGTGTAAGAGGTCTCCTTGCCAGGTACCTCTTACCACTGGAGCAGCCGAAACAACATTAAAATATGGACAATGTCCGAGTATATTGTATGTACACAAAAATGTACTCAAATAACGTAAGTCATTGTCACAATATGTTTTAATGCCAGACTTTGCAAGATAACGTCCCAAGAGATGAGACATCTGAGAAGCTTCACACTTGTAGAATTTAGGATGAGATCTGACAACAGGCTAGATGCCCAGCCTGAGAAGAAAAGCGAGCGCGCAGCTCTGCAGTGTGCAAAACAGGCAGGGGGAAGCCCTCCTTTCCACCATTTCAGAAGATAGGACCGGTTGCCTCAGACACGCCAGAACACTGCTCCACTACATTTACAAACACAGGTCTACTTGAAGTTTTGGCGTTATTTCATGGATTTGATGTGCATTATGATTTTTTTGTAATTTGACAGAACTCACTTCTGCTGTTATTAATAATGTCAGGCACGTGTGACATCACTTCCTATGGTACTGGTTTAAACTCGTAGGAATTGTCAAAATTTGACAGCTCTAGTAATGCAAAGTACATTTGGTTCGACGGTGGCAAATATCCTGGCATACTTATGACGCTTGTTGCACGTCATCTGACATTTTCCACTGTTCTCTTCCCTTGTGAAATTTGACTGGGGCATGAGATTGCACATGCGAGGCAAGGCTGGGGTGGTGGGAGTGAAGGGTGACCTCTATTTGTAAAGCAGCACTGGTTACCATACTTTCAGGGTCTGGAGAGTGGTCCCTCGGTGTACGAGGCTGTCCAAATGTTTAGATCTGCTATTATCAGAAATGCCACTATCTCAGGACATCTAAACTTTTTATAAATCTGAACATTTGGCCTGCAGTCACCCCAGCCACTCACTTGAATTCACTCGACACGCCAGGGGGTTAATTCTTAGTGATACCAATGGCTGAGTGGTGCACATTGTTTAAAAATAAAATTTTTAAAAAAGTACAAAAACAAAACCAGACGTAGGCAATGGCTGACATTTTTTAAAGCAAATACAGCTATAAAACGACAACATTTAAATACTGCTTTCCCGCTTGCACGCGACGCCATGGCAGCTGTTTGAGCAGCTTCTGGTATATGGCCATAGTGAGTTTGTTGCAGGTTTTACAATAAGGTGGCTTCACCTTGCTGAAGGCTTTCGAGGGAAACCCTACAAAAGAGATCTTCGAGCAGGCTGAACGTTTTCTCATTTTGTTTCCTTTTGCTATACTGTTGAAACTAAACGTCACATTTGTATAAAAAATAAAGATTATGTTCCTCTTAGAATATTTTAGACAGTTGTATCTGTGTTTTACAAAAAGTTGACCTTAATAGTGCCAATCCACACAACTGGAATTAGCATCTGAAAGGTCTTTGAAAAGGAGAAAGGGGCATTGTACATCAATACAAAGGTTCAATCCATCTATGTGCAATAGATAATTTGTCACTGAACACCTTGGAATGTGGGTTTGGAGCGTTGCCCCGCGTCTACAAAAGTAACAGGGTGATGACGAGGAAACTAAGGGATAGGAGAAGAGAGAATCAACATGTAATCATTTGTACCGTACATTTAGTTAAATATAAACATTTGTTATTTATACATAAAATTGTTTCCAAAAACCTAGCTACTAATAAATGATTTCGTTGCCTTTTTCCTTTTCCCACTGTCCAGTACGAACCGCTTTCAACAGCAACCTCGTGGCACCAGCGCACTTTCAAGTTCACTTACACGTTGTCGGCAAATGTTTATCCTTCCTTTTTAAGCGCCCCTTTCACCGGAAACTGCAAATATACAAAATGCAATTACAAAAATGAATCCCTTTTAAGTACGTTTCCGGTCACTGCAGATGCTTTCTTTTGCCATGGAAAAGCAAAAAAAGATGGCTTCCAACCCAACCCTTCTTTACAATGCGAAATGTCACTCCGTGTGCCCAGAGAGTGAAAGTTAGGCAAGGTTAGCATTAGGCAAGGTTAGCAATTACGTAGAACAGCAAGGTCCGCGGATTGACACAACTCTCTCGACGACGTCACCAGGCTTCTTCTGTG
Source organism: Lissotriton vulgaris (assembly GCF_964263255.1). Lineage (NCBI taxonomy): Eukaryota > Metazoa > Chordata > Amphibia > Caudata > Salamandridae > Lissotriton > Lissotriton vulgaris. Next base: position 58,810,045 of record NC_141697.1, on the reverse strand, counting down.
TACGGTTAAGATTCCCTTCTGTTCCGCTGAAAAAGCCACAGAAAACCCAGGCCACATTTCAACCTGGAATTAGGACCAACATTTCAACTCCTGCTCTGCAGGCTTGCCCCTTCTCAACCAGCAGCTTTGTGCTTCCCCCCACAGCACCCGCACACCTCACCGCAGTGGTGGCATGCTCTCAAGGGGGGGTAGCAGCACATACAGGGGGCGATAAAGGACAAGGCCACCAGGGCTAGCCACCGCAGGCAGAACTTGTCATCACCAGTGTCACAAGAGCAGGGGTCCGAGAAGTCTCCCTCCGAGTCCGACATACAGTGATACAGCATGCTTTCTGCACAAAGCATGCAGCTCACTTGGTAGATGCACCTGCGGATGGGGTCAGGGGCATCTTGGCATTTCCCTCTGCTGTTTTCTTCGTGATTGAACCTTTCCTGGCAGTAGATGCACCGTGACCTTTCCCCTTCTTCTATCCTGCGCTTGGACTTCTTCAGCTTTAGAGAGGATGGCTGGCTCTTGAACACCACAGAGCCTTTGGAGTCTTTGAGAGAGTTCAACTCGGCCCCATCCATGCCAGAGTAGAGATAGTCAGACTTCTTCTGGTCAGACTTGGACATCGGAGTGTTGGGGTCCAGGTCTTCCTGCTCCAGATCACTCTTCCAGATGTCGGGGTGTCTGTAGTCCGCATACCGTCGGATGATAATGTCGCGAGGGTTGATTCGGACAATCTCTTCTTCATCCTGAAAGCTGACATGTCGAATTGACTTTAGTGGGACCTGTGAAGAAAAAATTAACGCTGTAAATCTCGTTGACATTGAGTCAAAGCAGTCTTATTCAGGTTACTCCGTTCTACACAGAAGTTACACAACACAAAGCCTTGAACATGGTTGATTCTGGACCTGATCATAATTCAAACCCCTTTTTTCCATCGACATCTTTGATGAACAACTTCAATCCCTTGTGTTTAGAAATCTTCTGTAATACACTGATTTTACTTGGAAATATTTGTGTCTTTTTTTCTTTAGGACCAAGAAAGTAATTCACATTTCCTTCCCATTCAGAAATTACCCAACATCTCCAATGAGTGGGAAGGTGACATTTAATCCCCAAAAAGGGGTACTTCTAATCAACTACTCTTAAGATAATGAAGTAATGTCTATGTTCTAACCAATCTGCACAGGTATGCCTTGTCTTGCAATACATCTAAATGTGGGAAATGTGCAGCTGATGGCATTGGGAAGAGAACATCTAGATTCTAGGATCAGGAGGATAAGAAAGTTGAGTCAAAATTATGGGGGTAGAAAAGAGAGAAGGAGCTCAAAGACAGGCTGGTGGCTTTCACTGGGGTCCTGAATCAGAGGGAGGAAACAGAACTTTTTCACAAATGTACTGTGCTATGGAGAGGATAAACTTCTTATCCCTTATGGTTTGGTGCAGCTACCTAGTAATGGCTTACGGTGCTGCTTGAGACATAAGCCAATGTCTTCTTTTTGTATGCTGGTGCGCGCTTACAAAATTTGTCTAACGCTGTGCACAATTTTGGTTGTTCCTCCAAGAAAATAAACAGCAAAAAAGACCCCCATACATGATAACAATTTCAAAAACAAAATCATACTTTAAAGGGAAATGGTAATGCGGTTGTTGTGTCCCAGATTTCTACAAATGTTTAAACATTATAGTGCAAATTGGAGAAATACACAGAAAGGTGGCCTAACTAGTGAAAAGAGTTTTAGGAGTTATCATACAAAGAACATATGTATAAAAAGAATATTTGGTAGTTTAAAAAAAAAATTGGGAGCGAACAGGTTTTTTTATTTGTAGATGTTTAAAGAAAAGCTGTCAACATGAAAGCAAAGGAAATCATGACTCAAAGGATAACAGTAAACAAAAAGACACGATTTAGATGAGATAGCAAATTATGTCCTAAACCAGTGATACTCAAAGTATGGCCGGTGGGCCACATGCGGCCCCCCTGACCTTCAGATGCAACTGAAGCCCACTGGTCAACAGCAGCACTTGGCTGTTGTTTACTCGAATCAGCCCGAACATTAAAACGATTTTAAATTAATGGGCAAGCATTTGTTTTCAGGTTAATTGAAGTTAAAGAAAGGAAGTAACGAAGGATTCCTACACCACTCACTTTTAGTAACACTTTCATTTATAAAGACATCTTGCAACAAAGGAATGAAAATATGATAGTCTCTTCAAAATTCAAAAACTGCGTTTCATTAACATGCAGAACTGTTTCACGTTAGTGCATCAAAATTTTGTAACATATTTTTCAAACATGAATTTAAGAAACATTCATGCTTCCTTCCGCTGACAACAACAATAATCGCTATAGTGAACTAAGAAAATCACTTGTTATGTGCACTCTTTGGGTGGCCTGGGTTGCTATTACACATTGACAACACTATAGTTTATGAAATCATACACAGGAGAATATTTCTTACATGACACATCCTGTAGTCATATATTTCAAGGTCCTCTCATATGTGATAATGAAGAAAAAGGAGGGAAAGTGAAATAAAACAACAGCCTAGAATCACACAATTTGTTTAGGTGGGGAAGCCGGGTTTGATACCAGGTTTTCTGGTTTTACATTGTGCTATTCATCCACTAGATGTACATGCTTCACATCCCCTACACCCACCTTACAGTGCCCAACCCCGCCACCCCCAACTGCCACCCAGCTGGCCTCAATGTGGCCCTCAGTCACACCACAGACCAAACTTTTTGGCCCTTGGGAAAATGTTTGTAAGTACCCATGTTCTAAACATAAGAGGTGCAAAGTTCTTGTACTGCCTACGCTGTGTGGTTGGTGGAAGCTCTTTATTACTTGAACGCCTCAAAGAATGCTACTCTTGACAATGTTGAAGTGCCTTAAAAAAGTAATGGTTTCTCAACAGTAGGGGGCAGTGTGATTAGTTGGATCCCTTCCAACTTCTTTATCGTATAATATTAATTGATGACAATTACATCAGGATACAATCTAGAGATGAACAAAACTTGTTAGTTTCACTACTGACAAAGTGACCAAAAAATGTCCATCCACTGTTCACAGGAAAATAAAGGGAACTCCATTGGTACAAAACATGGACAAGTGAAGATATTCATTCAGAGAAGTTATGGATTTCAGGAGAAAACCAAAATATCCATAAAAGTGGCAAAAGGGTTTTAATTTAAGGCTTCAAGGAATGATGTAAGAAACTGGAGAGGTCCCCATATCTGTACAACAGCAATCTAGTATGTCAAATCCTATGATTAAGATTTTAACGTTGCTTAACCATGAATAATTATCCCATGCCTCGGCTGCTCCACACAGAGGTTTAGAAGGAAGCGACACAGACTTGTAAACTTTGTTCTTAATCATGGGCATCGTTATTAAATGTATGACCAATATTTTACCCGTATGTGGAAACGGAAAACCCTTTTAAAAAAAATAATATTTCTTTCAAATACATTTCTTATGCTTTGTGAGGTAACATTTCTTGTGCATAAGTACATTGGAATAAAACTATATTTTAAAACAGCATGACAAAAAAGTATTATAGAAGTTATTTCTTATTGTAAAAAATAAAAATGACAGTTTGTCTATAATATTTATACAGTGAGAAGCCAGCCAAAAGGCAGTGGAGAACAGAGAAGAGAGCCAGAGATCTTATGCTAAATTAACTGAGCCTTTCTTCAAGGTAGCCAAGCTGATCAAGAGCCTTAAAGTGCACTACATTAACAGTTAGCCAGCAATTTGCCCTGTTATTTATTTATTCTAGAAAACAATTTGTGAAGCAGCTTTTACTTCAGTAAAAGCCATTTGGTGCCTCCTATTTTTGAACCTTCATGAAGCTTTTTGAGAAGGGACTGAATGGCTGTTGTGTGAGAATGTAAGAAGCTGTGGTGGCTCCGGGGACCTGATTTAGACACCTCATTGGTAAAAACTGTGGAACAGAAGGCGCGGGTAACTAGGGGGCTTCTGGAGTCCTCAGACACTGGGGACCGGTTGTCCTGGCAGCGCTTCATCCCCTGATGGAGGAAGTACTTATTAATAAGTAGGGGATGCACCTATCGGGCACTAAAGTGACCCCCAACCCCCTCAGGGCCCTCGTAACGTCCACTACCCAGCGTCTATTCCCTCGCCAACTTGTCGATCTATGGATACTGGTAGTGGTCTTTGAGGAATGGGAGAACCTGCTTTGACAAGATGCTGAAGGATGGAAGGGAGCTGCCCTCTTCGCAGTGCAGCATTGACCGCTTTAAGAATCCCGGGATGGGGGCATCAAAAGCTCCTCTGCTGGGGACTCACACAATAGTGAGCGCTACTCGATCTCATCTGCAGAAATATTACAGGCAATATGTGAGTCTCTGAATTGTCGGATTTATGGTGCTGAGGTTCCTCTACTTCGCCTGGATCTGGGCAATCGCTTCAACAGGACTTCAAAAGGCTTCAGGAAGTGATACTACAGCTTGAACGAAGGGCCGAAGACGCAGAGCCCAGATCACAACTTAACAACTTGAATGCAGTAAGAGCCTCCGATGGCCTTGATGGGACAAAACCTGAAATGTTCTTCTCGGACTGGTTCAGATCCTGGGTCCCCGCACAGGACAGGCCTGCTTGCTTTGTGACAGAGAGGTTGCATAGGGGCCTCATCAAGAAGCTGCCCACGGAGCTCCACCTCACCCAGTTATCCTTAGGCTCCTGAACAATAAGGATAGAGATGCTATGACCGGCGGACAGTCCTTCGTATCTCCTCAAAAGTCATGATCTTCACTGACTACACCGCTCGAGTCCAGTAGCAAATGAAAAGAGTTGGAGAGGTTAAGGTCAAACTGAGGGTGATGTAGATGCAATACATGCTGATGTATCCGGCAAGTCTAAAAGACATTCACCAGGCAAAGTTTTTTTGTGTTGATACTGTTGAGGCAGCCTGCAACTGGATGGAGGAGCAGGTGCCGAACAGAGCACTAGTGGAGCACAGACTAATCCGGAACTAACACATGGTCAACGGTGCCTCAGCTTAGACCCAGATGTTTCGGACGAAGGGGAGGGCCAAGTCAGTGCCCTGCAAATCGAGGAAGGTCCAAGAAGCCTCTGCCTAGACCCAGAAGTCTCAAATGAAGGGGGAGGGCCAACTCAGTGTCCTGCAAATCGAGGAAGGTCCAAGAAGCCTCCGCCTAGACCCAGATGTCTCAAATGAAGGGGGAGGGCCAAATCAGTGTCCTGCAAATCGAGGAAGGTCCAAGAAGCCTCCGCCTTGACCCAGATGTCTCGGACGAAGGGGGAGGGCCAAGTCAATGTCCTGCAAATCGAGGAAGGTCCAAGAAGAAGCCTACTTATCTGCTTTCGATGGCGGCAACCTCAACTCTCAAACTTTCAATCAGGCAGATAATGTAAACATCTCGGAGATCAGGTGATGCCCGCTGACGTAGCTCTGAAGGATAGATTTGGTTGACTTTGGTCTTCCTGTAATGAGGCGATGACTGGACCAGCCATCTGGCTGGGACTGGAGGGGTGAAGGGGGCTTGATACCGCCCACTCCCATTCTGCATGTCTGACCGCATTCTTTCCTTTCATTAACTTGTGTGATGCATGCAATGAGGGCCTTTTAGCAGTGTAGATAAGTAAAGACTGGGACGCTGTTTATTACTAAGGTCTTTGCTACCAGTTGATGGGCAGGGCACAAGTCGGGGTACCACGCGGGTGGACGGCATCCCCCCACTTATTTTCCAGGGTTTTCCAGGGTGGACGCCGTCCACCCTTCCCAAATAGGAGCTCGCACAAAGTCCACAAAGAATGCATTTCCGGGTGTCTGGCTGAATCTTCTTGGACTGCCTGCCTGTCACCACGCCCCTGCACCTGCACCACCGTTGCCAGGGTACCCACCAATAGACGCTGAAATCTTACACGGCTGTATTCCTTGCCTGCTGCCCGACCTGCCTCCGCCTCCCGCTCCAGGCTTTCCTTCACTCCCCGGCCTCGCCTGCTGCCTGCCCTCCTCGAGACTCCACTCCCGGCCTCAGCCGGATAACAGACTCTGCCAATATTGCACCTCACTGCCAGCTTTTCTGGCCCATCATCCCCTAATGAGAAAAGATTAGCGGGTACCTGGAAGTCAAACGGGGGGGGGGGCGCGGGGGAGGGGGTGGAGGTGTATGTGCTATGTGCTCTCGGTGAGAAAGCAGTTCCAGAAAAATTTGCGATCACTGTTGACAAGTCTCGCAGGTGACCTTCCGAAACTAAAACGTGATCACATCCATGTTCCTTACTCTTTTGGCACAGCCATGTGCTAACTGATTTAATGTGTGCCTCGCCAGACAATAAAAGGAGCAGTACTGCATCTATTTCGACATCGCCACCAAAGGTCGAGTATTTCCAAGAATTACATTTTTAATTTTACATCTTTAACACCCAGAAAATAAACTTCGCTTTCAGAAAAAGAAAAAGAAAAATATTGTGAAAAGTATCAGACGTGTTTTAGAGTAACAATGCAGCAGGATTTTTATTTCTGCCGTTGCAGAGGCGGTCCTCTATTCAGCTAGAAGTAGTGTTGGGGGGAAAGTCCTCTATCCCATTTAATTTTATAGGTGATGGGGTGGCGTGGTTTAGAAAGCAGGGGGCCAGAGCCATAATCCCAGCTATTCCGTTTGACCAAAGTATGTGATCGTGGGCAGAACCAGGGCGTAACACCAGCTTCTCCCCATAGTGTGTACATTTGGGCATAAGAGGGTCCATTCCCTTGTTTGTAAAAATGTGAGCATTTAAATGCAGCTTAGTCTGTAAACAAAGAAAATCTCAAAACGCATGTTAATTTTAAAATAATTCACTCATCACCTTGATGCTTCTTGTGCCCATTTTATCTGTATTTATCCATTTTTATTTTGTGCTTTGCATATAAATGAGGTTGTCAAACTGTAAATTTCCATATTTATTTAACTGATAGGCGAGCACTCATACTTTGCTGTTTGGCGAGTTTTAGCTATTAAGCTGGCAAATATTACATAACAATACATCCACTGTAAATAATAGCATTATACCATAAATGTATGTTGATATATGCCTTTATTTAAAGAAATGTCCTCCTGTTTTTTTATTTACATGCTGTCCAACTGTTGGTCTATAATTTATGAAAGACAGCACAGAGAGTCACTTAAAAGTATGACAATTTTCTGTATTTATCCACTTTTACAAATAAATGTAGACCGTAAACACATTGTTTTCTGTCTGTATTTATCTGTAAAAACTGGGAGCCTTACACATAAGCATCCTTTACAAGTGCGTAACAAAGTTTGAGGAACTGTATCTTTTTCTTTTCTCTTAACCAATGCTCCTCTGCACATCATGCATGGCCTTTCCAATTGACTTTCCTCTTAGTTCCCTTGTGGAATTGTCGTTAGGGCAAGGAAGCATGGATGTTTCTAAGTTTAGGGTTAAAAATGCTCACTTTTGAAAGGTCTCCATGCATTCATTAAAGGCAAACTGCTGTGTCGCCAACATCCAAAAGCGCTTTAACCTCTTCAAATATAAACATTTGGGTGCTCAAGATTGATGGACATCTATGGAATGCCTCAGAATCGTTTCTAAGGAATGAATGACGGTGACAGCAGGATGCCTCCATTCCTTCAACTATGAAAATGCTGACAGTTGCCTAATGTGGAATCTTTTATTTACACTACAGCTACAGTATCTTGGGAGCCATCCTATTCAACAGATCTCCCTGCCTTGCATTTGTTCTGCTCACACCTGTCGTGATGTCACTTCCTGTCGTGATGTCACTTCCTGTCGTGATGTCACTCCCTGTTGTGATGTCACTCCCTGTTGTGATGTCACTTCCTGTTGTGATGTCACTTCCTGTGACCACGCCTAACTTGGAGAGTCCCCCCACTTCTTTTTTTAGGACTTGTGCCCTGTTGATGGGTATTACATTTACGGGAGACAAAGACTTCCTTTTTAGAAGTGTGGGGTGGAGGACTACAATGGGGGTTGTTGGTTGCAATCCTATGCTGCAGTAGTCTGAGTTTTGGCTCTTTAACCCCATCGCTGCTGATGACGAGCTCAGCTCGTCATCAGCCACGGGTGGCGTGTGCTGATGACGAGCTGAGCTCGTCATGCAACGCGGAAAACGGAAAACAGCCGCACAGCGCAAAAATCGCCGCAGCAGCGAAGCGGATAAACACCCTGCTCATGTGGTCCTATACAGAGGAGGAGGCGTAGGTAGTTGTGACCCAGTACATTGAGAGGGAGAGAGGGAAGAGGTGGGGAGAGTTTTGGAAGTCACCATAGGGCTTATTGTTTAGAGGATACTGCTCGCAGTTTCAATAGCTCACTGATGGGATGGGATGCAACATAAGGCGGGAAACAAGGTAAAGGCCCCATAGCAGTGCTTAATTTGTATAAAAAAATGTAAGCACCATGGCTCTCGTCAGGAGCCCGCTGCAGTTTAAACCACTCATTACCCCTACCAGCCACAGTAGCTACACAACTACTAACCATAACACGCCTACAAGTGTGACAGTTCGGACTCTTCAAGGCCCCCAAAGCTATAAGAATGGCTTGGGCGGCAGATAATAGTAATGTATACTGTATATTGAATTAGTAATGGACTGTTGGTGTGGTCATCTCTAAATCAGCCAGACAGTGCCACCTTGTGGCAGACTGTCACAAGCACCGCTGTTGACAATTAAGTGCCTGTGCCGAGCACTGGAAACCACCGGCTCAGATTAAGCACTGCCCCATAGACAATCAACAGTGACTACCTGAGGCAATGTGTAACAATAAAAAATCCTGTAGTGGAATGTTATTGACCTGGTTAGTAAATTTCAGAGGGGAGTAACCACTCTTGCGAAGATTAAAAGAAAGTGACCTTGATTAAAACAATGTCACTATTTTCAGGTGTAGGAATATAGCTTGCTAGCTGGCATCACTGAGGATACTATGTGGCACTGCACATGTCTCTTCAGGATGCACATACAATATTTTATAAGAATAGCCAGGTTCAGTCTACTGAAAAAAAGCAACTGGAACATTCTCCTTCACCACTGTATCACATTGGTTGCCTAGGTACAACACAATCTTTATGGTGCCTGGAAGGCCCACTTCACATCCCGAACTGAAGGGGTTTTCACTATAGGTGACATTATGCATAATTAGGTGAAATGCATCTTGCACTCAAAGAATTACACAAATGGTCTGTTCAAGTAAATATTCAACTCAGTAATGTAATTTTTAGATGATTTTATGGTCACTCACGTCAGAACACTGTCACTCGGGGTCGGATTTGTAGATGTGAGCATAAAGATTACCTAGGAGGTCCATTCGATAAAAAATCTATCTGAAATATGTGTTGGCCACCCACGGTAAAGGAACTGTTGCTCGCATTCAAAACACTGCAGCTCGCATTTGAATTTGTAGTTTCATGCTCAAAAACTACCTGAATGGTTCACTTAGGTAAAGTAATATGCCCTGATGAGGAAATTCTGGATGTGAGGCTACAACAAAAATAGTAATTGATAATTACCCCTATGCATATTGCATGGCATTTGATGCTCAAGTCTAGATTCTATAATGTGATCTGTACTAATTTGAACTTCCTGCATGCTAACTTGGAAGCATCTGCTGTACAGCTTAGCTACATTTGTTTACCAATCTCTGCTGATCTTCCCACACTATTAACAATATGATGACAATAATGTGGATAGGCCGCCATAAGGGTGTACACCTCCACCGTTCCCAGGCGCCTGATGCCCTAAAAACCACAACGTCCACCAAGCTACACACACCAAAGGCATATAGTGGTCCCAGTTTTCGCCCACTCCCCCCTCACAACTCCACCTTCCTAGCAGAAAAGTCACAATGTTGGTGCTAACACTACTCCCCCCCCCCCCCCACAATCTCAGCTTGGTGTTGGAAATCAGGACATCTTGTTGTCTCCACAGTCAGGGATGCTAATTCACATCCACCCAGTTACAACATTTATGCCCCGGTTGGGCATTTCTCATGGTGATAAATATTACTACCAAGAGACTTTTTGACAAAGGGCATATACTTAGCTCCATTCCCTCCTGCGAGGATGACACGAGACATGTGAGGCTGTCAGCATGGACGGGGAGAGCATAATACAGGGTTATACAAGCAATGTTGTTGTGATACTGTCCCTAATAATGTATCATGTCTTCTTGTACAACCTGATTGCTAATTATTGCCTACATACCGCGTCAATGTTGTATGGATATCGAAACTATCAATAAAGGTCCACTTGTAAAAAACAAATCACAATAATGTAAATGACACCTGGAGAACCTTCATGCAATATCTGGAATCCCAGATAAGAAAAGTAGACACCGAGATGCAAACAATTACCTGGCTATGACAGTACGTTCTTCTAGAGTTCAGTTCTTCAAAAGCTGTAGACCTGATGCTTGAGCTTCTGTAAGGTTCATCTGTAACTATCGACCCGTGCCGGAAAAAATGCTCTCTTGTAAAAGAATTGGATGTGTTATCTTGGTGTGCCTGAAACAAAGAAATTTTAGTATAGTTTATTTAAACATCATCTCAAAATAAACACAATCTCAGAGGGGTAAATCCACAACATGCCCACATGACATTCAACACCTACTGCTTTCAAAGTCTGCACCTCTGATCAATAAACAAGATCAGTATGGCATCTGCAACCCCACATTGTTTCCAAGAAAAAATAGTGTCCTTAGTTGTAGCAAATCAGTGAAAGACAAGTACCAGAGAAGGAGCATTTGGAAAGTAAGGAAAGCCTTTGAGGCCTAAAATAAGTAGAGCACTCGAGAGAGAGGCTCCTTCATGGGGCCCCAGACATCTCTAGGTCAGTGCTAAGGTAAGTGCAATGGAAAGGAAAATGCTAATTTCCGTTAACTAGAGTTCGCCAGCATGGGTGTGTTTTATGGATTCACTTGATGGATTGATTCCCTTTTGTCGATGTGGGACACATACCTTGACTATTCTGAATGAATTAAGTATGTGAATCTACGAAAGACTAAACGCTGGAGAACATCTGAGCTTCTGGAGTGAGTTAAGCATTAAAAGTGCTTTGGTTGCAGAGACGTTGACAAGATGAGCGCTCCCAGCATCTCTGTCAGCAAGAGTGAGAAGACTGGCTAATGTGGTTAGGCAGATCAATGGCCTGGCTGAGCCACTCCTTCGCCCAAAGAGAACTACAGGTGGCATGTGACACATAGAGATGACTCTGGTGATCATATGAAGAGGAGAGGAGAGCAGTCCTTTGACAAATAAAGCAAGAGCACTTTCACTAGAGCGAGGCGTTGCATGCTTTTGCAAAGCACATGTCCATTCCAATACTGCCAGGAAGCTAAAAGATTTACTACTGGAACCCTCAAGTTGTAAATAAGTAGAATAGTCAGTAAATCATGGAGCTGACACTTGTGTGGGACATGAACAGCTGCATATTGTTGCCTGACCCAGCAGAGTAGAGCCCAGGCCATCTGAGCAGGAGTCCAGTTCCACAGCTCGACACCCTGATGACAGAGTTGAGGGCCGTGCATGCACCACCTGCGTTTTGATGAAGAGTGATTTGGTCGTGTTGACTGCAAGGAGGAATACACTGTAGCCACACATTTAAAACAGGAAGATGGGGAACACATCAAGCCGAGCCCGGATCTTGCTGTGACGGAAGTTCTTTTCTGGAGCTAGAGCTGCCCACCCGAAGACTACACACTACCATTTGATACCACTTCTCATGCCCCCAGAATGCTTCTCTGAGACATTACTTAGTAAAACATGTTTAATTCCTGCCAATATTTGAGGAGAAAAAAATAATGGATAATCCCTGCTAACACATAATAGGCAATATGAAAGTAAACTAAGGGCCCAATTCTTCAAGGGCTCTTACACAATAGGAACAGTGCAATAAAGTGTAACCTCAATGCCTGACATGAATAGACATGGACTTCTTTTACAGGACAAGCAGACTGTGAGATGTTTTATACATTTATTCATCCTATTGGAACCATGGGAAACATCCCCTGCTTAGGGGCGGATGTGCATTCCTGTCCTAAGTGCCCAAGCTGCATGGATACCAGTACCCCCGACAATGATATTTGGTCATGGATAGAAATGGATCATGTGTGTGCGCTATGGTCTAGACCTGTCTCATGGTAATGATGTCTCATGGTTGTACGACTGGGAGGGGCGAACCAAGCAATACCCTCAGGAAGACAAGTTGGTATCGGATCTCGCCTTAGATCTTGCAACCCACCAACTCCGCTTGGAAAGTCGCCTTCCTACCCCTACGCTGGGTGGCCTCCTAGACCCCATCTTTTCCAACGTTCCTGATCTTCTTATCTCCACTCCATCTCCGAAACCATGGTCAGATCACCATCTAATAACATTTCGGTGGCAGATCCCTACCCCCCTCCCCCACCCCCGTCATAGACCTCCACCGAGCAAACCAACACGCCCCTGGGCTAAACTGGACCCGGAAACATGGAAGAACAACTTGGAGCGCTCCCTTCCACTGTGTGACTTAGATCCCATAGCAGCCGACTCGAGTTCTCAACATGGATAGGGAAAACACTGGACATTACTCTGCCGAAAAAATTCATGTGCAAACCCAGAAGTAAAGATTCCTCGCCCTGGTTCACCACAGAAGTACGCCTCCAAAAAAAGCTCTGTAAAAAATCTGAAAGGGCGTGGAGGAAGGACTTCGACCCTTTAAAAAAGCTAGAATATAAGCGCATGATGCTTAACTATAAAAAAGCTCTCAAAACAGCACAGTCCACGTATTTTTTTTTTTTTTAATTTTTAAAACCTTTATTTACAAATAGTGCACACAGCTATTCAGCCTTACATCCCGGAGGCTAGGCAGCAAAGCGAAACGCAGTAAATCAGAGTGCAAGAAGCAGAATGTCAGAACGAATGAAGGTTAGATTTGTCAGTTTTTTATATCAAAGGAAGAAGGAAAGAAAAGTACAGAAAGAGGCGCCGAAACGGGCGCTAAGAAAGAAGGCAATGAAACCAATGTGCAGTGAGGCCTAATCTAGGAGTCGGTCAAGCACAGTGACAACAGTTATAAGCAGAACAGTAGAGGTACTAAGAACGGTGGGAGAGGGAAACACAGGATGATAAGGATATCAAACCGTCAGTTGGAATCATGGGCTATGGGGACAAGTGTTCTTCCTGTGGAGCAGGTTCTGGAGGTATGCAAATGTCACCCCTGTACTCATTCCAAGCACCCCACAATTTCTGCCATTTTTTAGGTTTACCCCTGGCAACATAAACAGTCTTTTCCCGGAACATACACCAATCCATATTGGCCTTCCACTGTACCACCTTCGGGGTTGTCATTGCTCCCCACATCTGTGCTATGTCCCGCTTCGCAACCATATTCCCAAGGGTCACCCATTGGGTCTGGGCAATGTTGTAATCTGTCGGGCCCTACATATTTAAGAGGCATCTTCGGGCCTCCGCGTGTAATTCCACCCCGGTGACCTCGCTCATGATCGTGTGCACTCGCCTCCAATAGGAAGCTATCGCGTTGCATTCCCAAATGATGTGCATGAAGGTGGCGAGTGCACCACAACCACGCCTACAGAGGCCATCAGCAGAACGTCCCATGTGTATAAGCCGGGGGCCAGTGACATAGACTCTATGCAAGATCTTCAGCTGCACCAGCCGAAGACGGGAGGGGATAGCGACCTCCTTGGGGGATGACACAGCACATTGCCAGTCTTCATCGTCTATCTCTATCCCATCCCGCACCCATTGATCCCTCACCCCCAGGAGGAGATCTGTGCGAACATTGATAAGCTTCTTATATGTCAAGGAGATAGCACTGTCCGGCATGTGGCCATCCAGTACTCGATCCTCCAAGGGAGAACTATCGGGAATCTCCTCACCCTCCGGCATGATGGACAACAGTGCATGTCTCAGCTGAGCGTACCGGAAATATTCCGTCTCACCCAGCTGAAACTCCGACCGTAGTTGGGAAAAAGACTTTACCACCCCTCGCAACATCATGTCCTCCACCCGGGAAATGCCGATCAAGTCCCACTTGTCAAAGCCTTTAGTGTGCCATAGTTTACCCAGTATATCAGAATCGTAAAGTGGGGTCGCCTTTGTAAGCCTGTCTTTCCACCCCTGCGCCTTTGTGATTGCTCTCCAGATAGGCACAGCAGTTTTCGTTGGCCCAGACATCCGTCTATCAAGAGACCTCGTATATAGCGCCCTATGATATTTCCCGCCATCCAAGAGCCACCGATCCATAGCGTACCCTGGACTATCCGCAGGGCCATATAGGCCATGATTAATGGCTGCCAACTGAGAAGCCCAGTAATATCTTCGCACGTCAGGCAGCGCTATCCCCCCATCGTACCACGGGAGCGTGAGCTTCGTGATAGCAATGCGGGGCCGACCATCCCAAAGTAGGGCACGTTGCAAGCTCTCAATCTCACCAAAGTATCGGGCCGGGACCGGGTCCTGAGTGTTTTGCAGGGCGTAGAGAAATCTGGGCAAGGACATCATCTTGAATAGCGCCGCGCGCCCAAGCAGGGAAAGCGGATGTTTGCGCCACCCCTCCACATCCCGCCGGAGGCGAAGAAGAGGGGGATGCAAATTATTCTCGTAGCGCGCTTTAGGGTCAGTGGAGATGTAAATCCCCAAGTATTTGAATCCCTGTCTCGCGACCTGTATGCCACAGCCTCTCGGGAGGCGAGGCGTCCCCCCTTTCAGGACATACAAATGCGACTTCGACCAGTTAATAACCAAGCCGGAATACTGGCCAAAGAGTCGAAGCACGTCGCAGGCCACGATGAGAGACTTGCAAGGGGAAGTGAGATACAGAAGGATATCATCTGCATATAATGACACTCGGTCCTCGAAGTCAGGGGACCATCGGATGCCATGTACGTCTGGGTGGTTGCGTAGCCGTGCCGCCAATGGTTCGAGTGCAAGTGCGAACAAAAGGGGCGACAGAGGACAGCCCTGCCTGGTGCCCCTCTGAAGAGCAAAAGGTGCCGAAACTCGACCATTGACCGCTACATTAGCCAGCGGGCTAGCATACAGAAGTTTGACCCACCCTACGAATTCCGGACCGAAGCCGAGCTTCGCCAACACTGCCCACAGATAACTCCATTCAAGGGAGTCGAAAGCCATCGTGGCATCCAACGACACCAGGACAGCTGGCTCCTCAAGCATGTGGGCCCTAGCCAGGGCTCCGTGAAGTCTCCGAAGGTTAAGAGCAGTGTTGCGGTGTGGAATAAAGCCCGACTGGTCCGGGTGCACTAAGTCGCCGATGACGCCAATCAGTCGGTTGGCGAGCAATTTGGCTAGTATCTTAGGCTCCGCGTTTAATAGAGAGATGGGGCGATACGTTCGGCACAAATCTCTTGGCTTCCCTTCCTTATGGATAACCACAATGGTGGCCAATCTCTGGTCGTGGGGAAGCATGCCTGCCTCCCGCGCCTCAAGGAACACGTTCCGCAAGTGCGGGGAAACTACTTCTGGTTTGATTTTATAAAGTTCCACAGGGATACCATTGGGGCCAGGCGCCTTGCCAGTCCTTAGGGAGCGAATGGCGAGTGTAAATGCCCCGAAAGTAGTCTGAGAACGACTCAACGATTGCCCTCGGATCAGTGACCAGCAAACCGTCGTCCCCCAACACCTCCGGAACTACGCGACTGGCTCTCTCCTTCTTGTCGAGCCAAGCCAGGAGCTTGCCCGCCTTGTCACCAACATCATAAATCCTACCCTGTTGTTCTCTACCCATGACAATAGCAGCGTCGGAGGCAAGATCGCGGTATTCCAGTTGCTTAAGGGATAGGGTATGGAGCAGCTCAGGCGTAGGGCCCGCCTCCAATTGAGAGTCAGGCTCCATAATCTCCGCCTCAATGCGCACCATGTCGGCGTCTCTGCTCCTGCGGACGTCCGCTATGAGGGCTAAGGCCTCACCTCGCAAGACCGCCGTAAATGCCTCCCATAAGGTGGCGGCTGATGTAACCGACCCAACATTCTCATTGAAGTAGAACTCAATAGCCTTGGCCAAGAGTCCGCGCGTCTTTGGGTTCCGAAAGTACCATGGATTGACCACCACGGGCCGCTCGGCGACCACAATGTCGAAATCGAAGGACACCCACACCGGGGAATGGTCCGAGATGCCCCTCGCCAACAGGCGGGCCTCCGAGATCGCCGGCGCGTGGGCCGCCAAGGCAAGAACATAATCTATTCTCGAGAGGCTACCATGTGCTCCAGAATGAAACGAGTATTGGCTTTGAGTGGGATGCATGAGTCTCCAGCAGTCGACCAACCCCATAGTATCAAGGAAGTCGGGCAGCCATGATTGCGAACTACGGAGGTCTCTAGGCGGATGTCTGTCCAAGGTCCCGGAGCATACCGAATCACCCCCCACAATAAGCAACCCCGCATGTGGCGCTTCCAAGGTCCCGAAAAGTGTTGTTCTGCAGCCCCGGGGGAACATAAACCGAAACCAGAATCAAAGCAGGCCCTCCCACCGCCCCGTGACGGCAGCGTACCGCCCCCTCTCGTCCACGATAGTGGAGTCAATCTCGAAAGGGAGAGACGTGCGCACCATAATACCCGCCCCCCGGGATCCCGAAGAGAACCCTGAATGTGCCACCATCTTGAAACCCTTCCTGTTGAGCGCACGGCACGTATTCCCCACCAAGTGTGTCTCCTGTAACAGAACAACATCAGGCATATTTCTTTTGAACAATTGCAATACCACCCCTCTCTTAATGCGATCACCCAAGCCATTGACATTCCAACTCAGAACTTTTAATTTCCTACCCCCCATCGTCGTACCTCAGGCCTCCGCCGACCCCAAAAGACCCCACCGATGCATTAAACGAATCAGAGCATACAACACATTGCCTAAAAGAAGGAAGAAAGAAACAAAGAAAGCACACAAAACCAGCCCTCACACCACCCCCCACCATGCACCCCTGCATTAGACTAAAGAGCTCCCCCAACCAGCAGTGTCCCTGTCGCCCCATAAACTAAGCTACAAGAAGACCCTAGAGGAGAAAGGAGATCACGTAGTCCCCCCCGCCACCCTCCATGTAAGGAAAAGGATAGACACAATAAAGTGCAACAGCTTGGCATTATAGGTCATAGTCAACAGGTACACCAACCGACAAAGTTAGTGTGATGAATACTACTCCTGATGATCGGGGCCTCCAGAGGCACCTTCAGAATGTTCCTCGCGACGGTGCGGCAAAGTGTCCAGCCAGTCACTCGCAGCCTCAGGCATGTCGAAAAACAGAGCACGGCCATCGCGTTCAATACGCAGCGGGGAACATCATAGAGTATTTCAGCCCCAAGTCTCTGAGGCGCCGCTTCACTCCCGCAAAACTTTGGCGCTGTCTCTGAACAGTCCTAGTAAAGTACGGGTAGAAGTTCCATCCGCGTTCTGAAACTTGAGGGGCCATGTCGCCTCGAAGCCTGTAGGATCGCATCTCGATCTCTGAAGTTGAATAAGCGGGCGATGATGGGTCTCGGTGCGACGCCCGTCTTCGGAGGACCACCCGGTATCCTATGGGCCCGCTCGACCGAGAAGAAGTGGCTGAGGCCCGCCGGGGCCAAATGAGTCTTGATCAGGTCCTCGACAAAAAGGTCGGCGGCCGAGTCCTCTGCACCCTCCGGTACTCCAATAATGCGCACATTTTGCCGCCTGGCACGTCCCTCAAAGTCCTCCAGCCGCCTTGAGAACAGGTCATTGACCGACCTCAGATTCCGGACCTCCGTCTGCAGGTCCGAGACATCGGTCGTGAGGCTGGTAGTTTTAATGTCAAGCGATTTCACTCGGTCGTTTGTTTTACCAAGGTCGGCCCTAATCAAATTGAGGTCGATCGCAGGGTGTCCACTTTGTGCGCCAGTACCTCGTGCTGCTTATGCATCTCTGTTCGGATGCCAGCGATAGCCCCCATGATGTCCCGGAGCGTGGGCTCCGACCCGTCGGGCGAGCCCGAACCTAGAGAGTCTTTGGATTGAGCGGCAGCAGTTGGCGAGGTTCTGTGCTGGGCGTACCGGTCGATCTTGTTAGTCTGAGGTTGGACCGTCTTCCTGCTCGCCCGGTTCGCCGTTCTATCAGGATCGCCCCTGCCAGCCATGTTGGATCTAGGCAGAACAAAGGGTAGTACTCCGAGATCACTTCGGGCACTCAAGCGGGTGCGGAGCGTAGCTACCACAAATGTCCAGTCAGCAATAGGCCACTCCGCAGCTCCGTTCGCTCCGCCAGCTGGAACAGGAGGTGTTCACTCAGCATATCGATCATGCCATGCGTCATCGCAGCCGTCGGCCATCCCCGGGACAATGGTGCACCCCTGGCACCGAATTTCGACACAACGTAACTTCGTCAAGGAGTGCCGGATTTTGGAGCGGAAAGTGGATCCCGTGTCTACGACCATTCGCCAACCAGAATCCGCCACCGTGGATCAGGATTTTGACCAGGATTTATGCGGAGGGTCTCCGGAGCTCCGAGCTCACGAGGCCATCTTGCTTGCCCGCGAAGCTCCTCCTCCTCCACAGTCCACGTATTTTGATGAAAAAATCAGGTCTTCTGCCAGTTCTTCCAGGGAGACATTTCAAATTGTAAAAAAACTTTTAAAAATTCCTAATCCACCCCCTTCCGTGGGCCCTTCGACCAGCCGCTGCAACGAACTCACCAACTTTTTTGATTTCAAGATTAAAAAAATCCTCATCTCTCTCTCATCACCTCCTCCCGAGACTATTGATCCTCAAGACCGGTCTGAATTCCCTCCTCAGGCCGAGAAGCCCAAATTAGATTGGTTTGTCCCCACAACCCCGGAGAAGCTTTTACCTGTCCTACAATCAATCAAAAGTGGATCCCCATTGGATCCTGCTCCTCTAAATATTCTAAAATTAGTCACCCGACCATTCTGCCTTACATGGCCAACTTGATCAATATCTCGCTTTCCCATGGTATGGTTCCACCTAGCTGGAAAAAGGCAATTGTCAAAGCTCTGATTAAGAAACCTAACCTTGATCCCCTAGAACTAAATAACTTCTGCCCAATCTCCCTACTGCCAGGTATCAGCAAAATTTCAGAAAAGATAATTAATCATCAGATCTCCGACTACCTGGAGACTAATGGCCTACTTAAATCCTCCCAGACGGGTTTTAGACCGGGCCAAAGTATGGAGACCGCAATGGTTGCGGTGGTCGAAGAAGCCAGAGGATCATGGATGAAGGAGGGTCAGTGGCAGTGATCCTCCTGGACCTTAGCGCGGCCTTTGACACCGTGACCATTCCACACTGGTCCACAGGCTCAAGGGTATGGGAATTTTAGGGGTTGCCCTGTCTTGGCTGAACTCCTTTCTGAGTGACCGGTCCTTCCAGGTGGCGGACGGGAACTTTACCTCCAAAAGTATACCTATACACTGTGGGGTTCCCCAGGGCTCGTCGTTGAGCCCAACCCTTTTTAATGTGTATATGTCCCCCCTGGAGAGGATCGTCATCCCGTCGGGGATTAAGTTACTTACCTACGCAGATGACACCCAGATGGTAGTATCCCTTAGTCAGCAAAACCATCCCTCTCCTGACCTCTACACTTGCCTTGGAGAGAACCAAATGGATAGATAGATCCCATCTGAAGTTAAACAGCGGAAAGACCGTGATCATGATCTTGGGCAATCAATCACCCTTCCGCCCGGAGTCCCTATGGCCCCCTTGTATGGGACCTCCTCCAACTCCTAAGAGCGAAATTAAGAGCCTGGGGATTTGGCTGGACGAAGGTCTTACCTTCTCCACCCAAGCCCGGAAAACAGCTGGTACTTGCTATGGTCTCCTACGGACCTCCAGAAAAATCTTACCGCTGCTGCCTCCCCAATCTCAAAAACTCCTGATCCAAGGTTTAATATTGTCTCGCCTGGATTACGGAAACGCCCTGTACCTCGGAGCCCCTAAAAAGGTGGTCTCACAACTTCAGGTCGTGCAAAACACAGCGGCCCGCCTCCTCACGGGTACACGCAGTCGCTGCTCAGCCAAACCCTCCCTTAAGTCTCTCCATTGGTTGCCCATTCAAGAAAGAGTGCATTTTAAGGCCCTCTGTACCACACACAAATTTTTTTACAAAAAGGCCCCTCCTATCCTGAAGGATCTTATCACGCCCCACACAACCAACAGAACCCTCCGGTCATCTCACCTTCACCTCACCTCAGTACCTAGGATCAAGAAAGCCCGTTCCGGTGGCCGCCTTTTCTCATATAAAAAGCACGCATCAGTTTACACTAGTGAAACACACCTTAAAACAAGTGAGGCCACTTCTGCTCAGGCCCCCTGCCCCGCTCTGTATGCCTACATTAATGGGAGGCTCAGCAAAAGAAAAGGAGTGACACCTCTACCTGTTGCTGCTATAGGGAGATAATGAGTGCCCATCTCCATCCAGAAAGGCCACTCAGACACCCACTGGGCCTCTGGCAGTATAGTCGAACAACAGAGACACAGCCCAAATCGGCCCCCAGGCTGCTCAAAAGCAGCCCTCAGCTGGAACTCGGACCCCGGCCCCTCGGGCATTGCCCGAATGCCCCTGTTACCAATCCGACGCTGAGTGGTGCCTACTGACCTACTCATGTAAAGTTCTGTGGCAGTGTAGTCAACTCACCCTTGGCCTATATGGATTGTGTGTAGCATCGGGCAGCACATAATACTTGCATGTGCATGCTGGGATGTGTGTGTGCCTGTCTATAGTACTAACATAACATGAAGACCTATAGCTCCCATTTTGGAAACACATGGCTTGGAGAGGCAATGAGAGGTAAGGACTGCCACCGCGTGAGGGCTGGGGAGGGAGCTTACCCTAAAGGAATGGGAGCAGAGCATCACCGGTGCATATCAAAAGTCTATTTGATTTCAGGAATGGTGGGTCTGGGGCCCATTGTCAGAGAGATGGTGAGACAGAAAAGGTTTGAACCGTGGACCATGAAATCTTGATGGGGAGGATGGTTAAAGAATCTGTGCCTTTATGAGGCATATTTCAGTGAGGTTGATAGCCAGATGCTTCGCTATTCCCTTGCCCTGTGTTGTAGATCAATCAGAACTGGAGCCACTTCTGCTGGGGCACACTGCCACTTTGACAAAGGGCAGTGGAGAGGAGAGAGCACTTAAAAGGAGCGGACACCCATAACCCGAATTTTAAAGGCTCACAAACAAAATCACGTGTGCCTGAAGTTGGGACTATAAGGGCGGGAGCATGAGACCCCCAAGTTGTTCAAAAACATTATTCATCAGTTGAAGAAGGTTGTCAAGACTTCCAACTGCTGGGAGTTACCTCCAGTATAGAATGGGAAATAATCAACCCCACTAAAGGGGACAGAGGCTCAAGGATTCAGCCCAGGGCTGCGCTAGAACGCTGACATTAAGAGGCTCATATAGTGTGTCGATTTTTTATGTGATCACATTAAAATACTCCTGTTTCAATAAAAGCAAGTATTTGGCTGGACAATCATGGATTAGTTACTTACCTGTAATCCTAGTTCTCTTCCAGGGGTATCCTCATCAAAGTCATAAGCATTAGAATATTCCCGCCCATGCGCGGGACCCCGGAAACACTATATTATATGTGCCCCACATATATATATACATATATATATATAAATAATATATATATAAAAACAAGCAATAGCAGCCAAATCACATTAGAGCTGAAATATGCTGTGAAAAATTTCCACCATACATGTATAATAAGCATTAGAAACATGAGAAACAACACCAAAGATTGTTTAGAAATTGTTTTAATGCTCAGAAAGCAGTAGAAATTCTCATAACTCACTGGAAGCATAAGAAGCTCCCAGGCTGCATTGCAAACACACAGTCTAAAAAGACTGAAAAGCTGAATAGCAATAAACTGACACCGTGCCTTTAAGGCACTCATGACCCCCTGTATCCCATCATGCCCCAGGGGTGACAGTTAGGTCAGTTGTTCTTTTCGGAGACTGAAAAACAGACCCAATAACAAATAGGTTAACAATATCTCCTTATTAAAGAGTATCCTTTGCCCGGGGAGGTGGGAGGGTTGCTTATGACTTTGATGAGGATACCCCTGGAAGAGAACTAGGATTACAGGTAAGTAACTAATCCTTCTCTTCCAGGGGATCCTCATCAATAGTCATAAGCATTAGAATAGAATAGCGAGCCTCTCCTCATGCCTGCGGGCAAAGGAAAGATAAGACAGAAATCTCATCAATAAGCCTGAGTAGACAAACGGACTACCCAAACAGATTCCTCAAGGAGGCTTGCCCTACTTGAGTATCGGTCCTGGAATCAGAGTCGAGGCAGTAATGCCTCGTAAAGGTATGCACTGATTTCCAGGTTGCAGCCTTGCATATTTCCGACATGGGAACGTCATGCAAGAAAGCCACTGTAGCGGCCTTCCCTCTAGTGGAATGCACCTTTGGAGACATCAACAAAGGTTTGCCTGCTAGTTGATAGGCCAACTTAATGCAAGAGACAATCCATCTGGAAATGGACCTCTTGGCCGCTGGAAAACCTGTTCTCATTGAGCCATAGTTCACAAACAGCTGGTCCGTTTTCCTAACCCCTTTAGTCTTTTCCAAATAAAACTTAAGCACTCTCTTAAGATCTAAGGAGTGAAGTGACCGCTCGGCTGGGGTCGTAGGATTTGGGAAAAAGGAAGGGAGGGAAATAGACTGATTTATATGAAAATCAGAAATGACCTTAGGCAAGAAAGATGGGTGAGCCCTTAGGACTACTCTGTTGTGGTGGAAAATAGTATAAGGTTCCTTCGCACAGAGCGCTTGAATCTCACTTACTCTGCGCGCAGAGGTAATCGCCACCAAAAAAGCTGCCTTCCAAGAGAGATGTTGTAAGGAAGCTTTGTGGATGGGCTCGAAAGGAGGTGACATTAACCTGGATAGAACTAGGTTTAATTCCCAAGGAGGGGAAGGATTTCGCACAGGGGGATACACTTTCTTCAACCCCTGGAGGAAGTCCTTAACCACTGGAACCTGAAAGAAAGACATCTGATCAGGTGATTTTCAGTATGCTACAATAGCTGACAAATGCACTCTAATTGAAGTGTACTTTAAACCAGCAGTTGTGAGGGAAAGGAGGTATGGTAAGATGACGTCCTCCTGTCCCTTAGTCGGATCCAAGTGATGATCTCTACACCACAAGTAAAATCTTTTCCACTTGAAGGCATAGGACGCTCTCGTGGAAGGCCTCTTAGCCTCCTTTAAAATGCTCATGCAGTCTGGAGGCAAGTTCAAATGTCCATATTGCAGGACCTCAGGAGCCATGCTGTTAGGTTCAATGATGGGAGGTTGGGATGCATTATCCTCCCGTTCATCTTGCTCAACAGGTCCGGCCTGCAAGGGAGCCGTTTGTGTGGACACACAGACAGATGTAGAAGGTCCGGGTACCACCACTGCCGCGGCCAATCCGGAGCAATCAGGATCATTTCCATGTTCGACCTGAGGAGCTTGGAAACTACTCTCGGAATCAGCGCTAGGGAAGGAAATGCGTATGCGAACATCCCTGCCCAATCCAACAGTAGAGCATTCCCCTGCGTCCCTGGCCGGTGGAACCTGGATGCGAAGGCGTGGCATTTGGTGTTTTCGTCGTCTGCAAACAAGTCTATGGATGGACGACCCCAGCAACGAAAAAGCTCTTCTACTACTTCGTCGTTTAGCACCCAGTCTGGCTGATCTTCTAAGTGCCTGCTGAGTGCATCTGCTTTGATGTTTAACTCGCCTGGAAGGTGCACTGCCACTACTGCAAGACCTCGAGAGAGAAGCCAATGCCAGATTGCCTGAGCCTCTCAAGATAGTGGGCGAGATCTTGTGCCTCCTTGTTTGTTCAGATAGAACATGGTGGTCGTATTGTCCGTCTGAACTAGGACTGAGTTGGATTTGATCGCTGGTAGGAAAGCTTTGAGAGCCAGGAATACCGCTCTGAGTTCCAGCATGTTGATGTGGTATGTCTGCTCCTGCGCAGACCACTGGCCTTGAATCTGAAGCGGACCCATATGTGCTCCCCAGCCTTGCAGGGAGGCATCCGTCACTATAGACTGGGAAGGAACGGGTTGGTGAAACGGCACTCCCACCATCACATTCTTTCTCCGAGTCCACCATCTGATGGCCTCTTTCGTCGTCTGGGAAAGAGCGATTCGATCTTCCCAGCGTCCTGTCGCTTGGTCCCACTGATCCTCCAGAGCCTGTTGTAGAGGACGCATTCTCAGCCTGGCGTTTGGGATGAGAAAAATGCAGGACGCCATGGACCCCAGTAGAGATGCTACTTGTCGGGCTGTTGGAAGCCGAGACTCTAGCAGAATCCCACATTTCTGACTCATGGAAAAAAGTCTCTCCTCCGAAGGAAACGCTTTTCCCAATCTTGTGTCCAGAACGGAGCCTAGGTAGTGGATGGACTGTGTAGGCCGCTGGACTGACTTCTCCAGGTTCACATGGAGGCCGAGTCTGTGTAGCTGGTGTAGGCACAGTTGCAGATCGCGCGTTACTTGTACCGGAGATGGACCTTTTAGGAGCCAGTTGTCCAGGTATGGGTAAATGAAGAGACCCTTCTTTTGAAGAAAAGCCGCCACCACTGCCATGCATTTGGTGAAGACTCGTGGTGCGGACTTGAGACCGAAGGGTAACACCTTGTACTGGTAGTGTTTGCTTCCTACAACAAACCTTAGGTACTTGCGATGTTGTTGCGCAATCGGGATGTGAAAGAACGCATCTTGCAGATCCACCGAACACATCCAATCTCCGGCTTGAAGATGTGGACATATTTGGTGAAGCGCTAACATGCGGAACTTTTCCTTGACGATGACTTTGTTTAATAGTCGTAGGTCGAGTATTGGTCTGAACTTGTCCTCCTGATCTTTTTTGGGGACAAGGAAGTATCTGGAGTAAACTCCTTTTCCTCTTAGAGCGGGAGGAACCTCTTCTATCGCTCTTTTTTGCAGCAGGATTTTCACCTCTCGTCGGAGCAAGCTTAGCTGGTGAGGGCAAGAGCTCTTTGGAGGGATGCTCTTTGGAAGAGCACGGAAACGTATCCTGTATCCATTGCGCAGTATATTCAGCACCCACTGATCTTTTGTGATGCTGACCCACTCTGCCAGGTGTTGTGAAGCACTTCCTCCCACTGGAGTGGGCAACGGCGCCAGAGGAAGCCTCTGTTCAGGCCTTTCCTCCTCTTGTGGTGTTGGAGGACTGTTGGTGACCTCCTCTACCTCTGCTGGGCTTGCCTCGAAACTGGGGTTTCCCTTGAGTTTTGTTTTGGGACCACTGAGGGGTTTGAACCCTCTGTTGAGCCCCTCTCCCCCTGTTGGTCTTGAAGCGGCGCTTGAATTCTTTTTTCTTCTCCAAGCCCACCGCCTTCACTTTATCCAGCTCAGTCTTTATTCGGGTCATCTCTTCGTCCGCATGTTCTCCGAAGAGAGCGGAACCCGAAAAGGGAAGATTTAGAATCCTATGCTGAGCATCCGGCTTCAGGCCTGTGAGGCGCAACCAGGCCGATCTTCTGGCACAAACTCCATGGGAATAGGAATGAGCCGAAAGCACCGCCCCATCCGCAGCCGTGCTTATCATCTGATTCGCCACCAGACACCCCTCTGTAACAGTTTCTTCAAAGTCCTGCTGGTCCTCTTTTGGCACCTTGGCTTTGAATCTTTCCATCGAGTCCCCTAAGGCTCTGTCATATCCACCCAGGAGCG
The DNA here is from genome assembly GCF_964263255.1 of Lissotriton vulgaris. Classification (NCBI taxonomy): domain Eukaryota; kingdom Metazoa; phylum Chordata; class Amphibia; order Caudata; family Salamandridae; genus Lissotriton; species Lissotriton vulgaris. The sequence goes on along the minus strand of NC_141697.1, from coordinate 58,784,357 downwards.
CAGCTGCACTAGCTACCTTAAGAGTGGAAGCAGCTGAGTTGCAAACCTTTCGACCCCAGGAGTCTTGTGTTTTGCTGTCCTTATCTGGAGGGACTGAAGAGGAACCAGCAACCGCATGTGTCTTCCTCGCCGCTGCCACAATCACAGAGTCTGCTGGAGGATCAGATTTTACAAACACCGGGTCAGAAGCTGCCAGTTTGTATTTCTTCTGAATGTGTGCTGGTACCGCTCTGATTGCTGCTGGGGTTAGGAAAACCTCCTTGACAGGATCCATAATCCCCGGAACTAAAGGCAGCAGAGGTCTGGAGATGGCCTTCTTATGTAAAGTTTCAAAAATAACTGTCGTTGTTACTTGAGGGACAGACATCTCGATGTTCAGTTTAAGCGCTCCTCTTTGTAGCACATCCAGATACGTGCCAATGTCATCCACTGGGGAGGACCTGGACGCAGGACTGTCCGTCAGTGTCGGGGAGTAGTCCCTCTTGGACGATCTGGTAGAAGAAGTAGACGGAGTACGTTGACGTCTACGGTGAGCACTGAGTCTCCGCTCCCGTGACCTTCTTGAACGCTCCTCCCGTCTAGGGGAGCGAGATCTGATCCGATCTTCTGTCTTTCTAGGAGATCGGATCTTCTGGGAGATCTGGCTGGTGATCTCACGGGCGATCTGCCCCTAGGAGAGCGAGACCTTATCCGACCTTCCATTCGAGGTTCCCTTCTAGGAGATCGGGATCTTCTGGGGGCGGAGGGGTCACACTTCTCGACGCCGGTCGTCGCCTGGTTGACGACGGCGGAGGGGTAATGGATCTCGACGCCGACCGTTGCCCGGTTGACGGCGACGGAGTAGCCTTCCTCGACGCCGATCGTCGCCCGGTTGACGTCGGCGGAGGGGATTTCGACGACGGAGCTGGATCTTTCGACGTCGTCGACGTACCTGGTCTTCTCCTCGACGGCGAGCCCGCCGTCGAGGGTAGTTTTGAAGAGGAAAATTCCACATGTGGTTCTTCTCTCAGCGCCGAGCCCGACGCTGAAGTTGAAGGGTATGAAGACTTCTTTCTTGAAGATGTATGAGCCTTCTTCACTGGTGATCTTCCTCTTGAAGCCCTGTGAGCCAGGCCATAAATTCGAATCCTCTCCCTGTCTTTGAGAGTTCTTCCTGACAGGTGCTCACAATGTGGACAGGTGCCTGGATCATGATCTTCAGGCAGACATAGGATACAGACGTTGTGGTTGTCTGATTTTGCCTTCTTGTTGCCAAATGAAGGACATTTATCAAAGAGTGAAGGCATTCTCAGAAGAAAATGTTCACTAAACTGACTGAAACAAGCAGTATCTTACTTGACTAGATATTAAATGTCGAAGTAAGAGTAAAAGTTGTCAAAAATGAAGTATTTTTCTGTCAAAAACCAGAAAAATAGTAGAGCTGTGTAACCAGGGTCCTTCACTGAAGGAGCCGGAAAGAACAACTGACCTAACTGTCACCCCTGGGGCATGATGGGATACAGGGGGTCATGAGTGCCTTAAAGGCACGGTGTCAGTTTATTGCTATTCAGCTACAGGTTAGCTTTTCAGTCTTTTTAGACTGTGTGTTTGCAATGCAGCCTGGGAGCTTCCTATGCTTCCAGTGAGTTATGAGAATTTCTACTGCTTTCTGAGCATTAAAACAATTTCTAAACAATCTTTGGTGTTGTTTCTCATGTTTCTAATGCTTATTATACATGTATGGTGGAAATTCTTCACAGCATATTTCAGCTCTAATGTGATTTGGCTGCTATTGCTTGTTTTTATATATATATTATTTATATATATATATGTATATATATATGTGGGGCACATATAATATAGTGTTTCCGGGGTCCCGCGCATGGGCGGGAATATTCTAATGCTTATGACTATTGATGAGGATCCCCTGGAAGAGAACTTACAGTTACTGCGTGTACTTTGATTCTTCGGCCTGTATATGCATCACATCTACCTCCCCTTTGAAGAGCCTTGGGCTGCTACCACTGAGTGTCACAGTTACTCAGGGCCCTTCTCGGCCCACGGTTGGGCACAGTAACTCCTGCTTGCCCCGTGGCTCTCTGGAAGGAGTTATGACAAATCCCTAATATTTTCTCTATTAAATTGTGAAGCTGAACCTCTTACCCTAAATGAATCTGCATTTGCCTACTAATAACTCCTAAATATAACCCCTAAGTAAGACTCGTAAGCCTAACATTAATGCATGGCTTTGGACTTTCCCTCAACCTAACCCACGGTTTCCCTATAAAATAATCCATAGCCCATACGGAACCCGGTACTTTACCATGACAGTGTCTCTATGCCTATATTTAAATGTAGTTCTGGTGTTTGCCCAAGCTTACCATCATCTGGAAGGAAAGATTTGAGAGCCAAATTAACTGCTCTCAGCTTTAGTTCACTAATATAAAGTGTTTCCTTTTCTGAACGTGTGCCTGGAATCCATATGTGTGCTCTTCACTCAAGGGGGAAGTTATCCGTCATTAAAGTTTGTCAAGGTGTATTCTGATGAATAGAAATACCTTTCCCATACTTCTACTATTGGTACCATCAAGAGAACAATTGGACCATAGCTTTCATGGGTGTTAGTTTATCCACCTAGGTGCCTAAGATCTGGCACAACATACCCTTTAGCCTATTGAGAGTGGACGACTAAACATTCAAGACCTCCACACTACATCACCAGCTGCCGTTCATGGCACCCGTGTTTGGCTCAGTGGTTCAACTGGGGTACCAGTTTTTAATGTGAATGCTGGGTGGTAGGAGTTATGTGGACTGCTGTAGATTTTAGAACATTCTGGGTCAGACACTTTAGAAAAATCAGAAATTCTAATCATTGTTTACAGTTCATACTAGGTAGAAAAGTGATGAAATCCAACTAAGCTAGTCCACCATGGACTACCTAGGTCTAGTTGTCTTAAATGTCTGCGGTTGGAACGCGTCCCAGGGTGCCAGGCGCCCCAAATACTGCAGCTAAGCACATTGCCAGGATAACTAAACGTTCACGGAAAAATCTTTTTCCCCAGATTGCATTTGTGAGCCTTTCCTAGCTAATTGGCCAGTTATACAGGGGTCGGGGTACAGTTGTGATCGGAAGAAGTATGGGAACACAGAATAGTAGCACATGTTATTAGTTATTGAATTTTATAAACTTTTGTCTTTCAAACTCACAATAATCAAACACTAACTTGCTGCGACCGGAAGAAACTAATGGATGTAATAGTATGTTACTGAAATTGCTGCGACCGTAAGTGTCTAACGGATGTAATAGTATGTTACTTTTGTTAATCAGACACTGGGGCAAAAATTTACAGATGAAAACATTGTCACTTTTTCTAATTTTTTCCTACTTAATTGTATTGTATTTTTTTTAATGTCAATGATTAGTTTTTGGGGGAAATCCATAAGTGATCTATACAAATGTAGCAATGCTGAATTCAGAATTCTGTCTACTTTTCAGAAAGAGCTCTCTGGGTTTACCCATTAGTTTCATACCTGTATCCACCACAAACTGTGAGTAGGAACAAACTATAATCATCGGAAATATTGATTACCAATGGTAAAGACTGTTGTTTTTTGTTTTTTACAACTATGTGTGATCCTGAAAGCTGGGAAGAGAGTGATCTTAGCACACTGATGCCATTTTTAGAGGGGAAAAAAGCACATACTTTCTTGCACATCACATTTTCCCATCCTTAAAATGTTGCAACCTTTAATCCACAAAACCATGTACCTGTATAATCTAAAAAGTGGGGGGGAAAGGATGAAGATTCGACCTGGATACCTTTTGTGGGGGTAAAAATTTTGAAAGCTTAAGTGCAACTGCCCCAAATGTCATAACAAGTTTTCAGTACCGGCTGGATAAGCTTCATCACTTAAGACAATATATGCTTTTGCAACGTTCTCATCTGTATTTCTGGATGTCGAATCAGGAAGCAGCACGATGTCATGGACATCAGCACAGAAGAGATCTAATAGACCGTCGAACCCTGATTTCAGTGATTTGCTCTTACACCCAAGCGCTGTATAATTGATTCTGTCAACTGGAAGTGCTGCTGAACCTCTTGAGAAATCGACGCTTTCAGGTGCCAATCGTCCAGGAAACGAAAAAGAACATATTTTTCTTTCTAGGGTGCACAGCCACCACTGCCATGCATTTTGAAAAGGTTCTTGGCACAAAATAGATTCTAAAAGGGAGGACTTCATATTGCTAATGACTTTTGCCCACCATAAGCCTCAGGAACTTGCAATGATTCTCTGTAAACAAAATGTGAAAGGAGGGCTCTTGTAGATCTATTGCGCGCATCCAGTGCTCTTGATGTAGATGAAGCCGATCTGTCTCAAACAGGCAACACAGATGGACAACCCGGAGAACTGGAGCAGCAGATATAGGTTGGTACGACTTGGACCGGGCAATTTTTCATGAACTGAATCACAGAAGTAGAAAGGGAGGATATGTGATGGAACTGGAAAGCCCAGTGTCTCCCCAGAGGAGATACCCTCTCAGGCTTGCTCAGCACTAAAGGAAAATCATGGGAGGGAATCTGGGAGAGGCACCTTTGAGGTACTGTAGTCTCACGTTCTCTAGATTTACAATGGGTGCAATAAGACTGTTTGAAGAGTCGTAATATCATAGGAGGAATCCAAACAATATGCGATTGGCCAATTGGGTGTCCACAATTCATGAACTCTGTTCTCCTTTATGCTCAAGTCACTGAAGGAAATCCACCCTTTGGTGGAAAATACACTAAGAAACTAAAACTGATGACCACCCCATCAGTCTTAGACCCAGGGGGCGAAAGGCAATGTTGTGCTGCAACAAATATACAGCACTGACAACAGACAAAGTTACACACTGGCAGAACTCTTACACCATGTTACTGAAGCTAATTATAGTTCTTAAATAAAGAGGTATGGGATAAGGGCAGAGTGGGAGGAGACAGTGATAAGTCACAACAACATTAACTGTGGGTATGAGACCTTGGGTATCAGACACGATGTGTCTTATGGAGCATCTGAGCAACATATAAAGGGCATTGGAATTCACAGAAAAGATTACATTTAATCATTAAGCACAATTATGGAAAAGTACTGCTGAATAACTGTGTTTTCTTAAATCCGTGTGATATATGTTTATATACCAAACACATGTTTGACAATTTAAAGGTTTGCCATCTCAGGTTTAGTGTTGGGGGGAACTATCCTGTTTCCACTCGTATGGTACCCATGTCAGCTTTGCCAGCGGAAAGCCCAGACAGATGGACATGGAGCTGTCAGTCTAAGTATCTCAGACCACCCACTGTATTTAGAATTGAAAGTCCAATGTACTTTTTCTGTTTGGGACCGCCTGGGAAAGGCTGGTGGTCGGGAGCATGAAAATGTTAAAAACTACCTCACAACCTGTGAGTTAACCTCCCAGGCTTTTTGGATAAATCTTTTTATTGAAGATTTAAAATGCACAGAAGAAAACACAACATGCATGGTCTTCATTTAACTCCAACGCCGCTGCCCTCACCCACCTCAAATCTGCAGTTTCCGCATAGCAGGCAAGGTGTCTCTTTATACTGTCATTGCACATGAGTTCTTTCTCCCCAATGTGTTTATGTTTATAGTGCTACGAGGCTGAATTAGTTCATTCAAATAAACAGTTACAAAGCTTTCAATCTCGGCAGTTCGAATTCATGGTGTTCAGCCTTGTAGAGATAATGTGGTAGTGCATTCATATTTTTGTAAACTTCTTTTCATTAGGATTTAAATCTTTGGGCAGGTTCTCAAGCATTAATACACGTCATAGTTTACTCATATATTGCCATATGCCTGGGCAAATGTATATTTACGGTTTGTGGCTCGCAGTGCTCTAACTGCTCCAAGCAGATCACACAAAAATAGTCACTTGCGGGTATTGGAGTCAAACTGAATCATTCCATTTTTTTTTACTTATTCTGGTGGTGGGTCATCAAAAGATTGTTGAGAGGTCGTCTTACCCTCAATTTATCGAGGCATGCTTCGACATTTGACGTCCTCTCACACCAGAGTAAGGATAATTAATACTACCCCGGCGGACTCAACCAAGAGAAGCTAATCTACCCCAGGGAGTTCTTATAAATCTGTGTTCAGGATAATCCCAAGGTCTGCGCATTCAATGTATCTCACCTAGAGACCGACTCTTTTAGTGTTTTTAAACATACATGTGATGCTCGCTAAAAAAGTATTCCCTTGAGTATGCCAGTAGTTAGAGTTTATATTCATTTTTGCCCCCTAAAAAAATTGCACCCGATGCAATTGTCCTGGCACAGAGATGTATAAGAACTCCTAGGGTTAGATTAGCTTCCCCTGGGGTAGTATTATCCTTACCCAGGTGTGAGAGATCGTCAAATGATGAAGCAAGCCTTGATAAGTTGAGGGTGAGACGACCTCTCAAATATCTTTTGAAGGCAAAAAATAGAATTATTCATTTTGACTCCAATACCCTCAAGTGACCTTTTTTGTGTGCTGTACCTCTGAGAGGATACCCTTGAGGTCTGAACCATGGACCGGGAAGTAGATGGTCCCGGAAATTTCTAGGCCAGCCCCATGAGAACTATCTTCTCTCATCTGGAAATATTGTAGTCTAAATGTTTGCAGGACGAACTAATCCTTACTGCACGGTTAAAAGATTCAGGGCCTGATTATTTAGATCTCAGTGGACAGGTTACTCCATCACAACGGTGATGGATAACCCGCCCGCTGAAATATAAATCCCATAGGATATAATGGGACTTATTTTTCAGCTGACAGGATATCCGTCACCATTGTGACGGAATAACCCGTCCTCCCATGTGGGATGTCATTTGACAGTCTCCCTCAGCCCACATGAAAATCCTGTCAGCCTTCAGGGAGGGGAAAAATGTGGGATGCCATGAAGTCGGGTGTTAAGAGAGGAAGGTGTGTATCTTAGCATCTTTGGAAACACTGGCCGATATGCACAAAACTTCAATAAGTATTTCCTAAATAGCAAATCCAAGAAATAGTTATTTAGGAAATGCAAATTGGAATGAGCGAAAATTGCGATTTCTTAATAGCGATTCCTATGGAGCCGAAATCGCTATTAGGAAATCGCAATTTAGGTAATGCAATACAAAACCATTGTGGTCTAGTAGGAAATCACAAATTTGGAAATGCAAAGAAAATTTTACCTATGTGCCTAGGGCCCCCCTCAAATCTTAATAAATAGAAAGTAGTGCGCGTGTAAAGCGTTCCAATGCCATCGGGCGAGTGAGCGCTCTACGGCACTGCAAAAACAGCATTTTGGGTGGCTTTTTTTTTTTTTTAGTTTGCACATGGTTACCATCGAACTGGATTCGATGGTAATAGCATTTCCTAAATGCCCATTTTGCATTTCAGAAATGCTTTGTACATGTGGTTGGGAAGTCGCTAATAGGAAATCCCAATTTAACGATTTCCTATTTTGAAAATCCCAAAATACGATTTCCATGGGTTAGAAATTGCAATTTGCAACCGTGTTTCTATCTTTTGTGCATAAGAAAAGGCAATTTTTTAATGTATTTATTAAAGTTATGCATATCTCAGTGCAGTTTTGACAAAAATGACTTCAATTACAATGTTACAAAGACATGCCTTAGGAAGAAGCGTCAGTCGTGTAATTGTATAAAAGCATTGCAAGATTAAGCCATAATGTAGTCAACGTCATTGAACCAAAAATAATGTTTCACAACTGAAAGGGAAGCGATATAGATAGAAGGGAAACAAAAAAGTTAAACCAAATAGCTATTGCTCTGGTGCCAATGATGTATGTGAGTGTCAGTGGTCACGTGTGAAGTTTAAGGTGATGTGGGGGATGAGAATACTATTGGTAGCCGATAGCTGAAGAGTGCTTCGCACTATCGCCTTCCCCTGCAGACAGTGCATAGGTAAAGTCTATTAAGCATTTCTTAACGGCCCAAAATAGCGATTTGGCCCATCCAGAAATGCTAAATAGCTTCGTACATAATGGCCTCTGTCCTATATGTCCAGAATTATTTTTTAATGGAATGGAGATCTATTTATTTCGAGGCCTGTAGTGCTCCAGTGTCCATTTTGGGAAATGTTTGTATAGTTTTGCGGACACATGCCAGGATTTAACTACCGATTCCGAACTCTGTCTCCTTCCTGAGTGGACACCGGGGGTCAAGCACCCTGCCTCCTGCTGCCTCGCTGTGCCCTACCATCGCTGCAGCGCGGCCGCCGAGCGGAGTGCAGGCTGTGAACTCCAAGCCCCACCACCCCATGCGCCCAGCGCTGTTACAAACCGCGCCAGGAGGCGCATAAAAACAGCGTAAGCCCCAGGGGAGAGGGGAAATGTTTGTATAGTTTTGCGGACACATGCCAGGATTTAACTACCGATTCCGAACTCTGTCTCTTTCCTGAGTGGACACCGGGGGTCAAGCACCCTGCCTCCCGCTGCCTCGCTGTGCCCTACCATCGCTGCAGCGCGGCCGCCGAGCGGAGTGCAGGCTGTGAACTCCAAGTCCCACCACCCCATGCGCCCAGCGCTGTTACAAACCGCGCCAGGAGGCGCATAAAAACAGCGTAAGCCCCAGCGGAGAGGGGAAATGTTTGTATAGTTCTGCGGACACATGCCAGGATTTAACTACCGATTCCGAACTCTGTCTCCTTCCTGAGTGGACACCGGGGGTCAAGCACCCTGCCTCCCGCTGCCTCGCTGTGCCCTACCATCGCTGCAGCGCGGCCGCCGAGCGGAGTGCAGGCTGTGAACTCCAAGTTCCACCACCCCATGCGCCCAGCGCTGTTACAAACCGCGCCAGGAGGCGCATAAAAACAGCGTAAGCCCCGCCTCGCGGGACGCCGGGCGAAGCCCGGGCAAAGGGCGGGCCCTCTGTGGCCCTCAGAGACCCGAGGAGGACAGGATGGGGCTATCCCCCTTGACCTTATGTTAATTGGAGGTAATGAACACTTGCTTTTTCTTGGCTTTTTACCCACTGACTTTGCCTCTTTTCCAAAGACTTTTCCTGTTTAGATTTTTATGACCTACTGATAACTACTTTGTTTACACATAAACCACAATATGACTTCCAAGGGGGATAATACAACAATGCCCATTGCCAGAGAAGTAGATAAAGGCATACCTCCCCAGCCCACACAGAATAGATGGACCAGGCAATTGATCCCACAAATAGTAGACGCAGTTCAAGCGTCCTCGTGGTTAGATGAGCTTAACACCCTGTGCAAAACCACACATGTCTTAGTGGAATCACCGCTTCCTGCCGAAATTTTCTGTGTATCTCCCGATACCGACAGTTCCTTGCAACCCCTCCCATTATCTAATAAAGTCAATACTGAAAATACCCAAAGGCTCGCTCTTCCCCATTTCTCATCCGTGAAAAGGAAGTCCATTGGGGATAATAACATGGGGAACCAACCTAAACTTCAAAAATTGTGCTTAAGCCCCGCAGTTCCAGTCAGCAATCCTTCCATGACTCCTGAGACAGCCGAGAAATTAGTTGCTCTAGCATCTCCTATACAGCTGGATCTATTATCCCTTATCGAACAACTGGTCAGCTCTATCATATCACCACTGATAGATAAGATAAACACACTAGGGGACAGGCTGACGGGACTGGAAGAAACCATCAAGTCTAACTTGCTAGCCAATAAAAGTACTGCAACACCCAAATGTTTCCATCCATCTCCTACTCCGAAAGACCCAAAGCTAATCACGCTAGACAAAATGGTCTTAACCCAACCAATAGCCTTCAACGCACCAGCCCCAATACCTCGCAAAACCTCCCCTATACCTGTTTTGACGCGACTTGCTGCTCCTAGAGCACAGTATAACAAAGTTACTCCCATCCAACTCTCCCCGGAGGCAGCTCCTTTTGTGTGTGTCCTCGCGGGAGTACCAGTACTTCCTCCTGGGAAAACCGAGAGACAACACGACCTGCTGAACAAGGTCAAATTTTGGCTGACTAAAAACAGACCCCTGCCACCTAATCATGTGGGTACAATAATGAGTGTTAGAAGGGTGGGCTGGCTGGGTTCTCTCCATAAAGATATCGTTGGTGACTTAGTTCTTGTTAGATTTAGGCAGAGACACATTGTCCCGTACCTGCGTACCTGTGCACCCCAAGTGGGAAATAGCCCAATCTCTGTTTGGGATTTGCACGATTTTTACCCTAGAATGTCGTGGACCCTCACACCTATTCTAAAGGCAGGGTGCAACATGCTAATAGGCAGAGGACTCCATGCATCGAGCGGCAGAAGTTATCCCACTCATATCCGACAGGAATCACTGTCCTATAGTCCTAAGTACTGGAACCCCTACTAATCACTGTTTGATCTAATTTTAACCTGTGCAAAGTACGTTATAATCAAGATATTTACTCCCACAGGCTGGGTAAAAGTTTTTAACTTGTAGATATTATGTAATATTGTATGTACGTTTTTACTTATAATTGTCTTAAATTGTACGCTTTTATGATTTTTGAATCAAAATCGAATAAAGCTATATTGACTGACTGACTGACTGAATGTTTTTGAGTTGCAAAAACAAACTCACCTTTTTTTTTAAAACAAAAATCTTTGCCTGAGAGGCCACATAAACCATTCTTGACTCAGAAAACTTTCAATGCCTTCAGAGGAGCTGCTGTGGTGGCCTAGACATCTCTACCAAACAGGTGAGATTTCTGAATACGGTAAGCAGTAGCCTTCCAGGACAGTGGATGTTACCAGAGCCCAAAACTTTTCAATCAATTAGATTATGTGTTTTGCTAATTATATTTCTTGAATCTGTCTCTGCTCTTTCTCTTTCCCCTATTAAGCTCCCTTGACCAGGCTGAGTTTGATTTGCCTGGTTCAAGGCACATTGTGTGGTGTTTTATCACAATGGGAAGTGGCTTTAATAAAAAGGAGTTTCCTACTTCGAATTATACTGGTAGACTGTTGATGTTTTCTTTGATTTGGTGTACAGTGGAAGTTTTTCACCGTCATCTCTTGGACAAATTAAAAGATTTAAAAATAAAAATGTGTTTGGCAGAGGCTTTTTTTAACCAAATAACTGAAGAATGTTCCTCCTGACGGCAGGTTTGATAGGTTTTTTCTCCTCCTGCAAGAAGTACTAGTTACATGAATTTTCAGTTGTTTTATTTTAAATCCTCAACTTTGCTTAATTACGGAGGTTTTCAAAAAAGAAAAAAAATGACAGATGTTGGCGAAATGAAAATTTGCCAACTGTGCACATCAATACTTTTGAGTACATTCCTACAGACAAGGTCTGTTTATCGAACATGCGAACTGAAAACTGGCTAACATGCAATAGCAACACTGTCAAGTTACCTCAAAGTATGATTTCGAAAGACTGGGAGGACGTACTTTTTCAGTAAGAGGACTCAGAATTTGGAATGTTCTCCCCTGCGTTCCTTCAAGTGTTTCGATTTTCGTTGCCACCGTGGACACAGAAACCTGAAAAAAAATGGGAGTGCATTAAAAAAAAAGTTGAACCTTTTTACTTTTAACGTAAGGTTTTTGCAAGAAATCACAATTAATGTGCAGCGCTCTGACCAGCAGTAGGACTGTATGACTACAGCGGTGGGGAACCTGCTAGTACAGGCACCAGTGTGAATTGCCGGAAGCAGTGTAGTAGGGGAAAAGCTATCTGGGCAAATACCAGCTTCCTGGTGGACCCGGGCCTGGAGTGGACGATCCAAAGTCATCATTCTGGCCCCAGAGACACCAGACTTGTGGCTACATCTGCAAGGCCAGCAGCGGCACCTCATTTCCAGCAGCATGTGGAAGGGAAAAGAAAAGGCTCCCAGAGCTAGTGCCCCCTACCTTCCAGAACAATGGCCGACATTAAGCATCCCCCCAAGCAGCTGATAAATGTGTGCAGATGTGGGAGCGTTATGTCCACAAGACGAGACAAAACACACAGAACTGGATCCAGTATTACCACGTCCAATTGTTATTTCCCCATTCCAAGGAGTCGAAATCGTTCCCCTCAGGTATAGAAGCAGCGATACCGCTTAGAATAAAGATTCCAGCCCTCCAGTGTGCCCTCACTCAGAGAACTCACAAGGTAGCCCAAGGACTTAACAGTGCACATATATATTTATGCAACACACATGTCGACATGTGTCTAAAACAAGGATGGGCAATGCCAACAGTTCTGGCTTTTTAAAGAATGCTGTATCGTAATGCGAAGCATTCCAGGTAGACAGCATGGGAATGGATATGTATTTGTGTGGAAGCAGAGAACTGTAGAATAATTTTGGTGGAGGTAAGAAGCTCAGGTGCCAGACCTAAAAACTCATGTAGAGTAATGACTGCCATCCTCCCATCTGTGCTGCTGCCAGAGAAAACCACCATAAATTATCCAGTTATCTAAGACACTTTCATAGCATTACACAGTCATGTGTGTGGCCGTGAAAGTTCAACTTCAGCCAGCTGGATAAATAAAATGATCAGAGCTGCGTGGAGGCCCAGCACTTTTTGAGGAAGCACACAACTTCTCCCCAATCAAAACATGTACTCATGGCTCCCAACATGTGGGCGGAGCCAAAGCGCCTCTCCTGGTGATTCTTTCTTACATAATTGTCTGGCAACAGTTGGGCGGTCGAGGTAAACCCTAACCAACACTGCAAGCGGCACGCCTGCAGCATAAGAAAACTGGAAACCATACCACACTCTGTTCTTTTCTATGGAGTTTAAAAAACAACGCAGCCCGGAGGAACTAGTTTAAAGGAATCTGATGGTGCAGAGGAAATTTGGAATCATAGCCAAAGTGAATGGACACTAATTACACATTTGGATGGGTGTCCTTAACTCCACATCACCCTTATCCCTTCCTTTCAAGTGTTATAAAGTGTCTCTAGTCTTGGGGTTCTCCCCATGACTTGTCTTAAATGGTCACAATCACTGTTCTTTCCTGCTTCAGCCCTAGCACCCTCCCCATATCTATTTTTAAGCAATTAAAGAAAAAACATCAGGAAAGAGTACTGGAAACAACACAAACATGAAGAAAACTGGAAATTACGCACACTTAAGACATTAGAATAGTAAAGTGTAATATGTATGCTGGATCCATGGCTCAGAAGACTAATGTAGCCACTGCAGGAATGTGCGTTTGACTTCATGGACACAGGTTCAAATCCCGCTGGGTCCACTCAGCCTTTCATTCTTCAGAGGTTGATAAAATAAGTACGCTGGGTAACAATGAACACCTGCATTTCAGCGTCAACCTTAAAATATTCTCCAGAGTGAAAGTTGCCCTTTAAAAATACAAGTTATGTTATTTAAACAAATGCGCGTAGTTTAACAAGAGTTTTCTAAAGTAGTTCATAAACGTGCCATCTTTAATTAAAAAATAGTTGTCACAGGGGTTTGATATGACGAGTTTTTTTTAATTAAATGTTAGTGCGACTTAAAAAAAATCACAGAACAGTTTTCAACCAATTCATATAATTTGTTCTTCCATTTATCATGTAATTTTATTTTTTTATAAGAAATAAAACTGTGTGAACGACCAGAGTGTGCACTCCTCTTCATTTATTTATAAAGTTTTATTTAGTGCGACCTTGATTCCGAAGGATATGTAGTGTAAACATTCATGTATTCTTTTTGTAAAGGGTGGGAGTGAACAGTGGTTTGAAATTGTCTTTTTTCGTCCTGTATTCAAACATACAGAGAAAGAAGTTCACATCGAATTCTGCAAAATATTCTCCACTTGGAGGAAAAATGGAAGTGCAAACGCCCTTTTGATAAACAGTTACACTGCATGTATGTAAACCCTGCTCACTTACGTATGTCTGAGGAATTACCATAGGGAGTGGTTCTACAAATCTGTGAGTATTCCAGCTTCCCAGGACTGTGTGTAGACTTTTGGGGAGAATTAAAAAGAAAAGACGCCAAAGGTCGGTGTAAATATACGGACCTTTGAATCCAGGCGATCTTCCCGATGACTGAGGCTGCCTGTGACACTCGCTGAACTTTTGGGCCAAATGCTACGCAACAGAGGAGTGAACCTTTCCCATCGTGGAAAGGGCCAATCCAATTCCGAAGTAACATAAGACCGTTTGTGGAGACGTGGAAAACCGAAAGGCAGGGAGTGCTGCTGGCTGGCTAAGATTCGACCGGGAGAAGGCTTTGACGGAGCGGCGACGCGCTGCCTTCCTGAAAAAATATGAGGCTTCTGCACCAAGGCAAAAATGCACTTAAATGTATTGTACAGTTACACATTAGGGCATGTGGCCCGGAAAGTGACATTAAACAGCGCAAACCTGTTTACAAAGCATGTTTGAAAAAACATAACGCAAACTAATTTTGCACGATTAACTGCCATATGGTTTGAGCTGGCCCATTCATTGTTGGGCGGGGCCAGGAATGACTGCGTAGTGATGACACATATATGGCTGGAATGTGGCCCAGTGGCAGAGGTTAATCCGAGCACTGCCCCCTCACTTTGATTTTTTGTTTCTCGGCAGGCCGCCTGGCATAAACTCCACTCCGTGGGGGGTCACCCCTTGAAGACAGAAGCCTCAGAACAACCCCGATCCCTGCCGAGGTCACGACACAGCTAAGGTCGATGACGTGGATGCTGCCTATTCCAAGGAGGTTTGCATCTCGGACACTAACATTCCATAAGAATCCAGTTAGCCAGTTTTTCAGGCCTTTTATCATTCTACCCGGACTCGACAAAGGGGCGACACCTGCTCTGCGCGGGATTGCCAGAAAGGAACCCCAGGGAAGGTAGTATTGAGGGGGTAGACAGGCCCCCTTGTGCTATCTGGGTGTGTCTTTGCATCAAGGTTTTTTTTAGATGAGGCGTGACGTGAAACAGTCTGTTCTGTGAGCCAGTCTGCATCTCACATGCCTGTGGTCAAAGCTTCCATCAGAGAAGGGTGGCCATGGTGGGATCAGAGGGTGGTCAGAGCGGATTCCACTTCATAAATCACTGCGGCTCGAGTCTAAAGTGGGTGCAGACCAGCTCGGGGGCGCATGGGGAGTTCCAGTGTGAGTTCCAACTACCTTATTTAGCGTTATGCTTTGTAATTCGACGGGTAGAATAGATTTAGGTTACCAAAGAAGCAATGCAGAGCTCTTCTCTGAGGCTGCCTTTCAAGCACCCCTTGCGGCCATTTAAAGTGCATGGTTTCCTTGGAATGTTTTGTGCTGCACATATTTAACTACCTTTTTTTTAGAGCACGACTTTTAACAACCCCCAAAAAAGTCTGCGTGCTGACCATGAAGAAGGGAGGAGCAGAGCGTCCACAGAAAGAAACAAAGCGAAAAAAGTAAAATAAAAATAAAAACATATCACGGGCACCCATCTTCCCATGTAGAATAGGGAAAGGTCTGTGAGTTACAACCCAGTCCATTCTGGGAGGTGCAGTCCTTCCTGGTTCACTTCAGCTGATCCAATGCACCAGCGCCCCACCAGCAATAGCTTCGAAATGAAAATCCCTGGACGAGAGAATGGCCTTGGTGACGTGGAGACTCGAGGCTGTCATTTGGCAGACTTGCATAAGGGTGGAGCACATGTAGGGGATCGAAATGTATAGAAAGCAGAAGCAGTTTCTGAACTACAAGGAGAATATAAATGTTGGGACAGCTCAGCTGTGAGGCCAAGAATGCGCGTTTGGCGTCGGCGTCAGCGCCAGCTTCCATACACTCTGGAATCTCGAGTTCAATTGGGGCGGGGTGGGGGGCATGGGGGTGACAATTGGCGGCAATGAAAACAGTGTGCGTCCAGCAGAGGTTTCGAAGATGAACAGAAGACGGAGCCAGACAAGGCGGCAATGGGACGTATCTAAAGAGCAGCAAAGAGAGGAGGTGGGAGAGAGAACACCGAGAGAGCCAGGGAGAAGGGAAGATGAGGGAATGGAGAACTGATATATCTACTGTCCCGGCAGAGCTGAACCTGCAGGAATAAGAGGCTAGCCTCTATATTTACTTCTGAGAACCGGGGTTTACCTCGGTGGAAACATCCTCAAGCTCCGCGGCAAAGCCTTGTCCTGCTCGCAATATTTAATGTTTGACGCCATTGCAAGAGAATATCTTTGGGGGTTCAAATGATTTGAGCCAGGAGAGGGCCTCGCGATGAAACAAGTTGGAAGGTCACTCTTCTGGAAGGAAGGAACGTGGCAGTTCGGTGCAGCGCTTCAAATGGGATTATAGAAGTGCAGACCCTTCCTACCCAAGAGGACTCATTTGAAGTGCAGGCACTTAGTAGCTGGGGTTTGCTGGACATTTTACGCACTAGTTCGGTACCCACAGTGACAAACCAAAGAAATGCGTAACAGACAATAAAGGCCGTTTAACCCCTGCACACATCTGTAGGCCCCATGTCTGATACGGAAACCCCGCTAACACGACCATTAACACGACCATTCACATACACCTCTAATTGTCTATCTCTCTTGTATGCCTCCCTTATCAATAGTTCCCTGCACATTTTAATCTCCTCCAAGAACCAGTCCACCTCTCCACTCTCTTCTTCCCGATTCCCCTGCTCTCTACCTTCCTCTCTCTTCTGCTACCCCTGCTCTCCTCTCTTACTCTCCTAATAAGTCATTCATGTACTCTGACACCTTCTCGTGAAGTAGGCGCTATACAACAACGCGGACCCCCCTCTCACGACCCAGGGCACCGAGCTCGCCCGGGCCAGACGCAGGAGCTGTGGTGGTCCATCCTGCCGGAATGACAACTGAAAGCCACCGTTCAAAAGTGCCTCGTGAGTACTTCTCGGCACGAGCACCCGCCCCTCCAAGGCCCCTCACACTGTGAGATTGTTCTTCAAGTTGGCAGGTATGTGACAGCTAAGAGTGGGTGAGAAGTGTGGGGGCGGATGGAGGCTGAAATGCGCACACCCTCCTTCGCTGCGCACCCCATCAAGGACAGTACTTCCGGGGCACAGGGCAGGAGTGCAAGGCGGAGGCTCCGACCAGGCTTCGGCCAGGGCCACAGAGGCTCCGCATGGTGCAGGATACAGGTGTGCAGGCACAAAACAGAGTCCGATAGAGACCCGTTTCGAGGCCTCCTTAACTCCTTCCATGCTCATGACGAGCTGAGCTCGTCATGAGCTCCGGCGCTCCGGTGTTCTTGACGAGCTCAGCTCGTCATGAGCCGTGGAACGCTCACATGCGGGGATAATTCCCCTGCTGTGCTGAGCGTTCCACGGGAACGGGTGTGGTCATGACGAGCTGAGCTCGTCATGAGCACAGGAGCTCCGTGCATCATGACAAGCTCACCTCGTCATGAGCATGCGGGCGCCGTGCGCGCCCCCCTACCCCCAGCACAGCGGGAAAATAACCCCCGCAGCGAAGGGATTAAAAAAACTGCCGGTGCTCAGATCCGGTGAGACCACGTCAACTTAAAGCCCTGCAGGCAGGCCATCAGAGACAAGACAAGTAAATCACCCAGGTGACTCATGCACTAGGCCTGTCCATTAGACCCTTCCTGCTTTCCCTTGCAGCTCCTTCAGAGTACTGCGGAGGAATGAGCCATAGTTTTGAGGAGGATCATTACTTTGCTTTCGCTGACCAGTAAATTGTCACTTTCTTACATGTTTCCCACACAAATTCCTCCAGGGAATATCCAGAGGGATGGGATTACTCCCCATCTGGGCCTAGCCCACCTTGGAATGTGAAGGTAGGTGCAAGCGGCTGGTCTGTGCCGGACTCCAAAGCCCCTCTTCCCCAGTCTCTCGCTCCTCTAAGTAGACATCTCTCAGGTCTGTGGTGTTTCTGAGTGGCATCCATGCATCACTGCGGCCACGCAGGGCCGACCTCGGGCATGGGCGAGCTGGGCCCAGGACCAAGTCGCCAGTATTCCGAGGGGCGCTGCAAGGGGCTGGCTGCCTGACTTAATGTCATGCAAACAGCAGATCGTCCATCCTACTTGGTCTCAATCTGGTCTAGTTAAAGACTTTATAATCAGCCCTTACCTCAGCTTAGTTGTTAGCACCGCATCAACCACCTGCCCTCTTCCCATCATCTTCACATCTCCTGCCACCACACAGCAACGACCCCAACCCCCACAACAAACACCACATTTTCTTTCTGCCGGCGGTGCTTTACCAGTCAATCCGATTTAGGGCCGGACCTGCCGCCACTAGAGGCTGATGCCGGAGTAGGTGGGACGGGGCTGAAAGAACTCGATCCTGCGCAGAGGCCACCTTCAAACCATCCTGACCGCAGCCCACTTGAAATACAAGATCATAGAAACTCAAGGAAATGTGTGGGATGGACGGAGGTGGAAAGAACTAGCAGAAAAGACCAAGCGACTTCAACAGGGACAAGGCACCTGAAAGTACAGGCCCCTTCCTTGCCAGCGTTCTTAAGTCCCACATGTCAAATTTGCTCTTGGCTTTCTTCGGTGTCCATAAGTGGGGAACTGATCCTGCTCATCATGGCTTTGAAGCTTTCAACCACCAACTCAGTTTGTTGACCTGAGCAGTTCCACAAGGGACACTCACAGCCATAAAAACCTGGCCAGACCGCAACCGCAAGAAGGTTCCTTCATGACCATGCTGCATTTCTAAAAATCAGAGCTTAGTTATAGCTTACTTTCAAGAGGAAATCACTCGGAGGACTAGCAAAGACTTTGTCTTAAGGGATCTATTATTTCTTGTATTTTTAATTTACATTGATTTATAGAGTTAAGCAGCTGTCAAAATACAGTGGAGCAAGGTACAGAAATGAAAAAAAGAATTATATATTCAAACAAAGTCCAATGAGGAATACCACAACACAAATTGTTAAAAAACACAACGTTTCTAACTTCTTATGAAACACAAGACAGCTTGGCTCTATTATAATCCATTAACTCTCAAGAGCATAGGTGCAAGGAATTGGGGCACCAAACTCATCAACTGATTGCATCTTCTTAAGAACGAACCAGTTGCCACCAAGGTTAAGGCACAGCTGATATCTTGAATCTTTCTCTAGCCAAATGTTTCTCGAGGAGGTGCAGGCCCCAGTAGTGTTCATGCCTCTGCTCCTCTTTCGATGTAAAGAAGCGCAAGTAAACCCCAAATTCACATCCTCCAGAGGAATCAATTTAATGACTCCCTAAGTGTTGTATTCTGGTGTAGAATGTTCACATGGAAGGTCGTAGCATAAGTGCTGGGTCTAGAGAGATTAAACTAATCTCAACACAACTGGAAAAACATACAGTAAAAGTTGTGAGTGAAAGGCCTCATCAAAAATGCGACAGTCCCAGCACCAAGAGTAATTGTGAGAAAAATGAAATGTTAATGTTTCTAGTGTGTATGTATGTTACACCTTGGCAATGCCAAGATTTGTGTGGCTTTCAACAAGATTTGTTTTAAATGTGGAAGAAAAGGGCATTTTACACTTGTGAGCAAATCCTCGATGGGTGAGCAACTTCGACGCACTCAAATTGTAAAAACTTAAAAGGACACACCATCCTCGGAGGATGAACATTTTGTACCAACATAATCCTCCTCTGAATATGGGGTAGATAAAGTATTCAAGATATTTTCAGTAAACTTTGAGCGCACATTAAAACATCCCTATTGTGATATCACCATACACAACAAGCAGATTACATTATGGCGGATTCACGTCCCCTTTAACACTGATCAACAGAAGCGATCTGTCCGCTTCTGGTGAAATACAGCTACAAGAATCTTGCATAATAAGTTTTGCTTATGGTGGTAAAAAGGTGGAGGAGGCAGGCAAATTCGAAACCACGCTAGAATTTGAGAGGTATATAACTACTGGGTCGATATATGTGGTTATGCATGAATCAAAAAAACTGCTCGGTTGGAATGAACAAGGCGACCTCTAAGCCATATTAGACCTTAATCATCCAGACATGGTTGTGTCAAAGCAAAATATTTTGAGCTCCAAGTGGGCATGCATCAGCCATGTGAGGGGGTGTGAAAGGGTGAATTAGTATCACAGATGTTTCAGAGGCTGAATTTATTGCATTATTTTACAGGATAAAGCTCAATTAGTTGTGCACAAAGCACATTAGATGCCCATGATTGTAAGGAATTTGATTCCGTACAAAAGAATTTGAGGAATTATCGGTTGTACGTGGAGTTATGTGAAGATGAGGTCTTTTAGTGGTGCCTATGGTTAATCTAACTCATAAGGGGCATGTAGGTGTAAGTCCAATAAAGCATATGTTAAGGGTGGCTTTTGGTGGCCTGGGATTGGACAAGACTACAGAACATGTTGTCAGGGATTGCTGTGTGTATCTCCTAAGTGAAAAAACACAGGTGACTGTCCCTAGTCCCGTTGTTACTACAAACTGTCTATGGTATACATTAACATTTGATAACTCACGATTATTAGGAGTGCTGGGTAGTACGCCAAAATTGCCCTGGTTCTAATCAAATGTTTGTCCAAATAGCCAAAGTAAAATTAGTCAAAATGTGACCGTGGTCTTTGTAATAGATATTTTCTGAGAGGTGTTCAAAAGGAAGGGATAGCCAGAAGAACTGACTGGTTACTAACAACGGCACTCAATTAGTGTCTAAGGAAATGCGCACATTTCTGGAGTCTGCTGGTATAAAACAAGTGAGAACTCTCATTTTCCATCCTCGGAATAACTGGTTGGTAGAGAGGTAAAATCGCATTATCAAGGACCAGTTACAGTTTGGCAAATGGGTTGGGGTGGAAGTCTGTAGTTACGCCTGTGCTCCAGGCCATGAGAACCGTACCTCACGCCAGCTCTGGGGTGTAACTTTTCGCCTTGAGAAAGAGTGGCTGGGTCCAAGAATTAGACATGCATAGAAGTTAGGTAAAATGTACAGAGTGATGGATGTGACAAATGTGGTTAAAAAAAAACCAATAGCACAAAGACTGCCTGCTAAAACTGGAGTTTCAGGAAGTCAAAGATCATGTTGTTGTTTTGGAAAATTGGAAAGTGTGGAACAAAAGTTTGGAGGCTAGTGTCCACGATTCGGAATCCATATACATATGTGAAAAACTAGGTGCAAGTAGCAAGAAGATGGTGAATCTCGAGTTGGATATTGATGGGAGTTGGCGACAAACTCTCCGAAGAGTAAGGTTGAGGCCCACAAGATTTAAGGATTATGTAATGTAATGTTCTATTTTGCCCTCTCTTTTTTGGAGGGCTCAGAGGTTGTGAGGAGTTCTGCTCTAGTTCCCAATACTACTTAAAAAAATAATATATGAATTTGCACAAGCTCAATTTAACCGGCTGTATTGGTAAAGGTGGACTAACTTACTGGTTGTTATATTTACAGATTTTTTATTTTATTTTCAGTTTTTCATGTAAGACTGTGTTTGGTCTCTTAACTATGTTTTGTGAAGGAAGTATGGAGTGCTGGCATTCTCTTGTAGAATGTTCATGAGAAAAGTTGTAACACAACCAGTGTTCCAGTGGTGGCAGCTGCTGCCTGGTCTCTGGTGTAGAAGGACGTTACATAAACAATGGATGCATCTTACATGAGGTCCTCTCTTCACCAAAGTTTTCAATTTCAAATAGTTCCTGGAAGAATATCTCGAGGGGATGGTGATGATGGCAGAGATGTGTAATGGGAAGGGAAAGTAGGACGAAGGAGTGTTTATCCTTTGCACATCACAACAGAATGGTTGGGGGATGCCTCTCTGCTTCTGAAAGCGCAAGAACAGCCCAGGGGTGGGCCAGGCTTATTTTTTTAACAGGTTCAGAAGGAGTAAATATTACAAACGTCAGCTCCTTACAATGGGTTGAGGAGTGCCCATTCTACTAGAGAACAAGGATCACTACTCCAAGGCATGGCTGTAACTTTCCACACATTCTACAGCTGACAAACCTTAACCCGTTGCGTGCACGCGTCGGCCAACGGCCGTCGCGAGCACTCTCCGTAGTGCTGCGTACGGCCATTGGCCGACGCGGCCCCGCCTACATAATAGAACTCCCGCACCGCGGCGGAATTTGCACCGCGGTTAAGGAGTTAACAGTGAATTAAAAGAAATCTTACTAGCATTAGCTGGAAGAATCAAAAAAATCTAAATCTGTGGGGTCCAACGTATGTTCAGGTAGGACCGATCCATGACAGATTTTTAAAATAGACATGTAAACACAATGAATCCAAATGGAAATCCTTCACTTGGTCACACAGTATCTTAAAAGCCGGGCGTGAATCCTTCGCTCTTGGGCATCAGTTAGAAATACTTGCCAACAATGTCCTTGTCCATGCACGTCAGGACCATCTCTTAAATACTTTGAGTCACAGGTGAGAGCTTGAGTCAGGCTGGTCCCAGATGTGAACACTTCATGAATATTTTGTACACTAGCGGCACTGCTGGTTGTGATCACACATCAAGCTAAAAAGTGGAAAGGGGCCCTGATCCAAGCTGTCCCCAACATTAACGGAAAAGCCATTAGGAAGCACTTCAACTTCGACTGCATCTGAAGAGAATAGTGCCAGCCTTTGTCTGACAAAAAGCGGAACCTAATGTGATATAACTCTTTGCCAACTGAATGACATTACCTAAACTCCTAGGCACTCGGGATCATAGCTGTGGCCATCTCACACATTCTCTATTCTAGCCCCTATGAAAAGGTGCATGACTACACAAGCAGCAACACTCACTATTTCTGTCTATATCTTCCGTAATGTGTAAAATAGCCAACCTCGGTGAGGAGGCAAGAAACCACCCTAGGACCTCGGACAGGCATCCAAATACCCCCTTCCAGAAATTGGTCAGCACTGGGCAGGCCCATACAGTAGGCAGAAATGTACCCTCTATAGAGTTACAGCGCAGACAATGTGGAGATGCAATAAGTCCGGCACGCCACAGCCTGTGCCAATAAGCTCTGAGTAAGTATTTAAATTGAATAAGATGCAGGCGAGCTGCAATTGCTGCGCTGCTTGGAGGTGCCAAAGCCTCCACCCAGTCATCCTCTTCCAGTGGACCCAGGTCTTGCTGCCATGCCGCTCTAGTTTTGTGGAGTGTAGTGGGAGTGTTATTAATAAGTGTACGATATATTTGAGTAATTTTGTGATCCCCCAGGCCACCCATAAACATCTTCGCCTCTATGGGATTAAATTCAGGAATCTCTGTTAAACGAGATATAGAGGGAGTGAAGGCGTGCCGGAATTGGAGCTAGAGGTAAAATTGTGTCCGAGGCATATCATATTCAGTTTGTAGGTCTAGAAAAGACTTAAGAGTACGGCCACGTACAACTGCTCCCACTGCATCTATCCCAATGGCCTCCCAGCCCCAAAAACCAGTCAGGTGCATCAGCTGAGGTATTTGCATATTGTTCCACAGTGGAGTTTCCTTAGTGAGTCTCCCCCACCAACCCTTCTGACGGAGCGCTGCTCTCCAAAGTTTGAAAGTCAGAGCTATAGAGGGTGGTAGCTCACGAACCAATGCTGCTGAATAAAGAACCTTTTGGAGAGCGTCATCCCCCAGCGCTCCTCCGCATAAGCCGGGTCACCACGATCACCATACCACCAGTCATTGAGGACCAGTATATGGGAAGCCATATAATATGCATGGACATCTGGGGTGGCTACTCCACCAGAGTATGTAGATTGGAAGCACACCCCCCATTTGAGAAACGGGCTAAGATAGATTTAGTTGACAAAACCACTACGGTTTGATGGAATATGGATAGTTCTGCAGCTGGTAAAGGAAACACGGCAAAGAAATCACTTTAAAGATAGCGGATCTTCCAAAAAGAGACAGGGGCAGATGAGACCATACACGTGTCTGGTCTCCCACCTGCATCCACAGCGGGGCGAGGTTCCGACTCCATGCCAGGGCCTGGGACGAAGAGAGATGCACTCCCAAGTACTTAAAACCATCCGGGGCCACAACTACCTCAGCGACCAATCACCGAGTCCATCTCCGCCCGCAACAGCCTCAGAAAGGATTTCCCTCGATTCATATAAAGACCAGAGGTTTCACCAAAGATCTGCATAATGCGGAGGAGACGTGGGCCAGTCCGAGTGAGATCAGTGAGAAAGAAGAGGACATCATCCGCATAAAGCGTTATGCAGTCCGAAATACTAGAAGCCCACTCGAAGCCACATAGCTGCGCGTCCACCCGCACCCAAGCAGCAAATGGCTCCATAGCTAGGGCTAAAAGATACGGAGAGAGAGGGCAACCATGAGGTGTCCCCCGTCCAACAGGGAAACATTTAGAAACCCGAATCAGCCACACGGACTGAGGCAGTTATGGCTGTATATAACAGGCAAATAAGACTAAGCAACCGGGGCCGATATTAAGGCGAGTAAGCAGGGCAAAGAGATAGATCCAGCTAAGACAGTCAAAGGCCTTATTCATATCCGCCAAAAGAAGCGTGGCCAGAGTACCGAGTTTATCCACCGCCGCAATGGCATTGTGGGCATGCCTAATGTTGCGTCTCGTAGCGCGGTTTGGCATAAATCCTGCTTGATCTGCATGGATTAATTCCGTAATATGGGGAACTAAACGATTGGGAATCACTTTGGCAAGAAGCTTAGCTTCTACATTGAGTAAGGAAATCAGGCAATAGGACGAGAAGTCTTCCGGCGAACGGCTAGGTTTCAAGAAGACAACAATCTCAACATGCCGCCAATCCGGTGGAAGGCGGCCAGATTCCCAAATAAATGTACATTTGCCATCCGGTTGCATCATTTTTATTTTTATTTTCTCATTTATCATCCAGTGGTTAATACTAATTCTCAATCTTAATACTTCACATAGGAGCCTACGATTTGTATGGGAACCAGGCTTCTTTCTGCCAACTATTTAACATACATTGCATTGATTTGTTTCTTTCTCAGATACTCCCCGTCTTCCTTCCAAGACAGTTCCTTCCCTAGAGTTCTGAGTTCACTCTTAGTAGCTTCTACTGGCAGTGTCTGTTGACATATTGTCACGCCTCATTTGTACAGTCTACTCCACAGCATGCCCCCAAATAAGCACTTGCCAATGCAAAACCGTTAAATAGGAGAAATGCTGGAGTCGAAAGCTGATATCCAAAACAGTTTGTCTCATAGAGCTGATTCTAAAACCCAGCATTCTGATACCTCCTACAGGGGCCAATATAACAGAAACCGTTGCCTCTTCTAGGTTTCTTTGCTACTGATCACAGAAAAAAATCTCTGTGAAAGTCTAGAGGACTCCTTTGATGGTGCCATTGCAGAAGTGGAATTCCCACGGTGTCCAAGAACCAAAAGACTTTGACCCACTCTCGCTCACAAGAAAAGGAGGAGTACTCATCGCATGCTGTCTTTACGTACATGATCTCCTCAAAGACACAAGCCTCCTGTCACTGTGTCAATGGATGGAGCAATTGGTCGAAAACCTTCTGGACCTTGTCCTTAGAGGTACAGTTCAAAGTCCATGGTGGAATAATGTGCAGCATGAGGCACTTTTACAGATGTGGATGAAGCTGGGCCATGTCATCAGGGTCTTGATTGGATTTTGGATCGTCAGTGCTATACCACCTCATGTACTCCAAGAAAATGAAACTGCTAAGCAGGTGCTGTGCAGTAGAGTGCCCCTCACCACAGGGCAAGGATTGTGCACCAGAAGCGAGGTTAGACCATTTTAGCTGCTCAGACCAAGTGCGATATTGGGCTCCCCGAGCACCATGAGAACATGCACATCATTAAGCTATGAGAGCGCTTCTAGATGAAGTACAGAGTTAGGCTGCAAGGGTGACTCTGAATGACCACTGGTAAGGGTTTCAGACTCCTTGGGATTCTGCCCAGAGCTAAGCTTTATTAGTATGTGCTGAGATCCCCAGACCCCACACCAAAATCAATACACTACTTTGGCAAGCCCAGAATTTTTTTTGCATTATGCCACTGCTGCTGCTTTCTTGCAGCCAAATACCTGAATGCTGAGGCAGCACTATGGCTAAAAGTGTCTTTTCAACAGCAAAGGTTACCTTCTGAGTCATATCTTGAAATAAGGCACAGATGTTCCACTTGCTACTAGAGAAATCAGGGCCCAGGCACCAGTGGTAGTGTCTGAGATGGTCAAGATGATATGTGTTCCTTGCAGGATCCACTTTCTTTAAATTCAGAGAATCCAGATTGGGAGGCCGCTCCTTCTCCTTCCTCGCGGCCCGAGCCTGGAACGCCCTGCCGCTCCACCTCAGACAGACAACATTGCTCCCCATCTTTGCAAGAAACCTCAAAACCTGGCTCTTCGACAGACCCCCCCATTGATGGACTGGAGCGTGCTAACCCCTCCGCCCTCCTCCCCAGTGCCTTGAGACCCTTACCGGTGAGTAGTCGCGCTTAACAAACGCCTGATTGATTGAGATGTACATGGCAGAGAAGACTGACACAAGTAGTAAAGTGCCAGACAACTGGCTATTCCCCATACTGCTAATAAAAACATTCTGCATAGTAAAGCGGAAATGTGGGAGCCTTGCATCCCATTAACAAACAATCAACACGTGGTCCTAATGAGGTTAAATGGGATTTGAAAGGAAAGCCCCCGTGAAGAGTACAGGTGGTCGCCCTGGCTGTTGGTGGTTTGTAGATGGCTGAAACCTTAGTTCTCATCTTAAGCTGTGTTGTATAATATGCTTGGAAGAGGTATTCAGAAAAATTAGTTATTGGAATCCCCAGATTTCTCATTTTTTGACTCCTCCTCCCATGCACTATTGTCCTATTTCCAGAGAATTACTGGGTTTTCACCCTTTACCATGTTTCCAGCCACGCCACATAACTGGCTCGTTGTCTTCAGAGAGGCAAAGGCACTCTGATTAGAGGAAGGAAAACATATTATGCGGAAGTGTACATATACAGAACTTTTTGTTGGATGGTCACATAACTTAGAAGGGGAAATACAGTTCCAGTTCTAATCATGTGAGGTAGTGGTCAGTGTACAAATCAAATTGAACTGACTAAAGTGGGCACCTTTACCTCCTTGCTTATTTTACTGCAAAAGTGTAATGAGGCTCCACTGATCATCACACTGGCAGTAGGAGCCTAAATACTTCATATTAACGGTGGTCCATGCACCTGCTCCTCTAAACCATCACAAAGAACTCCCGGTCAAGCTTCAGCAAACACTTGTTTGGCACATCAAGTCATTATGGGTAAGAGAAGCTTCATGTCCTTTCCTGTCAAGACCGCGACGTCTTCCCAGAACCAATCCCGTCTGATTGTTACGAGTAATGGGGTCTAAAAGCATACTGACCGAGTTGGTCCCAAATTTGGAATAAATGTTTACGTTGCATCATTAGTTTAAAAGAGATACATGAAAAAACGTTTAAATCTTTCCGAATCATTATGCGTGTTTCAAATTAAAGGGGTCATCTAAAGAATGATACCACAACAGACGTCAGATGACAGCTTCAAAGAAACAAACATTCTAGAAGGCCTATTGTGATGTTTGTTAGAGATGTAGAACTGGGCAAAGAGAATAGTATTTTTTTCTCTACATCGAATGAACCCTGTAGGCAGATGCCCCCACGCTTCATGTGCCAGCGTTGACCTCAGTACCCTAATGAACAGTTTTACAGTTTCATTTGACCCGGACAGTGCGGGATCTATAATCCACTTTTCATGTCTATCAAGCTATATTAGTTGGCCAGCATTCCCTTCCTGTTCATGGAAACATTGAGTGGAAAAACGAAATTAGCTTAACGACTTAATAAAGAACACATTCATTCAGCCACTGGAAGATTGCACACGCGAGAGTAATCAAAAGCTCATGTTTTATTCTATTCATTTTCTCATTCGTCTGTAACAAATCCTTGTTAAATTCTCACCAATTCAAATGTCAGAAAGCAAAACACTACATTTCAATAAGACTTTGCATGAACCCCACATCAACTCATCTGTTCTGTCCTATTATTTACTTTAAAAAAATCTTCTAGTACCTGGACCATTTCAACACCATGTCTTGTACATGTCTATTAGTTAAACCTTCTCGGTCCCGTCTTCCTCAAGAGGCCAATAGAACAATTTGAATCATTCAAGCAGAGCTACTCTACCTGACCAACTCTAAAGCTTAAAAACAATGGACTAGAAAAAATACACCAATCCTGGGCCAATGTTGATGCTTATGAGAATTAAAAAAGCCATTACTTTGTCACTAATTTCATATATTTCAAAGGTCGAAGTAAACTCAAATATCATTGGGGACCCATCAGAAAATGGGCTAATTTCCCAGCGTCTTTCTTGCAGCAAAATACTTGAATGTCGAGGAAGTACTACGGTTAAAATGGTCTTTTTAACAGCAAAGTTTAACTTCTGAGTCATATCTTGCAAACATTTTTTTTCCACTTGCTACTAAAATAAGCCAGGCCCGGGCACTAGTGGTAGTGCCTGAGATGGCCTCCTGTTACTTTTTGTGACTCCCATCTAGCCCATATTCACTGTTTCTGAGGGTCTGTTGAGTGCGTTATTTATCAATATATGGTGATCTGATCCCAATATAACAGATATGCCATTATAACAAGACTTTCATTCACATTACCTCTAGAAACAGTTACCCATCTGTGGTAACGATGTTTCTGGTGGATACTTATCTACCTGCAGATTCCTCACCTGTAGAACAAACCCCAGGCGTCACACTGGATCTGGAAAACTTCAAAGCAAAGACATCGCCAGTAGAGGGTGCTGAACATGGTCGGTGTCAGAAGCGACCTCAGGCGACATCAATGAAGCCAGGAAGTGCATTGACAGGAAGATTAACGTCGATGAAGAATTGCATTACCAAAACATTTTAACAGGAGATCTTATTAACTTTCCCTATAACCTATCCATCATGCTGGGAGGCGGGGGGGGACAGTGAGGAATCTGGAGAGATACGAATATCCACCAGAAAGTTCGTTATCGCATATAAGAAACTTTTTCTTTTGATGGATACTTCTACCTGCAGATTACTCACTTGTAGGACAAGTTTCACAGCAATACCATTGTCCTTGACCTCCAACTCCCCAAACATCTTAACCCTTTCTTATTTTCTACAAGACTTAGATGGATACCTTATTGGGGGCTTGGGCCAAACATTCCTCTGCTGCCCTCAGCCCTGGCAATAGACAAATTGCCAGGCGCAATAGTCATGCTCCTGACGACCCGGCTTTTGTTTCGCAGCACCCCTCGCTAGAAAGCCTAGTAATGCAGGCTTCCAACAACCGCTCTAATCCAAAGACATTTACCACACTCCCTCAGATAGGTAATCCCTCAGATGTGTATTTTCTTCTTCCAGCGTGGCCCTCCACTCTGCTAATGCCAACTGTTTGTTGGGACGCTATTCAAGCCCTCAGGTAGTCAGTGGCACAAGTCCTCCCTGGTGTGCCCAAAGAATTCACCCTGCACACTCTCAGACAATTCAAGATGGCTGTGATGCTGCCAAGTTCAGGGTTCACTGTAGGCTTGACTCCACCGACTACATCGGGCAGACCACCAAGTTTGCCAATTGTTGCTACGAGTGGCTGCGATCGTCTGAATTCTTGGGCAATGTCTTGTCCTCCTTGATGGACATGCCTTTTGATGGGACTCCTTTGTTCGGGGACAAAATTGATTCTGCTTAGAGCAGGTCTACTGCACGCTTTCTGGGCCTTTCCACCCCACCTCGCCACCCACACAGTACCACTGCGTCTTTTGCAGCTTTGGTCGAGGCATCCCGAACTGACTACTTATCCAGTCCCCCAGGGAACCCAACAGTTTCGCAGTAGAGGCCAAGGTGCCCATTGCCCCAGCAGCTAAGGTCTGCGTGCCAAACAGCCGATCGCACCCCCATGTGGCCCCATCTGTAAATACTCTTTAGTGTGCCCTTGCAGGGAACACAGCCAGGCGGTGGGCATAGATGTTCAATGTTTTTTGGGGGGAAAATTATGAAGTTCAGTAAGATTTTTTTGTGCCTCATGTTAAATCAGAATGAATCTCTGTAGGTACTATGGAGATCCTTATCCAAGTAAATATCCTACTCTCTTCAACCTACAAAGATAGTCACTAATATGTCACATAGGGATGTTTTGTATAGTAACTGATGTCTGCAAATCACAAACGTTGTGAAGTTTCCTGGATTAAGTTTGCCATTGGCAGTGCAAAGTGTTTCCGCACTGCAAACTGATTTTCACTGCGCTGTGAGCTAATTTTCCTACTAATCAAACCCAGTCAAACTAGGAAATGTGTGAAAAAACATTCTATGTACAACAGCAAATGTATTTAGTCCTTTTCTCTGCAAGTTACCTTTTGTGACAAACTATCACAAAATTTAAAATTTGCAAGCTAAAATTTTCATCACTTTGAAAAGTATTCCATAGAAGTTGACGAAAGTTTTGAGAAAAGCCTGCCACTTTGTACACCAGTAAAGACAAGGAGGTACCGCCCGGCCTTTTTTTACACTATTTAATCCATGCCGGGGCATCGTTATCCCATTTACGGCAGGGCCCTGGATGGGGTAGGTGCACCAGTACCGGTACTCGATGTATACTCCCGATTAGGTATGGGCATCTATTGTCTCCAGTCTGTGGAGTTTTTCCCCCGAGAGTGATGGGTTTTCTCAGGAGTGCCTCTACCATATCAGCGCTAAATGGCCAGATTCTCCTTGGAAACTGCTTGGCAGATTTAAAACAGTGAAGGTCTCTCCTGGTAATTGTGTGCATTACTGGTAGGGTGTGCATTGTTGGGCTGTGCGAGTCCTTGATGCCAGGACCTTGCCTTCCAAGAGTCTTGACTAAACTCTTCCTTACATAATCCTACCAGGACTGTGTCTGACCTCAAGATAGCGTCTGGAATTCATTCGGACCATGGTTTCCCCCCCCCCCCAAATCTGACAATCTCAGAGTACTCCTGATCTCCACACTGACATCGGAGTCCGAGCACTATGTCCGACGCCCGGTGGAGCTGCTCTGTTCAGCTATTGAGGAGATCGGCCTTGGTTCATCCCCTGACCGTCACCTACCCAGCCGGACATTGGGCACAGTTGTTCTCCCAGTCTCCCTGTCTCGCCCCCCCCCATCATATTTCTGTAACTATTATTTTTTCTTGTCTCCTATCTATATCTGTTTCCATTTAGCACTCTTCTCTCATTGTCTACTTCCTTTGCTCCTATCCCCTCTCACCTGAATCTTTCCCCTTGCCTGCTACACCGCCTAGTCCCCCTGTCCTTTTGTACCCTTCAAGTAAGCACTCCTTCTCCCCTTGTTGGGGAAAGATCCAATATTTATACTCTGGAGTCTCAGCAAACCCGCTGAGAGAGTCCACTGCGCCAAGGGAGCCACTCACAGCTGAGGTATGGTATGGCACCCCTGGCCAAAGCACTCCCTCTCCCCTTTTTGGGGAAGGATCCAGTATGTAGGCCTTGAGTCTCAGAGACCCCTCTGAGAGAGTCCACTGCGTTTAGGGAGCCTCTTGCAACAGAGATGGGGAAATTATTCCACTTCCCCTGGGATCACAGTTTACTGGACTTTGGACGCAGCTCTGACTCGTCTACCGGTTTGTGTCCCCGTCACCCTCCCCACCCCTCTTTCCATGCTGTGTTTTATCACCCTCCCCGCCTCTTCCCCTTCTCCATTCTCTCTACTTCCCCTGCTCTTACTCCCTCCTCTCCTGAATATCTCCCCTTGCCTGCTTTTTCCCTTACGTATCTGTCCATTTGTTTGTCTCGATCTTACTTGTCACTATGTTGCCAGGCTCTAATAACTGTGTAAACTTTTGTAACAATGTAACTTGCAATTTATGGTCTGATACTCATGTAAAGCGCTCTGATACCTCCGGCTCTAGCCAGCGCTATATAAAAATTTTGAAATAAAAAAATAAAAAAAGAAAGACTGGAAAAGTTGCTAGCAGAAAGAAGCAAAGCCTTTCTATATTTGCAAATGGGTTTATTTAACACTGATACATTTCTACATCGGAACCTGGTCCAAGTGAGCTGTTCTTGTCATTAAATTAAATTCTAAAATACAAACTAGGCCCTTCCCCGGATATTTCATGCCATATGGAAAGACGATATACAATTTCTTCTGTAGAATCCAATATACAGATGGAAATAAGCTAGATGTTAAATAAGTTTCTCAATACACTTTTGAAACGGTATGTTCTGCAGACATGCTACAGATTTGACAATTCCTAGTTGGCAAACGATACAGCCCCCAGTGGTGTTTGTTTGCTGACTCTTGTTGTAGTCATTTCAAAGTCTGATGAGGTAATGCTTGTAGCTCAACAGCATGGTTCCTAATAGACCATCTGAGTTGTGTGTTGTGGCCTAAAACTTGAAATTGTATTATAAAAGAATGACATATCTATTTGTCAATCCAAACGCCCGCAATCACAAGCAAAGTCAATCTTCTATCTGATAACCCAAAAAATGCACTTTTTAACCCCACCTCTCAAGTCTGCCAATAAATCAGAGGTGAGCAAAAAATGGCAAAGGAAAAGGGGTGGCCACTGGTTACTGTGTAAATGATCAGACGGTGGTGCTGACTTAGGGCGTCTTCATAAAAGACATGATAACCCCACATTTTTGTGTGCCATGATGGCCCAGGCGGTCTCCAGCGGTGATGAAACTGATGGGGAAGTGGCCCTCTACTGATTGGGCTGTTCTTTTACAGCGATTTATCCTGGGAAGACGACTAAAGTAGCACCCAACACTCTCCTGCCAAAGTGGGATTATGTCCTTAGAGTTGGGTAGTAATTAAGCCAGTCTCATTGAGCCCTTCTGCAGAAGTGGCAGGGGTGATGCCTGATTCTATACATGTCCCACCCAAGGATATGCCACAAAGGCCTTTCCCCTTGGTTATCGGGGAGGAATTTGACATTAGAAAGCTCGGTGAGTCGCTGAAGTCCCCTGCTGTTGACTAGTACACTTAACGACGTCACACAAGGAGCAGGGCACAGAAGTGCCCAATTGGCCTACCTATGTAACTATGCACCTTGTACCTAACTACCTCAACTATTACATTCTATTACTCCATCACCCCGTGCCCTTGTAAAGCGCGCTGATATCTGCAAAGATCTTGTTCGCGCTATATAAAACTTTCAAAATAAATAAATAAATAAATAAAATTGTGAGATTGTTATAGTGCCTGATAGACCCCATTCCCTTCAGTGCATAACTATGGCTGCGGAGAAGGCCATGGATGAGTTCCTTACTGCCCCATAGCTCATGTCAGTGAAAATCGGAAAAGGACTAGCGTATGCAGCAAGGAGCCCTAACTGGTGAGAAGTTGTGCTTGCAGTTAATGAAGTCCCGGCAGAGCACCATGGGCGCACATATTGGTATCAATGATGAATAACGGGGCTCAGGTGAAACTGGAGTCCTTTCATGAAAGAATAAAATGGGATGAAGTGACAGTGGCATCAGGCGACTCGGACCAGTATTCTGGAGCAGGGTTAAAATGAGACAGATAAGACCCAAGAGGAGGCTGCTGGTTTCAAAAGGAGAAATATTGAGAATATTATCAAAATGGACACCAAGCTGGAGATTGGAGAGAATGAAAGGAGGTGCAGACCTCTGGATTGCAGGGCTTTCATCCAAGGGGCCCGCTGCGGTCCTGCGAGCAGCGACTGAGGAGGTATTGTTGACTCTCTACTGATAAGAAAGGTGGGTTGCCTTTCGTTCATGACGTGTACAGAATCCCTACAGGGCCACTGGAATCTGCTAGCTGAGGCTGTGGTATTGCGAGAGGTCGCCATGTCTGAACTTGGGGACAGGGTGCTACAGAACTTGATGTTGAAGTAGGAGACGTGCTACGAAGGATGTTTACTCCTTTTGAACTTTTTTTTGCTTGAAATCTGTTAATTAAAGGTTTTTACAAACAATATACAACATGTTCTCAAAAAGTGTCTTCAACCAATCATAGTTAGCAAGGCATAGCAATGACTCTGCAAGGAATAATATACAGATGCCACAGTGCAATGTAAGATGATGCAGGTGCACAACACCTAATGCAGGGGTGCCCCCGGCAAGAAGAAATGTCGTAAACTGGGGAACAAACATTACAATCAAACGTAGGTCAGAAAACCTCCCATAGGACCCCGGGACCGCCACAGTGCCTCAGAGTAGCGCCGTACGAGGGTTTTCTTCCGTGAGGGATGGGGGTGATGAAGGGTCATCTGGCACATGTTTCCGTTACTGCTAGGCGAAGTTAGGATGGGGGCAGGGCCATCATGCCGAGAGTCATGCTTTAGGGAGGAGTGTTGGGCACTTCTAGGTGCGCATATCCGTTTGGCCGGCCATCTTAGGCCCGCCAAACAGACATGCGCACTCATGTTTCTGCAACCCAGCTGTGTTGCAAGAGCTGAGTTGGAGAATAGGCCCAGGCTCCCTGTACCTGAGGTAGCGTCAACTCAGCCCCCTCAGGCCAATCATGTATGAGAGCAGCGCCATGA
Source organism: Lissotriton vulgaris (assembly GCF_964263255.1). Classification (NCBI taxonomy): domain Eukaryota; kingdom Metazoa; phylum Chordata; class Amphibia; order Caudata; family Salamandridae; genus Lissotriton; species Lissotriton vulgaris. Next base: position 58,750,065 of record NC_141697.1, on the reverse strand, counting down.
TTGCCCCACTGGAAGCCTGTGCAGCCTGACCAGTGTCAGGAGAGGAGCACCACAGTGGCGGGGCAGGTAAATTGGAGCAGCCGCCACTGCTTATTTACTATAACAAGAGTCTGTACTCTGAACTCCTCGTGCTGATATCATCCTTCACAGATGTAACTCCTCCCTACAAATGTCAATAATCAGCAAACCTTTTATTTTGTTGCCTTATAGTTGCCTGACTGGCAGCAGAACTTATATTACACGAACTGGACACACCCATGATTAAAAACACAAAGTGGAAAAAAGCTTTACCCAGTTAAATTTTATGAACAAGAAAAAAACTAGAGCAGCGGCAAGCCTTTGGTGAATTAGAGCGCATTTATACAGAGGGCATGTCACATGATACCATGAAACCCATTCTGCACGCCGAAGAGCAGGGCCTTTATTTCCTTCATAGACATAAAAATGGAAGCTTATTAAATGTTACCTTTACCGAGAAGCCGAGTACTATTCCCATCCTCGCCGCCTGCAGCAAAAAGCTCCAGACGGTGCTTGCAAATCAGAGGTCTTTTCACCACTTTGACACCGGAGCTGAAAGCGTCACCCCTACAATACAGGCTCCCCTGCAGCCGGCGGAGAGCCTCGCGACGCCCCCTCTTCCCGGCTCAGCTTCCGCCGCCACCCGGGGCCGGAAACCCGAGAGCTCGACCCTTGCACGCTGCTCTGGAGCACGCCGGGCACCATGGGCCGGACTCTTTAATACAAAAGGCCATCGGGTCAGGCACCCATCGCCTGGCATAGAAGAAGAAAACAAGCACTGGTAAAGTAAATGGGTTTGGTTGTAAAGTGCTAAGCCATGCAGCAGTAGCACATGAGAGCGAGACCCAAGGAGCCAGCAGCAGCGGCCAGAGATGCCTACTCCACTGGGCTGAGCCAACCAATGGCTGGAAGCGACTGATCGAAGAAAGCTAGTGGGTGAAAGGGGACGACCCAAAAGCAACTAAAAACAGCGTGAAAAGTGGGCTCCTTCACTTGCCCGTATCCTCAGGTCAGCCCAGTGCTTCATTTGTAAAATAATAAGTGGCAGGGCCTGAGGCTGACCAGGAGGCCGCTGCAGCTTGCACCGCCCATTGCACCCTACTCGCTGCCAATGACGTGCCAAAACAACTACTAACCATCTCTTTCGTCTGCAATTGCGACAATTCAGATTATTCCAGGTCCCTAAACTAAAGGAATGGCTGGGGAGGCAGGTATTAATGTTTTCTTTTAATGCATATTGTATACATAAACAACCGTTGTTCTGCACATCTCTAAATTAGATGAGAAGCCACCATGAGACAGATTTATAGGTGTGGTGATGACAATTAAGTGCCGGTTCCGAGCACCGGCAATCAATTAAGTGCTGGTGCAGAGCACCAGAAACCACCAGCTCAAATTAAGCTCTGGGTCAGCCTTCACTCAATTTTCTTTTATCACTCGAGTGTTGACCAAAAATAGGAGTCTGGGCCACAAGCACTCCTGCTGTATCTCTAGGATGGGTTTCCCCATGTCAGTCTGCAGCCTGTTTCTTCACAGGGATTCTCTGTGGCCGTCTTGTTAGCCCTTGGAACCGTATATTTTGCCAGAGACGTCCCTCACCCAGACGTGACACGTATTTTGTTGATTGAAAACTTGGGACTTCAGAGTACGTTTTTTTCTTACTGACATCACCATAGTAAAGCGACAAGTGCTTGAGAAAAGTAGTTTCAGACCATTGACCAGTGACTATGACAGCGCATAAGAGGCACTAGGGATGATTCCTTTCCTTTGAAGTGTCCTTTTATCCAGGTTCTTTCCTTCCATTCATGGCTTCCCTCTGGGTAGGTTGATGGTTCGCCTTCAAGATCATTGCAGCACAATTCGAGCTTTCAGGGATCAACAGTTGGACCAACTCAGTGCATAGCCTTATGCTAAGTACCTCCTCCAAAGCACTGAGCTCCTTCGTCTAAGTGTCAGGGCACATCATCCTAATCTGGAATCTTTCATTCGTGTACAAAATCTGCAAGCTCCAGTCTGATCGTTGCAGGGTGTTCCACCCTCATATGAACTCTGGTTCACACTGACTAGCACCAGCTGAACCTTTGAGGAACGAGTTCAATCTTTGAGGACAATTCCAATGACTTCCACCACCTTCAAGGCTTTGTTCCTCATGGCAGAAACCTAAGTCCGGCCCCAGAAGCATTTCCGGCTTATCCCCCCTCTTTAAAGGTGGTTCATGACTGGTTCTAAGGACATGTGCTCCAATTCTTGTCCACTATCCCCTCCTATTGTGTGAATTTGGAGATTGTGCTTCTGCAATGTTTTCAAGGCCCTTCCTCTCCTGAGGTGGTGCCCCTGCACTTCATGGGTGTTAGAAGAAGTATCTCTTTCCAGGGAGGCCTAGCAGTTCATTGTTTTTTGTTTGTTTACATGTCTTCCTCAGCTACCCGGAGCAGATGGAGAAATTCTACTATCGCTGATACCAGTTCTCACGCTAGGATCTTCAATGCTGGTTTAACAGAGGTCTGCAAGAGATATTGTGGCTTCTCATTCAGAAGCTTGCTTGCAGTGTTCCACTTACTCATATATGTTGAGCAGCTACATGGCTATTTACTCACATTAATCATGTGTTATCCATTGTGGGATTCAGATGATGCTGCTCCTTTTTTGGATTCTGTGTTACTCTGAATCCCCTGCTTTCTCTTTATACTAAACTTCATGAGTATGACAACAGGAATAAGTTGCCTCTGGCCTTTTTGAAAGAGGTTGAAGCTCTAGCATTGCCTTAGGCCTCAGGGTAGCCATTGCGCTTTACAAATTTCATTTCATTCATTCATGGACTTGTTGCTGCATCCTGCTGAGGAGGTTGGTGAAATTGTTGTCCATCCCTGGGAGATGTTCCGCTAACAGGTGAATGCTGTGACTTACTGCCCAACACCAGATAATTTGAGATAGGTGTGATAACTGTAGAGAGTGTGCCCCCTTTTTTTTGTAAATAGAACATGGCGGGTGTGTTGCCCGTCCGGATCAAGACAACTTTGCCTTTGAGGTGAACTAGAAATGCTTTCAATGCTAGGTGAACTGGTTGAAGTTCTAGGTTGTTGATGTGGAGACCCTGGTGTTTGGTGTCCCAGAGACCCTGAACTGTGAGATCCTGTAGGTGAACACCCCATCCTGTAAGGGATGCATCCACTGTGAGAATGATCTGGGAAACAGGGTAGAGTAGGAGCCACTGTATTCCACCACTGCAGGGTGTGATGTGTGAGGCTGTCTGTGAACACTAGATCTTGTAAATGACACTGTGACTGATACCATTGACTTGCGGACACATTTGTAGGCACTACTGCAATACAAGACTCCTTCATGCCTAGAAGTCGAACTATTTTGACTATTATGTGTTGATTGGGGTAAAAGTGATGTAGCAGTTGTGTGATGTTGTGTATCCTGGCTGCATTTGGGTAGGCGAATCCTAGCTGTGTGTTGAGAATAGCCCCTAGATAAGGTTGAGTCTGTGAAGGTTGATAAGAACAATAGTTACTTACCTGTAATCTGTGGTTCTCCATAGATTCACATGCCTGAATCATTCCCCGTCGTCGGAGTGGGAGTATCACAGTATATAAAAAGCAATAATATGCAATAATATCCTAAGAAAAAACTTGGTAATAACCAACCAGGAAGTACAGTAGCCCGAGTTTCAAGAGTAAAAACTTCCACACTCATGACTATCCTAGTCATTTTGTATAGACCAAACTGCAGCCAATCACCTGCCAGCACCCACCAGAATGTTCTCCCCAGAGGCTCAGGCTCTCAGATTTTCTACCGCACGTCATGTGAAGGGAGTCTCCCTGAGCTCTGCTCGGTTCTTCTCAGTTTTCTTCAGGTTTTCTTGAATTTAGGATGTCTTCCTCAAAGAAATCATTATTCAGGCCTTGTGAATCTTGTGGTAAGCTCTGGCTATTCTCAGAAGATCCCCTAAAGAAATGCATCTACTGCCTGTATCCGGATCATCAAGTGAAGGACTGCAAGAGATGCAGGACCTTCCCTCAAAAGACCCTCCGGGACAGAGAGGGCCGCTTACTTTTGTGGCTACAGAAGCTTAAGGACCAGGATAATCCAGTGTCTGAGGTAGGCAGCATTGCCTCTGGGTCTTCTATGGCCTCTAGGAAGAGAGCTGCTGAGGAGGTGTTATCTTCTCCTGGGGCCAAGGTTGTGAAAAGACAGCAACCAGAGTCGTTTAAGTCTAGTGCAGACATAAAGTCACCTTGTTGTAACAGAGGAATTACATCTTGAAGAGTTAACATGCGAAAGTGCTTTGAGAGGATGTGTTCTGAGGTCTATTATGGGACGAACAGGACGGTCTTTCTTGGGAATGAGGAAGTATAGAAAGGATACACCTGAACCTTGTTGTGCTAGAGAAACAAACTCTATTACTCCTTTCTGCACCAGTGTCTGTACTTCCTCTTTGAGCAAGGTTTGGTGCTGTTTGGAAAGTATGTGCCTGCGAGATGGGATGTTTGGAAGTGTTTTGATGGGCTCCAGACAGTAACCCACTGCTCTGTTATTTTTTTTCAGTTGGGGAAAAAACGTTGTAGTCGTGCCCAGACAAATGTTAAATGGTCGGGGGTATGAGAAGCAAGTCACTGTTTGGAAGTGGAGGATGTGGTGCGAGGGGAGGCACCTCTTCCATGTCTTTTGAAATTACTCCCTCTATTTGTGCCTCTGTAATAACCTCTTGATGGGGAGGTGTGATGCTGTTGCCTATAAGCAGAGGTACAGGCATCTGCAGAAGTTGGTTTATTACCCCGTTTATATGTGAGGTGTAGTAAATGGTTGATGTGCCCCCGTTGATTTGGCAACCTCTGTATCCTTCTTAAACTTTTTTAGTGTTTGGCCCACTTGGGGACCAAATAGAAGTTGTTGTTCAAAAGGACATTAAGGAGTGTCTACTGTACTTTTCGCTTAAAGCCAGATATACGTAGCCAAGCATGTCTAAATAGCAGTATGCTTGTATTTATGCCCCTGATGGCTGTCTGCAAAATCAAGGGCACATCTGATGGAGTTATTGGGTATTAATTTACCCTGCTGTACAATTTGATGGTCTCTTTTTTTTTTGTTTTCCTCAAGAAGATGTTGGAAGAGTGCCTCCATCTCATCCCAATGGGCCCAGTCATACTTTGCTAATAACCCCGGAGTATTGGCAATTCGCCAACAGTAATGACTGATTCATGGTGTATTTTAACTGTATATATGTTTTTACATGTTTTATCAATTTATGGTTAATTTGTATCTTTTATGGTTATATTTCTAACCAAATAAAGAATACTACTACTAACCAGGAAGAAATAAGTTACTTATCTGCAACTGTAGTTCTCCAGTATTGGAATCTTTAATAGATTCACATGCTTAAATCATTCTCGGTCGTTGAGATGGGGACGATGGGGAATTTCTTCAACAATAGGAGGCCAATTGTTTGTTTCCAAGCGTTGGGGAAAGTCGGGGAAGTGGTGGAGGCATTCAGAATGGATGCACTGATGGGTTGCAGTCCTTTGGAGTAAGAGTGGTAGAGGCAGGGGTTGGTGGGGCCCCTGAGTGTATGAACTTCATGGTGGCGGTAGCGGTTTCTTCTGGGTTCATGACTGGCCATGTGGTTAGCACTAGTCTTTGGATCAGATTGGGTGGTGTTTGGCAAAGTCTTTCAGGTCTAATTTTGGCTTGAAGTTGCTGTAAATGGTGGTGATTTTGTTGCTGAAGAATTGAGAGAGATTGTTGCAGAGCTCCTGCGAGGAGGCGATCAAGTTGGAGGCAGTTGATGAGGAGGAGAAATCCTTCACAATGGCCATGTTTTCTTTGCTTTGGTTGGTGCTGGGATCAATGAAGACTGCTAGAACGGTGCATGGTCCGATTCATTGGTGGCAGCATGGTAGTGTGGACTTGAATGCGCTCCCATCTTTACTGGCCTGGCTCATTTTCCATTTCCCCCGGGTGTTTCCAGTGGTGTTTCATCAGACCCAGTTCCTCTATGTACCAACTGGCCTGGGGTCTAGATCTTGTTGTACGGCTGTGTGTAAGGGGAGCCAGAGAGTCGGCGCAAAAGTTGACCCAACTTTAGGTCTGGCTTGTCAATGCGGTGGTCTGCAAGACTTACTTTTAATAATGCTTTAAAATAAGGATAGGTTAGGATTTGGCCCCGAAAGATGAACATCCTTTTTCAACTCGAGCTACTAGCTGGTTAGTGCCTCACTACGCCTCCTATTGAGTGCTAGCATTGCAACAAATGAGGGACTATTTTAAATCTCTAAAGTACACTGAATCATCTAACATAACATAATTTTTCTCATAAATGCATTATATGCAGAAAGCAACAGTTTTTTCTTTTGTGTTTCACTGAAGCAGGCATGTGTTAATGTTTACTGGGATAAATGAAGAGACTACCACTAGAGATGGAGATTTGGTCAACTACAGTTAACATGGACAGATATTTTTTTTTGTCTGTCCTTGGTTACCTGAATGCAGGATCCTGAAAACTGTCATTAGTACTCCAACTGAGAATATGTTTGGTGCATACAGAGTATAATGCAAAACCTTTACATGCAAAAATTAAAGATGTATTGGTTTGTTTTTACATTGCGTTAAATGCAAAAAGGACAATTGATGGACAGAATGCAGAACAATGTCATACATTCACCCCAGCTCACTGTGCCACTAGATTCAAGCTATCCTGGCCGAAGAGGGGTGAAACCCCGAAACCGGTCCTAGGATGCTTGTTTCCGGTCCAGGGAGGACCTGGCTTGACAGTTCGGGCTGGACTGTTCCCATGAGGCACAGGGTCAGGACTGATTTGCATATGGCCAGGTCTAAAATGGGGTAGCATGGTGAGCAAAAGAATGATGGATTTAACCCAGATCTCTTGACTGGGGGAGAATGTATTGATTTGTTCTGCATTCCGTCCATCAATTGTCTGTCTTTAGCTGTCTCGCCCTAAGTGCGCTGGGTATGCCCAGACTTGGGTCCCGAGCTCACCGTGCCACTGGATTCAAGCTATCCTGGCTGAAAAGGGGTGAAACCCCAAAACCAGTCCTAGGATGCTTGTTTACAGTCCAGGGAGGACCTGGCATGGCAGTTCGGGCTGGACTGTTCCCATGAGGCACAGGGTCAAGACGGATTTGCATATGGCCAGGTCTAGACTGGGGTGGCATGGTGAGCAAAAGAATGATGGATTTAACCAAGATCTTTTAACTGTCGATTAATGTTTTGATTTGTTCTGCATTCCATCCACAAATTGTGTTAGGCACAATGCTGAAATAACAAGTTTCATTCCAGGGAAAAGGAATAGCAACAGAAAATCTTCCCCCACCCATGGTTTCATAATGACATTTTGCTATCACGAGCACTCTCTGAAGGTACAGATATAGGACAAAATGGTGACAACTTACTTTAACATACCAAAACGACAGCCGATGTATTACAGAACTTTAGAACTCACCTGGAAAACATCATCCGTCACCTCTGTGTCACTGTGTGATGATGGACAACCTGAAGGAAAAGAAAACAGTAAAGTATAAGACCGAATGTATAGCAGGCTAGAAGAAAAAAACTATTACACAAGAGAATGAGAAATGATGACCCAAACCATCCAGTCATTTCATGTCTTCCACTGTAGCTATTGTTACTTTTTTCCAACTGTATGAACTGAATTAGACTGACAGAAAGTCACATGTCTCTCTCTTTGCTTTTCTCTGACACAGTTCAAGGGGAAGAGAGGCACTTCTTACTTTACTTACATCATATTAAGTAGAATACCTAATCCAGAATAAAACACACAGAGGGAACAAAGTAATGGGTGTCTCTCATATGTATAACTCTTTATTCAGAGTTCCCCCACTGTCTTGTGTGAATTAAGAGTTGTTGTTCCTTATGCCCAAGACCTGCAAGAGTAATACAAAATATGTTTTGCTTGCTATTCTATTCTAACATTTATAACTATTAAGAAAGATCCTACGATGTAGAAAACAATGTTTACTTACTTGTAGCCATGGTTCTGCATCATAGGAATCTTCATTGAAGTAAAAAACAACCCTACTGCGTCCTCAGCTGAATTTCTTAGGCATACAAGCATGCATCAAGCATTTTTGGAGTCGCAAACGGTGCGATTCCTTAAAATCGGCCGTTTGCGATTCCAAAAATGCTTTTTGGAATGCATCAAGCATTTTTTGAGATCGCAACATTTTTGCGATTTCCAAAAATGCGATTGCTTTGAAGAAATCGCAAATTTGCGATTTCTTAAAAGCAATTCATGAATACTTTTGAAATTGCGAATTCGCAATTAGAGGGACAAATTTACAGAGTAGTTGAACTACTCGGTAAATTTGCAAAAAGTGTAATTAACAATGAAAACGCATTTTAAAAGCATTCATGTTACGGACACACATGTCCTTAGGACATGTGTGTGTGCAACATGATGCGAAAAATACATTTCAGGGGTGCAGGGGGGGGTTCATTTGAACCCCCCTCACCACCCTTGAAATGCAATCAGGATTTGCGATTTTGAAATTGCGAATTCGCAATTCCTATTCATTCCTATGGGCCTTTTGGCCCATAGGAATGAATGGGAATTGCGAATTCGCAATTTCAAAATCGCATTTTTTATGCGATTCGGTAGAAATAGCGATTTTTACCGAATTGCATAAATATTTAAAAAATAATCATGCATAGGCTTTTGCGATTTCTAAATTGCGAATCGCTTTTCATCGCAATTTAAAAATCGTAAAAGCCGAGATTGATGCATGTGGGCCACAATTTATAAGCCTACTTTTTTTTCTAGTCCCCACTATTTGGTTCAAAAGCAACTCCCTCAGTGAGACACATGTCAGTAAAAGGTATCGTGGTCCGTGAAAGCTACTGCAGTCATAGAAGGACAGAATGGTTTCGTAACTCTTATACTGTATGCCTGGCAGCTGCTCCTCAGTTAACTTTTGTTAAATTTTTGCACCAGAAGCACAGAGCCATAACACAGTGCCGATGGACCAGTGGGCAGACACTAAGGTTCTACAAGGGTTACCTCTATGTAGAGAAATCTGTTTGCAGAGCAGAGGGATGGGAGGGTCGAGTAATGACTCTGCGGCTAGATAAGAGTCTCTTCCACATAAGACATTTCCAAAGGTAAGCCACTTATTCATCTTAAGAGATGGGTCTGCAAAACAGATTTAGACCGGGGGGTCCTGGAAGATTGAACAGGTGAAGTGCCCATCAGGACGAACATGACTGCCCGGGCAGTAGTGCTTGGGAAATGTGTGCAGCGACACTCAGAACGCAGCCTGACAGCTGTCCAAGACAGGGACTCTGTGAGCTAACGCAGTGGTTGCAGCCTTTGCTTTGGTGGAATGAGCATACAACCCTCAGCGGGTTGCTTCTTGGCCAGAGCGCAGCAAATTTTAATGCAGAGCACAATTCATCTTGAGATGGTCCTTTTCTGCACAGCGTTTCCTTTCTTTTCCCCGGCGAACCCAACGAAGAATTGATCATCCGCCTGGAGCTCTCTGGTACAAGCGATGTAGAATGATAATACTCTTTTTGGGTCCAGGTCGTGTAGTCTTTGCTTCTCTTTGGAACTGTGAAGTGGAGCAAATGAAGGTCGACAGTGTTATGGTCTGGCCTACATGAAAGGGTTTCACCAATTTCAGTAGAAAAGAGGCACGTGTTTTCAACACCAGTTTACCTGTAAACAATGTCATCTTAGGAGGGTGCACAAGGACGGACTTCAGTTTGCTAACCCTCAGGCCAATGGAATGACCATTAGAAAGGCAGTATTAATAGACAGAGGACATTAAGGGCAGTTGTGCATAAACTTCAAAAGGCGAGCACACCAAGATCACCAAAACTAGAAGAACAAGAACCATTGAGGTATGTGTTGTAGTTCTTTTAGAAAATGAGTCACAAGAGTTGACTTAAACAGAGGGCTGGACCTGCAACTGCAAGAATATTGATATGTCTGAAAGATAATCTTTAGTTCTGCCAAAAGCAAAGCTTGCTGGGTTAACGAAAGAACAAATAATACCTCAGACCAAGATGCCGAAAGGGGATCAACATTTTTGGTAGCACACCAAGCCACGCATTTGCCCCAAAGGCAGCCGTATACTTTCCTGGTTGAGGAATGCCCGGCAGCCAGAATGACACTGCAGACTTCTGTAGGAAGGTCACAAACTGTCAACTGCTGCAAACCAATCTCAATGCATGACAGCAGAGCATGCACAGGTTTAGGTGCAGAAGCCTGCCCTGTTGCTGCAATAATAGATACGTATTAGAGGGCAGCCTGATTGGAGGAGCGTTGCGCATGCTCAGGAGTCGGAATATCATACTCTCGGTGCCTAATCCAGGGCCACAAGAATGACTTGGGCCAGGTAATTCCTGATCTTCTGGGGAGCTATAGGCTGGAATTATATCGGTGGAAAGGCGCATGGGAGGCCTAAGCTCCACTTGAGATGAAAAAGAGTCTCCTAGCAAGAGTAGCCTTGTAAACTCTAGCCTGCAAAAGTTCTCTGTCAAAGTTCTCCCCAATCTCTGAAGATACACTGCACCGCCTCCGGATGGGGACACCATATGTGAGGCATTGTGTTACTAGCAGGATGCAGGAGGCCACTATGCCCAGCAGCCTCAGTCTCACCGAAATCCAGGATAGAGGCTGAAACATCAGTATCATAGCTCAAATACACTGGATTCGCTGCTAGGGAAGATAGGCGCGAAACTTCACTGTGCACAGAATGGCTACGATGAAAGGAAGAATCTGAGAGGGAGTCAGTTGTGACTTTGGCACAATTTCTTTTTTTTAAACATAATTTTTATTGTTTTGTTGCCAACTTACAATTCAGTACTAGTAAGCCTCAGAACAATCTTGTACATCAGCAATCCCCAGTGAACTCAGTAAGAAACAGTATCGTTTATACAGTTAAGTCTATTGCTTTGTCTGCAGCCGTCTCGATCTTCCGGTCCTGGCGCAGTTTGTGAGTGGGTGCTGTATTCGTACCCAACCTCAACTGCCCCAACCCCAGCCCCAACTCGAGAAACCCCCAACCACCTCCCTCCCCACCCCCAGGCGTGTCATAGTGGAGCATTCGCTGCTGCCCCTAGGGGCCAAAAGGCGTGTCATAGTGGAGCATTCGCTGCTACCCCTATGGGCCAAAACCATGAATGTTCTATGCAAGGCATTGTAGCACAACCGGGCGGCATTCGGCCACCCAGTTGGGATCCCAATGATGAAGCACGACAACAACTAGGTTGGTGTGTGAGGGGTCTTTTAAAAACCTAATGGGTGTCAGAGACAGCTAACCACAACAGTGAGTTTGTGTAAACTCTCTTCTAGTGGGTTCATCCACATTGTTTAGTATAGGTCGGCGATGACTGTCTGGGGCGAGCCCGCCTTCAACAACAGTTGTTAAGGTAGGGGAAGAGTGGAACTCTTGACCGTGGTTCCATCACCTTGATGAACACCAGAGGGGAGATGGAGAGGTCAACATACAGTATAGAAAACTGAAAATCCTAGTGGCCCACTGCGAACAGTAGGTAACGCCTTTGGGCAGGCAGAAGAGGTATAAGAAAGTAGGTGTTCTGCAAGTCCAGTGCTGCTATCCAGTCACCAAGTTCTTGGACAGATAGAAACTGAGCCAATGTGGAAATCTTCAGGAAGAAGTTGAGGGGGCTCTGGTCTAAAATAAGGGGGATTGTCCTTCTCGGGCATCATAAAGTAGGGGGGAAAAGCAACCACGACTTATGTCTGATGCTGGCACTCTCTTGATGACTCCTTTGGCCAAAAGAGAGCCTGCACTTCCTGATGGAGCAGGGAGAGGTGGCCCTCCATCAGCTGGTCTGAGGATGGTGGCTTGGGTGGAGGGGGGCTTCTAAGAAAGGGATGAATAACTCCGCTGAACAATTTGAAGTGCCCACTAGTCATATGTTATGGTCTGCCAGCAGGGCAGGTGGTGTTGTATCCTGCTTCCCACTGGTTTTCCTTGTTGGTAAGAGGGCAAAATGAAGGGGTTTTGAGGCTGCGGGAGCTGGGGAAGTGCCAGGCTAAGTAGGCCTCTGGTTGTGTGTCCCGTAGCCACGGAAGGGGTGTAAGGCAAACTGGGGTTGTTGTGATGCAATGGAAAGACCGAGTCACTGGGCAGTTATCCGGCTGTCCTTAAAGGGCTCCAGTATGAAAACTACCTTATCGCAGAGGCGGATGCCATCGAAGGGCATGTCCATATAGGATGCCTGGACATCCCCGAGAAGCAAGAGGATCTCAGCTGAGTGTGTAGTGTCTAGGTGCAACTGATGATGCAATCGCTCTGCGTAGCGAGTCAGTCTTATGCAACCCGCAGCGAATTGTGAACTATGCTGCATCCCTGCCATAGGCAACAGCCTGGGTCAGGATGGCTCAGGCCTCCTCTGAGACGATGAACAGCACTTGAGTAACTGAATGCTAAACTGCGTGGGCATATCGGCCCAAGAGGCACATGGTGTTCACCGACCGCAGTGCAAGACTGGCAGAAGATAACAACCTCTTGCCGAAGGTATCCAGTCTCTTGGATTCACTATCCGGTGGTGTGATATGGAAAGTGCCAGGATAGACTTTGAAGGTGGAGGCTTGGACAACCATGCTCTCCTGGGGGGTGCTGTGTGAGGAAAGCTGGGTCTCCAGGAGCAGGCGGTGGTGGCAGGCAATTTTCTGTGCATAGGAGCCCCTTTGCAGAGCTTGACCCAGGCCTAAGCACAACATCTATGAGGGCTTCATTAAAAGGAGGAGAGGTTCTGTGGGAGTAACTCCTGGCTGAGGCACCTAAACCACTGAGAGCAGCATAAGGTTCAGGATCTCAGCTGCCCTCCTCAAAACGTTGGGCAAAGAAAGCCTCTGCCTCTGTAGCCACACTAGGAGGAGGTAACAAGCCGGTGCTTGGGGGAGTAGTCCAGACCACTGGCATCTGCCAGTTCCTCTTACCAGTTGTCCATGGGTTATTCCAAGGGGCTTCGGTAGTCATACGGATCCTCAGATTATCCCCAATCATACTCCTAGTTTCCTGAAAATGAGGTATGCTGCCTTCCTACTCTTCAATAGAATCCCAGGGATTTGGGCCCCATGCTCTGAGCAATACACAGTTGTGTTTTAGACTGTTGAACTTTGCTTAGAAGACAGTGTTTTTGATTCTGTTCCTTGTTGGAACATGGGGCATTAGCGACTTCTGAATGTATTATGGCCATTGCACAGAACTCTAAAGGTTGATGCTGAAGTCTGCTGGCAGCCAGTGGACTGCTTTCAATGAAGGTCTAATTTGATTCAGTGATTTTCAATAAAGGGGTATCCGGCATGGTGTGCTGCGTGTATGTTTATTTGCGTTTTTGGTAGATTGTTGGCATCACATGCAGCAGTGTAGCTGCTGTAGGGCTAAGCAGTTATTCACAGGACTGATAGACTGACTGCCTGGCTGCAAGGAGGCTGGTGTACAGGAGTAAACGGACAAAGTGTGCCACATGGTGAATACAGAAAAGTGTAAAGAGTGGCACAGTTATCAAAGTAGGTTGACGAGTACTTAACGCAGATCTTTTCTAAATATAAGGCGGTCTCAATGTGGCATTGTTCACCTATGATATTACCCTTATTTCTAGTGTAATCACTATAAACCAGAACCAGCGCCATCAGCTCTTGGAGCGTAGAAAAAAATGGGACAGTGCATTGCACATCTGCACTCTGCATTGTAATACATCTGTCAGTGTAACAATATCAATCTGGCGCCAAACATAGGGTTCACATTTTGCAGTTTACTTTTGAGACATCTGACAGACAGAATAGATAAGTGCTATTGGTTCAGCTGGGAATTTAAAAACACAGGGTAACGAAAAGATATACTATATATACTAGATTGAATTGATTAAAGCATCTGGTGACGGAGAGGTCTAATGGCGTTCATAAGCAACAATGGTCAGTTCCATTGTTCAGGTGACAGACCTAGAAGCGTCGATAGTTTATGAGAAAATAAAGGTCTGGAAAAGGTACTTACCTCTTAACCTTTTCTGTTTTTTCCGATGGCCAAATTGGACTTCGGAAAAAACAGAAAAGGTTAATTTTTATTTCTTTAAAATACAAAAACATCAGTGGAAATTAAAAACATACAGACAAAACCTCGAAGGGTCTTCTTAGGTACTGCTGTGTACATTCAGAAAGAAAAACAAATGCAAGATGATGGCCTGATAACTGATCCCGCTACTTAAAAGTAAGTTCTTTCCATTGTGGAAAGAAAAGAGGCATGCATGCATTAGGTTCTTATGTGTCTTTTCTGTAACTCGTTTCTCTATGTATTTCAGGATAGAACGAACGTTTTAAAAAAGTGCAAGTATTAAAAAAAAGAAGGCAAAGTAAAAACTCTAGTGCTTTGGAGATCTAGCCAGTTGGGTGGTAATAATTCTAGGTCTGTTTTATTGATTGAGGTCTTGCCCCTACCCCAACTTGACCTCTAAAGCCCCGAAACGGGCTGGTTATTAACTTGGTCAAGATCACTTGCTGGAGAATTAAAGCATTGATGAAACTTACCAAGGCTGGCATACTAGATAGATACTGCAGTGGGGAACATGGAAATTTCATAACATTGAAGGGACCAAGAACAAAATGGATACTCTTAACGGGTTAGGTAAAGCTCACCGTCAATCGTCAGGGATTCGAGGCTTAATGGCTAGGAGCACTTCAAATATTTGACACCCTTCCTCCATACAGACAACAAACCACTCTGCTAAAAATTGATGTCATTTCCAGAAAGCATCTGGCCACCAACTAGACTGTGTCCAGACACTCACCTTTACAAAATACCTCAGTAGACCCGGTGGATTTTAGCACTCTAGAAAATCGAAGGAACACAATAAAAACAGTGGGATACTAAATCTTCAATTCAACCTCTTAAAGATTGGTTCTCTAAAAAAGAATATTTCTTAACATACATGGGAGCCTGTATGGTGGCTTGAACTATACAAATATTTTTCCAGTTTCCTTAGTAGAAATCTATTTCGTTTTTTTGTATTCCATGGAAACAATGAAAAATACAATGTATCAAAAAGTTTATAGCCGTGAAATGTGTGCCCTCCTAGCAAACAATAGAAATAGACTACACCAAAATGTAAAGGTCAGCCTGGGTAACACTCACGCTATGCAGTACCAGTACTCTCCAAACACAAAATCTGTCCATATATAGCAGTGTATGTGCAGGACCATTCACGCCCCACCTCAATGAAGCAATATTGCTTCTTCCCAGGTCACAGGCAGCGAGCACGGTTGCAGGACCACTCCGATATACTCAATGATGTTCTGGGACACCACAAGTATTATACACAGCTTCAGAACATTCTTGTAAAGCACTATTGAAACACACAGAATTTCAGAGCGGAGCGCCCGAATGGGAGTACCTTGTGTGAGATCTTCTATGGCTATGCGGATGCCTCTATCGAACGCCCTAGCGTCGGCTGGGCTCTGAAAGGTGAGGCCGAACTTCTTGTCGTCGATCTTCCAGTGGTGAAACGTTGGGGTGACCTTGTTGTAGATGAGGTTCCTCTGTAGCATACATTCCAGGACCACCTGTTAAGGAAAGGAAGCAGCGGTGTATTAATCTGAGTGAGCAAGGCTTGTAGTGCACATGGGTGAGAGATGAAAATCTAGCTGATGCACAAAAGTTTGCTTCTAACATACCATTCGAGTTGTTTAACAGCCCAACACCCCTCACACTGAGCTTTGTTGATGAACAGAGATCAGGACGACTGCAATGATCTCTTAACAAATGTGTTTTCTAATATTAAAAGATGCCTATTTGACCCACTGCACAAGTATTTTTCTTTTATCAGTAAGTTTGTCATCTTCACTTACAAATCTGAGTACAGAGGAAAAGAAGGTAATCGGAAAATACAAGTGTATTAAGATTAAGGCTCCCTGTTTTTCGTTTTTACTGATTTTTACAGATAAATACAGACAGAAAACAAGTATTTTCTTGACTGTATTTATTTTTAAATGTGGATAAAACGGAAATTGCATTGCTTTCTCAGTAATTCTAAATACTGTATGCCATGACTGCCAGGACAATAGCTGCGTGATGAAAAAAGAAAGGAATTTTAGTAAAGAGAATTTAACAGCAGTAGACATGTCCATGGTTGATACTGAAATTGGCATACTTTCATATAGTTGCATTGATTTATCTTCTGCGGATGTTCACAGCATTGAAACCTGGCAGGCATTCAAGCATACGTGCATATTTATCAGTTAAATAAATGTGGAAATATACACATTTTAGCTTTATTTCTCCATAAAACCCAAAATAAATATGGATAAATACAGATAAAATTAGCAAAAAAGAAATGTGGATAAATACAGACGGAAATGTCTCAAAAATAAATACCATCAAACCGGTAGCCCTAATTAAGATATGCATTAGTAATTTATCAAATCAACATATGAGGCTTCACAACCTACAAGAAACCTACAATTATTGATAACTTTGTCAAGAAAAAAAATTAAATTAAAGTTCTCCTAAGAACAATATGATACTATCTTGTCAAACACAGATAAGGGAGAGGTTGGGATTATATTGGTGTAATATAAATTGCTGATGTGACATAAATCTCTTACAAGCTAGTACAAGTAAAGTTAATATGTAAACATGAATAAATGCCCGATAAATGAATAATACACACAGTGAGGTATGCGAGTCATCAATTTACAATTCCGATATTAAATGTCTCTATAACAGGAACAATCTCAGATAAAATTGAGGTTTGTAAACATGAGGACCATCCCGATGTTTTAATTCATCTGCTATTACTAGTAAACTATCTTATCAATCTATTATCTCAGCTTTACATACATAGATCGATAAATGTATTACATCTTTGAGTTTTGTGGAATTTAATTTCATTTAAATTATGATTTACAAAAATGAAAACAATGTAGTTTTTCCGAAACACCGAGACATTGTAGTTTCTCTGAAACAATTCCAAAATGCGCTTGAGCTTTCCAAGTAGAGAAGGGCAACCACTTTGAATGTAATCACATAATACACATGTTTCAGAACATCATCTCTTGTATTCAACATTATAAAATGAAGACTCCACGTTCACGTCTTTGCTATTGTTTCACTTTCTTGGTGTGACACATTTAAAACAAGCATTTACAATGCAACGGTTTCGCCTTTGCAAAAGTTAGAGCTAAGGGCATTGTAAATGACAATATTTTTATTTATGTCTTGGTTTTGAAAACAGATAAATAAATGGCATTGTCATTTACATTGCCAATAGCTTAATCTCTCGCAAATGTGAGACCTATTGTACCCTACTGGACGAGCTCAGCAGACAGCAATTACTACCACAATCACACACTCAGAGCCACAGACACCCAGAGCCACACACCCAGAGCCAGCCACACACACCCAGAGCCAAACACACACACAGAGCCACACACACACACACACCCAGAGCCACACACACACACACACACACAAAGCCACACACACACACACACACCCAGAGCCACACACACACACACCCAGAGCCACACACACACCCACCCAGTGACACACACACACCCACACACCCAGAGCCACACACACAGAGCCACACACACACACCCAGAGCCACACACACACCCAGAGCCACACCCACCCAGAGCCACACACACCCAGAGCCACACCCACCCAGAGCCACACACACCCACCCAGGAGAGCAAGCATAGCGAGGGGGCAGGGAAGCAAGCACAGCGAGGGGGCAGGGAAGCAAGCATAGCGAGGGGGCAGGGAAGCAAGCACAGTGAGGGGGCAGGGAAGCAAGCACAGCGAGGGGGCAGGGAAGCAAGCACAGCCAGGGGGCGGGGAAGCAAGCACAGCCAGGGGGCGGGGAAGCAAGCACAGCCAGGGGGCAGGGAAGCAAGCACAGCTAGGTGGCAGGGAAGCAAGCACAGCCAGGTGGCAGGGAAGCAAGCACCGTCAGGGGGCAGGGAAGCAAGCACAGCTAGGTGGCAGGGAAGCAAGCACAGCCAGGTGGCAGGGAAGCAAGCACCGTCAGGGGGCAGGGAAGCAAGCACAGCCAGGGGGCAGGGAAGCAAGCACAGCCAGGGGACAGGGAAGCAAGCACAGCCAGGGGGCAGGGGGCAGGGAAGCAAGCACAGGCAGGTTGCAGGGGAGCAAGCACAGCCAGGGGCAGGGGAACCAGGGGGTGGGGAAAAGGTTTATTGGTCACCTTTCTATTATTTATTACTATATTTTAGAGCGGAGCTTGCATTAATGAGGTGCAACCTATGCTCAGACATTGTTAACAAGTGTAAAAACTGCAAAATAATAAAGTAATACTACTATAACGTGCCACATTATGCCACACAATTTCCATGTTCTTGCCACATGATTTAAAGAACCCTGACACCTAATATGTCCCTTTCCTTGCCCCTTCTTCCAGTGGCCCTGCCAATCATAGGCCACTGCGACCCTGGAGACCCGTCTCTCCAAAGGTGGCGTGTAGGTCTCCTAAGGGTAAAATACCTCAGTGGTGTCAGCAGGGGTAGCGCCGTCTCCAGCGCTTCCGGTGGAGGGAGCAAGGAGGCGGACTCTCTATCTGATAAAGCCAACTCTGGGGATTCAGGAGTCATCTCCCAGGAGTTTACAGAGAAAACCAGCACAAAATGAAGGAACTTTTCAAGAATAACGCGCGGACGTCTGCAGAAAGTACGTGGAGTCCGCACTGACACACATGTCCGCCCTTATTAAGGTACAGGCAATCTGTAGGACTCATCTTCCTAGAGGATAAGTGAGTAGTCAGGCATAAACGAAAGGATCATTTGGAATGCAAGTATTTGTGTGCACAGGAAATCAAAGCAGTCCAAATAGGCTTGTGCGTCCTTTCCCAATAAATCAAATATAATCTACGTAGAAACAGGGTTCATCTTCCTCGCAATGAATGATGAACGGTGTGCACACCGAGGGAGGAAATGACGTGTGTGCAGGGGGCACCTCCGGTAGGCTGCAGGAGGGCTTCCGAGCCCAGGCTGCTCCTTTCTCTACGAGTTTGAGGATTTATCTCTGAAGCAATGAAGTGAAGTGAGGCGAAATGACCATGTGAAGACCCCAGATGGAGCCCCACATAAACGACCCCTTCTCCTCTCTCATACATTAATACTCTCCACCCTCCCCACGCCTTCCGACACCTCTCCCTTGCACGGTGGGGACTCGTGTGAAACTCGCCCACGGGCACACAGTGTACAATAGCCGTGTGGCTGCAGCTGTGCTGTTTACATCTTTCCTTTGGGAAATGTCTGCGGTCAGGGTTAGATTAGAGTGAGGGTTGGAAACTCAACGAGCCTGACTCGGAAAATAATGCTAAATTCAAGTCAATAGTAGACAGGAAAATGAGGTTCCCACGGTCACACAGCGCATCAGTCGCGACTAAAAGCAAGCCATCTAAAACGCTAAAGGAGGAAATCCAGTCTGAAAAAGAAAGGGGAATAGGGAAACGAGAAAAGTGAGGGTAAAAGGAAACAACAACGATGAAGTGAAAACAGACGAAAAAGTAAAAATAAATAACAATCAGAACAAGCCGGTCTTGTGCCCGGGCAGCCTAGTCTCTCCCCCCCCCACCCCCACCCCCACACACCGTCCTACGTATATAGTTTCTCCAGGCTGCCTGACTCGTGTACGCAATATAAACATCAGCCGCAGCTGTGGAGGTATCATACCAAATGGCGGATGGTATGTATCTATACAAAATGTATTTATTTAATGCACCTTTTGTAGGTGCCAACACGTGACTTGTTCGGTCACTTCAAGGCACTACAGAAAACAATTCAAACCATCAACAAAAGTTGACCTGCAAGACGGGCAACAAACATGAAGGAACGTACTTTCTGAGTGTATCCTTACGAAGTGTATAATTATGAACAGCCACACGACGGTACAGGACACGAAGACAACAGCCACGCACACGGAGACAACAGGAAACAAAGCGCAGCCCACTCCTGCAAAAGGCAGGACGAAAATAACAAAAACATGCCGAGACAAAAAAAATAAAAATAATTCGCCCACCGCCGCAATGACGTTGTTAAAGGGAAGGAGAGCGAAAAAAACGCTGGGACGCCCACGAATCTGCTCGGGCAATGGCTGACGCATCTCTGTTCCAATGGTTAGCCTCCATTTATGGTGCTAGCCAATGGAACAGAGAGGCGGGTTAAATGTTACGATCGCGGAAGTACCGCGAACTACAAATCCCGGCATCCTCCGGGATATGACTACAACTCCCGGCGTCCCTTGCGGCGCATCGCGCTTCCGAGATACAATAAGAGGGGAATGGCGGCTGGAGCGAGTTGTCGGTAATTCCGGACCCGGAGCCTGGCTCGTTCTTGGAGTTTCCTGCGTATCTGGTGGGGTGAGAGTTGGTTTACCGCGGCGCTGTGTGCTTCTACAGCGGCGGCTTTGTTGCTTGTCATTCTACAGCGCTAGGCGCATCTAGACACCTGATTTTGTTCTGGTGTTTTGCTTTGGGGATTATTTTGGGATCTGACCCGGTTGGTATTGTCGGCCAACGGCGGTGATTTGAGTTGTGACTATCGAACATTGGATAGTTACACTGTTTGGAGTACTTATTCTTTGTTGACCTTTAAACTATATTGGAACCCAGCTAAGAGGTATTAGTTGGGGGGGGTTCCCTCGGGGGAATTTTCAGAAGAACTCTTGAGATATTACAACACCAGGGTGATATTGCATCGGAGTATTATCATTTATCTGTGCATGTATGTAACTTGTTCTTTGACTTCTCTGTGAACAGGGGATTAGGAGGTGTGGCATACACTCTACCCCTGTGAAGTTTAGTGGAGTCTTATATAGGTAGGTGATTAGTGTTGGAGCTGAGCTGTTATACCGAGCATTGTGTTAGCGGTCTCCTTGGATAATGTATTGCTGACATATCTCTTCTGTATCTATATAGTTACTGCATCTACAAACCCTACGTGCTTCATCACATCCTCAAGGCATTATCTTTTATTTTACAGGTATGAATTCTTAGTGGAACAGGGATATGAGTTGCCCACCTAAGGTGTAGTGATTGTGTCTTATGCCTGTGTTTGTTTGTGTCTTCCAGATCTCCCTCCCTGCTGTCCCCATCCTTTCCTTCCTGACTATTCCTTATTTTTTTTATTACCCCTCACTCAATCCGGTCAACACTCTGTGCTATAACAGCTCTTCAGGTGTTGGCTAGATTCAGAGGTGGGCTTACCTATCATCAAACCGATCCCGAGGACTATTCGTAACAGAATTACCGACCCACGAATTCTTGTCCTCCCGGTCGGGATGTGCTGGTATGGCCACATTAGAAGATGTGATCGAGGCCTTAGGCGCCTTGCAGTTAGAGGTAGCTGCATCGCGGCTAGAAACAGCTGATTTAAGGGCACGCGTTGACGTGGTTCAACGCAATCCGTTTGATGCAGGGGGTACGCCACCGCCTCCCGCTGTAGTGGTGGAAATGCCTGTATCAGTCCCATTGGCTTCACCGGAAAGGTTTTGTGGGGATTCGGATAAAGTGCAGGTATTCCTCACCCAGATAGCATTGCACTATTCCTGTAAGCCTAGATCATTTCCCACTAATCAGGCGAAGGTGGCCTTTCTTATTTCTTATTTAGCAGGCAATGCTGCGCAATGGGCTGTCCCCCTAGTAAACCGTAACGATCCTCTGTTGCATGATTGGGAGGCCTTCAAGACAGAATTCCTAAGAGTTTTCGACAGAAGGGCAGATTCTTATACTGCAGATAGGGAATTATTGGAACTAAGACAGGGAAAGAAGGATCTTGTGACATATTTGAATGCCTTTAGACGCTTGGTAACGGAAACCACATGGCCCGAAAATAAACAGGCATCATTGTTTCATCAGGGCTTGAATGATGAACTTAAGGACGTGATTGCCCAAATCGACCCTCAGCCTACTACTTGTGAGGCATTGATTAATTTGGCCCTGCGTCTTGACCATAGGCTAGGTGAGAGGAAGGGGGATAACAGAAAGAAACCAGTGGTAGAGACACATACGTCTAAAGAAACCAGTGTGGGTTCTTCCTCCGAGCCTATGGACATAGGGGCGGTGAGAACAGCCATGACACCCTCTGAAAGAGAATCGAGGCGTAAACAGGGCCTTTGTTTATATTGTGGCAAGAAGGGCCACTATGTAAGGGAATGCCCTGTGAAGCCTAAATCAAATCGATTCAAGAGTAGCCGAGTGGCTGCTGCGGATGCTGATAAGGCATCGGAAAACTAGCAGACTCTAGGAGACAGGAAGGGGTTTCTTGGAGTCCTCAATACGTCCCTTCATTGAGTAATAGAGTGCAGTATGTGTCTAATCATTTGTATGTGTCCATTGTACTTATGTTGGCTGGGAAAGCGATAGAAGCCTCAGCCATGGTGGATTCCGGGGCAACGGGAATGTTCATTGATTTGCAAGAAGCGACACGTCTAGGTATAGTTTTGGTTCCTAAAGAAAAACCAGAAGAGGTGTATGCTGTGGATGGGAGGAAGTTGAGCATGGGTCCAATCAGTTTTGAAACGGAAGCAATCGAGGTACGGTTGGAGGACAAGCATGTAGAGATGCTTACGTTTGGTGTAATCAGGGCTCCTCAGTATGGCATCATTTTTGGTCTACCCTGGTTGGAAAAACATAACCCCAAGATAGACTGGGACACGAGAACAGTGCAGATGACTTCTGAGTTCTGTATGCTACATTGTTTTCAGGACTCAATGAGACCAGTTCAGGGGTTGTTGGGGGAGTCCTGTATTGCCACCGCAGTGGAAAAAAGTGTACAACTCCCTGTTGAATATCAGGCGTTTAGTCAGGTATTTAACGAAGAACAAGCTGAGGGGTTACCACCACATAGGCAGTACGACTGTCAGATAGATCTGGTTCCAGGTGCCTCTATTCCGTGTGGTAGGATTTATGCACTAACAGAGCCCGAAAATTTGCATCTACGGGAATACTTGGATAAGCTGTTAGCTCTGGGGTTTATACGCCCATCCAAATCCCCTGCGGCCTCACCACTCTTTTTCATCCCTAAGGCCAATGGTGAGCGGCGCGCATGAGTGGACTTTCAGGCATTGAACGCCATCACGATCAAAAACCGGTACCCTTTGCCTTTGATCAGTGTATTATTAGAACAAGTGAAGAAGGCTAAGGTATTCACGAAATTAGATCTAAAGGGGGCGTATCACTTGGTCCGCATGCGTAGCGGGGATGAGTGGAAGACAGCGTTCAAAACAAGAAATAGGTTGTTTGAGTACCGAGTAATGCCTTTCGGGCTCTGTAACGCCCCTGCGGCATTTCAATTCTTTTTGAATGATGTGTTCCGGGACATTTTGGACCACTATGTCATTGTCTATATTGATGACATCCTGGTATATTCCGAATCAGAGGAACTACATTCCCAACATGTCACTAGTGTGCTCACCATCTTGCAGGCTTACCATCTCTACTGCAAGATCAGCAAGTGCGACTTTCATGTACGGGTGGTGGAATTCCTAGGTGTGATGCTGAGCCCGAGAGGTCAAGAAATGGCGGACAGGAAAGTGGCGGCGGTAAAGGATTGGCCTGTTCCAACTTGTGTGAGGGATGTACAATGCTTCATGGGTTTTGCCAACTTTTATAGGCGGTTCATAAACCAGTTTTCGAGGTTGGTGGCGCCTATTACACATTTGCTAAAGAAAGGTAAAAGGTTTGTGTGGTCTGAAGAAGCACAATCCGCCTTTTCGTCCCTTAAGGAAGCATTCGTGACAGCCCCAGTGTTATCACATCCTGACCCGGGCAAGCCCTATATTGTGGAGGCGGACGCTTCGGAGGTGGCGTTAGGGGCGGTCTTGTCGCAACGCAATTCAGACACTGGTCAGTTACACCCTGTGGCGTACATGTCTCGAAAGTTGAATCCTGCGGAGTTGAACTACCACATAGCAGAAAAGGAGTTGCTGGCCATACGTGACGCATTTCAGGAATGGCGCCACTTCCTCATGGGCGCTAGACATGTGGTCACTGTTTATTCCGACCATCGGAATTTACAGTTCATGTCTGCGGCACGTCATTTATCTCCCAGACAGCTCCGGTGGATGATGTTTTTCTCAGGATTCAATTTCATCATCACCTTCCGCCCGGGTGCTGACAATAGGAAGGCTGACGCTTTGACACGCCAGTCAACGTGCAGCGCAAATGAAGAAAAGGCTGAGGCAAGCATCGTGTCTCCAGAGAAGGTGGTGTGTGTATTGCAGCCTGATGCCTTTTTGAGTAGCGTTCGGCAGGGAGTGAACTCTTTTGGCTGGAAGAAATGGTTGGGTAGCCATCGGGAATGGAGATTGTATGGGGGCCTGCCAATGTTCCAAAACCGGTTGCTGATCCCGACTCGTGCTCTGAGAAGGCAGGTGTACATCTGGTGCCATGACTCGCCTAGCGCAGGACATCTGGGGGTGGCCAAGACGTTGGAACGTGTATTACGACAATTCTGGTGGCCTTCAGTGAGACCTGATGTGGGGCGTTGGGTGACATCATGTGCTCAATGCGCTAGGATGAAATCGAACCATGGCTGTCCACAGGGGTTGCTGCAGCCTCTACCTACTCCAACGATCCCGTGGGATAGGATCTCAGTGGACTTCATCGTCGGCCTTCCCGCTGATAAAGGTTGCACCACCATAATGGTGGTGGTAGATTACCTGTCCAAGATGGGGCACTTTGTGGCCTGTAAACAAGTACCTTCGGCGGGTCAGCTGGCACTCATGCTGATGGTCAATGTGGTGAGGCTACATGGATTGCCGAGCGTCATAGTATCTGACAGAGGGTCGCAGTTTACGGCCCAATTTTGGAAAACATGGTGTTCTTCATTGCATATTGAGTCAGCTCTCTCCACCAGTTTTCACCCGCAGACTGATGGACAAACAGAGCGGTTGAACCAAACCCTTAAGCAGTATCTGAGATGTTACGTGGACACGGACAAGGAGAACTGGGTGGAGTATTTATGGTTGGCGGAGGTGGCCTATAACAATGCCACACATGGGTCCACTAAGGTCTCTCCGTTCTATTGTCTGTACGGCAGGCATCCACGTTTCCTTCCATTTGTGCAACCTGAAATCAACTCTTTGCTTCCCGGTGTGGTTCATAGAGTGGCACACATTAAAGAGACGTTGGTTAAGGCGCAAGACAACCTGAGAGAGGTGAAAAGCAAGTATAAGGCTGCTGCAGATAAACATCGGAAGCAAGGACCTTTATATGGTGTAGGGGACGAGGTATGGTTGTCTACCAGGAACCTGCACTTCAGGAAAAACAGTGTGTTCAACCCTAGATACATAGGTCCTTACAGAGTGTTGAAACGGGTCAATCCTGTGGCGGTGAAGCTGAAGCTCCCGTCCCATCTCCGCATCCATCCTGTGTTCCATGTGTCTTTACTGAAACCTTCTGTGTCGAAGGGCCTGTCCCGTCCTCCTCCTGTACTGGTGCACGGTGAGGAAGAGTATGTGGTACGTCGTATTCTGGACTCACGTTATAGGAGGAGTAAGTTGTGGTATCTGGTGTCCTGGAAGGGGTACGGACCTGAAGAGAACTCCTGGGAACCTGCTCTGGGGGTCCATGCTCCGAGGTTGGTGTCTGCGTTCCATAAGAAGTGTCCGTTGAAGCCTGGCCCCTGTCCTCGTGGTTGAGAGAGGGATGTATTGTTACGATCGCGGAAGTACCGCGAACTACAAATCCCGGCATCCTCCGGGATATGACTACAACTCCCGGCGTCCCTTGCGGCGCTTCGCGCTTCCGAGATACAATAAGAGGGGAATGGCGGCTGGAGCGAGTTGTCGGTAATTCCGGACCCGGAGCCTGGCTCGTTCTTGGAGTTTCCTGCGTATCTGGTGGGGTGAGAGTTGGTTTACCGCGGCGCTGTGTGCTTCTACAGCGGCGGCTTTGTTGCTTGTCATTCTACAGCGCTAGGCGCATCTAGACACCTGATTTTGTTCTGGTGTTTTGCTTTGGGGATTATTTTGGGATCTGACCCGGTTGGTATTGTCGGCCAACGGCGGTGATGTGAGTTGTGACTATCGAACATTGGATAGTTACACTGTTTGGAGTACTTATTCTTTGTTGACCTTTAAACTATATTGGAACCCAGCTAAGAGGTATTAGTTGGGGGGTTCCCTCTGGGGAATTCTCAGAAGAACTCTTGAGATATTACAACACCAGGGTGATATTGCATCGGAGTATTATCATTTATCTGTGCATGTATGTAACTTGTTCTTTGACTTCTCTGTTAACAGGGGATTAGGAGGTGTGGCATACACTCTACCCCTGTGAAGTTTAGTGGAGTCTTATATAGGTAGGTGATTAGTGTTGGAGCTGAGCTGTTATACCGAGCATTGTGTTAGCGGTCTCCTTGGATAATGTATTGCTGACATATCTCTTCTGTATCTATATAGTTACTGCATCTACAAACCCTACGTGCTTCATCACATCCTCAAGGCATTATCTTTTATTTTACAGGTATGAATTCTTAGTGGAACAGGGATATGAGTTGCCCACCTAAGGTGTAGTGATTGTGTCTTATGCCTGTGTTTGTTTGTGTCTTCCAGATCTCCCTCCCTGCTGTCCCCATCCTTTCCTTCCTGACTATTCCTTATTTTTTTTATTACCCCTCACTCAATCCGGTCAACACTCTGTGCTATAACAGCTCTTCAGGTGTTGGCTAGATTCAGAGGTGGGCTTACCTATCATCAAACCGATCCTGAGGACTATTCGTAACATTAAAGCCCCATACTGAAACTCAAAAGATTTCGCCTGCGCGAACACTGCTGCGCAGTGGACACCAGGCGACACCTAAAAAGGTTCGAAACACTTTGCATGAGTTGTTTAAAAAATGTGAAAATCCCTTTGTGTTACCACGTCGACCAGGTGATCATTCCAACTTTGAGCATAGCTTCATCTTTCACTGGTATTACTTAGTTTCTACTATTCTAACCACAGTCCAAGCCCCCGAGCTCCACACCCAAGGATAGGTATAAGTAAGTTCACGTTGCAATCTAAAAGTTTCAAACCAAATGCTTTCCACACTGAACATTTCGAACCACGTACCCAGTACCTCACAAAATGGACCCAGCTTCCTGCAGAATAATTTTGAGGCAGCTTTGATTTCACTGTTGACTTTTCCGATTCTACACCTTGTGCGCCCACTTCCTTTTAAATGTCCATTAGTCGTGGAATCTCATTTTGTGCATGAATCGTATATTATTTATGTGACCTAGAAAGTGAGTGCTTCCGCACTTAGGCCGGAAGCTCATGTTCCGTTGATCACTGAGGCTTCCCAAAACACCCCCGGGGCTTTATTTTGGTGGTGGAGTTCTGTACAATATTTCGCTTTTCCATTTGGTCGTGGTCTTTTACAGGCTCTGCAGAGCGAGGGGTGCGAACATGCTCACTCAGGCATGGCTGCATTCACAATACCAACCCTGAACAGGTGAAACGAGCAAGGCAGAGGCGACTGCAGCATCGCCTACACGAGCACGGTCCGGTTTACCACAGATATGGCCACGTACTTAAATCAAGGCACAGGAGTTATGAGGCAGGGATGTCTAAATGATGCAGCAAAAAATGGCAAATTGTGCTGCATATGGGACACATGGTTCGATAGTATTACCACATTATTTGTCATGTTTACACGTTAGCACTATCTCGGCAAAGGTTTCACCTCATTAGTATCAGTTTGAAACCCAAGTACAGCAATGCGCAACAGATGGGGGTCCGTCAATTTTTGAGAAGGGCTTTCCACTGTGCGGCAACGCGTTGCTGCATTTTTAGTAACGTTCGGGCCACTTGAGGCATCTGCAGATTATGCAGCAAATTGTGGATTATGTGGCAAACACAAAATTGGGCGGAAAACACCGACGCCACACAATCGCATAATTCAAGAGGCCCTGGCGTAAATGCAGAGAAACTGAAAACTCCTTCACACACGTCACCACTATCTTCCTATTCCATGGACATGGAGAAGTCCATGGAATAGGAGTGGAGAAGTGTGGCTCACTGGTTAGAGCAGGCAGACCCTGAAGCAGAGGTCAGACCCGGGACCAGGGTTCAATTCCCGACGCGGCAGGGTCTTGAGCTCCAATGTCCATGGACTTGATAATTCTCGCTTCGGTGCCTGACCTAATCATGGGTTCACACTCTGCAACTCTGGGCATTAAGCTTGCTTAATCTCCACAACGGCCCCCCGCGGCGGGATGCCTGGCTTTCACCTTGGGGATGCCCTGTAGGGGCTATCTCACAGGGAAAAGCCAGGACGGGTTCCCAAGGCAAGCGCGGAGATACCCCTTCGGGGGTCGAATCTGGCGCTATATAAGAACATAATAATAATAATAATAGGCAGAGCTTTAAGTGGGCCGGGGCTCACCGGTGCTGGGCACCAGCAGTTTATTCAAGGAGGCCTCGAAACGGGTCCATATCGGGCTCCGTTTTGTGCACTGGCACAGGCGGTCCGTTTTTTCCTGCAGTACAGCACATAGATGTGCGCTGCTCACACTGCTTCCTTCTCACTATTGGAGAAGTTACGGCATGACGTCATGCAAGGTGAACGTTCTAGGGGTATGAAAATCCTATAAAGAGGGTCCTTTTCTCTCTGGTTTTCCCTTCTCTTATTGAAACTCAGGAGCAGCAACATTGTTGTGGTGTCACCAGCAGGGGCGGCCTTAGGCATGTGCAAGCTGTGCACCTGCACAGGGCCACCAAACCCCAGGGGCCACCACGCCAATATATATCCTTAATATAATAATCCTCTGAGGATGGATACATATTTGGACAAGGACACAGAACCGCCGTCCTCTCGCAGCACAGCCGCAAAACAACTTGTATAGGTGCAGATATCGGAGGACACAACACTCTTTGTGCAAAGAAAACAAAAAGACTCGAGGGAACACTTGGGAACAAAAAGTCCATCTGCTCACACACCGTGTAGCAATCAATACTTTCATGCAGCACATCATCAGTGAGTGCTTTATATGTACCGGTGGTTTCCGGTGCTCAGCAGTTTTGACGGCTGTCACATGGTGGCGCTGTTTCTGCCATTTAGAGATGAGCTCAGCAACAGTTAGTTGTTCATCAATTCTTATTACTAATACCTGCCGCTCAGGCCATTCTTATAGCTTTGGAATAGTCTAAATTTTCACATTTGGAGGAGTGTGATGGTCAGTAGTTGTGTTGGTACTGTCATTGGCAGCATGGCAGGGACAATGTGTGGTGCAAGCCTCAGTGGCCTCCTGACAAGCGCCCTGGCACGCATTTATTTACAAATTTGGTGGGTGAACAGGAAAATAAGGAACGGAGCCAGTCTGACTAGTACACAAGCTTTTGTTTTATGGATATCAACCCCAAACATTTGGAGGCCTACATACCTGACAGTGATGGAGCTTTAGCAGGGCCAAATGTCTCATTTCATTTTTAATCCAGGATCATGGCCCAGAGAGTTAAACACCGGCCAATAACTTCGTCCGTGGCCTGTGGGTCACAATAATGAATCCGAGCACAGCTAACTCAGTCTTTTACGCTTGGGATGTTATGTTATGTTATGTTATTTATTATTTAGTATAGCGCAACGGTTACTCAAAAAGAGAATCCCGGCGCTTTAGATGGTAAACTGAGGTCCATTAGATAGGTTCATAGTAAAGCCTGTTAATTACAGTCCTAGGATTCGCTATCAAGAGCTAAACGACGTTTACGTCATTTTTATCTGGTTCCTACTCTTTTCAAATTTTAACATTTTATACCACAGGTGTCAGACTATCAGACCATTTCCTACACTAAACACCACTTTACAAATACCTATTTTATATAGATTGTATGTACCCCACCTTGATCATTACCCACCACTAACGCAGCTAGAGAGCAACTTATTTACTATGGAAGTAGTAGTTGACTTCCAAAAAGGAGGTTCAAGTACTGTGTTGTCAATGGACTGTTGTGTATAAGATACCTAACAGCAAGAATAAATGGTCAAGCCACAAAAGATCATGAGTTGATACAACAGAGTCAGAAGCGGACACCATAACCCCGGGATAATTAGTCAGGGCGTCAAGGAGCTTCAGCAGGTCTAAACCTTTCTTTAAATCTGACCACTGATATTGTAAAAAAAAAAATCTAAGTCAATTCCCATATTCCCATACTGGTCCTCAATTGGAGTGGAGAAGTGTGGCTCAAGTGGTTGGAGCGGCAGACCCTGATGCAGAGGTCTGGCCCGGGCCAGGGTTCAATTCCCCGCCTCGGCGGGTCTTGGGCTCAAATTTCCCCGGACCTGACAATTCTCGCCTCGGTGCCTATTCCAATCATGGAGTCCCACTCTGTAACTCTGGGCAATAGCTTGCTTAATCTCCACAACGGCCCCTCGCAGCGGGATGCCTGGCTTTCACCTTGGGGATGCCCAGTAATGGGTTATCTCGCAGGGGAATACCAGGACGGGTTCCCTAAGCAAGCGCTGGGACGCTTCCGGGCAGCCATGCGCTCTACAAATCAAATTTCATTTCATTTGGCTTTTCATGTGGACCCATTTATTTACTGAGGCTACGGAGGGGATAATTTCGAGTTTGGTCAGCAATCCGCCAGGCTGCCAGTGCGGCAGAGCACTACTAGTCCAATTTAAATATCTCTGAGATGTTGCTGTGGCCATTTTGATGAAGTGTTTCTACTGGTTCGGCTGAAGCTCTAAATGCACAAATAAATACCAGGAGGCCCCCCATGTTGAAGCCAGCTAGGATTATATTTTGCTTTTCAGGAACAACACCCAAAGGCTAATTTGTTTCTCAAAATGAAAATATCAATGTCACTGATATGCTGGGAGTGTTTTCATTGTGCACGGTGATTCACTATTTCTATTTGTGATTGCCAGGTTTTATCTGGCATTCGCAAACACGAAAAGTTAAGATTTTGAGGCCTACACTAAATAAGGCAGGCATTTCAACAAACCATGAACGGCGGCTCTCTGGTGGATAAGGTGGCAGTCAAAGGTTTCCAATGG
Organism: Lissotriton vulgaris; assembly: GCF_964263255.1. Taxonomy (NCBI): domain Eukaryota; kingdom Metazoa; phylum Chordata; class Amphibia; order Caudata; family Salamandridae; genus Lissotriton; species Lissotriton vulgaris. Next base: position 58,719,038 of record NC_141697.1, on the reverse strand, counting down.
TGGAGCCAGTTGAGGCTCCGCCATTGCACATTTAGGGGTCCCCCAATTCTGAATGAGGCGCGTGAACTGTTAGTTTGGTATATTAGGACCTCAACTGATTTTACAACATTTAAATGCCCTTTGTCATAGGCTGACTGTGGATTACCACTTTGAAGCAAAGTTTGCCACAAATACAACAAGAATTAATAATGGTAGTGTGGTGTAGTCTCTTCCGCCTGCTTCCACACCATATGCATGCTCCGTAAGACCTTCGGGTGGCTCCGAGTCAACACCAGATGGACCGTCACGTAGGCCCTTGTTTCCAGCAGGCTGGCCTACAGGAACAAACGATAGTTACAAATCACATCCCACCATCTATTCCTTTTTGGAAGCCTGGCTGACCTTTACCCTGAACATTTAGGGTAAAGGTCAGCCAGCCTTCCAAAAAGGAATAAGTACTGTAACATCTAACTTTGTATAGGAAAGAGGGCCAGGATTGACAAAAGATACCCTCTCCGTAGAAAGACACGAGCACCTAACGGTAGACGGACACTCCGTTCTTTTTAACATTTTTTAACTGCACTTTGTAACATAGTTTAAATCGAATAACTCCATCATCTATGCTGCTATAAATATTTATAATCTTTTCCTTTTTTATTGCTGATGGTTTTTGTAATGGTTTTTATTAACTGCACAATAAAGTATTACTTACATCACACCATCTGAAGAGACTAAAGACAGTACAAAACTCAGCGGAAAGACTCGTCCTCTACCGCACCAGACGGACCCACATCACCCCCCCCATCTCAAGAACCTACACTGGCTCCCGATACAGAGGAGATGAAAGTTCAAGATGTTGACCAATGCATACAAAGCCGTGCACAACGAATGACCAGCTTACATCAACAAACACATGACCTTTCACCAACCAACCAGACACCTACAATCCACCTCCCTTTTCCTCGCAGATACCCCCCAGATCCGTCGATGCAACAGCGGAGGAGGCTCCTTCTCAAACCTGGCAGCCAAAGCTTGGAACATCCTTCCCCCGCACCTCAGGCCCAACTAATTGCTCCGGAAATTCAGGAAAAGACTTAAGACCTGACTGTTCAAATGAAGAAGATCACCACGAAGAAGCTAGCAACTCCAGGGCCCGAGACCATCAATGGGTGATTTGCAGTACTTTAGAAATTCTTGATTGACTGGACAATTACTTTAGGAAAATATTCTGCACAGGAAGTAGCAGGCCACCAGTTTCATCTGAAAGAGACCACTTGGCAATGTTTGGCATGCTGCAGCGTCAGATGGAATGTAAAAGGGGACAGGGGTGCCCTGTCCAACTGCTACAGTGAATATTTTGGCCAACCTGAAGGTACCGTCTCATGGAACATGACCATTAGACACTGAATTGATAGTGAAGTAGCTACCAGATGAGCAGGTAGTTGTATTTGCATGAATTAATCTAACGTGTAAATATACCTTCTAACATTTTAGCTCATCACATCAGCAGGCATAAGATATAACTGCATGTAGCTGAATCAATGGAAATTTGCTAGCTTGTTTACCAGCACCTTTTCAGTTCTGGCTTAGCTAGCTCTCCAGCCGGATGTAATTACAAGAACATACATAAAACACAAGTCCATATATAGCGTACACAGAGAGGCTTTGGGTTAGCCCTCTTCATCCACTGGTCTGTTCAACTGTCATTCACTTTCAGCTTCCACCTGCCACAGCACATAACATGGAACAATGGGTCAGCCTACTTCAGCCCTACTGCACTATGAGTGTCAGCATTTGTCTTGTCAAAACTCCACATCTGCCTAAAAAGGAGTGCACTTCAGTGCTCGGGTTGGTAGAGTAATGCTTTACTTTACCAATGGCTTTATCTTTAGGTTCTTAATAATTTTTAAGTCATCCTCGTGGGTTGAAACTATGTATTCAGGTGAAAGTGATTGAAAGCTAACAGTACACTTTCTTAGCACCAACAAGAATCCTATTCCTTTGATGCGCATTATAAGTAAAAATGGTTTCTTTACCTGGGCCAAGTACACCCGATTGCTATGAACCACCCATTCTGTACTATTAAAATTACAAGTGATGGCTATTTTTTAAACTGATTATTTATTGCAAGTATATGACCAGCATGTTTGCTTTTTTTCTTCATGTTTTATTTTTTTGTGGCATATGGTTGCAATAAAATAATAACATCATTGCACCTGCTATCCAAGGTCAGACTGATTGACTTTGCCAACAAGAGTTTCTAACTGGTTTTTCAACATTTTTTGATTTGCTTGTATTCCATCAGACTCTGTAACACGTTTTTAGCATATTATGAACGCTTGTTTTTTAATACTTAATGCTGGCATTCATCTTAGCAGCTTTTTATAGTTCACACCCCTCCATTTTTCTAGGTTCTTTTTCACCGCGTTTCTTAGTATGTATTACAATACATTTTCCTATTTTTTCCTCAAAACACAGTCTGCTAGGTGGTTTTCCAGCAGGTGTTTTACCTACACATTCCTTCCACGTTTTTGGTCAAAATTATTTCCTGCACTTTTGCTAACTTGTTTTGTAGTTATTTTTAATAATTTGTTTTTTTGTCATTAATTCCTGTTGGCTTTTTTTCAGCAGATAGCGGCTTTAATTCCACCAGTTATTGCTAAACTTTTTTTTTTTTTTATTTCGTGCTAGCTTGTAATCTAGTAAATTGTGATCCTTTGTTTTCCCCTGACAATTTAGTTCACACCCCTCCATTTTTCTAGGTTGTTTTTCACCGCGTTTCTTAGTATGTATTGCAATACATTTTCCTCAAAACACAGTCTGCTAGATGGTTTTCCAGCAGGTGTTTTACCTACATTCCTTCCACGTTTTTGGTCAAAATTATTTCCTGCACTTTTGCTAACTTGTTTTGTAGTTATTTTTAATAATTTGTTTTTTTGTCATTAATTCCTGTTGGCTTTTTTTCAGCAGATAGCGGCTTTAATTCCACCAGTTATTGCTAAACTTTTTTTTTTTTTAATTTCGTGCTAGCTTGTAATCTAGTAAATTGTGATCCTTTGTTTTCCCCTGACAATTTCTGCTAGCATTTTTTACAACACTTTCGGAAAAGGTTCATCTCAGAATCAAGTCACACATGCAAGCTGTAGGTTGCTCATTTTTTAGCCGGAAAGATGCAACTTTTAGTTTCAATGATTACAAGCTAATCCTTAGAATACAGCCACAGCATTAAGGGATTGCTCCCGATCTGCAGGTTTTTAAGAACCGTTCTCATAGGTGTGCATCAGTAGGGACCTCACTGCTAATCTGTGTACTGCTATTAAGGCGGGAACAGCCCAAAACAACAATGGTCTTTCTCCATCCTTACTTCTGCTCTTCAATAAATCCCTGCACTTCTGGTTGTCACTGTGTTTTATGTATTCATTCTACACCGTAATGCCAACCATCACCGCACTGTACAGAGAAACAACAGTAAGAGGGAGCAGAATGCACAGGGTAGGCTCCTGTCTTACCAGAAGCATCTTGAATAGCTGGGTGTTCACGTTTTCATGAAATAATGGAGATTGCGTGAGTTTCAGTTCTTCAGGTTCCACGCTTTCGGGACATAGCTCAAGAACGCTTGGTTTGCAGTTTTGGTTTTGTTGTATCTGGGGATTTCAGAGATCATGTGGGATTTGCTTCTTGTCAAGCAAGTTGCTCCAGCTATGTTGAATTGTTCATATAAGCAGGCTGGCTTTTGTATGTGCACGGCTTTCCAGGCGATGCAAATGACCTGGCAAATTAATCTACCAGCGCAAACCAACAAAGATGGGTAAGATGTGCTTGAACCTTTTGGCTCCCAGTGCTAGCCTAGCGGCCATGACAGGTGGAAAGGAATCTTTGGGCGTACGGGGGCGGGCGGAGCAGTGAAGTGACAGTGCATTGACTGACGAGATGCAGTGTTGGTAAGAGGTCGTTCTATAAATCTGGTGGAACTGACTAACAATGGCATACTGCATACAGGTTTGCATTGTTCAAACAACCATTGGATTTCCGATTGAGTTTTGGCTTAGTGGAGAAGACATTGGTTTTTGCTCAGAGTTAGCATCAATGGAAGGGCAGACGGCTAAATCGCAAGCTGGAAGGAGGAGTTCCTGCTTTTCAGTGACTTTTAAAGACATAAGTTTTAATTATGGACGTGTTTTGTCGGCATACTCATGAATGGCATCTTAACGATCACCCTATATTGCTGATTCATGTGGTTCAACATATACTGTGAAAATACTTGGCAAGTGTTGAGCCTTGAGGGACTTTACACACCAGTGAAACTGTGGAGGAACAGGTTCTTTTAAAACTGCACAAAATAGCTGTAATAAACAAACCAACTTAGTGCATGGCTTTCCATGCCTAAGCTGTTGGTGGTGATGTGTCTTGTGATCGACAGTGTGAAGGCCACAGAGAAGGTGAGTAGGACCAGGAGGCATTTGTCAACAATCTGCAGCCTGCCATCTAGAACTTACAAGATGGTGGTCTCACTTCTGTATTAAGGTCTAAAACATGTTTGACAGCTGTGCAGGAATTGTTCTTGGAAACAAACTTTTTTAATGATTTTATCAAAATGGTAACTTAAAAAATGTCAGCATTACGTGTTGTAAATTTTCAGCATCCAAGTTGGAGTTTTTGGGCCATAGGAGATTTCTGCACTTTTGAATTGGGCCGGGAAAAGGCCATGGGAGAGAGTGGTGGTTTTTCGATTATCAGTTATACTTCACCTGTTTTCAGGTTGGCTGGCCAGTCAATATTTACAACGCCAAGGTTTCTGATGGGTGGAGGGGATGCTTAGGGGAATGGTTATATGAATCTAGGATGCGAGTGACCACATGAATTTCCTTAAATTAGATAAGCTTCCTTGGACACCAGTTGCCAAATTTGAGATGAGATTTGATCTTCGAATATGGTTTGCTCTTTTGGTGTCAATTTCATCTCAATATGAAATTTGAGGTAACTGTTTCAGAAAGGCAAAGAGTTTTTTAGGGTATTTACTAGTATTCCCAACATTCATTCACAGGGATTTTTTCTGTGAATTCCTAATATTCTCGTTGGAGACATTTTAGGCGTCTCTGAGTTAGTCAAAGGAGAATAGCCCTGGGTGACTACATTCCCTGAGTAGCAGACAAGAGCTGTCCCTCTGTGTTACATCTCCAGCTCAATGTTAAATTAGTATTCCTCGAGTCACTTTCTCCCACCTGATAGTGTGATGTATACATTGCTCGGAACGTTTGCCAATCAGAATATATAAATTCATATGCATTTCACTGGCTCAATCCTGAAGGTAAAAGGGCCACTTTCATGTCTGTAACCAGCAGCCTTTTTTCGAATATGAAAACTAAAATCATAAGCGATTCCTAAAAAACATGTGCGCAACAAGTAAAAGTTTGAGTGCGGCACCGACCGCTGCAGGGCCCTCCGCGGAGCACCCGGTACACTCCGGAGGAGGCGCGCAGGGTGCCAAAGCCCCCGGGCCCAGGCCACAGAGATGCAATATGCTTCCTGGGAGCTACCAGGGGACAAGTCGGAACACTGCTTCATCGCAAAGCCGGAAGGATTAGCGAAGATTCACGCCCAGTCGTCGTCCTCCCTCTGTTACCATGGCAATCAAATCTGCCTTGAAGCAGGTTTGTTCGTTCTTAAATAAAAATAAAAAATCAAGACTACTCTTCTCTGAATGTAGGCGCCGGCATGTTTCTCGCGGTGCGCGCTGCACACGCACGCCCACGTGGCGGCCACAGCACGTGACACGCTGAGACCTCCTCCAATGTCCTGTGGGAATTAAAAGTCACAGAATGTTCGGCCGGCGTGGCAGTGGTACCCCTCTCGCATCCAAGCATCCCACCAGCTCCTTCTGACTGCGACCCGCTGGCCGGGTGGAAGCCGCTGTCGCAAAGGGTTGACTCGATCTTGAAGTAAAAGCATCTTTTCATTATGGGTTCTGTTCGTTTAGCTTTAGGGATGGCCTTAGGTCACTTGTCTGATTTCCCTCCGAGGAGCTGTATTCCTGAAGTTTCCCGCGCCGTGATGTCATCGAATGACTGCTCGATCTCTGCTTTGAACACAGTGCCGAAAGCCATCTGATACACAGTGCTGAAAAGATGGCATTTTGTGGCAGCTTGTAGGCCGATACCAGACACCAATCCACGCCCGAGCAGCCATCGCCTACCGCAGGCGGCTGCGCCCTCCAATGCCTTAGTCCAGGGTTCGCAGGGCACTGGCATATATTAACCAGTTTTGTTGCCGAAAATACTAGCATTCCTTTAACAGCACCAAAAAAGCACGTTTTTAAGTTTCGACGCAAAAACAATTGTTATCAACTGATTTTCCTACCATAAAGTAAGGTGAGTTGACCCTAGGGGGCTGAAAACTGTGACGGGGTAATGTCTTCATCGAGCCAGGTAAATGAGCCCAGAGATAGTCCGAGTAAGAGGCTATTGAAAAAAACACACGATTTTACTCATAACTGATCAATAGTTTGGCAAACAAAAGGGGAAAAATAATGATGCATTTTGTGCTTTTTTTGTATTTTAATCCGGACTGTGTTGTGTATTTTTTTGCATTCAGTGCCGGAAAACGAAAACAATTACTTCGGGATCCCCATAAATTGGAGGTCAACGTGTGGCAGCCGAAAGGGGGCGGGGTCACGTTAAGCAGATTCTGAGAGGTACCTGCATCTTTTTTTAAATACTGCCATAAATAAACGGAAAAGGAGGGCACATTTTGCATCAAAGCTGCTCTGGCTCCATTTGTCAAAGAGGATGTATTTTAAACGATCATACGGGGGTTGGGTATCCCTGCAACGATCTCTGGGTGGCCAGTTTTTGTCAGGGTATAATGCACTTCCTGGAGAGAGAGATCTGTGTTTTGTCTAATGACAGTTTTGACTCAAAGTAGCACAGAGGGTTAACGTGCTTGTTTAAAAGCAAAAGCACTTTGCGTAAAATGCAGATCCCAGATTTCCATTTTGGGTAGAGAGGTAAGTGGGATACAGCTTTTGACACAGAAATCCTTTTCTTACTTGCAGTTCATACATTGTAATCCTTCTAATATATGAATTGGCATCAACGAGCTGCATGAACACTGAAAGTCATGGGTTTAGCACTTTAATGTTGTTGTTTTTCTCAATCTGTTATTGTAGGGTTGCCAAAAAGGGTTCCTTTGGGTAGTAATCAAGTGCTACTGACCAACCGCACCACTGCATTGCGTTTTAAATCTTGACTTTGTGTTTCTCCTGACCATGCACTCTTAACATATAATGCCTACCAGAATGACCGCTGTGTGACTCCTACGCCAAGTAATCCTCATTGTCTTATATAAAATTGTCTGTACATTGATTTACACACTTGTTCGATTTACCATCTCTGTATAATGAGTCTGTGTCATTTAAAGCGTTTTGACACAGTACACTGGGATGAGCAGCGCTGTACAAGAATTACAGAAAAAGCACTTTATGACGCCTTAATTAAATCATTATTTGTGTAATTACTCATACAGATAGATACATCTCACATTCGTACAGTGCATCTATATACTTTGCATATAGGTGTTGGACAAGGTAAAAACCCTGCCTTAAAATCACGATTTATTTTAAGTAACTTCCCCACCCATTGCATTGGCATCCAGCTCACTCCCAAGCCAGGATGATGCCAGCTGATAGATAACCTTTTAGTCAGGCCTTTGTTTTGGGTCTGCAGACTGTGGTTCTGAATAGACAGCAAAGCAAACACAAGGAGTTGATGGAGAATATATGACGTTTTTTCGCATGCGTTTACAACGAATGCCATAACAAAGTGGTCGTTGCAACAACCACGTTGTTATTTTGCATGCCGCTACAACGCAAGTCGGAACAACGACTTGCTTTTAGGGGTGCTGGATGTTGGAATAGTATTATTTACTTACTATTCCAACTCCAGTCTGTGCGGACACTAGGGAAGGTGTTGGATTTTAAATCCAACACCTTCTGCCGCATAACGCAAGTCATTGGTCCGACTTGCGTTGTAACGGTATGCGAAATAACAACACAGTCGTAACAACCGCTTTGTAATGGCATGCGCTGTTTAGCATGCGAACTAAACGCTGTTTACCAATGATGGACGGAGCATAGAAACTTTTCAGACACTCACGCCCAGTAATAGATCTGGGTTGAATCCATCATCTTTGTTTAGCTTACTTCGCCACCTCCGTTCAGACCCAGCAATATGCAAATCAGTCTTGACCCTGTGCCTCATGGGAACAGTCCAGCCGGAACTGCCAAGCTAGGTCTTCTCTGAACTGGAAACAAGCATCCTGGGAACGTTTAGGTTCAACCTGCAGGCACTGCTGAATGCGTCCCAGTGTCGGCAAATTGCATGCGGACAATTTCAGCGTATTTCACTGGAGCCAGCCCAGACCGTTGATCCAGCTAAATGAGAGCTGCCGGATCTGGGATCCGCCTGGATCCCTCTCATTTCCTGTACTAATTGTATTTTATATTGGGTTCTACAGAGTGCTTCCAAAGGCATCATACCACCAAAAAGAGAAAATATCAGACAGGAGCACTGACAGATGATTCATAGAGCAGCGAGGAGCCCGGGTATCAAGGACTTTTTTTCATTTGAACAACGTGCTTTCACATCTAATGTGCACCGGAGGTCGACTGCCATGTTTTGCGGCAGGGATGGAGAAAGCTCTACCTGCATTTCTTGCATGTAGGTACAGAAAGAAAACTCTGATTCTCAGATCAAACAAGGTGGGTGAGTCGGTTGGGAAAAGGGGGTAACTCAGCCAAGACGAATAGTCTCATGAAGGAGGTACTTCTCTCTGATTGGCTGTACATGTCAATAAAGGGTTCTCAAAGCAGGAGATTCTAGAAAGTCCACTAAGAATTCTTGCAGCTGCATTTTGGATTAGCTGGAGTCTAGAAGTAATACCTGCTGGCAGATTCAGGTGAGTGATGATAGCATTCAAAATCGTCACTTGGGGAGAGAAGGCGAATAGATGAAGGATTCTCTTAAAGAGAGAGAGGATCAAAGAATCAGGTGCTGACAATGGCACTGTTCTGGGCAGAAAGATATTAGCGTCCAGGTTTACTTCCAAGGACTTCACTTGGGAGACTGGTTGTGCGCAGTTTCCGAGCTCTGAAGGCCAAATTGATATTGCCCGAAATATGCAAGTGGGGCTAATATCTCAATCTTGTCTGCACTGAGCTTCAGTTCGTTATTGCTCATTCAGTATTCTTACCTGTCGAAGGCACGAAAACAGTGGCGGCTGGCTTGTACAGAGGGTGGTGAAGGAGAGGCACACAAAAAAAGATTAATTGAAATCGACTTACCTTTTATCTTGCAGCAGAACTTTCTCCTCCCTCTGGTGTCTTTTCTCTTCATGGAAGCTTCCAATGCTGGAAACCGCACTACCCAAACCTGGCACAGCATGGAAGGAGCGCCAGGATTGGATAGAGCAGACTCTCTCTCTGCTCCTAAGAGCACTGGAGGCCTGCGCTTTCTCTAACCTTGCTGTCTAAGGCAGCAAGGTTAGAGAACTTTAAGATGCATGTGTCTGGCTGGCCGTTCCAAGACGACTGGCCAAAAAGACATGCACATTTTAAAGCGCACAGCTCACTTGACAGCGCTGGTCCCACCCCGTCCTGACACTTAGTTCAGGACGGGTTGCTGAAAAATAAAACGGTAATAAATTAACTTTATTACCGTTTTATTTTTCAGCTCTGGGCTTGTGGGGTGACGCTCCTCCCCTCAAACTGAGGAGCCGCCCCTTCATGAAAAGAAATTGCCCGAGTAGGCTTCCAGGTTGATGACGATTTGCATAACATTGGCATACATAAAGAAACTGTAGCTGAAATAATGAATTTACCGATTGAAAAATAAAAGGGTCAAGATGGACCTATAAAAAATCCACAATAGCTGGGCCAAGTACTGGAAGCAAAAAGGCAACAAGACTACGTTCAGATACTGTAAAAGGAAGACATTTTAAAAACCAGGCTACAGCCGTGCCCTGAACACCAAGAGGATACAGATGAGTTAGCAATGTATGGTGGTCAAAGGTGTGTAAAGCCGCCAATAGAGCTTGTAAAATCAGGGCTACAGGCACCAACCACTCACTATCTCTGTAATACCGACTGACTGAAAACTGGTCTGAGCAGAGTGGAGAACTTTAACTGACTCTACAGGGTCCTGTAATTGATTACATACTGCCTTTTCTAGAATGTAGATAAAAAGGGAGATGTGAAATGCGCCTATAATTAGCCAGAACGGTTGGACCCAACAAATTCTTCTTTAGAATAGGTATGAATTCAGTCAGATTTAAAGTCATGCGGTACTTTCCTTCTTGCAACGAGCTTTTAACATATGGCTTTCAAATTTGCAATAATACTTTAAGAAGTTTGGCCGGAAGCAGGTCATCTGGAGACCCTTATCAATGACATCCCTTTATTATAGCATCGACTTCAACTTTATTAAGGTGTGTATCATTAGAGAGTTGTTATCAGTGTGAAGAACATCACCATTGTCTGGAGAAGGAATGCTATTATTTTAAATATTTAAATTCCAGAATATTAAACTGATCTCACAGAAATATTTAGCAAAATATTCGAATTTTTCAGGGATGTATCTATAAGGGTAGAGTAAGTGGGGTCTTCATGCTTATTCAAAAGGGACAAAATACTACAGATATATTAGGGACAAAATAATTAGGGTTAGTGTAACAAACTTTTTTTGCTTTTTAACATCTATTTTGTAGTTGAGATTCAGAATTTGCCAATTACATTTGTCTTCAAGTAAATAGTTTTACGCAACTGTGTTTGGATTCCTGGGGTTTCTTTTATAGTATTACGACAGTAAACCGAGGTTACTGCATTTTTTTGTCTACTGACTTGTTTTTGGTCAAAGGGGCCATCGACTACAAAGTTTTCCTTAACGAGTTGGTGAAATTAGTTCCAGTCAGCTGAGAATGTTGCTTTGTAGCTGCTATCATGAGGCCCTCGTAGCATGAAAAAAGAATCTGTGGACAGACTGCACTGAGGTCGAACATAATTAAGGCTTCTGGTTTTCAGTTTCCATGTAGATTGCGATCGAAGTGATTCTGCCAAATTCAAGAAACACATGCAATTGAACAGTATCACAGTAAAGGAAGAAGAACATGCTCAATGCAGCGAGTGATCCTACTGTTCAGAAGTATACACTGTACTGGCCAAAAGTGTATATGAAAAAAGAGAGAGATAGAGGGAATTTTAATTACTCTCCGGCAATGTTACCAGAGTAGTTCTAGGTAGGTCAGACTGTCCATAGTAAAAGGATTTTTGTTTTCTAAAATAACTTTGGCGCCATTCGGCGAATCTACACAAACTCACAAAAAAGGTTCATCCACTTTGGCTCCTTCATTGAAAGTTTCGTGGTGATCTGTCAAGCAAAGGCATACTAGGGTGGTCCCAAAACCTTGCTTTTACATATTAGTTCCCACAGGAACGTTGCCTGTCCTCCGAATGCTGCTGTGTTGGAACAGGAGCATTTGACTCCTGAGCAGCAGGTAGAAGTAAATGAGCGTGAGGGAGGTAAGGGTTTTTAGAAATTTGAAGAATAATGTATTTTTAAAGTGGCAAAAATAGTTGAAGGTGGGAGACAGCAGAATAAGTACAGCACCCTTCCTCCTTATTTGTTTACTCACCCTACCTATCTTCTCAGTTGTTCAACAGTTCCCTAATTTTAAAACAGTAAAAGGTTTGGGAGATAAACTTTGTGCACAGTAATGGTTGAAGGGCCTGCAGAGGGACACCCGTGGGGCACTGAGAACAAACCCAAGGGAAAAACCCAGCTGCAAGCGGCCAGAGGCTGGGAGCAGCCAAGGTTAGCCATCTGTTGAGGTTTGGGTGTTGGACCTGAACTTAAGGCCAGGTCCTGTGGTCAACCCCCACTGCGCGTGGGCAAAGGCCCTGTACTGCACTGGTTGAGTGTCAGAAGAGTGCTGAGCACAGGGCCAACCGTGAAGCCTGGCCCTGTGGCCACCCCCTGCTGTACAAGGCTGAACAGCAAACACAGCCGAGTTGTTTACACTGAAGGTGGGGAAGAAGGAAAGAGGCATGCCAGCCAAATGTTTCAGTTGTGCAAATTTAATGAAAAAGCTGACCATACATTGTTTTGGATATATGAACTTGCTGATTAATACCCTCTCTGTGTTTCTTCCCCCCTTACTCGGTCACCTCTGACCTTCTTCCCCACCTTCGGTTTAAACAACTTGGCTGTCCGTTGTGGTCTTATCTTTCCCTCACTTGCACCCTATTTCTACTTTCCTACATTGGGTACCTTTTTGTTTCTTCCTTCTCATAATTTCATTGAACTTATTTTTTCTCACAATTTACTGTCTTTCTATATTGATCTTTCTATATTGATCTTTCTATCCTTTAATTTTCACCTTACTCTACCCTCTTTCACTATATGAATATGTACTTGCATTTGCTTTTGGATCTGTTGATGATACTGGATAATATGTAACTATATCATCTGTACTTATAAGTTCTGTACAATATTATGCCTATCTTTTTCCAACCAGCCTTGAAAAAACCCTTAGCCTGCCGGCAATACGGGCGAAACACGTTTCGGATGTTCTTTGGTTACCTTTATTTCCGGCGTGAAATAAGGACAGAATATTATACCTTAAAACGCATTTCAGACTTCAGGATTTCTTACCCCGGGAACCTACAAATATATATTCGGCACAAACCTATCTCATGTCCAAAACAATCTCTTCTAATTTGGTGGTTCTTGGGTGTAGCCACCCGACAGGTACGTGCCACCCAAAGAATTGGGCCCGGTCGCGTTGTCATGAACCCCGGTAGCACCCATCCCCCACACGAGTTACAGATATCAATTTTCATGTAGTAGCCATCCATGTGCAAGTTATTACCTCAAACGTATTCATCATGCTTTATAATTCTAGTGTTGCATATGAGCAACACTTATCAGGGGCACATGGTTGTGACTGACACCCCCACGCCTCCCCACATTCACTCTCATTGGTCTGTCCCATATGGTTTGACGCACAGCGAGGTGGTTACAAACAAAAGCCCAGAAAGCCTATGTGCAGGATGTTCCTGAAGCTGCTAATGACCCGTTCTGTGTGCGAGCCATCCTTCATTGGAGCCCACTCTGCCAAAATAACACCGGCTATGAGGAGGCGGCCTCACGCCTTCCATCACACGGAGCCGGCAGAAGTCCCTGGAAGGCGCTGCGCACCTCTGTCATGCTACCAGCGCTCACCACCTATGTAGCTAAGAGAAGAGTGCCGGCTAAAAGTTAAGCATGCCAGACAGTGACCTGCATCACTGCATGTCTGTCCGAACAAGAACAACCCCTACGTCCATTAAGAGTCCAGGCTTTCAGCTAAGCAGCGTTTAACTGGCTGCCAGCCACCACATCAGGAGAAGTGACAAGTTCCTGTTCCACAAACCTAGCTCATCCTTAAAAAACACCCAGGAAAGGAGCAAAGCTCAATTCAAGGCAAGACAAAAGCTGGACTGAAACAGCAACCACACAATCTAGAAACTGGGAAGAAGGGCACACTGCAGCTTACACACACACCAAACAGAAGTTGACTCAAAATACTGTGGGCAAGATAAGGGACACATAACACCAGCTGTAGGATGACAAGAATGCCTAAGTGACACTCCACACTAAGACACTAGCAGCACCTTCCTTTGGTTGCCACCAGGCCTGAGACCAAGCACCAACCAGGTCTTCCATAGCAGCCAGTGCCCCATTTGCAACCTAAGGGTCATGATCGTCACAAGTACCCAAGTGGAGACTATAGGAAGAGAGACCATTATTTTGCAACCACAGATGTTGCAAAATATATCAAAGACCACATAACTCCAGATCCTAATTCAATGGTATATTGCAATACAATTCATACAATCAGTTGAAACCATTGTGCATAGTCAAGGCCCGATAAGACCTTGTTACAAACATAAATTAATAGTTTTTGGGCTACATTCACTGGATAGTGTTCAAGTGTTGACAGTAGTTGCTAAGTTTCTCAGGGCACAGAGATCATGGAGTCCATTTCTGTGCTCTTGAGATGATCCATCTATTTGTAGTCAGACAGTGTGCGGTTCTGGAGTTAGGTGCTGTACTGGCAGCATTACACAGTTACATGGTCAAGCACACTAGATAACTATGCTGAGAAAGAGTTAGTGTTGTGATACAGTTAATGCTAAACACAATGCCTTTAATACAGGTTTGGATGATTTATTCCATTAGATCTGATGACCATGTGATGTAGTTAGATTTCCAGCGATTTTACACTTTCAATGCACTACACACTGCTATCAATACAGGTTTTGTTGATTTACTCTGTGTTTTACCAGTTAGACTTGTGAAATGTGCACCATATAATTTAGTTCGCTGATTCCTCACAACATGACCAACGATATGTCTGTGTTTTGGTATGGTAGCCGCTTGATCATCGTGAGTGGAGAGAAGAGCATAGGTACTCTTGCCACGAGGCACATTTTGAGTTGCACGGACCATGAGCGTGGCTCCTCTAGCTGCAAGTTCTTGCTAATCTCAGTAATTTGGAGGTGGACAGCTTCTGCCTACTTTTGAGGAAGTGAAGAGGTGAGTACAACAAGAGTCATGGTATTGAACACGGCTATGCAATTTTGTTACGCTTGTGTCGGGGACTGCTAAACCAGCTGTTTTTTATTTGAGTGAGTTAGTGCAACACAAGTTAAGTGTAAGAAAATGGTTGTTTTATTTCATTGCACTTGAATCCAGAACTGTTAAACCAGCTTTTGATATTTTGATGGCAACAATACTATATTTGAGTGTATAATTGTAATACAAGTTATTTTGTAGCTGAGTTGTGCTTTTGTCCGGAATTACTGAACTGGCATGTGTAACTGGTTGGCTGCTTCCATAATCATGGATGACCCTGGTTACAAAGAGTATAAACACAACAGAGACATACGTATAGTATAGATTGGCCCTGCTGTGGTACATATCACACATAGACTGCGGGCCCACAGTTGCCATTTGGCCTTAGTGGTCAACTACTTGCAACACGAAGCACGGTTGCATGATTTTGAAAATGACGGGAATACGGGTCCCTTAGTTCAATATGTTGTGGTTGATACCAGATGGAAAATAGACAATGTGCCTTCTTTACTGTGTACTGCATACATTGATGGCACCTCCTTTCTGAAGTAAATTGATATTTGTATAGCGCACTACTCACCCGCAAGGGTCTCAAGGCGCATGTACGAATACCGCTGTGGAACCCATCCTTGCTTTCCCTGTGAGGCGTCCACTCCTTGGCACCCGCAAGGTTGAGGCCAGGCATCCTTAGCGTTGTGGGGGCCGTTGTGGAGATTAAGCAAGCTATTGCCCAGAGTTGCAGAGTGGGACCCATGATTGGAATAGGCACCGAGGTGAGAATGATCAGGTCCGTAGAATTTTGAGCCCAAGACCCGCTGAGGCGGGGAATTGAACCCTGGTCCCGGGCTAGACCTCTGCATCAGGGTCTGCCGCCCTAATCATTGAGCCACACTTCTCCAGTGTATCTATTACGGAGTTGGAGGTAGGTCACACATAGGTTGGGCTATTATGCACTAACTAATGCCTGACAGGCCTTTCTGTACCCTCTTAGGTACATGAGATAGATGGCACAATTTGCGACGTGATGAAAACTCAAAATCTTAGGAAAGGTATGAAATGTCACTGAGGCTCAGGGATTATTTATGACTTAGCATGGATCCATGATTGTGTATACATTTGGGTATCACTTTTGTTCCACACATGCACTTTTGAGCACTGTGCCGTCTTCACTCACAAGACCGGTTTTAATATGTCAAGGAGAATCTAATTTTGTAAAACAAGACCAGTGAAATTGTTTTTTGCTTTTACGTCATAAACTGTTGTCTTGAGTATTTATTTACAGGTCTACATATGTGGTACTGACCGGGTTTAAAATGGACCCACAGAACCATCTGTGTTAGTTTTTACCCTGAATCATCTAGGCAAAAATCACCAAGACCATAAAATGGAAATTAGTTTTTATTTTTGGCAGGTGAGCAGAGAAGGAGGCTGATAGTGGCTACATAGTCCATCCACACTGCAATCAGAAGAGGGCTAATCAAGGCTTCCTTGTTCGATCAAACTATCTGATCCAGGCACCAGTCGAAGATCTGGTTTCACTCTTGCGACTATTTAGGAAGAAGCTGACAATTCATTTTACACAAAACGTAATAAGTGCACGTTTTCGTGCAAATCCGACGAACAATTGATTTAGAAATGCAGCAAGTTCCTGTGCACTTCTTGGCACAAACATAAACATCATCACTCAATTACCCATTAGGCTATAGCTTTCTACCGATGAATGGCTGTATAAGTTTGTTATAAACAGGTTGCGCGTATCGTTACTCTTCTTATCGTTATATCCTGCATAT
The DNA here is from genome assembly GCF_964263255.1 of Lissotriton vulgaris. Classification (NCBI taxonomy): domain Eukaryota; kingdom Metazoa; phylum Chordata; class Amphibia; order Caudata; family Salamandridae; genus Lissotriton; species Lissotriton vulgaris. The sequence continues at coordinate 58,702,603 of NC_141697.1, read as the reverse complement.
CACTACATACACTTTTGAAAATCAGGTAGAAATATAAGATTATAGCAAAAACATATAGAAGGTTGGCACTCCAAATAAAAATAAATATCTTACACCGATTCAAGCCTTCTTCCATCGAACTCCCAATTAACAAACCAAAAAAAAAATAGGATTCTCCACTCGAGAGAGTGAGGTGGATGATACTCCTTTTTGTGGGGAAATCGAGGGCACCAAAAGCAATATATATACACACTGACATCATTGGCTGAGATCTTCCAATTTAATATTATAGTCATCGGCATATGGAAAACTGAATGCCTAGGGCTCGGAGTCTTGCTTTGTCTTTTGGGTGATGTTGCGTTTAAAAAATATAATATTGACATATAATATAGCCGAGCAGGTGCTTGTATTCACAGATTTATAGCAAATGTCTGTTTCACTATCGGATACAGTTGCATAAATCATTGGGTACAGGTGACTACAAAGATGGAATGGAATAGCATCTGCAAACCCACTGAAGAGCATGAGTGACTAAGAGGTCTCTTTCTATAACTTTCGGTACTGGTCTCCCAGCACTAAATGCATGCTCTTAAAGACTTTAAAAAACAAGCACTGGCATAGCCAATAGGTCTCGCCTTTGGGACCTTATTAGTTTTTAGCGATGCAACAATTGATGTTGAGTGTCAAGTTAACGCTATATACAACTTTAAAAAATCATCCAACTGCAGGCCCGCTGCATCAATGGAACTTTTTGCATTGTACATTTCTTATTTAACATGCTGTTCCCTGGGAAGCAGCGAGGGGTTGGAAAGGGTTAAAAGGGTGGAGAGAAGGTACATCTGTGCACCGTCCTGTGGCCGGGAGCCCCAGGTTTCAATGTTATCCTAGGCTTAACATCCTGTGATTTTGCTCACTTCCCTTAATCTCCAAGTGCCTACGAGAAAATGAATATGTCCTCGTGTAACGTCACTGGAGCTCATTTAAAGCGCTCCAAAACCTTTGTGTTGAGTTAACGTTATATACAATTAAAAACAAGCAGAAGGTTACACAGTGAGCGACCATGGTCCCCATCTAGCGACACAGCAAAGGGAGAAGCTGAATGCTTGCTGCAGAGACGGGCCAGCGGTGGAGCAGAAGTGCAATGAAGTGGGTCTGCCTACGAAAAGATGTCGGCCCAAAGAACATATAAAGAAAGGAAACCAGGAGCGATGACACGCGCCGCTGAATGTAAAAAAGCGCGCACGTGAAAGGCAAGCAGTTGAGAAGGGAACAGGCAGTAGCTGTTTTCAAGCACAAGTGCCTGTGGTGGCATCCGGCTTGCGGGAGCGGGCAGCGGCCAATTAGCATGTGTGCCGCTGCTCGCTCCCGCAAGGTGGATGCCGCCACAAGCACAAGTGTGTGCTTGAAAATGAGCAGAGCGACAGCTAAAGGCCCTCCTATGCAGCGCATGCGCGCTGCTTAGGCGAGACCTAATGACGGACATTTTTGTCCACCTAGATCCTAGAGGAGACCGGTCCAAGTGACATTCAAATTGAATAGCAGGTTCTTCCTTCGAATGACTCAAGTTTAGTTATGAGTACAGAGTACAAAATACGGACATAACTATGTAGCATTCCACCTCGTCATTTAATTATTTTTTTCTAGAAACTCTCTCTTGACAAGAAAGGATGACATACTTAGAAGAATGTGCCTTTTCCTTTAGAAACGTGAAACATAAGTTAGGGTTTCTTTTTTCACCTGTGTTCATTGTAGCTTGCCTGAAGCTTTGGAAAGAAGGCGTGCAGGACAAACAGGGATTCACAGAAATCTACGACCCCTGTTTAATACTGCTTGCAAAGCGAAGACATTTCCATCACCCTCGATGGTTCTCGGTCTTATGAATTTCACATTGAGGTGTATGATATAAACAGGTCCTTATTTACTTAATGATATGTCAGGGAGAGTCCTTAGGCAGACTTTTTCCATTAACAGGCACAAATGAACTGTGCTGTGATCTTGGTTTCTAAACAAGAATATTTGTAAAAGAAATGTCATGCATCAGAGCTGGAAATTAAATTGCCAGCACTAATCAGTGACAATCAAGCACATAAAGTATGAAATCATCAAAGTAGCCTCACCACCGGAATTCAACCCAAAACCTGATGGGCGGATATAAAGCTTCAAAAACAGAAACAAATCTGCTATATAACATTGATCAAAAAAACAGATGCACGTTATGTTCTCTTGAACCATATGTTCTTTCAAACAATCATCTGATCGTAACCATCAAACCCCTAGGCAAAGTTGGAGCAAAAGCCATAATCAGCCCAGTGGCTACGTACAACAAGCATATATAGGCACATGCAGTTAAAATACGCTACACCAAAATGTAGGAAGGCTGGAAAAACAAAGGGAGTCAAACTTGATACCCTTTACTTTCTCCCAAAAATATATAGAGACACAGTGCTTGACACTGGCTGAAAATATCTCTGGTACAGTATAGAATCTCTTAAATACCTTATGAATACAATGACCAATAATCTGTTTAACAGACTATAAAACATTTACAAACTTCAGGAAAAAAACCTGGGATGTTAAATCGTTTAGCAACAATAAGTTCGACGTGGACAGAACAGCAGCCTGAGGGAACATCTCAAAAGCAGCACGATGCAAGCAAAAGAATTGGAAGAGGAAATAAGGTTGAACAATTTAACACCATGACCATGATGCATATTAACTGTCCTATGTGGTGGTGTGGCTTTGTAGTTCTGTGTTGCTTAAATGTTCCTATTTTGGTGTAGGGTGCTCAAGCTAAATGTTCATGGAAAATACCACTTCCATGGGAGTAATACTACCTTATGCAGCAGAGCGTTTACAATCTAGAAGCTGGAGGAATTCATTTGAGTCAGTGTTTATGGGTAAAAAAAATCCAAGTGCATCTATTAGTTTAAAAACTTCCCGCACTGTGGACAGAAAAAATCTTCATAACCATGATATCTCTACTCTCCGTACAGCTGTTCACAGAGCAACTGAAAATGGGGCATGAACAGGGTATAATACTAACGTTACTGAATCTACACAAGAAAAGATTTAGAACTAAGATGCTCAACAATGGCAAACACAAGATAAGACATTCCTGGGAAGCAAAAAAAGAATAGAATGGCAGTGAAACTCCTTAGATCTCACAGGATTTTTCAAGAGTATTGTACCATGAACCTTTATAGCCCCTGTGGAGAGTGTTTTGAAGTCACAGATCACTCATTTGGATAGCACCGATGAAGAACTAGTAAATAACCCCCAAGATCACAATACTAAGTCCAGAGAATCATACCAATTGCTCAAACTATAACTTAAACAAGCTCTACTGAATATGACCGAAATCACGCAAGGAGGTGACTAACCTGAGATCCAGAAAGTATTACCATCACTCTGAACACCAATATGTCCACTATCCTGTTTCAAGCACTATAATAAATAAATAAGCCTGCTTGCTAAATGAATTTGTACCGAAACGTGGAATCTCTCCTTGGGCGACTCAGGAACCACAAAATGTGTTGAAAGAGAAAACCCTGAAGCAAGCCCCTCCTCTCGTCCACCACTAACCAGCACAGCCAGAGACACTTTCAACCCCTGAGATGAATTACTGCTAAGCGACTCATGGTCACAATTAATTCTAGCCAAGGAAGTCCTGACGACCCACAGAGCTGAGAGCATGTTCTGAAAAAGGAACTCACAGGAAACATGAAGGCTGTATCCTGGAAAGATCTGGAAAGAAAAGGTAACTGAAGGCAACAGCATTTTTCTGGCGCAAGTACCTTCAACAGATTCACATGCTGCCCTTTTGGAATGAGCCACCATGCTACTTTTCTCGGAAATTACTCTTAAGTTGACCGCGTTAGACCTTTCAAGGTCATAAAAAGGTGGCACCTAATGAATAAAAAAAAAAATACTAAAAAGGTCTAGTGGAGAGCTTGTTTCCCAGAAAGCAAGGTGTAAAGTAGGCAGATGAATACAGAGAAGGTGCCATCTATTGATGAAGAGAACTGATTTTGTCTTTACGAATGTCAGGTTAACCGGCTACTCGGACCTCAGGTTGCATCGAATGAATAGCTGATCCTACACTAAAAGAAACACATCTCCAAGCAATACAAGTGTTTTGTTTATGTGTCAAGCAATGATCTGACAGAACTCAGACGTTTATATCTTGTGTCCCTAACCCGGTTTTTAGTGTTGCAAGAAGAGTTTTTTAATTAAATGTCTTTTTATAGTTTATCGTAATAAACACATTGTCATAGTAACTGCAACAACAATCGAGTGGAGCAAAACTACATAATACACAGTTATATAGGCAGCAGTAATTCCATACTTATTTTATGGACTGGCTGTGCTTGGATTTCCATTGGGTGCTTTGGTATCTTTATCTACAGTTTTTACTCAGAGGAACTTGGGGACTAAGTGTGTTGATACCCCTGGTAGTAGGGTGCTGAGTACCATAATGGCCCCAACATATCAACCTGTTCGATTGATAGATATTCCACATACACTTGTACAAAGAGTTTAAGTCTGTCAACTACTACTACAAATTATTTTGTATGTATGGGTGATAATGTTTGCTTCCTCATCTTATAGTCATTCTGTTTGGTAAGGTGTTGTCCTGTGACATTCTTCCTCAACCAGTTGTTCCTTTGTCAATCTAAACATGAAATTATATTGTCAGAACCTCATATGTATGAGGTTGGGCATTCTTCATGTGCGACTCAGCACCCCCTCTTCTATCCCTCTACTATCTTTCCCAATACAAATAACTGATTAACATATCCACCACTGAAATTACTTTCATATTTCCCTATACTAATTCACCACTAATCATTTATGGGTTCCAGTGTAGCGTGCTACACGCCGAAAAAGCGCTTCGACGCATCGTCAGGGGTAGTAAGCGCTATGTAAATGAAATTACAATACAATACAATATAAAACACAGTGCAAATGAGGAAAAAACACCATGTTACATGATGCACAAGTTACTTTCCTTCGGTAACAATATATCTGTAAGAAACACTAGTTAGTGTTAGATTCCTTACGTTAGACTGAATACGGAAAGCTTTCGTCAGCAGTACCCCTGCGCGTCGGTAGGCCGCGTCTGCGGCTTCGCGTTCTTAGTCGGCGTTGTGATCACCGGGATGACATCGTCGGAGTACTTAGACGCCGCCCTCGCGCCCTGACGTTAGTTCTGTACATAGCTTTCCGCGCCAGTAACGCAGATCCATGATAGAAACCGACACTGGTGCCAAGAAACTAGGGCCCTGAAAGGGATGTCCTTAACCCTAGATATCGGTTCGCAGAATGGAGAGGATGGGTAGGACGGTAAGGAATCTAACACTAACTACTGTTTCTTACAGATATATCGTTACCGAAGGTAAGTAACTTGTGCATCTGAAAGAAAGTTAGTGTTAGATTCCTTACCTAGAATAGATACCCCAGCAATACCAACCCCGTGGTGGGTCTGCGAACCAAGATCACACCAGAAAGTCCTGGAGAACGGAACGGACGAAAAAGCCATCTCTCCAGACTTGGCTGTCCAGGCAGTAATGTCTAGCAAATGTGTGCAGGGATGCCCACGTAGCTGCCTTACAGCTGTCTTGCAAGGGGACTCCCTGACCCAGGGCAGTAGTAGCCGCAGTGGCCTGAGTGGAATGGGCGCGCAGCCCAACAGGAGGCTCCTTTTTCACCAAGGAGTAGCAAACCTTGACGCACAAGACGACCCACCGAGAGATGTTCCGCTTGTGCACCGCCCGTCCCTTCTTTGCGCCCACGTAACCTACTAAGAGCTGGTCATCCACCCAGAACTGACGTGTGCGATCTAGATAGAAGGAGAGCGCACGTTTTAGATCCAGATGGTGAAACCTCTCTTCCTCTTTCGAGGGATGCGGAGGCGGATAGAATGTGGGCAAGGGGATGGACTGCCCGATATGAAAGGCTGTGACCACCTTGGGCAGGAAAGAAGGACGAGTCCTCAGAACAACCTTGTCTGGATGGACAGAGAGAAAAGGAGGTTTAGAAGATAGAGCCTGGAGCTCAATTACTCTCCTGGCAGAGGTGTTGGCAACCAGGAATACAGTCTTAAGAGTCAGAAGACGAAGAGGACAGTTATGAAGCAGCTCAAAAGGAGCGCACATCAGATACGTTAGAACAAGATTCACGTTCCACTGAGACATCACAAAGGGAACAGGAGGAAACATGTGTGTGATGCCTTTCAAGAATCTATTTACAACAGGGGACTTGAAAAGAGAAGGCTGATCAGGAAGCCTTAAGAAGGCTGAAATGGCGAGAGATAGCCCTTGATAGTGCCTAGAGCAGAGCCGTGCTGGGCAAGAGAAAGAAGAAAGAGGAGAACCTCTGAAAGGTGACAGAGAGTCGATCCACAGCCTTTTCTGTGCACCCTGCCACAAATATGTTCCACCTGCAGGTGTATACTGTTTTCGTGGAGGGACGCCTGGCTGCCAGAATCACATCACAAACCTCAGGAGGCAAGTCAAATGGCCTCAACTGTCGCTGCTCAATCTCCACGCAAGTAGGTGGAGACTAGACAGGTTCGGGTGAAGGACCGTCCTCTGCTGCTGCGACAGAAGGTCCTCCTGAAGAGGAAGACGAATCGGGGGATAGACTGTCATGCTGAGTTGCTCGGGATACCAGTATCTTTGTGCCCAGTCCGGAGCCACAAGGATGACCTGAGCCCGATCTCGCCTGGTCTTCTTCAGCACTCTGGGCAGAAGTGGTATAGGCGGAAAGGCGTACAACAGACCGCTGCTCCACTCGCGATGAAAAGCGTCGCCGAGCGAGTGCCGCCTTGGAAATTCCAACGCGCAGAACTGATGACATTGCATGTTCTCTTCGGTGGCGAATAGATCTAACCAAGGCTCTCCCACTGCTGAAAGAGACCTTGCGCCACGTCCGAGTTCAGACGCCATTCGTGATCCATCATGCACCGGTGGCTGAGTTCGTCCAGCCTGGCATTCAGAGAACCTGCAAGGTGTTGAACCACGAGGGTGATGCCCTGGTGTTCCAGCCATTGCCAGAGGCGCAGAGCCTCCTGACAGAGTCCACGACCCCACCCCGCCCTGTTTGTTGCAGTACCACATGGCGGTGCTGTTGTCCGTGAACACCTGCACTACACTTCCCCGGACAGAGGGAAGGAATGCCTTCAGTGCAAGATGGATCGCCCGCATCTCCAGAAGGTTGATTTGGAGCCAGGACTCCGCCGGAGACCAGAGGCCTCTGATCTCCCCCTCTCCCATGTGGCCCCCCAACCCAGGAGGGACGTATCTGTCACCACTAAGTGCTCCGGTTGGGGTAGGGAGAGAGATCTGCCACTGACCCAATCACAGTTCGAGAGCCACCACTGCAACTGACTCGCAGTGCCCTCTGAGATCAGGACGTGGTCGAACAGGTTGCCCTGATGCTGCGCCCACTGAAACTCCAGGTCCCACTGCAGAGCCCGTATACGCCACCTGGAGTGATGCACCAGAAGGATGCAGGAGGCCACCAGCCCCAGGAGCCGCAGCGTCAACCTGACCGAGACTCGGGACAAAGGCTGAAAGATCAGAATCAGAGCCTGAATATCCCAAACCCGCTGTTCGGGGGGGATAAACCCGAAACTGCGCCGAGTCTAGAACTGCTCTGATGAAAAGGAGCTTCTGAGAGGGGCACAGGTGTGACTTCGGCACGTTGATGGAGAACCCCAGCGAGAGCAGGAGGTCAGCCATAGTCTGGAGGTGGGAGACGACTGTCTGGGGCGAGCCCGTCTTCAACAACCAATCGTCGAGATAGGGGAAGACTGAAACCCCTGATCTGCGCAGATGAGCTGTGACCACCGCCATCACTTCCGTGAACACCGAGGTGCGCTGGTAAGGTCGAAGGGGAGCACGGTAAACTGAAAGTGCTCATGGCCTACCGTGAACCGCAGGTAGCGCCGGTGGGCCGGCAGGAGGGGGATGAGAAAATATGCGTCCTGCAAGTCCAACACTACCATCCAGTCTCCTGGGTCCAGGGCAGCTAAGACCTGAGCCAATGTCAGCATCTTGAACTTCTCCTTCTGGAGGAAGCCGTTGACGTCCCGGAGGTCCAAGATAGGGTGTAGGCCCCCCTTTGCCCTTCTTGGGAACCAGAAAGTAGTGAGAATAACAACCACACCCTACTTCTGGCACAGGAACGCAATTGACGGCCCCCTCGGCCAAGAGGGCCGTAACTTCCTCTTGCAGAAGTTGCAAGTGATCCCCCGACATGTGGTGGTATTGCAGTGGCATGGCTGGAGGTGTCGCCTCGAAGGGGAGGGAGTAGTCCCTTCGGATGATTTGCAGCACCCACCTGTCCGACGTGATGGTTCGCCAGTGGTAGGAGGTGATGGCGAACCATGCCCCCAACTGGCGTCGAATGGGCCTGAAATGCCAGACTAGGAAGGCGTTGAGGCACATGCTGCGGGAGTGGATGTGGGTTGACCCTGCCGTTGTGCCCCGGCACCGCCACGGCAGTTACCACGTCCGCAACCGCGTAAAGAATGGTTCTGCGGCCTGTGGCTGGCTGGACGTGAGGGGGCGCCCTTTCCTTGGCCACGAAAGGGGAAGTTTGCTTGTGCTGGCCGAGGCCTTAGCCCTGGAGTCCTTAAATCGCTCTATGGCACTATCTGCTTTGTCGCCCCATCGAAGGGCATGTTCATGAGCGTGGCCTGGACATCCCCCGAAAAGTTGGCAGACCTCAGCCAGGTGTGGCGGTGAACTGCCACTGTCGTTGCAATCGCTCTACCCAGCGAGTCTGTGGTGTCAAGTCCACACCGGATCGAGAAGCATGCTGCATCCCGCCCTTCCGCCAGGGCTTGGGCGAGCCGTGTCCGGGTCTCCTCTGGGCATTGTGGCTGCACCTCCGCAACCGTATCCCACAGAGAGTGGGTGTAATGGCCAAAAAGGCAGGCGGTGTTGACAGACCGCAGCCCCAAACTCAGGGAGGAGAACAGTTTCTTCCCAAACTGATCATACCTTATGGATTCCCAATCCGGAGGAAGCAAGGGTCGCCCGGAGCCGGGCGGTGGAGTCAGGTCACGTTCCGATCCACAGGGAGGCCTGTGGAGGGCTTGGACCAGGTGCCCATCAGAACGTCGGTGAGGACTTTGTTAAACGGCAGTAGAGGCTCCGAGGAGCTTGCCTGCAGTTTAAGCGCCTCAGTGAGGAGGTTAGTCCTCACGGCCGCGTCAGGGAGCTCAAGGGCCAAGGCCTTGGCCGCCCTGTTCAACACCACGCTGTAAGCAGCCCCCTCCTCCGAAGCCACGGAGGGAGGAGAGACAAATCCATTGTCGGGTGAAGTGTCCAGACCACTGGCTTCCCCCAGCTCTTCTGCCCAGTCCTGGTTCAACTGGCACTGCTGTGCCAGAGGGTCCTCAGACCCCTCCCAGTCCTCCTCATCATCCATCTCCTGATAAACAGGCAAAAATGATGGAGCTGGGTCGTAGGAGAATAGTTCATCTGTCGGCGTCGGAGATGGCACCGAGCGGCGCCGGACTGAAACTGGGGTCGACGACGTCCGAAGACGGCGCCGGGAGCAACACCCTAGGGGTCATCACCAGCGGAGGAGTTGTGAGGTCGACTGACGACGACCCGGATCCAGGCCTGGATCCTGCGGACCCTGCGGCGTCGTGACCGGAGTCGACGACGGCGCCGGGGCCACCGGCCCGCTAGGGCTCCCAGTCGGACCCGCGGGGCCCGAAGGCGCCTCGGCAGGTTCTGACGGAGGGAAGTGTGACCTTGTGGCCGCGAGGAAAGCCCTTATCTCCTCCGGCGTTGCGTGCAGCCCAGGGACTGGCGGGTATGGAGCTGGACGCGGCGCCTGCGACTCCGATGGAGCAGCCCTATATCCCTATCCAGACACACTTGAACACAAAAGGATGCGTGTCCAAGCAGGAGTAAAGTGAGCAGCATGTGCTAGCACATCGTGCAGCTTGGCTCGGAATACAAGTGTCTCTCTTGGATATACCTTATTTCCTGAAGCTGAACCCATCTTCTGAAGTTCAGCTTTACCAGTGATAGTGACTGTGGTTAGGAATGATCTGGTATGAGAACTGCACCCTCCTTCAGCCCGAAGGAGCCACTGAGGAAAGTGCTGGCCTAAGGGTGCCGCTCAAAGGCAAAAAACTAGGAAGACCAAAAAAGGAAGGGTGGGCCTGGCGTCCAAGCTGGCGGGTTGTTAGACAGGACGAGTAGGTACACTTAGTTCTATTTTATTGTGAATAAATGTGCCTGCTTTGTGCCCTGAACCATATAAGAAATGACGTTCACCCTCCTTCCCAAGCGCTCGTTCTGGAATGGGGGGAGGGGAAGTGCTCACCCCCTTCACCACCGTGCTTCATGCTAAAGATACCCACTAGTGGTTGACATACTCTGTTTCTATACAACTTAAAAATGTAACTTTACACTCTCCAAATATTTCTATTTATACAGTTTATCGAGCACATAGTTTGCACCAAGGGGTGGAGCACGGTACGCGAAACATCCTTTACGAGAAAAGAAAAACAATCAGTCAATTAAAAGTTATCAAACCTTTAATTAAGATGGACTGCTTAAAAAATATTTTGTAAGAAAATGCAAGGTTGTCAATCAAAGGGGTTGAAAATTGTGAACGGCCTAAATAATATTCATTTCTTTTGCAGCACCTGCAAATAAACAATTTGCATGTGACATATTATTACAGAGGTCGCATTGCGTGTGTCACTTGCACATCCCTTGTTTGCAGATGTGAATAGTCAACGATACCCAAAGTGTGGGACCTCTGAGTATGTTTGTCAGATGTAAAGCAGCCGCACATGAATTCCAACAGAGGTAGAAGGATGCGCCCACACAGCAAAGAACCTAAAATACTTATGTAGGCTGATCAAAGATGTGATTACAAAGTAGCAAAACAATGGCTCAAGATTCTTTAGCTGCTCGGAGTCTGTATAGAATACAATATGCTTGTCCAGAATGGCACAAGAGCGATTACACGCCAGACCTAACAAGTATGCAAGCCCTACACTTGCAACACGCATGGTCGGGACTGGCCTAGAGAGGAATCAGGCAGCGCCTGAAGGCAGGGTGGGTCTGACGGGTCAGTGTGTGGGGTTTTTCTTTTTGGGTGTTTGTCGGCCCCTCTTATGGTCTGGTAGGCCAGGTTTCATCCATGCAGTCTTCCATATCGCGCAAAAACACTTTATACAGCGTTTCTGCAGAATTCAAAACTGTCCCAATTTGCAAACATGAACCACTTATTTTGCTATCTAAATCGTTCATGGGGCCTACTGATTTGATGCCAAATGCTTCTCTCTTTGTATTTGTAATTTGTAAACTCAAAAATAAAGTTTATAAAAAAATCATTCATGTGGCCAATAAAAATCTGATATACCTTAATTTTCTGCATCTGTTCTGCTGAAACAGTCCTTTCAGTTTCTACACAATGTACGGTTCATATGCTGTGCATTCTACAAATGTTTGCACACACTTCCATATTACCTGCACGGATGCTGCAACACGCACGACATGATATTATAAATGCTTCTGTACTCAATGGCACAGCAAAGGAATCCACGAAACCATACAGAGAGGCTCTTCTGGTCGCCGAAACGCGCGTCGTGAATTGTGCCACTTTTTAATTCATTTCCCAATTCAACTGTCTTTGTATAATTCTGTGACTGATATTTCTTTGTTGAAGTATATTGATATGTTTTTGCAGAAGAAACATACTTCTGTGTAAAATGTTTTTTTTTTTAATGAGAATACTAATAAACTATAGAACGTGAAATACACCTGTTTCTTTCCTCTCTGCGGATTTTCTATATGACAAGCCAACTGTAATTGCCTAGGTTGTTGCCTTTCATGTGCTCTTCTGAGTTTATTTCCATCACTTTTGGTTTAAGCAACAATGCTTTCAGTAAGTGGACATTGTTATCTGACACTAGCTCAGGGGGTTGGGGAGGACTCCACTAGACAGAACCTCAGAAAAAAGTAAATTTCAATGTTGGTGTTTGCTGTTAAAAGTCGGACCTCTACGCATTTAGAGGGCGTAGGACAGCTGTGTGCATAGAGAAAAAGGTTTTAGGAAGTCAGTTGCAAGTTTATACCCGGTTAATCTGGCAGTGCCACAGGGCGTGGGGCGGAGTTTGTGTTTTATAATGATTCCTCCTCAGCAATCATTGAACACAGTACTTAACTCTCAGGTGGATCCCTCTATCCATTGACTGCCAACAGTACAGCTCTCTAACCCCGCTCCTGGGGAGCAGGGAACCCAGATTCCTCTAATAGGACTAGGTGGCACAATAGTGACCATGACAGACCAGGCTTTTCTATCGGGCCAGCCATCCAAACAATGTTTCATCACAGTTTACACAGCTTGGTCCTGAGCCACTGCTATCAACCGATTGGGATAAGAAATACACATCGTTTCACTCTTGAATTATTCACCTAAATAAACGCCTCCAAAAACATTCTTCTGCTCTCTTCAGTGCCCCTTTTTCATCTACAAGATCTTGAGGGAAAATCAATCCTCACATTTCCACACCTGGTAATACCGTACTTTAGATACAAATTTCAAAACTTTTGTAGAAAACTTCGACATTCTGGGTGAAGGTTTGTCTCAACCCCAAGCTTTCAAGATGTTACCCAAAGTTCTATGAGCCCTACGAAGGACAAACACACTTCACCTTACAAATGAGCGGAATTTACTAACCGCCCGCAAGCGTCCTCTTCACGAAGGAGTACAACATCTCTGTCTCTCTGAGAACTCATGATCCAAAACCGAGAGTAACATCATTCTCACAATACAACTGAGCGGCTCCCAAACTGTTGCACTAGCATGCACCATTGTGTAAGATCTTAAGTCATTTTGAAGGTTTGCGACTGTGGTGCCTTAGTAACAGCACTCTTAAGGCAATCAAAGCTATTTTTTTACACCTCGGACTAAATATATAATATATATATATATTTTTTTAAGAATCTCTCAAAACAACAGTGTTGCTGGCAAATCACTGGTTCTCTAGGACGCTTTGCACCGTGTCTTCATATCCCACTCATGTTGCGACATTTATGTGGTCACTGGAGATAAAAAATTGAAAGGAGGTGGGAGCTCTTTATTACCAATCCAGCCCCCAGCAGATCTCACCACAAAATGGCATTGTGAGTGATGCATACACTATGGCCTTGTAGTACCAGTGCGTTCCTCCTCGCCAGGACAAACAAGGTGGTATTTAACCCTTTGTTTGTGTATTTTGGCAAAGGAGAGGCTACCTTATCATGGCATGCTCCATGCCCCGCCAACTTTCCGTGTCCCTCCCCAACCCTGACTTTTCAGACTCAAGAGCTTCACCCCTCTCCCACGCCAGACCACCTCTCTCACATAGTGAAAAACGTTTTGAGGTTGGCAGGTCTGTATACTTGAAGAACAATTCTGTTGCTGCCAGCTCCCTGACCCTCCGCTGTGCCCGAACCCATTTGACTCAGACTGACTCACATCTCTGAAGGGACAGGAGATACTAGCATTCTGTGACCAGTTGTGAAAAATGGCTTCTCAGTACAGCAGTACCCTTCGGGTCCTCCCTCAGGGAGCAGGGTGCACAGCTCACAGGAAAACTGCTCACCCTTCACTGGCACGGTATGCCAGATGCACCCCTTATTTCACTAAGAGGCAAGCTGAGCCCAAATAACCACAGAAAAGCTAATAAATAAAGAATATGCTCTACTTTTCCCACTGCTCTGAAAGATTTGGCTGGGTCACAGCTTCTTCATCCAGGCAACAGAGTAATTGTCTTGTTTTGGCTTAAGGACAGCTACACTTGTCTTGAAGACTTAATGTTTCCAAAAAATCGGTAATAAAATTACTAACATACAAACATATATAGAGGTGCTTACGGTCAGCCCTCTCATACACGGGTCTTGTCAAGTGGCATTCATTTTTTGCTTTTGCCAATCACGCCATACAGTATGGGCAAGGGGTCGGCACTCTTCATCCCTTGGCTTTTCTTTACTGTGAGAGATAGCATTTTGTCTGATCGCCTCGCCACAACCGCATGAAAAGGAGTGCAACTCAGGGCCGGGGTTGGTTCACCACTCTTTTCTGGGTACATTATCTGCAGGTTTAAAATTTTTGGTAAATATTTGCAAATAAATCAATCCAAACCATGGCTCTCTTGCCAAGGCCGAATGCTTTTGCCAATACCTTTTCTAAGTGCAATGGATACAGTGTAAAATTAAAGTGGCTGTCCCCTCTGCACCAGTGGCAAGAGTTTAGTGGTTCAGGTTACTAATATTGTTCAACAAAAACTGTAATATTTCCTTGACAAAGATATCCAAAAGAACTCTGAAAAAGTAAATAAAGATAACAGTCATCAGTAAAAACCTGAATGGTTTTGAAAGCATAAGCAACTCCTTTGCTTACATACCCAAAATGAGGGGCACAACAACCATGTTAAATTGCCATCACTCTGGATTTAAGCCTACTGTGTAAAATCCTCCTTGTGGCGATACGAAAAAAATAAATATTTAACGATATCACATAGAATTAATGAAAAGGTTCTACGTTGTTATTTGAAAGTAATCACTTGGTCTATTTGAAAAAAGACCATTCACGTTCGTTTTGCTGAAACAAAAGGACGGAGTGACGATGTTGTACAATTCAATTTTTTTTGGCATGACTTAAAGTACATAAACATTTTACATCATCTGTTCCTAAGTGCCCACACATGATGTTAGCGGATATGTTCAAGTAAACATCCTAAGCCCTGTCACACTTCTCTTTGAGCTCCCCTCAAGCCCTCACCAGACAGACAAACAGGCCACTCAGTTCATCGAGCCTCACCAGGACAACCTATATCTTTAATCACTGCACAGTGCTCACACTGATAAACAGTTTATCAGCCATGCATTCTAATTTGTAGGAACAATATAGGGCTCAAATCAGAGTAAGAAGGATTGTGCGTTGAAAGGAGAAAAGCACCACAATGACCGTCACTAACTAGCACCGGCAAAGCCAACAGGTCTCTGCTCCAAAAGGTCGACCTATTGGCTTGGCCAGTGATTTTTCAGACTGCATTTACATGTGGTGGCATGCGTTGTGAGGTGTGGGCAAGCATAGATGGCAATCTTGCAACAGGTTTTCTGTCAAAGAAAACCCATTGCAAAATGGCTGCCGATGCTTACACATGCAGCGCGAAGCAGGTGTGCATCATGATGCACTGCGGCCATTTTAAATGCACTGTTCTGACAGGGCACAATGCCGTTTTAGAACGGTAAAAACGAATAAATAGCTAAAGGCAGGGATGTAAAATAGGAGCGCGTATGATAGCAGAGAAACAAGCGGGAAGAAAGCAAGGGCACACATGCATTGGGGTGCTGAATTCAAAAGAAAAAAAACAAAAGTACCCTTAAGCCAGAGTGGAAAGATCCAAGTCATTGAATCGGAACACGATGCGACCAAAAGGCCCCTGGGTGCACAAGAAGGGTGAGGAAAGCCAGCAAATTATAAGCAGACACATGAGAGTATCTTGAGCAGGAGCGGACCTAAAGCCCGCTCGTGGTGTGTGTTCTCTACTGAAAACAATAGGTCTACCAACAAAAACGTTAAAGCTGCCGGTAGCCGAGACTAAACATGATGGCACTTTGTAACTAAGTAGGAACTGGCTTCACAATTGTTTATTGATTTCAGAATGTTAATATTAGTGTCTGTTCAATAAAACGTCGCAATATTGTTAAGGCACTGGTGTTGGCTAAAAGAAATAATGGAGGAGGGGTGGGAGCACAGAGCTCACTGCTATCAGCCATGGATGGCACTGGAGGGAGGAGGGAAGCAGGGCTGGCTGCAGCAGACAGGCTGGAGCCAGCAGGAGGAAGGTGAGGGTTAGGAGGAGGAAGTGTGTAATTATGTTCAAGGGTATTCTGCAAGGCGGCTCTACATTCCGAGGCAGATCTAGACAAGCCAGTCAGGCCTCTGAAATCAATATCATCGCTGCCACCCTCGCTCCAGTCCTCAGAACCAGCTCCTGCGGTTGGTGCGCAGCACCGGAGACCACAGGACTGCAGTTAGGCTTTTAGAAAAGCAAATCAAACAGCATTAGGCTTCGAACATGAAAATATGTTCATGCTGCTCAACTTTATGGGTGAGACATAGCGCGGTGTGGTGGGCGTTTCCAATAAATAATAGGTACTCACAAAGTTTGGTCTTTGGCGTGACCAAGGGCCGCACTGATGCCAGCTGGGGAGGGGTGTGTAACGTGGGTATAGGGGAAGAAAAGCATGTACTGGCTGAACTCAATTGCGCAATGTGAAACCAGCAAACCTAAGATGAATCCTGGCTTCTCCACTTGGCCAAATTGTGTGACCCTGGGCAATTATTATGTTTGAATTTACCTCATTTTCTTCATTGTCAGATATAAGAGGACCCTGAAATACATGCCTTCAGGATGTGTGTTGTACAAAACCATCTTCTGGGTTTGGATGTAATCACTAATGGCATTCTTGTCAGGATGGGGGTGGGGGCGGGGGGGTCAGTGGGGGAAAGCATGAATGTTTCAAAATTCTTTTTTTTTATCGAGTAGAGCTTTCAGAGAAAATATTGCATATTGACATATTACAAAACATCATTATTATCAAGCTTAAGTTAACATTATACAAGAAATTTCTAAATGGCAGCATATTTTTTGGTTGCCCCTATCCGTTTAGCATATGCTTCTTCGAATTTTCTTGTACGGATCATTTTATTAAACCATTTTTCAAACACCAGTAGTTCCTGTGTTCTCCAATTTTGTAAAATCAACGATCAAGCAACCAGCATTGAAGAAGCAAGAAAAAGCTTTTCAGCTTTTGACAATGTTTTTTGTTGTTGTAAGTTTTATATAGCGCTAGCTCGACCAGTAAGTATCAGAGCGCTTTACATACACACAGTAAACAGCAGAAGGACCTTACATTACATAGTAGGCCGGGAGTAAGGAAGCAAACCACAGACAAAAATACAGCAAGGGAATAAATATGCAGTGCAGTGGAGGGGGAGAGAGCAAAAAGAAAGGGCGAGCAAGACATAGTCAAGTCACCCACTATCCTTGAAAGTCCAGGGAGAGGGGAGACAACTTGGATAGAGAAGACTAGGTTAGTTGACGTTGGTCATGAAAGTATTTGTTTAGGAGATGGAGTTTCAGGCCCCATTTGAAACAGGAGAAGAAGGGGTTGCATCTGAGGACTCCAGGGAGAGCGTTCCATATCCTGTGAGCGTTGCCAGAGAACGATCGGTATTGGGTTGTTTTCTTTTTCACATTCGGAGGAATAAGAAGGAGTGAGTTGGAGCTTCTTAGTGTTCTGGATTGACCTGCTCTAATCAGTTTGTTTTTTAAGTAGTTGGGGGCAGGAGAGTGAAGGGTTTTGTGAGTGATGCAGGCCAATTTATAGATACATCTCCCTTCCATGGGAAGCTAATTGAGGCAGTTAAGACCTGGAGTTATGTGCTCAAATCTTTTAACTCCAGATACGAGTCGAGCGAGCGGACATGTTCAGCACTGCTCTTAGAGGGGCTAGGTGAGCTTTTGGAGTCGATTTTGGAGAGAACTAGGTCTTTAGGTCATCGAGAGGTAGAAAAGGTTTCAGTTTCTTGAGGTGTTTTAGAGAGAAAAGAGCCCTTTTTGCAGAGTTTTTGATGTGGGCCTCCATTGATTAGTTCTTGTCAAGGGTGATGCCTAGAGACTTCCCTGAGTCGGATAGGGTAAGGGGGCAGTTTAGGGCAACCAGATTCTTGAGCCACTCTTGGATTGGGCGATGGTTACTTTTTGGAGAGAATAGGATTAGTTCCCTTTTGTCTGGGTTGAGCTTTAAGTGGTTAACGTAGAACCAAGTTTGGATCTCGGTTAGAGTGGTATTGAGGAGTTGCATGTCGCTGGGAGACTTGATCCTGAATTAGATTTGGGTGTCGTCCGCGTAAAGGTGGTAATTCACTCCGGCTTTTTTCAATATGATTGTGAGGGGCTCTATGAAGAGATTGAAGAGGGACGGGGAGAAGATCGAGCCTTGCGGGACCCCAAGTGTAACTTTCGTTGGTTTTGAGAGACAGGAGTTAATTTTAATTTGTTGCGAGCGATGTTGAAGGAAGGAGGTGAACCATTTTAGTACTGTGCAATTGATGCCGGACCGTTTCAACAGGGTCTCCAAAAGGGCTGGATGGTTTACTGTGTCGAATGCCGAAGATAGGTCAATAAGGATGAGTAGGCAGGCATCTCCAACGTCGCTGGCGACGTTGAGCATAGCTGTTTCTGTGCTACAGCCTTTTCTGAAACCAGATTGTGAGGCATCAAGGAGGTTGAACTCATTAATGTGATTATTGAGTTGGAGGAGAACACATTTCTCTAATGTTTTTGCAAGGAATGGGACATTAGAGATAGGTCTGAGGTTGTTAAGATCATTAGGGTCAGCCCCAAATTTCTTTAGAATGGGTGTGATTTGTCCTAGTTGAAGGGAGTCTGGGACACAGCCTGAGGTGAGAGGCGTTGGAAACCTCCTGGCTAGTTACACCAAACAGGGCTGCTTCTGCTATTGGATCACGGTGCTTTTGAATCGCCTGACTGAATTACCTAAATAAATTCTCCCAAAATGTTGCAGCTTAGGACATGAGAAAAATATATGCCTCCACCCCCCTCCAATCTAGCACAACAACGAAAACACCTATTTTTGACCTCTGGGTACATTTTATTTAAAGCCATAGGAGTATAATAAGCCATCCAATGTGCAAGGAAACCCATTCTTTTATAATTGGCAGCTCTAAGAGTCTTATTTGCTATAAAAAAAATGTCTAACTTTATTTATTGATTTTCAAGTTGCACAGCATGCACATGTCTCAAGTATACAGTATAATGTATGTGCATCCAACAGAACAAACAAGAACCCCCTCCCCTAAAACCCCTTCCTGCATAGCATTGCATATGCATTTTGGTGTCTCAGACAATTAACCCTTGCACTTCAGTATGTCCACCCGTGCTTCTAATATAGACATCACAGCACTATATAGTCCAATGAGCATCTGTGACTTAGCAATGTCACTCAGTTTGTTCACTTTGCCAGCAAATATTCACGTAAAGGAGCCCATATATCTCTAGGTCTCGAGGACCTCTGCAATTTTTCAGCGTATAGTTCTAATTATTCATGGCAGTACACCAAGTCTGTGTGCTATTTGGCAGGCCGTGGGCTCTGACGGCCATCCCATGTGAATAACACCCGCCTTTTAGCTAACAATAACGCCACTCTCACAAAGCGACCCAACACACTTTTCAGACCCGGTACATATCCCAGCTAACATTCCAGGGGCGTACAATCCAGCAGTCGGCCAGTCATAGTATATAGGAGTTCAACCACCTCCACCCAGTATAGCTGCACCATCCTGCATTGCCAGGCAAGATGAAGGAAATCAGCCCCTTCCTGCCCACATCGTATGCAGCAATCTGTGTCCCTGAGTCCCATTCTGTGAAGTTTCTTAGGAGTGTGATATATCTGGTGGTGGAACTTTAGATGGATAATGCGTAAGTTACGATTAGACGACAGCCTCCCCGTCAACATACATATCTGCTCCCATACTTCCACTGTAATCTGGGAACCCAGGGCCCTATTCCAACGCTCTAAGCTTTTATCCTCTGGGCGTATGGTCTCTTCTTGCACGGCCCTGTACAATCTAGTGAGGAATTCTTTCTTTGATGCAGCTACTATGACCACCTGTAGGGCTTTCAACACTACCGGTTCCTCAGGAAAGCAAGTGTAATGATCCTAGACAGCCCTACGCAGTCTATAGCAAGTATACAGAAACAATGGGGTGAGATTTGATATATAGTTTAAATATGAGCTCGTTATGTACATACCCTCTTTGTATAGATCACCCATAGAAGTGATGCCTGCCTCCCTAAGTGAGTTAATCGGCCCACGCTCACCAGCCACCGAAATAGCTGCGTGCCCTTCAATGCACAATGCCGGAGCATATAGGGGCAGTCTATCCGTCCGCCTACCAATCTCCAGCCACGCTGAGACCGTGACGTCAATCGTGTTGATCTCGGACTTGGGCGTTTGTCTATTGATATGCGTAATGATGCTTTTCAAATGCTTTCCTACACCGCCACATTGGGATAAAGCTGTGCGGCCGGAACCAATAATATGCGTATTGAGCTTGCCCGCAGAGATAATACGCAAAAAAATCCGGGGCATTAAACCCACCCTTTTCAAAGGGCAACGTCAGCGTGGTACAGCTAATTCTCGGGGGTTTCGCTCCCCACACCAAACGGAGTAACTGAGTCTGCATCGTTTAAATTTTTTTTTATTCAAACGTACGGGGATATTGCAAAATAAGTACAAAAACTTGGGAAGAATAACTATTTTAATCCCCGCTATGCAATCCGCCAGTGAAAGGGGCAATCCAACTCAGCGATAAACACCCTGTACCTAATCTGTATAGGCCCTCCTGTAGTTTTCTCGGACGACCTTCACAGGATCACGGTGTTTCCAAATACGCAGGTACCTGACTGGTTCCTCCGCCCATACTAAGGGATATTCCACCTGAGGCGACACTGTGACAGGTGTAAGGGGGACAATAACAGACCTCTCCCAGTTGATGAGCAACCCCGATAAGAGACCAAACCTAATATATTCCCGGATAACCTGGGACAAGTACGTCTGCGGCTCTCGGACATACAGGACCATGTCGTCCGCGTATGCAGATATTCCCACTGGCCTATTGCTTAAGTTCAGGGCCGCCGCCCTGTGGGATTGACGAATTTTACACGCGACGGGCTCTAAAACAATGGCAAAAAGAAAAGTAGACAACGGGCATCCCTGTATAGTGCGACGCTGAATAGCTAACGGGTCCGAGGTGAGCCCACCCACTCTCACCCTCGCAGAAGCGTCAGCGTGGAGAACCTGTATCGAACGTAAGAACACAGGAGGAAAGCCCATCCTATAGAGGATAGATATCATATATTTCCACTCTATAGAATCAAACGCCTTGGCCACGTCTAAAAGAACGGCCACGGCAGGCAACTCCGGGTTGAGCACATGGAACATGGCGAATATTGTGCGCAGATTCCAGGAGGTAGACCGGTCTGGCTAAATCCAGATTGATCCAGCAAAACTAGGAGAGGCATCAGCGGGTGTAATTTAGTGGCCAGCACCTTGGCGAGTATTTTTGCATCAATATTGATCAAGGACAAGGGGCGATAGGACTCGCATCGTGTGGGAGACTTATACTTTTTCAACAATGTGAT
This sequence comes from Lissotriton vulgaris, assembly GCF_964263255.1. Taxonomy (NCBI): domain Eukaryota; kingdom Metazoa; phylum Chordata; class Amphibia; order Caudata; family Salamandridae; genus Lissotriton; species Lissotriton vulgaris. The sequence continues at coordinate 58,681,362 of NC_141697.1, read as the reverse complement.
GATTAGCGCTTGCCTCAGGGGTGGTGGGAGGTAGCCCAATTTGTGCGCCTCTGCATACATTGTCATAATATGTGGCATAAGAAGATCAACGTATTGTTTATAAAACTTCTGCAGTCAACCCGTCGGGCCCAGGGGCTTTTTTATTAGGCAATGACATAATGGCCACCTTAATATCTGACTCCTCTATGGGAAGACTGAGGTACTTCCTATGTACATCAGAAAGCCAGGCACAGGCCGTATCAGCCAGATAATCCTTTAAAGCAGATTCAGGCACATCCCCCTGGGAGGTATAGAGAGTCTCATAAAAAATGCGGAATTGGGCCAGTATGTCATTACTAGAATAGTGATCATCGCCATCATAATCTACTATGTGATCAATCAGAGGGGCATCGGTTCTGTCTCGAAGGCGACTGGCCAAGACCCTACCCGGCCTTCCACCCTCGCTACATACCGCTTTGAGAGGTATTTTATCTCCGTTGCCGCTAATGAGTTGTACTCCTCAAGGTATTCACGAATTGATGCTATTATTTCAGGTGAGGGTGAGGCTCCATATTGAGATTCTAACTCCCTTAGACGGCCTTCTACTCGCCGCAGTTGATCCCGCAGATTCCGTAAAATCCCCGAAGACGTACTTATGCACTCCCCCCTAAACGTGACCTTGAAGGCTTCCCAGAGGGTAGCAGGACTGTCAACTGTGGCCACATTGAAATCAAAATATTGTACAATAGCCTTCTGAAAAGTGTCAACATGAACTGGATCTAGTAAGGAGTCCGCCCGGAAGCGCCAAGTGAAGGAGGGACGTGGGTTAGGTGGAACAACTATTTGAATCACGACTGGGTTGGGATAAGATAGGGTCCTCTACAATGTGCAGACCTTCTCAACCCACCCGTTAGCTTCACCATCCAATAACCAATAATTCAGATGAGACCATGTGTTAAAAGTAGGGGTGATATGTGTGCCCTCTAAAACCCCTTCATGTCGCAAACGCCAGGCATCTACCAAACCCATTCATAAATTCACGGATACATTGCACCACTTTAACCATGCATGCACCAGTGGAAGTGGATTTATCTAGCTACAGATTGAGGTGTGTGTTAACGTCTCCTCCAAACAGTATTGCAGCCTCTGGCCAATTGTGCAGCACACATCAACCACTGGTCCATAGACAGTCACAATGGTTACCAACACTCTCCCCAATTTCCCATGTACCATCACCTAACGGCCTTCTTTATCAACACAGATGTCAATTGGTTGAAACATGATCCCTCTCTTGATTAAAATAAGAACCCCTCTTGCATAATTAGAATACGAGGAGGCAAGCCGATATGATGCCCACCTACGTGCCACCGAACCCTCCGTGTGTTTGTTTAAATGGGTCTCTTGCAGGAGAGCAATGTGGATACCATGTCTATCTAAGTGTGCCAATAATTGTCTTGTTTTCTTGGGTGTGTTTAGGCCACGAACATTCCAGGTAATACAATCATACAGCTCACCCTCCATCAGCAACATTTCGATACAAACTCAGGCTTGCAATGAACCACAGTGATAGGTATAAGTCCACATGAGTCCCAGACTGCACAAAGATGACATTATCAGATACCAACTCCTGCATACAGGAAGAACAACCACCCCTCCAGCCCTCCACCCACTTTGGCAACCCCAAACCGCCAAAGACAGAAATCACCCGTCATTATCCAGGGAACAACAAATGAACAGTTGCCGTATCCCACACCAACCAATAAGGCAATAGTCAATGTTGCATCACTTCACCTTTCCAGAAGCATAATATATATCCAGCATGTAGTCCGAGGCATATCAACTGGCCATGTTCACACTTAAGGGTGCCCCAGTATCGGTGATCATAACAGTGGAGAAGTCAGAACTGAAGCAACACAGTACCAAGAGTAAAGCGAAGTAGAACGCCATTACAAAACCAAGACACTGTTGTGAATCAGTCAGACGTGCTGGCAGGTGAATTGCGTTGGCGTTGTAGAGATCTGGCGTAGGCCATTGCCTGTTTGGGCGTTGTAAAGATTTTGCCCCCATCAAACTCCCAGGTGCGCAGCCTTGCCAGATAAAGCATGGCATAAGGGACCTGCTCGTTTTGTAACAGCTTCTTCACATTTTTAAACTCTTTCCGCGCCGCCTGGACCTGCGCAGTGAAATCCTGGTAAAATGAGAGGACATTATTCTGATATGTGATCATGCCATTTTGCCTGGTGATACGCAAGACAGTGTCCCGATCTCTGTATTTCAATAATCGGGCAATTATAGGTCTTGGCGGAGTACCCGGAGGGGGGCGAGCCGCCAAAGAACGATGGGCCCGCTCGACAGCAAACATAGGAGATAGCTCGTCCACATCACACACCTCGCGCAGCAACGTTTCCACATAATTTGCTAGTCGCCCCACATTTGTAGATTCTGGCAGGCCCAAAACGCAAATGTTATTACGTCTCGATCTCGCCTCAATGTCCTCGTTCTTTGCTTGGATAACCGCGAGGAGCTTCGTAATATCTGACGTTTTTGCCGCTACTTGTTGCAGGCCATTCTCTGTGTCCGTGATCCGCTGCTCAGCTTCCCCTATGCGCGCCGCCTGTTTATCCAGCTTCGCAGAGAATTGGTCCATACGGCCATTTAGGGCTTCGATCTTCCCGTCGATCGCCTGCAAACCAGCCTGGATAGCGGCCAGCGATTTCTCCAGAGCCGTGGGGCCCTGTGAGGCAGCTTCCAATTCAGGATCAGAGGCCGCGTTTTGGGCAGTCTTGCCACCCTTCCGGAGCTTAAGTGCGGCTGAGATTTATCTGGCTTTCCCATCTTGCAATTTCACACTATCTCCCTTCAAGTGTGTGTACCCCGATAATGCTTTCTACGCCGGCAACCAGATCGCACCAATTTACCCCGCAGGTCAAACCACCGCACGGTCGAGCAGGCCTCTAGGCCACTGTGTAGGCATTGATACCTTCTCCGCAAAGGGGGTTCCCGCCCCGTGGTAGCGAGGGAGGTCACACCGGCCCAAGGTTAGTGGATCCCACCCCGTGCAGTAGTTTCACAGACAGTCGCAAATTGTGAGGACCCCTGCCGCTGAACCCGCACGCAGCACTCCAGAGCCACCACCATGTGGGTCAGCACCAAGAACACCCACCAGGTCAGTAAAGTGTAGGGGCCGCAGTACTTTGGATTTTCCGCCTATGGTGCCAGAAGTTTACTCCCGCAAAGCAGTGCCAGTACTCTGGCTGTCCCTCTAATGCCTCTGGCGCTGACACTGTGCAGACACTCCTGGAGATGCAGGCCTCCCACTCAACCAGAGCAGATTGTTACTGCTGCAGTCTCCCGGCCACGCAATTTCTCACCAGGTGGAGGATTGCACCCACTATCATGAATCCCAGGGGGTAGGAGGCGAGGCACGATCAGTGCCGGCAGCACTGTCTTCCCGAGCGGGAGCGTCGCCTGGGGCCCAATCTGCGCAGCCCACTCGCGGGCCAGTACAGCCGTTGGCGCCGGCCGCTCTCGCAGCTCCGCGGCCTGGCGCACTCAGTCTCACTCCCGCAGATAAAGCCAGCGCCCCCGCCGTGGTCCACTTATCTGCCAATGTATGTCTCTCTCAGGCGCAGCCCTCCTCTGCGAAGCAGGGCGGCTATCGGAGCTCTTAGCAGAAAGCGCGGGCAGGCGAGGAGCACCGCAGTCACCTTTCCTCGCGCGCCTCCGCCATTTTGTGGCGCAGTCGGCCCAGCACCTCCACCGTCAGACGCCTCTCACGGTTCCCGCCGTACTCAGGCAGCACAGACAGACACCGCAACTGTTCGAGCGGTGTGCCAGCAAGACGTTCCCATCCAAGAATTAGGTCGGCTGGTTTAGAAGAGGCAGGATTATGCAGAATTGTTTACGGTGGCCAGCGGAGCAGCACTACAGCGCTGCCAATCGCCTAGCCACACCCCCCCTTATTTGCTATATTTGATATTTTCTGCCATTCTTGTTGGTAAAAGAGACACTGGGTTTCTGAAGCGACTTTTTTCAAAAACTGAGTAACCAGAGGAGATTCGTCTTGTGTCCGAATTAAACAATACCAATTGCCTATCCCAATCATATTGGCAGTAAACAAAGCAATTGCTATTTTCGATGGGAAGCTATTAGGAAAAAAATAATATTTCTTGAATACATAAACTATTTGAATATATAAAAAAAATGCAGGTTTATTCGGACCACAGCATCTGGCCTGAACTTCTTCCCAAGTAATCATTCTCCCCTGAATAATAAACTGATTAACAGCCCCAAGACCAGCTTTGTGCCAGTTTTTCAACTGGGCTGAGTGAAGATAGAGGTCCAGTTCTCTGCATTCACTTAGTTTTAAGGAGAAAAGCCTGGGGAGTGTACTCTGTTTAAAAACATTACGAAGTCTACTTGAAAAGTCCAAAAGCGTTTTGTACCTTGTGTTTTTCGGAAGTTTAGCTGTTTTAAGAAATGTAGGGATTTGAGTTCCGGCTTCTCGAATCATTTTAGATACAAAAATTGTCTATCCTTTTAGATTCGGATATTAAACTGGCTGTAAAATCCAAAAATGCAGAATCATAATGCAACTGAATATTCGGCAGTGCTAAACCACCCGATTGAGTATCTAACTGTAAAACCGAGAGTTTCACTCTAGCGCCCTTTTTATTCCAAACGAAAGATCTAAACATAGATTTATTTTAATAGGAATATTAGAAAAAAGAAATAACAATAGAGGTAATATAGACATCTTGATAAGCGCGACTCAGCCTATCAGAGTTAACGGAAGGCAGGTCCATTTTTCGAATAGTTTTTGAATTTTAAAACTAGTGGCCCCATAATTCAATTTTGCCAACTGGGCATATTGTGCTGTCACGAAAATCCCCAAATAGCTTATGGGATCAGTTTTTAATGCCTGCAGTTTCAAATTCTCAGGCAGAAACTCAGCCCCGTGTTTAAAATTATAATTTCAGTTTTGAAGGGGTTAATTTTATACCCCCCTATTGATTCATATTTTTTACATTCCTTCAAAATCATTTCTATTTTGAATTTTTCGGGAGATAAATACAAGATGGCATCGTCAGCGAAAAGTTTTAATTTTGCCATGGCGACGATTGGAGGTTTAATACCACAACTTCCACGTATTTTGTTCGCTAATGGTTCTATAAAAAAAGTAAACAAAAGGGGCGAGAGGGGGCAACCTTGTCTGGTCCCTCGATTAATATCAACAGAACATATTTGATCGCCATTAATTACTAACTGCGCCTGTGCCCCTTGATAGATGTTTTGGAGCATTGAAATTACTGGAGCCGGGAACCCAAACCTAAAAAGCCCAAACAATAAAGCGTCCCAAATAACTAAATCAAAAGCTTTTTCCGCATCAACCATCATGATGCAGGCTGGTGTCTTATTTACGTTCAAATAATCTAAAGCCTGTATCAAATAACCTGCATTGGAGGACATAGTGCGCCCAGCTACGAACCCTGTTTGATCAGTATAAATTACTTCATTTGCCAGAGGAGTAAAGCGCTGTGCCCAAATCTTCAACAGGATTTTGTAATCGGCATTCAAGAGGCTAATTGGTCTGAAGGAATTCACATTATTTGGAGGTTTCCCCTTTTTTATAAAACGGACTACAATCGCTGTCTTGAACTCGGACGGAACCGCCCCACCAGCTTTAATATAATTAAAAGGTTTTAGAAAAAAAATGTGGTCAACTCTTTTAGAAACATTTTATAGAATTCAATAGGAATTCCATCTTCCCCACAGGCTTTACCCCCTGCCATTGATTTCACTACAGCCATAATCTCTGATCCAGTAATTTCATTTAGTAACTGAGTAGTTGTATTCTGCGAAATTTTGGGTAATTGGACTTTGGTAAAATATTCATGGATCTCATCTATGGAGGTTAAATATTTTGTAGTGTATAATTGACAATAATACTCAACGAAGACCAGGGCGATATCTTCCCTCTCAGTTACCATAGGATTGGTTTTTGGACCTATTATTTCGGGAATGCCTGCTGATTCCTGTTAAGCCTTAGTAGACCAGGCCAGCATTTTCCCCACCATTTGACTTTCTTCGTAGACCTTATGTAAATACGTCGGGAGCTATTCATTTCTTCTAACACAAAGACGTCTCTCAATGCCTTTTTGGCCTCTTCCCACTGACCCCGAGTTAAGGAGTAAGAAAATCTGGAAGCGTTTTCAAGAGAGCCCTGGAGCTCTACAATTTTTCCTACTCGTTCCCTAGCTTTACCCGCTGATACAGCTATCATCTGACCTCAGGCCGAAGTTTTAAAGGCATCCCAAACGGAGAAAATATCCGCTGTTCCTTCAATTACATTAAAGTATTCTAATATCCATTGCCTTAACTGTTCAAGCCAGAGGGGATCCTGAAGGAGAAGACGGTCCATCTGCCACCTAAGTCGACTCCTCCTCTGGACCCCTATTTCAACATCAACCTGAACATAGGAGTGATCAGAAAAGGCGTTAGCACCTATTGCAGCAGTTCTGAGGACCAAGGAGCGTGAGACCAAAAATAAATCTATTTGTGAGGCTGTCTAATATTGGCGAGAGCGGCAACTGTATTCCCGACCGTTCAGATTTAACACTCGCCATGGATCAATGACCTGAAGATGCTCTATTACAGCATCTAATATTTCTTTTGTCTAGGCTTCAATTGTTTCTTGTTCCTATTTGATGTATCGATTTTTAAATCTTGTATAAAATTAAAATCACCCCCTATCACAATTTGACCAGGGACTCCTTTCAGTAGTTTATAGATAGACTGTAGTGAAGATACCGCATCTATTATGGGCCCACAGTAGTTGATGAAATTGAATACCCGCTTGTTAATCTTAGCCTGGACCCAAATCCACCTCCATTGAGGGTCCCGTTGCACTTGTAAGAATTCCCAGTATAGTTCACGTGAAAAATAAATTGCAACCCCTTTTACTGCTACCCCTGCAGAGGCGAAAAAAGTCTTGGAAAACATGCCCAGTATAAATAATTTAGATGAGTTCGTTTTTAAATGGGTTTCTTGGATGAAAAGAATTTGCGGTTTTAACGTAACAAGCCATCTAATTAAGCACCATATTTCTGTCAGTTCAACATCCCGTTAACATTTAATGAAATTATCCAACATGTTCTATTTACGCTCATTGTACCAATATAAAAGCATCATTTTAATCAAGAATTTCTCCTCAAAGCTTTATTCCTCTGTTCGCTACTACTCATTTTTATTTGCACCCTAGCCCCGCTTCCCCCTCTCCTAAAATGCCCACCAAAGCGCCATACCCACCACCCAAAAATGTGGCCTTCCCCGCTAGCCCCATTTAACTACCCCATTCTAGACTACTGGTGCCCTGGTATTGCACCATAAGTGACCTACCACTCTCAAAACAAAACTATTTGGAAGATTAAACATAAGAAGGACCGCCTTCCAGTATATACACACAAAAAAAAATTTGATTGAATTATTTCGCTGCTAAAATTACTTTAAGTATCTCCTGGGCCTCTTCAATTCTCGAAAACAAATGAAACTTCCCCCGTGCAAGCACTTTAAGTTTCGACTGTTGGGCAAAAGAGGCTTGCGCCCCTTGGGCTTTAAAAAGATACAGGAATTTTACAAACTCATTTCGCCTTCTTACAGCCGTTACGGACATATCTGAAAAAATTCTGCATTTAACTCCATCATTAATGTCGAATTGTCTCATCTGGATTGCCTTTGTCAATATTTTTTCCTTTATACGATAGTCCGCAAAGTTGACTAGAATAGTGCGGGGGAACTTCAAATTAGGTGGAAGATGAGCTGGAACCTGATGAGCCCTAGTCAATGTTAAATCACCAGGAAATTCAGTAATCACCAATTTTTAAAGAAAAGACTCCACCCACTGCAGTGTGTTTGTCCCTTCGGACTTTTCCGGAACCACCACTATCCGCAAATGTGTACTTCGTGAGAAATTTTTGAGTTCTTCAATTTTGTCTTCCATGATCGTTTTGTCCTGGGACATTGTATTTACTTGTTGGAGAATAACATTCAATTGATCCTCCACTTGAGAGATCCTTGATTCGGCCTCTTGAATACGAATAGGCAAACTTGTTAATGCCTCTTCTATTTTTCCCAATCAAAGATGTAGCGCCGCTATTTCAATTTGTTGTGATTTCTTCATATCCCGAATCTCTTTGAGTTTTAAATTCAGCATTGTTTTAACATCAATCTGGTGTGTGGTGGCTGTCTCGTTTTGAATTGCATGATCAAATTCAGCATCGCCTGACAAGGACTTATGATTATTTGTAGATGTCGAAGACTCAAATATCTTGGTGCAAGCCTGTTCTTGAGATTGAGCCCTTAACAGTGCAGATGGTGCCTGCTGCGCTTGCTTAATAGTATCAGACTGATGTGATAATTCCTTCTCACTGGTAGGAGAAAGAGGAAGCGGGATTGCCACCGCCTTGGCCATAGCAGCTGTTTGAAGAAGAGCAGGAAAAGATTGTTCTGACGACAGCTCTTCTGAGATTGTTCTGAGAACAGCTCTTCTGTTTGCACCGCCGGACTTGGCATCAACTCTTCTACCAAGACCGCCAGGGTGGAAGTTTCCAAGAGCAGGGGAAGTGCCGTCGCTGGAGGTAATGCCATTTCAGAAGATAAAAATTGTGTGATGGAAGGCTCAGACATATCTCCTGTTGGCATATGTGTAGAATGCTCTGCCGAATCTTTTTGCTTTTCAAGCACTGGCGTGGTTAAAGGAAATAAATTCTTCTTGACAAAAAGAGGAAAATCTCTAGAACTCTTCAGCTCTTGCTTTTTCAGAGCTACCAAATTTCCTGGTGATGGTGTCATTATTTTGTCCTTCCCATTGAGTTCCACAGCCTCCACGACCTCCCTCAGGTTGATCTCGTTCAATATTGATTCATCAATCTCCGAACTTAGAGTACTAGAGGTCTCATCATGATTCGATTTGCTGGCAGCTCTTGCTGAGGCCTGATTCAATTTAGCTTTAGATGCCCGTTTTTGTTTTTTTCTGTACTTGCAGCGTCTGTTTTCGCAGCAGCGGCCGATGCTGTAAGCTTTAACTGTCTCCTCATGTTTATGGATTTCCCTCTATTTTTTACAGAGCTGGAGCTGATATTTGGCTAATACCTATATAGAGAAGCCCAGATAGCCTGTATAATTCCCTGCGTTTTGCAGAACAAAAAGGGCGAAAAATAACTGACTCTCCAGAACCCCAAGTCTGACAAAACAAAACCTTAAAATGTTTGTGAATACTCCTTTTTAGCCACTCATTATTCTGGCTTAGCCGCTGCCCAGCACAGCCACCCCTCCTCTCACCTCATTTGCAGAAGACAGAAAGCGGTCCCACCTCCTTTGCTCCGGTTTGGAAGCTGCTGCTGTTTCAATCAGGTGGGTTCGGTTCAAGTCCGCCCTTTACACAGACCGGCAATGGCAGCTAAGCGAGATCCAACCAGCCGGTAGAAATAAGTTTGACCTCAATCCTGCAGTCCCGCAATTCTGCTGCCAGCCGGCCTGAATTCCCCCGGTCGCCTTTCCATCAAGTGTCTCTGTGATCGTGACCGAGGACAGGAGCCTGCCTTACAAAAAAAACGCATAGTGTTCGTCCGCGGTTCGCCTCTGATCAGCTGCGCGCTTGGCGTTCACATCTCCAACTCTGACTCAGATTCCATCTCAGGGGGAGGGGCGGTACCTGCAGTTAAGCGTCAGCGCGGCTCGTCATAGCAGCTCCCTCACCATTTTCTGTAGCTGTTTCATCAATGTTTCGAAATTCATGTTTGAAAGCCATCACTTAAAAAATACTTCTGAGTGCACTGATTAGGTTACTTACCCTGTAAGCATCTGTTCTTGGCATGTAGGGTTGTAGATTCACATGCTTTGTATACTCCTGCCATCTAGTGTTGGGTCCAGATGTATGCAAGTTGTTTTTCTTCAAAGTCTTTACCAGTCACGAGGTACGGGGACTCCTCCTTTCGGTGAAAGCGTGCATGGGCATCAACTCCACACTGTCATCAGGAGGTAAATGTTTCGCTGGATATAAATCAGGATTATTATCCATGAGTGGTTTGATATTATAGTCATCCATGGGTCTAGTGGACTATTATCATCATCCCCTATATCAGGCTGTGTATGTGGAGAACCCTGAGGTGTAATGTGTAAAGGATCTGAGACTGGCAATGGTGGTAGTGGTGAAGATGGCGGGGGGATTGAGGATTAGGATAGATAGTTTAGAGGAATTTTATAGCCAGTGTCCTCCACGTCAGCTTTCCTTTTAGAAGGTGTAGTTCCTTTAGCTAATATATGTCCAGTATCTGGAGTAATATACATTTTCTTTTGCCAAGGGTCCAGTGTTTCCTTCATAATGTCCAGGATAGGTTCCAGAGGCTACTGAAGGGTATCTTTTGATTTCCGACCCAAACTGGCCTTGTGTTTTTATTTCTTTTGGAGCCGAAGGTTTCGGTTCTGAAGATGGCTTTTCTCGACTCGGTCCCGAGCGGGAAGGCTTGACCAACTGTTTCGGCGCTGGGCCGGAGGGCGGGGCGTTGGAAACATCATCTTGTGCCGACCATGGCCTGAAAGCACTGGTGGTTCCAAAGACTTTTGTTTAATCAAAGAGAGTTTGAGTGGCAAAGGGACTTTTTTACTCACGGCACCCTGTCCTGGTGTAACGTCCTCGGACTCCAACTCAATTTCCAGCTCGGCATCCTATTCTGGGACAGAGAAGACTTTCTCCTCTTCTGCCGTCGACACTTCCATCTCTTCGTGTTTGGTATCTTTCTCGAAGATATCCGGAGTGTGTTCAATGTTTTGTCATTGCATGTCTCTTCGCCGATCCTGACGATGCCGCAAAGTCTTTTTCGATCCGAATGATCGACAAGCGGTGCAATCCTCTTCTTTGTGCTCTGGTGAGAGGCACAAGTTGCAGGCTTTAGGCAGATCGGGTGTGGGTACTTGGAGTGGCACAGACGACAGAATTGAAATGGAGTCTGTTCCATCGGCAGAAGACTGGCTAGTACGGAACGGAGTAAAAGTCGACCAACGCGGCTAGGCCCGAATGCCGCCCACAATGTCTTCTTGACCAAAGATGGAGAGGTTTCTGATCTATTCAATACACAGAGAATAGTGAAACATGTACAAGAACAGGGTACAGTGGATTGTGCACCGAGGGGAACCTGAAGGACAGTTGCGAACCGGAGTGCCGCAAAGCACGTCCAAACCCGATGGCAGAAAGAAAACTATCTAACAATGGAGTCAATGCCCATGCGCACTATCACCGAAAGGAGGAGTCACCTTACTTCGTGACTGGAAAATACTTCTTTGAAGAAAAACAACTTGCATGCATCCGGACCCAACACTAGATGGCAGGATTATGCAAAGCATGTATCTACAGCACACATGCCTCAAACTTTGATTTACAAAAGTAAAATGGCTCTACAAGTCAATGAAATACACTTTTTTAATTTTGAAAAGACTATCTATTTTTATGTTTGCTGTCTTTGAAAATGAAGATTAAGTCCTATACATTTTGAACGAAGTGCTTCCTGCATATTTAAAAAAAAATATGTAATGTTCGTGCTGAATCGAGTAAACAGCATCCCAGTGCTGCTGCTGCTCAGGGGTCAGGAAGGCTGCATGCAGCCCCCAGGCCGTACTTTGGGTACAAGTGGTTTAAGGGGGTGAAGATAGGTTCATAGAGTGTGTTTGCTGCATTGAAGGAATGATGTCTACCCAGCAAATGGACATTTACTGTCTATAAAAAGACATGTTAAAGTAGTTTGAAGTGCAGCACTTATCTAACCACACAAAGGCAATCTTAAGTTAACTTCCATAGGTACCTTTTACGCACAGACACCATTTCCTGCACATCATTGACACAGATGTTTCTGAACGTTTGGTTACAATGATTATCAAAAGTCCCCCTTCCCTACAGATCTCCAGAGTTGATCATTTTTATAGAATCACTTCCTCATTGAATCATTCCTCATTGTTACACTAATAACTGCAAGCATGTGAACCTATGATTAATCTATGATGAATCAATGATCAACTGCTGGAGTAGAGAAAACAAATTCTAACTTGTAACTTCTCCCAGATACACATCTTTCGTAGATTCAAGTGCTACAATTATTTCCCACCAACATGGTGTTGTTCAATGGTTTACAGTTATCTGAAAAATAAACATTCTTAAAGTTGTTAGAAAGCGTGGTTAAAATAAGCTCAGTTAATTGGGCCCATCTCACAAAAAAAATCACCTGGCAGAAAAATAACATGTCTGCTGACAATGCAGTTTACAGTACAAAGACATCCACTGGAGTTTCATGGAGACGCAGAAAGCTATCCAATAGGAAACTGGTCATGCTGGCAGAGTACAGCAAGTGTCAACAATGTCTATTTATCAGAAAATCATCTGTTGCAACAACAGTCCACTGGCTACAACATACAATGTCAGACACACTTTCACTTTACATTGTGTCATTTCTATTCAGAGCAGCAGTACTTTCTGTATTTTGCAAATCGCAGAAATTGCCGTTAGCATAAACTGAAGCCATTTTATTTGTGGCATCCATTTTGTTAAGCCATGTGATTCTGTCGTCTTCACTGTTGCCTGCCCTTCTATTCTGCTTGAGTCATCAGCTTTAGTTAGCTACTTCTATTCTAAGCCAGAGCAATGTATGAGCTCAGAAAGGCCTGTAGTTGCTAGAATACACCTCTCTTAGAATGTAACCGTCAGGCTGTTCCAACTGATGTAAGCAGTTCTATCTCCTCTCCCACTCTGCTGACAAAGTAGTTTCTATCTGTCCATGTTAGTTGATGGCTATTCCTATGTATGCTTCTGCCTTCTATTTGAGTCTCCATGCTTACTGTGCAACAAACTTGGTATAAAAGACCCTTGGTTTCTGTATTCCTTATACTACCTCATACAGTGCCCAAGGGTGTTGTATTGATGTAGTCCCACTCATGAGTGATTAATAAACTTGTTTTTTGATATTCCAGCTTCTGTGCCAATCTCTATTTTGTTAGTTCAAGGACCCATGGACAGAGAAAGGTGAACCCCTGCACCGGTGGGCCCCTAAAAAGGCTCATTTCCACAGTATAGTAACATCAGGGGCATTACAAAAGTACAGCATAACCTACAAAAAAGCCTGTGTAGACCGAGAAGTCCCTGGAGAAGAACAAAAAACACTTAAGTACTTTGAGCTACTGAAATAACATGTAAGCACCACCATCATAGTCTAGCTAGTCAGAAGGCAATAGCGTACAACAAATAAACCAGGCTAAGAAAGTAGACATACTGCACCACACTTACCTGGCTGCAGCAGCCAACCGACCACTTGAGAGATCTGTGGTGTTCCCTAGACTCTATTCTCTGACAAGTTATCTTGGCCCATTACATGGAGCCCTCTGGCTGTCCTGCTGGATGACAAAACCCTCAATATCCATTAATACTTCAAAAAGTCTCTGGGCTTGTGCATCAACTCCAACCTCAGATTCAAGAGCCACATCTCTCACATATAAAGACAAAGACTGCCTAATTCAACTCTCCAGAATCCAAATTCAAGGCAGAAACACGGATATTGGTTGTGTCCCATTTGATGACTCGCATTGCACACAAGCTGCAATACCAACAAAACCTCAGGCTGAACACAAATAACCAGCACCTACAGCACCTTAAGGATGAAAATGGATAGAAACTTGCAAAAAGAAAAGGCCCAGACTCCAAGCTTTCTGCTGCACATCCACACTTTGCAAAACCACCACTCAAAAGAACAAGCACTGGCGTTGCCAATAAGTCTCGCAGTAGGAAAGTTGGAGCTATTGGTTTTGTAAATGACATTTTATATTTATATATCGTTATTGGCATTGTCAATAACAATATATAAATATAAAATGTCATTTACAAAACCAATAGCTCCAACTTTCCAAATGCGAAACCTATTGGCAACGCCAGTGCTTGTTTTTAAATTTCACGTTGGTTGTGGTAACGGGGTTGCCCAGTTGAAGGCGGTAGCCAAAACGCGTAGGCGTCCTGTGTGGGGTGTCGCGGCACATGGATTAATGTTTTCCCTATGTTTTCAGCTTGATCGGACAGGGCCCAAGCCCGGTAGAAGCACGCGGCACTTAGAAGCAAACAATGCTCAGTTCCTCCCTACTAGAACAAGTAGATAATAATGACAGCATAGGATGTGCCCCGCAGAAACGAAAATAAATGAATGTAAGGCAACATAGCGTATTGTAATGTGGGAGAATGCACTTTAAAATGCTTCGACATAATAGTAACCCTTTAAAGCGACAACAATGGCCATCCGCCCTAATAAATAGCAACAAGTCATAACTTGCAGCCAAAGTGATATCAATAAGTAACAACAATACCAGCCCGGCCGCCGCTGGCGTTTGATTCTGCTCGCCTTTCCTGATGCATCGCCACTGCTGGCAGGACACTGCCCGCCCCCGGCCCACGGCAGTCGCATTTATCGCGGCCGTAATTACAGGTAATCTTGAGATCTGTTGCGATCAGAAACCAAAAAAGGCAATACTACACCTCGTTGTGCTCTTATCTTTTACCCGCGACAACTGAGCGCTTTAAAAACAAATTAAAAAAATTCAAATGCTAAAATCTGCCCTTGTTTGTGGTTTCATGTTTGTCCACGGACGAAAAATCCAACGGCAAATTTAACTGCTAATTGTTTCTAAAATATTTGTCACTTCGTCTCCTTAATGTTCACATTGAATTGCTTTTTAAAGGCTTTATAAACTAAAAGATAAAAAAAGCTCTCCCTTGAGCCATAGCTTTAAGAGCTCGGGCGTGCTATTCATTCCTTTTTAGTAGACTTGTGTTACATTTTTTGAACGGGTGTCTCATTCAAACTGGCCCTCATTAAATGAAACATAAACTCAAAAGTCAGCACGTCCAAGAAATTGGACTTCAGAATTGACACGAAGAGAACTGAGATACTGCGATTATGTAATTCAATATGGCGTGCAACTGTGACGAATTGTAAAACTGTAGGATGCGGTCTAGATGAAATAAACAGGAAATGAGAGAGGATCATGTCATGTCTATCCTTTGTTTTTAAATTTCACGTTGGTTGTGGTAACGGGGTTGCCCAGTTGAAGGCGGTAGCCAAAACGCGTAGGCGTCCTGTGTGGGGTGTTGCGGCACATGGATTAAGCACAGAAATACAAAATGCTCGATTGAAGAATAGGCTTACTAGATTTTCCATTCAAATGAAAGTATGCTGGCAAATGGCCGGAGGGAAGCCGGATGGGGGCGGGAGAGCCTGGTGGGGGGGCGAGAATGCGAGCGAGGGGAGGAGAAGTGTGGCAGGCGGATTAGGGAGATGCGCGGCTGTGTGCGGGGAGAGAGAGGGGAGGTGCTGGAGCTGGGGAACAGATGGCCGTGAAAGTTTATGGCCCAAAAGCGCGTGCCTGTGGCCACGTGAACTTGAAGAAAACCGCACCAAAAAACCCTTGGTTTGACAAGTATTTTGAGCACTTGAATTCTCTCCATTTTCAATTCCTTCGGAATGGAAAAGGCGAGACCTAAAAACAGCTTAGTACCAGCTCTCTCCTATTTAATATGAAACCATTTCTTCCAGAAAGCGACTTTAGAACTGCTGAACAAGCCTTTTACTCATGCATCTGAATGGTGATAACACCTTGCAGACCCCGCACTGGCACTCCCCTTAGGGACATCCTATGTGTCATAGCACATCTCATTTAATGTCCGAATGATTATGATTACACCACCCACCTGCGAATGGAGCTCCATTGGTTTGCCTTTCTGATCCACGCCATCCTGACATACCCACCCTGTGGTCATTCAAAAGGGTGCACCTAGGAAAAGAAAGCAAATACCACCTGGGTCCCTAGTGGTGCAACCCAATATAAATCTTAACCACAGTGGTGTCAGGCAGGCAGGCGTACTGCTCCATCTGTCCCCGCCTGTCCTTTGGTTGTACATCCCCATGGACTGGTTGTACCCTTGCTCCCTGTAGGAATGTTCTCACTGTATATAAATGCAATTAATGTTTGAATACTGATTTATGTTATTGCTTCTTTTTGGTGTGTCTTTTACAACCATCTTTATTCAATTGTGTTTCTTTCACCTTGTAAATAATGTAGATTGGTATGTGTGTATAAATGTAAATATTGTACTTATGTATTCACTGTCGTGACAGTCTTTGGTTTGCCCATGTGCTTTTGAATAATTTAAAAAAACAGATAAAAATTAAATAAATTTGTTTTGGTATACAATACCTTGGTTACGTAGTACATTTCGACTGCGTGACTGATATTAATGATACAAACTTGTCCTATCCAGCCATTCTGTTCTGTTTATATCCTGAAAACCAGCGGCATCATTAACAAATCCATCACGGCCAACACCCTACGACAAACTCACCATCTCTGGTGGTTCTCTTCACAGACACAGCCAGGACACCATCAGACTGTAGACTAAAAAATGTAAAACAGAAAAAACGGCAGCAGGCCTTATCCATCTATGCTGCTAGGACAACATCTCTGTATCCTTTAGGACCGCCTCAACGCTACTCCAGTTTACGAGAGAGTTGAAGACTCGCCTCTTTAAAAAACACCACCAGGGGCGGGCAGTGCAGGTGAGGGCGGGTGGGGAGATGACAGACAAAGAGGTAAACATAAAGTTAAAAAATGAAAAACACTTATCTTAAGCTTTCCGCATTGCCGACTTGGCTATGCGCCGAGTGCAAGGTAAGTGGTTTTCGTTTTTATAAAATTGAAGTTTACCACGTCGTCTGTCTACTCCATCCCCCAAACCTGCCCACCACTCTTACCTGCACGGGCCGCACCTGAACACCACATCACAATCTATAACTCTGCTACCTCTCCTATCGCTCAACATAAAAAGAACTGACACTATGAGGCAACTGCCAGTACAATTCTTCATGGGTAGTAGAAGTTCTTGGACTATTAAGAGAAACATCCCTATTTTTTCACCTTTCAATGAAAGACTATCACACTGCTTTTTTCCTTTCCCTTTCATACACTACCACACCTTTCTTGCACGTCAAATGCTGTAATACAGGCTTGAAATTGCTCCTTAAAGAATTTCTAGGAAAAATCTAGCCCCCTGATAGGCTATTACAGGGTGTTGCGCAAAATAAGAACAGATGGACACTGACACCCTGTGTGACATTTAAATAGACAATACATATGTGAAAAGGACTCCGGGGTCAAAACACAGAGGGAATTCATGACTATCAATGAAGATCCTGCAACACAGAAGCCAAGCATAGCATAGGGCACTTATGCATAGGTAGAGTCTGGGGTCACATCCACAACTGAAATAAAACCGATTGGACAAGTGGAGTATAAACCATAGTCAAAGTACCTGTCTTTATCTACATGGAAGATGGCTGCTGTGTGTTAGAGAAGGAAGTAAGTTGAACAGGGAGCAATAACATGTGACAAGGAAAAAAGGAGGGAGTGCTGTGAGTGAAGTAGGAAGGATGAGGAAGCAAGAAGCATGCTATAGCAAGGAAGGGAAGCAAGATCATGAGCGTGGAAAAGTTATGCTATGGGATGGAGAGGAGGCGGGATGAAAAGGATGTAGGACGAATATTGTGGGTTAGGGAGATAGATAAGGTGATCAGGGTTTGAAAGGGATGTTGTAAGTCCAGAGGTTGCAAAAGTGATGGGAGTGAAAGGAATGTAGATTGTTAGAGATTAAGGTAGGAAGAAGTAAATGCAGAAGGGATGTTGTGGGAAGAAGGTGGAGGTGGGATGATGTGTTGGGTTATAGACAGCATGAGCGATCAGGAAACAGGAAATTATGTAGTGAAGATAAGTAGGTAGGATGGGGGAAGAAGAGGGATGCTGTGGTAAAGAGGTAGGGTGATGAGAGAAATTATGGATGAGGTAGGCAGATGATGCGTATGCACTAAGGAGGTTGTGGGTTAGGGAGGTTTAAAATGACAAGTGAGCAAGTGTGATAGTGTGGGGAGGAGAGGGAGTTAGGATGACAAGTGAGCAAGAATGATTTAGACATTAAGTACATAGGAATTTTTTGTTGGTCTGATTTGTCACTCCTAAGCAAAAGTCAAGCCTGAATTGTATGTCACTCTTATGGGAGGTTACTTAAAACTCCACTGACAAGATCATTCCTTGTCGCTGTTATAGCTTTTTTGGCATTTAGTGAGTCCCAAATTAGTCATTTCCATTGGCTCCCAGGGATACCCTTCCATTCCCATCAACAGTATTATTCCGTAAAGCAGAAGGTTTCACAGAAGTGGGTAAATGAAAATGGGTATAAGCTTCAGTAAATCTTACGTTCCATGCAGGTATCTGAACCTTGATGTCAGCAGTTCTACAATGTGCTAGATGAGTTCTTGTTGCATCAATGTTTAGCTGGTACTTTTGCGTGTTGTCTTAACAAAATCACTTTAAAAAATAAAAATAAATCCTTCACACAGCCAAACCCCAACAAACACACTCATTTCTTGGCACTCCCAGGTCCGGACGTAAGGGTGACCAGATATAGGTGATGCCACGAGTAAATAATGTTGGCGGTAATCACTAACAAAATACCGATAACATAACATTTTAAATGTTCTCAAGGATCCTGTACTTGCACAAAGACATTCTACTTTCTATGCATATCCAAGAAAATTCGCTGATAAACAAATCAGATATTGATTTCGTAGCTCTCACAGCGATGCGTTCTGCTACATACGGGGTTAAAAAAAGGAACTGTTCAACATGAAAAACATGAACATCCTCCCATCATCTGCAGCAGAGAAAGGTTTGCATGTACCAAGTGACTCACACTGAAGTCATTTGATTCTCCCACCAACAGTCTGTCTCATCTGGTATGCAATGAAGTTAATAATTCTGTACTTGAGACATCAAGCTGTTGTCATGGAGACTATCGTATGGCAACAGAGTGGGGAAGGGGGGATCTGCCAGAAATGCAAATGAAGGGAGCAATTTAAAATCTGAATCACACATCACTGCCGATGACAGAGCTCCCCCACTCTAGCCACACGCACACACGCATGCCATTGCTCCTTCATCATTCTGTTCATGATCATGCTCAGCTGCAGTCAAAATGTAATGGCAGCATCATGCAGGTCTATGATGGAATTGTGTTGCACTAACTTGTTTCAAGCAATTTGGTCTATAACACAAACGGAGCTTAGAGGGAAAAACGGACAGGGTTGCCTGCCCTCCACTCAAAAACCTTGTCAACAACAGAAACCCTGCCTTACGGACGTGAGTTATGCCAGCAATTTTTATATATAACGGATCAGTCAAAAAGTCCTGATCGCCGTTATGATCCCCTATATCTTTTTGTTTTGTTCAGGGATATTATACTGCACTACGTCCACATTTTTGGATAGTAAAAAGAAACACCTAATGGCCAACAGTTCTTTGACAGTCACATAGAACAAACCCAGACATCTGTCTGGAACCTAAATAAATGCCAAGTGTGCACCACATAGGAATCAAAAAATGTGTGATGAGCCGAATGACACCTCACGGGAACACCACTAAAGGGGCAACTGGTGTGTAAATTCCAGACTGGGCCCCTTTCTCATCATTGGTCGTCATTCGGTTCAAAAGAAAAAAAGTGTCCAAAACAACAAACAAAGAAGTGCAAGAAAACGTGGTAGCAGAGGAACTCTGCTTCTTACAAACAAAAGTGCTTAAAATCAACAGGTACACCTCTCCGCAAATTTATGAACTGTTGGCCATTAGGTGTTTCTTTTTACTATCCAAAAATTTCGACGTAGTGCAGTATAATATCCCTGAACAAAACAAAAGATTTAGGGGATCATAACGGTGATCAGGACTTTTTGACTGATCCGTTATATATAAAAATTGCTGACATAACTCACGTCTGTAAGGCAGGGTTTCTGTTGTTGTCAAGCAATTTGGTCCCAATTATGAATTGCATGGTACTGGGGTGGATTTACAATTACTGTGTGGTATATCTGCTCAGTACTGTGCATTTACAAGTTAAACTCTATAAAATGAGGGGGATATGTAAATGTAGAGTATTTATATAGCGCACTTCTACCCGGAGGCCTCGTAGCGATGTATTCATACCGCTGTGGAACCCATCCTGGCTTTCCTGTGAAATGTCCACTCCTGGGCACCCCCAAGGTGAAGCCAGGCATCCACAGCGCTGCTGGGGCCGTTGTGGAGATTAAGCAAGCTATTGCCCAGAGTCACAGAGTGGGACCCATGATTAGACTAGGCACCGAGGCGAGAATTATCAGGTCTGGGGAAATTGAGTCCAAGAGCCGCCGATGCGGGAATTGAACCCTGGTCCCGGGCCAGACCTCTGCATCAGGGTCTGCCGCTCTAACCATTGCGCCACGCTTCTCCAGGAGGGTGATGGGAATCATTGTATGCTACAGCAAACGTTCATACAATTGAGAAATAGATTTTTCCACACCTTGAAAAAAAGTTTGGAGAAAAAGACCAACAACTTGTAATCAGTCGGAGTGAAATGAAAGCATGAAAGCATGCGTTCATTTTGTTCCGCCTGACTCATAATAATGTTACAAAATAAGGGTTAACCCAATAGCACTGGGATCTGGGTAATCAATGTTGTATATAAAGTGGTCCCAGTTGGAACAACATACTAGACACACATAACAATTGTAAACAGTAAAAGTATTTAAAAAATCAATTTTGTAAACAGATTAGTATGAGTGATGTTCTTTAATATACATCCTCAATGCAAATTAATTGTCTGAACAATCAACAAATGGTAGACATATATATAGTCTCAGTGTCAATAGGAGAAAAGGGGACAGGTGAGGGAGGGGACCGTGATTAGGATAGTGTGGAAGTAGAAGACAAATTATAGAAACAATGACAAGTGGTCTTATGTACATTCAAAGTTCAGTACCACATTGACATATATACATCGTCATAAATAAATTGTGCATTGGATAATCCTATCCCACATGTATAGTAACACAGCCACTAAATGTTCTGTTGTTTGGAGGGTAGGACGAGGAAGGTATTTCGACGTTTCGACCCCAAAAGGTGTAGGTTAGTTCCTGCCCTACTGCGGGGTCTTCTTCAGGACAAGTGGGGGAGGTGGGAAGGTGATGAAGGGCACCTGAGAATTACAATTAAAATTCAAATTGTTTGGGTTCTAGATATCACGAAGAGGCCCATCTAGGGTGAATGTGGTGCTTCTATTCGGCGTTAATAAATAGGAGCAACCACCTGGTAAAGCAACACTCTAAACCCAGCTGACAGGTAAAAAAACAGAAAGTGGTTGGGATGGTTGGTGATACACATGTGGAGGAAGGTAGAAGGACCAGCCAAGGTGAGGTGCCAAACAAAATGATTAAAGAGATAACAACTACTGAGGCAGGTTTTCTAGTCCTGCTTTGGGCAAAGACCAGCTGATTCGGAAATTAGGCAATGCAGGATGCCATGATAACACAAGTAAACACAGAATTAGGTCATGTTTCCGTGTAACTTTAATCTCACCCAATAGCACTTTATCATGATCGGTAAATACACAGAAATACGCCTGTCCCAGTAAATGATTCATCTGTAATGCAAGTGTGCACAAACAGTTTTCAAGCTCCTACCGTATTGTCCCTGAGTCGCTCTCCACGGACAAGAAAATCTGCACAGCCATTATCCTCCTGCCTAGGGGCTTTGAAGACAGTAACGCAGCTTAGTCCACCACCTCCTAGTGGTACCCATCCACCACTTGAGTCATCCCTGGTCATCACCACAGCGCGCACACGTGCATAACTATTACTGCAAGAGAATAAGAGAGGAAAAGCAGAGGGTTAGCACTCCCATCAAACATAAAACTCAAATAACTCCATGTGAAAAGAGAAATGAAATTCACCAGGATTCATATTTTGTGTGTGTGTGTGTGTGTGTATAACATTTTCTTCAAGTGTTAGGTCTTTTATTGCACAAAATACAGTAGCTGAAAACACCATTTTCTCAGAGAAGCATGAAATATGGGAAATATCTGTGAAAATAAATGTGGCCAATAACATTATTTGGAGCTACTGTACTCAAAAACACATTCAATACTACAGTTCAAAGGTCAGATTACATGTTTTCACCTCAGTATTGAGAAACAGACGTGATTTTTTTATATTATTTTGTAGGGTGAGGGAAGGGTCATGAGTCACAAAAGGTGAAGCATTGCTGTCTCAGTAACGGACTTAAGAAAACAAAACGTGTTATCCAACAAATGTCATTCTAGAATCAGTTTACAGATGAAGCCAACTGAGGCAATCCTTACAAGGCCTAGGTATTGTGCTCTGGTTATGGTTAAATACCTCTGTTTATACCTATTGCAGTTGAAAAAAACACAGAACGGCATGAACCATAAATGAAGATGCAGACAGATTAATTTGCTACTTATTACCAGGGATCAAAGTGCCATCATGACCACGCATAAGCTGTGGCTCCTCTCCATACTGTATACCAAAGAAAAAAAGTGTCTAACCAGAATATCTTCATGCATTTAAGTAAAAAACATGTTATGCTCAGAAATATTCATTCTTTAAATACCATTTTTATTTAATATGTTTTTAATCTCCATTACTACATATATTAAATTATTATACAACTCAAATATATAGTGAATGATAGATAATCTGCAGATCACAGTACAAAAGATATGATTATTTGCAACCACGGCATGATCCTCATTATAATACCATGCATCCAATACATCAACTCTCCACTTTCATAAAAACATCTTAAATGGACGTTTCATTTCGTTAAACATATCCCTCATTTAGCAATTCTCGATATAGTTACTATATACACTTATTTCCATGTGTTTTTTCCATGAATGTTCACTGTATGAATGCTATACATTTTCCTTTTCTATAACCTTTCCTTTATTGGCTGTAAACAATATTCACTCTTATAGCGGCTAAAGATATCGCTGTACGTGCGAGGCGGGCAAACATGCCTTCATCAGAACAGCCACTTTTCACTGGAGCAAAACAGGCCTCCAAACGACCTGCAGAAACACAATATGAGCCCCTTCTGAGCAATAACAAAATTAAGTAGTATATAAATGTTATCTGCTGGAAAAATCCTCCACATCTTCTATATCACAGTTTCTGTGTTCATCATCTTGTCCATCCAATTCTACAGTGCAAAGCCTTCTCTAGAAGCATGCAAGCCCCAGACCGTGTGTAGGCCCATCACCCCACTGTGCCCGAATATTAATTCATGCACCTATCAGGATCGCCACGTGTCAGACCCCTCCTATATTTGATCTAGTTCAATTTCATACCAGAAGTTGATATAATGGACCCACAAACACAATGCTTATTAAGCTGGCTCCCTATCTTTCGTCTACCTTTTCAGCTCAGCTGTTCTCAAAATCATTACAGGGTCTACTGGATTTTAAAATGTCAAAGAATTCAGAAATTTCGACTGATTTAACACACTATAAAAGGGACACCCTTAAAGCCTTCTAATGCCACTTCAACTACTTGATGTTTGCACCGAACTTCCACATTCTAGTACAAACGCACATCTCGCAGCTTTTTAACTTTTTCTATAGTCTTCTGTGTGGTTCCAGTACCTACAAAATTCGGGGACCAAAACTCCACACACCCATTGGTGTCACCAACAAAAAATGGAGCAACTTGGAAAAATATATTCCTATAGTCTGAAAAAATAACGGCCCGCTGCTGTCAGTGGTTGCAATGTACCTGGCTACATCCCCATCTTTAAACCCAGTGGCAACTTCCAATTTGCTTATCTTGTTCACTCAGTTTATATGTAGGCAAGAGAACGGCCTGTCAGTCCTTACTGCCCGAAGGCGGGATTGCGCTCACATATCTTTGCATCCATACTCATTGTCAGGAAGCCCGAATTTGACCCACCCCCCTCGTCAGTTTCCCGGTATACGTAGCAGCCCGCAATTGCTATTTGTTACAGATTACCAGATTTCGTTGTTCCTCTCCCCCCTGGGTCACGTGTGCCCAGCTCACATTCACCATTACCTGATATTTAACCGCATTGCTGCGGTGGCTTTTCCCGCTGTGCGCGGCGGTTTTGTAAATACCGTGTTACATGACGAGCTCAGCTCGTCATGAGCGCACGGCAGGTAAGCCTCATGACGAGCTGAGCTCGTCTTCAACGCGGAAGGGATGAAACCATGTGTGGCCCTGCATGGCTTGATAAATCTTGGGTAACGCAATGCAGAGCAAATCGCTGCTTTGAGTTACTCTGCAGTAGGGATGAATTCCGTGGATGGAGTGTGGGTGTTCCCATGCATCCATCTATGGGTTTGGGCGTATTCCCAGATTTACCATTAGTGGTACACCTGGAAATGCTTCAAAATACTATGTCACCTCTGGTGAGGTGTAGCCAGGCGGTATATCTTTATTTCTCCTCGTTTGTTCCTCTTTCTATATGTGCTGAATTCTGCAGCACACATAAAAAGAAGAAAATGCACCTTCCTGCACAAAAACAATGGAGCCTGCAACGCAGGCATGCTTGCACCATGACAATGGCGCTAGGCAGCTAAAAGTGCACCAGCATTAGGAAAGGACAGAACTGTCCTGTATAATGGAAAATACAAAGCATTCCAGCCCTTTCACGCAGCTCCGCAAGGTGGCTTACTGCGTTTCACTGCGTGAACCAATAATACATCTGGCCTCAAGTCTTCAGAAAAATATATAAAACACGGTGAGTTTATAAATACATATTAGGTTTAGAAAAACAGTGACAACTAGCATTGAATGCAAGCAGCATTAATCAGGTAATGGACTTGAAGCTTTTAGAAAACTTGAGGGCAGAAGCAGATACAGACTGTTCCTCAGATGCAGCACTTCAGTCACCCAAGATGGAGTAATGACAATTCTGTGAAAAAGTAGCCACAAAGTCAGTCGTCTAACTTTACCAATCGGACAAGAATATCATGGGAAAGGATTTCCTGTAATCTCTGGAAACTGCTGCGGAGTGTAGAGAGATTATTTCTGGAGTGCTCTCTAGAGCTGCCTTTTTGGAAGATTGGCCATTCTGCCTCTTTTAACAGAGAACAAGAAGGCATTGGTGGATAGGAAAGGGACACATCCAGCTATGCTCAGAGAAATATGGGAAAAGAGGTAGTTGTCCTTGAGTAACTTCTCCTTCACAATTTCATTAGTGCATCCTTGTGGGCCATTATGCCTTTTAGGTCTTGCCTACCAGACAGATTTTAGCTCTCAGACCAAAACAAAACGTAATTGAGCTTAGGGCCTACCTACTGCTTTACCATTGGTTGCTTTATTTTCAATATCATTTGCTTGCTTCTCATTCAATGGCATGTCTTCCTCTTCTTCTGTTGGTCCCTCCCATGGAGTACAGCCTCTTTAATAACCTTTTGATTCAATGACTTGTATTCTTCTGCTGCTCAAATTAATGTGACTACTTTCTTCATTTTCTTTAATCGCTTAGTGTGACATACACTCTCTCTTTTACTCCCTCATACCCC
The DNA here is from genome assembly GCF_964263255.1 of Lissotriton vulgaris. Lineage (NCBI taxonomy): Eukaryota > Metazoa > Chordata > Amphibia > Caudata > Salamandridae > Lissotriton > Lissotriton vulgaris. Next base: position 58,655,885 of record NC_141697.1, on the reverse strand, counting down.
ACTTAAATGTATCCATTGTTTTCCACACCTGCTGCCTGGCTTTTCTTTTAACTATTTTTGTTCCTTCATCTGGGACATCCCACAATTACCTCCCTCATTCCCTGCCCACTCCCTGCTGCTTCCTTCCATCCCAGCTCCCCGTTGCCCTTCCACCCACTGTAGTCCTTTAGTTTTTTTATTTAAATTATTTTGGAGCGCCCAACAGCTGTCATTTGCTGCCAGGCTGCTCCACCTTACAGAGAAGTGAATTTGTACAAAACAAATCAATGTGTTTGATTTACCAATCCAAGTGGCGTCCGCCATGTTGGATCAGTACATTTTTAAAAATTGCGCCACTTTGTAGGTGTGCGCCTACGTGATAATGCATGCACGCACAAGTCACAATGATTGCACCCACCTACAAAATGATGCTGCCACCAGCAGAAGCCACTTCAACATGCTTTTTTAGGTCTCGCCTAGGCAGCGCATGCTGTATCTACAATGTGTTCTTCGAGTACCTCCTATCTTCTCCATTCTTTCCTGTTAGGGACCTTCGTAAATGCCTGCTTTAGATTGGTGAATATACTTAATTAGTCCCAACTTTTGACGTTTCGGACCCTCTCAGGAGACTGCCCCTGTTACATGTGGCCTTACTCTTGTTTTTATTTATGTTTATTTGTGCGCACTATTTTTAGGTTTTTTTTGTATGCCTCAGCTTGTGTATCAGCACAGCTCTCGCTTCACGGATGACGTGCTTAATGTTTCGGAGGGTATTTGCATTTTCCAATCAGTAGCGTGTGTTTGGGTGTGTAAACAAACTTTGCGGCTTTTGCTTTATCAGTACTGCACCCATTTCACGTAAACCGCGCTTCATGGTTCATTTTTGTTTTCTTCCAAGGAGTTAGCGTATATGCTTCTGGAGTGGGCGTGCCCGCTTTTATGTTTCACCATCAAACCCCCGTTGTCCATGTTGTTTTTAGCCTCTCACTCCCCTCCTCATGCTGTCCTTGCAGTAAATTACCTGCTCCAACCACCTCCTGTTGTCGATAACCCTCAGCTGATTCTCCTGTTGTGTGCTTTGTCATGGCCGCGCATTGGACATGGCTCGGCCCCGATGGGATAGTGTTACCTTACAGTGGCAGCACAGGTCGTAGTCTGTAACACTACCTTGCAGCAACGATCTGAAACAAATCCAGTCTTATGAACCTCCACACTTCCATACTCGCTTTGAGGTCACAGAATAGCACCCGCCCTTCTCTGTTGTGTCATGTGTATCTTGCTCCTCAAACATGGAGCACTGCAGTAGCATGGAGGGCACTCTGAGTTGGGCTCTGGTCTGTCTGGTACTTGCTGCTGGGAGCACTCTACCTGCAGCTGCTCCTCAGGAGCGCTCCTGAACGGAAGCTGAAACTAGAGACACTGGTGACTGAGAGAGCGCCTAGCACACTTGGAAACATACTCTCTAGCAGCGTGACTAGACAGTACCTGGGCAACGACTTCTGTTTGGGACGCGCACACAAAGCTTACTAGTTTCCAGAAGCCATCAGCTACTCACCAACTCAAGGTCTAGGCTATTGCAGGCATGTATTCAGCATACACATGACCTGATGAAGGGAGAGCGCAGATACCAATGTCTAAATGCTGAGTGACAGGTGGTGCAGTGCAAAAGGAAACCCTTTACAGAGATTAATTGTGCGAATCTTCCAGGGTTTGAAAAAGAAAACTTATGCAAGCCACAAAGACAACGCAATTACAGCAATAAGAAATCTGCTCTTTAGATCTAACAGCACAATTATTTTCAACTGTGATTGCATTGATGTTTTTCAAGCTGCACAAACAAAACAAAAAGGCCATATAGAATAAAGTTTTGCACTGTTTCCCTCCAAGGCAGAAAAAGGGAGAATTCATCACGCACCATTTTAGCTGTATGCATAATAACAAATTAATTAAATGTATTTTTCGCTTCACTCATCAGCCGTGAAATATGGAACTACAACATGGTTTGCTCCACTCTCTAACATAAGTATAAAATATAGAGGATACATGATTTTTGCAGTTTATGCAATAAGCATAATATTGAATGATATGTTCATTAACCTGTAATCTGACCATGTATATCTGTTCATACTACAAAGACTTTTTGTCTCTGCTATAGAGTGATACGGCTAACCCCTCCACCCCCTCAACCAATTCTCTCTCAAAAACTCTAGGCGTTTGGTCAAAAAAGGACCATAAGAAACAAAGGTGCAGGGAAACTCAAAAAATTGCCTTCCAAAGTGATCTCCTCCCTCAAACACATTTTCTCAGGAAGTTCCCCAGTATATGGACTATCCATCCCACCTATACCAGGCCTGCCTCCTCTCTTCAAATCGTTAAATACAGACTAAAAAATCATGTAAGAAATTTCTTCCTAATCACTGCACTCACTACATTGGTCACTGATTTTCCTTGATTCCTCTGCATTTAAGGACCACTGAATACAGCGGAATCATTCTACATTGTGTAGACTCGCAACACCATCCTTATCCTGCCTTTAAAATTGCACATATCCGCAAAAAACGGAGGACCTTGACAGCTAAAGGTAAATTTCAATGCATTTACATTTCAAATGTCTTCCAGGCTGTGCTCCAGACACAGCTGTTGTGTAGTGATGCCTCTCAAAGCAGGGGTCTCCAGCCTAAAGCACCCACAACAGAGGCACAAAGAGGTGTGAGGGCTCTGCACTAAAGTGTGATTAAGGTAAAAAAAAATGTTTGGTCTCACCTAACGGGTCAGCTTCAACCTGCAGCACCACCCCTCCTCACCCATATCATCTACCTAATAAAAAGGGAAGTGCTCCTGACTTTTCCTAATGTTGTCTTCCATGGCGCACTTCTGCAGAGACGGCCTCATCCGAAAACGCCACAAGCCACACTATTAACCTTATTTGTGAAGCACTCACACCTTAGGGTAAAGTCTGCCCTATATAAAACGCGCCAATTACATAAATAAAATTGTGCGTCCCTTCACCCTGAAACTCCGCCCCTCCCTCTTTTTTTTTTTTACACTCCTCGTGCTCCTGACCGCCCCATCCCCTTTTGCCTCCAGGGAGCCTCCTGCGGTCTTGGAAAAGTCCCCTTTAACGGCCTCCCCTTGAGCTTAACCCTCCTGCACCTCCCTCCACCCCCCCCCCCCACCCCATGTGACCCTTGCCTAGGCAACCTTTGGACTTGTGTTTGAGTGCATTCCTTTTATTGCGGTATTGTACCTCTACATGTACTTTTCCGCTCCTTTGTAACCTGCACACATGCCACCTTTCCTCCCGTATTGTACAGTTTGCTGCCTCTTGTATTTTGTTCGTTCCCCATTGACACTTTTGTCTCATGTAATCTAACGTTTATTCGAGAAATGTATTCCACCTTCCACCTTTCCGCCTTGACCCCTAGCTCCCCCCGCTCGCGGCGCCGCCAAATGTCCGTTCGGTGGTACCCATGCCCCCTTTCACCTCCACTGTCCATGCCAACCCCAACGTACCACGCACGACGGCACTCAAAGTCAAACCCCTCCCTCCAATGCACCAACTGCACACACCTGTATATTAGGGCCTAGCTGCCGCCGCCGCCACCCCCCCTCGCGTTGTCCCCGTGTCCAACCCCTCCCCCCGTCACTCGCCACGGGCTCACACTCCACACCACGAGCATGCCTAAGCCCCTAACCATGGACTCAGTCGCCACTTCCGTGCCAAGTGGTGCTTACCCAGGCACCGTGATACAACTGGAACCAACAATCACTCAAACCACCTGAACGGGGAAAGGTGGACCATAATTCACCTGTCACAAGCACCCTGCCCTCAGCCATGTAAAACTCGCCTAAGTGCTACTGCCCACCGCTGCCTCTAAGGGGAGGACAACTGACTAGTGACGGATGAGAGGGAGTGATGCATACTTCTCCATGCTCACTCCTCCCTTCGCCCCGCACCCCCGCCGCCCCCCTTATTTGCCCCTGCCCTGCCTGGTGGCCGGTGCCGACCAGTTGTGGGCTGAATCAAGGAGGTACTGTGGACTCGAACCTCAGAACCCAGTAACCTACAATTAGATTCAATAATTCAATGTCCAACTGCTACATGTATATTAATGCGCCCACAACTAAATACTACAAACGGCATTGAAAAGTATGTACTCAATTAAAGAGGGTAAATAAATCTGGATCTCCCCGAAAGGACTTCACAAGAATTACCAGTGTGCTATCAGCTGCCAGAAAAGTGACTAAACTCAATAAACCGGTCAGTTTCAGTAATCTGCACGTTTCCGTGACACAAAATACCTGCATACCTGCCCCTTCGCTGTGCTTGATCCCTGCCCCTTGGCTGTGCTTGCTCTCCTGCCCTCTCGCTGTGCTTTCTCTCCTGCCCCCTCGCTGTGCTTGCTTCCCTGCCCCCTGGCTGTGATTGCTCCCCTGGCTGTGCTTGCTCCCCTGCCCCCTGGCTGTGCTTCCTTCCCTGCCCCCTCGCTATGCTTGCTTCCCTGCCCCCTGGCTGTGCTTGCTCCCCTGCCGTGCTTGCTCCCCTGCCCCCTGGTTCTCCTGCCCCTGGCTGTGATTGCTTCACTGCCCCCTGGCTGTGCTTCCTTCCCTGCCTCCTGGCTGTGCTTGCTTCCCTGCCCCATGGCTGTGCTTGCTTCCCTGCCCCCCTGGCTGTGCTTGCTTCCCTGCCCCCCTGGCTGTGCTTGCTTCCCTGCCCCCCTGGCTGTGCTTGCTTCCTTTCCCCCTGGCTGTGCTTGCTTCCTTGCCCCCTGGCTGTGCTTGCTTCCCTGCCCCCTGGCTGTGCTTGCTCTCCTGTGTGTGGTTCTGGGTGTGTGTGTGGCTCTGGGTGTGTGTGTGGCTCTGGGTGTGTGTATGGCTCTGGGTGTGTGTGTGGCTGTGTGTGTGGGGGGGGCTGTGTGTGTGGGGGACCCTGTGTGTGTGGGGGGGGGGGTCACTGTGTGTGTGTGGGGGGGGCTCTGTGTTTGAGTGTAGCTCAGTGTGGGTGGCTCTGTATGTGTGTGTGGGTGGCTTTGTGTGTGTGGCTCTGTGTGGGTGTAAATGCAATAGGTCATGCATTTGCGAGCTATTAAGCTAGTGGCATTGTAAATGACAATTCCATTTATTTAACGATTAAGCTATTGGCAATGTAAATGACAATGCCATTTATTTACGATTTTTAAAAAAAAGGAAAAAAAAGTCATGAGCAATGCCAATAGCTCTACCTTTAATAATGCCGAGACCATTGCATTGTAAATGCTTGTCTTTTCTTACACTTGAGTAAAAATGGGGGAGCATAAGTAAAGCATAGAAACATAGAAGCAAAGCTGAAAAAAACTACAAAGGGTGGTGGGAAGCTACATCCGGATGGCACCAAAGGTAAATCATCAACAGCAACCACAAATTTACTCTGAAAAAACTGGCAAGTGGTCTCAAACTGTTTTACTGCTTAGATCAACTTAAACTTCTCCTCATCCCGTTTCTCATCACACTCACATTCACCCTTTACCTAAAAGGCTGTTCTGGTTGTCACATTCTTTGACGCAACCAGCTTCTCCCAGCGTCATGCAGCACGGCTTCAGTAAATAAATGAATAAATACAAGGCAAAAAAATCAGTAATCCTTAAGCGAATTACTATTTTCCCAGCCTCAGCTGAAGTAAGTGTTGCACTTTTAAACTTTTAACACTGTCCCAGCATGTGTTGGAACTAAAAGGACTTGCATAATTTACTACTCTCTTTCCTCAGAGAGGGAGTGATTTAGAGAGCCTTCCTTTGACGCTGGGTCTACACAGGATGTTTTTGTTTAGTACCGTATAGTTGGCAAAGTAGCCTGACGTTTCCTTCCTAATGCCCTTTAAGTCACGTCACTTAATCTTTACGAAGGCTACATATTTTCACTGTGAACCGAATTTCCAAGGTTCTGCTTGCCAATTTCCCTTCTGTCTCCATCACTTCCCTTTTCAGCTTTAAAGCACCGCGAACAACAGGAGTTACTCCTACCTCGCTCTAGTGTACTCATTGCATCAACATGGGAAAAGATGAAAAGACAGCCTGCCAACAAATATTCCCAACCTGGAAAACACAGTTTCACGTCGGAGGCATGACTGAGCTGGCCGAGGGATTGTAGAATAGACAAATGATTCAATTCCACTTTGCGTCAGCTGTGCGTTTTACATTTATTCACATCTGGAGAACATTTTTTTCAATGTAACTAAGTTTCATGAGAAAAGATTAAATCTACAAACGATAAACCTTCTCCCCTGCAAAAGTAGTTGTGCCTTCATGTACTATTAAAAATCAACTATTCATGCTTCTTGCGAGACCAGGGGTCTCTTAATGCCAACATCATCAATGACATACGTATGTATAGAAGAGCATTAAAGATGCGATAGCAGATGGGAGTCACCTCCTTATATCTGCCTTGAATTGGGAAGTTCTCCTCACTAACATTTACTGCACACAGGAGGACCAGGGCATCTCTGCTAACAATGTCCTCCTCTTCTGCCCTCACCCTGGACATAGAGGAATCAAACTTTCATTCATTATTCACATCAGCAATCCCCGCATCATCTCCTCAATGAGGGGAAATGGCAAAGGATGTCTTCATAATCTTGAAAATAGAACTCCTTTTCAGGCAAACACACATTGGCCTCGTCTCCTTTGTAGTAAAGTTTGAGTGTACCTGGTACCCAATTTAAAGCATCCTCAAGCCCACCAGCAATGCTGCTACCTTGAAGTCTACATCTCATGCAGCTTAAGTTATCACAATGGACTTCGTGTTGTGGAGACTGGGGTCCTAACCATACCAGAATGACGAGGAGACAAGCAGAAACGCCTAATCCTGGGCGGTCTCTTCCATTGCTAGCCTCATAACCGGGGTCCTGTTACTTTCCATATACCCTGTATGCAGCTGGACTTCAACCACATTTTCCCACCTCATCTCCAGATTTAAAACATTAGACAAGCTCCACCCACTGGTTCAGTCCTTCTGACCCACTCTTCAACAAATTATGACCTTCCATTTCATATTCTAAGTATGGAATTTTCGGCATCTGTTTCTCCTTATCAACATAACCCTAAATACACCCAGAACAGCTAACTTTTGGTACTCACCCTATCATGTTATGGTGGCTACGTCGGCACCATTCATTCCCCTTCAAGTCTGCCTAGACAAAACACTACGCGATGCACAAGTTGTTTATGCAAAAACTCTAGGATATTACATGTACCTACCACAACTTTCCCAACATGGAGGATTAACAGTTAGCTGCTAATGGTGCTGCCTAAAAAAGATAAAGGAATTTTATGAGGCCATGCGCCTCATTTTTGGGTGCCTGGGCACCACGAGCAGGGGAGTGGTACCTACTGAAACAACGTCTCGGGGTTCACCCTCAGTCTGTCATGCCCCTTGTGTCCCTTGATGGATGCGGAGTGGTGCCGCAGCGAGACCGGGACCTTCCTCGGCACCCGCTCCAGTGCTGCCAACCCCTAGGCGGCGCTAACCCTACTGTCATACCCGACTCTGACACGGAGTCGGGTGGACATCGTATAACGTCGCATCCAGCACTGACCGAAGACATCCTTCCAGAATGCAGCCAAAGCCTTATTTAATGGTTAGGCCTGAAGAGGGTGACTTTTGGGAGGGGTCTATGGACCCTTATGGAGAGGATCCAATTGAGAACGACAACTTGTATGAGGAACTGGTTGAGGACAGTCACCTGACACCGGCCTGGTTACCCCTCCTCCTCTATCTATGGAGGAGGGAGCCTCTTTTGCTATATTGGTGCACAGGGAGGCTGAGGTCCTGGACCTTAACCAACCCTAAATGCCAGTCAAAACTAACGTTTTGACAGAGGTGATTCAGCCAGGAGTTTCCTCCTCAGAACCCTTACTCCTATTTAATGAAGCCCTTATGGACGTCCAAGCCCTGCACAGGGGAGTCTGTTAATAGGACGATTGCTCACCACCATCGTCCTGCACTGGGGATACCCATGTCCAGCACCCAGGAGAGACTGGTGGTTCAAGCCTCTTCATCATGCATTCACCCTGGTGCTTTCTCTACCACTACACTGGATAGGGCATCTAAGAGGCAGGACACCTTTGAATAGAGAATGTTTTCTTCAACCAGCCTGGCACTGAGGTAGGTGAAAACTGGGTTCCTATTGGGCCGTTATTCCCATACTCTACGGGATTCAGTTGCGAAAGTGTAGCCTATGGTCTTGGAGGAGGCCCGGGCCATACTGTCTGCGGCGGTGGCGGACATAAGAGATGCAGCAAAGTTCTCCATCAGACGTGGACTTGACACAACCGACTCGCAAGTCAGAGTGATTTTATCATTGGTGTCCTTGCGGCACAACACCTGGCTGAGAACCAGGGGCGGCTCCTCCGCCAAGGCAGGTGAGCATTGCCCCACTGCTCTTGGAGTAGTGAAAAAGGGAAAAATAAAATTATAACATTATTATCAGTTTATTTTTCCGTTACTGCGGGGCTTGGTTAGGGCGGGGCTGGTGGCTCATGGAGGAGGAGTAGTTTGGGCACACCAAGTGCGCATGACTGCTTGACCGTCTTGGGTCGGCCAAACAGTCATGTTCAGGTTTCAGGTTTTAAAGTCTTTATTTCGATTCATAAAAAAATCATAAAAGACAAATAATAACAAACATTGCTTAATTAAAAAATACATAATCTTTAGGTTCATAAAACTAGTATTAAATGACATAGGAGACAAACCTGAAGGAAAGTTACTAAAATTAAAATGCAACAGTAAAAACAGGAGAATTTACAGATAAATTCAAAACAATGTTTAGTGGCATAAACAGAGATGGACAATCTGGTTTTGTGATGCTAAATAGGTCGTAAAGGAGCATTTACATGATCAATAAACTGTACAAGAATCTGATCAGAAGGGAAAAAAAAGTAAATCACAGCAATCACAATGGTTATGCTAAGGTTTCGACCTTATTATCCAGGCCCACCCCAGGTATTTAGCCAAACACACTGAAATGACTTCTGAGGTGTTAGTTGTTAATACACAGATGGCCTTGTCAGATCTTCTTATGGGCAGGCGCTGGAACAGTGGCTTTAACCATTTGGCTCTTGGTGCCAAATATCTTGGGCATGTTCAATATGCTTGTTCCCCACCAGGCTGTAATACACAGTCTGGTGGAGAACATACACAGGCTCCCTTTCCCCGTCTGGGAGCTGATCCACGGCGCTCAGACCAATCACAACATTGCATTGCAGGGTTGTGATTGGCTATCGGGAGCCTGTGTGCTTCCTCAATCTTCAGCACTGGAGTCAGGAAGAGAAGAGAAGCAGAAATGACAAGGAGAGACTGTGGAAAAGGTATTTAAAAATATATATATATTTTTCAACACCACCCCATCTTCCCGCCCGCGACCCCCATTCCCTCCCAGCTGCAGCTGCTGAGAACATCTGTTTTTTTCAGGGATGTCAAGGCTGCCCTAATGGACATACCCTTTGATGGATCTCGCCTATCTGGAGACTAGGTGGATTCAGCGCTGGAGCGATTCAAGGACAGCAGAGCTACGGCCAGCACCTTAGGCTTTTCCATGACCCCTCGTCAACCTCAATACGCCTTCTGCCCCTTTCGTGGCTACGAAAGGGGTCTCCAGCCACCTCCATACCCTCACAGTCACTACGATAAGCAGACTTCCCAGCCATTTCGTGGCCGAGGGCGCTGATCCAAGTGACCATGTTGGACAGGCAGCCAGTGATTAAGCTAGTTCACCAACCGCCCCACCCCGCAGCCGCTGCCTCCTAGACTCTTTAGTCCGCCCTCAGATCCTCATGGGCACCCAATGGAAGGCAGGATATGTTATCACCTCCCCCACTAGTGGTCAGTAACATCAGACTGTTGGGTACTACAGTTAGTCCAAAGGGGCTACTATCTCCCCTTTGTGGTACCCCCTCAACCCATTCCACCCCCTTGTGTTCGGCTGAAAATGGACCATCTCTCTTTGCTCCATCAAGAAGTGCCACGGGAGCCATAGAGATAGTGCCTGCATCAGAAGTAGGTTGTGGTTGCTATTCTCACTACTTTCTGGTGGCAGAAAAGGACAGAGGATTTCGTCCTGTCCTAAATCTGCGCCTTCTAAACCTCTTCTCGAAGAAGAGAAATTGAAAATGCTCACGCTCGCTCAAGTTTTGTCTGCCCTGGACCCGGGAGACTGGATGGTAGGACTTGCCGGACGCTTATATCCACATCCAAATCTTATCCTCCCACAGACGCTACCTGTGGGACATGGTAGACCACAAGCAGTTTCAGTTCGCTGTGCTCCCATTCAGCCTTACCAGCGCCCCTTGGTGTTTACCAAAGTGATGACGGTGGTCACAGCTTATCTGCGGATGTCAGGGATTTCAGTCTTCCCATACCTCGATGACTGGTTGTTGAAGGCAGGCATGCCCCAGGCAGCCATCTCCCAACTACAGTGAACCTCATGCACTCGCTGAGGTTCACTATAAAATGCCAAAGTCACACCTGACTCCGTCTTAGTCGCTTCCTTTCATCAGAGCTATTTTGGCATGGCAGAATTTTGGGCCTATCCTCCTGAGTGGTGGGTTTATGATATTCAGGCTATGATACCGATGGTTCAGCCTCTATCCTGTATTTTGGTGAGACTGACTCGGAGGCTGCTGGGCCTCATGGTCTCCTGCATCCTGCTGGTGACATATGGCCACTGGCATATACAGGATCTGCAGGCGGACCTGAAGATCCGTCAGGGGAATCTCTGTGACATGGTCCAGATCTCTGAGGTAACTGCAAAGAATCTGCAGTGGTGGCTAACGAACCGTGAATGGGTCAAAGGCAGACCCATCTTCTTTCCCTAACCAGAGTTGACTGTAGTGACAGATGCATCACTTCTGGGCTGGGGTGGTCACCTGGGAGAGGTGGGGATCAGAGAACTCTGGTCTACAGCGGAGCCCAAGCTTCACATTAACCTGTTGGAGCTTTGGAGCGATCCAATTGGCATTAAAAAGGCTTTCTTCCTCTGATCAAGGGAAGGCTGGTGCAGGTGTTCACAGAACCACCACCGCCATTTGGTATTGCAACAAACAGGGTGGGGCAGGGTCATGGACCCTGTGTCACGAGGCTGGAATGTCAAGGCATTTCCCTGGTGGTTCAACACCTGGTGGGCTCTCTGAACGCCAGGCAGACTCTGCAGAAGATGCCTAGCTGATCAATAATGGCGTCTTCACCTGGAGGTAGTCCAAGGTGTCTTTCAGCAGTGGGGAGAGCCTTGGCTAGATTTGTTCACCACTGCCAGAACGCGTATAGTCAGCAGTTCTGTGCACTGGACTTTCCTAGGATGGCTCTCACTCGGAGATGTTTTTTGTCTAGACTTGAGCTCTAGCCTCCGGTACGCCTTACCGCCAATACCACTTCTGCCCAGAGTTCTCAAGTAGTTCAGGAATGATAGGGCCCAAATCACGCTTGTGGCTCCAGATTGGGCATGGAGAGTCTGGCCTCCTGGGCATGTCCATCTGTCAGTTTGCCTCTTCGGAAGGATCTTCTGTCGCAGCAACCAGGCAGGGTCCTGCGCACCATGCACCTCCATGAGCTGAGATTAAGAAGCGACAGTTGACAGCTTTCTACCTTCTTTCTGAAGTCGGTAATGTTATTCTGGCAGCCAGGCGCACCTCCACGAAGTCGATATATGCCTGCGTTGGGAAAAAATTGCATCATGGTGTGCCTCTCACAATGTCGACAAATTAGCTGCACCTCTCTCAAACGTTCTTTTGATTACACTGTCTTTGACCCAGCAGGGCTCGGCTTTGGGGCCCGTTAAGGATTACCTTTCTGTAATCTCAGCGTTTTTTGCGGTTGCCGGACCAACCATCTCTTTTAAAGTTACCGGTTGGGGCTAGTTTCCTTAAACAAATGTTTCCACTTTGCCCTTTTTCATGCCTCAGTGGGACCTCAACTTGGCATTTACCCTTCTGATGTGTGCACCATTCAAGCCTCTACACAGTTGTTCTCTGAGACTGCTGACCATCAAAAAGTAATTTTTAGTGGCCACAACATCAGAAAGGGTCAGCAAACTACATGCGCTCTCTGTGTACCCTCTTTATACTACCTTTTACCCAGACAAACTGGTTCTCCGGACATGTGCCTCCCTCTTTCCAAAAGTTGTCACTCTTTTCTATGTAGGCCAGAACACCACCCTGCCAACCTTCTTTGCTCCACCTCATCCTGTCAAAGAGGAGGGATTCTACTGCCTGGATCCAAAAAGAGTGCTGTAATTCTACCACGATCGCACAAGAGAGCTCTGGTGGACAATCAACTCTTTGAGGGTTATGTGGGAGAAAAGAAAGGGAAAGAATCAACTCGCCATGGATTGTCCTGTGTATTAGGATCTGCTATGCTTTGGCCCAAATATATCTTCCTGAGGGCTTGGGGGCTCACTATACCAGAGTCAAAGCTGTGGCCACTCTGTTAGCGTGCGGCATTCCTCTCCTGGATATCTGCCAGGCAGAAATGTGGGCATCGCTGCGCACGTTCACATAACATTAGTGCCTGGAGAGTCAGGTCCGTCGTGACGGGCACTTTGCCCGCCCGGTCCTCCAAGATTTTTTGTTTGAATCGGTTTCGCAAACTCACCTCCGGGGAGGTATTGCTTGGGTATCTTTTCAAAGGTGAGGAATCTGCAGCTAGAAGTGTCCATCAGATGAACACCTTACTTTTACCTTTGAGAATGCATTATCTGGTAGAGACCGTATCAAGCTGCTGATTCCTTACCGACACTCCTATCCTTCCTGAACTGCGAACCAGTTCAGGTATGAAGGACACCCCTTTTACGGCATTGGTTTTATCACCAGTGGTATAACACCAGTGGTCAGATCACATTGTGGCTTAATGCTCCTGGAGTGGAAAGACGCAAAAGTAACTGACATCAGTGCCCCCTATATAGGTACCATGCACATCAATTCCGGCGGAGACTAAGCCAACAAGGAACCGAATAACGCCACCTACCACCGCCCAAGGGTACTGCTTGAAAATCTTCAAGATCCAGTCTGGCACCATGGGATATTCAAAAGTAAGGAATCTGCGGCTAGATAGAGTCCCTACCAGATAAGGTATTACCAAAGGTAAGTAACTTGGTAATTTGTGTCACTCTTAATAAAGGTGGTATTGGGAGCAGCTGTAACAGCCTTCTCATTGGGCCACCATTTGAGAACAACTAGAAATATTTTCAGAGGTGTAAAGACAGTTGATGTGCAGAGACTCTGAGCATTCTATTTGTCACAAAATGACCCCATAGAAACGAGCAGTTACTCTAGCATTTTTATTCACCTTACTATTTTTGCATTCAGCGTTGTGGTCCTTTTTCCTTAGCAACCAATGCTCAGAAGCAGCAACCAAAGGAGAAAAATACCTATAATGTGCTGAAAGAGATGCTTGCTCTAAGGTAAAAATCGTGAAGAAAATATTCCACTGGGTTCTCCAGAGGCAAGGCAAGCAGGAATTTCAAGGTGTGTGCATAGGTGATTTTAGTTATATGTAGGCCTATTAAGTGAATAGCTTCTGCACTGAAAAGAAACATGAATGCAAATGACTGTATTTTTATTTTTGTGTAGGTATATAACTGGGTGGGGGTCGCTCAAACTCTGAAAACCAGAGAAGCGTGGAGAGGATTTAGGTTCAGACCATGTCAACGCTCCTTCATCTCATCGAATGACTGCAATGGGGGAGTCGAAGAACATTTGGATTGCTGTTTATGGGATGTATGGAATGTACCCTATTTCCCCAATGACTTCAAATACAACGAGGAACGTCAAGACGGGCTGTGCAAGCGGTCCCAGGACCTGCCACGTGAACGGCACCTCGAGCGTCATGGAGTCGACTGACGTTGGGCGGTAAGGAGGTTGAAGGATCGCTCTCTCAACACCTTTAGGTGTATGGTGCTGCAGTTCTCACATGCCTCGGAGTTGTGTACTGGCTGTAGGCACCACAAACACACCAAGTGGGGGTCTGTTACCGACATTTGCATGTGACAGGTCCCATGTGGTTTGAAACCAGTCGATTTCTTAGGTGACATATTCACATCAGAACAAAGTCTCAGAAAAAAAGGTCGACAAAAAAGTGAAAAGGGGCAGTCAAAAATGACAGAGGGGCAGCTCAGTCCGGATCACTGGTGTTGGGTGAAGAAAGGAAAGGACCGACGTCAGCACGCCGAGGTGGCGCCTATATAGGCATCACAAACGTCACTTCCATGGGAGATGAACCCGAACCAAACAATGACAATTACCTGCATGCACAAATCTTCCAGATCCAGTCTGACGCCTGGGGATATTCAAAGGTAAGGAACTTGCACCTAGAAGTCTCTATCAGATCTCTGTATATCAAAATTAATTTTCCTTGACCCCTGCTGAACAAGCTTTCTGACAAGAGCTGAGGTCTATAAATTGTGTACAACTGTTATCAGTGTTTATCACCATTATTTACCACTTATCTATTTTACAGTACTAAATATTAATACATCGTTTGGGACTTCAGCAGTAAATTGGATTCATCATCTGGACATTAGTTACTCTATCTCAGGTAACTGCGATGGAAGATTTCAGTCCCAGGTAGAAAGACTTCTTTGCAACTTTTATACTACTAATAATAACGCAACTTTATAACACACATGTAGTCATCGAAGCACTCTAAACAGCAGGTTTTGCTATTATGCAGGACAATGGTGACCAATTATAGACCACGAATGAAAGGTTACACTGAGATATACTTGCAGGCATTCAAGCCTGTGTTTAACTAAATAAGCCATCTTGACATTAAAGACAGCATACTCTATTTTTAGGTCTCACCTACAGAGAGCTTTAGCTGAATGTCGTCAAATGAACTATTGTGTACAACACCAATACTAAGAGTGGGCTTTGGGGCAGCCTATTGTCAGGTCTTGTTGGCTTCTTTCTTGCTTGTCCACATCAGCTGCTTGCTTCTTATTCGATGGCTTTCCTTTCCGTTCAAGACTTGATTTCTTTCCTAGATCATAGCTGTTCAATGCCAAACCACTCCACATGAGAAAAATTGATTTAGACATCATCATGCGCTTAAAACAGAGAGGTTGGAAAGCACCTCACTGTTTCCCTGCTATGTCGAAAACTGCTGCTTTCACAGCCTTAAGTCTGACCCAGCCCATCTGCTCTGCTTATCCTGGCACATCCTAACTTACACTTCATTGTATACTATTGCAACTGCATTAACATACCGCCTGACGAAACATAGACGTGTTCTATGGCAACGACGGAACCTAAGTGGTAAATGTAGTGGTTTTTTTTGGGTTAGTGAGTTTAATCTTGTGTTTTCAAAAGAACCCCTTACATGCATTTGCCCAATTTGTTTGTGGTGTAATCAGATGGAGTTAGATCACCCGGCCTTCCCGTTCTTCCCCGACAATATCGCTGGCTTGTGTTGGTCTTCACTCGGCCTTCCCGTTCTGCCCCGACAATATTGCTGGCTTTTGCCAGTCTGGTACCTTTGTATTTGTGGTTTTCTGTTTTCACGCTACGCATTCCCGCTTCGAGGCAGTTCCACGTACTCTATGTAATTACTCATTAGCACCCCAGGCTCCAGCTCTAGGCTCACGCCTCTTGTTCCAAGTATAGTTTGTGAGGATCTGGCATGGCTCTTGCATTATCTCCCCATTGCATTGTCTTCTCCAGACTGCATATTTGTGGACCTGTAAGGATCTCATCCTGGGACGTTATGGAAGCCGTCCTTTGGTCTCTAATCTGCACTTCACACGATTAAGTAAAGCGGTAACAAAATATTATCCACTGCTGAATATACCACCAGCTTCTTTAGAACTTCAATGTTCCTACATCAGTGCTCTGCTCCACTCTATCCACTTTGGGACCATTAGACATCGATCTACTGTTTTAACAGTGCTACCATAACCCCTAAATTGTGCTACATCAGTGGCTCTTAAAATCCTTTCCACTTTTTTAGACTCGTTCTCTGCTTTTCAACTCCCAGAATAGAAAAATATTACATTTTGTGGAATCATTTCACCAAGTATACAACTCACTCAGCTCTCATCACTCTCTTCTCACAAGGGTGAAATATCCAGCATGCACTGCTTTCAAGAGCCATCTCTAAACAAGCGTGCCTACCTCCCACTTCTGCTAAAACTCTTCACAAGCGTTTTACCCTACCAGTAGCGCCATCAATACCACACCGCCACAGGTGTTAGGCTAGGAGAGGAGGCATATCTGGAAAATAGACAGCACTATAATTTTATCAAAAAAATCTTAGCCCCTCCTCCTTACAAGTAAACCCAGAAGAGTACGGTGTAGTGGTAGCAAGGTGGCCTTAGAGTAAGAGAAACAGTGCTATTTACTAGCGCTACATTGAAGAGAGCCTGATCAAAGGTTTACTATTACGCCACCTCACTCTGCAAATATCATTTAAACATGAAAACATTTTAAAAACCAAAATAATGTTTTATGTAACCAAAATATCCTGCACATAAGTCATGCAATGCATAATTTTTTGTAAAGTGCTTAGCTATTCTTCTGATGGAAGTAGTTTTGTACTATAAACATATTTAACCTTGGCCAACTCGTAAAGTTGTTTAGTCAATTTCACCAGCTTCTCTCTCTAGTCCGCCCTTAACCTAAACTGCAAATCATGAAAACAATGTATGTTGCATTCCTTGGTTTATTTGGTTATGATGGCCTCAGTAAGGGCATTTGGTATTGGCCAACTTCCTTGCAATTATTTGGTTTTACCTGTAATTTTGGCTGTTAGCAATTTTCTGCAACTGTTTTGTAAGGAAGTGGGTAGAGGTAACTACCCAGCAAAACAGTACATGTGGATAATGCTTTACATTGATACAGTCACTTTCTATATGTTTCTAAGTTTGGCGATTTTTGATATGAGACCCATGGCGAAAAGTGGTGCGCCCAGGATCAATTGATGTTAGACAGTGGAGAAGCCAGAACTAAAGTATTAGTTTTCTGGTTCCAAAAGCAGCAAATTAGCTACATGATCACATCACCAGAGCTTAGAAAATGGCCAACTTGCACCAGAGGAGCTGGAACTCTGGGAGCAAGTAGTTGATGCAGCACCCCAGGGGCTCAGCTTACCCATGAGGCTGTGATTGCTGGATCATAATCCGAGGATCACTTAAATGATTTGTGCATCCTCCAGCCCCTCAACAATTGATCCAAGCACCATGATGAATTTGTTTTTACCGATTATGTCACTCTCGTGGTTTTTAAAATTCATTTTAGTATCTTAGCATAGACGTTTGATTTATCTGTAATGGCTCCATCCATTTCAACTAATCTTTCCCACAGTGTAATATACCATATTTATAAGCTTACTGGACTCAAGCCCATTATCTTTGCCCTTGTTTGCCAAGACTGTCATCATCACACCTTCTGAAGATCACCAGGATGACAACATTTTTATCAACTGTAGAAGGCTGAAGGTATACTGGATCCTCAAAGATCCGAACCTGTGCCCTAAAGTTACAATACAATTTCAACTATAGATGCATTAGTCCACTGAGCTGTCGTTCCAGCTCAAAGAAAAATAAGTATTTATTTGTTTATATTATTTGTCTTGTACAGCATAGAGTCATTCATGGCCAGACTCTCTAAGAGTTTGATTATGAAAAAAGGGACTCAAAAGAACTAAGTGTGTTGTCTGAACAATTTATTGAGTGAAGAGGGGTTTTCGTAATTTCAACAGGTTTGGTTAATTTCTTATTAGGACTGGTAGAGATTCCCGCGAGCGGGGGTCTTGAACGCAAAATGCTCTGCTTCCACAATTCTGTAGCTTGAATTTACGGACTAAGAAGGAGTTGCCAGATCCTAATTTGTAGGCTGCATAGTACTTTAAAAAAAAAATCAAGAAAAGCAGAAAAGTCAGAGTAAGCCTTATGCGTCTCGCGTGCAGCTGTAAACTGAATTCTATTTTTGTTGTCACCAGCCAATTGTAGTGCAACTGCATTTGTATAGTGGTTAGAGCAAAAATGTATGTAAAAGATCAGTTTTTCATGCCGGATTTTATGAATAAAGAGGACACTTGAGACAGTGTGCAATTTGAGGATGCAAGACTCTAGACAGAGCAACATCATCTACTAGACCACCGCTTCAGTGAAGACAGCTGATCAATTCTGGGGTTGCAAGCTTAAAATAATTGTTAGGTGCAAACTTTGAAATGAGATTTTGCAAATGCTAGAGTGGATGTCTTCTTAAGCCTGGCTCGCACTATTAATTGTAAAGCAAGGTAGGAACCATTTTGGATGCCTCTGTTTTGACATGGCATAAAATGGAGGGCGAATACAGATTCCACAGTCAGTGGAAGTGTATTGCCTGCATTCCTGCGGCTGGAGGGTAGAGAGCAAGACAGTGAAATTCAATGAAGACTTTGCTATTAAGGGTCTACTGATTAGATCTCCTGGAGCACTGCCCTTTGGTAGGATGGTAGGGGTGGAGGGTGGGACAGCAGATTATGTTGAGAAGGAGAAAGGGGCGCCTTAGGTGAAGCCTAGCCTTTTGTCCCGATTGATCACACTTTCTGTTGGTCTGATGTCAAAAAGTGCAAAACACATCTTTATGTGCCTTTGTTGTGAGTGCTTCAGGGTGGACACTACCCTGGTGTGAGGTGCATCGCTATACAGAGGCTGTGTCTAAAGAGCAGCCAGGAAAAGATATTCGAAAAAACAGCCACCCAAACCGATTGCACAGCATGTAGACTTTAAAATCATTTAACACCATCGTTTTGAAGCACTACTAGGCTTTGGTAAATCAGCTAAATTAATGTCCAGCATTTGAAAATAGAATACAATCCACCTCAGCCACTAAAAATGTAGAGCCAGCAATAGACCAAACACATTTTTCCGCAGACCGTTGCGCAATCAGGCACCTTGTTAAAGCATGAGAGGGTGTATTTTGGTAGGATAATGCATTTAGTAATTATTTATGGTTAAACAAAAACACAAGCCAGCAGTAGGTTAAAGCAGACAGAATGGAGGAACTCGCCTTAAGCAGAAATGTGCTCAATTTTTTTAAGACTGAAAATTAGCCTAATGGTGACATTTTGTAGGTTTTGAAATCTTGTAAGACTTTTTTCAGGAAGCGTCAGTTAACATGGGATTGCCAAAACTGAGCCGTGAAGAGATAATGGCTTTGGCAGGAATAACTTGGGGTAAACAAGGGAATGGAAAGGTTTTTTTTAAGGTTCTCAGTTGGGAAAAACAGGATTTTTCGACGTATGTAGCACCTTTATGACATGTCTGGGTGTCACAGCTAATTACCAGTAACCAAATAAACTTAACTAAGAAGGCCTGATTTAGAAAAGTCTGCCTTTAGGTTTTTGACAGTCAAGTTCAAGCATACTTCTGTTAGGCAAGCTGTTCCAGAGGCAAGGTTCTTTATCGACAAAAGACCTTGCTTGTTCACATACTAGTTTGCACTTAGAGAAATGGGCGAAGGAAGTGATCATTGGATGATCTCAGGCTTCATTCTAGGCGGGGTGGGGCAGGACAGGGGGTCAACACAAGGTACAGATTTAACAGAGGACGACATGTAAACGTCTGCTGAGTAAAGAGATAGTAAACTCCTCCCCCAACTGCGACCCCACCACCCTCTTCAAACATCAATGCACAAAGAGATCAAAATACAGAAAGTGCATCCATTTAATAATTCTCTATAGTACTGTTATACTATGAAAGAAATCAGATTACTTCACAGGGGATAGATACAATGACATTTTAAACATTACATGATAAACAACAATAAAAGAGGAGAGGAGTAGGCAAGAGATGGCATACATAGAGGCACCTACAAAAGCAGAAACTTTAGTAGAAGCAATAACTTGCAGTTACATATATTAGCCCTTCAGAAACGTTTCAGAATACAAACTATCCACAATCCCATTGTAATGTTTTTATTTTATGCCATTATCCAGCAAAAAAAAGTTGTGAAGAGATTTTAAGAAAAATAAGTTTTACTAAAAATGATGTTCACTGTTTCAAGTACAGAAAAAGAGGATTTGACAAGCTTTTTGTTGTTTTGCATCTGAATTCTTACTGATGTGAGGCAAACTCTTACGCAAGACAACATCTTACTTAACATCCACAACAGAGTAGAAATTCCCAGAAACATGATAGAACCATCCTTATTCTGCTGTGCTAAAAATCAATGGTTTCACGTTCCACGTATTCTGGACACCAAATCTACTAAGATGACTAGAAAATAAATACTCCCTGCACAGCAATGTGAAAATGGAATGCTGACATTACATCAGTTCCTTCATGCTCCGTGCATCATCAGACCGTGACCTACCGGCGACATCATCAGGCCGCGACTAATCAATTGTCTGATGGTATTTCCAGGAACAGTTCCCAAATGAGTAATCTATGTTCGCCAAGAGCAGACAGCCAACTCTTAATTGAAATTGTATTTGAACACAATACAAACAGTCTTTATATAATCCTCTACACAGGAGTGCTAAACAAACAAACATTTCCTGCAAAATCTCTTTACAGGCTCATTACATTTTAAAATGCAATTTCAGTATTGTTACATCGTTTAGTATTAATGACACTTTATACAGCTATATGTGTTCTCTACAGAAAATGTTAGGACTTAAGGTATATTTGCACAGTGCAAATCCTATTGACATCAAAAAGATGCTGAAGACATCAAATGCGACTCTATTTTGGAAAGCATCAGTAGCTTGCTATCCTTGATACAAGTGAATTGTGAATCACTGAATGATGTTCTACAAGCTATTTATGCTTACTGAAAAGTATTCTTAGATGGCAGACGTGTAAAGCAATCCCTGAATGTGTTGTGCAGTCACCATCGCAGTACACCTGAAAAGTGTGGCCTACAAGGCAAAAATCAGCACTAACTGCGAATGCACCTTGTAAATCCGATCCAGGGTCACTCTTATCCCAAGCTAAGCCAGGGAGCAAGAAAGCTTGGCAATGCTTATATCAACAAGCAGAAGAACAATGATACAGAAGCTACAAACAACCGATAATATTTTCAACGTCTGCAAACCAGTACCTTCAGCACATACGTTGTACGATTTAAGTACTATGCCTAAAAAATTTAGAAAGTGGGACACGTACGCTAGTATAGGAGGCGTGCAAATCTCAAGAGGTCATGGCAACAATTGTTTATGCACAAGACTGATTTGCAATTCCGCATAGTTCTAACAGAGATGTCCCAACTGTAACCACTAAAGTAGTTTTGGGCTGGCAGTAGGAGCAATGCACCCCAACCAGGGAAAGGCTGTTTGGCATGCTCACACCAAAATCCATTAATACGAGAACCATCCAAAGATTCAACACTGCCAGATGGAAAGCCCTGACCACTTCACACAGAAACAAGAGCATATAACAATATTGTAAATAATTAAACAATATTGAAAATGTCCAACTTTTAAAGCAATGATATTATATAAATTTACATAAAGAAGTTCTACCTCGGATTATATCAATTTGAAGGAGTATCTGCACATACACGATGTGAAGGATTTTGAGGTGCAACCGTTTTGACCTAAAAGGAACCGCAGATCATCGGGATCGGAGGGATAACTGAACTGAAACAGCTATTCAAAGTATTCAATAATATTTTGCAAAATAAAGATACTTGGGTTACTGAGAACTGACTTGAGATCAAGTCAAATCCACTGGAGTAGCTTCAAGAGCTTCTCATTTTAAGAGATACTCTGTTCCGATTCTATTTCATCTTCTAGGCCTGTAGTAAATATTATCCGATGGCCTCTCTGTAGCTATTATGTTCTATGCTCCTCTAAGGTCAATGATCACACACAGGTGTGCACCGTTTCCAATAATCCAAAGTATCATCACATATAAACAAGGCATGCGTCACTACGACTCCGATGCATTTTGGTTACAGCACCTACACCAAGGACATCTCCTCTTCTACAAAATGTTCTTTTGAGTCATAAACCATCGTTTCTGCATTATAAGACTTTTTCTGCTGTCCGAGCTAAAGTACTGGCCAACTAGAATTAGAGTTGGAAACCTCTAAACACACGAACTCATGAAGTAGGCTGCTCTCCCAAGCAGGCCGGCACTCCTAACATGGAAACGATTTCTAGGAGGTCGCAAATTGCGACCTACATCAATAGTATTGATGAGGTAGATCGCTTTGTGACCAATTGGATATCGCTAATCTAAAAAGGAAACTTTAATTTAGGGTAACGATTACCAAACAACGATTCAGAAAAAAATTACTATTTGGAAACTGCATTTCGAAAGTTACAAATATGTAGCCGTAAGATTCCAAACCTCTGAAAATTGACTTGACTAGGCCATTATTTGTATCAGATTCCACGAAAGAAACTAAGCTTCAGGCATGATACTCTAAATTATGAAAGTATAATTGGTTACTGAAGCTGTAAGTCACTGGCAAAATCATTTTTGCTGTAGAATTGTCTTGATTTTTGTCTTCATGTTTGGATACGGCATGGGTTTGGCTACAAGCTCCAAGGGACGTAAACCTCATTGTCAACTTGGGGCATGATCTCCTTTGAACCCAACAGTGTGCTCTGCTCAGTTTCAAGGACTGCGCTATTCCAATGTTTCCTCTTGCTGCTGTTGTGAACGTTTACCAGGGTTTACAATGGACAAGGTCCAGTGTGGATGTTCAGAGCCTTGAGTATTAAGTATTCAAAACGGTTCTTTTGATAGACTGGTATTTCATTCAGCTGACGTGTTTGAAGCGCCCACCCCCACCTCCAACTGTGTAACATCCGCCGGAGCCTCAACCAACCTACATTAAAGATTCACTGTTGGCGAACCTGCAAAGAAACACTTCTGCACTCCAATGACAGCACTTCAATGTGTTGCTTTGCATCGAATGTCTTGCACGTGAACTGACACTACAGAAGACAGAAAACGAAAACCTGTGGTGCGCTAATGCACCACAAAGTTCACTATTGCTTCAATGTCATGGCGACAAACCAGCCTTCTACGCACACCAAGAACAGGTACTCACTGTTTCATATTTCATATTTCATGCAAGTGAAATGCTTGACCCTAAATGCTGCCAATCTGGAGCATTGCAATAGAGCAATAAATGAAGTCATGTTGGAGACCGTTTCACCTCCCACAGTGCTGCGGTGGGATTCATACATACAATAATATTTAAATAACCATGTAGTGCTCTCTGTTGTGCACACCCCAAACTAAGTTGTCTGTGCGAGTTGATAACCATACTGTCTGGGCAAAGCTTTCACCTCATGTGAAAACGGCAACCAGCAGCTGAAAAGTGCCCCAAAAAACTTTACAAATAATCTTCTGCTGCGAGACACCAGGCGTGGTTCTCTTTTAGTAACTTTGAAAAAAGAAACTTTTCAAAATCTGCAAATCTTGCAGCAGATAAGTGGCAAGTGCAGTAAAACCATAATAATTCCGCAAAAAATGCCATAGCGGCAGAATCACACTTGTTATCTTGTAAAAGAAAGCCAACACTTGGGATAGCGCTATAGAAGTCTAAAACATGGTAATTGCAAACAAAAATCGCCAGCAAACATCAAATTAAGCAGACAAAACAACAAATGGACGGTCTAGAGCTCCACCCCTTGCTAAGTTTGAGAATTCAGTGCTTTCCTCCATACATCTTGGTGATACCCATGTACACATTAAAACATTATCTCTGCGCGAGGGAAAAGAAGCGGTAGCAGGTACCAGGTTCTTCTTGTTGGAAGAATGCGAGAACATCTTGGGAGATTGGAACGTTTTTCGCACGGGCATTTTCTGGAATCCTCGCTTTGTTCTGCCAACTCCAGAACGAGGCGACCCTTAGTAGGGCGGTTGAGCTAAATGTGCAATTTGTAGCACGAGAAAACCAGCCCTGCCAAACACCACGCATCAGGTGTTGGACTGCCGCATTTAAGGGTGGTAGTGCGCATCACCGCCCTAAAATGCAAAGTCACGCATTTATAGGCTTGAGCACTGCTATATTTAGTACTGAACAAAGGCCACAGAGTGTTTGATTGACAGACTGCTGCAGGCCTGTGGGCTTGCTCTCTATTCACTGCGGCATTCACGTGACATGACGGTGTCACGGAGACTGCAAGAATTATTCGCCCAATTGTAAGTCGATACACAACCTAA
The DNA here is from genome assembly GCF_964263255.1 of Lissotriton vulgaris. Lineage (NCBI taxonomy): Eukaryota > Metazoa > Chordata > Amphibia > Caudata > Salamandridae > Lissotriton > Lissotriton vulgaris. Next base: position 58,631,776 of record NC_141697.1, on the reverse strand, counting down.
TGGGCTACAGTTTAGGCTTCATAATTTAGTTTGGCAGCCCGCCAGCCGCTCGCCCCACTTACTACCTGTTATGCCGCCAATATTGCGGTGCCAGTGGCATCTAATGATGAATGCAGCTCGAGTGTGGACCCAGAGCAGCGGTGACTCGTCGCAGCCAACCCAGACCGTGACTGTAACTAGCACTCTCTGCTCCATAATCCATGTGCTAACCTTGTTGGAAATATTTAATTGAACAGAATGCCAGCTTACTTCAAATAAGTGCAAGTGTGCAATACCCCTAATGTTTGGGGAACTCTGAGCAAGTAGAACAACGAAATAGCAGTTGTTATAGTGTGATGTGCGTGAATCGAAGTTCTCAGTACAGCTCTCAACTTTCTAAATGAACGACTTTGGGAATGTCACCCAGGGGCCAGGACGCCTCCCTTTGCCCTAAAAGTGGGACGTTCATAGAAAAAGGCTGCAGCAGTTCGAAGTGCGACTTATTTTACAGGCATTTCCCCCACAGAGCCAGGCTGTGCAGGAGAGTCCCGTTTTCGAGGCATAGGGATGCTTTCTGACTTCCACATATGCCTCCTGCAAGAACAAGTCCCAGAGGAGACGTGCGGTTTGGACATTCAGTCTGATTCATGCTGACCATACAGGCGCTGTCCTCCCGTTCATTTCCTGCGGCCTTCCCACGCTCTGGCAAAGACAGCCCGAGTTACTAATCCCAGTCCGTACTCCTTTTTACAAGACATCCTGTATGCCGCTGTGTTTTGAGGCTAGATGTAGAAGTCTTTTTTTTTTTCTATGTCCACGATGCTAGTTTTGTATTTGTCAGTGTAAGGCGGAATATTCTGTTCTATCATTCAATGTGTACAACATTTCAACCCTGAAAATAATTGCAAATTATTTATCTAACCTAGTAACATCCGCACTCTTGAATAATTTATGTAAGTCTGGAGACCACCTCCCATCACAAAAATACTCAGGTACTGGTTATCCGCGCTCTTGAATTATTGATGCGAGTCTGGAGATCACCTCCCATCACAAAAAATACTCAGGTACTTGTTATCCGCGCTCTTGAATTATTGATGCGAGTCTGGAGATCACCTCCCATCACACAAATACTCAGGTACTTGTTATCCGCGCTCTTGAATTATTGATGCGAGTCTTGAGATCACTTCCCATCACACAAATACTCAAGTACTTGTTATCCACGCTCTTGAATTATTGATGCAAGTCTCGAGACCACCTCCCATCACACAAATACTCAGGTACTTGTTATCCGCGCTCTTGATTTATTGATGCGAGTCTCTAGACCACCTCCCATCACACAAATACTCAGGTACTTGTTATCCGCGCTCTTGAATTATTGATGCAAGTCTCAGTTATCCGCGCTCTTGAATTATTGGTGCGTGTCTCAAGACCACCTCCCATCACACAAATACTCAGGTACTTGTCATCCGCGCTCTCGAATTATTGATGCAAGTCTTGAGACCAACTCCCATCACACAAATACTTGGGTACATGTTATCCGCGCTCTTGAATTATTGATGCAAGTCTCGAGACCACCTCCCATCACACAAATACTCGGGTACTTGTTATCCGCGCTCTTGAATTATTGGTGCGTGTCTCAAGACCACCTCCCATCACACAAATACTCAGGTACTTGTTATCCGCGCTCTTGAATTATACTTGTTATCCGCGCTCTTGAGTTATTGATGCAAGTCTCAAGACCACCTCCCATCACACAAATACTCAGGTACTTGTTATCCGTGCTCTTGAATTATTGATGTGAGTCTCAAGACCACCTCCCATCACAACAATACTCAGGTACTTGTTATCCGCGCTCTTGAATTATTGATGCAAGTCTCAAGAGCACCTCCCTTCACACAAATACTCAGGTACTTGTTATCCGCGCTCTTGAATTATTCTTGTTATCCGCGCTCTTGAATTATTGGTGCGTGTCTCAAGACCACCTCCCTTCACCACAAATACTCAGGTACTTGTTATCCGCGCTCTTGAATTATACTTGTTATCCGCGCTCTTGAGTTATTGATGCAAGTCTCAAGACCACCTCCCATCACACAAATACTCAGGTACTTGTTATCCGTGCTCTTGAATTATTGATGTGAGTCTCAAGACCACCTCCCATCACAACAATACTCAGGTACTTGTTATCCGCGCTCTTGAATTATTGATGCAAGTCTCAAGACCAACTCCCATCACACAAATACTCGGATACTTGTTATCTGCGCTCTTGAATTATTGGTGCGTGTCAAGACCACCTCCCATCACACAAATACTCAGGTACTTGTTATCCGCGCTCTTGAATTATTGATGCAAGTCTTAAGACCACCTCCCATCACACAAATACTCAGGCATTTGTTATCCGCACTCTTGAATTATACCTGTATCCGCACTCTTGAATTATTGATGCGAGTCTCAAGACCACCTCCCATCACACAAATACTCAGGTACTTGTCATCCGTGCTCTCGAATTATTGATGCAAGTCTTGAGACCTACTCCCATCGCACAAATACTTGGGTACATGTTATCCGCGCTCTTGAATTATTGATGCAAGTCTCGAGACCACCTCCCATCACACAAATACTCGGGTACTTGTTATCCGCGCTCTTGAATTATTGGTGCGTGTCTCAAGACCACCTCCCATCACACAAATACTCAGGTACTTGTTATCCGCGCTCTTGAATTATACTTGTTATCCGCGCTCTTGAATTATTGATGCGAGTCTCAAGAGCACCTCCCATCACACAAATACTCGGGTACTTGTTATCCACGCTCTTGAATTATTGGTGCGTGTCTCAAGACCACCTCCCATCACGCAAATTCTCAGGTACTTGTTATCCGCGCTCTTGAATTATTGGTGCGTGTCTCAAGACCACCTCCCATCACCACAAATACTCAGGTACTTGTTATCCGCGCTCTTGAATTATACTTGTTATCCGCGCTCTTGAGTTATTGATGCAAGTCTCAAGACCACCTCCCATCACACAAATACTCAGGTACTTGTTATCCGTGCTCTTGAATTATTGATGTGAGTCTCAAGACCACCTCCCATCACACCAATACTCAGGTACTTGTTATCCGCGCTCTTGAATTATTGATGCAAGTCTCAAGACCAACTCCCATCACACAAATACTCGGATACTTGTTATCTGCGCTCTTGAATTATTGGTGCGTGTCAAGACCACCTCCCATCACACAAATACTCAGGTACTTGTTATCCGCGCTCTTGAATTATTGATGCAAGTCTTAAGACCACCTCCCATCACACAAATACTCAGGTATTTGTTATCCGCACTCTTGAATTATACCCGTTATCCGCACTCTTGAATTATTGATGCAAGTCTCGAGACCACCTCCCATCACACAAATACTCAGGTACTTGTTATCCGCGCTCTTCAATTATTGATGCAAGTCTCGATACCACCTCCCATCACACAAATACTCGGGTACTTGTTATCCGCGCTCTTGAATTATTGGTGGGTGTCTCAAGACCACCTCCCATTACACAAATACTCAGGTACTGGTTATCCGCGCTCTTGAAGTATACTTGTTATCTGCGCTCTTGAATTATTGATTCAAGTCTCGAGACCACCTCCCATCACACAAATACTGAGGTACTTGTTATCCGCGCTCTTGAATTATTGATGCGAGTCCCAAGACCACCTCCCATCACACAACTAATCAGGTACTTTTTATCCGCGCTCTTGAATTATTGATGCTAGTCTGCTTTTCTCGCTTTACTTTTGAGGTAAGACAGGCAGGCACCTGTTCTTCAACTAACTAGTCTTGTTTGAAGCAGGTAAGCTCTTCCACCTGATGCTCTTCAACCCTCTCCCGGCCAACCCCCCCATTGCTGTCTTCCATGTGAGCACTCTCCCATCGCCACTGTGACACCCAGCCCTTCATGCTAAATCCCTTGTGCCCTTAGACATTTTCACATCTGCCTTTTCATTAAAGTCAGAGTGAGACTGCTATGCCTATCTCTAGTCTCGGAAACAAAATATTCTGGTGGGTCCTAGCATGCGTGTCTTCATCAGGACAGTATGCAATACAATTAAAGGGCAACCTCACAGCGGTGCAGCGGCACCGAGAGTTGAGGGATGTGTTGATTCAATGTACCATATCCATTTTAAGTCCCCAATGAATGTGGCGTAGTCTCTTTCATCCATTAAGTGGCAACCCCTTTGTGCGAAGATCCAGTCCGTGGTGTGTGCCCGCTAGTGAAAAGGAAACTGATTCCAAATGCTGTCAAGTCTCGACGAATGAATCGTACCTTGCTTCAGCGTCAACCCAATCTACCTCTTGCACTAGTCGGGTCAAAACGTCGACAAGAACTATTTAGCCTGGATTGAACATTGATACCCTGTGGGGGGTGGTCGATCTATCTGGATACCACCCTCTTCTGACTAAGGAAGAATTAACTGACTACATACATCCAGCAAACAGGCTTCTTGGCTTTGGCTAAATTGGATTCACTATGATTATTTTGTGTAGTCTTCTGAAGAGAAGATAGTTATCTGCAGATCTTATGTTTGGGAAACTGAATTCCATAGCTTGACTGCTTGAACAGAAAAAGACGTACCACCCATATTTTTTTCTTGGTGGGCATCCTTTTGGTTTTATCAATGTGTATCTTGTTTTGACATTTATTTTTATAAAACTGTACTGTTGTGGAAGCTGCCGGGCCCTCACCATTAGAACAAATATTGCATAAATAGCATAAAATATTTTTGTGGTCTCAAAAAGTACACATTACCACAGTAGTCCTTTGCACTGAACAAAACAATTTCGGGTCCTGATCTGCTCCTTGTGAAACATCATAATGCTGTCCCTCATACCAAAGGCAGCCACTAGAGAGAGACCGAATTTTAATAAAAACAAATGGTCTTGGTTAACGCCAGACCTAATTAGGGGGCCAATTCTTATAGAAAGTCACAAAAGTGCATCCATGGTTTATGTTCTTGTATTAGTTCAGATTTATGGTTTTGCAAAAATGTACAGGAATTTACAGAAGTAGGCCAGGAAATTGCACACCTAGAAAATATTTGGGAACTGCATTTTAGCACGAGTAAATATGCATTTTTAGATTTGTGCATGGGGATATCTACTAAGCGTTTACAAGTTAACTTTCCCTTTAACCCCTTTTTCCCACCCTTGTAAGATGTTTTCCTTCAGTCCTTGTCAGGGGTACGTTTTCCACCCTTCTCAGTTTGGAAAAAGATTACAGAAGAGCTGGTGAAAACTCCCCTAGAAAAAGGAAGTTGGTAGGTTTGCATACACTCAAAAGGGCATTCCAACACTGAAACTATTGCTTACATCTGCCTCCAGCCTCAGTATGTAGATCTGGGGAAAGAAGGCAAAATAAGTCAATTGCTAGAATTAAATACCTACAAAGTGTAGTATTAGGCCGGGCATAATCAGAGCTGCTATAATCAGAGCTCTTATATGACGAGATTGCTGCCAAAATGTGTTGCTGTACTATGTGGCATTAAAGGGACAATTGTTTTTTTTTTTACAGGACTAGAACATTTATGAAGCAGCATGTCCCATGGATATATAAATATTTTAATACATTTCACACCCTTAGAGATTGTATAGATATTTGGGACCAACAGAGAATGGACTATAATAAAGTTCTCCAAAATTGTAAAGTAATATGTGACATATCGCTTCAGTTATTCCATGCTTGTTCCCTTGGCGGTGTTTTTTTTGGGCAGTGCAGTGCTGGTGGTGGACAACCCTCATAGCAGATATGTATTATGTGCATTTAATAAGTATAAGTTACGATTAGTTGCTGACCACTGTGTAGTATGCTTTTTGTATTATTTTGAGCCATAACAGTTATATATGGGTCATGCAAACCACAGGTCAGCCCTTTTTGCATATCTGCATAATGAAAACAGTTTGGTTGTTGAGTTGTTTGCAATTCTTGGTTATAAGCTGAGGATTGTGCTTCAGGGTGTGGCGGTTTTCTGGGCTCTATTGCCTGAATTGAGATGGTACAGTTATCTAAAAAATATACAAGGTTTACCTGTCTTCGGAAGTGCTCCTGGGTGATTCTAATGCTGGCTGTCTGGCAGTCAATTCCAGAGCTTGGAAGGACGCCCCAGGGCTTGGCAGCTTGTACCAAGACAGCAGAGTGCCTCCTATGGATATCTAAAGGTAAGGTGGCATGGTGATAAGTGGAGCAAACCTGGAGCACTGTGTTCTGAATTTAACTTGTATGTATAGCGTACTTTTCCTTGGGAGGCTCTGCGGACAATGCAAAGTGCCTTTAACATTGCATGTCTAGCTAGAGGTAGCTTTCTTATGGTAAAGGCAACATTTTGGATGAGTTGTATTTTGTGAATAATAAATGCGGGTGCGAGAGTCATGCTTGGAGATTACGAGGGAGAGGATAGCTTGCAGTTTATGTTGGTATGCAAAGTATGGGAAGATGCAAAGTAGTGTTCATTGTGCAGAAGGCACTCTAAGTGTAGTTGTTAGCATGAGGTATTAAGGATAAGTCTGACTCCATGGGTATCTAACTTCTCATAATGTTGTTGGAGGGGCTTCAAGTTCCTTTGGCCATATGGTGGTAGGCTGATAGTTTTGCCAGTGTCCCCATGTCCTTATCTCTGTTTTTGCGGTATTGAGTTTTAGATGTTTCTTCATTATCCATGTGTTTATGGCACAAAGGCAGTAAACACGTTTTGCACTGTAGAGGCCTTTGGGGCTATCTATTTTCAAACTGATTTGGGTGTCGTCTTCATAGTTGTAGCAGGTGAGGTTATAAGATTTAGTCAGGTTTGGTAAGGGGGTAGGTAGATGTTGAATAACAGAGGGGATATGATGGACATCTGAGGAACGTCACAGTGTTGTATGTGAGGAGGTGATTGCAATATTGTGAAATCTTTGCAGTAGCATGTGGTGGTGGACAGATAAATCCAGAAGTAGTAAGGCAGCTACCTCGTTTTTGTCCACTAGGAGTTTCATACCATCCCAGATCAATATGATGGCTTACTCTGCCTTGGCTGGTCTGAAACCGGACTATTGATCTGACAGTAAGCAATGGTGTTCAGTAAAATCAGAGAGTTGAGTAAACACAGCCTCTCAAAACTTTTTTCCATGAATGGTCTATTTCACATGGACCTATAGTTTGCAGGACCCGATGGATCGAGGTTTTTCTTTTTGAGGAGAGGTCTGATGTATGTTTTAAGGTTGAGAATTAACCGTGTTCTAGGGACTTGCTGAGAAGGCATCTGGCTACTTCTCCTGCACAGGTTGAGCAAAGGATATCTTTAAAGATTCTTGGTGGTGCTGGGTCTTATAGTGAATGTTGTAAATTGGGTTACAGGTTGAGGAAGTTCAAACAACAACAACTACAATCTTTGTCAGGGTGAACTTGCAAGCAAACCCCAAATGAACCTGTGCTCATACCTCTGGTAGAATGCCACAGAGCAGTCATCCTTAACCTAGAGGCAATGTGTAAAGTATTTATGCAGCACATCAAACAGAAATAAAGAGCAAACACCCATAACACAAATCCCACCAATTTTGAAAATAGAGGAACATTTAATAAATCATTTGACACCAAAACAATAGAAATGCAATCTGTAAACGGAAGATATGCATTTTTAAATATTTTTGTGAAAATAGCGACAAAGAGCACAAAGTGCCAACTATGGTTATCTGGTCGGACCGGCCCGGGAAAAAGTCACAAGTTTAGGGTGATCGCAATGGAACACGGGCCAGCTACAGGCAAGTTAGGTCCGCTGAAGAAGAGTACCTTAAATCCTGGTTGTGGTGCGATGCAAAGTCCTTTAGATGAGTTGTGCTAGACGGTGTTGAAAAACTGTCCGCGTGGAGCTTCCAACGTGAGGTACTGCGCCAAGATGCGTTGTGCAATGAAGTGAGTGACCGTCGATGGGAGCTTGGAAAGCAAGGTATCATCGAGGAAGAAGAATGTTTGCCCTTCACAATTGCTTCTATGGAGAGGAGCATCCAAATCTACCACACTGGTTGTATTTGCAGGAGCATCGGTGTATTGACATCAGGCAACAGAGTGTGGGCTTCAGGCTGTTCCTGCGCCCCAAGAAGACCTTTGCACTGCCGGTCTCTGAGCAGCCATCAAGGCTCAGTCCAATACTCAAACACAGCTCCATGACAAGGTACCAAACATCATCTACATTTTTGAACACTTAATTGAAACTTTCATGGTAAGGCACTGGTGCCCATGCCTTTGCTCCAACAAGGTTAGATATTGCGTTCCGTTACACTGATGCAAAGTAAATTCTAAGCTAATCCCGCCCAGAGCAATTCAAGGCTTAAGTAGTTCTGAAGCTAATCTACTTCACTTTTTAATCAGGTCAGGTGTCAGAATTAGCTGGGGAAAAAAAGTAGAAAACGAATTCTTAAAGTGATACCCCATGGCCGCCCCACCTTCTCGACCTAGGAATATTACTTGTGGCGAAAATGCCGTCTACCGAACTCACAAACCAACAAATGACGTCAACCGCATGCACAGCCACTAAATCTCTGGCGCTCAACCTTGTTTGTGTACCAGCCTATGTACTGCCACGTATCAACATCTGAACCAGCATATGTATGGTTGAAAGAGGCTATCTAAATGGAGGAAGGCACACACATGATACCAGCTGATGCTGTTTCAGATTCATAATCCTCATCAGCCAGGCTATCTTGAATCCAGTGGCCAAGTGAGCAAATGACTCACATCTGAGCATACCCTACAAACTTAGGGCGAACAAAGCGAAACAAAAGGGGATGATGGACGGAGCGTTTGAGCAAATCAAACATTTACCTCCAGTCAACTGATCTGGGTTTAATCCATCACCATTCTTTAGCTCACTCAGCCACCCCAGTTCAGACATGGCCATATGTTAGTCTGACCCTGTGCCTCATGGGAACAAAAGTTTCTGTATCCAGTCTAGCGCCTGTGGAAATTCACAAAGTGAGGAAGATGCAGTTAGAAGTCTATCAGAAATCATATTTCTTTTTCTTGTTTCTAGTATTATTTAGTGGGAAGATGTGTTATACTGTTCTTATTTGTTCGCACATGTGGGCTACTGTCACTCTTGGTTATACGGGGTTCTAAAATGGTGGGGGAGGTTAGAGTGTCACTTTGGAACTAACTGCACTGCCACTGCACCACCCTCTTGCCCAGCACATTGTGTGGCTTTACACTGGTGACCTGGTCGTCATTTGAGATACACAATTATGTTTTTTGGTTCTGGGTGAAAAAAAATTCCCTCTTCAGTATTACTAACTGACAACCACCTGATATGTTGTTTCATCATTGCCATGAAGTAAAAGTACAATTGGTGTCTTGCTGAATGTGCATCAATATTTAACTTATGTGGCAAGCCCTGCACCTGCTGACAACTACAGGCATTACTGGTATGGTGTTGGCATTGGTATTGGTACTGGGGTGTGGGGAGGGGGGCAGGGAAGGGGAATAAGCAAATATCCTGCACCAACTGGATAAGGCAATCCACTGTACTCTGCAGAACTGCACTCTATGCCACTACACTCTACACCACTTTCCTACATTATGCTCTACCCTGCACTACTTCACTTCCCTCTACTCTGAAACAATCTACTCTATGCAACTGCACTCTGTCTCTGCACTCTACTCTGCACAACTGTACTTCGCGCCATTCCACTCAAACACATTTGCTCTGCACCACTATACACCACTGAACTCTCTGCTACTCTACTCTATACCACTCTACTCTGCACCACTGAAATCTACTATGCACCACTCTAATCTACGCCACTGAATTCTATACTTCTGCACTCTACGCCATAATGCAAAACTCCACACCACTGCACTCTACTCTGCACCACTGTGCTCAACGCCAATACACTCTAAGCCACTCTACACCACTGCACTCTATGCCACTCTACTCTGCAGCACTGCACTCTATGCCACTCTACTCTGCACAACTCCATTCTACGCCACTGCACTCTGCAGCACTCCACTCTATGCCACAGCATTTTATGCACTATAATCTGCAACTCTACTCTACACCACTCTCCACTACTGCTCTGTGCCATTCTACTGCTGCACCACTGCACTCTACTCTGCAGTACTACCTGCACTCTACACTACTGCACTCTACAATGCTAATCAAATATATAACACAGCATTGTACGCAGCTGAATTCTACACCACTGCTCGTATTGCCACTATAATGTGCAACACTCGACGTTGATGCACTCTACTCCACTCCACTGTACTGTACACGACTCCAATACATGACACTCTATGCCACTCCACTCCACAACGCTCTGCTCCACTCTTTGTCATTCCACTCTACGTCACTTAACGCCACTAACTTTTAGCCATGCTAAGTAACAGCCACGCTGGGGTACAACATGGCAAAACACATTGGGAAAACCAATAGCTATTGCACTGGCGAGACCTACTGGCTTCACCAATGCTTGTTTTATTTGGAAAGGCTTTGTGCGAGAAACACTGCTTCACTGCGCTCTTGAAAACGTAGTAGCCACTGCACATTCCATCTTGTGTGATGTATCTTTTGTTTTAGTCTCTGTCAGTAACTTTTTCCTTGTTGTAGGAGGGGCATGCTTCTACTGAGCCTTTGTTAAATTTTAATGATCTCAAAATCGAGTCCATTTTTTTCACCTTACTTGTCTCTTTTTCTTTAACCTGGCAGTATCTTTCTTTTCTGTGCGTTACCCCTCACGACTGCAGTTGGACCACCCCATCTCTCCCCTTACGTAGTTCAACTGTGGGAGGGATACAGATTCCACCCCTACACGTAAAATGTACAATGTTTGATGTTATTTCTTTTGTGATGCTCTGACAAGTTTTAGTATGGAGGGAATGTTAGCGTACATATTCAGATGATATTCTAAGTTGGCTTCTGTAGTACAAAATATAGCATGGTAGAGTGTTTAGAAAAGTCTGGCTATTACTCTTGCTATTTGGTTTCCTACTGACTGGTTTCTATTACATCTTAAACATACTCATGTATGTCCTTGGCAAACAAACTTCATTTGAAAGTGGCGCTGCATTATTCTGGACTTTTGTTAGGCATCACAGAAGATACAAAGCTCGTATAAATAATGCCCTTGTTTTCACTTCTTTTTTTTTTACACGTGGAGACCGAAAATAATCTTTCCCCATCTACAATTAACTGTACAACTGAAAACAGCATAACTGTGAAGACTGAAAGGACATGGAACAAAAAGCTCTTTCATAGCTTCTGATATGTACACCAGAGAAAGTGTGCCCATATGATCTGACTGTGCAATAATTCGGTCCACGGATCCATAAATACCTCGTAATGTTTTGTTCAAAACGTAGCAATTTTTTCAACTTTCTTGAAGTTAAAAAAGTATAAACTGCAAGTTAAAATGAAGCAAAAATAGGCTTTTGCTTATAAAAAATGGTTGACAGTCCGAAACCGTTAGTGTGGGAAAACCCAGGTTAACCTATTTTTGTTCTTATTGCAAAATAAAAGTCAGAGAATAAGAAGAGTCGGACATCTCCCCTCCCCGATGACTGGCGTAGCGTAGAGCCGATCAATTCGGAAGTTCTTGGTTCTTGAGACAAATAAAAAAATAAGCATTTGCAATGCCATAGGTTTCGCATTAAGGTAAGTTTGAACTTTTGGCGCTGCTAACAATACTGCAACGCCAATAGCTCAAACTTTTAGTAATGAGAGAGATATCAATCAATCATATCATTTGTAAAGCGCACTACTCACCTGTGAGGGTCTCAAGGCGCTCGGGTGGGGAATGCTGCTACTGCTTGAAAAGCCAGGTCTTGAGGAGTTTTCTGAAGGTCAGCAGGTCTTCGGTCTGCCGTAGGTGGATGGGGAGGGTTTTCCAGGTCTTGGCAGCGAGGTGGGAGAACGATCTGCTGCCGGAAGTTGCTCTTCGGAAGAAGGGGACTGTGGCGAGGGCGAGGTCAGCGGAGCGGAGATGGCGTGTGGGGGTGTAGAAGCGGAGTCGTCTGTTGAGGTACGTTGGTCCGGTGTTGTGGAGTGCCTTGTGTGCGTGGGTGAGGAGCTTGAGGGTTATTCTCTTATTGACAGGGAGCCAGTGCAGGTCTCTCAGGTGGGGTGTGATGTGGCTGCGGCGAGGAATGTCGAGGGTCAGGCGTGCAGAGGCGTTATGGATGCATTGGAGCTGTCTCAGGAGTTTGGCCGAGGCTCCTGCGTTGAGGGCGTTTCCATAGTCCAACCTGCTGCTGACGAGGGCCTGGGTGACCGTTCTTCTCGTTTCAGTGGGGATCCACTTGTAGATCATGCGGAACATGCGGAGGGTGTTGAAGCAGGAGGAGGAGACGGCGTTGACCTGTTTAGTCATGGAGAGGGTGGAGTCGAGGATGAACCCTAGGTTGCGTGCATGGTCGGTGGGTTTTGGAGCGGTTCCCGGTGCGGTCGGCAACCAGGGGTCGTCCCAGGCCGAAGGGGTGGATCCGAGGATGAGGACCTCCTGTCTTGTCCGAGTTCAGCTTCAGTCGGCTGTTCCTCATCAATTCAGTGGCGGCCTTTATTCCTTCGTGAAGGTTGGTTTTGGGGGTCCTTGGTGAGGGAGAGGATCAGCTGGGTGTCATCGGCATAGGAGATGATGTTGAGGTCGTGCCGATGGGAGACGTAGGCGAACAGTGCCATGTAGATGGTAAACAGAGTTGGCCTAAGGGATGAGCCCTGGGGTACGCCGCAGATGATCTCGGTGGCTTCGGAGCGGAAGGCGGACGCTCTGCGTTGCCGGCGAGGAAAGAGGTGGTCCAGTCCAGGGCCTTCTCTTGGATTCCGGCGGTGTGGAGAAGTGTTTGTAGTGTGTGGTGGCAGACCGTGTCAAAGGCGGCTGACAGGTCCAGGAGGACGAGGGCTGCCGTTTCTCCGTTGTCCAGCAGGAACTTGATGTCATCGGTGGCGGTGATGAGGGCAGTCTCGGTGTTGTGTTTGCTGCGGAACCAAAGCAATTGCGGCACTTGCGCCTTAGCTTTAAACATCTTAACCTTTCCAATACTGAACAATGCAAACATTCACCCCCAGTCACAAAATAATGGATTTACTCAATCATTCTTTTACTCACCACGCCACCCCAGTTTGGACCCAGCCATATGCAGATCAGTGCCGACTCTGTGCCTCATGGAAACAGTCCAACCCGAACTGCCAAGCCAGGTCCTCCCTAGACCGGAAACAAGCATCCTGGGACTGGTTTTGGGGCATCACCCCTCATCAGCCAGGCTAGCTTGAATCCAGTGGCGCAGTGAGCATGGGACCCACGTCTGGACATACCCTTCCCATTTAGGGCGACAAATGCAAAATGAACACTTGATGGACGGAATGCTGAACAAGGCAAACATTCACTCCCAGTCACCAATATCTGGGTTTAATCCATCGTTCTTTTACTCACCATACCAGATCTCTGTACTAAGTGAATGTATGACATTGTTCAGCATTCTGTCCATCAATTGTCCTTTTTGCACATATTCTTAATACAGCATGTCTCGAAGAGACAGCGCAAGCGCTGCCTAGACAAGACTTAACAAGTCGATCTTGATAATTGAAAAACAAGTTGAGTTTGTAATGTATTGTTATTTTTGTGATGACCATCAACTTGTAACACTGACTGGTGTGTATATATATTTTACTTGCAGCCCTGATGAGGTCCAACAAAGGATGAAACGCGTAGGCTGACAAGAATGGTTTGATATTAAACAGATGATGCTGTCATTTATATTTGTGGAATAAAAAAATAAATATTTCATAACAACGAACACTTGGCCTGCCAACCCCGTTTTTTGGATTCATTGTCAAATTTTGGACTGAAATAATTGCTTTAATTTTGAGAGTGCTCCTACCCCATTTGTAGTAATTGTTGAAAAGATTAGTGGCTCGGGCGGTGGACCACGGGTAGTGAGCGCTAACACGAAATTAACAAGTAATAGTTGAAAATGTGTCTTGCGAGCACCAGTTCTATGCCCTCATCGCCAGTTGTGCATTGTGTAATGGGAGACTTAACAAGTATTTGCAATGCAATCGGTCTCGCCTTTTGGGCTTTATAAGTATTTAGCTGTGCAGAACATTGTCTGCAGCTGGGGGCCAGTACCTGTTCCACCAGGATGCGGGGACGGGAAACAGTGTGTCCCCAATGGACAACCAGCTGTCTGAAAAATGCAAAATAACGAGGATTGGTTAAGTTAATAAGGTAATAATGCCCTGAAATTAAGGAATACTACCACAATATACATACAGAAAGCTGTGCAAATGTTCACATAAATAAAGGCACCTACTGAGGAGGGATAGGTACATCAGTACAAAAATAAGGGAAGGGGCCCATAAGGAATCACGGGAACGTAACCTTGCAAGCATGAGTACACTCGACAAAAAGAACAACTGGGCCGAATAAAGTAATCAGTAAAAATTAGCAATTCATGAACCACCCTAGAATCGGACAATACGATAAATAAATAGTCGCGTATCTATGGTGTATTTGTAGAGAGCACACTCTCATGGGCCGGCCTAAGATGATCCAAATAGAACTGTCATTTCTGTTTGGAAGAGTCCCTGAAGGAATGCTACTATATAGTGAGCGGCTGCAGAAGGCCGGAAAGGGTTTGCGGTGAATTCCTCCCTTGGCAGTCAGTGAATGCCTGGGGGAGTGAGAGGACGATGTTTGGCTGCAACGAGAAAAGCTTTATATCTGCTAGACAGCAGTGACAAGAAGGAAGCGTCCCACCTGGCCGTGCGTTTACCTTGACAAACCATCTAACAAGAGGGAAGCTGCCTTTCTGTTTTGCTTCACAAGGCGACCTATGCAGGGCCAGCATTGATTATTCAATTGGTATTTTGAGATCGTAGCTACTGACCTCAAGACTCTGCTAAAAAAAAGGCCAGTTTACACAGCAGAGATAACCCATGTGGGCGACCTCCCTATTCCCAATAATAAGAGACCAACACATGTATTTGTTTGCAAGACTAAGGCCATAGTTTATTGGCTGCCAGTGATCTGTCGTGGGTTCAATTTGTATAGCTTTATATCTCTCCCGCACTCCCCTCATCCTCCGTTGTTCTGGTGAACAGACACTTCCCTCTTTATCAGCTGACCATTCATACCGGTACCCCTCACTCAGAAAGGGATACCCCGTGTCCATCTGGTATTAGCGGTACCCTTGAGGTAGTCGCGCTGAACTCATTCATGCAGAATGGAATCATACCAGGCGTCATATCATGCAATGCAGCAAAAGGTGCGCCTGCACTAACGAGGAGAGTGCACCATATTACATTGAATGTGCTGCCCCCAGGGCAGCCGCAACGTTGTGCTGCCCTGGGAGCAGCGCATACAAGTGAATGACTGCACCCACCTGCAAGGGAATGTCTGGGGAGTCCATAGGGCCCCCGTTCCCCCCTCCAGAGGGCTGCCATCAGGGGTGCACTGACAGTGCCACCTTTTAGGTGGCGCACTGTCAGTGTATCTCCTGACAGCTCCTTTGCCTCTGCGCCCGCATCTATAATACGACGCCCCCATGTAAATGAGGGAATGCTTTCTGGAGAAAGTGCTGGTGCTATATGTGCGCCAGCGCTTTTAGTATAACAGAAGGGGCCCCACAAGAGTCTGCTGCCCCTTCTGTAATATCAACCTACCCTGGGGATGCGCAAAGCGGGCGCACATGTCCGCTGCACACCCGGGGGCTGTTCTGTAATACGGCCCCAGGTAGTCATAATCTGAAGACCGCTGTGTTTCATTTGCCTTCAGTCAATCAGTCCACTTCCTGTAGCCCCTCCTCAGCCAGTCAGGTACACCAGATGGCCCTTAATTTCCAGTGGTTGTACTGCAACAGTAACAATCTTACAAAGCCATGTTTCTTTCATATTCAGTTAGTCAGGCAGGTCGCCGTCCACTTCAGGAGCTGTGCCTCAGTCAGTTAGGCGCACTGGGTGGCCCTTCACTACTGACTTTAACAGTCACAATCTACAGATGGCTCAAATTAATACCCTCAATCTGGCATGCTGGGTGGCAGTCCACTTCTGGGAGACACACAGGCAGCTTCTATCACACCAAGGCGTCACATGCCAGTCTGTTGCTCTTCTATAGTCTATGTACAACCCATTCTAATTAGAAGATGATTTATATCCTGGATAAATAAATCCATGCCTGCCTCAGTGAGGCCAATTCCATCTGGGCCATAGTTGAAGGAGCCCAAGTTTAACTGGGGCTCTTTTCCTCAAAACACATTTCCAGGCTATTTAAAAAAGTAAACCGAGAGCTATTAAACTTAATTTAGGACACCATGACTCCCTGCCACTATTTCCTGGGAATAATCTGAGACCATGTTTTTTTCTGTGGCACCACTTTTATATAAAACCACAAGAGCACCTCATCTTCTAAGTAGAGGCCCCCTTTACTCAGCAAGAAGGTGATCAAAACCCAGGTATACTACTATGTTGTATGGTACAGGAGACTGCTTTAGATTTAGATTGAGGAATCTCTCCAACATGTACCAATGTTTGACATGACTGTCCATCCACACTGTGCATACAAAAGTATGTTCTCCCTTATGTTCATGATGTTCCACTCTGGGAACAAAAGAATGCCTCTTCACCTATACCTTTCTGGTGACAGTAAGCAAAGAAAATATCCAGACATAATTAAAGTGAAACTAAATCTCATTATCATGTTATCCCAAACAGTGAAACCTGAGTTTAAGAATACTGACTTCCCACCTTTGTGATCATCTTGAAAATGTGTCCTGAAACAATATTCCAACATTAACATCCGTTGGGAACCCCAATTTAAAATCAAAATACAAGAGGTCCTGATTCAAAAAGGACCTCTGCACTTGTGGTGGAGGCCCCCAAGTCACAGTGGAGACTCCGCACTAGGGGCGGAATCTCCATTATAAGAATTGCCAATGCGGAGATCCCGCCCAAAGTGCGTAGACTCCCCCACAATTGCGAGGCCTCTGCCACGAATGTGCAGGCCCTTTGTGAATCAGACCCAATGTTGTTAACATTATTAACACCATACATTAGCAAACTCACAATTCTTCTGCTGGTATTTTCTGACACTTATACTCTGAGGGTAGTTCCTGCTACGCCGATTCAGAAGGACAGGGCTGTGAAATAGCTCCGAGAAGCCCCACCTTGGCCACAGTCATTTGTAGTCCCATTTTGAACTGCTATATTGTCAACGGTTACCCATGTTGATAAGCAGGTAGTCCTTCCCCTTTCCTTATTCTCCAAGTATGAAAGATCACTGAAACAATATTGTGGCAAAGAATATTGTTGACGAAAAGGTTATATATAAAATACTGTTTACCACACTATCAGGATTCTATACTTATAATGGTAAGTACAAAAATATCAAAAAACAATTTCGTTGACACTAATACTATCCACAAATATAGAAAAATATTGATGTTAAAGTAGTAAATGTTCAATATTTGAACATAGAAATGTAATAGAATTTAATAAAATATATTTCAGTAATATTTAATCCTATATATAAAAATATATATTTATATAGAAACACTAAAACACATGCGATTGTGTATATATAAAGTTTAACAATTAAAAAAAATATTTTTAATATTATAAATGTATTACAATGAAAACTATATATAATAATTACACAATAAAACCATACAAATATAAAGATTTCAATAACAAATATATGTTAAATCCCCAAAACACATTTACTAAAAATACTATAAACATTAAAATACATTTAACAATAAAAACCAAATAGTATAAAAACTAAAAATAATATATGTTATAAAATCTATTTAACCCATAGTATGAAAATACTGGAGTCTAAGAATATTAAATATAATATTCCTACTCTAGTTTATGCACCAGTAGGGAAAGTGTTGGACTTGGTAAGGGTTACATTTGTAATTCCTACTCCAGTCAGTGCAATAGTAAGGATAGTCCTGGACTTCGGAGGGGTTCAATTTACTATTCCCATTCAAAATGACAATTCCCACTTCAATATGTGCAACAGTAGGGAAAGTTCTGAACTTCCGAGGGGTTAAATATACTATTCCCACTTCAAACAGTGCAACAGTAGGGAACATGTTGGACTTCGGAGGGGCTAAATTTACTATTCCATTTGCAATCTGTGAAACTATGGAAAGCAATGGAATTAGAAGGTGTGAAATTTACTATTCCCACTCTACAAACAATACAACAGTTGGTAAAGTGTTCGATGTCAGAAAGGTTAAATTTACTATTCCCACTCCAAACAGCGCAAAAGTGGGGAAAGTGTTGAACTTCGAACAGGTTGATTTTACTATTCCTGCTGCAGCCTAAACAAGAGTAGCTAAGTACTTCACTTCAACCACATTACATATATAAGTAACACACTCTGAATATAAAAATGGGTAAAAAGTTGTTATATATATGTATTTAAAAAAACTCAAAACAATTATCAATTTACATAATTACTAATCAATAAAATAATAATCAGTTAATAAATAGTTGTGGTTCAATTTTTAACTAATTAACTTCCTACCCCAGACCCCAATAAACCTAGTAGCCCACAGATAAAATGTAAGTAAAATAAGTAAGAATTCCATAAATTACAGATTTAAAAATACATTAAATAATAATTAGAAACGTAAATAATAATGAGAAATTAACAATTGTTAATTACTTAAATAACTTCCCTCCCTATACCCCTACAAACCCACAAGCTAAGACACTAAATTAGTATTATAAATTAAATTTTAAAAAATCAAAATCATTTATAATTACAAGCTATATTAAAAAAAAGATTTATATAAACAATAGTAACAGCATTAATTTATCAACCAAACCACATTCAAATAAATAGAAAACAAAATTCATTACCCACTATATAATTGAAAATATTTAAAACATTGGTATTATTTAAAACGATATTAGTTACCTCAAAAAATGATATTCTTGTTAGCGATATTTCTGCATCACAATATCTGTGTCAATATATTTTATTTCTGATATTTCTGTCTCCTGATATTTATAACTGGATATTTTGTCCAAACATTGGGATGAAGATGAAGTCAATTAGCTATAAATATTCGCCAGGCCATAAGCGCTTTAGTTTTACCATCCTCTCTTTACTATGCTGATCAGTTTTTGAAATGGACTTGCAGGTTGACACAAAACTCCCCCACTCCCACCACACTGATGCCTAAAGCTAGCTTCCTCCTTCAAGAGAGCCACCAACTCCAATGGCAAAGAAAAAAGCAACACAGAAGAGGAATATGTCATACTAGGAGTTTCACATCACTGGCGTCTGGCCTGAAATGAACTGTCACACACCTCGGGCTCTTCTTTCAAAGCTTGGCTAAGTAAAGAAACATTTGGTGCGGTCTTACAATGCTTGTAGGTTGTGGTTGTAAGCAAGGATACCAGGTGTTCAGTGACCCAAGAACTGGATTGCCCTGTGTCCTTGACCCAGTGAGTAAACAGATGTAACCTGCTCTCTCTAGGGCTTAATGGGTTGGGCATTATCTCAGATACGTGTACCAACACTGTTGGTAATGTTGATGGATGCTTAGGGCCGGAGCCAGCGAGGCTATGTCCTCCAGTCTCTCTGCCAGAGCACAAACTATCACAGTTCTGGGCAGAAACATGGCTTTTTTGTCAGGCTTCTCCATACAGAACCTGTCCAGGAGAGCAAGTTTCACTCAGCGCCTTTAAAATTCTCCCACACGCCTAGCTTTGTTTTCAGTGCTGAAGTGCAAAGTGGCTACCATTAGTTTCCTCAGAAAGCCTAGGAGAGAGGGGACAAGATACAAATTGTAAGTTTGTTTGGACTGCGACCACGTTGTCTGACCAAATGATGAGCCTGTGGTTGTACAATCTGTCAGGCCAAATGTACAGGGCAGCAAGGGTGAGGACAAGCTGTAGGACTGCTAAGCTTTTGGTTCTGCTGTGTGAATACCATAAAGCAGGCCACTTTCCTCACACCATGCAGTTCCCAGCAGGGCTCCAAACCCTCGTTTGCCCTAGGTAGCCGAGAACCACTGTGCACGTAGGCTCGACAATCCTGCAGACTGGCATAAATGGCATCTGCTGAACAAGAATATCGGCCACGTGCGCAAATGCTCTTTCAGTCCACCACCAAGCCCAAAGTTGCATATGAGTCCTCGCTAACAATCCACTGGTGGGGTGATGTGGTTTGCAAGCTTCCTTCCCTATCAGTTCCTCTATTGGCTCCAGTGTGATCTTGTCTTTAGAGACAACCCTGTGAAGGGATTTGAAAAAAGAAAGCCTCCAGTTTGTCATATAGTAGATAGGATAGGAGTCCCTTGTGTCTAGGTCTACTCCTAGGAAAGTTGTTCGGGTTGTGCCACCTTCTGTCTTGCCATAAGCCAATGCGTTGAAAAATGTGTTATTTTCAATACAAAGCTCAAGGTATCTGCGCATTTCTTCCTCTCAGCTCCGACTCTTTCCATTCCATTCCTCCCCTATCTGTGGCTCCTGCTATCTAGGGAGCTCCGTCCGCCTACCTAAAAAGACCAACTTCATCTGCTTCACCCAACTTAGTTAATTGTTATGAACAAACTTAACTCACTTTCTTCCACTTCCCCGCTTAACCCCTATCCAATTAAAATTCTGTTCCGCCGGGTCCCTCTTACTGATTCTCACGTAACTACTGACTGAATAAATCTGTCACTTGCTTCTGGCTTCGGCTCGAAACTACTAAAAAGAAACTTCAGTTGTCCCTCTTTAAAAACAAAAATCTTCCCCTGATATTCCGTCTATCTGGCCACCTCTCATTTTTTTTTCAAGTTACAATTTTGGCTTGTGTACATTTCATTTTGTATCTGCATTTGCGTGTATTTGCATATACTTAAGGTGCAACCTGGAAACATTATAGGTCGCTTCAAACTGTTACATTTTGCTAACAAACATATTTGTATACTGAAACCACAGTCAAAATGCAAGCTCACTGCATTCCCTTAAGAGTACTCAACTTAATAGTAAAGGCTTTAGCATTCATGAATCATATACGAGTTTAAAAAATGTACAAATAGAAAAATAGATAGCCTTAGTGGGAGGTAATCATATTTCACAGACAGTAATTAGAAGGCTTGCTTAAAATAAGACTTTGCCCATGATTGGCCAATGAAAGAAAAAGTAAAGCATAAGGGGTTAAATAAGTACAGTTAGTTATCAATACAGTGCAGGACTGTTACTGAATGCACATTAAAATAGGTCGCAAAGCAACTCCTGTCTTTTTCTCGCCCAAGAACAGACTCTCAGAACACTGCCTTTCGTACACTTAAGTGGCCTAATGGGTTAAGGCTTTAGAATACGTCTTTCTAGCTCGCTCAGGCTTCCCATGGTGTATCACAAGCATAAAACCTTTCGAAGTTTGAGTAGTGTGACCCAAACCTCCCTTGGACACTCTACATCCAGATTTCACCCCATGCACAGCCCCATTCTTCATGAAACGAGCACTTCCCTATTATTTGCCTTCCACCTCCAGGAGTCTCAAAGTAGGTTGGGTCACCTAGCTAACCAGCTGTGCCACAAATTGGGGCTTGTGGAAGATCAGTGTTGACATAGAACACCTGTTGTGAACTTGGGGCTATCACGCCGAAAACAAGGAGGGCCCAATCCGCTTTTCATCCCTCAAAGGGTCCCTAAATTGACTATCCTTAAGTAATAACCCCCAGACTTTACAGCATGAAAAACTGGTAGGAAGTGCTACATAAAAATAAGTCATTATCACTGTAGAACAATATTTCAAATTGCCTGACATGAAAAACTACAGCTTAAATCAATAAAAATACACAGATTTAGATGAGGCTAGAAAATATCTGCAGAAATTGTAGAATTAATTTGTGTTTTCTATAATGAAAAATCTAATTCCACAAGATGCTCGTCTTCCAAGAGCATGGTTAATTACTAATGATGAGGGAAATTCAGGAGAAATAATGAAACACGAATTGCACATCGGGGTTCAGCTTTTTAACCGGGCTTTCCCTGTCCCCGTCTTTCAAGACAGGGGTGTTCCAGAAGAGGTCTTCTGGAGGTCAAGGCTCAATAAATCAAATCAAAGTGAACCAAACTCACCAAACAAAAATATATTTAAGGATGATCCTGCATACTCTGCCCTCAAGTTTCTCTTGGCCAAGAGCATGCTGTACATTTCCAAAATGTCTCAATATGCTTCAAATCTGAAAAACCTTTTCAGAATTGCTAGGCAAAACCATACGATTACATTATCTCCAGAAGCATTATAATCACCACCCCTTCTCACAGTGATGAAATGGGAAAAAAGTACTCAGGAATCGGATTAAGGGGTAGATTAAGGTGTTGAGCGGAAAGGGGGTGGAGTCGCGAGTGGCAGAGACTGACAGCAAACTTATAGATGAACAAGTTACTTACCTTCGGGAAGAATCTTGCTGGTGGATACGATATGTAACCACAGATTTCGTATGAATATTCCTTAGGCATCACTCTGGATCGGACACCTTTAGAGCACTACCTCTACTACGATTGGGTAGGTGGTGTAGTGCAGTTCCGCACCCATGTTTTCCATTCCGGAAGCAACTAGCGGATTTGCGCCTAGAGGATAAGCACTACCTAGGCGCACTGGTGTCAGGTGCTTTCTACGCTGTCTGCACCCTCAGACACAGTACAGTGCCTGCCCATCATCGTATTACAATAGCCAGAATGCAGATTCCGAAATCTGGGAACATTCTAAAAGTCCAGTTAAAAAAACAAGGAGGCGTGAGGGTCAGTGTGGAATCTGGGCCTAAATAGAGCATCCAGCAGAAAGATCATACTCAAAAGTAAGTAACATGTTCTTCTGATGAATATTTCTAACCACAGATTCCTCGCCTTGACACCTTCGGGTAATTGTTCGCGCTTTACAAATACTGGACATTTGTGACTAGAAACCACAGCAGTACCTCCCCAGGAGGTTAGTCTGTGAACAGGCTCACACCAAAAAGCCCTGCTGGACCGAGCTGGTAAAATAACTCTCTTGGTGCACTGTCGAGACAGTAGAGCTTTGTGAAAAGGTGAACCAACAACTACGTAGTCAACTGATGAATGTCCAGGACAAGTACACTGTACTAACGCAATGGTAGCAGCTTTGGCCCAGGTGGGAAGAGCCTGTAAGCCTTGTAGGAGATGCCTCTATGCCAGTGCATACCAGATCTTAATGCAGAGAACAATCAATTGAAGATGGTCTGTTTTTGCACTACCTTGCTCTGGAAAACCCCACATAGAGCTGATCATCCGTTCAATGGTCTGTGGCACGATCAATGTAGAAGCTTAATGCTCATTTAGGGTCGAAACGATAGAGTCTCTATGTTTAGGCTATGTTATGGCGATGAAATGTGTCCCAACGACTGGCTTTTGTAGAGGGACACCTCAGAGCCAAAATTACATCAAGGACCTCAGGGAGGAAGGTTGAAGGAGGTAAAATGCCATTATTCACTCTCCCAGCAATAGATCAATTAGATCAGTTTCCTGAATATGAAATAGCTCAGTTCTAGTGGTGAAGACATGGTCTGGAAGGCTTGGTACAATTCAAATCCATTACAGATTTTGTAATCTTCCTGAAATTCAAATCCAGTACAGATTGTGTAATCTTCCTTTAACCCGGCAGGTAGATTCCCAAGCCTCTAGTTTATGTTTTTGAAAAAGGTAGGAGTGGCTGCTCCACCCCACCGCAGACAATGTCCCTCCGTGGCTGCTCAGGGAGTAATGGTCTGAATGTCACACCCCCTCTCCATGCCACGCCTTCTCTTTGGTTTCATCTCCTCTCACATACAGTGCATAATTTTTCGAAATTGGCAGGGCCTGTGACCAGACTACCCTGGGAGGTCACACAAGGCCAACCCACACCACTGAAAAGTTTGTGAAAGCTGTCAATGCACCCCTCCACCCTCCTATTATTATGGACGATACTATGTCATGAACCTGGAGACCTAGATTCTAAACCTGGAGTTCCCAGATAATGATAGGATATTGCTTGCTGCAAAATCTTTTACTTCCTCGCGTCTCAATTCCCTACCAAGCCAAAGTGGAAGCAAGCGCCAATATTTTCACTTCCTCGTGTCTCAATTCCCTACCAACCCAAACTGGAAGCAAGCGCCAATATTTAAGTACCATATGTGACAACAGGCCTGATTCAGGCGGAAAACTCTCTATTTTCAAAGATAAATGGCTTTAATTTAGCTTTCTCCAGCCCGAAATTTCCCCCACTCCAATACAAATCAAAGGAGAAAATACCCCCCTATTATTTTTTTAAATCACCCTCTTTCGGCTGTTCCAATCTTGGGGAGTATGAAGAAGTACTATTTTTACTGGACCTTTGTATTCAGGAGAAGCTGGGCTGGAGTTTCCTCAATCCTCTATTTTGGTCATAGCAATCGTTCCGCTCCCCTCTGTATCCTTTGGGGGCGGAACATTCATGCACTGCAGAGCCATTCGCCTGTGAAAATAGTCTTTAAATGATTCATGGCCCACCCACTCACAACATGTGCAGTACATAATAACAAACTGATTGGCAGCCTGTATCTTCTTTAACATTCCACAATAAGCAAGCCAAAACTGAAAATGGAATTAATTTGAAATTATGATTGAAACCCACCCTCTAACTTTCTTTTGTCAAGATTCCACAATACTTGCAACTCCCGACATTTGCTTAATCTGCTGACTTGAGGTAATTGTAACTGTAAATGTAGGTGCTTATGATCCCTGACAAGGTATTGAAGCGCTTTTTCGGCTAGAAGTTCAGTACTCCACATCCCAGAATTAGTAGTTAGTTGGTTAGAACACATGTTTTATTTTTTTGCATTAGTTGCGTTAGGTTTGTGCTCTTGATTTGATGCATGTTCAGAAGCGGTTGGAGCAGGGATAGACTAATAAAAACGGATTTGAAAATGGAAGTTTGGAATAGGGATAGAATGAAAGAAATGGATTTGAGAAACGGAAGTCGTCCATGTTTTGAAAGTCGTGATTGTGTGGGATTGTTAGTTGGGTGACACTGGTAATAGGAGGGGTGAAACTTTGAAAAAGATGTTTGGTAGTTCAAAGTAGTGAGAAAGGTGTGGGATGACAGAGGGGGAAGACGGAAGGAAGGACGGAAAGGATTTAAAAAATTAAAAAATGAAATTAATGTGTACATACAGATCACAGAGTTGTTATTCTTTATATAGATAGGTAAATGGACTACTGCTTTTGACACTGAGATTGGGTTGCCTTATTACATTAAAAAGTGATAACTTTCAAATGGGACTAGGTGAGAATATCGAGTTAGGTTTAAAGAAGTGCAACTGAAAACCCTCTTTGACGGTAAGTTGGATTTTAAGTCACAATTTTGAAAATGCCACTTTTAGAAAGTTGGCATGTTCCTATTCTAGCTATTATGTGCCTGCAGTCTGTATCCGGGGTCATATGACTAGGTGTATCTGGCAGTTGGTCCTTCTGTTTTGCTACGAGACAGTGAGACAAAGGGGGGAAGAAGTGTGGACAGGTTGGGCCATCTCTGTCAGAAGGACGGGAAGAAGTTGTTGGCCACTACACTAGCACATCACAAAGCCTTTGTCTCAGCACAGTCACAAGTGTTCCCACATAAACGCTGGGTTAAAGAGGGAGGCGCGTGTAAAATTAAATATATTTTTAAATGATAAATGCATTTTACGAAGAACGAAAAAGTTACTAGTTTTACGTGCTCACCTGTTGATGTCTCTTACTCAAATCCGTGTGTGTAAAATGTTTCTGCTGCGGTAGACACCACATGTTCACCTGTGTACAAATATGCCCAGACTCATATGCGACCATAAAGGAGCCTGGACTCAAACACACATTACAATGGCAGCAGTTACCAGTCATGTCTAATCTCTCCTAATGAGCGTATATTTGTGGCGATGAAAGTCGAGACTCGTGAGTATAACTTCAGAGAGGCTGCAAAGGTAACAAGCAGTGTCCAACAAGTCATGCACAAGTTCACCACTGGACAGTGGATTCTTATTCCATTGCAGTGATGAGCACAGTTATTTATGAACGTATGATGTTTGCTGATAGCATTAGAGGTTAAAGCACATATCTCGGGTACGTTCCATGCTGATGATCAAGAACACACAATGGTTCATGCACAAGCAATGACTGCCGTCTGGACGCAGAGGCAGACTTCCCTTGCTAAACACCAATGCTCATGTACGTGCAAATCATATGTTGCACACGCCCATGCATGTGATTCTTACAGTAGTAAACAATTAAAATGCGTGCATCTGAACTAAGTAGAATTAATTGCATTTCAGCACACTAACTGTCACACACGTGCAATGCCATTTCTGCGCACCGATGCTAGCACACATACAATAGCACAACCCAGGCTCACATGCATTACTGCACACTCGGACCATAGAATGCACTACAATGCTCCTTCACACTGCTGCACGCCGAAGAGTACCACACAATTCTACTGCTACAGGAAACGCTGAATATAGAGGTTTTGATTGGTGCACAGGGATGCCGAAATGTCCAGTGATGTATACTGGACGTTCATGTCTATGATCGCAGAGCTGCAGTGCGGATTGAGCATTAGTCAACTGCTGCTCATTGCAGCTCTTGCACACAAGACTTCTTTACTACACAGAATATGTGCAATATGCCACTGCTCCACATCAAGGGCAATCAACATATGATCCAATTGTTGCACATCGATGCGCATGTACAGCATTCGTTATTAGCCAGACTGAACAGGATTACAGGATAACTGAACAGTGAAATTAATGCACATATGACAAAGGCATTCTGATTGATGACACTGCCATACATACACATTTCTAACCTGCCTTTCACCCAGCATTCTGCTCCTGTCTTCTTCTTGCTGTCGGTGGCCTGTCCTTGCACACAATGCTCCGTGCTCATGAGCAGAATAAGATATTTGCATGGGTTGCATAGTGTGTATCTTAAGGGAATGTCCTGCAGTGCCTGCTAGACCCTGTGAGGAGGTGCTGCTACTCCTGCTGCGCCCACCCCGCCTGGTCTGTGGTTGCCGCATACGGCTGCTATCTCCATCCTCAGCTGCTGATCCCTTATCGTCTGGCTTCTGTCCCCTACCTTCCCAGCCTGTTGAACCCACAAAGGAGCTTTGGTTCCTCCCAAGCCCAGCAGGAGAGGAATCTAAATTGTATGCTAGAAATCCAGGCAAGGAAGGATTACCTACCATTCACCATTCCTGAAAATCAAGCTGAAGACCAAAGGCCAGTGACACTCAAAGGACCATACACACTTCCCAAGATAAAGACAGAAATACTCTTCTCGATACTGACAAAAAAGAACTTTTCAGGCCACAACTCCCCGAAATAAATATGGGAATGTGGGCTATTATGACTATCATACCGTTATTATTCCTTTTGCTTGGCAAAGGAAACATGAAGGAAGTATGTTGTGCCTCCTCCTCAACCTACTCTGCAGATGGAGCAGTCGGGATGAATGCCTATGGAACTTACCTTAAATGTGTGGTAAAGGCATACGTTGTAAAAGCATATGAGTTCTAAAAACATGCGTGGTAATAAATGTGTGGTACATGTACAACGTGGTACAAACCATAAAGGCTGTTTATGCTGTTTTGGGTGCCTTGTTGGGAATAACAGGAAGATACCGTTTTTTGTTAGAACAGACCTTTAGCACTAAAGAATCGTTTTTCACACTACCATCACACCACAGCATCGTTTTTCACAGTTTAACATGTTTGGTATTGATCATGTTAGCTGGCTCTGGTCATCACCTTTGAGGAACTGCAAATAACAAAATGGGGAACTTAGAAATCCTTCTACTCCCTGCCCATGGCTCATTCAATTTTCAATACAAAACTAAACAAAAAAACACTTTTTACAAAAATAAATTATGCTGTGCCATGCTCTCAATGTTTGATCTTTTGTTCCTGAATTATCAATCAAAAACACTTCCCATCTATAAATTCTTAAAAATGTTGTAATTATCTTTCAAATTTGTAATGTCCCACATTTTGTAAATTCCATTCGATAAATGGTACAGGAAGTCAAATCAGGAGGAGGACGGGAAGTTGTCTGTCAGCAAATGTGAAAAGAATATGGTTGCAATTTCTTGTGCCTAGAACATAAAATACAACCTTTTGCTAAACCTTTTACTTTGCACTTTTTCTGCTCTGACAGATATTATAGAATCTTTCATCTCTACTGCCATTTCCTGTTTTAAAGGTCAAAGGTAATTCATAAATGGACTACACCCAAAAGTAGGAAACTACTTCTACAAATCGTGGAAATCAATGTGAATGCTAATTTGAGCATCATTTCCTCATCTGGTATCCAAGTCTCGTTGCCTTGCTGATGATTATATTTTCCACTGTTCTCTTTGTCAAAAAAACAAGAAATGGTGGAGACGGCATTGCATAGTCCACAGCACCACCATCTTGAATTCTGAATTGCTCTTCTAATGTAGTCTCTCAAGCTGGTGTTAACAGGTGATGTACAGCAGTAATCTCCGGTAATGATCACCTATTCATTAATTATACTTAATGTACAGTTTTACTAAACATTAAATCTA
Source organism: Lissotriton vulgaris (assembly GCF_964263255.1). Taxonomy (NCBI): domain Eukaryota; kingdom Metazoa; phylum Chordata; class Amphibia; order Caudata; family Salamandridae; genus Lissotriton; species Lissotriton vulgaris. Next base: position 58,603,231 of record NC_141697.1, on the reverse strand, counting down.
GAGTTTGACCTTTAAAAGGGAGAGAATCTCGGACTGTTACTTACATCAGATAGCAACGTTATTGAGAAACCCCGTAACCAGGGGTATTTTAAAATAATAATTTTAAAAAACTAAACACCTTTCTTCTAGGGATTACTGTAACCCACTTGCTTGTGTGTGTTCCCTTCTGCATTTATAGGTCAACCCTGATATCAAATGTTTAAGGGTAAGGTTTTGTTCCGCTTCCCTCGTTACAATTAATTAGTATTGGAAAATATGTAACACAATCACCAATAAGCAAGATTCACTTATCCCTACACAATAGATATTACGACTGAACAGCATAGATGAATACAAATCTACTCGGTGATACACACTGTACTTGGAGGTGGACAAGTTAAAGTCTCAGGTCGAGGTCTTCCTGGACTCTCAAGACCAAAGCGAGTCGAGGTTAATGTGGGTTCTGCCTGCCACACACGCTCTACCATTATGCGCCAAGAATTATAAACAAAGCATAAACCTTTGGTGTTAAAAGGCAGAAAAAGAGGTAGACATCATGTGAGGGAATTGAATAATGTGAAACCAGAAAACCAGGGACCAATCCTGGCTTGACCAAATTGTGTTATCCTAGGCAAATATTTTATTTTACAGAGCCTCGTTTTTTTTCTTTGTTATCAGATATGAATGCAACTTCCAATACGCAAGTTCAGGGTGTACGCTGTACACAAATAATATGATTTATTAAGGCGAAACCCTTCTGCATGTTAAAGAAATTGCATTTTTAATTCTAAAGATTGTATCCTTTTTTTCACTCAGTTTTTTGTCCAACTATTTTCAGGGCTCGGCTCGTGCACAGCTCTTAGAGCCCAGCCAGATCCTTGGCTGTGCTCTGGATCGGCACGGCCTGTAAATTTGTTGGGTCGCCCCCCCTAACTGTACTTAGCACAAGTGAGGGAAAGAAAGCAAGAGTATTAATGAGGTGGTCATGTGTAGTTTTAGAAAGAGCAGCGCGTTTGCAAGGATACAATCTGTAACTGTTTATTTTTTTAGTATTTTAATTTTGTTGAGAGTATTTTAGTTTGGAAAGAATGAGAAAAATGATGTAATTAAAAAATATGCATATTTTCCCTTGCGAAAATGTCGGTGATTATTGTTGTTGCTTATTCTAATATATGAAGAGTTCGAGTGTATTTCCACAGCAGTGAAATATAGCAATTCCTAATCAGTCATGTTCTAGAGCAGCCTTTATCTGTATTATTTTTATGTGAAGGTCAACAAACATCATTGTATGTGTCCCTGCTCCAAGCACACGCGCATATTATTGATAACTGTGTACCACAGATCAATGTCCTACTCTGACGATAAAGGCCGCATTTATTGCCCTTAACCGGTACTCTGGGCTTGCTGCTTGTTGGGGGTACCTTTTCTGGGTCAGCACAGGGCTTTAGATGTGCTGGGGTCACTTGTAGGCTTGGCCAGGGCTTTAAGTGAGATGAAAAAAGTGGGGTCTCTCAAAAGGGTGTGGCCTATGTAATTAGGGACACAGCTTAAACGTAGAAAACTGCATTGTGTGCCACAAAAGATCCTGGAAATAGCTAACACTCTTAGGGAATGCAAAATTATATTTAGATTTTGTGGCAATAGACAGATTCCCGCTGCAGTAGCCGTCTTCTCTGCTGGCTAACAGTACTCCGTCATCGTCAGGCCGGCAGACTTGCACCAAGCCAATTTAGATGTTCCGTTGTGCTGGTGCTGTCCTAACACCACAGTTGCCTCGATGGAAAGAAACATCAGGATAGCAGGGCTCCCTCAGACAGCTGCTTCTGCCTCTGACACCGTCATCACGGGATAAAGCTACTGGTGGAGGCGGCAGAACTGCAACGGTCTTCCCTCCAAGGACCTGCCAACATCTACGTAGAGCGGGTGGACCATCAAGCCTTTGAGCGGGAAGACCGCAGAACAAGCGAGAGGGACCAGTCCCGCCAAGATCTAAATAAGGCCTTAAGTGTACATGGGAGGAGGGAGAGCGGAAGCTGGTTGGTGAAGAGAAGCATGTTGTGATCAGCCAAATAGGTGAGGAGAGCCAGGTGGATTGGGATAGAGAACAGAATGTGTGTACTAGAGTAACTATGCAACTTTATAACTGTATCAACTCAATCTCCTTAGAAAACTCCCAAACACTGTTACTTGATCAGCATCACAGCCTGGTGAACAGACATCTTGAGAAATTACACAGTAAAATTTAAAATAATATAAAATACTGTTCTCTTAAGCACCAACCTGACCACTGAACACCACCAGACAGCCCCTACTGTTTTCTCTCTTCCTTTGGTATGTGAGGCTGGGTTTGCGATCAGATTGTTGTCAATTTTTTATTTGGATTGTACTTTGTCCCATGCAAGTAAGTACACTTTACCCAATCACTTCTGCTCAGAACGGAAATTGTACAGCGAAATGCAGCTTTAGCGAAACTGAAACAGATCACCGAGTACATATCTACTGCTCATTGTTAGACCCTGGTAAATTAGCCATATAGCTGTTTTTTTGGCCCTTATGGGAGGAAACTACATTGTATGTGCAACGAGGATGATGATGAAGTTGAGGCAGGGCACCATCGTTCAAAGTGTGCTCTGATAGGGACAGCATTATCTTAGCTAAGCCTAATTCAGTGTTGTCAGAACCCTGTTCAGTGTGCCACTGGGCATGAAGTGGCAATTAGGCCCAACCGTGGTGGTGGAGGGCTTTTACTCCTGAAGTCCCAAGGTCCAACTTACTATAGATCAGGAACTAGGGCAACTACCCCTTCTGCACTTGACTCTCAGTGGTAGCTGTGGACGAGAGGTTGAAGACTCCATTTGGGAGGAGGATGGTGGAGGACTGTGGATGCAGGTGAGTGAACAGGGCTCATAACTCAAAGTGCACACAGTACTGTCAATAAATCATTGTCCAGTCAAATACTTGCTTTTATAAGAAAAAATATTATTTTATCATAACTCTACACATTCAAAGGTATACCCACATTCATAAGCAATCACACAATTCCCTAACGGTCGGGGCTCTAATGTTTGTAAGGCAAATAGCTGCCCCTCCCCCCTCTTCCTTATAATGTTGTCTGGGTTATTACCCATTCACTGGTGGCAGCCTCTATGGAATACACACTAGTAGGCCATACTCAAGAGTTCCCCCTTTCACTCTTAGGAGTTAGTCAAAAGTGTTTATGGTGCCGCAGCACCTTCAGCAGCAAGTCCCCTGTGGCCCACAGGCACAGTGCAAGTTGTGACTGCTCCTGCAGCATGAAAGCGTTCAGTGTTGCAGCAGGTGTCCAGGGCGCAGGCACTCATGATTTCTGATCCTGCTTGATGAAGTGGGCATGCTTGCAGTACACGTGGCAGCACCCGGCAGGCACAGGCTCCCTCCCCGAGCGATGCTGCCAGCTCTCCCCAATGTTTGGAACAGCTCCAAGCTCATGAAGCTATGGTAAGTTAATATTCAATCCGCAGGAAGAAAGTGGATGGGGGGATTTGAGGGGGGGGCCCAATCCTTCAGCTCCCAACCATAACTTCCTTCGTAGTCCTTTTGATTCAGTCAGAGCAGATCACTTTGTGCGGGCTTGACAAACTGGTTACTACCTCACTCTAGTCCCAGACAATGGCCCGAAATCTTTGACAATCTAGTACCAGCATCCCCTCCTAGCATACAGGGTTGCCATGGTACCTCAGGACACAGCACAGACTCCTCCAGCGCAATCACCCACACCAGGGGTCCCCTTCTGGCACACAGGGTCTATGCTATGGTGTTCATGAGTTCTGGCACGCTGGTCACACAAATACTTCACAGTGTCCCCCTCTGGCATACCGGGTCACTGCAACGAGTCAGAATCTTGGCGCTCCCTGCATGGCTCATTCCACGGTGGCCTATGCCTGGCATATGGGGAGGTAGCCGAAAACAATCCTGAACACGGGCAAAAAACCCCATCAGTGCAAAGCCGAATCCTCACATTTAGTGCATTAAGTCCTCATGGAAGAGCTCCCCACTGGATGTCACTCCCTCCAATGCTCTCCTCTTCCTCACAGGGCCCACTGATCTTGGTAAGCAGCCAGCTGCTGGTTCTCCAGGCTCCAGGGCAGGTGGTCATGGTTTCCCTGGGCTTCCCAGGAGGGAGACTAGCAGGCCTTAACCCCCAGTCCTGGTCACAGGCAGAAAGAAGGCTTGCCAAACTTGGCCTTCTCACACAGCCAATCTGGCTGCTTAGCTGTGGACCAAGTTTGGGACCTCACCATGTCATAGTCCTTTTCCAGACACCAATTGTGAATTAGGATCAGAGTCTTTGAAGCTTGTGTGGGGGGCTGCTTCTTTTAAAGTGTACATTTTTCCTTTGTCTTAATCCCTCTTGAAAGGCAGTCTGACACAGCAGGAAAGTCCCCAAAGTTGATAAACCCACAACAAAGTTAATGAGAGGGATCAGAGTTCATAACTGTATGTCAGTCACCATAATATGTGCATAAAAAGGTTAATCCTCAGCTCCCAGCCAGACACTTTATGATTCACTTATCAGCCCCCATCTCCTTCCTGAGATGTGTCCAGGGCCCTTCCTTGTGATCTATCACTGAATCAAAGAGCACGTTTGAAATGTAAAGAAGGAGTTGCTTCCTTCCTTCCTCCAGCATGTGTCCCACTCAGCTCACAGGATGCAGCAATACACAAATCTGTCTGGGGTGATTCCTCTAATGCTCATGTCTTCACTAGGCATGCCTAGGCTTCCCAAAATGAAACCCAGGGTCCTCCATGTAATGAAACATTGTAGGCACTCTTGTACTCAGTGTACTTTCATAGCACACTTATTCTCCAGTACTGTCACGTCCATGTAGTGTGCCACTACAGACACACATGCATTCAACACACACATTTAGTCTGTTCCCACTGCTCAGTATGGTATCTTTTCCGTCTTGTACTAGTGTGTGCTATTTGCAAACTTGAACACTGCAGTACACACAAACACTTACCAGGTGTGCTGCAAAACACTTTACCCTTCCTGTATTGTACTTTCTGCAAGCACACATACATGCAGCACATGCTTGTATTGCACGCGCACTGCTCAACATCTCTCATGTGATGTATTTCTTGCAGATATACATACACCCAATACATGCACTAACCATACATGCACTGCACAGTGCTGCTCTATCCCTGTACTATGCCCATAGCAGGCACTCACACATCCAGTGCAGAGTCACTCCACATATTTCTACATCTACCTGATGTAGCCCAAGGGTGAGTTAAGAACACAGCAGCAGAACTTTCAAAATGGAGAATGAGCTTGTAGGCCTCATTCCAGTGACACAGGGTAAAAAGGACCTGTTCACATCTACTGATAACTTCTCAGTATACTGGCACCAACGCACTTGAGCTTCTTAACTTTTGGTGAAGGGAGTATCTTTCCACCACTATAAGGGTAGCATTTTGAGCGCCTTTCCTGGTCCAATAAGACCGCAATCTATAAGACAGGCCTATGTCATGGCGCAAACGTATGATCCATGTTTGCCTACAACAAAAAGTCACCATTAGGGACCCAGACAACAGTACAGTTGGGCATTCAGGGTAGGGGTTCATGTCGCTTACCATGGAGAGGACTTTTCCGTCTCAACAAGTGTGTAAGGAGAGCACTGCAAAGGGACGTCAGTATGTGTACCCCTGTGTCAGGCACAGCTCCTTGGTCGCCGGGGTGGTGGGTCCAGTTACTGGGTGGTTTCAGGCTGCGGGAGGGGCGGCTTTGGGGGTGAGGTGTGACCGGGGGGTAGTTGGGAGCAGCCTCACGCACGTCTCACACCACAAACAGCAGCAGCAACAGCAGAAGCGGTCAGGTTCTATGGATTTTTGGTCAGGAATTAATCACAAATTACTTTTTGCAAAACGGAATTATTTGCCATGAAGTCCCAAGGTGTAGTACACAAAACACATTTATTTCAACATTGTTATAGCGTTATGATTAACACAGAAGCATTAGAAAATATACAGCTAAAGAAAGACCAATTACTTCATTGGATCAAAGGAGGACTAAAGGACATAAGTCTCAAATGTTTTCTTCAATAGCAACGTTATATGCGGACAAATGTTAAACATACAGTGTATAATGATGAATATTTACAAAGTGCGCTCAAAGTGACATGGAAAAAGGAGACAGTTAGATAGGTTGGGGGTGAATGGGTGGAGGTGAGGACTGGGTAAAGGGTGTTGTGATCTTAAAACAATCACAGTGGTTGGAAATGCATCCTTTACAGACTAATTTAGTTCAATAGTTCCATTCATTTCTTTAACATAGGGTACGTGTTACTCAATGGGTTGCTTCCTATGTTAAGAAGATCGGATGAAATCAAGTCTACGTTTCGACCCCTAATTGATGGGTTGGTTGGAACCTCGGGCTGGGGTCTTCTTCAGGACGGGTGGAAACAGGAGCGCTTCATATAGGGCCGTCCAGTGGCCTATTGAGAATGGACCTGCGTCGGTTCCATAGTGGTATACGAAGCTGGGGCGTCGATGTGTATTCAATCAAAAACTGCACAATTTCAGAACAAGTTGCGTCCAGGTATGATGGATTAGTCTTCTCCGTATTTCAATTGTCAGTAGTCCTCGGAGCTGCCTCGGGTGAGTTCCTCATTGCAGTCGCGGTCGCGACCGGGCAGCGCTGCAATGAGGAACTCACCCGAGGCAGCTCCGAGGACTACTGACAATTGAAATACGGAGAAGACTAATCCATCATACCTGGACGCAACTTGTTCTGAAATTGTGCAGTTTTTGATTGAATACACATCGACGCCCCAGCTTCGTATACCACTATGGAACCGACGCAGGTCCATTCTCAATAGGCCACTGGACGGCCCTATATGAAGCGCTCCTGTTTCCACCCGTCCTGAAGAAGACCCCAGCCCGAGGTTCCAACCAACCCATCAATTAGGGGTCGAAACGTAGACTTGATTTCATCCGATCTTCTTAACATAGGAAGCAACCCATTGAGTAACACGTACCCTATGTTAAAGAAATGAATGGAACTATTGAACTAAATTAGTCTGTAAAGGATGCATTTCCAACCACTGTGATTGTTTTAAGATCACAACACCCTTTACCCAGTCCTCACCTCCACCCATTCACCCCCAACCTATCTAACTGTCTCCTTTTTCCATGTCACTTTGAGCGCACTTTGTAAATATTCATCATTATACACTGTATGTTTAACATTTGTCCGCATATAACGTTGCTATTGAAGAAAACATTTGAGACTTATGTCCTTTAGTCCTCCTTTGATCCAATGAAGTAATTGGTCTTTCTTTAGCTGTATATTTTCTAATGCTTCTGTGTTAATCATAACGCTATAACAATGTTGAAATAAATGTGTTTTGTGTACTACACCTTGGGACTTCATGGCAAATAATTCCGTTTTGCAAAAAGTAATTTGTGATTAATTCCTGACCAAAAATCCATAGAACCTGACCACTTTATACGTACTTTTGTTCACTGACCCAGGTCAGAGAGTTCTTAGGGTATACCCCATTGTTAACTCACTGCAACAGCAGAAGAGGCAGCTACCTTGGCAGTTTGACCCCCCTGACACGAGATAGACAAGTAAATTCTTGAAATCCTGCCAGAGAGGCAAAAGGGGAACCTGCCTTCCATTGCTCCACACAAGTCTATACGTTCAACTTAGGAGCCAGCGGCCAGTAGAATCTCCCTAGGGAAGACCGGAAAGCCGGGAAGAAGTCACCCTCTCATTGGCCCCATCACCAGCGGTCCCTTGTGATCTGATCACCTAACAGAAGCAACGAGATCGGGGAGAGTAAGAAAAACCACCACTTCAGCAACAAAAAGGAAGAGGGCCAAACCAGAGATAGTCCTCGAAACCCCTCTCCAGACCACCCTCACGAGCCCTCTGGATTCACCGAAGCCCCAAAACCTGCCCGCACCTGGGATGCAACACCTTAGCAAGAACAAGAAGCTCCTTGGCCAGGCACCTGCCTCGAGTGGCTCAAAACCCCGGTCGCTACTGGACTACTTTAAAAAAGCGCCGGCCCCACCAATGGCCACTCCCCCCCCTCCCCCCCCCCGGACCCGGGGAGCCTATGAACTCCGACACTACAGGATATACAGGATATCCGGGAAAACCGGCAAAGTTAAACATGCTCTCACCGCAAATGCTGTTTTCAACAACTACCAAAACGTCGGCCTCTAACCAAGAAGTTTTCATCTTCGGGTCTGCATTTAACGACCAGAGACCAGCCCTAGAGGGTGCCGATAGAACGGCGGAAGACTTGTCATCAGGCAACCAGCCCCCATTAAGACAGCCTCACCGACCACTTGCCTTCAACAAGCAAGAGGCAGGTTGCACCCCTCCCCCCTCTGGGTCACCACCCTCTGACATACTCTCCCAAGTAAGCCAGTCAGTGACCTCACCACCTCAGTTATCTCAATATTTTAACATCCCAAAGGAGGTTATCTCAGCTTCTCAAAGCCAATTAATTTTCCCACAAATCCATAAGTATTCCAACCAGGCATCCAACAACGTCATTGTCAACCTCCCACTGCTGGACATTAATAGCCCTCCAAAGGGAAGCCCGGCCCTGCCCAATCAACAACAATGTTTGCATTCACCACTAACAGCAACAATCACCTCCTCTAAATCACCCCACAATCCTAATACAAATGATCTCTTCCTAGCGGACCTGTCCCCTTTTTTGAAAAACTCACAATCATCCCCCATTCCAAGTCCGAAAGTAATCGAACAGCAAGAAGCACTTACTACACATAGCCCATGGCCCCAACTACTTCAAACATTCCAATCGACAGTTACAGCATTAAACTACCATTCAGATAAACTGGACATGCAGGTTGACCTACTGAACACGCTAGCAGTATTTACGGCAGGGATCGACAATAAACTAGACAAACTGAATAATTTAATAATTCATGCACAATCATCCTCAAAACTAGTTCAATCGGTTTGCTGCTGCTCTCCAATTATTGATTCACTTTCTTCACTGCCAGCTGTTCTCTCCACTATTATAGACGAGGTTAAGCAGCTGAAAGAAGGCGGCCCGCAAAAAAACCCATACAAGAAATCGCAATCCACCTCAAACCCGTGTTCAGATGCTGACAACATCCAGTTACCCTTGGAACCTGCTCCCCAGTTAAGTGGGGATCAAGACCCCCAAATAGGCGATAGCAATAACCAAACAAAACCACCTTCGCACCGAATGCCCTTAAGGACACAAGCATCGGTCCCAAATGGGCTAGTAAACGACACCTGCCCTAACAGGGGAGAGCAGCAAGGTAGCCTGGTGACCTCTGAATCCCCCAACTCAGAAATGCAGTCCGCCCCTATGCCTCTCCTCTCCAAGAGAGAGCGCAAACGCCAACGCAAACATAGAAATAAACTTAAAGTCAAAGAAACATTTGCCCCCCAGAAATTATTTCCCGTCTTCACAACGACATCAAAGAAGGCAGGTGTAAGCATTTCATCACCACCTTCAACCCTTAAAAATGTAGCGCTCAATGACTTAAAAGGGGGCGTATTTTTAAGTCCCCGTCAAAATCCCTCCTCTTGCGATCGGGCCCCAAGTATCCCATCTGGTCCTACAGGGGCTTCTACACAAACAGTGGGACCAGATCCGCAGCTAGACACAGAAACACTAAGGGCCCAACTCAATGACCCCCCCACCTTGAGGCACATAGACACTGATTTACATCCTCAATTAGCCCCTCAATCCCCTCTCGTTGAGCAGGTAAAACTTAATACCAATACTGTTCCCTTAAAAACCATCTTCATTCACAAATTAACAAATCTGCAAACCAGGCAGGTAACGCTGCTAGGACCTCAACATCAGTCTCTTGTCCATCAAAGAGTAGACCTAGGGGTCCCTACCGAAAAAGCCCCCGGTGCAACCCAAACCCATGGCCTCAGGGGGATCAAAAGTGACTTAAAACATTCTTCGATCCTATTAGTCCCCGAATATAAATCAAGGGGGAGGCACGACACCCTTAACAGGTCAAACATATTAAAACTAGTAAATGACATCCCAGGGTTTGAAGCACTATTATGGGACGACATAGACTCGATTGAATTCCTTCCCCCAAGGGGCTCACAACACTCGGAGGCAACCCTGGTGTCATTCAGATCACCCTCCTGGGTAGGGGTGTTCATGGATCAGCCACCTTCCGGGGCTGGGGCATCAGAATTCACCCCTACTCCACCCCGGGCTATCCCTCAGCGTTATTAAATCGGCCAGGCGCAGGAACAAAAGCAGAAAGTCTCCCAGCTGGCAACAAAACAAAGCCCTACTCAATTCTAAAAAACGCCCTGGGGATCACAGAAACACAGACATCCCTCACTACTGGAGAACATGGCCCCGACAGCATCCATGGATGGGGATGGCTCCCGGCCGTCCTGTCATGCGGGACAACATTCTGACCCCAGGATGTGCCTTCGGTGGATCAAAACCACACAGCATCGGCACAACTTCACCATCAAAAATATGAGACTAAGACAAAGACAGACTCCATTTTCACAGTGTGTTCATGGAACATCAGTGGTCTCCAGCACAAAATAAACAATCTAGAGACACACGCCTTCATATATGGGCATGCACTAATTGCCCTGCAAGAAACATGGGCCATCCAAAGTTCACCAGTCTCAGGGTTTATTGTATTATGGAAGCCAGGAATCAGAGTCTGCCGCTACGGCCACTCAAAAGGGGGTCTGTCAATCTATGTTTCAAATACTCTAAAAGGCCCGATTGTTCCGCTAAACTTTGAGGAATTCTGGCTACTTGGGGTTAAAATCAAATCATGGTCCAAGCAACGCTCACTTCTTCTCCTCAATGTGTATATCAACCCAAGCACGCAGACAAAAAAGGGTCATCTGGCATGCTTATCCACAATCATGAGCGACTTGGCCGAGGACCACCCCGATTCAGACTGCATAGTGACGGGGGATTTCAACACTAATCTCTTCCAGGGCAAATCTACAGTTCCCGATGGACTTTCTCCATTCATTCTATCAGAGTTACCAGACCAATCTAAGCCTCCAAATCAGCCCATTGTGCCCTGGGTGTGCTACTCGTTTTACAATCCTACAGCGCTGGATACCTGGTAATGAACGGAAGGACACCCGATGACACCCCCCCAAATTGGACCTGGACAAACGGGCACAAGAAAACTTTTCTTGACTTCTCCATTTGCAATTCAGACCTGTTCCATCACCTGGCCAGCTTCAGCATCCAACCACGACGGGAAAGTGATCACCGTCCACAGGTCATCACCCTTAACGTAAAGCCGGAGTATCACACGTCTGCATTAGCCACCTGTACTGAGATCTACAACGAGAACCTGAGGCGCCTAAAATGGAGCGACGATATAAGTCCCATCATCATGAATACATGTTTGGCTCTTATCAATGGGGACATAAATCAAACGGCCTCCCCGACTGTCGTATGGACAACCTCTGCTTACAACTGGTCACACTTTTTCCTGTTAAACAGCACCAACACAATGCTAGCTCTTTCCGCCAGTTCTCTCACTCAATCCAGTCACGGGTGCTGAAGAAAGCCAGAAACAATGCCCTGCGGGCACTCAGAAAGTCCCCAAGAAATAATGATCTCATTCATGTGTACAAATTAGCGCAAAAAACATTCAGGACGGCCTCACAAAAAGACAAAAGACAATATCAAAACCAACTACGGGCCAAGCTCCTTTGGAAAAGCAAAAACCGAAATGCGAGAAAACTTTGGACCTTGATCAACCGCTCCAACTCTGGGCCATCAAAAGTTGGGTCGGCAAATATACACGAAGCAGACTGGGTCGCCTTCCTGACCGACCACTTCAGGTTCCCGGAAAGCACAGCGACAACAGGAAGCAGCTCCCTCAAAGTGGTAGAAGCATCCCAAAGCATCTGCAGGCGCAAGGACTTTAACTACGTAGGTCATTGTACGGACGACATCAAGATCAATGAAGAAATGGTCGCCAATGCCGTGTCAAAAGCAAGGCCGGACGGGGCCCCGGGCCCAAACGGCTTGCCTCAGAGACTGTTTAAATCCAACATAGCTCTTTGGTCGGGGCACTTAACCACCCTGTTTAACTTTGTGCTTAGGTCTTCAACTGTTCCGGATTCCTGCGTGGGGCAATAATCCACCCAATCCATAAATCAGGCTCCCGTGCCACCCCAAGCAACTACAGACTAATTGCCCTCCTTGACATCGAGGCAAAGCACTACGCAGGCATTCTTCTGAAGGAGCTGAAGATGGGTGGAACGGCGTGATCTGCTACCAATGAACAAAACAGGCTTTACTGCCAATTCAGGGACCCAGACCAACTTGTTTACATTGTCTATAATCATCAACAAAACGCTTTTATCATCAAGATCTGTGCACTGTTGTTTTGTTGATTTCAAAGCAGCGTTTGATCGGGTCCCAAGGGCAGCTCTATGGGGTAAACTGAAAAACTGGGGGATTCCTGAAAAACTATTGGACGCGATAATCCAACTTCACTCACACACCTGGGTCCAGGTGAAGCTGGGGTCTGGCACGCACCTCTCACGGAAAATCATGACAACCAGAGGAGTCAAACAGGGGTGCGTGCTGGCCCCCCTCCTTTTTAACCTGTTCATAGCAGATTTCCCGGTCACACTCGATGAAATAAACAGTCACCCCCCTAAGGTAGGAGGCGTAGCAATAAGTAATCTTCTTTACGCCGACGATCTGGTTCTTTTCAGACTTACTCGGGTTGGGCTTCAAAGGCTTTTGGACAGGCTACACAGTTACACAATTAAGAATCAACTTGAGGTTAACTTAAAGAAAACCCAAGTTGTGTCCTTTGGAAGGAAACGCAATGGCTGCGGTGTGTGGTCATATAACAATAATAATCTAACAACGGGACACTCATACAAATACTTAGGGGTCCACTTTGATTCAAGGGGTAACTTCTCCAAACAGCGCGACGAAATTGTAGCAAAAGCCACGATCCTTCAGGTTACTTTATCCAAGCTTGCTAAAGAGCTGTCTGGTCCAACCCTCTCATTCCTACTGGAAATTCTGAGAGCAAAAATCGGACCCACCCTGACGTATGGCATCAAAATATTCAGGGGTAAGCTAAATACAACTCTGAACCAACTTGTGACCAAGATTTACAAAAAAGTTCTTCATCTGCCCAAATCTGCCTCTGCTGCCCAGATCAGGCTAGAACTGGGCTTATTAAATCATGAGGCTTCTAACACCGGCACATAACTACATTTTTGTCACAAACTTAGAAAAGCAGCGATATGTACTTTAGAGTCTCTAGTTTGGTTGGAGATCAGTCAGAAGAACCCTAGGGGTTCGTACGGCCGCCTTTTTACAGACTCCATCCATGAAATAGCTGCTGGCGACCTATGGGCCCTCAAACCCAGTACGACAGCATTTAAAACATGTATTAAAAAAAGCGTTAGAATGTGCTCACTCCTTATGGATAAAGTGCATCTCTGCAGGCGCAGCCATGCATGGTCAGTCATGAACTCTTACGGGCGCATATCTCCGGCTACTTCTCTCTCCTGTACTTATTCATTGCACTTAAAGCGGAGTTTTCTGGCCATCAGATTGGGTGTTTGGCGATTCTTAAAAGACCTGCCCACATGGCTGCGCACCTCGGAAGATCTAACATGTAGGGGGTGCGGCAAGACAACTGAAACGCTAGAGCACGTGGTTTGCTTATGCCCCTCACTTATGACTCAATGTAGACGCAAACTCAAAGCAGAGTGGAACAGGTTGGGCGTTCGGACTTGTAGACAGGCAATTATCACCTCCCTGTGCCCAGAAAACATAGCTTTGAACATTGCCTTTACAACATATCTTCGGGATGCACACCGCATCTTTACAGCAAAGGCGGAAGCAGTAACCCCCCAGTTTGTCCCGCCCAGAGGCCCAACCTAAGCTGCATCTTAGCACTTAGTTTTAAGACAAAGGGAAAAATAAAAAGATGAGTTTTAGCTGTCGAATGTCAGTACATCAAATTCTTCTGCTCTTTTACCAAGTGTTATCGTGTCTATCACACAATTGTTTTAAATTTCAAGGTGCTATTTGAGTAACAGGTGTTGATCAATTTTTACTGTTCAATTGTGGTGAAATACGTTTTGAAATATTTTAATTACAATGTACCGATTTGTGAATTCAATTTGTAATGCTTTTAAGGATATTTTCTTTTATCCAAATAAAGATTTTTACATGTTACATGTGTGCCTTTGGACTTTCCCTTTTAATCTTCAGAGGTCAATGAACGCAGCACCATTAATGTATTTTTATGGCACTAGGGAACAGTACAAGTGTGGCACAAGCACTGTTTTAGAACAGGTTATCTTTATTGCTATATAGTTTATAAATATTAAAGACGTTCCATGGTGGCAGTTACACATGTATTATAACCCAGCAGAGAGGAGGTGCCTCAACATGAGCCACTTTCCTCTGGTTGCTTTTCCTGAAGCCAAGGACGGTTTGTGACAATGCTTGTTTGCAGTGATTCAGAAAACAAGCCTTTTCTCTAGATATTGCTGAATAAATACCTCCACGGTGTCAATTCCAGCAGAATTTTGGCATTCCTGAAAAAGGCTAGTTCAGGTGTGCCATTGTTTGCAGTCTGAAGAACCTTTTTTTCAACTTGTTCGAAATTTAAAGGAAACAAAGGGCTCTTTCTTTTACTCCTATCTTCATTAAATCTACATATATACATATACATATATACATATATATATATATATATGGTAGAACTCTTCAGCTTCGCAAATCCCTTTCCCATAGGGCACAAACGAAGAGCACGGACCACGAAAGTGCAATTGCTTCAATTTTATTTGTTTAAAATTAAATCCATAGTACAACTGGATGGGGCAGCCATCACGCGTTTCATCCCAGGTGTGTGACTTGATCACATGACGCCAACCACCAATCATAGTCACTTAAATACTGACAGCACTTTTTTTTGGTATTTTTTTCCTCGGGTTTAAGACCCACACCTCTTAAAGTGACAACAACAGTGCATTGGATTCCCTACTGCTTTGTATCAAAATTATCCTTTTTGAAACATGTTTTAACAGCCTTAAAAGCGTAATTCTTTAACATAGTAAAAACATAATAATCCATGGGGCCGCGGTCGTCCAAGCATAAATGCTATGGTGCTCTTCTGTCTTACATTAATTGTTGAATGGCATGTGTTAAGTCCACAATCAAGCAACCTGTGCAAAAATAAATACATGTACTTTACAATCTTACATAGATAAATAAATGTAAATAAGTAACAGATAAATATGATAACCATATAAATATGAAAAAATCCATACAAAAATCTGAATACATATTTTCCTGCAGGGCTGATTGTGGAAAAATGTTAACTACCTCCTGCTCTCCCCCTATCGATTATTATAAGGTAAAGATTCAGTGGGAATCCATTCAATGCATATCAGTGTACACAACTAATCCATCTACCAAATTTTAAAACATCCAACAAAAGTGCAAATGTGCAAATGTGCAAATAGCAAATGTCTGAGTGGTTAAAAAGAGAGAATTATCTATAAGGGGGTGCTTGCGACGGCAAATCATGTTGACAACTGTTATCATGTATATATATATATATATAAATATTCTCACAAAAACGATCCTTTCATGCAAGAGAGCGCTCCACAGTGTGTGCTCGGCCCAAAGGCTGGATCAAAGCCCGAATTTCAATTTTAGAACACAAGGAGGGCGGCACAACCGGATACTTATTCAGAAGCCTTTATTAGCACTTCACAAACACTCCACCGACGCGTTTCAGCCTCACGGCTTTTCTCACGGTCAGCAAGTCCTTTTTTGCTTCTCATTTATATACTGCCCCATTTTAGCCTCTAAGTGGCATTATGGGATACGTAGTTTATAAAGCAAAATATTTAAAAGAAACAATAATAACAGACAAAGGACTGGTGCGTTCTGATCGTTCAAGTATAGTACTATGCGTCCAAAGTTAGTTTCACTTAGGGCATATATTATAGGGTGTATTTTTGAGTCTTGGTTCACAAGTATCGGGTATAGTACCCTTTTACAGTCATCAATGTTAAGCTGAGTTCATGTTTACTCCAGATGTATGTGGAGATCTTCTCCAAAATTCATGCCTCTGGGATATTTTGTTCGGAATCGAACAATGAAACGTGAATCCATCTGTCGAAGAAGGCGGACAGTGTCCCCTCCTCTGTCCAGTTTGGTCAGCATTTTCAGTCCGTAGAAGTTCATAGCTCGCCAATCCCCATTTTGACAAGTGTTTAGGTGTTTCTCTGTAGCATACAACATATTTGTTAAAATGTAAAAAAAAAAAAAATATATATATATATATATATATATATATATATATAAATATATATATATATATATATATATATATACACACACATACATACATACATACACAAACATATATATATATAAAGCATGTTTAATAAGTTTAGTTTCAAAAACACTATTTACAAATGCATATTTTGTTTGTCATCTGTAAGGTGGGGTTGTTCGACTGAAATTTCAACCTTGATTACCATAACCTCTCCTAACTTCAGTTATTGGCCTAAGGGGAGCACAAGGAGACAGCACTGAACCCTTCACACGACGTGAGATGTCAATCCCTCATGGGAAACTTAATCCCTTACAATGCAATTGGTGCTGCACTCACTCTGAATTCACTGCCTTTCAGTGAGTGCCAAGGAAAAAGATATGCCATTTACACGGCTTAACATTCAAATAGATTTGCTTTTCTGCAAGGCTATTCTTTCAAAAAGCAACACTGATCTGGCAGGATTAGGTTTCGACAAACACATGTTTTTTTGTTTGAGCAGCCTATGAGGATTTTACAGCGCTGCGGATAATGTCAAGTAAAAGAGAGGATTTTTAAAAAATGATTAAAGTTATTCTTAGATCAGGTTCCCGCACAATATTGTGTTCATTTGTGCAGTCTCACGAATGGGCCTGCCCGTAACCAGACCACTGAATATCCCTCGAATGAAGTTATGCATACAGCTCACACAGGGAGATATTGCAGCCTGGCAGACACTGTTTCCAGGCCTATGATTAAAATGTGCAGTTGTGCTATGCGTCCTACCACCCTTCCTACAGGTTCTTGTGGCCGAACCCTACTAACTTCAAGCTCAAGAACAAGGCTTCGAATCCCTGGGACTGCCTGGAGGGCACTTGGCGTTAGTAAAAGGAGCAGCCTACGTTACTGCGTTCTTCTTGTTCTCTACTGGCCCAGTGGCTATGCTGTCACAATAAGGAGCCTATAATATAAGCATGTGAGAAACCTACCACAAGTCGAGATAAATCTTATGCACAGGAGGTATATTAGACAGACCACCTTGCTTACATTGAATATAGTAACAGATATGCTAGGAGTTGTGTAATATCCACTATTCAGCACCAAGGCCCTTCTGGTGACCTTCCACAGATACTGAAATGGTGGTGTCTATTGATAAATCACCTCCCTGGACTGGGCTTTCATCAGGAGGTGCCGTCACAGGCAAGGATCAATGCCTCCCTTTCAGGTTGGGGTGAAACAGGGAATGTGGTACACAAATGAAATTGCATACCACATCAACCTACTGGAACTGAGAGCTGTTCACTTGGCTCAGAAGTCTTTCCAACCCTCTTTCAATACAGACTCAGTCCTTGTTCAGACGGACAACACAACAACGATTAACTATCTCAACTAACAAGGAAGAACGAGGTCAAGAGCTTTACCACAAGAAGCCCAAACGATCTGGAATTGATTGCTAGCCAGAAACTTGAGGATTACTGCAGCCCATCTCCCTGACATTCTCCAGAACATTCAAGAGGACAGTATTTAACACCATCAATGCTGATGGTATTCCCCTCCTGTGCTGACTTTACTTCATTCCCATTGTTCATGACGAGCTCAGCTCGTCATGAGTGTATGGAGGTGTACATCATGACGAGCTGAGCTCGTCATGAGCGTCCAAGGAGTTAAGAAAATCACAAGTGGGTCCTCAACCACTGCCATTCACAATGTCTTCTACACATGGGGCTTTTCTCCTATAGATCTCTTCCCTACCGCAGAGAACAAAAAGGTCCAGACTTCGCCTGGAGGTTCTACCAACCAGGTACAACGGGGAATACCCTATGGGTCGGTTGGTCTGGCAACTTTTTCTATGTCTTTCCATTGATAGCCCTGATTCTAGCAGAGATCAACAATCTGTCTTACTTGAGAACCAGTATGATTTTAATAGCTCATCAGTGGCCAAGGCAATGGAGGTTCACAGACCTGGCGTACATGTCGGAATGACCACACATGAGGCTGCCGTGCAAGCCAGATTTTCTCATCAAGTTTGGACGGCAGGTGGTTCATCCTAACCTTCCATCTTTGAGCTTGGCAACCTGGCTCCTGAACATGTACAATATGGACACTTGAGCCTTCTACAATACTGTCCTAGACATTCTAAAAGGAGGCTAAACTTCCATTTAGAAGAGTCTCTTACTGCTCCAAATGGAAGAGATTTTGCATCTGGTGTTCTGGCAAGATGTTTGATACAACCATATGCCAAGAGAAAGCTTTGCTACTACATTTGCTTCAATTGGCGAAATCTGAGTTACAATTTTCTTCTATTAAGATCCATTTGGCAGCTATCAGTGCCTACCGAAAATGTCTCACAATCATCATTTTTCAAGGGCCCCACGGTTAAGGACTTCTAAAAGTTATTAAAAACTTTTTCCTTCAATACCTCCTGGAAGTTAAACATTGTACTTTCATGTCAAATGGGCTCTCCATTCCAACCTATCCATAATGTCTCCTTACATCACTTTTGAGATCACATTGGCAAGCAGGGTTAGCATAATCCAAGCGTTATGCTCCAATGAACAATACACAGTAAGTAATTCATAGAAAAAAAAGATGTCATGAAAACTCATCTAAAATGTTTACCTAAAGCATTTTTGGATATTCATGTTAATCAAGCCAGTAACTTTTTCAGGAACCCTACTACTTTAGTAGAAAGATTTCTCCACATGTTAGATGAGAGAAGTGTTTTAAAATTTTATCTTGACAAATCTAAAGATATTTACATGTACAAACAGTTATTTGTGAACTATGGCCGGTTATGTATTAGTTTAACTACATCTAAACAAACTTTCTCCAGTTTGATAGCTTCTTGCATTCTTTTATGCTATCAAAGCAAACAAAACTTTAGCTGGTAACCTAAAATCCAATTCTACCAGAGGTAAATCTGTAATGGCCACATCCATGAGGAATATTATCATTGCGGAAATATGCTAGGCAGCGACATGGAGGTCTCTCCACTACTTTACGAGCCACTGTTGTCTCAATTCAGATGCTGGAACAGATGTTCAATTAGGACGAGCTTCTTTAAGAAAGGTCTGAGCCTCCACAGCATGAGTTTAAGCAATTTAATTAGCATCCTGAGAATCCAACAGGAGGCTTTAACCTCTGCTGAAATCTGCATTTTAAAAGATAGATGGGTATCAACATGCACTCCTATTTCCAAGGGGGTTTGGGGTAGAGTCTAACTACTCGGCCAGGCCCTTGACTATCCAGGTATGGGGTTGGTACCAAACAACCAGACCTCAGTTTTCTAAGGGTTACATTTTAGACAGCTGGCTTTGTGTCATCCCATTACTGCTACAATGCAAGTTGCAAATTTTACCTTAGCTTCTGACACATTGTTGTCATAGATCAGCAGAAACTTGGTGCTTTCTACATACGAGACCACTTGGGTATTGAATTATTAGATTTGGTATGCCAGCATAGTCATTTAGACATTGAAAAGTGTGTGGGACTCTACAATTAAGCATCTTTGCCTCTGAAAAGAGTGGCTTAATCCACACAACCTGTTCTCTATGGTCCAACAAGGAACTCAACCATGCTAGGGGTCCACCCCTTCACTCCAATAGAGGCTAAGGGTTGTAACTAGACCTCATGTGATATTGTGTCAAACGCCACAGGGAAGTCTAATAAAATTAGGGCGGAGTTGTGGCCAGAGTGTCCAGCGTAAATTTAATTGAATCTGTTATTTCCATAAGCTCGGTCTTCGTGATATTGTGAACCCTGAAGCCGGACTGTGAAGGGTAGAGGAGATTGAAGGATTTCAGGTATAGTCTAATTGGGTGTTTATGGTCTTAATTACCTTAGAGACCTCTAGGAGCAAAGAGATGGGTCTGAAGTTGGAGAGGATTTCTGGGTCTGCATTCTCTTTTTTGACGGGGGGGTGACATATCCAGTAGGATCGGACTATCCCAGATCGCAATGAAGTAGAGAAGTGATCCTGATATATTGGGCTTAAGCTATCACCTATTAATCTCATAATATTAGGAGGGAAAGGGTCCAGGGGTAACCAGATTTGTATTTGTTAAAAAGACCCTTCAGTTGTTCTACAGTGCGAGGGGTTAAAATTTGCCAGTTTACCCTGAGCAGGGGCATTGTTGGATTTAGACTAGAGCATGGCCAGTAGGCTCATTGGCCTTCATTTCGAAAAGATTGTCATGTATTTTTAAAATGTTCTCAAGGAACGCATTCAATCTTGTGCATAGAGATGCATTAGTCTCGAAGAGGGGTGTGCTGCATTTGGATCAGTAAAATCAGGCACAACTTTAAAGATCTCTTTGACGTTATAATTCGCTTCACTAATTTTGTTCAGAGTAGAAAGTGCGTTGTGCAAGATTCAGATAATTGTGATATGTGCTCAGTGCAGCTTTCTACTGAGTTGTGTCTGTTTCAGGGTATTATTTTCTCCATAGATATTCTAATTGCTTACATGCTTGCATTCTCCTACTAGTTCGTTAGTAAACTAGTGAGCGGAAGGATGGTTTAGACAGTGTCTGTAGTGCAGAAGATCTAAATCTTTGAATCTAGGTATTTTTAAGGATATTTATCTTCTTCTCAGCTTAAGATCTCATTGAAGACAAGACACTGTAAACGTGTTTTCTGTAGTTGGATTTCTGAGTCTGTTTCCCTTAGAGGAAGCAGTTTAAAAGGCAGTAACCCACAAATGGCACCCACCTGTCATCCGAGTTGTTGGTGTCATGTGTGGGTGGAATAGGATTGAGAGAGCATCTAGTGCAAATATTCTGGAACTAGAATGCATAGAGAAAAATTAAGGTATAAGTTTTAGGCCTAGTCTATCTCATCTCTTTTCGCCTGAAGCCGAAGGCGGCCACGGAGGCCTATTGGGTAGTTATGGAAGCAGGTACTGTAGGGATTGTCTGAGATAATTCAATTCCAGGCTAACTACCAAGAACTGGCAGTAATATGGACACCAAGGACAGGGGAGGGCACCAGAGGAAGCACATGCTGAAGCAACTTTATGACAAGGAAACGCACTCTATGGCCAGCATCAGTAATTGCAATTGTATAGTGCTTACTTCCCTATGCGAGGAGTTCAAATGCTTTACAGGGAGTAGCACGCTACTCCGAAACCCAAAATGAATTAGTGGTGGATTAGTATAGGGAAAAATAAGTTGTTCATTTGAGTAGCGGATTTAAAAGGTTAAAGGAGGGATACAGGAAGGAATAGTCTAGGAAGGGTTATTTGGGCGATCATAGTTGTAAAAGGAGGTATGGATGAGTCAAAGGAGGGATAGAGGAGGGGATAGCCTAGAAAGGGTTATTAGTAAAATCATAATATCAGTGGCAATAGTTTTGTGAATGAGATTTGAAAGGAAAGATTATCTGGTTTATAGTAAATGAAATTAATTGGCAAAAAAAACTATTTTATAAGCTGCCACTTTAAAAAAAAAAATTATAAGCAAAAGCTTGGCCTTCCTGAAGTAAGGCTAAAATTTACACTTCGAAAGATATATTTTGAAGAACTGCTCTGGGATCACATATGTGCGTGGCACCATTCAGTGCTTATGATTATCAGTGGAAATCCCCGGAAGGACAATTACTTTGTCGAATGGAAAGAAACTGGGAATGTACGATGTCAAACAATTATCTCAAGTACATAGGGGTAAATTTGCTGAATGGGGCAATGGGCAAAGAGAATGAAGTGCCTTAAAAAATATAGTCGGTTTATTTCAGACCCCTACACACAATCAAATATTCTGGGGTTCTAATCACTAAGAAAATGTTGATAATAGCCAAACATGGGATCCTTGTTCGGTCTTCCCCTTGCATTGGTACAATACAAATGTTCTTCCTTTCACTTTTGTTTGAACTATCACATAAGAACTACTCACAACACTGTGAGCTACCCCTTTATGTTTTAACTCTTCTTGAGGGGTACCTCGTAATCCTGATGTTTACATGAAGTGAGGTACACGTTGTGTTATCTTAAGGGTATTCATAAAAATACCTAAGCTCTTCAAGCATGACGGGTTGGTTTTCTCCAGTAAGCCTTCATTTGAGGGATCTCTAGCACCAATGTATGTAACAGAATACCTTAACTTTACCTCGTAGGTATCTTTAGTAAGGAAGTTTGGCGTTTTTGCATACATTTTAAAATTAGAAGACAGAAGGTGTTGTGGGTAACAGGTGCCTGTGGGGATTAGCCACATATCTGTCCCTTATTTGGGAATGGGTTGCAACCTGCAAAGAAGCATTTGCAATGCAATAGGTCTCGCATTTACGAGAGTTTCGTAAAGATGACCCCTATTGCATTACAAATGCTAGTTTGTATAAACGCCCATGCTGCGCTTTAACTTTAATGCCAGCCGCGCCCCTTTCTTTAGACGAGCCGTGTCTAAAGAAATGTTTGCGGCCGCCATTAAAGTGAAAGCGCAGTATGGGACGCTTTTACAATTAAAAGCATTTGTTTGTCAAGTTGACAAACAAATGCTTTTTTTTGTGAAAGCGCCCCATGCAGCGCTTTCACTTTAATGGCAGCCACGCCCCCTTCCTTAAGACTTGTTTTAAGGAAAGGGGTGCAAACTGTAAGTGTGGCATGGGGCAATTAAAAATAAAATAAATCATGTGCTCACATTTTGGTGCAGCAAGTAAAGCAAAGGCACGGCCGCCACTATCAGCGTGAACTGCCGTGTGTGCTATGTAAAAAAATTTTTTATAAAGAAGTGTTGCGAGAGAGCATGTCTGCCTGCAACAGCAGGCATGTGAAAACCATTAAACAAAATTGTGCTCGGAGACTGTAATTAAAGCCTACTGAGCAACAACACATGTAAAGGGGATGTCCTCATGGGAGGTTACAAAATGAGACAAGGTGATAAAAAGGAGGAGTTACTAAGCCTATTGACCAATAAAAAGCCACAGTTTCCAAAGGACAAGACACATGGCAATGAAAAATATGGGCGGAGATTGGGCGGAGCTTCAAGTCCATACCTGAATACAGCATGCCTTACAGAGCAGCGCATGCGCTGCCCAGGCTCAACCGTAAAACGTGATTGTACATGTTCTTTATAAAAACAGGATACAGAAGAAGTGAGACAGCAATGCGCCTCCAGCATGAAGGCCAGGCGTGCCAGCTGTGTTACAAATTACATAACTTTTTGTATAGACTTTAAAGGATTAATGAATTAAGAGATTGAACGAATGTACAGTGTTATTAAGCCCTTGTATAATTGGTGTTCTTTATGATTTTTATACGTATTTTATAGTGTAAACGTGTAACAGTAAAGACATGCTGTGCCTTTTACTGCTATGTCACAGATAATGTATTTAGAGAAGTCCTCATTCCTTTAAGATGTCTGTGCTAGTTTGAGGGGATAGTATTGTTCCAACTAATAAGTCAACATCTTATATCATATTTTTCTGCTGCACTTGAGGATACATTGGGCGACCTTAAAAAGACAGGTGATTACATTTTAGAACATTACCTTTTTTGTTCCTTTTATTGCAAGCCATTTCAGGGTCTGAATTATGAGAATCATAAAGATGAAAGTAAAACGTGCCAAAGCAGCTCAAACGTTCATCTCTCAAGCCCTCGAGGTTTAGTGTTAATCCACTAGCCACATAGTCCACTACTACACAATACAGAATTCTAATCTGGCATCACTAACCAATGTTCAATGTGAATCTCTTCAACACAATACAAACCTCAACCAGATACAGGGTCAACAGACCACTTGACGTTGGTACACTAGATCAATTAAACACCCCCAGATTCTGAAAGACACTACGGATAATGGTACATACACGACAAATGCACATAACATATGCCGCTGAATCACGGAAATAATGCTGAAGCATGCATTTGTCATAAGGGTCTAAATCCCAACTGTCCTGGAGCATCAAGGGACCTTACAAGCCAGAAAGGTTCCCTTCTCTTACATACATGAAACATCACAAAGACAAAGTTTTAAAGTCTCCCAGATTCGGTGAATTAGACTGTGCTCAGGTGTAGCTGTCCATAGAAAGAGAAGGAAAATGAGGATGACTACTGTGAGCCCTATGGGGTACATACAAATAACTCTGGATGGGACTCTTGATGAGAGAGGATACTAAAAGGCATGGGAATCAATATAAAGGTGCAATGCTTTCTATGGGTCCTATCCATAAAGAGACCAGTGAGCAGAGGAAAGAGTTCTGAGAACAGCTCTGCAAATTATAAATTCGACACAGACATTTATTTATAATCATTTTTTCGAAATGTCCCCATGGTTCCCAGCAGTTACGCTGTTTATGTGTTTTAACAGGATGTGATGGATGAACCAGGAAACACCCTGCAGCCTTACCCTGGGGATTCTATAAATGGCGTGGAGCAAGATATGTGATTCAAGCTTCCTCTCATCCTGCAAGCGGAACACAGCCAGGCGGTGCCGCAGGAAAATTTAAGCATCAAGGTTTGTGGGGACACAAAGCACTTCTTGTGGGTTTCCCCCGGATTTCAGAGTTTCCCACTGATCAGTTTTGCAACAGCTCAGTTCACCAGGAAAAAACCCTTTCTTTTACATTAAAACGAGCAAACTTTCTCGCCCCAGCACGATGCATTAGACTGAGACTTGGAACCAACGTATATTTCCAAGCCGGTTGTGTTTTTTAGAAAATGGGCTTCGTATATGTACCAAAAAACAATACACACTGGAACACTTAAATGTACATTATCAATAATACTAGCTTACATTAATAGATTATTTCCCTTTCCAAATTTTACCCAATGATATCAACACTGTTCAGTTGAAAAGCTCAAGAACGACAGATTGTTCGACCTGCATGATAGTTCAAGACAAAAGCACTCGAAGGCTGTTCTCACTTATAGGAGATGCAACAGATGATGGAGCGAGAATCCCAAGTGGTGGAAATGACTGATTGTGAATGAATAGGCTCATGAGTAAACAATGCCAAAGTGTAAGCAAAGCCAGGTTTTCCTTACAGAGTGCTACATTTTAATTAGGAAGGTAACCAATCAGAATCTGTGGATCTTTATTTTGACTTGGTTTATTGATCGACTAAACAGTCAAATCTAATCATGTTTTTAGGATACTTATGATGAATATGAATGAGGCATATTTAAATAGAATTAAATTCACTGGAGATTGCATGAAAACCATTGTGGATTTTACAATTCAGTAGGTCAACATACAGTATGCCCAGATCCTGCAGGTGCTTTCCAGCACACAGGTGACTTTCCAAATCAAACAATCCCGTTCTGTCCATTTTCGAAAGAAGAAAAAGTAGGCTAGGAGGACAAACTCTGGAAACCTTAGCAAATAGGTACCCTTCCACCAATTTGTACGAATTTTGTGCTAACTTGAGTTGGGACCATAAACTGTGCAATAGCAGTTAGAAAAGTAAGAGAACAACTGGTCCACATTGTGTCGCTGGTTCCACCCATCGAGCATGCTTAACATCCAGTTGTGAAAGAATAAAGCCAACGCAAAGCAGAACAATGGACCACAATTTTTTGATTCTGAGTGGTACTGAAAAATAAGGGCATTGGCATCACAACATTTAAGATCTCAGGGACCGTTTTCAGGCTAATTTTACCTTGAAGTGTTTTGCCGATTAGCATAAAAAATCCTGACAATTCCACTGGTTTGCTTTTTCTGAGTGATGCGTGGGATCGAAACCGTTTATTCTCTAAATGAATAGTCGCATACTGTGGTACATGCATTACCAGTGTTAGCCCTATGTCTACACATGTTCTGGTATTCTTCTCCCACTGCTGTGACACCAAGATAACAAGCATGACATCTTTAGTTCAGGACGGAGAAACAAAACAAACGGGTAAATTGGAAGAGAATGATGTAGAAAGGCTAGAGGAATGTGTGGTAAAATTACAGTCTGCAACCCTGCCATTGCAGTCAGTTGCCCTCTGTTCCCAAATGCAGCCCATCCATGATCCATCCTCACTGTAAAACCAGTGCCATGTAAAAATCACATAGATGTAATTTAAAGCATAAAGGAAGGGAAGAGGGAAAAAGACAAAAAGTAGAAGTCAATATTGGTGAGCATCAGCGAGAGAAGGTGAACTAAAACACACATGTAGGACACCACTGGGATTGATCGTCACTCCTTTGACAGTTGTAGCCAAGGGAGTGAACAACAGAGTTGAACAGAGATGTGAGAGTTTACGCCGATACCTGGAAGAGAGAGTGCAACTGAAGATAAATTGCCCCCCGGGAAGAAGATGGCTCAAGAGATAAGATTTAGAGATTTATACTGGATAAAAATGATGAATATACAAGAAATAATAAACATTCAGCAGCAAACCTTGAGGAGGTAAAAGCATAATGCAGAAGGCTCTTTAAAGTCCCTCCTATATAGCCGTCATGGCATGTAATGCACCTTGAACACAGCTGTTGCTAACACTGGCCAGTTGGAAAGGCAACATTCTCATAAACAGTCAAACTCATTTGCAGCCTGTGTGTGTGTGTCCAGCAATCAAGGTTTCCTAAATCACTACTTCCGTTAATACTAGTAGTTTTCTGAACGAAGGAGATAGGGGGTAGGGCATGATAAAAGCAAAATGACAATCGTCAACATTGCCTGCGCCATCTTGTTTGATGGAAATTTCTATGTGTACATAAGCTACAGCCATTTTATCCATCACAGTCATTTTGTTCTCTTTTGGTCATCTTTGTTTATACACTGCCCTTACTAGCATCCATCTGACCCTCTGACCAAACCTGATATGTGTGCTGAGGGCTATTAACCCTATTGTCACGACAAACCTCAGCGCCACTTGCTGCCACAAACTCCTTTTTCCTTTCACCTCAGTTTGCAGGCAAACCTTTGAACACGCTACCCCTCACCACACCTAGTTACACAAACAGGTTCCAGACCCTAAAACGACACTTTCAACATGATTTATTGCACTGCAAACAGCAAGACTTGTTTTTACCAACAATGGGACCTGTTTTTATCAACAGAACGGACTCTTAGATCTGGCCGGTCTCACATGTTTTAGACCCTGAAGCAAGGTCCAGCTGCAAGATAAGATTGTCTATTTGACCTGGGTGGGAAGAGAATTACTGTTGGGCTTGTATGGAAACCTGCCCGGGGCGGGGACTCCAAGCTTGTGCAACCATGTTGATGAAACAAATGCATTGTGTAAAACCTGTATAAAAGGAAGACCAAAAGAGATGCCAGCAGAACACCTCCCTCAGACATCCCGGTGTCTGCAGTTGACATGGTCTCCTCATGAGAAATAAACCTTTTTCTTGTCTTGCAGTTTCTAGCGCTTGCCTCATTATTTTGATAGCAAACCCAATGTGAATTAAAGGTGAACCCTGCACCGGGCAGCATTGGGGGTCTTAGAAGACTCGCTGCTTTTCACAAATTTAGCGTCCAGACGTGAGGGCCCATCAGCGACGCGTGGGTCCGGTAGAGAAGTCCTAACGACAGAGTGAACGTCTAAACGATTGGGTATACCTGCCTGAGAAGACCCTTGTCTAGCTGCCGATCGACTGAACTTCACCGGTTCCGAACGGACCTCTCTCGAGTGACCTGCAGTCATGACTGGGACATTAGAAAAATGAGCATTGATTATTGGAGTGAGAGGACAACCAGGCGCTGGAAGAGGAAGACGAAGAAATGTCCATACGGTCAGGGTAAGGTCGTGAAAAAAGGACTTAAATTGATTGATTGATTGATTGATTGAATAGTTTGATCGAAATACTAGTATTCCTTTTTGATATTGAGTTATTTGAGACATTCCCTGTGTGCAAACAACAGAGAATAGGAATATTCTCTCTCTTTGCAGACAGCGAAGGACAGGTAGTGCAGACTTTTTGTCTAAATTGATTGATTGAGATATTCATTTTGACCGGTAAATACGTTATGCCTGTTTTCTCTAGATTGTTTTGTTGTTGTTTTAGACCGGACTGTTTGTTAGAGGTCAGTCACCCGGTGCCGCTGGAAGGCACCCCTAACAAGGACATGTACGTAAAGTATGGATTAGCCACCGTAGCTTATATCAAACTATGGCATAAATACACTATGAAGGACCGGGTAAATCAGTGGCCACTGACGGGATCTTTTGATCCCACTAAAATAGAAACGTTGGAATTAGCTCTCCACAAAAAGAAAACTACACCAGCCATGCTTGACAGTTTTAGTTTATGGCGAAAAGAGGCAGCTTAAAGAAAGAAAAGAGACGAAGCTAGACAAGATAAAGAAATGCGAAAATCGGCTTATCAAGCCTGTAAAAAGTTAGAAGAACTAAAAGAAAAACAAACTGATAAAAAGGAACAGGAATCAAAAATATCAGGTCAATACCCTATTAGAACGCCCTCGACTCTTTACCCCGAGTTGCCGGCGAAACAAAGGATAGATAATGATTTATTATTAGGTCCCCCAATCATATACATGCCACTGCCTTACGCCCCTACTCATCCCGTAGTACAACGCCAAGAACCCTAAAATATAGACGTGATGGCACGATTGTCTCGGTCTCCACTGGTTCTGCTCCCACTAAGTCACTCACACCAAATGCCTCATCAAAGGATACAGTAGTAGAAGTAGGATCAAAGGAAAAAGGAGTGCCCAGGGTCCCGCGATTAAGTAAAAATGAGCGAGCAGGCATTGATAAAATAGTTAAAACCCTCATAGATAGGAAGGAGACAGAAGAGTATGTAACTGATATATGCAACTCCTATGTCGAAAACCACAAACGATACTTTATTGTACGTCTCTGTTACCACAGTCTTACTGCATATGAAGAGAAGTACCAGGATGTAGGGCCCGAGCGACTAGTGGCTCTCTATAGGAAGGTAGACACTGGCGATGAAGGCGACAACGATGTGACAGAACTCTTTTCATCCACACTAGAAGTATTCCGTCACCTCATAGAACAAGGACGGATAGATAAGGACAGAACATCTAAAATAGCAGGACTCCCGGTATAAAAACCAGATAGCATGATGCTGATAAAAGAAGCAGCCCCTTATTGGGTTCCTCCTAGATGACAAGGGGCTCATGATGATATAACCCATCAAGACGCTAGAGGAAGGGTGGTCTACAATTGGGTGTATCGGCCATGGGACAAACAGGATATCTTGACGTTCCGTAAATCTTTGCCGGAATTACGAAAGAACCCCACCGCTTTTTACACCGAGCTAGGTACCGCTTTGAGATCAACAATAATGACACTTGCCTACCTAGACTTGTTCTTCGGGTTATGTTTGCCAGCAGATGTGTGGAAACAGATTAGGAAAATAGACCACACAGAACTGCTCGGTCATACCTGGGAACAACTCAACACACTAGATAAACAGCGGAACCCTGGTCAAAAAACGGTTAAAGCAATATTGGACCTCCCTGACAAAATAGTGCAGAAAGTGAAAACGCTGATCCCAGAGAAAAAGATAGACTAGTCCATAGTAACCCCGTGCCGCCAGAAACCACAAGAGGATGTCTCAGAGTAATTCTCAAGATTTGAAACAGTGTTCTCCGATTACAGTGGACAAGACATGTCCAACGCAACCGGACACCACTTATTTGTGCAGAACTACGTCAAAGGACTACTGCCAGAGGTATCCCAGAAATTACAAACCAGCGAAAGTAGTTGGGCAGGATCTAAACCGGCGGCCATCCTCCAAATGGCCCAGTACTATGAGCATCAGAAAAACGAAAATGACAGGGCTACAGAAAGGAAAAAGAAGAACTTGAAGGAAAGGGTGATGATAGCACAACTCCAGGGGGTGAATACAGGAAGGGAGCAATATAAGGCAGGATAGCAGAATATCCTTAGAGTACAGCCACCGAGAAACAATTCATCGACCTCATATGTAGGACGCCAAGACCTAGGACAGGTTCAATGTGCATTTTGCAAGCAATATGGACACTGGAAATACCAATGCCCGGCTTTGTTAGGAGCTGGTAGGGGCAGAGGGGCGAGGGAAATAGCAAGTGGACAGAGAGGAAGAGGACGTGGTAGAGGGTACGCGAGTGAAGCAAGCGAGGAAAGGCCAGGAAGAGTGAACGCATTTGACCATCCCAAACAGAATCAGTACCAACAGACAGATTATGACAATATGTTCGACTCTGCATAGGAGAGCCAGGGGCAAGGGAGGGATCCAGTCGAGCTCTATGTTGATCAGCAAGGCCCTTATGTTACCGCTGAGGTCCTGGGTACAAAGTCGCCATTTTTGGTAGACACAGGAGCAACACGTAGTGCACTACCCAAACGTTTGATTACAAGGGCACCCTTGTCTGGCTCACATGTGACCTCAATAGGATTTGATGGTACACCCTCCACCAACCCTTTGTCCCGACCAATCCCTTTTAACCTTGAGAACAATATCGTTGAAACAACATTCCTCCTCTCTTCTAACACCCCAGATGCCATCATGGGTCTCGACCTTTTGAAACACTTCCATGCGACTTTCAGATGCTCACCGGACGGAGTGCGTGTCATCCTGTATGACAACCGCCAGCACCATAGAGAGAACCCTTCTCAGCACATGTTTCCCATTTCTGAGACTGACGCATCCCTACTGGACACTTTGCCATCACACCTATGGGCTAGGGCTGATTCAGACGTAGGACGAATGATGATTGACCTAGTACACATAACAATAGGACAGGTCGCAACCCTACCTAAAGTACTGCAGTACAAAATATCGCCAGAGGGTGGGAAGGCACTGACCGAGATCATACACTCTTTGGTAGAGGCAGGGGTGGTAGAGGAAGTAGTGAGCAACGTTTCTAACAGTCCCATACTACCAATTGTAAAGAGACAGGGAGAGGGAGACGGAAAAGCCTACCGCTTCATCATTGACCTGCGGGAGATAAACAAAATCGTAGTGCCACAATACCCAGTAGTTTCCGACATCACAACAATTTTTATTTTAATCCCCTATAGCCAGGCGCTTAAAAGACAGTTGGATGCCATACAATTGCCAGATGGAGTGACACTAATACAATATGTAGAAGACATCCTTCTAGCTGCAGACACCATACCAATAGCTGTCACAGCCACCATCAAACTACTCCAATTTCTTGCTGAGAATGGTCACAAGGTCTCCCGAAAGAAATTGCAGTTCTTTAAATCACAAGTGACCTATTTGGGTCACCTTTTATCAAAAGAAGGGAGGAAACTCACGCCTGACAGGATCCAGACAATTCTAGACACCCCTGTCCCCAAAAATCAGAAGCAAGTCCGCTCTTTGATAGGTCTCACCTAGTTTTGCCGACAGTGGTTACCGAACTTTAGCCTCATTGTCAAACCCCTTCTCTCACTCCTAGCTAAAGACATCCCCTCACCTCTCCCCTGGACGCCTGAATGCCAGTCAGCATTTAGAGAACTACGCAAAGCCCTTTGTTCAGCACCTGTCCTAGGAACCCCAGATTACTCCAAACCATTCTTTCTCTACAGGCACGAGAGGGAGTGATGTGCATGGTCTGTCCTAACACAATCAATTGGTCACAAACCATTGTGCATATTTCTCTGCCACCTTCGATCCAGTAGCCAGAGCACTGCCAGCATGCCTGCGCGCTGCGGCAGCTGCAGCAGTATCAATACGCCAGAACGAAAGAATAGTGCTCTCCAATCCAGTCACTGTTTTAGTACTTCATGCAGTAGACACACTACTAAACCAGACCAAAACCCAACACTTGACTAGCGCCCGACTGACAGGATATGAATTGACCCTGCTAGCACCGCACATTGCCCTAAAGCGGTGCACAACCCTCAATACAGCCACACTGTTTCCCCTACCTGAAAATTATGCTAGTGTGACTCTACTACACTACTGTGTGACACTAACCGATGAGTAGAGTAGATCTCAGAGACACCAACTTTCTAGAACAAGATGGAGAACTATGGGTGGATGGTTCGTGCATCAAACTCCCTGACTGCACTATCTCAGCTGCATACGCTGTCACCACAGCCCAAACCGTTCTGGAAACAGCTCGTATTTCCCAACGTTCAGCCCAGGCTGCAGAACTCATTGCCCTCACACGAGCATGTATTTTAGCAACTGGCACAACAGTTAGCATATACACCGACAGCCAATATGCCTTCGGGGTGGTTCACCATTTTGGGATCTTATGGAAAGAAATAGGGTTCCTGACTTCACACGGTACACCCATCCTGCATGGAGATTTGGTCTCCGCCTTGACGCAAGAAGTCCTCCTCCCCAAGAAGTTAGCAGTGATAAAATGCCAAGCACATAGGAAATGACTAATCTCATTGGACAGGGAAATGCGCTAGCAGACGTTACTGCCCAAGCCACGGCAGAAGACAGAACTACAACCCGAATGTAGGTGACCAGGTCACAAGCTGAACAATGGACTGACGCTAGGACCACTGTAAGGGACATACATACTACAGGCACACAAGATGAATTGACCAAGTGAAATTAATCAAATTAATTTGTACATGTAAAGCGCACTTATACCCCAACCGGGGTTTCCTGGCGCTGTACGCATACCGCTGTGGAACCCTTCCTGGCTTTTCCCAGTGAAATGTCCACTCCTGGGCACCCCCAAGGTGAAGCCAGGCATCCCCGCGCTGTTGGGGCCGTTGTGGAGATTAATTAAGCTATTGCCCAGAGTTGCAGAGTGGGACCCATGATTAGAATAGGCACCGAGGCGAGAATGATCAGGCCCGAGGAAATTGAACCCAAAACCCGCCGAGGCGGGAATTGAACCCTGGTCCGGGCCAGACCTCTGCATCAGGGTCTGCCGCTCTAACCATTGAGCCACACTTCCCCACTGGGAAAGGGTGGGACTAAAAGACTAGGAAGATTGCTGTAGAACTAAAGACGGGAATAAATGGCTGTTACCCAATGCCTATCTCATCCCCATATTGACCATGGCACATTTACCAGCACACAGAGGCTCCACCCCCATGATTGAACTAATCACCAGAGTATGGCATAATGTCAAGATAACAGAATCTGCATAACGTCTAGTACAACAATGTATAGTCTGCCTACAACACAACCCAGGGAAGGGGACAGTAGTACCACGGGGAGGGTTTGGAGTCCCTGTCCACCCCTTTGAAATCCTTCAAATGGATTACATCCAACTAGAGAGATGCCATGGTCTAAAATATGTCCTGGTGGTTGTGTGCGCTTTTAGCAAATGGGTGGAGGCATACCCCACCCGTGACAATACCGCTTTAGCCACTGCAAAAGTATTGATGAAAGAATTCTTCCCCCGATACAGCCTTTGTAGAATTTTATGGAGCGACAACGGCCCTCACTTCGTAGCCGAGGTGATACAGAACATACTGAAAGGGTTGGGGTTAAAACGAAAGTTCCATGCCGACTTCCACCCCCAATTTCTGGTAGAAAGACACAATGCAACATTGAAACTAAAACTCGCCAAAATAGTTGCCACGACTGTGTTGAAATGGCCCAACGCCCTCTCATTGGCATTGCTATTGATGCGCTCCACCCCAACCAAACACAGACTGACCCAGTATGAGGTGGTCTTCGGCAGGCCTATGAGCAATTGGGCGGCGCCAAGACCCACCTCCATTAACAATGTCCCAAACATATTAATGTTGGATTATTTGCATAAATTAACAAACAAGCTAACAATTATCCACCAACAGGTGCAGCAAACCTTGCCTGACGTATCCAGGTGGGACATGAAATAAAACCTGAAGACTACGTCCTAACTCGCAACTTCAAAAGGACGAAGAGTCTGGAGCCTAGGTGGACGGGCCCCTGGCAAGTCCTGATCACCACCTGGACTGGCCTCCGAGTGGAAGGAAAATGAAATTGGCTGCTTGCTCACCACTGCAAGCGAGTCCCTCCAACACTGGCAACCTGGGAAGAGGTGGGGGTGCAAGAGGAAATACTCGCGAAGGACCGACCAGCTCTAAGTTCCAACCCACAAGAAGACACCCTCGAACTATTAGAATTTCCCGACCCCACAGTGCCATCCAAGAAAGGGTACAACCTAAGATCAACGAAAGGAGGGTGCTCCAACGACAAGACCACTAACTGAGTCAAGGTCTCAGATCAGTAGCACAGTCAACCAACGCTACCAGGAAAAGCGCAAGACAAAAGTCTGTGGTCCTAACAGTCATTGAGCTCCTCGAAGACGATGGAAGAAACTGAGCACCTGAAAAGCCGACGCAAAGGCACCAAGACTACCAACCTGCTCAGCACAAAGACAATTGCACTTGTAGCAGCATTTCTCATCTGTCTCCTACTAATGGTCGCATTCTGGATCATTGAAGAGAATGCACCTGCATACAGAAAATTGTCACCTACCATGCAACCGACCACCAAGAAAGAACACTACCTGGTATCACTACGACCACATCCCTGAGAACAACGCAAAGAATTCTGGAATAATTATTTCGTGCAGATGCTGCACCAGCACAATCTTGCCATCAATGCTACCAACTGTTGGGTCTGTGGGCTGTTACCACATGCCACTGAACATTCCATCCCCTTCATCCCTTCACCCTTTTCTATTCACGGATCTTGCCTGGATGATGCTCCTACAAGAAAGTTACAAAGACAATGCCACTTCCGACAGGACAATCGCCCAGTTCTACAATGAGTTCTGGCTAAACAAAACAGGAAGAACAGCTGCCCCCTTCTGCCCTCACACCTCCAATGCGACATTCCTGATGAATGTCCCCTCCAAAGAACGAGTGGAAATACAAGTGTTCAATAATCCTATCAGAGCCACATTTTTCTACCTGAATAAAAGAACTGCTGCAACACTGATTGTGGCCCTATCTGTGGTGAACGTCTCTGGCCTTGTATGCATTGAAGGCCGTGGGACTAA
The DNA here is from genome assembly GCF_964263255.1 of Lissotriton vulgaris. Lineage (NCBI taxonomy): Eukaryota > Metazoa > Chordata > Amphibia > Caudata > Salamandridae > Lissotriton > Lissotriton vulgaris. The sequence goes on along the minus strand of NC_141697.1, from coordinate 58,568,113 downwards.
GAATGTGGGTCACAGCACTTTTAGCATTGTAAGGACTTTGAACACTGCCAACCCTCCAGCATTTGTTGCATCACCCAATACGTACTTTGTATGTGGAACCAAAGCCTACACCTGGCTCCCAAGAAACGGGGGGGGGGCACGTCCTACATCGCCTTTGTTTTGCAACCAACCTACACAGCCCCTGCATAGCATCATCGAGAAAAGCGTTCTAAAGACACTGATCAAGCAGACTCTTCCGCATCACAGTTCCTCGATGCAGCAAAAGGGCTCCTCCCACTATGGGGTCTGATGGCAAACAGCCGAGCCATCAGACATCTGTCTCAAGCGGTAGAAACCACCCTGAACGTCACAGCTGGCATCCTCACCAACAACACTACTGAGCTCCAAGCAGTCCGTCTGGTTGCCCTGCAAAATCGCATGGTCCTGGACGTGGTACTAGCGGACCGTGGAGGAGCATGCCGCATCATCGGTGCCAGCTGCTGCGTATACATTCCTGATAATTCACCTTCTGTCTATGAAGCAATCGAACATATCCATAGACTGTCTTCAGAAATTCATCAACGATCAGAGACTTGGACAGTTGGAAGTTGGCTTTGGGGCATCTTGAAGGAGTGGGGTTGGAAAATATCAATGATTCTCTTGTTTCCAGTATTAACAATATGTGGTTGTTGTTTGGGTATACACTGTATACATACCACCTTTGTGTTCTCTTTACATAACCACCTTGCACCCTAAAACTATGGACACTCAGCTAACAAAAATGAGAGTAATGTATGATCAAGAGATACAGGACTTTATGGAGATCCAAATAGACTGACAAGCTGGCTAAATTATGTTCAAAGAGGCCATTGTTAAAAGCAAAATGGCAACCGTGAACATTGCCTGCGCCATCTTGTTTGATGGAAATTTCTATGTGCACATAAGCTGCAGCCATTTTATCCATCATAGCCATTTTGTACTCTGTTGGTCACCTTTGTTTCACCCTGCCCTTACTAGCATCCATCTGACCCTCTGACCAAAACTGATATGTGTGCTGGGGGCTATAAACCCTATTGTCACGACAAACCTCAGCGCTACTTGCTGCCACAAACTCGTTTTTCCTTTCATCTCAGTTTTTTAGGCAAACTTTTGAACGCTCTACCCCTCACCTCACCTAGTTACACAAACAGGTTCCAGACACTAAAATGACCCTTGCAACATGATTTATTGCAGTGCAAACAGCAAGACTTGTTTTTACCAACAATGGGACCTGTTAGTATCAACAGAACGGACTCTTAGATCTGGCCGGTCTCACAGGTTTTAGACCCTGAAGCAAGGTCCAGCTGCAAGATAAGATGGTCTATTTCACCTGGGTGGGAAGAGAATTACTGTTGGGCTTGTGTGGAACATGCCCGGGGCGGGGACTCCAAGCTTGTGTAACCATGTTTATGAAACAAATGCATTGTGTAAAATGTGAATAAAAGGAAGAGCCAAAAGACATGCCTGCAGAACACCTCCCTCAGACATCCCGGTGTCTGCAGTTGACGTGGTCTCCTCATGAGAAATAAACCTTTTCCTTGTCTTCCAATTTCCAGCGCTTGCCTCATTATTTTGATAGCGAACCCAAGTATATTAAAGGTGAACCCTGCACCGGGCAGCATTGGGGGTCTTAGAAGATTCTCTGCTTTTCACAGGCACGCTGGCTCCACAGGTTTGCTGTGGGATGTGTCACCGGGCACTGGTCTTTCATTACTAACACACACACACACACACAAATATAAATGAGCTTTATCCAAAAAAGCCCAACAGGTTTGTGCATCAAAAGGTATTTTTAGCATTTGAGCAATTAAGATAAAATATCAAAACAGGAAATATTGACAAGAGAAAATCGCCACCAGGGCCATCGCCGTGCATGTGGAATTTGTCAGACACACTTGGTTCCTACATTACAGGCTATGGCAAGGGAAGATTCAAGAGATGTACACGAAATAATGAAATTATATCAACCTAGGGCAATTCTATCAAGACTGCCTGCAGAATTTATGATATAGTGGGTGGTGATAGATTCAAACCACCCGACAACTGCAGAGCCATGCAAAGAGACCTCACAGGAAAAAATAACCTGATCGACCCCTAGAATGTGGCTCATTAGAGAAGGCATACATATGCCTCGTGTCCACAAGTCTTCCGCCACAATTGTTTATTTCTTATTGCCAGGTAAGTCATACTGCTTGCTCTTTTCTTGAGAGGTGGTCGCCAAGTGTTGTCTTCTAATACTATAGCCTTATAGCCCGCCGTAGCGGGCTATATCGGTTATTAAAGGCCCGCTCCAGCGTTGGCTCGGGCCTTTAACAAGGGAGCGGGACTTGAATAGCCGGTAAAGCCCAGCTACAAAGGGCTATAAGGCCATTAGAACATTCTGCCACTAGAGGGAAGAATGTTCAAACAAGGAACCCGAGGGGATTGAAATCCCCTTAGGCTCCCTGAGGCCTTTGTTCAGAGCCACAGCTGTGAACAAAGACAATCATTGGAATGTTGGAGCTCCGGGCTTATGCCAGCCATTATAAGCCCGGAGCTACTCCATTGTTTTCAATGGAGCTACCAACATTCCAATGTTCTAATAGAGAATGATTCACACCACTGACACCTTTGGCATAAAGGTGAAGAATTGCCTGCTCAAATTTAATGACTTTTCTTTTATTTGCTTATTGTATTGTGAAAGTCATGTCTGGGATTGTCATTGGTCTGCACAGGTATAGTGGTTAAGCTTTGTTATGGCTGTATTCTGCTTTCAGGTTTTATGTTTTATATGAAAATGTTAAATAAAGGAAGAATGGCCCTGTCGGAATCCTGGTCCTTTCAGAATCCTGGTTCTCAGTCATCCTCCAATTACAACGTATACCAATGTCGTTCTAACAGTTGAAACCGCTCATCTAAAAATAAAAGACACAGAAGGTACAACAAATGGTAACTACCAAGTGTGATGTTAAATTTAAAAAAGTAAACAGAGTGCATACTGTGCATAGTCATTAGCATGTGCTTGAAAGTGCTCTCTAAAGATAGTGCTGAAATGGAAAAAATAACTTGTTCCATGAGTGTCAATGCAATGACTTCATTCAAGTGCCCCTTCTATGCCCAAATCAGTCCCTAGAGTTAACACCAAGCAGTAACAAGACAGTGACTAATGGTGGCATAAAATATGGAGCAAAAAGAAGGATTTAGAGCAGTGATTCTTAAGTGGTTAACTTCAGTGGACCGCCACTTAATCATTACAGGAATCCGGGGACAGCCACTGAATAATTATTGGAATCCAGTGACCCCCACTAAGTCATTATTGGAATCCGGGGGCCAGATTTAAGCAATTTCAACAATTTGATCCACAAAGTAACAGACAAATTTACAGAAACAAGCTTTCATCAACCAAATACACTAATTATTAAATATTTTATTTAACTCCCAAATATTAAAAAACTTAAAATGTTAACTTTAATAGGAAGGTTGGAGTTTTTCTAAATTCAATTGAGACCAGTCATCATCCCCACTATATTCTGGTTGATGCACATGCACTACTCCCACGAATCAATCAATGGATACCAACTTGAATTTTATCTCCAATTTCAAATTGTTCCTCATTTACAGAACATTTGAAAAATGTTACATTTAGATTTTGCTTTTCTTTTTATATACACTTTGTTAAATCTGTTAAGATGTTTTCAATATTCTAAGCAGTCGCAGAGCCCCAGAGTAGACATTGCGGACCGAATGGGCTCCCGGACCACTGGTTAAGAACAGCTGGCTTAGAGTATCAGATATACCTAGTTCACTCCTAGTCTCAACAAGTGGGAACAGTTTTTCAAGAGGTGAAATTTGTGAATGGCTGAATGGGGTGCGCAGATTAATATACATTTTCAGCTCAGCAGCCAAAACATACTGAAGCTCTTGTAGATTTCGAGAAGTGAAATTTTTTTTTAGCATCAACAACTGTGGAAGTAAAAGGGTGTTTGAGAGATCCCTTTGCTTTCATGAATTCAAGACCAGACAGTCACAATTTGCCGAAATCGCCAATTTACTACAAACAACACATTTCAAACAGTACTGAGCATGCAGCATCCTAACGGCGGAGATCAATCAGAGAATGCTATCAAAATGGTTTTGAACATTATCATTCTGGACGATTAAAAAAACTCTGAAGTATTCCTGTAGGTCTCAGGAGCAAAGACGTAGTCATTTAATAATACAATAAGTATCTCCCACAAAAAGAAAGAGTTTAAAGTGAAATCCCTTGAGAACTACAGCAGATTCAACTTCTAGACTAGGTCATAGTGACAAAAGATTAAAATGTAACTACAATTCTACAGGACTGATCTTCATGGATTCACTCTAGCTATAGACTCAGGCAGAAAGTAGTCAAAGTTAGAGATTGAGAAGACTAGTAGAAAATGTGTTGCTCCATTAGTAATACACTGCCCTGCCTAACTGGGAGAGTCCTGCGATGTCCCTCCAGTAGGCTTACAATCTCCTAAAGTCATACCCTTTTCAGCCAAATGGCACCTATAAATGTCATTCTGCAGGGAGTGCTTATTCAAGATTTCTTGATGAGCAAGTTGGTGATTTACACTTTAAGAGATGTGTGCACTGACCATACTGCACTAGTTAACTTCCATAGCTAGAGGATTGCCCCTAGTCTACTAGTCAGGGAGATATTGTGTGAAGCACAGCCTAACATTCTTAGCTCCAAATGTATCATCGTATGTGGAAGCACCCGGAGATGCATGGGTTTCTAACTGTTTGGACTAATATATTGAACTTAGCTGTATTAGGAAAAGCTGTATGTAAAAGGAATCCTTTATTCATTTGGAGAAAAAAAGCTGTGAGGTTTCTGAGGACGTGGAAAGTTTATTAACAAGCATTGACACCACATATAGGTTCAACATTTGTTCTGAATGCTATTGGCTTTGCCAATGCTGGTTATTTATTGGGAAATGAGCACAGATAAAAGCATGTTAAAAAGGGTGCTCCAGATTCGTTTTTAGGTCCTGTTCTGCGAGGCATGTTGTATTCAGGTAGGGACTCGAAGCTCCGCCCATATTTTTCATTGGCTTGTGTCCCTGTCCACTGTAAACTGTGGGTGTTCATTGGTCAAAAGGCTTAGTAGTTCCTCCTTAGTACTGCTGTGTCTCATTTTGTAACCTCCCATGGCAACACCCCGTTAGGTGTGCTGTTACTCAGTAGGCTTTAATTACAACAGTTGAGCATGATTTGCTCAAATAGAAGGGCAGACTCTCTCCTAACGCTTTAAAAAAAAATTTTATAGCACGCATTTGCAATGCAATAGGTCTTGCATTTGCACAAGTTTAAGTTATTGGCATTGTAAATGACAATGTCTTCTATTTATCTGTTTTAAAAACAACACATATAGGAAAGGCATTGTCATTTACAATGCCAATAGCTCAAACTCTTGTAAATGTGAGACGTATTGCATTAAAAATGTTTGTTCATATATTTCTGTCAACGCTCATTTCCTACTGCTAACGGGCCGCTACCAAACTGTAAAATATTCTCTCCTGTGAGCCAAAATACACCTATAGAGTAAGCAGTTAAATGTTGACACTACAATTCTCCTGTAAGGTGAACCAAGTGACTGAAGAGTACAAGACAAAAGAAGCCAGAGGCTGTCCTAAAGACCCTTAAAGTAAATTACACAATACACTATGACCTAAACATTTTACAAACAGAGCCCATCCCTTCAAATCGCTGGTAGGACAGGCAAATTGAATTTACAAAAAAGTGTACCATTTTTGGGGAAAGTATCAAAAAGTGTTTCAACTCGTTGCTAATCATGGAGGAAAGATAAATGCGAGGCTCAAAGGCATTCTAAAAGTCAGACTCCAGCCAGTCATATACAGCTGCTGCAAATATGAAGATAAACCATTTCGGAACTTCAGGAGGCCCTTTGCCAAATAAAACACATTTGTAAATATTCGCCACTCTCCAGAATATAGCTCAGCTGGCTAGCTGGGCTGATTCAGCCTATCTTTCCAAGTTTGGTAACATAAGAACTAGTGAATTGCGTATTTATAGATTTTGAGCTCCTTTCACTGTTTTGTTTGTGCGCTTGGGGTGTTTTCTATCAGTGAGTTCTCAGTTCAAACTTGACACGTTTTTGGAAAGGGCTCAAAACTGGCTTTTCTCAATCTAGATCTAAAATCGGAGTTAATCCTTCACCTGCATCTTTCATAAAACAAGTGAAAGTGCTGTTAATGAATACATTCCTGCTCTGGCTCTCATGATACTGGTATTGTGATGGTTATTATTGTTTACTAGTAGCTGCATGGCCGGTTTCTCTCACCCTGAGCATTTATATGCGCTATGTTGGGCTAATGGGAGTTCTTCACCCAAACCTGGATACTCCTACTTTCTGTACTGTTAATGCGATTGTTATTAATGTTTAGTACTGTAGGCCTTGCCTGTTTTTCTTACCCTGATCATTTGTAAAGCGCTCTGATACCCTCTCGGGTCATGTTCGCGCTATAGAAAACTTTAAATAAATAAATAAATAAATAAACTCTTCCATAGAAGTATTTCAGTTCAGGTAGCTAGCTCCCTAGTGCCAAGACGCCCAAGGGCATTTGAGCACTTTACAAAATTAAACTTGAACATCATCAACATCCATTCGTCTCTTGGGTGCTGACCCCACGGATAAACTGTGTAGACGGAGAAACAACACACAAAATACTATTAACCCCTTCCATGCTCATGACGGAACGGTTCCGTCATGAGCATAAGGTGGCCTGTGCTTATGACGGAACCGTTCCGTCATGGTTCCATAGGCCCAATGGAACGTTCAGCACCGGGGGAAAATTCGCGCAGCACAGAAGGGGTTAATCAACTCATCCTTCTTCCCACAAGCCTTTTCATGAAAACAATACTTATCATATCAAACTTTTCCACCTCTCTCTGGCCATCCCAACTACTTTCCTTGAATTAATTTGAAGGGAAAAACCACAATACCTGGTGTCCTGCTGCTAGCCCTTCTTACTCTCACCCGGTGGACTCGTTATGAGAGCCAGCTCTATGCCGGCAGTGGCTCTGTCAGTCACTCTCTACACAGAGACAGTATATTGTTCCCTGTAATCTCAGATTACTGTAGTAGGTAAAGTGTAACGCCAATGGTTAAAGGTAAAGGCTTCATCGGTTCATTGGGAAAAGTCAAGACAGATTTGTTATGAAACTTTATTTTAAAGCATTAGGTCTGAACTACTTAGGAGAGACAGTATTTTTCTTTACAAATTGTAAGTTTGTATACAATTGTACTTTTATGAATGTATGCCGGCTGGTTGCCTAGTGGAAAGCTTATACATAGTACAGTAGTCTTGAGTTGTTTCTGGTGACAAGCGGATGATAGAAGCTACAGACCTGATTGTTTATTTTGAGAAATTACGATAAAGGCACTAGGCCTGGCATATTGCTTGTGAAAAGCATATGTTAACGTTAATAGGCATTTAAGGGTGGATTGTTATTACTCTGAATTAAAGCCTAAATCGGTTTGGGAAAAGTCATGAGAGATTTTGTAGGTTTGATCTGCTTGTTATGAAACGTTATAACAAAGCCAATAGAGCTGACCTACTTATCGTAAAAAGCAGGTGTTAAAGACAGTAGGCTTTTAAGTATGGATTGTTATTACACTGTGCAAAAACTGTAGGCGGTTATTTTGTTACATGGATTTTCACAAATCACCGTAATGTGCAAGGGGTCTGGTGTTGGTTATCTTCTCTGGCAAACCATGGGTACCAAAGATGCACACTGTGAAAATTCTTGATAAGCCCTGCCAGGAGAGATAGTATGTTGCTTTGCCAAATGTAATTTTGTATACATTTTCAATGTTATGACTGTATGCTGACAGCGAACTTATAAGAAAGCTTACGTTCCGTTCAGGAGGCCTGACTTGGTTATGGTGACAAGCCAATTATAACAGCTATAGGCTTGATTGGTGTGCAAGGAAATGTTCTGCAAGTTACCATAGGCCTGGACAGTTTATTATGAAAACAAAAGCAGTTAACCTGGCTTGTTTGTTGTTTAAACCGTACAGTAAAGCCAATAGGCCTCTAACAGTGGGCTGTTATCATATTATTTTACAGACCACAGAAAGGTATTTGGGTTACGTGCAACCTGAGTACCTCCCCAACTCTGGTCTGCCCCCCTTGCTCTGGGGAAGGTATTATAGACATCGGAGCGGGGAACCCAGGATGGCAGCCTGCGGACTGTCTGCTGGAGCTCCCCCCTATTACTGAGGTGGACTTCGACAGACTGGCTCGCGGTATCTCATCTGGACAAAATCTGGAAGGCTTCCGGAGAGGAACTCTTTCCTACTCTCTGCAGGATCTGTAATCAATCTCTGCGTAGTGGCACAGTTCCTGCTTCTTGGAAGCAGGCTCTTGTTTCGCCACTGCTAAAAAAAACCCTCCCTAAATCCAGAGTGCCTACAGAATTACAGACCCATCTCCTTGCTACCGTTCCCTGCAAAAATCGCTGAGCGTTGGGTGAGCTCATGTCTCTCCAAACATTTGGAGCAGCATCAATTTCTGGACGAAATACAATTCGGTTTCCGCCCAGCCCACGGCACGGAAACAGCCCTACTCACCACCATGGAGGACCTTCGAATGCGTGTAGACAGGGGTCAGGCAGTAGCTCTGATTCTGCTGGACCTGTCTGCCGCATTTAATACGGTAAATCATGGGATTCTATTGGAGAGACTGAGGGAAGCCGGGGTGGGTGGCATTGCCCTGCACTGGTTTCGTTCCTTCCTGCGGGATAGGAAGCAGGCTGTATCCCTTTCTCCGTTTCAATCGGCCTTCTCCCCGGTGTCTCACGGGGTGCCTCAAGGCTCGTCCATCAGCCCGATTTTATTTAACGTATATCTCAAACCATTGATCACGTTGATAAAATCTCACAGGCTAAAGGCTATCAATTACACAGACGACACTCAACTCATCCTCTCTTGGGAGGGTGAGGAATCGATTCCTTTGGAATCCTTTCATGACTGTCTGTGAGACATGGCTGGCTGGCTACACACCAACTCACTACAGTTTAACGCCTCCAAAACTGAGGTTTTGTTCTGTGCCGGAAGTCGGATTCCTCGCCCTTTCCCGGTGGATTTTTGGCCCCAGAATACTCGGAAAAATCCCAGCCGGTCACCACTGTTCGCAATCTGGGTGTTCTGATGGACAACAAACTCAGCATGGAAGCCCAGGTTGCGAAAACAGTGTCCACCTGTTCGGCCCTCACTCGATCCCTACGTAAGATCCTGCCACTACTTCCCTTACAGGCCCAGGCTTTAATAGTCAGGTGTACTATTCTAAGTCGCCTCGACTATTCTAATGCGCTGCTACTCGAGTCTCCAGCCTTGCTGTTAGACAGACTTCAAAGAGTACAATCTGCCGCTGCTAAATTGGCCCTTGGCTGGCCTAGGAGATCATCGGCCACAGCGGCGATGGCCGAACTCCACTGGCTCCCGTTGAAACAGCGAGTGGCCTTTAAATCCCTCTGTCTCGTTTTCAAAGCCCTGCATGGACTTGGGCCCAGCTCTCTGCAAGCCATGTTTGACTGGTACACCCCAACCAGAGCACTTCGCTCTACAACGGCATGCCTTGTAAAAGTGCTGAGATTTTAAAAAGCTAGGACCGGAGGCAAATCCTTCAGAGTTGCGGCTGCTAATCTCTGGAACAGTATTCCCCTAGATATCCGTCAAACGAAAGAACTCCTTCCTTTCAGGAAACGTGTCAAAATCTGGCTGTTTCCCAAGTGTTAACTTGCTGGCCTCTATACTGCTTCTCTCCCCCGTGCTTCCCCCCCTGGAGATATCTCAGCGCCAGGATGCCTGTAAGGTGACAGCCGCGCTATACAAATGTTTTAAATAAATCAAATTAATACTCTCATAGATTACCATAACAGGTACTAATTTTGGTATTCGTCACCCAATCTGACAAACCTATGGTTTGGAATTTCACTTTGATGATCTTTGCTAGGTCCTAGTGAAAGGGGCTGTATATTGTTGTGCCAACTGAAATTTTGTACACAGTTGTAATTTATAAATGTATGCCTGATGGTTACCAGCGTATGCACACTTCAGCAGGCATGTGTTGTATTTAGTGTCAAACCGCTGTTAAAGGCTGGAGGCCTCATCGGTTCATTGGGGACTGCTTTGTCATAATGACAAAGTAATGCATAGCGCAAAGTTCATACTTCATTATTGTGAAAAGCTTGTCAAAAGATAGTAGATTTTTAAAAGAGTGAATTGCTATCACAATGTGCTAAAGCCTGTAGGCAGGTATTTGGTTAAATGGAATCTTGCAGATGTATTGGTGATCCACTCGAAGAACCCATGGGGGTAGATGACTTGCACTGCAATTATACTTCTTAGGCTTTATTAATAAGGAGTATATATTTTTCGAACAACTATTTTTTATACAGATTTGTAGTTTTATTATGGTTTACCTGATGATTGCCTTGTGGGAAGGCTTTTGACGAAGACAGTAGGTCTGAGTTGGTTATGGTGACAAGCGACAGGACAGACTGATATAAGGCATACGTGAGCTGTGATGGAGGTGGGTCAGATGTCTATTAAATGAGCTCGCTTTGATGTCTATCTATTTTTACGACACCAATAATATTAGTGTGTTAAGTAATCCATATAAATTATGGCGGTGAAGGCCACGGTACAACGTGTTATATACACTTAACCATAGTACCTATTACTCACATGTTTCCAAATGTGGGATAGGGATAGTTAGTTTGCTACTCCCTGAAAAGCACCAGGAGGAATCAAGACATATGATATTCAGCATACTACTGAAGGACCTACACTTATCTGTGATGTCTCGGGCTAGGCCCCAGAGACCTGGAATTCACTCAAAGGCTCTAGGGCAGCAATCAGATTTGTTAGCTTCAGACAACTTTCCAGCATCCATTATAGCACTCGTACCTACTCAAAAAAGATGCGAGTGTAATGAGAATTGCTAAAGGCACTTCGAATGCCTGTGAATACCGAAATATACAGCTCTATGGGTGTTCTTGCCATAGGCAGTCCCTAGTCTCTTGGTGCTCCCAGGAGAATACCCACTGAGTCATCCCTACTCAAGACTATTGACTGAAAAATTTAGCAACCGGAGGCATTTTTTGCAGTAGTGCCACCTGAGACCGCAGAAATCCTCAGCTCTCGATTCTGTCAGTACTTTGATGTCTGTCGTCATTTGGCTATTTAAGGTGCCAAACATTATGTAACAATACATCCACTAAATATTAGCATTATACCACTAATGTATGTTGAAAAATGCCATTATTTGAAGAAATGTCATCTTGTTTTTTAATTTCCAATGCTGTCCATCTGCTCAGCTGATGGGGTGCAATTCACGAAAAACAACACGGAGAGTCACTTCAAAGAAGCACAATTTTCTGTATTTATTCACTTTTAAAAAATAAATGCAGACAGAAAACACATTGTTTTCTGTCTGCATTTATCTGTAAAAAACGGAAAACAGGAAGCCTTACTTATGATCAATGAAAATCATCCTGAGCTACTAATATTGTTGTAATAGTGAACAAATCAGGCAAGATTACATTAGTAGCCACACCATTCAAGATTACTAGCCATGATCCCCTCGGAGCACCTCACAGGGTAGCCAATAGTAACATGAAAAAGATTTCTCAGTTTAGAATGCCTTTACATAGGTATAAATAATAGCTTTTGATTGAAAGGCCCGGGCACCAAGGAAATACTGTCACTAAGCTTTAAATAGACTTTGGGAATCCAACCATTTTTCTCCAAACATCAGCCTCTGAGTTCTGAAAATAAAATCATTTTCGTCTTGAATACACACTTTTCTATTTTGGTTTACATATATTAACCAAGCAAAAGTTTAAAATGTAGTATGCTATGCTGGACACAGGAGAGCCACTTACAGGTAGCTGAAGAGCTACCAGTTGTTTGTGAGATACTCATTGGAGAGGCCTGACTTAGAGCATGCACAGGAGACAGAGAATGTGAAACAGCCCGGAAGGAATAAGTCCTGCCTCCCCTCCAGCATTACGTCTGTACAGTCTAGGTAGAAATCATTTCCCGCCCATCTGAGAGCAGGTACAAGGCACTATTAGCTCAGTTACAGCAGTTGTTGGCAATGGATAACATGGCTGCCTTTTCTGCTGTAATGCTGCTGCTGGGGACACATCACCAGGGAGTTGTCAAGGGTACTGTGAGCAATACAACCCTCAGGATGTACAGTCCGCTGCCCCCAGTCACTGAAAGGGAAAATGACATAGAAGAATGTCCCAGGGACACACTTGCTGCCACTTCTTTTTCTAACACCTCTGGTGTCCTAATTGCCAGCTCAGGCCTAGGGGCCACTTAATGGTGCTTCACTAGGTCAAAGGCCTATCGGCGAGAACGTTAGTAGCGCTGAACATCTGTCCCCACACAACTGCCATTTAAGGCCCCATCATAATAAATGTAGAAAATGAAGAAAGCCCACTCAGGTCAATGCAAACATCAGCAGAAAGTTGTGTGCAGATGTACATAATAAAAGAGAAATACAGGCCTAAGCTATCTACAATAGTAGAATAGAAAAGCAGCACCAAATAGAGACAGGTATCGGGTGGAGGAATGTAGAGACAAACCAGTAAAATGGAGAATTATATTTGGAAATAGCAGAAATGGAAAGTTACGGGCCTGCATTGCGAGAACACATCTCTGAGAACATATGTAAATAAGGTAGCACAGGATAGGTGGGAGATTAGGCCTTGTAGAGCAGTCGACATGTAGGGAGTAGAAAGAGACAAGCCAAGGACAACCAACTGGAAGTACAAGCAGGGGTGTAGAAGCATAACAAAATAACGTGCACATGTGTCGCATTTCATAAACAAGAGATTCGTTTTTTTGCAGAAAGTATTACTTTTGCTATAATATGCTTGAGTGAATGTTTCTGACTGATTGTGCAAATATATGATGCATATAAAAGAAACTGGTTGCCACATTAGAAGTAGAAGCTCAGATTCTAGTTCCACTGAGGTGTGTGACCTTCCGCACACATGATTACATTTTATACTATTTTGCCAAAAGAAGTCTTGTTGTCTTTTTCTTTCATCCGGGAACATTTTGTGCTGAGACAGCCGAGGAGTTCATCTCAACTGTCCCAGACTCAGCTGGAGAGAAGAGATGCCTACCCATGACTAAATAGAAACTGCGCAAATAACAGGTAAGCAGATGCTAAGTGTTATACTAAAGTCTGCCTATTCAAAAGATGGGCAGGTAAGAGTCCCAGGTTGCTGTCAAAAAGGGGGCGAGGGGGAATGCAGATATTACACAGCTAGTATGGATGGAAAATCATGATTTTATTAAAGACACGGATGTTGAGATTATACATGTCTCTTTAATTGCCAACTCACAGCAGCAACTACGAAACAATGAAAATAACTTAGCATAGTAAACCTAACATTCTAATGTCTATTTAATCCTGTGTGAGGCAGCCATCTTCCTTCTTTTTGCAGCAAATATCTTTGACAGTTCGAACCGGGAATAAAACTGTTCAATAGGCCAATACTTAGATGTCAATTTGAACAAAAATCATTTTATTTTCTTCTTCACATACTTCTTGTAGTCTCCCACTGAAAAGAACCACAAACAACATATTACTGGGAGGGAATCAAAAGGGATGGGTACTCTCAGCCTCCACGTCTTTAATAAAATCATGATTTTCTACCCATCCTAGCGGTGGAAAATCTGAATTTTATTGCAAGGCACAGAGGCCAATATTATGCATATTTAAAACCTTGCCATAATATTCCTTACTGCACAATTTTCAGCGCCGGGACGCCTAAGGGTAATTGTACGCGCTCTACAAATGGCATTAAATAAATAAATCCACAGGCCTAAAATAAAACCTCCTGAATACTGAATCTGATGACCAATCAGCCGCAAATAGGATCCCAGGTAATTCTGCGCCCAATACCAGGGCCTTAGAAGCCATAGCTACCCTTGTAGAATGAGCTCCAAACTTAAGACAGATCTATCCCCGCTTTTCTCATGACCTCTTTTTCCCAGCGAGCCAAAGTAGGAGTGGACAAAGCCTTATGTGGGCTTCTGAAAGAAATGATCAATTGGGAGTCCGTATTACATCTCAAACATTCCGTTCTTCTTTCATATTCACACAAACATCCCACCACACACAATTTCCTACACTCATCTAAATTGGGATAAAATATAGTTGTAGACATCGTTTTGGTTCTCTTAGAGATATAGAAGCAAACTCCTTCTGAAACAAACCTAAGCCCTGAAATATCTAAAGTCCTTACATCTGAAACGCTTCTAAAAGAAACCAAGCCTAACAACACGACCAACTTCAAAGAAAGTTGCCTTAGAACCAAAAACTCATTTTCGCTCAATCTCACTAATTCTTTTAGCACCAGATCCACATCCCACGGAGACAAATATTTTGCTCCTGGTGGGGCCTTTATTCCTACGCTCCTCAACAGTCTTCTAACCACATCATGTTGATCTACGTGTAAGCTGTCTATCAAGTCAAGACCTGCTGAGATAGACAACTAGCGGATATTAACAGAGCTGTAGGATTTACTTTCAAGGAAAACTTCAGTCAGATAATTCACTACCTCCACCAGAGGTGCTGATACGGGATCCAGACTCCTCGAAGCACACTAACAAACTCATCTTCTCCAGGCCAGCCTTTACACCTTTGAAGTCCCTGGAGCCCATGACTCCTTAATGAGTTTTGAAGCCTCCAAAGATAAGCCTGACACTTGCCAGGCTCTCCCGAGACCAGCCAAGCCATCAACCTTTAGTGTGCCCATGAAGAACTAAGTCGTGACAATCCCCTGATGCATTGGTCAACAACTCTGGGATATTCAGAAGAATTTCCGGGTTGGCAATCAGCATTTCCATAACGTCTGGATACCAAACCTGGGAAGTCCAAAACTGGGCTGTTAATACTATTTCTGCCTTCTCCCTTTTCATCTTCAGTGACACTCTCAAAAGGAGGGAACGCATAACTCAGTAACTTGCCCCAGGACTTGCAGAATAGCATCTACTGCCTCCGCTGCTGAGTGCGGCCTCCAACTATAAAATCTGGGAATCTGAGCATTCACCCTGTTCGCAAACAGGTTCACCACCAGAGAGCCCCATTTATTGTCTATCGATTTGAACACTTCCCTATTCAATCTCCAATCGCCGAAACCCTTCAGCTGCCTTGAATTCCAACCTGCTATGGTATTGGTTAATCCTGGCAAGTACTGTGCCTGAATCATAATGTTTCTGCTCAGGCAGAAATGCCGAAACTCTTTTAACGAGTCTGCTAAAGTTTTCGAACGAGGGCCCTCCAAATTGTTTACATATCTTACTGCGGAAATGTTGTCCATCCTCAAGAGTACACAGCATCTCGCCTGATCTTTTGACAAAACTCTTTACTGCAAAAGAACCTGCCAACAACTCCAGGTAGTTCCTGGCCTGTCCATTTCCCTCCTGTCGTCAAAGAGCCACATTTCGTTTCCCAGCCTTGAAGGCTGTCATCTGATTCTATTACTATACCTGGGCTTGGCCTGAAAATTGCACTCTCATTCCAAGCCTCCAGATTCTTCAACCACCATATTAATTCCTCTTTCTTTTCCGAATCGGTCTGAACTCTCTGTGAATATCTTGCCCCTTTGCGCAAATATATAGCTTATAGCCTCTGTAGAGCCCTATAATGTAAGCGAGCTGGGAAGACCGCCTGTATGGAGGCTGAAAGGAGGCCTAGAACTCTCACTATCTGTCTCACAGTTATCCATGCGCTTACTAACATTCTCCGAGCTTCCCTGCAAATCTTCCTCCCCTTTTCCATTGGTAACCTCAACACACAGTCCAAGGTGCAAATCTGAAAACCCAAGAAAACAGTCTCCTGACTGGGTTCCAAAAATGATTTCTTTCGGTTTACCACAAAACCCAAATCCTCTATTACACGAATTGCCAACGTGGTATGTTCCTGAGCCAATTCCCTGCTCTGAGATATAATCCAGATATATTCTAAGTATATTATCAGCGTTACCCCTCTCGTGCGCAACCATGCCGCTATCGGTCTCATCACCTTTGAAAAAACACACCATGAATCTGATGTTAAACCGAAGGGAAAGCTTGTGAATTTCCACATGGTTCCCTGCCATTGGAACTTCAAAAGGTCCTCCTGCTTGAGACAGACAGGAACGGTCAAGTACGCATCCGTTAGGTCTAGGCGGCTTAACCAATCCCCTTTCTTAAAAATACCCTCCATTTTTAAGTGGTTGTACCCCACCCACTCGTTTAAGTCCTTCAAATTTATCACTGGCCTCATGTTCTTGTCCTTTTTCTTGACGAGAAATAGGTTGCTTACAAACCCTGCAGAGGTATTGTCTGCTTTTTCTAAGGCACCCTTCTTTTCCAGCTCCTGAACCTCTTGGTCTAGCAGTTTCTCTTCGTCTTTTAAAAATCTTGAGGGGGCTGGTCGTCTTACCTGGACTGGATTTTCTACAGTCTATTTTATAACTACTGACAGTTTGTAACACCCATGGATCGGACGTTATCTGTTTCCACCTATCTAAAAAATGGGCAAGTCTGCCACTCAATTGTTCCGGAAAAGACAACGGGTTGTTTACCAAACATACCTTGAAGTCTTGATCTCCTCTCTCCTCTTAATGGTCCTCTTCCCCTCTACCTCGGAGGGTAGAAACCGTGAGTATAGTTTCCCCGACTGAAAACCTCCAGGTCTGAACCCACGAGCTCCGAGAGATTCCAATGCCTCAGCCGGGGAATCAACCCCGCATTCTCCCAGCCCTTCCAAAAGCCTTCCTGATGTCCTTTTGGACCTTCTGGATAGAGTTACAGGCTCCTGCATACCGAGCCATCTATATAACAAACTCCTCACCAAAGAGGAACGCATTTGCCTCCTGGCTCGACTCTTTCCTTGCTGGTACGGTTAGTTTTGGGTCTATCTTCATGAGTAGGCTCTTCATACATTCCTTACACAGGGATGCTTTTGAATTCCCCAACAAGCATACTGCTCTTTGCACCGACTGTCTTATTTCCAGAGCATTAACTGCACGCTCTTGCAGGTAAGCCTCTTCACATGAATCGAAAAAAAAGGCCCTAACATATCAAAAAGGCGGTCCTGACACCCCTTCAGCCCATTATCGAGCCCCCTTCTGGGGCCTCTACCCAACTTATTTAAAAAGACCAGCATTTTGGCATCCAACTCAGGTGTATAGGCCACCTTGTTTGAAAGGGAAGGTCTTCGACACGCCGAACGAAGTCTCGTCCTAACCTCCTTGGGCATTTCTCTACTTATCCAGTACTCAACAAACGGAGCCACGATTTGGTTGGGACCCATTGAGGAGAGAGGGGATGCTGGATAGTGTTGGGGTCAAACATAAGGTCACACAAGGGGTCCATGACCTGGTCCAAAACCTTTCTCATTCTTCTCCTTTTTAGCTCTCATCCTCCTTACCTCTTCCGAAGTCAAAATCTGAGTAGCATGAAATTATGATCTCCCCACTCCTAAAGGATTCATTGCAGGCAATAGCTCTGCGCTTACCTTTAGTGGCCTTTATAGCCTTCTCACTCAACTCCTTGCGAGTTGACTTCCCAATGCCTTTCTGATTAAAGGCCCCATTTCCTTTAGTAACCTTCTCTTTTCCTAGATGCTTCCTCTTCTGAGTAGCTCTTTTACCACTTCCACTGGCTGTGGAATCACCAACTACCTCCTCAACTGACCAGACCTGCTCCTTGTTCACTCTCTGACTAAATCTACCTTCCAACTTCCCTATGCAGTCGTCCAGTCTCCTTCCCAACTGAGACGCCAAGGCAGAGACTGCCTTTTCAACACACTCCTTGACTTTAACCTCCACATTACCTTCAGTAGTCCCATTCTGCTCCATATTCCCTAAGAAATAGCAATAAGCACCATTTAAACTAGCCTTAACCACCAGGAATATCCAGCTGCACTAGTATTAGTCTTCCTGCGCAGAAATACCACTTTCTCGCAAGCAAAAAACCTTGAGATACACACCAAGCCCCTACCTGCACTATTGACCTCAGCAAGCTGACTGGGAAAAAAATGGTTTCTCAGCCTCTTTTAGTTGCCCAAAAGATGGCCGACCATATTGTAAGCAATCTACCTAAGGTGAGCCAACCTAAAATGGCCACTGCGTCATGTGACGCTCCTACGGTGGCCTGGGGGCAAATATGAATCAGGCATAATCTCCTTGGATTGGCAGGGTCGGGAAGCGTGGTTTCAAGTCCTTGTCTAATTTCAGTTTTTTGGTTTTTTTTTTAAACTGACTGCGACCGTACGTGCTCAAGCTTGTTGAATCGAAAAGCATCTGGGTCGATTTCATCTAAGCCGAGTGCGAAGGGAAATCTCCCGCTCACAAGCATTGTCGGAAAGCGTTACAAAACGGCATCGCTTTCATCAAAGCAGAGCACAAGGGGAAACCTTCCGCTCGCAAGGCCTATTTAAAGCCCAGCAGGAGAGGCAACGAAAGCAGCCTCCTCGATGCCTCGAGCGTATCGGTCAATCAAGAACGTGCACCAGAAAACGAGTTAACAGCGAGTGATGGGGATATTTGGCTGGTTAACCAAAGGTCCCTGACTAGTGCGGGTGTCAATGGAAAATGGTCACTGAGACAAAACAAAGGCTCCGGTCTACCCAATGTGCGCCGGAGATGGTTACGGTTGAAAGCGCCCCCTGACTCACATTAATCGGTCTATGATGAAGATCTGACAAGTCAGCCATAAACCACATTAAGCAGCCATAAACCACATTAAGCAACACATGCGCACAGAGTCATTACAGCGCCTTACACCCAAAAAAATAAGCAGGAATAAAAAAGCTAAATTATCTTAGCTGTGAACAGCAACAAAGAAGTATGGTGGCTGCCTCACAAAGGATTAAATAGATGTTAGAATGTTTGGTTTACTATTCTAAGTTAATTTAATTGTTTTGTAGTTGCTGTTGTGAGTTGGCAATTAAAGAGACATGCATAATATTGGCATCCGTGCCTTGTCATACAATCAAACTTCAGACCTTAAAATTTTAAATTGCATGATTCTTTCGCAATTATGTTATAGAAATGACTGCATGTGGATCTTCTCTTTGTTTTGGTGGTATGCAATGAAATGAAATGTGGTGATTCCCGGTACATGCTGGAAGACTAGCTAGTGTGAATTCCCCCTTGAAATATGAGGGAAGAGACGTTCCTTCTAGAAGTGATCTAGCAGGCAGTAATGCATGGCCCAGAAGGCTATCCAAGGCAGAGAGCTTTCCCCAAAGAGCAGGCTGTACCAGAGAGCAGACTGCCCCAGCCAGAGAAAGAGAGAGAGAGAGAGAGAGAGATGTCCCAGAGATTGGTTTCTCCTAGAGAACAGCTGTCCTAAAGAGTTGGATTTCCCAGAGAGAAGGATATCCTAGTAAGCAGACGGTCCAAGATAGAGAGCTCTACCAAAGACAGAGCTGACCCGGAAAGTAGAATTTTCCAGAGCGGAGGCTGTCCACCAGACCGGCGTGTCCAAGACAGCAAGCTGATTCCCCGATAGAGATGGATGTCACAGAAAGCAGGCTTTCCCAAAACCCGGCTGTCCCTAAGAACAGTGATTTCTAGAGAGTGTGCTTGGAGAGTGGTCTGTTCCAGAGAGCAGGGTCTCGCACAGAGCAGGCTGTGCTGTCCCAGAGGGTGGACATTCCCTGAAAGTGGGCTATCCTAGAAATCAGGCTATTATAGAAAGGGGATGTCCACCAGACCAAGAAAGTGAGCTAATGAGAATAGTTTTTCCTAGCAAGCAGACATTTCAAGAGAAGTCTGTCAATGCCAGAAGAGAGCAGGTTGATCCAGAGAGTCAAGACAGAGATGTCACAGAGAGAGAACTTTTAAAAATAGGCCATTTCAGACAGCGAATAGTCCCGGAGAGTGGGCTGTCCCAAAAAGCTAGCAGTCCCAGAGAGTGGGCGATCAAGAATGATCTGTCTCAAAGAGCAGTCTGTGCCAGACAGCAAGCTGTCCTGGAGTGGGAACTGTCCCAGAGAGCAGACTGCCCCAGAGACCAGGTTGTCCCAGAAAGCAAGCAGTCTCAAAAAGCGGGCTGTCAATAATGGGCTGTCATAGAGAACAGACTGTCCCAGAGAACAGGCAGTCCCTTGGGAGCTGTTTGTCACAGAGACAGATGACCCAGAGATACAGAACATAGACTGTCCCAGTAAAGGAATGTCTCACAAAGATGTCTCTATACAGAGTGAGCTGTTCTACAGAGTGCTGTCCAAGACAGAGCAGTTCAGAGAGTGGGCAGTCCCAGAAAGCAGACTGTGCAGTAGAGTGGACTCTCTACCAGACCGGTTTGTCCAAGAGAGTGGACTACTGAAAGTGGGCTGTCCACCAGACCGGTATGTCCAAGAGAGTGAACTACTGAGAGTGGGCTGTCCACCAGACCGTTATGTCCAAGAAAGTGGACTACTGAGAGTGGGCTGTCCACCAGACCGGTATGTCCAAGAGAGTGGACTACTGAGAGTGGGCTGTCCTGAGACCCAAGTTGTCCCCGACTACAGGATGGACAAAAGAGAAAGTTGTCTAAGAGAGAAAGCTGTGTCAGACATATAGTTGTTGAGAATGACTGTCCCAGACAGCAGACAGTTCCAGGATGCGAATAGCAGACAAGGGGCTGTTCGAGAGAGCAGGCATTCCACAGGTACGGGCTGTCCAAGACAGAGTGCTTTTCGAGAGAACGGGCTGCCCCAGAAAGCAGAGATCAATCAATCAATCAATCAAACATTTATAAAGCACTGCAAATCACCCATTAGGGTCTCGAAGCACTGGAGAAGTTGGCTGCTGCGTGGTGTTTTGATCATTCGAACATCCAGGTCTTGAGATCTTTCCTGAATTGTTGGAGCGACTGTGCTTTCCTGAGATGGAGGGGGAGGTTTTTCCATGCCTCGGGTGCCTGGTGCGACAAGGAGCAGGAGGAGAGATCGACTTTTCCTAGAGATAGAGAGCTATAGAAGTGAGCTCCTTGTCCCAGAAAACAGGATGTTCCAGCGAGCGAGCTGTCCCAAACAGAAAGCTGTGTCAGAGAGAATGACTGTCACACAGAGAACTATCCCAGACAGCGGGCTGCCCAAGAGAGAGTAAGCTGTACCAGACAGAGAGATCTCCCAGACAGCGGTCTGTCCAAGAAAACCAAAATGCACAACCGAGAGGGGTGTACTACAGAGCTGGGTGTCGCAGGCTAGCTGGCTGTCGCAGAGACAGCTATCCTAGAGGGTAGGTCGACCCAATGAGTGGGTTATTCTAAAGATGTGATGTGATATGAAACTTATATAGCGCGCTACCACTCCAGGGAGTATCTTGGCGCTTGGATTCCAGAAAAACATCAGGCAGTAGGTGAAAAGAGACTACCTGTCTATAAGGCACATCATATAAATCCTACGCATTCTGAGTTTGGCAAGGAATAGATCCATGTTTTTGAAAGCTTTCTGAATTTTAGTTCAGTAGTAGATTGACGCAAGAATGAGGGAAGTTTGTTCCATGCTTTCGTGCCAATGACTGCAATGAATTTTCCTCCTCTGGTTGACATTTTGAACCTGGGGACATGGAGTAGGTTAGCTGTAGAGGACCTAAGTGGTCTTGACGGATGGTATTGGTTGAAGTATTTGCGCAAGTACAGTGGGCCATGATGGTGAAAGGCTCTGTAGGTAATGGTAAGAACTTTAAAAAGTATGCGCTTGTGTATTGGGAGCCAGTGTAATGATTCCAAAGCTGTAGAAGCCGAAGATTTCCTAGGCAGTCTGAGGACCAGTCTGGCAGCTGCATGCTGGACTATTTGGAGTTTATGCAGGGCTGATTTATTAAGTCCTGCATAGAGGCTGTTACAATAGTCCAGCCTAGATGTTATAAGGGCGACAGCTACCGTGCGTCTGGCACTCAGAGGAAGAAGATCGAAGAATTTTCTAAGGCTCCTGATGATGCCGAAGCATACCCCTGCTACTTCCTTGGCTTGTTGGTTGAATGTCAGAGTATTGTCAAACTTTATGCCTAGGTTTCGAGCAGTATTGATAGTATTTGGGGGGGGGGGGGCTTCTGCCTTTTCAAGGCACCAATCTTGTGGAGAGAAGGAATTATTGGGTCCAAAAGGAATAATTTCAGTTTTTGACGAATTACATTTCAGATGGTTGTGTGACATCCATTTGAAGGTTGCTGACAGACATTCTTTCAGTATTTGTTCTGCGTTGGATTGATTTTTACCAAGGGTCAGAACAAGCTGAGTGTCGTGAGAGAGGGAGAGATCTGGCTCTCCTAGAGATATAGCTGTCCTAGAAAGCTAACTGTCCCAAAGCAAGACCTGTATTGTAGAGCAGCCTGCTCCAGGGAGGGGGACATCATTCCTAGAGAGACAGCAGTCCCGTAAAACAGCAGTCCCAATGAGAGAGCTGTCATCGAGAGACAATTGCCTCTGACACAAGGCTGCAAGTTAGACCACACTTCTTGCACTCAGGTATTAAATCGAGCTAAAGTGTCAGAAATGCTTCTAGAGCATGACGAGTCTACAGGGCTGGTTGAATTATGTGATTGTACGGAGATTTTTGAATTATTATAGATTTGCCACATAATCAATCATCTGCTGCATAATGTGCAGATTTTAACAACAACAAATTTGTTATTACCTCAAACGGTTCAAAAGTGAATAAAAGTGCAGAGACACTTGTTGCCTCACAGTGGAAGGCCCTTAACAATGCTGGATTGATCACCTTTCTTTTGCTTAAAGCTATATTTGGGTGTTAAACTGACCCTAATGAGGTGCAATCAATGCCCATACCGTGTTACTAAGTTTAAAAATTACAAAACGTGCCATATATTTTGACTTTCTTGCCACAAAATGTACTTAACCCTGCCGCATAATTCGGCCCTCTCCTGCCACATAATTCTAGTGGCCCTGCGAGTAGGTTGCAAGCACGCTTGTACAAACGTGGATACTATACAGGGGGCACGTTCTGAAAAGTAGTGCTCTCTAAGCCCCTCGGGGAGGGGTGCTCACGGGGGCACGCTGGCACCCCATCATCCCCCTTGAGCTTCCACAGTGCTGAACACACTTCCCAGCTACTTTCAGACGCCGGTAAATCCGGAACAGCAAAAGCCAAAAGAGATACGAATTTTAGCAAAAAAAACTACAGATAAAAGGAAGAAAGAATATTTTGGTATCCCATTACAAAACTCCCGAGGAAACATGCAGGCAAATATATCCCTACAATTTCTTTTTAGGACTACAGACCTGGCTGGTTTGCAAAATAGGATGTTAGTTTAACCTAATGAGTCCGTCTTGACTCGCTGCCAATCTGTAACTGACGCCTTACCAAAGATCTGAAGAGTGCCGCCTTCAACTGACATGCCAAGGTTTCCGCTGGGCAGTCTATTCTATCGAATGTAGCACCCACATACTCACTTCACTTTATTAACTGTGTTAGTCATGAAATAAAATAAGGCCCTATTACAATAACAAACATCACATGACCGACATCGCAATCACTTTTTGCTTTTTGGGTCATGATCAACAAAACTAGCAAACAATCAAACCTGCCACTAATCATTTTAACATTACAGGGCTGCAAAGTAAAAACAGGCATAGGCAAAGACACGGGATCTCGGCTTTCTAAAGCTAGTGCCAAGCTATTCGCTTGGCCAATGCTGGTTTATAAAGCATTTTTACAAAAACTTTTTTTTAAAACATTTAAAAATCACTGGAGGAAAAGCAAACTTATTTTAAAGTAATCTCAAAACCGAACATTGGATTCAATGTGGTAAATCTTTATAAACTGCATCATTTTCTTTTTTTAATACAAATTTCTTTAGAAAACTGAACGGAATTTAACAAGCCATTTGGGCATGATCCAGCTTAAAATAACAAAATAGACGAGTTGAAGGTACTTAAAAGAACATAACAGCTTGCGGAATTGTCAGACTTTAAAGCAAACGCTTGCCATTTACATGACTGGAACACATGTTTTGGCTGCTTAATGCTTTGCAGCAGTCCAGAGAATAGGTGTATGGCCATCTGGGCGAATTTTTTCCCCCAAGTCACTCATTCCCCCATCCCCTCCTCCATCCTCACCCAGCCACCCACCTTCTGTGCTATAAATGCTACCTATGTTAGCTAAAGTCCTGGCTTTCGTGCACAGTGTGGACAGTAGGGAAGGATAGAAAACCAACACGATAAGGCGTGGTCTTTAGTCAAGCCTTGTAAAGACATACCCGTTGCTTACAGATCAACAAGGAGGGATGGGGAGGAACACAGATGGGAGGTGGAAGCAGCCCATGGGGAGGAGCGAGAAGAGACATGCCCTCTCATGCAGTGCTTGAAGAAAAATAAAAGGTCGTTCCTGATGTGAACCCTGAAGGATACACGTCATCTAATCAATAGATTTGTAAAGCACAGGGACAAGAGTGGTTGGGAGTGGCTGGGTGGAAAGCAAACGGACAACAGAGGGTGGTTGGGAGTGTTTGGGCAAACAGATGGATAACGGAGGGTGGCTGAGAGGGGCTGTGGGAAGCAGACAGGCAACAGAGGGTCAGTGGTCGGGGTAACTGGGAGAGGAACACAGAGAGGGGTGGAGTATATAAGGGAGAAAGCTTAAACACACATACTCATACAGGGGTTAATAAAAAAATTAGCATCTAAAACAAATTGCAGTGGTAGGACAAGTAATGCATTCAGAGGAGGCTAAACAAAAGAAGATGCAGGAAGCCTATTGAAGCTGACCAATAAGAATCAATCAAATGAGAGAGACAATGAAGCCGACCAATGGTATGCAATGGGCAGGCTGCAAACTCCCTCAAAGAAAACAAAAGGTGAAATAAGAGACTGAGTGCATGCTGTGATAAGCAAGACATAAATATTAACAGTTGTTTTACACCTTTCACAATTTCGGAAGCATACAGTCCTATCATAGGCGAAGGCTACATGCGCAAAATGGGCTTCGCAATGAAAAAGTGTTCTACAACCAGTAGGGCTGTTTTTACAGGACTTAAACATACAACCTGACATGCAACTTCTGACTTCAAGTACCTAACACGTCATGAAATTAATGGCAACTTGGCGCTTAATACTATTATCCTACTCAATTATGCTCCTTTTATTGACCTGTCACAGCACAAAAGACAATGTCAGCTCTCCCCGTTGACCATATTAACCTAGAAGTAGCATAAGGTTCTTTCCAGCAGAAACATTAAGCAACCAGGTTATTTTACCAGCATCCGTAAAAAAATCAACGTTAACTTGTGGGTGGAACAAGTAGGGGACTCCTTACAAGTGCCCCGCTATTTGAGGAAGTAACCAATGCAATAAATATCAATATGGCAGAATGTAGAATACACAGCATGTAATGCATGCATTATTTTATATGTTGTCTCTGAAAGCACAAACTCCACCAAAAACGGGTTTCAGAGCCCTCTACAACAAAGCAAGGTTTGAATTTCATCTTGAATTCACAATTATTCTGAGAATTAAATAAAGGTAATAATAAAAAAGTCGTTCTACTAAGTGGAAAATGAAAAGATACACACATTTTACTTGAAATAAAGACAGTCAAATCGAGGTAGACATAGGTTGAACATGGATAACATCCATTCATATTAAAAGTCTTGAAGATTTAAAAGGAGCAGGATTATTAGCAGGTGCTCTATGGTCAGCCCAATGTTGAGGTGTGAGTCAAGAAGCACACAGGTTATATTTCCGACCAGAATTATTAAAATGCAGCAAGTCACTAGTGGGGGTAGTTATACATTGATAGTTGGAACTTAAAGGCTAGATAGAGAGAGGAAACCAATCAGTAGAGATGCACGTGGAGGGAGTTAACTCAATTAGGAAGAGAGAGACATTAGCTTCAGGACTGAAGCGCAGTAGCCAAAGCGGATGGGGGGAGAAAACTCACATTAACCAGTATCACGCTGCACTGATACGAAAAACAGGAAACGAGATTAAATGGCCAGGCACCAGTGTTTCCCAAGAAGCAGAATTTTTTAGATTTAAATACTGAAAAGAGAGAGCGTTCTTGATATGAAAGGGGTGTGCATTCCAGATTCTGTGAGCATTACTGCAAAAGCATCTGCCATGGGTACCCTCAAGGGTAATGTTGCCTCAATTGTAGTGCTTTTGAAGATGAAAGATGACATTCTGAAATACTTAAGCCACAGCTTTGATTTAGGTCCATATCAATTTAGCAGAGGTGGCTAGGTTAGAAGTGATGTAAGCATTCTTGAAGTTCTGGTTAAAACATTCTCACTCGGCATGAGGATATCAAAATCCTGTTCTAGGATTATAGCTGGGGTGGACAACTCTTGCTTGGAAATAAAACAAGACTAAAGGCCCATCAGGTATATTCATGTTTTTTTGGGAGCCTCTGGAGTTTTCTCCGAGTTGGTGCTGGGCCTGATTTTAGCCTTAAAGACTGCTTTCCAGAACAGGGGAGCTGCAGAGTACAGCACAGGAGCTGCAGAGTACAGCAAGGGAGCTGCAGAGAACGGTAGGGGAGCTGCAGAGTACAGCACGGGAGCTGCAGAGTACAGCACGGGAGCTGCAGAGTACAACAAGGGAGCTGCAGAGAACGGTAGGGGAGCTGCAGAGTACAGCAAGGGAGCTGCAGAGTACAGCACAGGAGCTGCAGAGTACAGCAAGGGAGCTGCAGGGTACAACAAGGGAGCTGCAGAGAGCAGAAGGGTATCTGCAGAGAGCAAACAGCAGGGGAGCTGCAGAGTACAGCAAGGGAGCTGCAGAGTACAGCACGGGAGCTGCAGAGTACAGCAAGGGAGCTGCAGAGTACAGCACGGGAGCTGCAGAGTACAGCACGGGAGCTGCAGAGTACAGCACGGGAGCTGCAGAGTACAGCAAGGGAGCTGCAGAGTACAGCACAGGAGCTGCAGAGTACAGCACGGGAGCTGCAGAGTACAACAAGGGAGCTGCAGAGAGCAGAAGGGTATCTGCAGAGAGCAAACAGCAGGGGAGCTGCAGAGTACAGCAAGGGAGCTGCAGAGTACAGCACGGGAGCTGCAGAGTACAGCAAGGGAGCTGCAGAGTACAGCACGGGAGCTGCAGAGTACAGCACGGGAGCTGCAGAGTACAGCAAGGGAGCTGCAGAGTACAGCACAGGAGCTGCAGAGTACAGCACGGGAGCTGCAGAGAACGGTAGGGGAGCTGCAGAGAACGGTAGGGGAGCTGCAGGGTACAACAAGGGAGCTGCAGAGAGCAGAAGGGTATCTGCAGAGAGCAAACAGCAGGGGAGCTGCAGAGTACAGCAAGGGAGCTGCAGAGTACAGCACGGGAGCTGCAGAGTACAGCATGGGAGCTGCAGAGTACAGCAAGGGAGCTGCAGAGAACGGTAGGGGAGCTGCAGAGTACAACAAGGGAGCTGCAGAGAACGGTAGGGGAGCTGCAGAGTACAGCAAGGGAGCTGCAGAGTACAGCACAGGAGCTGCAGAGTACAGCAAGGGAGCTGCAGGGTACAACAAGGGAGCTGCAGAGAGCAGAAGGGTATCTGCAGAGAGCAAACAGCAGGGGAGCTGCAGAGTACAGCAAGGGAGCTGCAGAGTACAGCACGGGAGCTGCAGAGTACAGCAAGGGAGCTGCAGAGTACAGCACGGGAGCTGCAGAGTACAGCAAGGGAGCTGCAGAGTACAGCAAGGGAGCTGCAGAGAACGGTAGGGGAGCTGCAGGGTACAACAAGGGAGCTGCAGAGAGCAGAAGGGTATCTGCAGAGAGCAAACAGCAGGGGAGCTGCAGAGTACAGCAAGGGAGCTGCAGAGTACAGCACGGGAGCTGCAGAGTACAGCATGGGAGCTGCAGGGTACAACAAGGGAGCTGCAGAGAGCAGAAGGGTTTCTGCAGAGAGCAAACAGCAGGGGAGCTGCAGAGTACAGCAAGGGAGCTGCAGAGTACAGCACGGGAGCTGCAGAGTACAGCATGGGAGCTGCAGAGTACAGCAAGGGAGCTGCAGAGAACGGTAGGGGAGCTGCAGAGAGCAATATGGGAGCCATAGAGTGCAGCAGTGGAGCAATAGAGAGCAGCAGTGGAGCAATAGAGAGCAGCAGGGGAGCAATAGAGAGCAGCAGGGGAGCAATAGAGAGCAGCAGGGGAGCAATAGAGTGCAGCAGGGGAGCTGCAGAGTACAGCAACTATAATGGTTTTCTGTTTATTGACTGTTGTGATTTTACTGTTTTAAGTTCACCCGAATAATGCTTAATATGATGACGACTTTCCATCGTATATTGCTCCAGATCCACTGCATCGTAGATAAACATAATATTGTATAACATGTTTGCAACACAAGCCACATGTAAGTCGTCACAGAGCAGTGATAAACATTATTCCAGGCTACCAAAGGTGATGCTTCTCCAATCCATCACATATCATTCATTGTGTGTCCACTCTAACATGTGAAAGGTAATATGCAAACCGCCCCAATTACAGTAACCACAGTCAAATCAGCTTTATGATGAGCCGAAGCCATTAGGGCTGACATTTGTTAGCCCTACACACACTGTTCTACTATGGTATCATATATGCAGTCCATTCACGGCCACTGGTAATCAGCTCCTACTGTTTGATCGAACATTAGCCGCTCATCAACTAAATTAAGACTATTCTCCCAAAAGCACATTAGTGGAACAAACATGTGTATGCACCATCCTTTATGTGAAAAAGAAAAATCCCTCGCAATTCCAAGTTCTTGCCAAAAGAAATTGCTAGCCTTCCCTTCAAACATATGCTTTTCGGTAACTGGCCAGCTGCATAACTGGTCACCTGCTTCAAATCACTTTAACTTCTTCATTAACTGTCTTTTCTTCCTTAGCAAAATCATCTGCCACTGCAATAACGCCGCTCCAGATGATCGCTGACCTAGGCTTTACCTTAACAAATCTCTTGCATACGAAATTGTGAAATAATCTGCAGCGAGGTTACTTGCCCCAGGTAAATAAACACTTGAACTGAAATGTAAACACCGGAAGCGCTAATACCATGCTGCATAAATGAAATGTGAAGTGAAACATTGTGCTGCCCTCTTGTTATTAGGAAAAATGTAAGGAGGCTACGCTCAGATCTTACAAGAACAAGTGGTCCGGCCAGGGCCGTCCCATTGATTCCCCCAACACAAGCTAGAGATTTCTTCGAAACAAGGGGAATGTCGGGTGGATTCTTTCAAAAGTTTAGATGAAAATCCTATCAAAACGCAGTCCTCTTGGCCTCGTGTTAAAATTATTCTTAACATCACTGAATCAAAGGAGAGAGGGAGGACTAGGTAAGCTAGTCTGAATTCCCCCTTTTATATATCAAAAATCAAGAAAGACTAGCTAGGTTTTTTACAGGTAAGACTCAATGGAGTACATATGTCAAGGAAAACCAGTAGGTTTTTAGAAAGCCCTCACCCACCAACCTAGTTGGTGGCATGCTTCATCATCGGGCCCACCACAGTGGCACCTAACGTGCCCCGGGTGTGCTTCGACGCCAGATTACTGCGGAGCTGGTATAATTACTGAGTGTGCAGTGTGGTGAGTGTGAAGGTGAAGATTAAAAAGCCATACAAAAATCCCAGCACCCGAGGGTAAAAACTATTTTAATAAACTGGGTATCTGTTGGCACATTAAAAGGCAGACGGACACGGTGGAGTATGGATTATGACCTCCAGTGTCCTGTGTGGTCTACATGTTTCAGCCTGGCCTTTCTTAATTTAAAACAGGCTTTCCTCAGGACCAAGTGAGTATGTGTGGGGTTATAAAAATAATTTACAGTGAGTGTTTTTGTTTTTATGTGTGGCACGCACTAAGGTGCTATATGGGTGAGAAGGGGATTCCCTCTCGCTTTGACAGTATTTTGCTGTTCAAAGCCTCCTTGGGTCGCCTGGCAGAGAAAAAGACCGAAACTGTCGATCTGGTTCCTCCTTGGACCTGTCGTCCTTCTGCGGCGCCCGGTTGCACTCACCACACTGCACACTCAGTAATTATACCAGCTCCGCAGTAATCTGGCGTCGAAGCACACCCGGGGCACGTTAGGTGCCACTGTGGTGGGCCCAAAATTATTCTTAAGCCAGCAGCACTGGCTTGAACTGTGATGAACATCTTCTGTTCCTACAACGACTACCTCTAAATTGGAGGCCGGAGTAATGACCCTTTTTCACTACACCAAACTGTCTCTGGCAAAAATTTGCCAAGATAAACGGACTGCTTTTTAGGTCTCATCTACAAAGAGCGTCAGCTGTCTGTTGGCAACAAACCAATTTTTTTTAATATACTAAAATACTTTCAATCAGTCATGATTCAATAGCGTCCTTATCTATATCAGTTCCCTGCTCCTTTTTCGATGACTTTCCTCTTTATTCTTGTGTTTATCCCATCGTAGAGGATCACATCTTTCTCACTGTGTTTTGATTTGGTGAATTGTTTCTTTCCACTGCTGAAGTCAAAACCTTGGACTGCAGTGTAAGAGGAATTATCTTTTCTCTTTTCTTGCTTTCGGTCCTACCTTTATTCTGTTTATTTGACTTCCGCGCCACCCCAGTACTGTCTTGTGCAGTCAACGCTCCAACTAGTGATAATAAAGTGGCGGGCAGTATTTTTGGTTGTTTTAAAGTATTCCTAGATGACCACCCATGCACGCACGTTTTTTGACATGGTTTGTGGCAAACAAAAAAATATTAAGACTCTGGATATGCTTGGATGGCCAGCTTGGAACTGTTTTTCATAAACCTTAATAAAAACATTCCAATATGGCAGCCATGTATGCACACACAATGCAATTATTTTGGATTTTTTTGCCCTGCTTAATGAAAACCTATTCCAAAATACCCATCCAAGCATGCGCATGCATGTGCACAGATAATCTTCAATCTTGCAATGATTTATGCCATAAGTAATGAAAAAGTCCAAACAGACATTAGCACGCTGTCATAAGCTAGAACTATTGGGTTTGCCAGTACTTGTTTTAGCTACGCTCTAATTCCCAGGATCTTGTCAGGAGTTTTTTCACGATGCCAGTGAGCTACTGTGACTTTGTAATAAACAAAATCAACAATGCACAATATTCTTTGAAACTGAGGTGTGTAAAGTGACACTGATTCCACACGGGCTCCTCTATTTTACTACAGCCTTGCTGCGTCCAAATCCAAAACAGTCCATACTGGCGACTTCAATCTTGCAACTTTCTGTCAGGTTCAACTTGCTCTAAAGAGGCAAGATCCAGAATGAAACACACATATGCAGTTGTTGGAACAACTTAGTCTAGTGCAGCGAAACATTGCAGCTGCCAACATCAGATTCAACGACACTACTGAACGAACTACTCCAATGTATGATATAAACATCACAAGATAATGCCTCTGAACTCTCAAGAACATATAAATGTGCATTTACGCAGGCACACCCTCAAACGCACATTAGTTAGTACTCCAAAGCGTCAAGGGGTAACAGAGAATTTACGCACTACAAAGCCCCACCAGGGAGCAACAAAAATATTACACGACTGCTTGTCAGGAAACAATCTTTACAACGTGTTTTTATATTGAAATGCCTTTACCACTAATTTATTATCAGGCAGGTTTTACCACATGTAGGCCTTTACCACGACTTTACCACGCATTTGAGGGAAGAATGGGGATTTTGGGGGGGATCGCGTCCCCCTGCCCCCAAAAATGTTATATATATATATTTATTTATTCATATATATTTAAACTTACCTTAAAAATACCTTAGACTACTAAAACGTGGTAATGTCATGCGAGGTAAAAGCATATGCGTGCTAAAAAAATACAGGGTGAAATGAATTGTAAAGGCATGCAATGTTTTCACCTGGGTTGTTCCGTCATACAACCCTGCCTGTCACCACTGCACGGCTTCGCTAAAATACAAATGCATGTGCAATGGTTACACGTGTTAGAACACAAGACCAAAAGGTAATATTCCTCCGATACAGGTCTGGAACCCCTGACGTCATCTAAGAGCCTTTGGGTCCGTCTGCACATTCTTTCATCAGGACAGAAACCATTGTACTCCTGCTTTTTAACAAAATGGCAGCAAAAGAACGATGGATTAAACCCAGACTGCGACTGGGGGTGAATGTTTGCTTTGTTCAGCATTCCGTCCTTCAATTGTCTCCTTTGCATTTAACAGAAGGCAGAAGGGGTGTGTCTACAAACAGCCTACCTACCCTATGTGTTAGAGTGCTTTTGTTACAATTGTGTTTATTCCTATTATGAGTTTGTCACACAACCGTTGTCATGCATAGCCGTATATTCAGACAGGAACCCCTGTTATGTTATGTGTGCTATCACCTAGGACGTTATCCTGTTTCTGATGCGTTATCCTGTTTCTGATGCGGGTGTAAGTCTGGCGAGCAGGCTTATTTGAAGAGCAACTTCTTCATAACCCAAGAATGAAGGGGGGGCTCTGAAGTGTAAAGGCGAAAGGTGTAAGTGAGCCAGTGAAGTAGTGTGGCTCACTGGTTAGAGGCGGCAGACCCGAGAGCAGAGGACGGCCCGGGACCAGGGTTCGATTCCCGGCGCGGCAGGTTTCTGGACCAGGGTCAGCAGACTCGATAATTCTCTCGCCTCGGTGCCCACTCTGATCAGCGATCACACTCGGCAACTCTGGGCATTAGCTTGCCTCATCTTCACTAACGGCCCCACCAGACCGCCGGGGATGCCTGGTCTCACCCTGGAGATACCCATTAACCCCTTCGATGCTGATGATGAGCTCAGCTCGTCATCAGCTACGGCGCTCGTATGCTGATGACGAGCTGAGCTCGTCATGTAACGCGGTATTTTGAAAATAGCCGCACACAGCGGGAAATGCCGCCGCAGCGATGCGGTTAAGGGACCATCTCTCAGGGAAGCCAGGAAGGGTTTCGCAGCGGTCGAAGTGCCTTGGGACCCTCCGGGTAAGTAGTGCGGTATATAAATGCCAAAAAGAAAGAAAGAAAGAAGCCATGTGAGAGAAGGCCGACCCCCACTTCTCATTCTGTGTATATGTGGGACGTGTGCAGTGCTGTGAAGCTGTGCGCAAGTCTGCAGTGTAAAACATTTACATATGAAACGCAATTTTGCAATCATAATCTGCTTGTTGCTGCTTACTGTACACATCGATCACTGTTGTAACCTATAATTGACAACCTTCCCTCCCTCAGTGGGGTTGGTTTGCGATTTATAAAACTACCAATAAATACATCAACAGTCACATTTTCAACAGCACCAACAGGTGGCAGAATGTACCGAAAGGTGTCGGAATGGGAGAGCTGAACAGGACTCGTACTCTGTAGTGCGGCCAATACATACAGCAAACAGCATAGCAAGTGCATTACACAATATATTTATTCACAGCAAAAGCACAGTACACCAGTTTAGATATGGTCAAGAGAGCATGTAAAGG
Source organism: Lissotriton vulgaris (assembly GCF_964263255.1). NCBI lineage: Eukaryota > Metazoa > Chordata > Amphibia > Caudata > Salamandridae > Lissotriton > Lissotriton vulgaris. The sequence continues at coordinate 58,534,678 of NC_141697.1, read as the reverse complement.
CTGCTATCAGCAATGTTATGTTATTTAAAACGAAAAAAAAGAAACAATCAGAGCATTTGTGGGGTGGATTTTCATAAACTGACTACTAAAAACGTCTGTGAAATGTAAAACGTCTCACGTGACAAATCAATTGTGTAGTATCCATTTCATACAGTAAAAGCACTGCAGTGCTGGAAAACTCAGACAATGACTGGCCTTCTAAAGTCATTTCTTTACATTCTCTTCGGCAGTGTTATTATGTTACCCAATAACACAATTTTTGGCGAGAGATTACGATTTGTAAAGAGGTTACTGTTACTTGCATGCCTCTTGTGTTCTCCTCTTTGATGTATTGAAATGGTCGGTCATGAACACCGTTTACACCTGTAATTGAGAGGTAACTGGCGTATCCTCCCAGGAAGCTGAAAGATCAAGCAAGGCTTCTGTTTGCAGTCTGTGTAACTTTTAATTCTACCCAGGAACAAGAGATATTTTTTTCTTAATCTTTGGAAAACGAGGACTCGAGCGACGAGGGTTTCTGTGGTATTCTTTATGGCTCTAGGATTGAAGAATTAGAAATGGCTTCTTTAGGACACAGCAGGTACGCTCTCCTGTGTTCACAAAGAGAAGCCCTTTACCTACTTGTTGAGGGAAGATAATGAGAAAAGGAGGTACCGCCCCGACAGACTGGTCCTGCGAGTTTTACGCATGACATTTACATTCTTTAAAATCGAACTTGAAAAGCAAAGAGGGCTGTAGGGATTTAAACACTCTCTACCATAACTGCACGCTTGGTGCACCGATCAATTGCTTAAAATGGAGTTTTCAAATACTTTATGTTAATGTTAATGGACATTTATAGAGCGCACTTACACCGGGTGGCTTCATGGCGCTAGACAGGCTGAGGAACTGCCAAATTAATTTAATTATACGCTTGCACAAACAGCCAAGTCTTAAGAAGGCTTCTGAACCGCAGAACGTCAGTGCTGGACCGAACTTCGAGAGGGAGGGAGTTCCAGAGTTTAGGAGCAAGGACCGCAAATCTGCTGCCTCCCTGTCTAACTCGTTTGAAGGTAGGGGTGGCGAGTTATGAGAGATGGGCAGAACGGAGATTTCGTGTTGGAGTGTATCTGAGGATCAGTCTGTTGATAAATGCAGGGCTTTTGCCCTGCAAGGCTTTAAATACAAGGCAGCCTGTTTTAAAAGCACAGCGCTGAAAGATAGGGAGCCCATGTAGTTTTCTTAAAACAGGCGTAACTGGTTGCCATCTTGCCATACTTTAAAACAATTCGTTTTGGTCGAGTGTTACAAAAGGCTCACTTCACTGCAGATGCACACAAACAATCATCATGGACAGCATGCATGCATTCAGAAGAACAGGCATATGAGGGTCAACAAAGTGATAAATTGTGACATCAGAACCAGGACTTGGTGAAACAAGCATTGGCATAGCCAATAGGTCTCGCCTTTGGGACCTTATAAGGGTTTAGCCATGCAACAGTAGATGTTCAGTTGATGTTGTTGCACCAAGGATATTGTGCTGGATAACTAAACACTTATAAGGTCCCAAACGCGAGACCTATTGGCTATGCCAATGCTTGTTACTCATTGTAACCTACAACTCCCTCCATCTTTGACGTAAAGACTCAACACCAGAGAATGGCGAAACGTTGACAATGTGATGAGGTGAAGTTCTCACCACCATCTACGCTACGCTAATAGATCTGACGAGGTTTATCGGGTCTAAGGCCATACATGATTCTTCGACGCAGGTAGGTGGTCAGATATGTAGCTGTTTATACACTCCATGGGCACTTCATTCACACCTGTAGCAATGCACCATAAGTACCAAAGCTTTAAATGTTTTCTAAGAAAAGGAAAAGCAAAAAAAGACAATGAAAACCCGCCACAATGAGCAAACAAAAACAGGCGTACAACTAAGAAGAGATGCCAAAGAAACTAAAATAAAAAGCACGTCTGTGCATGTAGAAAAAGATCAGGCTGTGGCCTCCAGGAAGGAATATTTGCCCTCTTCCACAGACCGTACAATGTGCCCTTTATACATTTACAATCAGTCGCTCTAGTTCCAAACTGGCCGCCAGCAATTGGTAACCAAGTACAAAGGCTCCCGGGGGTTTCAATTCAATTCAATTCAAAATCCACTTTATTCGATTATTTTAAAATCATAAAAGTATGCTATTCAATCACAGCTCCCGGGGGTTTTCACTTAACACGGCCAGAACTATGTACAGGTGCAAATTAGATGGTCGCTGAGGAAGAGCTATCAAGGTCCGCTGCAAACAACTGATGGGAGAACAGCTTGAAGCACCAATCAAGCATACTTCTAAGCACTATTTAAGTAGCCAGTCTATCGGTTGGTCTGCGTGCTTGAAACAATCACGAGGCCTCGCTGCAGACCCATTTCTTATAACGCACCCATCTTACGGGTTTATTTCATTAGAGGGCAGACCCACCCGTCACAAATGTTACCAATCTTGCAGGCATAGGGCTTGAACCTTTTTTGAAAGATGCAACCACTGTCGAAGCTCATTCTGAGACAAAAGAGCAAGTCCTCACAGGACTCTAACAGCTTGGCTATCCCTCGGTGCACTCTATACAGTCTTACACACCTCCATTTTAGGATCTTAGAAATACCATCCCACCCGTGCGCTTTGTTAAAATGTGCTGCCATATCATTTTTTTATAATTCTTTCTCTCCTGGCCTGTTCGTAAGCCGGAGCGACAGTTAACGTTTTATTCCCGCGTTAAATGGCTTTCTACTAATTTTAGAACTAAATCAGTCTCGCCTTTTAGTCAGGCCCCAGTCACATTTAAACTTTGATCAGTGTCTCAGTATTTATGCCACATCTGTCTATGTCCAGGTGAACTTGGGTCTGAAAGTTGGTCACTAGGACAATGGTAGAAACTACCCCTTGTTTCTGGGATGTGCAAGTGAAGGTGCAAATAACAAACATATTTCACCTCGTTCACCATAAACCAAGAGAATAAGACCTCAAAGGCAGTCAGACGTGCACTCAATGCTGCACTGAATGAAGTGAGAGGGAGTTAAAGGAACAGCCCCCCTGCGGGGGGCAGGGAAGGTGGTAAGTGTGCTATCCCTTATAGGCGGGCGGGAACACGCCACATCAAAGGCCGCAAATAAAGCACAATGCAGGAGGCTCGAGCATTCATGGCGGGGCTTCCAAGGAAACTGAGGCAGGGAGTGGCGGGGCACACGGAGGAAGGCACCCAACAGCCACGAGCCACCAATTAAAGGTCATCAAAAGGCAGTGTGTTACTAAGAATACCAGACAATGTGTCAGACACTGCCTTCCAGTCACAGACTTTCATTTCACACCACAGATGCATTCTGGGAGTTGTAGTCGTGGATCACATCAGCTGAATTGACTGCTTTAACAATTTTCATGATAATGACTTTGTAGAAGGAATATGCTGTCTTCCACAACATGGTATCACCTTCTGACCTTAATCCAAATACATCATCATGACTCAAGTCTGAGTTTGGTGTTTCTCTCCAATCAAGCGAAGCACTGCTAGAAAACTCAGCTAGGTGTTATGAAAAGTAAGATCTGCCAGCTTCCTTGATGCAGGTAGTAGATCTGTGAGCAGTGTGTACTCCCTGCATCCATTACATTGTTTTCTTCGAATACAGGGAGTAATTCTATTTTTAAAAGCAAAACGAATATGATCCAATGAAACTATGAAAGTTTTAAAAGTTAATGCCCCCTTGAACTGAATTCCCCAAATCTTTCACAAAGTAAACAAGCAGAAAGGTGCAAGAGGCGACGTGCGGAAGCAAAACTTAACAAGCGCGCCCACGCGTCCTTGGCAACCAATATACACTATTAAAAAAGACAAGCGCAGCCACGAAAGTTAAAGCGACGTGCTTACCTTGCGGGAGCGAGTAGCAGTGGTTGCGATGATTGCAAACAGATGGTGCTGCTGCTCGCTCCCGCAAGGTAAACGCCACACATGCATGAGGGCTCATTGAGAACAATGCAGTACAACGACGAGTTTCCAAAAAAGCCCTAAGCGATTCCAAGAGGTCCCTCCTAAGCAGCACCTGCGCGCTGCGTAGGCGAGACCTAAAAAAGGGAGTCCTAAAAGCTCGAGTCCATAAAGAGACCAGAACGAAAAATCACAACACACAGCATACGCCGCCACCCTCAACGCACTCAAAACCGTCCGAACCCCCGCCTGCTACCAAGCCGCGGACCCTTCACCTGCCAAGCCTGCAAATTCACCTGCCTCCGGACTTGCACCGCACCTGCCAAGCCGAGCACCAGCAGCGACCACCTCAAGTGCATCCTGCTCAAAACCCGCTCCGTCCACAGACACGCCGTCGAACTCTGGAACCTACTCGACACAACATCACCAGACGTCGCCTTCCTCACGGAAACCTGGATGAACGCCTCCTCAGCGCCCGACATCGCCATCGCCATCCCGAACGTATACAAGATCATCCGGAGGGACCGCGTCAACCAGACTGGAGGAGGCATAGCCATCGTACACAAGAACACCATCCGCATCACGACCAGCGCCAACGACACCTTCACCACCGCCGAACACCTCCACTTCCAGATACACACCGACCCCAAGACCACCTTCAGAGGCACCCTCATCTACAGACCCCCGGGACCACGCACACAATTCAGCGAAGACATCACAGACTTCATCCGCCCACACACCCTCCCCTCCGCTGACTACATCCTCCTAGGGGACCTCAACTTCCACCTGGAGAACAACAAGGACAGCAACACCACCACCCTGCTGGACAACCTCGCACTCAAGCAACTGGTGAACACCCCCACCCACTACGCCGGCCACACGCTTGACCCAGTCTTCTCCTCCAGCAAGTACATCGCCTTCAGCCACTCCACCGGACTTCATTGGACGGATCACAGTTGCGTCCACTTCAGCTTCAGAAAAACCACGACCCACCACCACCCGCAACAAGCTCCTTGCAGGAACTGGAACAAGATCACCGCCGATCAGCTCACCACCTCCCTTAGCCAGAACCCTCCCGCCAGCACAACGGACCCCAACAAAGCAGGCAGCAACCTCACACAGTGAATCACCAACTGCGCAAACGACCTCGCACCACGGAAGACCCCTCCCAGCAGACACGGCAGCAAGAAAGCATCTTGGTTCACCGACGAACTTAAGAACTCCAAGAGGAACTGCCACACCCTCGAGAAAACCTGGTGCAACGACCAGACCACAGACAACATGACTGCCCTCAAGCACGCCACCCGCAAACACCACCAGCTGATCCGCACCACCAAGAAGACAGCATTCAAAGAACGACTGGACAACAACGCCCACAACAGCAAGGAACTCTTCAGCATTGTCAAAGAGCTCTCCAACCCCAGCGCCGGAAACAACGACAGAACTCCCTCGCAAAATCTCTGCGACTCACTCGCCTCGTTCTTCTACCGCAAGATCGCCGAAATACATGACAGCTTCGACGCACCAACCACGCACCCAACCACCGAACCAACGCCCCCCACCACCACCCTCTGCGCCTGGACCCCGGTCAGCACTGAAGACACCACCTGCACGATGAACACCATCCACTCCGGATCCCCAACCGACCCATGCCCCCCCCACGTCTTCAACAAAGCCAACTCCATCATCGCACCCCAACTCCGGGACATCATCAACGCCTCCTTCAACACCGCCACCTTCCCGGAAAGCTGGAAGCACGCCAAGCTCAGCGCCCTCCTGAAGAAACAAACAGCGGACCCCACCGACCTCAAGAACTTCCGCCCCATCTCGCTCCTCCCTTTTCCTGCCATCCCAAGCAAACGGACCACGCACGTAAGATGGGCTTCATCCTGGACTCCTCCCTCTCGATGACCAGACAAGTCAACGCCGTCTCATCATCGTGCTTCAACACCCTGCGCATGCTCCGAAAGATCTTCCAATGGATCCCCACCGAAACCAGGAAGACGGTCACCCAGGTACTCGTCACCAGCCGACTGGACTACGGAAACACCCTCTACGCCGGAACCACAGCCAAACTTCAGAAAAGACTCCAACGCATCCAGAACGCCTCCGCACGACTAGTCCTGGACATCCCCCGACAGAGCCACATATCCGGCCACCTGAGAGACCTGCACTGGCTCCCCATCGTTCAGACTCCTCACCCACGCACACAAGGCCCTCCACGACCTGGGCCCCAAGTACCTTAACAACCGACTGACCTTCTACACGCCCACCCGCCAGCTACGATCAACCAGCCTCGCCCTCGCCACCGTTCCACGCATCCGCAGAGCCACCGCCGGAGGAAGATCCTTCTCCTACCTAGCAGCCAAGACATGGAACTCCCTCCCCATCCACCTTCGACTAACCCAGGACCATCTCTCCTTCAGGAAGCAACTCAAGACCTGGCTCTTCGAGCAGTAACTGACCCCTCTCACCCAGCGCCTTGAGACCCTTCCGGGGGAGTAGCGCGCTATACAAGCGGCATGATTGATTGATTGATTGATTGATTACGTGCAAGGCTGCCACTTGTACCTCTGAGTATGTGACAGAAACAAATCTTGGCCCCAAATGATTAGAAACAAATCTGCTTTCTGAGCTAAAGCAGGTGATACAATGAGCGAATCAAATACCTGCAGCACTGCTGCTCATCTCCATGGCTTCTGGAAGATCCCCAAGGCCCTGCCATTCCTATAGTCGCTGGCTTTGACAATCGCTTCATTTCTGAAGGCCTGGTCCACATTTTCTTCTTAAACATTAAATTTGCAATTGGTGAGAATACAGCTGAAAAATTCTTGAAGGGGAATTCAATTCTCGAAGGGGAATTCAATTCTCGCTCCAAACTTTCCAACCTTATTATGTTAGTGAATGGTCTAAAAAAGCCTCTCACTAATCCAATCCTGTCCGGAAGCGAAATGACTCGGGGATATCAGTCTATCTGGATTTTGACCCGTTATAGAAGCATAAATGTCCCAACAAAAAAGGATTTTACCCTGAGCCATTTACGGGAAAAAAACAATCTGCCACGCTGTTAGGGGGCTTCAATACTTCTTGTTCCAGGGGTGCCACGAGTATTTACAAGAAGGCTTGTGGATGTCACATACCACCCCAGGAATATCTCTCTAAACCTGCAGATTAGTACTTGGCATGTGGAAGAGTGCTGTGTTTCATTGCTCAAAAAGACTGCAAGATAACATCACCAAGAGTCGGTGTGTTGCATCATCAGAGCACTTGAGGTTTACAACTAAAGGTGCATCACAGGATGCAGCCATTTCTGAATTGTGCTAGACAGTAATTAATGTGTACATAGGCAATATACAGCTGAATCTGAGCCCTGATATTAGGAATGGTTCAAGTTTCGAATATCAGCAGGGATTAACGCCAATTTCCAGCTGTAAACATTAATTCTCTCATTTACTTAACTTCATTGCTTACAATTTAGACCCGTCATTCAACAGCTGCCAAGAATTAAGTCACACCCAACTCTGAGAAATGGAACATTAAAGAGCAAAGACATGGTAAAACCAGCGATGTCATGTGGCGTCGCCTTTAATTTCAAGGGCAGTGACTGACCACCACAGAAACGGACTTGTTTGATTAAGATTGAGTGTGGTGGAGCTCCTCTCTGAACCTACCTTTGAGTCGGATAGTTCAATACTGGCTAAATGCAAGAATGATTTCAGTTTCTATTGAAAACATGATAACGTTCAGCATACACATTTTAAAAGGCGCGACAAATCTGCATTAAAGTCACTGACAAAGACCCAGAGTGGCTCGAGCTGTTGGTGATCTCCTGCAATGATGGCCTATTAACAGATCCAGCATTCAATAAAGCTAAAACAAATCTCTTTGGGACAACTAAAAGATGCTCAGAGAATTGTAACCTCTGAATATCACTAAGTAATATAGATCCAGAATGAATTACAGAAACTGAGGACCCCCTGCATTATCGTCCAGTATGAAGTTTCAAATAGATTAGATCCACTGCCGATCCTGGATTAGATCCACTGCCGATCCTTTACAGATAGTGCCTAATAGGTCCACAAAGGATTAGAGCTACTGTGGGTCCCTTAGAATCATGCCCCATTAGGATATATTTAGTGGGTTTCAGCTACTGAAGAACCATTAGAATTATGGTCTAAGAACAGGTCCAAACAGCATTAAACCTCTCTTAGAATGAAGGTCTAATGGCATCTCCACCAACCATCATAACTACTGTAGACCCCTTAGAAATAAGGTCCATTAACAGACAGTGGATTAGAGCTACAGAGGAACCCTTAGAATTATGTCTGATAACACAAGGTTTATTCATACAGCCACTGACAATCAGAGCAAGACAAATAGAGCAACTGAAGATCTCTTAACGTTAGAGCCAATTAACAGGTAACCTATAAGAAGCTGATTCACGGCCATTAATAATAATTCATTTTTATAAAACGCATCATACCCCCAACCTTTAATCATTTCTAAATACGGTTTACAACAGGAGCCAGTATTACCAAATTAACCTGTACTCAATTTATAGGCCTAGGAAGAATGAAAGGCCAAGTTAATCTAACTGGCAATCACAAAAGTGATCTTTATGTCACACCAGAATTGAGCACCAAATTCTCTCCTTTCTGAGCCACCTTGTATTACCAGACAAGGCTGAATACTAAATATGCAATTTAGTTTCTCAACAATCAAGCATAGGTAAAGCCAATCTGTGTCTCCATTAGGACTTACCAATGTAAAAACAATAAAAATGGTTACTGCTGATTGTGAACATCATCAGCAAAAAAGGGCAATGATGTATAAACATGCATGTTCCATCACGCATACGCACGTATGTGCCACAATTCTACGGCAGCCTAGCATCATGACATGATGGAGTATTAATGTGTAGAACAAGTTATTTACCTTTGGTAAGGCCTTACCTGGCAGAGACTCTAGCTAGCTGTAGATTCCTTACCTTAGAATATCCCCAGGCATCAGATTAGATCCAGAGGATTTTCAAGCAGTACCCCTGCATGCCAGTAGGTGGTGTCTTTTGGCAGCGGCATTGGCCTTGTCCACTGCGGAAGTAAAGTTTGTGGTACCTATATAGGTGCTACCTTGGTGTGCTGATGTCTGTTACTTTCACTACTTCCAATGCCAGGAGCGCAGAGCCATGATGAGAAATGACCACTGGTGAGGTGAAGACTATGGCTGGGAAAAGGGTGTCCCTTACTCCTTAACCAGTTTGCACAGCGGGGAGGATGGGAGGGTCGGTAAGCAATCAGCAGCTAGATAGTCTCTACCAGATAATGTCTACCATTAACAAAAGGTACGTATCTTGTTTATTTGCTAGAGATTTCTAGCCGCAGACTCTTTACCTTAGAATATGCACAAGTAATATCTCCCCAGAGGTGGGTCTGTGAGCTGAATTAGATCAGAAAGTCCTGCAGGACTGAACAGGCGAAATGCCCGTTATGACAGACATGACTATCTAGACAGCGATGTTTTGTGAACGTGAGCATTGATAGCCACACTGCCGTCTGGCGGATGTCCAGAAGAATGCAGCGTGCTAACGTAGTGGTCGCAGCTTTCTTGGAGTGAGCCACCAAGTCCTCAGTGGGCTGTTTCTTGGCCAGTACATAGCAGATCTTAATGCACAGTACGATCCATTAAGCGGTTGTCGGCATCTGCACAGCCTTCCCTTTTTTGGCTTTGACATAGCCCACAAAGAGTTGATCATCCACCTGGAACTCTTTTGTACAATCAAGCTAGAATCGCAATGCTTTTTTGGGGTCTAAATTTGTGGAGTCTCTCTCCTCCTCTATTTAGGGATGAGGTGGAGCAAAGAAAGAAGACAGGGTAACACTCTGGCCTACATGGAAGGGAATAACAACCTTCGAAGAAAGGAGGCATGTGTCCGGAGAACCAGTTTTTCTGGGTAAATGGAGATGATGAGAGGATGCACTGAAAGGGACTCTCACAGACCCTCCTGGTCGATGGAATGGGCACTAAAAGTCAGTTTTAATGGTGAGCTGTCGAACAGGGCAATTGTGTAAAGGTTCAAACATCACACACCTCAGGGAAGGGATGACAAGGTTGAGGTCCCACTGGGGAATGATAAATGGCATGGGGGGGGGGATCATGTACTGCAGACTTTTAAAGAGATGGTCGGTCCGGCAACCATAGGAATACAGAGATTGTAGAAAGATATCTTTTGACGGTGTCAACAGCAGAGCCATGCAAACAAAAGAGATTTGGATAAAGGTGGAGGAAAGGGGTTCGACATTGTGGGAAGCAAATCATGTCACAAACTTGACCCAACGGCAGGCGTATAACGACTTGTTGGAGGGATGCCTGGCTGCCAGAGTAACATCACAGACTTTGGTTGAAAGTGCAAAAGCTGTTAACTGTCGCCGCTCAAACTCCACACGTGTTGCTAAAACAGAAGATCCTACTGAAGAGGCAGGCTGACCGCAGGACCGATTATCATGTGTTAGAAATGGGATCTCTGGCTGGCCAAGGCTTGCGTCAAAGTCAGTCAGAGACCACCACTCTAAGTCAGGGCAAGGGAGTTACACGTCAAGATAACCCCTGCTCACCCTCTAGGTAACGTGACGCGAGCAACAAGGCTAATCTCGGAGGCTATGTAGGTTAAGTGTCTGCGCGTGCACACAGCAACAACACCCAAGGCCCACCACAAAAGAAACTCCACACAAGGTTGTATGTAAAAATATAAAACACAAGAGGTAGGGAAGGGTCCAAGGGAAAGAATATTTAGAGACCACCAAGTACAGTCCACACCCCCAGTTAACGTGTAACAACACAGCAAAAGACTAGTGGTGGTCTATAACAAACACTGAAGACTGAGCAAGGAGACAGAAAGAAGCTATGTGTCAGATCTTCTATGTGTATGAATGAAAGGAAATGAATCCCATCAGCCCACCCATATGGCGGATTGCAGTAAATCTTATTTTCCCACACTTAACATTCTGGGTCGGATCCTTCACTGGAGGTCTTGGAGAATTGGGAGAGAAACACACAATATCAACAGGTGTGTCTCCTTATCTATTCCTTGACCTGTCACAAATCCCAGATGACGAGAATCCGCCACAGTTCCCACGAGCACCGGCTATCCTTGATTTTACTTGTGGCAGAGGACCACCAGAATAAAATAGTTTTCCGGTACCTTGTGCCACATTTTATCCTCACCCACACTATCTACTCTGTCCTGGCCCCTCATCCCCACTTCACCCATAGGCAGTTGGATAAAAGATCTCAGATAAAGAGCCCCTCTTTGAGGTGAGCCCGTTAGACATTGCACCGCCTGCCCAACGAGGAGCATTGCCGAAGATGAAGCATGACACTAGCAAGGGTGTGTGAGGCCATTATATCCAACAAATTGGATACCCAGGGGTGGTGCTCCATTGAGCACTAGCCCTTATACCCTAGTGACCTTCTCCTTCCTTCTTCCCCTAGGAACAGCCCAGTCATCTCTTTTGTTGTCTTCATATCTGGGGCTACGACTGTGGCCGGACCTTCCATTCTCCTCTCTCTGAATGGTAATCAAAGCCCTACTGGATCAGAATTTATCCCTGTCTTCCCCTACCCATTGTTACAAGAAAGCAAGAAAGCCTATGTTCTCCCATAGAGTGGTAAAGGCAAAGGAAACCGGCATTGGCAAAGCCAACAGGTCTCACTCACCTGTTACCTTACTTTTTGGACTATGCCAATTTTTTTTTTATGATGCTGCTCGGCGTCAGCAAAAATAAAATAAAAATATACTGCTTGCTTGCCAATGCACAACAACCTCAAAAAAAGTAGCAGCATTGTAAGTTCAAGCATGCCTGTTTTTACATGTGCACGTATGTGTCATGATGTGGCAGCCATTTTTTTTTATAAAATATAAATAAATAAATAAATGTACCATTCTAAATATTTCAAGATGCAGGAAATCAATCTTAATGTAGTAATTTTTTCTTAAAAGGGTAGAAACATATGAAAAATAAAGGACCAACCCAGTAGCAAACAGAAGCTTTCAAACCTCAAAAAAGTACAAGCATTTGCAATGCAATAGGTCTCGCATTTGCGAGAGTTTAAGCTTTTGGCATTACAAATGACAATGCTTTTGATTTATCTGTTTTGATAATTAACACAAATAAAAGGCATTGTTATTTACAATGCCAATAGCTCAAACTCTTGTAAATGAGAGACCTATTGCATTTTAAAGAAGCGGCCGCCATTGTCCCGGGCTGCTTGGAAAGTGAAAGCATGCATGACGCCCGCCTCTGGCCTAGATACCAAGGCTAGCTACGATCCTTGTGCCACATCCAACCATGCACTGCCCATGCCCTCGGTGTCCTATCAGTCACACGGTCGCCTGGCTGTACACCACCCATCCGCAGCTCCCAGCTAACTTTTTCAGACAGAACAGACTGCGAAAGTTGAGCTTTCGAGTATGGAGAACAGAGCAGAGCTGAGGGTGATCTGAAAGGAGTCTGATCAGCAGATCAGACTCCGAGCCAAGTCTGGCACCCCTGAAGCCCTGTCTGTTTGGGGCAAGCCCCTGACAAACACCGACGACGGCAGGGCACGCAGGACTGCGAACTGGGACGGGCGAAAGTATCAGGTGCACTGGTGGATGTGCGGGGGTGGGGAAGCGGGGTGGAAGTTGAGGAAACATTCAGAGGGGGACACGGGGAGGCATGTGGGAAGGAGGCACACGTAAGAATTCAGGGCGGTATGCAGTGGGGACACAGGGAGATACGCATGTGTGGAGGGCAAATTACAGCCTGGGTGCAGAAAGCAGAAGAAAATTAGAAGGGTCACAGATGAGAGTATCAGGGGTCAGAGGCAGAGTTATGCATAGTCTGCATCGCAAGGGGTGCTAAAAAGATATTTAGGGGTAAATGGGGAATATGTGAGTTGGTTATGGAGTGGGTGTGCTGAGGAGATATGCAGGGGAGAAGATGGAGATATACAGAGTAAGAATCTGGCTATGTGGCGTAACGAAAGGAGATTATACAGGGATAGAAGGGCTAGGCAGGCAACACAGGGAAATCCAGTGTGAAACAGGTGATTGCAGAGGGTGAAGCACAGTGGAGACAGTTGGGGATATCCAAGTTGGCACAGAGGCGTGTGTGCAAATCCACGGGGATATACAGGAAAGCCAAACATCGGTTTAAGGAGGGTCCGAGCATGGGTCATACAGTGGTCAAGGAAGTGCATGGGAATACTTTTAGGTGAATACAAGTGGCATACCAGAGTACAGTAGTGTGAAATGCAGGGGGCAAGTGGAATACGGAGAGACACATGCTGGTTGCACAAGGACCGTGCACTGTGGCACAACGATGTATGCAGGATTGTCACAGCGGAAAGTTCAGACTAGATATGTGAGGCGTTTGGAGGATGGGCAAAGAGGGGTTATGCAAATGACTCAGAGAGGGTATGAATGGTAGGTACAAGAGAGCCATGTAGAGGAAACGGCAGGGTGTGCAAGTGGGATGTGCAGAACAGACACAGGAAGGGTATGCACGGGTGGGCACTGGAAGGGCATGTAAAGTTAGCACAGAAGAGGCAAGCAGAGTGGGAACAAAAAGAGTCTATTTAGTGATTTCGGAAGGGGTGTGCAGAACTAACAGAGGAGGGTATGGGAATGGGCACAATCTGAATATGCACGGGTTGGGGGTATACAATGGAGGCTTACGACGGCGTGGAAGGACAGTGAACACCAGCCAATATTACCGTGTTCATCCTGAGCTCCAGGGAGAAGGTGCCTGTGCTGTGGTCTGTGCACAGTGATGCTCCCGCCCTCTGAGCTCCCTGTTCGGCAGAGGCGCTCCGCCCGCCGTGGTCCTTTTTCTGGAGGGGCTCGGAAGAGGCAGTCCAGGGAGAGAGGGGGCTGCCGTCCATTCACTGCAGTGAAGGCCTGCTTCCCTCGCAGCCCGTGCTTACATGTGGATGAGCAGGCTGAGCACTGACCGAAGTTTGATCCTGAGGACTCCTGCACCGCTCGGCAGCCGGCCGGGCAGGGGAGGGGTTAGGAGGGGTGCGACTGAGGCTGCTCCGACGCCGACGAGGTGCAGGATGGCGACAGAGGGCACGTGGCGCATGTGCGCACAAGCCAGGGGAGGGGGCAGAGAGGTTCAGACAAGGGTAGCTGAGTACACAGAAGCAGACAGATACTGAAACTCTGAAGCACCTGCGGACGGACAAGGAATCAGAGAGAATAACTGGGGACGGACACCAAAGTCAGGCGCTGAAACAGATGTAGATATAGAGATCAAGCGATGCACAGACAGCCACCGAGACACGGCCACCGACACAGAAGCACAGGACTGGACATGCATGGATATTAGGACCGCGATTTCAAGACCGATACCAGCACATAAGCTCCGAGACGCAACTATTAAGCAAAACATTGAGATAAAGTCATCATGAAAGTTACAGCGAACACAGACCCACTAACACAGACACATGTAGAGACAGACAACGAAGCACAGACACACACAGGTACAAAACAAACTCCGAAACATCTTGAAATGAAAACAGATACCAAAAAACAATAATTGAAGCCTCCCGATCGAGTGAGATATGGAGATAAATGAGACCGGTAATTAGATATATAGACTGAAAGCTAGTAGCAAGGGTAGACACTTACTAAGCATCGATGCCAGGGTACAGAGAGTTGGAATCCCTTGTCCTTCCCTGTGACCCCGTGCGCCTCTGAGCTCTGTGCCTGCTTCACAGCTGTTGTGAAGATTTTTCTTATCCGCATGTTAAATGAACAAGCAGATAAGGAAAGTCTTCACGACACACTGAAAGCAGGCGAGCCAGTCCAAGTGGGACAGCACAAAAAGCCAAAGGGAGGCAACACACATAGCTCTTTTCCAATGGCTGGCCATCGTTTAGCATAAACAGTGACACCAGCCAATGGAAATGAGGGGCGGGGCTTAAAGCCCTTTGTAAAAGTACACATCTGCAATAAATCTCGCCGAGCGAGCTGTGCATGTGCGCAGCAACACTAGGCGAGACCTAAAAAGGTCAAGAGAGGGGAGTGAGAGCAAAGGAGAAGAGCAGGTAGAGGCAAGTGAAAGTCAATGCTGCAGCTGGAGCAATGAAGAGCAAGGTTTGGGGGATCAAAAGCTTGCAGGGAGGGTGATGAAAATAGAAAAAAGCAAGGTAAATAAGCAGAGGGGGAAGAAACAGACAAGCTAGGGAGAGAGGAGGCATAGCAGGGAAAGTGTAGGGGAGGGATATCAGAGGAAAACTGCAGAGCAGACAGGGAGAAAAGAGGCAATTCGATATGTGTAGATAAAAAGAATAAATTAGTTTACTGATGTAGAGCTATCACAACTACAAGTCATCTAAGCAAGAAGATGCAAAAGAAGCTATGTTTGAGGTGAGGAAAAAACACAAGAAGAGGAACGAAAGCCATTGGGTAAAGTGCAAGCAAATAAGATTGACAAGAAAATCAACCAAAGGCAGGCAATGGGCTGTCCCAAAGCCTAATGAAATTATTGTACTGGCCAATATAGGCCACAAGCCCAACAAACCCAGTCCCCTAGTCTTAGCCAGAAATAAAAAAGTTACTTAGGGCCAGGACTGCCACTGCAGCGTCATAAAAAGATGTTCACCCGAGCTGATTGCAGAAATTAGGATGTACCTCCTGCAACGCTCCTCAAACATTGCATTTTATGTTCTCTCACTTCAGCACCATTTTTTGTTCAAGAGTGAAACAGCCTGGATCAGACTGATTTGGATACTTGGGAATACACTGCATTTCCTTAAGGGATAAGTCTGATCAGGCAAATCTACTTGCCCACTTGCTATGGCGAGTCAGATTTGATCAGGTTGAGGAATTTTACCGCCTACTTGTTCGTTCTGGCAGTGACATTTAAACAGCTTGTAAATGATCATCCCAGCATTACAGCAGTGTGCCAATCGGTATACATGACATGTGTAAATGCACATGGCGTACATCTGCGTGAGTGTAAATGCGTAGCAAAACCATATATGCACTTGCTAAGATTTTCCTCTCTGCCCATGTTAAATACGATATGAGATTTGAAACCAGGTAGCCTCTTCAGTGTGCTCGAGATACTGGTGGGGAGATGAGATTACCTGGCAGTAATCTGCTTGTCATTGTAGAAGTGCCCAATAATGTGTGGTCTAAGGCTAACAGGAAACAAATGTATCCAATGGTCCCAGTATGTATTGTGCTCTATCAAAAGATTTTGAAAAGAATAATTCAACTACTACAAATATACAATAATGTGCAGTTCTTCTGTCAGAGCAGGAGAAAATAAAAATCAAAGCTTGTTCTATTACCCATTAAAATATCTCACAACACCAAATAAATGGTCTAGCTTTGATTAGTGAGTGATACAGCATAAATTCCACTGCCGTAAAAGCCTTTGCCAAACTGCTTTCCATCACCATACTAAGAAGCTACTCACACACTTGTTATTTTTGGATGGTCACAAACAATGCAACTCTTGAAAATAATTATTCAATTACATCAACCTAAAAAAATTGAAAAAATTAAGTAGTAGCAGTAGAATTTATGGTCAGTTATTTATATACATTATAATAACTCTGGATTAACCAGTATGGCATAAAAAACGATCATCCTTCAAGATTACACGTGTGACCCCTCCCACCAAGCAGTGTCTATCTCTTGAAAACACATCTCTAAATCGTAAGTTTCCAGTAATTTCACTGGACCTTTTCAAATTGTATTTCAGAATTTATTTCTGAAACCGTAACTCAATTTTTTCTTAGTACTAAAATAAAAAATGGTCAGACAAATTCTATTATTGGCTGCTCCTTTTAATCAAACTGTAAAGCCTCTGTAATTGAGCTAGTTTTGTATGCTAAATCACTGGGGGCAATGAAGGAGTCTTAACAAGATCAACTCCAGTTACACAATATATGCATCTGATTATTTATTCCATATCTACACAATCTAAAATGTAATGGGATATCCGGGTATTTATTTCTTTTTACCTGTAAATTCCCATAATAGGAAGCATTGCAAGTCTAAATCACTTCCATTTACATGTTAATTTGTGAATTCATAATACTATGAAGATATATCTACTATCCCAATACTTCAAAAGTTGTAAGAACATGTTTGGGAGTTTTCTTCGTGCTATAACAGTCTTCAATAAAAAAAGGATCTCGTTATCCAATCTTTTAAAAAACTTTTTATTGTGCTAATGTTAGAAATAACATAGGCTAAATGTGTTGAGGGCATTCCCTTGATACACCTCCCATGGGTTTGTATTGCTATTTTTATCTTAGGCCAAAGCGAATGACACATAGAACCACTTGCATACATGTAAAGTGATTAAAGAAATAAGAAATATTCTACAGTTTTATATATTCATGTATCAGATCTTCGTATAATCCTCATCAATTCCTGATACTTGATAGATTTACCCTTATGTGGCAAATAGCACACAATTTGCACTTTGTCATTAAATATTAAACAAAATTTACGGGAACCAGAAGGCTTGTGGAAATAGTAAGCTCCCTCCAATGTACTGCTTTCATATCAGTTAAGAAGATAATCAGAATTAGGTGCTGCTAAACCAGCGCATATTATTATTTGATCATTAAAAAGTGCTAACAACTGTCTATAAAAAGAGAACCTTTGTAGGTTTGAACTAAAGTCTTCAGGTTTGCGACAGCACATCATGCTTAGACCAAAATATATCTGTGACCATACAAGATAAAGAAAAGATGCTGCGTATTGATCTGAGAAAGACTACAAAGCCATTTCCAAACGATATGAAGTCCACAAATTCAAAGAGATAAACATTATTTTCTAATGTTTATCCTGAATGGAAAAGCACCGCTATACAAGTTGGTCTCATCCGGTTACAGGCGACTGTTCAACTTTTCAATTGTCCTCATATATAGACGCTGAGTTGTGATGTACAAATTGCAATATTCATTTAATGATCCACTTAAAGACAAAACATCAGCCAACGTGTTTTGTCTCTTCGGCTAAAAAAAATCCTTTTTTGCGTAATGCCAAAAATCATACACCCGAGATTGTCTGGCAACTTGATGCATTCAGAAACACTGCTCATAAAAGAAGAGACACTCAAAAGATTCTGGCGATCACTCTGGTTCTCTGACCCATAGGTTAATGCTGTACATAGACACCAATGCTACTTTGATTCTAATGTCTTACTGGGACCACATATGCACCATAGTTATGCTTGAAGTCTTGTCTAGGCAACACAAAGAGTTAGAACCCTCTGCCCTTTAACCTACCTATAAACAAAAAACTTTCTATTTGCAGGCTTTATTTGTTTCAGGCTGTCCAGTTTGAGTTCTTCCCTCCCAAGGCCATTTCACACCAACTCCACTTGTATTCTTCTGCAAATGCTCCTTTCTGTAAACAGGCCTGTAAATAGTGTTCTTATCTTGTCACATTTGCTGTACATTCAAAGACAGAGGTCAAATGTCAGGCTCTGTCTTCCAAGGGATTTTGGGCTTGACTTTTCTTTCTCTGACTTCAAAGTGAGAAGATTTATGTGACAATCTTTCTGGATACTGGGGGTATCACAGTTTTTTTTTCTAGCACACAATATTTAAATAAACTGTGCAAGTATTTCCGAATATATCAGAATTAGAAACATACAAATAAAGCACAATATTTGTTAATTCTTAAGTGTGTTGGTATCTGTACAAATGTAATGGTTAGTTCAATTGGAAACATGTTGTTTGTAATAGCAGTGTGCTGCCATACAATGCATACTCCACTCTATGGCACTTTACTGTGCACCAGTCCACTGCACTCTACTCCACTCTGCCCCACTCCACACCTCTCTACTCTACACCACTTTACTCTGCCAATGCAATCTAAGCCACTTTACACAACTGCACTCTTTACCAGTGCACACTACGCCACTCTACGCCAATCTACATCACTTCACTCTATGCCACTCTACTCGCTAACACTGCACTTTACGCCACTGTCCTCTGCATCACTTCACTCTATACCCCTGCACTCAATGCCACTCTACTGTACTTTGCACTACAGCACTGTACACCACTCAACTCTGCACAACTACACTCTACTATGCACCACTCTAATATACGCCACTACATTCTATGGCACTACATTGTACGCCACTGATTTCTATGCACTGCACTTTATGCCACTATACTCTGCAACACTACACCAATACATTCTACATCAGTCCACTCTACACCACTCCACGCCAATTTACTAGGCTTTGGGGAGTGTACATCTCCTGAATAACTAATTTTCCCACCTGCCTGAACTGCAGGGAAGGAAGGGCTTTGTACTCAAGTGGGGGACAAGGTAATTGAGGCTCACAGACTTGATGACTACACACTAGCCTTCCAGGGCGGGTGGAGGTGTAACCTTGTTTCTGCCCAGGCCTGTATCTTCATCCTGGGGAAGTGCTAGCACATATCCCATCAGGAGGGTGGACTCTTGTCTTGGCGGCAAGTGGCTCCGGGGAAGCCCGCCAAGGCACTGGAGCTTGGTATCCAAGGAGGGTTCCCACCTAGAGTTGCCCTCTGTGCATGCCACTAGAATCATGTTGGGTATGAGAATGCATAGTGTTTGATCAGCCGCGGACCGTGCAGGTAACAGCGGTGGGACCGTGTAAGGAGGGATTTCGAGGGACGATGCAGAGGGAAAATGAAATAAATAATTTTCCCTCTGCTTCGTCCCTCGCAATCACCTCTTACACGTCCCCACCGCCCCACTGCTGTTACCTGCACAGACCGTGGTTGTGTTTGATACCAAACACAACACAATTTGGTTGTTTCATAATGGAACTGGCTATCTCGAGTTTTCTCAGTAGCCAGCCCATGTTACTTCTAAGGACCGCCGGTCACTTACAGTAGAACATTGTTTAACAGGGTTACTGTAGGGATATACAGGTCTGTATATATACATCCACACCTTTAATATAATGCACTCTACCTCCTGGGCTTAGGGTGACAACCTTAAGAGTGACTTGCTTACATTAAGGCAGTAGTGTGGCTCTGCAGCTTCTGGTGGGAGCAGAGTCACTCTCGAGCACACAGGCTGCTCGTGCAGAGCTACAGCGGCAGAACTGCAGACATACTTTTCCTTGGGTCACACAAGGTGGCACAATAAAGTGCTGCAGCCCCGGTTGACCCCTCTTTTACCCTTGCCCTAGGTACAATGTGTACCATCTACTAGGGACCTATAAGGAGTGATAAGTGCGTGCCAATTGAGTGTAACAACTTAAAAGTTGCCGTTTAAGGGGAAAAGCTCTGGCACTGGGGCCTGATTAGCAGATCCCAGTGCACTTCCAGATCTATAAAGACAGCATCTAAAGCAAACAGTGGGGGTGACCATGTCAATAAGGGCACTTTTTAACAACGCAAATCTACTCTGCACCACTCACTCCACTGTACGCCACTCCACGGCACTATATTCTACTCGCACCACTCTACTCCACACCACTGAAGTCTACGCCACTCTACTCTTCACCACTCCACTCTGCACCACTCCACTCTATGCCTCTGCATTCTACAATATTGCTTTGCATGCCAGTGATTTCTTTGCTGCTGCACTCTATGCCACTATTTATTCATATGTTTTATATATCGCTAGCTAGATCAGGTGTCAGATCGCTTTACATGATTATGAAGAATACAGTAAATAAAGAATGCAATACCATATGAAGAGAGACTCAATAGATTCTAGTACCCACCAAAGAAAAACAAAGAAAATGTGCTAGACAGTGCGCTTGGGAACCGAAAGAGGTCAAAATAATAGTAAGTGTTAAGGGAGAGAGGATCTAATAGACAACAGAAGCAAACAACCAACTATGACAGAGGGACTAGTCCTGTAACAAGAGATAATTAAAGTTCAGTAAGCTGAACAGTCAAAGGATTTGTTGAGGAGGAGTTGTTTCAGGTCTCTTTTGAAGGAGGGGTTCCATCGTAGATCGCGAAGAGAGTTCCATATTCTCTGCAACACTACGCCAATGCACTCTACACCAATCCGCTCGACTCTACTCCACTCCACTATACGCCGCTCTATGCACTCTAATACCAGACACTCTTCGCCACTCCACTCTGCAACACTCCACGCCCCTAACTTTAAGCCATTCTGAACAGCAGGCATGCTGGTGTGCAACATGGCTACACCACATTAGCAAACCCCATAGCCCTTCTAAGGGGTATAGGTCTGACTGTAGGAAGTATTGAGTGTGATCACTATGCCAAACTTTTTCTAAGGATCACACTCTTCCACATTCTGCACCAAGCCTTGGCTGGTTGACATATTGCATATATGGAGAAACTTGGTTAGGCAACTGGAGGGTAAAAGTGCCTAGGGCTCTGGGACACCAATGGTAATAAACAAGAGCACTCTTGCCTTCCGGTACTGCACCAGTGACAGCTGACTCCCTCAGGGAAAGGGTTCAAAGTCATCCTTCCCAAGGCGCGCAAATACACAAAGCTCTGAAGCATCCGGGCAGCCTGTGGCACTATTTACAACTGCTTAAAAATACACGAGTGCTTCCTATATACATAACTTACTCACAGTGTGCATTCTTTATTGTTTAGAAATGTAAAAATATATTCCAAACATGATGCGTTTCAAAACGTTATCAATCACAGATGGTGGACTATTGGCGATGAGTCTCAGCAGCCTCTGTGCGGCTGAGCGAGAGGCACAAGGTCTGTGTGCATAAGTCTACAATACTGTCAGCCATTTTATGAATTACTTGCAGAAACACGCAGTCAGCCAGTATGGCTATCTCTGTTACGGATGCGGCAAAAATAATCATTTGCAATTTTTTTAAAGGGATGCCCATTTCAGACGCCCTACAGACGCTAATAAACGAGGTCATCGTGAATTTTATACTGCGACATTTTATTTTTTTCCACCTCAGAAAAACCATCGTTTCTGCCTTTCAAATGTAGTCTTTTCCTGAATGGACGTGGGCTGTACGTGCACTCCGGGTACATGAACTGCCCGGTGAAAGCACTGTAAGAGAAATGCTGCTCTAAAATCCTGTTTCCAATGTTGCCTTCGGTTCCCCCTTTTCCGTAACCAGATAAAACCAACCTGCTGGCCCAGATGAGGGCTTTTACAAACCCAGTGCCAGATACAGACAGACGGGGGTGGCCTGTTTGTGCAGCTCCCCCGCGCTCCTCTCCCCTCCTCCCGAGCATGACTCACCCCTGGAGTGCTTTCAGAGCTACGGCGCTGGCCGAAATCTGATGCACTTCTCCTGCCTTTCCCAGGCCTGCGAAGGCAGAAAGGTTCGGCTTCCACAGCCCGACAAAAACACATTTGTCTTTTCGCCTCCGAAGGCCTGGGAGTGGCTTTGTCCGGCGCACTTCCGCTTGTCTCTCTTCCCCCCTTTGATAACGAGGTCTTTTTGTGAATGCTTGTCTGCAGAGCACACACTGTACTGTGTTGTGAATGGACACGGCAGGTATTTTATGAATGGAGGGAGGGGGGTCACGTGACGCCCACAGCCTCCCTGAGCCGCTGTACTCCTTTCTCACATGAACGGTGTCAACAA
The DNA here is from genome assembly GCF_964263255.1 of Lissotriton vulgaris. Lineage (NCBI taxonomy): Eukaryota > Metazoa > Chordata > Amphibia > Caudata > Salamandridae > Lissotriton > Lissotriton vulgaris. Next base: position 58,512,158 of record NC_141697.1, on the reverse strand, counting down.
GGCGGCGGCGGCCCTTCCCCTCCCTGCAGCCTGCTCGGTCCCCAGGTCCCCTGCCAACGGTGGCGAGCTGACCCTCCCGAACTAACCCCTCCAGCTCCGCCTGCCGCTGTCCTATGCTCGGTTATGGTTTTTTCATGAATGAACACTGTGGCATGCAAATTGCAGCGATTCACAAAAAAAGAACATGGCGGATCTGCCTGCAGTCGATTTTTCCTATCAGTATATGTATGCATATATAACAATTAATACACATAACTTCCCCTTTTGGTGATTGTTTAAAATAATGTAAATGTAAACACATAAAAGGGATACATCGATAACGAAACGAATCCATTAATTTCAGAAGGGACGGTCTGTATAAACCTGAACTATAAAATGTCCCCGCGCCTCCTGTTTGTTACCGATTCTACACAGTTTAAGCACTCTTCCACATGGTAGAATTAAAATCTGTTTCCTCTGGAAGCATTATAAAAAAAAAATCAACGATGGGATAAATGGAAAGTGTGTATTTTAGGACATGGACAGAGAACGTAATACCATCAACCCTGTGGTTAATAAACACACTTGTACATACACATAATGTATAACACTTGCCTTAGCTTTTACTAAATCCGGGGCTTGTTTATAGCAATGCCTTGCTTGCCTTCAAATGCCGTAAAAGGTATCAGACGACGTTCCCCAAATTTACACTTCACAAAAGGGTCTCACAAAATAGACCTGAAACACTTCAAAAGCAGACACTCAAAGGCGAGACTAGCATTTTTAGCAGAAAAAAATACAAATATGGGCTCTACCTACTTGGGCATGGAAATGTATGTATTTTAAAAACCATATACAAAATGACCACCAGACGCTCGATTGCAGCATCCAGTATAAAATTGCAATCGTGCCGACTGACATTCATGCGCTGCCTAGCAGGATGCGTGGGATTTCACCCATAAGGGACTCAAAAGGACCTTTGTGCAGAGCCGCCAAAAAATAGGCATTTTGTGGGGATGTTGCGGCCTCCGAACACGCTCTTCTGCTTCAAGAAATCATCTCTGGACGTTACATTTAAACGGAGGACACGCATCAGGCTCGTGATGTACGACGCTATCAAAATAGAGCAAAAAGGCAGCATGACCTCGTCCAATGTCATCACATTTGCAACATGTCCGGTGTAGCCAGAGCAGCGGTCCAACAAGCCACTGGAATGCAGGCCTACTTGAAAATGTTAACTATACTCTGAAGAAGACCTCATCTTTTGCGAGCTGCAAATGCCATTCCATGCAGCAAGCCATTGCATGGTTGCTGACACTAACTAACCACTGCCCATCTACCAACTGCCTTACAAATACACAAAAAGATAGTCGGCCATGCAAGCGTAAGCAATATATCACTTGGCAGAATGAACGCCATGACTGCACAGCCCTATTCCTGACGGCACCATGGATGCAACGGTGGGCATGGTTGCAAATCAGCAAGGTGGACTCAATGCATGCATGCATCTGACTGACAAGGGCACTGCAAGTTTGGGGGCTACTTGGTGTGCGGCAGGCAAGGGCATACCAACCCACAATTGCATCACCTACAAAAGACTTTGGCTACGTCTGATTCGCATCAGAGGTAAAGGACAATCCTTCTGCAAGCCTGGTGGGTTGGTTGACCACCTCCGTCCCAAAGAATGTGCAAGTGCAAGTGCCAGTGAGAGAAAAGAAAATGGCTCCGATGTAGGAAATCCACCAAGTCTGCGGCACCCACTCATTCGTTAGAATGGTACTGGAAAACACTGCCCAGATCCCCCGTCTACCGCATGCAACTACTGCAGCTCTTAACTGACAACGTCGTGCAGCTATTTGCCCGATGCATGGTGTACAAAGGCCTGCGTGATAAGAAGCATATTTCAATCTGCTTCTGCCTTGGTTCATGCAAGGCCTTAGCAGGAATTTGTAGGTTTAGTTTCCCCACCAACTAAACAGTGTTGTGGGGGTTGCTTTCACCATTAAAGCTGCATGCTTCTAGATTCGAATTCTGAATAACCAGACAAAGGTTGCATGTGTTCACTGAATTTCCACAGAGCTTGGCTTGAGTCTCCAAATGACCAGACTGTGTTCACAGATTATAGACCGGATGCCACTACCCCCTGGCATGACCATTTATGCGACTAGCATCCCAGCTGGGTGGAGCAGAAGCAGTGTATTTATATTTGCAAACAGACTGGCTGCAAGAATGCCCAGTTAGACACCCACACACTCAATGCAAAGGCCATTGAACCTCTGCTTCTAACTTGACATGAGGCCCCTGGCATGGAATCAGGGACACTTGGGTAGACACCAACGCTTGCCTGAACACCACCACTGCCGTCTTTCAATTGTGTTCACGGAATGGCAGCAGACATGCTTTCCAACACAGGAAGCACATTAACAATCTGTGTCGAGGCTGCTTGTTTAGAAATGTGGCTCCATAGACATGTGCTCCAAGGTATGGAGAGCATCAACGGATGCCTGGCTTGTCATCCGTCCTCCATCCTGCATGGAGCACATGGATAGGCCGATGCTAGGAATGCATGCAGCACGCCATCAGGTGGGTATGCTTGTGTAGATGGTGCTTCTAAACAATCTAGCATCACAAGTGCAGGGCTCAACTTCTGCATTACACCTAACCAGGCAGCTGGCTCGACACGCCGGTTTCAATACAAGGGCAGGTATAACACATATCTGATCAAAATGTACGGAGCCCAAGTGTGGTTACTTTAAGAAATGTGAGTTTTAATACTAGGGATCGAGAGAACATTTCTGGGGTCAAGTGTGCTTCCCTAGACGCCCCATGTCCAATGCATGGCGCATGTTACTGACTGGTTGGTGTTGGTGATGCTCGGTTAGGCACTCTTCCCTGAATGCCTGTGACACAATAGCCAGTAAAACCCGGTTCAAGTGCAGAACACATTTCAACACAACAGTTTGAAGTGTGTGCGTGGCCTCCAACAGCACAGTTCCGACGCAGTGAGCATATTTACGGGGCGATAAGAGGGATGCATTCCTCTGAATGGGATTTATAGGGTAGATAGTTGCATCCCATGCACAAGTCATGTTACTGGTTGAAACCGACCTAGCTTCCTGGGACTAGAAAGCTTAGCATAGTCGCCTGTGCGTGCAACCAAACCCCTGCCTAATGCATGCAACTGTCAGTGCTAAGAAGCCCAGCAAGCAGCAGCTGGAACTGCTGGTATTCAAAACATACGGGCAATCAAAGCGGCCCTATGGCTGGAAGGACGTATGCATTCTTCCGAGCTAGGAATGCGGCGCTGCATGGCAGCCTCAGCGCGGATGTTACCAGCACATGCAGGCCGTCTTCAAAGCCCGGAATGCAGCCGCTGCACGTCTCCTACAGTGCACCATGTTATCTGCACATGTATGCGGGCTTCTGGAATGAACGTTAACCCCTTCCATGCCACCGTGCATGCGCCCCTCCGGGCAGGACGGACCCCCACACATACGGCGCTGTCAGAAAACAAACCCACCACTATTGATGCTTCTTTAAAACAACGCTGCTTCCCGGGGCAGGAGGCGGCATCGTACGACACCCACACCCACCCCACATGTACCGCCGCCCCCACCTGAACCCCCGCCTACCCCAAAACACCCTGCTGAATGTGGCACTCACTCGTTGGTAGAAGCCGCCGTCTCCTCGCTCATTTTTCTCTCACCGGGATCCGGCCTGGGGCAGAGCGTGGGAGGCCCCACCCGCCCGAAAACCCATCGTGGGGCAAAGAAAAATAATGCGGAAAAAAACCACAGCAGGCCAAGCCCCCCTCCAGGGGAAACGGCAATCCCAATCCACAGGCTGCACGGCGGGCGGGCTGGCGGCCGCAGGGCCCCTCCTGCACTCTCGGCCGGCCGGCACCCCCTGCAGCCAGAGCCCGGCTCTCTAGGGCGAGGAGGGGGCAAGGCTCGGACTGCCTCCGCCTGCTGCACGGGGCTTCCAGCGCCGCATCTCTCCGGGCTCTGGGGAGGAGGCACGCTCGCTCGGAGCGGAGATCCCGACAGAGCAGGGAGAGGCCCAAAGCCCAAGCCGAGCTGCACACTGAGCCGGAGCAGGAGGAGGGACAGAGCAGGCAGAGCCAGCCAGGCTGAGGGGGCGCGTCACCACTCGAGCGGGGAGGGAGGGAGAGAGGGCGAGGGAGAGAGAGGGAGAGGGGAGGGGGAGAGGAAAGGGGAAGCGGGAGGAAGGGATGTGGGGCCGCGGAGGAAAGAGCGCAGGGAGAGGAGGAGGCGGAGGGAGCAAAGGCGGAAGGAAGGAAACACAGGAAGGATGACAAGAGGGGACGCTGAGATTACTAATGCTTGGAAAAACAGCAGCGGGACAACAGAGGGAGAGGGCAGGGGCAAGAAAGGCAAGAGGGAGGAGAGAAGGAGAGTGTGGCATAAGAAGGGGAGTGGACATGAGAAGAGACAGGAATGAAAGTTTTCTGTTTCATGATAATTTTGATTTGCTTGCATGTGTGATATGAATATGTCAACCATGTTAACAATATAATTGGAACACTAGCTATTTTGTCTATACACATGCACGACCCATGTGTAATGATTTTTATTACGTAGTGCAAAGATAGCTTCTGATGCTGTTGCCTAATTGGGGACATATCAAAGACAGTTCTAATATTTTTTTGAGTGAAATAGGTTATACAGTTTGTATTTGTTTTAAGAATGAGTTTCTGGATTTCCAAGAGACACTATGCAGTATGCCAATTATCTGAGTGCATTACTTATGATGAACCATAACGTTGAGACTGGAAAAGGGTGTGTTTAACATTTCCATGGGCGTCAGCAGGGGGGGGGGGGGGCAAGGAGGGGCGCTTGACCCCCCCCCCCCCCCCCCCCCCGGAGCGACCCTCCATGCCCCCCCTGCGGACGCCCATAAACACTGTGACTTCAAGACGGGGTCCTCACTCTCCTTCCTCTCCTTTCTTTTATTTGTTCCCTGTGAAATGGATAAAAAAAAAAGACGCTTTTGCTGGAAATGTCGTATTTTTCTGACATTTTAATTCCAAAGTGCAGCATTGGGAATAAAAGGCTAAAAATATGAAAAATAGATAAATAACTAAATAAAGTAAGACAGAGTGGTAGCAAACTGGCCAAACTCATTTTATTGACACTGGAACACATTAGCGCCATTTTTACAGAGTTTGCCAGTGAAGCGCTATTTTTGTTTTCTTGTCTTTGTTTTCCCTGGACTTGGAACTAGTGCACCAATCCTGGAGGTACCAAAATGTGTGGATTGGAAAACCAAATGTGTGGTGAGGCGCTGCGTCCAGGGATGTGGTCTTTTTACCATACTGCTTACATTTTGTAAGGATATAAGAAATGGCCATTGAAATGGGTCCATTCAGGGCCTTGTAGTCATGTCCTTAACTTTTCAGGCAAAAGCACTCACTGATTTTTAAATAGTGAGTGTAAAAGCATTAAGGTAACCATGTTGTTCCTGCTTACATTTCCCATGGTTTGCTAAATTTTGCATTCCCTATAAGTGTTTGCTTTTTCCAGGATGTTGTTACTTTTTTTTTTGTAGGCCGCATATTGCTCTTGTCTAGTGCATAATTTAAATTGAGCCGCATCCAGGTGTTTATAGTGGACAACAATTGGGTTGTAGTTGAAGACAGTGGGAGTTTTTCTCAGTGGGGCAGTACGGTGTTCAGTGGGGGAGAGGATGTGGCACTATGGTTAGAGCTGCTGAATTTGGAACCGGGAACCAGGTTCAGACTTAATAACCAGTCCACCAGACCACTCTCCTGCGAAAGCACAATCACATGATAGACCTTAGAAGGCTCCGCAAGACCTTAGAAGTCCTGGTGTCTTCGCATCAGCAGGTGGACCCTAGCATGACTAGTGTAGGTTAACCTTCAAGGCTTGTCCACCACTATCCATACTAAAGTTCACCTCCAGTCTTGCGGGCAAACCTATGAAGCAGCACACCCTAGAACAACAGTCAATGAGGTCACAGGACCCTTGAGAAGGGCCAGCTCTAAGGCGGTGCAACCAGTGTGACCGCACCGGGTGCTGACTTTAGGTGGAGGCATCATGTTTGCAAGTATATTATGGTTTTAGAAATGCTTGCTACCTCCTTCCTGGCCTCCAGCAATTTTCTGCAACAATAAAAATGTCACGATGACTCTGGTGATTAATGTTCTTCCTAGAGAGAGATCATAATTTTGTCCAGTGGAAGTTTTGACTCATGGAAAGGTAGCTCAGAGGGTTAATGTATCGGCTGCAAAGAACATGCGCCATGCAGATCACAAAGTGCACATAATGTAAATAGGGCAGTTGGCTACTGCTTTTGTCAGAGAGATCCTTTTGTTACTTGCAGTTTATAAGTTAAAATCCTAACTTAGAACAGTGAACTAATAACTGTCATCTAAGAGCTGCATACAAACTGCAAAGTATAAATTAGAGCGTTATGTCCCCCCGCCCAGTCTTTGATTATCCTACCCAAAAAGTGTTCTTTCGGACAGAAATCAATTCTGATTATTAAGGAGAACCCCCAACCATGGTATTACGTTTTAAAATTCCGGGTATTGTTTTTCTCCATACCAATCACTATAAAACTATACAGGCTACTAGAATGGTGGTCATGTGACTCCTACACCTTGTAGTCCTTAGTCTTATGTAACATTTTCTATACAGTGATTTACACGCATATTGATTGTCTCTGTGTAATGTGTGTGATGTAAAGTGCCCTGACACCCTACAATGGTATGAGTGGCGCTGTAAATCAATTTAAATGCATCTGAGAGAGAGTGGTTATGGAGACTTGGGAGGCACAGTTAAAGGGTGGTAGTGAGGGAATCCATAACAGAGGTGGTCATTGGGGGGCACTAACAAACATTAATTCACAGGACACCACCAGTGCTATGGCTGGCCCTGCCCTTGAGGCCAGTCTGCCTCACCCATAGGTACCTCCATTAGCCTTGTTTCAGCAGTAGTAGCTGCAACTCACCAGGGATTGGCAATGCAGGATTTGCACACACACCAAACTAAGTTTGCAAACTTCACAGTCTCCCTGCTTCATTCACAAACACTTTTAACATGTGCTGCCTGCTGTGGGGCCACTGGAATTAATTATGCAGCAAAGGATGACAACATTATGCCGTAGTGTTGACTAAATTATGCATTAAAAAAAGGCTGCAGCGTAATGCAGTATATTTTCAGATATTTTATTATTTTGACGTGTGTACACATGCTAACAGTCTCTGGAAAGATTTTGCCTTATTAGTACCAGTGTAACATACAAAGGCAGCAGTGAGAAAGGTGACCAGTCAACCTTTGCAATAGGCCATCCACTCCGCAGCAACACAAGTCACATTTTATATTAACTTTTAATATGTTTGAGCTACAAACAATTTATTAGTTTATATGGTCAGATCATGCAGCAGATCTTGCATTATGAGGCAAATATTGCAGAGCCATAATTTTAGAGAAAACATTTGCAAACTAGGATATTTTGCCATTCATGTTTGAACTGCTGTTGTGGAAAAAGGGAGAAGTGCTGATGACAGAAACTCTATGGCTCGAAGATAAAATGGCTTGTGTTTCCACATTTTATCGTATTTGTTACATTCTGTGATTAGAAGCATATCCCACTTTGTGAATATATTTTAATGTCAATAACTCATTATAACCTTAATTAATCATGTGTATCCATTGGTTTATTAAACTGGGCAGTGAAATGCCAAACAAATACTAAAAATTGGGATGGCTGCACATTCTGGCCACACCTCTGGCTACACCCACAGATCCAATCCTTGGGTTATTCCCGCCCACTTCGACCACTGTGTAAGACTATACATCCCTGGACCTGTGATGTGCCGCCGTTGCGGGCACCGCATGTGCCACACATTTACGTTGCCGGGCTTCTGCATAAGGGAGCTGGACATTATTGTATTCCTAAACTTGCGCACGTTGTCAATTTGACATTGACTACACGTAGAGGGACTCTAAGTTTCTTTTAAAAAATATAGCTAACATTTGGACCTATACATTTTATTTTGTATAAATTAATTGAATGTGTGTAAAATTTAGCAATGCCCGGGGAATTCTAGTAAAGGGAGCACCCATTGGCGAATCACTAGCGTGTGTGATTGCTGTATTATTTATTACTAACTTTGACGTTGTGCTTTAACTTGGTATAAAAGTTATCATGAATTCTAGCACCAAGAAGCCAATATTGGTAAATATGTGTGCTACAAATTATCCCTAACATACACTGTGCATACATTATATTAAATCTGGTGCTTTAATCATAGGCTGTTTTAAAGTATTCCGATAAAAATCGAATCGTGCTGAAGACAGCCTTGATTGGTGTTGGATCGAGGACCCGGAAGTCTGCACACCTAGCAGACAGAGATAAAGCAGCTTGTCAGAAAGTTTAGCGTTTTCCCTACAGGTGGTGTTTGTTGGCCTGTGGCAGGGTCAGTCACATGTCCTGGATTCCTGGCATTTAATGGAGTCTATCCCAGTTCTGCGCCCCAGTGTTTCTTGTGCCCCACCTGGCACACATCATGTCGAAGGATGGTGATGACGTTAACATTTTGTCCCCCCCTGGAAAAATGTCTGCGGACGCCCATGAACATTTCTGACTTAAGATGGGGGATATAAAGAGATAAATGAGTCTACACTGCTGTAAAATCCTCAGGAATTCAAATTAGCTCCAAATAACATGTTAGGTATTTTCTATATTTTTGTATGTTTTAATTATTCGATTGTGCTAAAGAGCTTTTAATATGAGGCCTAAGGGAAATCTAACCATGAGGCCAAAACATCTTTTGACTCACATCAGTGGTCCCAGGATAACTTGACCCTTTTGTGTGCCTTTAAGGGCTTCAAGTTTAAGAAGTCAAGTTAACAATATAAAAAGTGAGTGAAATTCCCTCTTTTGGAAGGGGAAATGTGTCCTTATATCCTACTGTTTGTTTGTTTTTTTACTTTTTTGTTTTTGTTTTCTTTTTTTAATGAAGTACCCACTCTTCCTCAGTGATGTGTGAGTCGAGGGCCCACCCCCCTTCCTGGTCGAACAGAGGCCTATTCACAACACTCCAGAACCTCAAACTTTTTCTGAGAGTGCTGGAATCAATCCGCTCCTTCCACGCTTCTTCCTTCAGTGCTCCTGTAATGACGAGAGGAAGACGAGATTCATAAAAATAAATCTATTTATTTTAGTGCTGAATAAGAACCCACTAGTGCGCAGGAACCACCTCCAAACTCGACCGATCACCAACCGTTTCTCTGAGCAATTCCCTTACAAAGAATCCAATGCACATCATCACATTCTAAAATGACCTAGAATAAAATCCACATTCCAACACCTTACAATAGAAATAAAAGTAAGACACAATACCACATGTATCCTTTTTAAACAAACAAGAACATATAAACAGTCAAAACAAAAGCTGTAAATTTAAGCATCCAAAATATAGTCATCAAATTTCTTAGGCAACCTATGGTTTCTTTTTTTGTGGCGAAGAAGTTTCTTGAACCAAAGTATCTGAATCAAAATTTACTTCTTCATTGGATTGAGATGTGGCAGTTAGCAAGGAACTCTTACAAGTACCCATACTAGAATGAGAAGAACCAGCATAAGTACCTTCTGCTTCACTACCTTCACTACCATCATGATCAATCCATAAAGAACCGCCATTCCCATTTTTATCAACAACAAAAAAAATTCTTGCCCAGGTTTAAGAACCACAACAGAACTTTTACTCCACCACCCCTTGTCCTTAAGAAGAACAGAGGTGTCGGTAACTCAACCTTGAAAGGATTTGTGAACTTAGAAGAACCCTTGCTGTGAAATGTGGGTTTGATGATACGAACCCAATCATCCACTTTAAGGTTTTTACCTTTGACTTTATTAAAAGAATCATAATAGCTTTTGCCAGATATGCATGATTCAGCAAAATCCTTCTTAGTTTTATCAATAGATGACTCCAAATTATCCAATTTTGATATTTTTTTGAACACAGGTGTTAACAAAGATTTTGCTTGTCTCCCTCTCATTACAAAAAAATAAGGTGAAACTCCAGTACAAGTATTTGGAGTAAGATGATAGCTACAAACTTTTTTTTTCAAAAATTCAAAAACTTCTAAATTGCTCTCCAATACAGCTTGAATACCCTCCTTTAAAACTCTATTGGCCCTCTCAACTTGACCATTAGCACGAGGACAATATAATGGTGCCTTTTCAGACTGCACCCAAACTTGTTTAAAAATCATTTCATTTTGTTCGAAATGAACTGCACACCATTGTCCGACAAAATAGTATCAGGAGCTCCTTCAATTCTGAAAATGTTGTCTAAAAATTCAATAACAACATCAGTTACCGGATGTTCAACAAAAGTGTAATAAATCCACTTTGAAAAATTGTCAACAACAATAATAGAAAATCTTTTCTCCCTACCAAGACATTCAAATGGACCAGAAAAATCAATAAAAATCTTCTTCCAAGGACCATCAGGAATTTCTTGAATAGATAATGGTTGCGTGGAAACTTTCCAGTGCTTATCCGACTTCACACACACAGAACAATTGTCTACCATCCTTTCAATACTGGCACCCATACTAGGCCACCAATAATGTGCTTTAAATAATTTTTTTGTACTAGAAACCCCCGGATGTCCAGAATGGGCCAACTGAATACGTTTATTCCTGATACCTAGGGGTGGAACAAACAAATCCTTTCTCAAAAGTATATCATTCTCAATACTAAGTTCTTCAGCAATCTGAGCGAAACTTCCACAATGCACATCCACATTTTTACAAGATGGCCATCCATTAGCCAAAAAATGCTTCACTTTAGTCAAAACAGAATAATTTGTCAGAGCATCCAACCACTCTTTCTCCGAGACTGCACAATTACAAGAATCGACAGCATCAACCAATGCTACAACACACTCCTGTTGATCAGCAATCTCATTGTCAAACTCATCTAAAGGAGGAAGCCTAGACAAGCAGTCCGCAGTAAAATTCTTACCTCCTGGAATATGTTGTATTACAAAATTAAATTCTTGCAATCTTGCAATAAGCCTGACGAGCCTCGAAGAATCCTTACCACTTCTAACACCAACCATCATAAAAACAAGAGGCTTATGATCTGTGACAAATGGTCTTCCCGACAAAAAACTTTTAAACTTCTCTACTGCCCACACACAGGCCAATGCCTCTTTTTCAATGGTGATATAGTGCCTTTCTGCACTTCAAATCCCTCTAGAAATAAATGAAATCACTCTCTCCTTGCTATCCACAATCTGCGTAAAAACAGCACCCAGCCCAATGGCACTCGCATCCACTGTGACAAAAGATTTCCCATTGGGATCAAATGTATTCAAGCCTGGAGCTTTGACAATAAGCTTCTTCACACTAACAAAAGCCTCATCATGAACATTTGGCCAAACAAACTTTGAACCCTTTTTAAACAATTTTCTGAAAGGTTCAACCACAAGAGCATATCCCTTGAAAAAACCTAGAATAGTACTCACTTAGTCCCAAAAAGGAACGCAAAGAATCCTTATCTTGTGGTTTACTAATCTTCTCTAAAGTGTTGACAAGATTTCTTTAGGAAAAATACCATCTGGGGTAATTTTGTGTCCCAAGTAATTAATCTCTTCCACAAGAAATTAGCATTTATCTTTGCTCACTGTCATCCCCTTGTCACCAAGAAAATTCAATACCTTATCAAGAATTAAATTATGTTGTTCACCATTGTCCGCAAAAATTAAAATGTCATCTTGAAATGACTGAACACCTTTTATTCCTTGAAAAAGATTCTCAATAAGCTTTTGGAATACACTGGCCGCTGAGGCCAAGCCAAAGGGCATCCTCAAAAATCTATAGAGACCAAAAGGAGTGACAAAAGTTGTTAGGTCCTTTGAAGATTCATCAAGAATTACCTGATGGTACGCTGACTTAAGGTCAGTAACTGAAAACAAATTGCCCCATTGATAGCTGCTAGCATTTCTTGAATACGCGGAAAGGGATAAGTGTCAACAACAATATTCTTATTAAGGGACTCGAGATCAACACATCTCAAATCCTGATTTTTTTTAAGTGCGATTACAATGGCAGAAACCCATTCTGAACTATCTGCGGATGCAATAATACCATCTGAGCATAAAGTATCTAGATGAGTTTTCAATTTCTCTGTTATGCTCAGAGGAACCATACGCACCTTGTGCTGATTGGGCACTGCTCCTTTTTTAAATTTAATTTTGTGTAAAAAACCCTTGACTTTCCCAAACTCATCTTTGAAGACATTACTATGCTTCTTTAGAATCATTTCCAAAGAAAATTTATCCATGGAAATATTGTTTACATCTAAATCTCTTAATTGAATCGGACAATCTGATCCAGGACACAAGTTAATGCCCAATCTTCCCAAATCAAACCACCCTACAATGTTTTTTCCATCAATAGCCACATATATCTTAGTAAACAATTTCCGTCCCTCAAATTCTAAGGTGTCTTCAAAAAACCCTAACATGGAAATATCAAAATTGCCAAATGCCTTAGGATTCACATCAGTTTTCTTAAGAATTACATCCTTCCAATTTTCATTAAAAAAAATATCAGAAAGAATAGTGAAGGGTGATCCTGAATCAGCCATTGCTTCCAACCCCACATCACCTACTAACACTCTTCCCAAAGGTGCCTTAAAAGGAATGGTCACATTGTTTACAAAATCATCTTCATAGATAGTAAGTAATACATTTTGTACATCATGTTCAATATTAGATATACTATTCACAGTAGAATTCATTGTTCTCTTTTGTGCATGACACACCGCTAAAAAATGTCCAACTTTACCACATTTTGTACACTTTCTCTTAACAGCAGGACAGTCAGAAGAATTCGCCAAATGTGTCTTTGCACCACATCTGAAACAACTTAGTTTACTATATTGTTTGACAACACCCTTATTATAAGATTGTATAGCACAAGCAGGAGAAGATGATGAAGAATTTTTAAGTTCTTCTGCAGCAATTACTTTTGAAGAAATAATAGACCTCTCTATTCCTTTCGCAAGATCCAAAACCTCACTTAACGTAGGATTCCGATAGGCAAGAAGCCTTTCCTGTATTTTCTTGGACTCGCAATTAAAAATGAACTGGTCTCTTATGAAATAGTCAACAGTTGCACCATATTCACAATTTGCAGCTAACACACTAAGTGCCGCCACATATTCTTCAATGGTTTCATCCGGAAGTTGCTTCCTTTTATGAAAGGCATGCCTCTCAATTAAAACATTTGGCTCATCCAAAAATTGTTTTTCTAACCTTGCAACAGCCTCTTTATAAACGTTCCAGCCTTCACCTCCACCACTAGGTGGTGCAATGGGAATAAGATTTTTAAAAATTTCAATGGCAGCATTACCAAGGAAACTGAACAAAATAGCTTTCAACCTTTCTGGTGAAAATTTTGTACTATCAATAGCAATAATATAATTTTCAAAAGATTCAAACAATTTTCTTAATTCTAATTTAGGTTTGCCTGGAATCTGTAGAAAGATAGTAGGTTGATTACAAATTTGTGATGCAGCCATAATGACTGAAGTAAGAACAGTAAATGGTAAGTAAAATAACAATAATTGGAAAAATGAATTGCTAAGAGGCAGAACAACATGAATATCTAATTAAAATTTAACATGTGCATATCAATGAAAGCAGAAAATAAATGGTGCACACCACTGTATAACTCCGCCTAAAAAAAATATCAGTCAAATCAGCGCATCACTGAAACACAGCATAGAAGAGTCATGAATATAAATATGCGCCAAAATAATAATAAAAGAAAAATGTGTGCTAAAAGTCAAATGTGCGGATTCACTGAATAAATGCGCTTAAGAAAGAAATAAGTCAAGTGAGCACATCACTGAAACGCTGAACAGGAAAGTCATGGAAATAAATTGAACATCCGTAAATTCGAAAAGTTTAAAAAATAGAAACAAGAATAAATACCACTCAGTCCGCTTGAAGATTAGACTGCTCAAAATGCAAAATGAGAGGTTTCCAAAAGCGCCAATAAATCGGTAGAATGAAGAAAAGTAACAATTGCGCTTTAAAATGGCTGCCGATGACGTACACAACGTCAGGAACATCGATCTCCTAGCAACCAATCCAAACAAAATGGCAGTAACTGCGTGCAAGCAAAGCGCCAGATGAAACCCATGGTAGCGAGCGTAGTCTTCCACAAGCGTCAGCTCATTCGTCATCCAAGGAATCCTGAAGACTCTTGCGCTGCATTCCTTGTGCTGAAATCACAAACTGGCATCCACGAGCACACAGTTTCAATGGTAAGATCACTGTACCTTAAATATCTTCAAGCAGAAATAAAATGTGAAGTCCGTAGCAAACCTCCAATCTGTGATGGACAGTGACGAAATAATAAAAAATACCTTCCAGCGGATATCAGGAAAGCTCAGTAGCCGAAAATAATATATGCCAAAAGGATTCGAAAATCGCACAGTGGGTAAGCACATCAAAGACACCTCGTCGCCATTGTAATGACGAGAGGGAGACGAGATTTATAAAAATAAATCTACTTATTTTAGTGCTGAATAAGAACCCACTAGTGCGCAGGAAACACCTCCAAACTCGACCGATCACCAACCGTTTCTCTCAGCAATTCCCTTACAAAGAATCCTATGCAGATCATTACATTCTAAAATGACCTAGAATAAAATCCACATTCCAACATCTTACAGTAGAAATAAAAGTAAGACACAATACCACAGCTCCCTTCCGATTGGAAGGGCTAACTTGTATTCCATACGACAGGCGGAAACTTCAGATTGAATTCTAGGTTTTGCTGCAAGACTTCCCTCAGCCTCTTGGCTGCCTTAGAGCAATGGGAATCAAACCATCTAGGGCCAGACAAAGTGTGTCCTCTGGGTGGAGCGAATAACAGTTCTGCCACTTTCTGCGATATAGACTCAAATGCACCAAGAATCTCATTTGGGAGGGACCTCTCCATTGTGCATAGAAACAGTTCATCGGCACAGACTAATTTAACCTTGTTATAAAATCTTTCTGGGAATACCTGGGACCATTTTAGTCTACGCTTCCCATCTGTCGGTCCCAATACGCCCTTGCTTAGAGCGTCCCCAAATTTTACTGATAGTGGACCTATCATGTGAATTGTTAAGGGGTTGTGATCACTAAATTCACTTTCTATAATATTGAAATTATTAAAAAAAGAATTGCAAAGAGGACGAAATTAAAATGAAATCAATAAAAGACCCCCTCCCGTGCCCTTGGAAAGTTGGCACAGGAAACTTAGTGCACGGGTCTGTTAAGGACATTGTAGCCACCATATCTAACTCATTTATCATATTATTCAGCAGCTCCCCTTGAGCGTGATGTTCAAAATGAAAACCCTTTATGCAGAAATGCAAGATGTTGTTGGCTTACCACAGGGGTGTATGTTAAAGTCTCCAGAAATCAAAAGGTTATGAAGACTTGGGCCCAAGGATTGTTTTATAGTTGCTCCCAGGGCAGATATGTTCAGGCCTCATGCGGGGAAGAACAATTGTTACTTACCTGTAAACAGGTGTTTCTCCAGTATTGGTGTCTTTCTTGATTCACATGCTTGAATATTCCCCGTTGTCGAAGTGGGAGTCCCACGGTAAATAAAATAGCAATAAAAAGAACCCCAATAAAGTATGTATATAAAAACATATCACATAAATTGCAACACCAGAAATACTTATAAGTACCTGGTTAGCATAACCACATAGAAATACACGGAGAAAAGAAAAAACCTGTATAGCATGTCCATGTCATTATGTTAGTCCAAACTACAGCCAATCAGGCGCAAGCACCCCTCCAGAACCTTCTCCTCAGAGGCTCAGGTCCTCAGATTTTCATAGCACAGGAGTGACAAAAGAGTTTAGGAGGAGAAGCGAGCCTCTGAGGGGAGGCGGGTGGGTCGCATGTGAATTTATGAACGACACCAAAACTGGAGAACCTCCTGTTTACAGGTAAGTAACAATTGTTCTTCTCCAGTATTAGGGTGTCTTTCATAGATTCACATGCTTGAATAGAATAGTGAGCAGTAACATCTGGCTGTAAGAGCAAAATCAGCAATGCATAGGTATGAAAATGCACAGATAGCATAACATAGCCAGATAGCGATGATAAAAATAATAATAATAATAACAATATCATCACATAAACCATATAGGTGGAGGAAAGGAAGCAGAGGCTCACCTTAGTTAAAAAGATTGCGGAGCACCGCTTGGCCCACTGCCGTATCGGCTTCGTTGATCGTGTCAAGGCAGTAATGTCTCGTGAAAGTGTGCCTGCTGGACCACGTAACTGCTCGGCATATTTGGTGAATCGGCACACCAGCAAACAGGGCAGTAGAGGATGACATTGCCCTGGTGGAATGAGCTCTCACTGATGATCGAAGAGGCTTGCCAGCTTTTTGATGAATGAAGGAAATTGCTGAAGAAATCCAAGAGCAATAGTTGGCCTGGTAACAGAACGCCCTTTGCGCATGCGCCCGTAAGCAACGAACAGCTGATCAGATTTGCGAAAGGGTGCCGTCCTGTTGATGTAAAATTTCAGACATTGTTTAACGTCCAGTAAATGCAAACGTTGCTCCGCTGGAGATTGAGGATTGGGAAAGAAAGTCTTTAAGAAAACAGGTTAATTGAAGTGAAAGTCAGTGGGCACCTTAGGCATGAAAGCCTGGTTGGTGCGAAGCACAACACAGTCCGATTTGAATTGGATGAAAGGAGGTTTAATGGTAAAGGCGTGAATATCGCTGACGCCACGTGAAGATGTTAAAGCAAGGAGAAGAGCCATCTTCCAAGTCAAAAACTTTTAATCCGCTTTGTGGATAGGCTTGAATGGCGCCTTCATCAATTGCGCCAAAACAATATTGAGATGCCAGGTAGGAGGAGGATGTAGAATGGGCGGAACTTCCTGGACAGTCCCTTGAAAAATTGACAAATGATTCTGGAAGAACTGAGAGAGGAGGAGCCATCCTGCCGGAAGCGAGAGATTGCCGCCAAGAAAACCTTCAAAGTGGAGGGGGAAAGTCCTAATTGTACCAGTTGTCGAAAGAACCGCAGTAACTGAGCCAGAGTGGAATGAACGGGATGGATGTTGGCAGCTGCGCACCAGTGACAGAATCTTTTCCACTTTAGCTTGTAGGTTTTTACTGTGGACGGAGCCCTGGCATTGGCAAGAATGTCCCTGCATGCTGGCGAAATGTTCAAATGGGCAAATTCAAGGTGCCCAGGTTCCAGGCCGCTAATTTGAGAGAGGAGGGGTCCGGATGACAGATCTGACCCTCGTCCACCGTGAGGAGATTCGCTCGAGGATGAAGGAGAATGGGTTCGCACTTTGAGAGAAGGAGCAGTTCCGAGAACCACGCTTGGCGAGGCCATCTGGGAGCGATCAGGAGAATGTGGCACGGCTGTCTCCGCATCTTCCATAACACTCGAGGAACTAGTGGAATCGGCGGAAAAGCGTAGGCGAATAGCTCGCACCAGTCCATCAAAAGGGCATTCCCGGACGATTCTGGATGGGGAAGCCAGCTTGCAAAGGACAGGCATTTCCGGTTCACAGGGCTCTCAAAGAGATCCATGTGCGGATGACCCCAACCTGAAAGATGAAGTCCAGAGTCGGCTGAAGCAGCTCCCACTTGTGAGTCGAGGATGCGGACCTTCTGAGGGAATCTGCCAGGATGTTGGAGATGCCTGGTAGGTGAACTGTTGTCAGGGTAATGTGGTGCCGAAGTGCCCAATCCCAAATACTCTGTGCCAGCCGAGACAGGAGAGGAGATTCGGTGCCGCCCTGCTTGTTCACATAGTGCATACTGGTGGTATTGTCGGTTTGGATAAGCACTGATTCTCCTTGAATCAGAAGATGGAATGATTTGAGCGCCAGGAAGATGGCCATTAACTCAAGCCTGTTGATGTGCCAGGAGCGTTGAGACAGAGTCCACTTGCCCCTTATGGACAGCCCTTGAAGGTGTGCGCCCCATCCTTCCAAGGAGGCGTCCGTCGTCAGAATGAGTTCCAGAGCGGTGGTGAGGAAAGAAGTCCCGGCAGCAACGTTGGGCGGTTGCGCCCACCACTGGAGAGCCAACCTCATCCGGGTGGTCACTAGGACCAGATCGTTGAAAGAGCCGGTGACCTGACGCCACTCTCTGTCCAATTCTTCCCGAATGGGGTGACTCTTGAGCCTGCAATTCGGGATCAGAGAGATGCAGGAGGACGCCATCCCCAGAAATGACTTCAATAGACAAACTGAAACGGAATCTTTTGAACAGATAAGAGCCACCAAGTGTAGAATCCGTAGCTGACGCTCATGAGACACGAATGCCTTAGCTAGTGACGTATCCAGAGTGGCGCCTAGGAACGTTCTGCAAGGAGCTGGGTCGACCTGAGACTTCTCGGTGTTGATGGAAAGACCGAGGGAGAGAAATAAGGTCTGACAGAGACGAGTGTCCTGGGACAGCTGATTGCGAGATTGCGACTTGATTAGACAATCGTCTAGGTATGGAAAAATTTGAACTCCTTGTAGACGCAGGTAAGCCACCACTGGAGCCAAGACCATTGTGAAGACGCGAGGGGCGGAGCACAGGCCAAAAGGCAGCACTCTGAACTGAAAGTCTCTCCGCCCTACCCGGAAGAGCAAGTACTTCCGGTGCCGTGGAAGAATTGGCACGTGGAAATAAGCGTCCTGGAGGTCGATGGTAGTCATGAAGTCGTCCTTGGAGAGAAGACGTAGGATCTCCACGAGCATGAGCATGCGGAAGGATTGGCACTTTAGATATTTGTTCAGTGCCCGTAAATCGAGGATTGGACGCCAGTCGCCTGTCTTTTTGAGGATGAGGAAAAATCGGGTATAGAATCCCATCCCTTTCTGAGACTTGGGAACCACTTCGATGGCACCTTTTTGAATCATGATGTGAATCTGTTGGAAAAGTTCCTTGAGTTGCGCTGGAGGCGGACCAGTCGGACGAGTGTGAGGAGGAATCTTGACGAACTCCAGGCCATGGCCCCTTGATACAATGTCCAGCACCCAACGGTCCGAGGTGATTGAGGGCCATTGAGAAAAGAACAGGGAGATTCGACCTCCAATTTTGAGTGGGGAAGGCAAGTCATTGTCTCTTGGAAGCGGAGCCTCTATAGGAAGACTTTCCTCGGTACGATCCTGAAGACTGCTGGCGAGAGGACTGTTGCGACTGTGAGGAATATCGCTGATTTCTTTGACCGTATGAACAGTACTGATTGGATCCGCTGCGAAAAGAAGAGGTGGTGCTTCGTCCGCGCGCACCACGAAAAGGCTGTTTGCAGAAGTGCAAAGTGCCTAAGGAATGAGCTGTTTCTGTATCCTTCTTTATCGTCTGCAATGCTTAATCGACGTGCTGACCGAAGAGCGATTCGCCATCATACGGCATGTCCAGGATTTTTGCCTGAACCTCCTGGCGAAAAGCGGTAGAACGAAGCCAGCCCTGACGCCGCAGAACAGCTGCCCCTGCGAGCTGACGGAAGCCAGTGCAGTCTATGATCTCTTATGACGCTCTCTCCCCCTCCTGAAGAAATTTTAGAGCCTCAGCTCTGGAGGACTCAGGAATGAGAGCAACAAAGGCAGACATGTCAGACCACATCTGGCGGTCGTAGCGTCCTAGTATGGCCAGAGAATTTGCATACCTCACAGTAGTGGAAGCCATAGTAGAAAATTTTCGCCCAATGGCATCAAGGCGACGACCTTCGCGATCAGGAGGAGAAGTAATTGGGGAAGAGGGGTTTCTGGAACAGCTCTCGGCAGCCTGTGTGACCACCGAATCTGGTTTAGGCTGTGCAACCAGGCCAGCTGGAGAACCATGGGGCGCCTTACCCAAACGAGGTAACTGTGCCGGGATGGAATTCGGCGTTTGCATCAACTTGACACCCTCATTCCAAATAAAGTCGATGGTGGGGACTGTCCGGATCTGTTTGAAAGGTTGACTTTTAAAGTCATAAAGAATACAGTCTTCGTCCTTTTGGACCATAGGAAGTTTAAAGCGCAGAGCCGTTCTATCCATCAGCTGGTGAGAACTTGCGATGTCAACAGGAGGGGAATCTCCTGGAGTCGCAGGAGGCGGGAACGGTGTTTGGATCTGGTAATCATCCCAATCTGCCATATTGCCATCATCATCATCGTCATCCTGAACCTCGCCGTCCTCTCGCTCTGGGCGAGCATCATCATCATCATCATCTTCATACACTGTAGCGTGGACCTGAATAGAGGTCGTAACCGGAACAGATGGCGCTGCTGGTGGTGGCTGCGGAACAGCAGCACGAGCTGTTGCAGGCGCGGGCGCTGTAGGAAAAGTAGAGCCATGGCGAGAAGGCGGAAAACGCCTGTTGTAATCTTCCAACATATATTGCAGATTGGAAATGAGGGAAAGTGGTAGTGTCGCTGTAGGAACCTGAGTAGAAGGGTCCTTCTCTTGTAAATACGAACCATCCTGATCATCCCCATATTCTTGACTTTTTATGACAAGTTCAGAAGGGCTTAGTGCTGCCCAGAATTGTTCATCCTCGTACTCCTCAGAACTAGAGTCCTGTTCAGAACAAGTGGCAAACAGGGGTGATGGAGGCTGTGTGTCACTTGGAATATTGAGCTGGTCCAAAGGCACCTGGCGACGTTGATGCAGAGGGTCAACAGGGGAAGAACCAGACCCAGATGAAGAAAGTGGCACCAGAGGCAAAGATGCGAAGGATGATGACACCACCGTCGACGGAGTCGTCGTCGAAGTTGTTGACGACGACAGTACAGACGTTGACGGAGCTGCCGTCGACGGAACCGTCATCGACGGAGCCGCCGTCGACGAGGCCGTCATCGATGAAGCACTCGTCGACGGAGCCACCGACGACGAGGAGGCACTCTTCACAACCTTCGTCGATGAAGATCCTGATGACGACGATAGACTCTTCTTCGACGTCGAGGCAATAGGAATCGTCAACGAGACAGTTTTAAAACTGAGGCATACTTTCGTCGATACAGATGACGTCGACGCAGCCACAGTCGATGAGCCAGAAGCAGAAGTCGCGTCACTGTCGTCGTCGACGAGCCGGAGACGGCAGATCTCGTCGTCGGGACGATCATCAACGCTCCCGTTGACGATTTTGCATGTTTTTTGACAGAAACATGCTTAGAAGGCGCTGAAGACGCCTGAGAGTCAGATCTCGGGGGCGTAGGCGTAGCAGGAGGAGGTAGAAACACCACAGGAGCCTTCATGAGAGTAAGTTTCTTCTTCTGCAAGAATGGAGATGACATATCCTGCACACTGCTATGCTAAGAAGCGGCTTTAGAAGTGCCTGGCGCCAGGCTTTCTGTGTCAGAAAGAGCTGAATCCTTGTCTTTCAATCTTTGTAACCAAAGAAGGAGCGACCCTCCCTATCCATGAGGGTTTTAGTGGAAAAAGTCCTGCAAATTTTTCATTTGCCCACCTCATTGTCAGGATAGAGGCAGTATATACACTTCTTGTGGGGGTCCTCAGAGTAGAGCCGCAACTTCCCACAGGAAGAACAAGGTCTAAACAAAGACTTCTGACGGGAAGACATAGTAGAAAATACTGGAAAACCAGAAGAAAGTAGAAAACTGAGCAGAGCTCAGGGAGACTCCCTTCACACAACGTGCAGTAGAAAATCTGAGGGCCTGAGCCTCTGAGGAGAAGGTTCTGGAGGGGTGCTTGTGCCTGATTGGCTGTAGTTTGGACTAACATAATGACATGGATATGTTATACGGGTTTTTTTCTTTTCTCCATGTATTCTTATGTGGTTATGATAACCAGGTACTTATAAGTATTTCTGGTGTTGCAATTTATGTGATATGTTTTTATATACATACTTTATTGGGATTCTTTTTATTGCTATTTTATTTACTGTGGGACTCCCACTTCGACGACGGGGAATATTCAAGCATGTAAATCTATGAAAGACACCCTAATACTGGAGAAGTCAGTGAATTATAAAAATTAACAATTCCCCAGCTAATATCCCCCTTCTGGCTGACCTGCAACTTATAATCAATGGCCACAGAGATGTATGTGACTAGTCTACCCTTTGGTCTTCCACTCACAGATGGTATGGCTGGGACAAAAAAGAAGGTCTTGTAGCCTTCCAGGAATAGTTCGCATTCCACAAACCACGTTTCCTGGAGGCTAATTACCAAGAATTTCTTGACATGACACACCCACCGTGGGTCCTGAATCTTAGCTGCCAACCCTGCAATATTCCAGGACAGGAAGTTGTTCAGTCTCACCGCTGGTAGCCGCACAGCTACCTCCCCTGGAGACTGGAGAGATGCAACCGTCTCGGGCCCTGGAGATAGATTTGCTGCCTTAACCAGCATGGAGGAATGCGATTGACTGAGGAGCCGATGTATGGGCGGTGCCAAATTGCCTATCCAATTCTGGTGGTAGTTGGACCATAGGTATGGGCTGTTGTCTAGGGAGTGGTCTATTTAAGTAACCCCCTCAGTTAGGTACCCTAAGGCCAATTTCAGTTGTGTCCCCAAGGGAGACTGGCCTGTAAAAATAGCCCAAGGGTAATGCCTTAATGACAGATCTCACTAAAGGGGTAAGGCTAAAGTCCCTGGAGAGAATACGGCCTGCGATGAAGGGGTTATCAAAATTTATGCTAACACAGTCACCTGTCCCCTGTTTACGTGAACTCCCAATTCAGCTGACCCTACGTGCCATGAGGATGTTTTTGGGTACATGGGCGCCCAGGGTTGTAATGTATGTGAACCAGTGGTTGATTTTATTTAACAACTGCCCATAAACTTCACTCGTTCCGTTGGGGAGGGCGGGTACACTCCCCAAAACAACAACATATGGAGTGGATTCGGGTGGGAGGTCAATGGTTGGGAGATTCGTCGCCTGTGGAACCCTGCCCTCTGGCCTTCAGTCCCTTGGAGGCACTGGGGACCCTGTCCTTAAAGATGACTGCTGTGTAGTAACTGGAGTATCTACACTGGTGGGTCTGGTACGGTTCAAACTATTCTTGTCTGATACCTCACTATTAACTGCTGGCCTCACACTACGGGCTACCCCTGCTCCTTTCCACCCTGCTCTTTCACCCTCAGTGGCTGTTTGGGCTTTGGGAATATTTATGCTGGCTATCGGAATAACTGGAGGAGTACAATCCGTCATCCTTTCTAATTTAGATAACCTATCTTCTATTAGACATATTTTTTGAAAGATAGGGTCTAATAAGGTGGTCAGCATGGTTTCGAGCCTGCCCCAAAAGTTACCCTCTTGCGTACTGTCAGTTAGCGGCCCTGCCATAGTCTAGTTCAAGGAGGTAAGATTTCCCTCGCTACCAACACTTGTAGTAGGAACAACTAATTCTTTCCTTCCAGATGTGCCCTGTGCAGATTTGTTTGATTTCATTGCTCCCGGCACTTCCTTTTTACGGCAGGGAATTCGTTAATACATTTTGATTTTACTTTCTGCCCTCTGGGTGTCGCTTTGGATTTAACAGGGCTGGATTCCTGCTCCAGGGATGAGCAGGAAACAGAGTTAATCAATGTTACTGGGACAACAAGTGGTGACTGGCTCAGCCGGGATAGAGATACATCCTGATTGGACACCGGCAAAGTGTCAGGGAAAGCAGGAGTCAAGGAGAGTCTACCTTGCAGGGGGTGAGACTCAAGGGATAGCCGACGTTCAGTCAATTTAATTTCATTAATGAGGACAGATTCGGCCCTCGTTATGAAAGCGTCTAAAGTTCCAGCCACACTTTTCCCCAGATTTACTTTCCGCTTATTCATGATTAGTAACTTTTGGGCACACAGGGTTATTTTCTCAAATCCCTTGTAAAGTGCAAATTTGCTTGTAAACACAAAGTGGCTAGTGCAATGCACAATGTGCAAAATGCAGGACAACAACAAAAACAACAAGTTAAAAAGGCTCCTCAGGGTAGGGCGTGGCTTGCGCGCCGGCGATAGAGGACGTCTCTCCCGTGAGCTCCGTCTCGGACAACCCGCGGATGCCGTGAGAAGTCGTCTTACCGTCTTTCGGACGGAGTTTCTTGCCGAATTGTGGTGTCGGAAGGTGGGAACTCTGCGATGCAGCGCTTTTCCAGTCGAAACGAGCGCAGTTTCGAGGACAATTTACATCGGTAAATATCTCTTCACTTGGAAGCGCGAACGGCCGCCATTTTGTGTGCCGCCGACGCGAATGATTATCTGCGCAATTTCTGCACTCTCCCTTTCGTTTTGGCACTAGCTTGGCTCAGATACCAACTTATGATGCTGCACCATTTATTACATGTTGTGGACTCTTTTCCAATTTTTGCTCTGTTTATGTTTTCAATTTAAATGCGCAGCTTCCTTTCTGTGGTGAAACGACCGCCATTTTGCATTTCTGGATGCCTTGCTTTCTACTGCTGCTTCATACAGGCAATGTGCTGACTGCCTCAACGTCTTGTCAAGTCTCTTGTTCTCCTAGCTTCCAGTGACCATCTGTCTCCTCCATTTCCTTAATGCACTGTTTATACCAACCTTATAGTGTTTTGGCGTTTTCATCTAGCCTTGCACTTTATATTAGCACAATGGTCTATCACAATGTCCATATTCTGACCTGGTGGATGCCTCTTCTATGATACTGCGTGGCTGTTAGTGGATCTTCGCACTGATACATAGTGAGTCACTGGGCGGCTCCTTTTCTCATCGTCCTATATTTGCCACAGTGTTTGCCCCTATCACCTTTGTGCATCCACATTCTGGTTCATATTATCCAACATTTTTGGACATATCTCCCTCTTGTCATTCTGCATCATGGCAAATGTCTCTACTTCGCCGAAGTTATCGCAAACCGGAACCAAACCTAAAAGACCAAAAAATGACCCACCCTCCCCCATTAACTCTTCGACTAATCCTGTTCTGGATTCCATCCTTGAGGAGGTGCGTGGTCTCCAACCTTTTATGTCTGCTACCAATGCTAAACTTCAGCAGATTGAGGAGCGCTGGGTGGTTATGGAAAATAAGGTTTTGAACTTAGAACAACGTGTAAGTGATGTCCAGGACCTCTCAACTCGGATTCCACTATTGGAACAAGAAATCCACAAACTCAAACTACATACAGATGACTTGGAAAATCGCAATAGACGCAACAACCTACGCGTTTATGGTGTTCCGGAAAATTTGGAGGGGTCTGACATGGTATCCTTTATTCGGAAATTTCTTCAGGAACTTTTGGAACTCTCACCATCGACTCATCCTCTCAACATCCAGCGAGCACATCGTCTTGGCCGCCTCAACTCCAATGCCACCAAACCACGTGGAATCATCATGTTATTCTTGGAGTTCACAGAGTTAATGGCTGTATTGAAGGCCGCCAGGGCCAAACGTCGTCTCCAGTGGTCTGGTCACAACATCTTCATTTCCCAAGACCTCTCTTCTGCTACAAATGCTCAACGTAAGGAATTCCTGAACCTTTGACCCACGATGAGACAACTCAACATTCAGTATGGAATTCTCCATCCCTGCTTCTGCAAGATCACTCACAATGGTCGTACCAGGTCCTATGACGATCCCCAGAAACTTCGCGACTTTCTGCTAAGTGTCTCGCCTTCCACCATGGACACTGCTAGCTAATGCCTTTTTGTTTTTCCTTGTTTTCTCTTTCCACAACCACTACTCTAACCTATCTAACTTTTCTTAACTTATCTTCCTTTTCTATTTTCATTTTAATATTTTCCTCACATCCTTGTGTTTATCCTTTTTCATAATGTCCGTATCCGGTGTGCTCGTGGGACATGTCCTCTCTCAGGTGTACCCGCGTCTCACATGTTTTGGTTACTGTCTTCTTCTCAGATCAAGCCTTTGTGCCTTGATTTGTTTACTTGTTCTCTTTCTCTTTTTATGTATCTTTCCTCTCTCTCTCTTTTCTCTCTCTTTCCTTGCTTCCTTCTTCTCAAGTGGCCTCTACTGTTTTTTCTACTTGTCCGATTATTCTTTCCTCATTTTTTGATTCTTCTTTGCTTTCCTAAAATAAGCGTTCTACAATTCCACTGTTTAACTGTCATTTTTTGTCTTCCCCTCTGTAGTGATCTCCTCGCCTTATGTCGCCTCCATTTGTCGCCCATCCTTCCCTCCTCCCAACATGTGTAATTTTGTCTCTTGGAATGTTCGAGGTCTTGGTCACCCCGTCAAGCGCCAGAAGGTATTGTCTCACTTAACCAAATTTCATTCACAGGTTGTTTTCCTTCAGGAAACGCATTGCTCTGACATTGAATCCCTTAAGCTAAAAAGACATTGGGTGGGTCGGGTTGTGTTTTCTCCTGCGGTTAACAAAAAAGGAGGGGTTGCTATATTATTTCACAAGGCTTTAAATGCGCAAATTATTTCCTCTCAGAATGATGATGAAGGTCGTTGGGCAATGGCAAAGGTTGTTATTCACAACAAGATGATGGTTTTATTAAATATATATGGCCCTGTTCGTCCAGATCCCAAATTTTGGAAAGACATTAAATTGCTCATTGCATCTATAGATTGCCCTGATTTTATAGTAGCTGGTGATTTTAACCAATGGTTAGACCCTTTTTCAGATCGGTTGTCTTCGAGTAAATTTCAACCTGACAAAACTCATAAGAGTTTTCAATCTGCCATTGCCTCACGGCCTATATATGATTCGTGGAAAGTGTGTAATCCTGATTTATTGGAATATACTTTTTTTTCTAATGTTCATCATACACGTTCAAGAATTGATTATATTATGATTAGTAAATCTCTCCTTCCCTCCATTCAAAAATCTGTTATTGGTTCTATTTTTATCTCTGACCATGCACCTGTCTATACTACCCTTGATCTTTCCCTTAGCCCCTCTAAATTTAGTCGTTGGAAATTTAATTCTTTTCTTTTATCTGACGCCACTTTTATGAAAAAATGTACTGCGTTTTTTAATGAATACTTTTCCTTAAATGACCCTGCTGATACCTCCATTCCTAATACCTGGGATGCTTTTAAAGCTTCTTTTCGAGCTTTTACGATTTCCTATGTTTCTGCTAAAAAGAAGCTTAATAAGCAAAAGTATGAAGATCAACTTAAACAGATTAAAACTCTCGAACACACGTATTTCTCCTCCAAATCCCCATCTGCTCTTCAGGATTTGATTCTTGCCAAAACAACACTTAATAAAATTATCACTAATGAAGCCTGTCACACCCTCCTTAAAATAAAATCTAAATTTCATGGGGGTCAGAACAAAGCAGGGAAAATGTTGGCCAATTATTTGAAAATCAAGTCTGAACGCAACGCTGTCGGCCCAATTTTTAATGATTCACTCAACAAACTAGTTACCTCTGATGAAGACATTGCTGAAGTTTTTCATAACTACTACCAAGCCCTATATACAGATGACACTCACCCCTCTGATGCAAACGTAACAACATTTTTTGAAGGCCTTCCCCCCCCCCCCAGCCCTCCCTATTGACTTTTCACACCTAGAACGTGAAATTACCCTCCAGGAAATCACCACGGCCATTCATTCCCTCAAGAAATCAAAAGCCCCTGGCCCTGATGGCCTGCCAGTTGAATTTTACTCCTCCTTTCACTCCTTTTTTGCTCCCAAACTCCTTCAGTTATTTAACTCTTTTATTTTCGAAGCTAAAGCCTCTGGGTCCTTTTTGGATGCCCTCATTGTAATTATTCCAAAACCTGATAAGGATCATTCCCAATGTAAAAATTACCGCCCCATATCCTTAATTAATTATGACTGTAACATTTTTGCTAAAATCCTTGCCTCTCGCCTTGATTCCATTATCCCTCGCTTAATCAACACAGACCAGGTGGGTTTTGTTAAGGGCAGACTCGCTGCTGATAATGCTCGTCTTTTTTCCAATGTCCTTGCTCACAGTAAAAATGTCAAAACCCCGTTGGCAGCCCTCTCCCTAGATGCTGAAAAAGCTTTTGATCGTATTAATTGGCAATATATGTTCCGAACCCTTACTTGGTTTGGTTTTGGCCCAAATTTTATATCGTTAGTTAAACTCCTTTATTCATCCCCCCGTGCCAGCATTTTTGTTAACAACCAATTTTCCAGATTTTTTTCTTTAACCAGAGGCACGAGACAAGGTTGTCCCCTTTCCCCTTTATTATTTATTTTATGTCTTGAGCCCTTTCTACAGCGCATTCGTTCCAACCCCCATATCACTGGTATAAAATTTTCCTCTGTCGAAACTAAATTGTCAGCGTATGCTGATGATGTCCTCATCTACATGTCCAATCCCCAATCATCCCTCCCGCCCTTTTTAAATGAAGTTAAGTTGTATTCTTCAATATCAGGTTATAAGCTCAATTTATCCAAAACGGAAGTGCTTCCCCTTAACTCATTGTGTTTTCAATATATGTTTAATAATACTGATTTTGCATGGTGCCCATCTAAAATTAAGTACCTTGGTATATGGTTTTCTTCCTCTCTAAAGGATACCCTTAAAATAACCTTTGATTCGTTGACTAATAAAATTCAATCCCTTCTGCAGATTTGGTCCCCCCTATTTCTCTCTTGGTGGGGTAGATTAGATACCATCAAAATGATGATTACCCCTCATGTTTTGTATACAGTTTCTATGCTCCCTTTCAAAATTCCTAAATCCTATTTTTCTCGTATTAATTCTGTATGCACAAAATCTTTGTGGAATAATAGACATCCCCGCATTGGGTTACATAAGTTAGTTCGACCTAAAAATGAAGGTGGTGTCCGTTTCCCTGATTTTGGCTCATATCACTCTGCCTTTTTGATCAAACAATCCTTCTCCTTGGCTTACAACTTCCTTGATACTCCTGTCCCTAAGTGGGTTCTTTTGGAACGCTCTTTTTTAAAAGATTTCTCCTTTCAACATGTTACTTTTATGTCAAATTGTACCTTTATATCCAAATATCCCATTCTGAAGTACAATCTACATGCAAAATGTTTTCTCCTCTACTCTTTCCCCTCTACAATGTTTTTTATCATCTGTAGTTTGGTACAATAAGTTTCTTAGATATATAGGTAAATCATTCTATTTTAAACACTGGAAAGAAAAGGATATAATGTTTGTACATCAGTTTTTCCTTGATTCCACTCTTCTTTCTTTTCCAGCTTTACAAAACATGTTTAATTTACCTTCCTCATTTCTCGCTGAATATTCTATTATAACATCTGCTATTCAATCTCACTTATCCTCTTTATCTTCTTCCTCCGAATCCTTTTCTTCTTTCACTCCTGTCACTCCACTTTATCCTCTCTTTTCTACTCAACAACCTAAAGCTGCTCTTGTATATTCACTTTTACTGTCTAATTGTTCTGTTCGCTCTAAATCTAAAGTAGAGACTGCTTGGGAAACCGATCTTGATGTCTCTTTTGACATTGCATTATGGGATCGTTTATGGTCTAGACTCTTCAAAGTCTCTGTTGCTGCACGCATTACCCAATCCTTGCTTTTTATTTACCATAGAGTTGTTATTACCCCGGTTACTATTCATACATTTTCTCCAACCTCTTCTCCTTTATGTTGGTCTTGTTCCAAAGTTACAGGTACTCTACAACACCAACTATACCATTGTTCCCCAGTTTTATCTTTTTGGAATGATGTTTGGAATATATGTACGAAAATGTTATCTCTTTCTTCACAATTATCTTTTTTACGCATATTTTTAGGTTCTTTATCTGATGATATTGATATTGTTACACCCTCTTCTGCTAAGTTGTTAGACCTATTTATTGCACTTGCATTTAAAGTTATTTTATCGTGTTGGAAAGATAATTCAAAACTATCGGTCCACACATGGTGGAATTACATTTGTGATGAACACAGAATTTCTATAGCCTCTTCTACCTCTGTTCCTTTGAAAATCAAATCTGATTTATTATGGCTTCCCTTCACTTCCTATCTTTCATCTAACCCATCTCCCTTACCGCGTGCTCCTTGTCCCCTATGATCCCTTTGTTTACTTCCTTCTCCTCCTCTTTCTCCCCTCTACTCTTTCCTTTCCTTCTGCTTTCCTCTCTTTCTTTCTTTTTCCTTCTTTCCTCTCTCTATTTCTTCCTACCCTTCTTTTTCATATATAAATTCCTCTGGATTGATGTCCTTTTATTATTATACTCATATGTACTTTTTTCTAATTTTTCATGACATGCTTCTTGTATCACTTTTCAATGCTTAATAAAAATTTCTTAAACCAAAAAAAAAAAAAAAAAAGGCTCCTCAGGACTTTATATATAACAAAGTGCTGGATACTTGTACAGTGGATGGCAGTCAAATTAGAGAACAGTTAATCAGTAGGAGCGCTAAAGTGCAATATGCGGTACAGGATCCTTGCGCATTGGTCAGACTCCAAGCAAAATTAGTTATAAGTGGTTTAGGCACTCCTTGTCCGTCAGGGCAAAGTACGTTAAGAGTATGCGGGTGTCAATACAACCCTTGAACTGGCAGTCATCTAAAAAGGCAATTATACCATGGAGCCAACAGTACTTGCAAGCAAGCTCCAAAGCCTGCACAAGGGTCCTCGATTGCGGAGGAAAGGGGGGTGGCCCTGCCCTGCCCCCTCCTGGCGATGATGGGCGCAGGACGGGTCCGCCCTTGGCACCCACATGCGTCCCACGGGAGGGCCGATGGAGATTTATGACGCCACCTAGCGCCACAATGATGCCCACAGCAGGCGACTTGCAAAGTCTGCTGGGGTGTGTATTTTATGTTCTGCCGTTCCCCTCACGGCGGGACCTGGAGGGCTAAGCGGTGTCGGCTCCAAGCCGTTTCCCTCACGGCTGATGGCAGGCTGAAGTGCAGAAAGTGCAGGTAGATGATTCGGAAGCTGTTCCCCTCACTTTTGTTGTTTGAATATGTTTATTGAAGTTTCAGTTTATTCTCACATTACAGTGCAATACATTGAGGATGGTAAGAAATTATCCCTCCAAGTCCCAGTAATGATCATGTGCAGCAATAACATTAGATATTACATATGTCTCTGTAGTAAGGTCTTCTGATGAAAAGATTAGAAATGACCAAGTTGTAGTTCGATATTTGTAGCTTTATTCCTGAAGTAAATAACCCACGACCAGAGATAAGTAGTTCGATATTTGTAGCTTTATTCCTGAAGTAAATAACCCACGACCAGAGATAAGAGAGAACAGGCTCGTAATGACCAAACATTCATAACTAAGCATTCTAAGAACATAGAATAGAACATCAATGAAACATTCCTTAAAGTAACCATGTATTAATAGGAACAGTACATACTACAGTCTCATATCACAACCATTAGTGCGGGAGGGGGAACAGAGATACCTGAGACAAATAAAATTTCCTCACTTCACGTGTGACAGAAAAGTGCTTCCCATCTCCACAGAGCAATGGGCTATCAGCTGGTGATAAGATAGTGCTCAGGAATTGAGTATGTGGTACCCGTCACAAAGCCATGGTCCGCTTCGTGGTGCAATTGTGTGCCCATTACGGCGACAAATGGTGTGCTGTCCCCTGGGTCAATCGCAGTTATGGCTCAGGTTCTACGAGTGTATCAGTTAGGGCCCATCTTCGTGCTTATGTGACAGTTCCGCTTTTCACATATCGTGCCTAAGGAACCCGTTATGTGGAGTAGCCCCTCAAATGCAGGTGCGAGTACTGCGGATCAATAGATACCATTTTTTCCAAGCATTTTAACTAACGTGTTCGCTAAAGAACTTGTCGGTACATCACTAACTCGGTCAACTGGGGGGGAGGACAAATGTATAGGTCGACAGTGAAAGGGATCTACAATA
This sequence comes from Lissotriton vulgaris, assembly GCF_964263255.1. Taxonomy (NCBI): domain Eukaryota; kingdom Metazoa; phylum Chordata; class Amphibia; order Caudata; family Salamandridae; genus Lissotriton; species Lissotriton vulgaris. The sequence continues at coordinate 58,480,389 of NC_141697.1, read as the reverse complement.
AAAAAGAAAAAGGAAAAGGGGGGAATAAAAAAAGAAATATGAGCTTTAGTCTGGGGATGTTCTATAAGGTGCGTGGGCAAGTAAGGTGTTCATACGTGCCGGTAGGTGTGTGTTATTGCTCCCAGGCGTGGAGGTTACAGGGTGGAGGTGGATGCGCATAGCATGAGTGTGTGCAGCGTAGAACATTGGCATCCGGTCTCGTGCGTAGGGGGGCGAGGCAGATCCGGTCATGTGTGCCGTATGGTCAGCCCCATGTTCCTTGGACATGTCTTGTCTCTGGCTACTGGGATCAGAGTTCCCCCCTCAGGTGCGTTATTCGTCCCGTCGCTCATCATTCCAGTGGTGTCTTGTATTTTAATCCTCTATGTGATTCCCTGTTCGAGGCATGCCTAGTGAAAGGATTTCAAAATATCATCCCAGGGCTGTGCTATTGGAATGGCCCTGAGTCCCGCCGTCTCCTCCCTGCGTAGAGTGGCACCTTCCGCTACCGCCCAGTTATTAAAGGAGGTGCGCCAATGTTGAATGTGCGGTGGGTCTGTACCCTTAAAATGTTTGGTGATGAGCCTCTTGGCGGTGACTAGACCCAGATCCCAAAACCTGGCATGTACTTTGTTGTGCTTTGATCTTTTAAATAAGCCTAACAAACATGCCTCCCACGTATGTGGTAGCTCTGCGCCAGTTCCTTGCGCTAACAGTGATGTTATGTTGTGCCAGTATGTCGACAGTCTAGGGCAGGCCCAGAGCATATGTAGGAGGTTTGCATTCACTAGGTAGTATCTCGGGCACATTGACGTGTCAATTGCAAAATATTGATTTATTTTATCCGGTGACAAGTATGCTCTGTGTATTATGTAAAATTGAATGATTTTGAAACGCGAATTGCGCGGAATGTTGGTGGGCCCTTCCAGTATCCTTTCCCATTTCTTGTCCGTCCAGTCCCTGCTCCTGTCAATTTCCCATTTGTCTGTCAGTGGTTGGAGGGTGCAGGTCGTGTGTGACAACAATGCTTGCGCTAACCAGTGGATCACATGTGACCCATTCCCCATAACATGCAGATATTGCATTAATAAATGAGTCTGCGGTTCCTCAGTCATATCTCCCCAAGCCTTAGCATACGTGCGCATCACTGATGTGTGTAATAGAAATTGCCCCGCTGGCAGGTCAGTGGTCTCTACTAATCTATCAAACGGGAGCAGAGCACCGTCTGCGTACAGCTCAGCCATTGTTTCCTTCCCGGCCGGCACCCATCTTTCCAGCATGAGCGTGGTTATTACTCCTCCGTCTCTAGGGGTGCCCAGCAGTGGGAGTGAGGGGGCGTAGGACGTCACCGTTCGTGTGAGCCGCAGGCTACGTGTATAGCACTTGTGGGCTACCGCTAAGTGTAGTTGTGTTGGACGATGGAGTTTGGCCAGGGGATGAAACAGTGTAAGTATCTGCGTATGGGTTAGAGTCGTGGTATCCGAGGTGGTGTCATTCAGGCACTTCCCGCTCAGCCATCCAACCACCCACTGCATTTGCACAGCCAGGTAGTATAATTCCTGGTTGGGAACCGCCAGACCTCCCGCGGCTACCGGCGCATATAGTTTCGTCAGCGCCACTCGGGTCTACCAGCGTTCCAGATGAGAGCTCTGATCATGGATTCCAATTCTCGGAAGATGCGGTTTGGAACGTAGACTGGCATGTTGGAATAATAGTATAGTAGCCTTGGTAGCACAATCATTTTCGTCACGGTTACTCAGCTGAGGACATTCAGGGGGAGCGTTTTCCAGAAGGTTATTTGTGCCTGTAGGGAGGAGATGGCTCTGACCAGGTTACCCTCCAGCACATCTGCTGGGGATCGGTAAACTTGGATACCTAAGTATCTGAATGTAGCAGTGTGCCAGGCTAGTTGTACTCCGCCCAGTTGCACCTCACACTCCGGCAGATCCGGGCTGAAGGAATACACCCCGGATTTACCCCAGTTAACCCTGAGTCCTGAATGGTCTGCAAAGGTACAAAAGGCGCCTGTTAGCATTTGCGGCACTTGAGTGAGGTCTTTAATGTATAGAAGCAGGTCGTCCGCATATAGGGAGACGCGTGGATACCGTCCGCCAGGGGGATACCCCAATCTGCACTTTGCCCTCGCAGTAGTTCTGCCAGCGGCTCTATAGCTAACGAGAAGAGCAGCGGCGACACGGGGCAACCCTGTCTTGTACCTGTCCGAACTCTGATGGCATCGGACAAGAGGCCGCCGGTGCGGACCCGCACTGTGGGCGTTTGATACAGTAGGTTGACCATAGCTATGAAGGCATCTCCCAGCTCATATTTCTGTAACACCGCTCTGAGGTAAGGCCACTCCACCGAATCAAAGTCTTTCTCCAGGTCCAGCACTAGGCACCCTGACCTTGGCCATTGTTGTACCACATACTCCTGCACTCTGAACAGTCGGCGGATATTATTGGAGGTGCTTCTCGTGGGCACAAAACCATTCTGATCGGCGTGTACTAGTGGAGGTGTGAAGGGGGCTAGTCTCTGCGCTAAGGTGGATGCCAATATTTTATGGTCGGTATTTAGGAGAGCAAGAGGTCGGTACGAGCCTAATTGTTTGCCATCTCTACCGGGTTTGAGGAGGGAGATATGGGTGGCTTCATTGAGCGTGGGTGGGAGGGAGGAGTCCTCTATTGCTGCTTCATACATCCGGATCAGTTCCGGGATCAGCAGATCCAGGTAGCCTTATAAAATTCCGCCGGCAATCCATCCGGACCCGGGGATTTGCCATTGGAAAGCGCAGCTATGACCACACGGAGCTCCTCAGGCGTTATTGGTGCCTCCGGGTCCCCGCGCCGGGTCTCCCTCAATGACAATAAGGGTATGTGTGCGAGATATTCGGCAGTGTCCGGAAGGGGAGTCCGCAGCTGGGAGCGGTACGGCGCTGTATAGCGAGTGGTGAAGGCGCCATGTATCTCGTTTTGTATGTATAACATGTCGCCTCGACCGTTACTTATCGCCGTTACCGGCTTCGTTCGGTCTTCTCGGCTGATCAACCATGTCAAAAGCTTGCCAGGTTTATCACCCTTGCTATGCTTGCGAGCCGAGTGGGCCGCATAGTTGAGGCATCGCAGTCTTTCCAGCAACCGCTCATGTTCCGCACTGGACTCTAATTCGTACCCATCCCCGTTTTCAGCCGGTCCCTGTTGTGTCTGCATGAGGGTAGCCTCAAGCCGTGTCAGATCTGTCTCTAACTGCCGTCATATGTTGGCCTGTGTACCTAGGTAGTGGCCTCTGATCACGACTTTGAAAGCATCCCACTCTATTTGGGGGGCAGACGCCGTGCCTGTGTTGTCGTCAAAGTAGTGTACGATTTGTGCAAATAGTGAATCCCGGAATGGGGCGTCTAGAAGTAAATCTGGTTGCAATCTCCAGGTGGGGATAGGGGGATGTGTGTGTGTGTCCATGTAAGTTCCAAAATATGGGGATTGTGGTCCGAGTGCGTACGGCCCATGTAATAGGTGTCAGTGACATGTGGGAGTAAGTCGCTAGTCAACATGTACCTGTCCAAGCGTACGTGCAGATCATGGGCGCCTGAATAGAATGAATAGATCCGAGCATCCGGGTTACGGCACCGCCATGCATCGTGCAGATTCCATTGTGTGGCCCAGGTAATAAGGGCTTTCATGGCCCCATCATAGGTGCACCAGGTAAAGGTGGAAAGGAGCGATCCAGTGCGGTGTCAAGGATGCAATTATAATCGCCACCCTCTATCCAAGGGAGCCCATGCCAGGGGGATAGGACGGCGGTGACTTGTGCAAGGAACCCCTACTGGTCTGTGCTAGGGCATATATCGAGGCCAGAACCACCGGGCGCCCCTCCAGTCGCCCTCTCACCACCACCAGCCTGCCTTCCCTGCCAAGGTGGGAGTTTTCCACCTCAAAGGGAGTCCCCGGTCTCACCCATATTAAGGCGCCACGGAAATAGGAGGAATAACCGGTGGCATAGAGCTGTCCACGCCACCTACGACGCAATGTGTACACCTCTGTGTCATTCAAGTGGGTCTCCTGCAGGAGCGCTATTTGGATCCGGTGCCTTTTCAGGTATGAATAAATTTGATATCTACGTGAGGGAGTATGGATTTCACGTACATTCCATGTGCAAAATTTAAGTGCCACCATTACGTTAGTTTAGGTGATGCCCATCCCCGATCCCCCCAGCCCCGCAATGCCAATTGTGAACGCATTGCCACACAGCAGTTCCCACACCTGTACATCAAACGCTCTGTTATGGTTACCTGCAGCGTAGGGGTATGAACACGAAGTAGCGATAAGCAATCCAGACAGATCTAGAAATCTGAGTTTCAGGTCATTGCTGCGCTAGCGCTTAGGGGCAAATATTGTGCTTATTGCTGCAATTGTTTTTACGGTCCACGCACCTTTTAAAAATTGTTTTCTGGCACTTGCTAATTGCGCGCAGACTCCCCGTTCCACCACAGCGAATTGATGCTGATTGTTGTGGAGGGAGAATACAGTGCATAGTATTTCCTGGTGGTGCCATTAGCGGGCGGCCATCTTGGCAGGGTGACGCTCCAGCCTTTCCAGGAACCCTGACTACGTAAAGCTTCAGAGCGCAGACGCGCAGGATCTAGAAATCTGAGTTTCAGGTCATTGCTGCGCTAGCGCTTAGGGGCAAATATTGTGCTTATTGCTGCACTTGTTTTTACGGTCCACGCACCTTTTAAAATTGTTTTCTGGCACTTGCTAATTGCGCGCTGACTCCCCGTTCCACCGCAGCGAATTGATGCTGATTGTTGTGGAGGGAGAATACAGTGCATAGTATTTCCTGGTGATGCCATTAGCGGACGGCCATCTTGGCAGGGTGACGCTCCTGCCTTTCCAAGAACCCAATCTACTTTAGGTCACATGTCACCACCGCGCAGCGGACACTCGCAGCGGGAGCGCCGTAGAAGCGCCGAAGAGGCGCCTAAGAGAAGCCAGTCTGCGCCAGTCCGCGCCCAGCCGTGCCCAAGTCCCATGAACTCTGGTCATGTGGCCGGGAACTTATTCACCTATGATTCCCCATGCTTACTTGAGCTAAGACCGGTCGCCAATTCGAAATGTCTGCACTCCATGCGCCTCACTGACACTATGACCAATTGCACTCATTGCAATTGGGAGTTACCACCTAACACCATAGGGAGACACTCTACTTATAGCATATGGAGGATGTTCCTCCTCAATTGTAGAGCACTGCCAAAACACCATACTGAGTTAGCCCTTCTAATAGAAGAACATAAGCCTGACGTACTCTTTCTAACGGAGACTTGGCTCCAACTGGAAGCCGACCCAGCCACCGTGTGGGCAATCCCACAAGGCTATACTATAAAGAAATCTGACCGTAATATGGGCAGAGGAGGTGGCTTAGCCATCATTTACAGAGAATTATATAAGTGTCGCATTACTCCCATCATAACATCTGTTTGTGAAAGTATGTCGTTTTCGCTGGAACTTTCCCCGACAAACACCTTTACGGGTCTCCTGGTTTATCGACCACCCGGAACGCTAGGTCAGTTTACCTCAAACATAGTTGACCTAGCTGCCAATCTGGCGCTCACCTCGGCTAACTTTACATTGCTGGGTGATCTAAATCTGCATCTAGATAACCCACTTGATCCCGCAGCCAATAACCTTCGGCTGAGCTTTCAAGCGATTGATCTGGTTCAAAAGGGATTCCTCCCGACACACAACAAGGGCCATCTATTAGATCATGTGTACAGCAATCTAGATGCTCTGAACACTGAAACGCCTCTGCCACTACCCTGGACTGACCACTATTTAATACCTTTTACTTGGGTAACTGGGAGCCCTTCATCTGTCCAAGAACCCAAAAAACACTGGGGTAGAAAGTGGTCCAAACTCTCTTCTACTAAATGCGAACCTGCGTTCGTTGACCTTAAACCTCTGAAGGCCTCCAATCCTGACACGGCCAGTAGTAATTTTGATAACTGGATCCAAAACTTCCTTGACTCAGTCCTCCCGAAGGAGCCCATGCATTGCATAAAGAGGCAAAAAGTAGCCCCTTGGTATACTCCTAGACTAAGGGATATGAAACAATCATTTCGTAAGCTAGAAAGGATCTGGAGACAAGATCGCTCACAGCACAGGAAGGCAGATTACAGAACCGCAATTAGGCTCTATAAAACCGAAATTAAGGCGGTTCATGCCCGGTTCTATGAAACAAAAATAAATTTAGCTGCCAACGCCCCAAAGGAAATCTTCTAGATAGCCAAATCATTGATCTCCCCTCCCCCAGAGTTAGCACCATCAGACGGGGCACTTGTACGTTGTAACAATCTAGCAACCTTCTTCTATCAGAAGATTCAGACTATCTACGCATCCTTTGCCTCTGATAACATCGAACTAGACGCTGCTACAACAGCGAGCTCCAGCACCCCAGCTACCTGCATGCTGGAAAAATTCACTCTCCTAGACTCTGTTTCCCTGGATAAAATAATTCCCAAGGTCACCTAAGGATCCCCTAGGGATCCAGCACCTCCACAATTTCTTACCTCAGTCATTGACTTAATTCGTCCAGTCATTCTTGATGTTCTTAACACCTCAATCATCTCGGGCATAGTTCCTACATCATGGAAATGTGCAATGGTTAGGGCTCTTTTAAAGAAGCCCAATCTGGACCAAAGTAATTTATCCAACTCTCGCCCTATTTCCCTGTTGCCCTGGATGAGTAAACTGGTTGAGAAGCACATTAATAACATCCTAGTGGAATACTTAGAATCCAATGATCTGCTGTGTGCCTCCCAGGCGGGGTTTCGTCCCCAACATGGGACCGAGACAGCCCTGTTGGCAGTGACTGAGGAAACAAGAATTGTGCTGGACCAGGGAGGGAAGGCAGCCATTATACTGTTAGATCTCAGTGCCGCGTTCGACACGGTTAACCATGCCACTTTATTACATCGACTCAATGGCATTGGAGTGTCGGGCGCGGCTCTGACATGGCTGACCTCCTTCGTGGACGAGCGCTTTTTCCAGGTCTTTGAGGGAGAGGTTGCATCCACCAAGCAGCCACATAGTTGTGGGGTCCCCCAGTGCTCTGCCCTGAGCCCCACACTTTTCAATGTTTATATGAGGCCTCTGGTGGAGATAGTCCATCCATTTGGCGTTCAAATTGTCACCTATGCAGACGACATCCAGCTTGTGGTTTCACTGAATCACGCTGAGGGGTCGTCTAACACTCTGAGCCCCTGCTTAGAGGCAGTGGCCAGATGGATGGAACTCTCCTGCCTCAGACTAAATGGGGAAAAAACTGAAATCATGTTATTAGGCAATCCTTCACCTACCATCCTTGCCCCCATCTGGCCTACGTGCCTAGGACCCTCCCACCCCCTCTCGCAAACCACAGATAAAGAGCTTAGGAATTTGGCTGGATAGCTCACTCGATTTTACGTTCCAGGCCACCAAAACCTCATCCACCTGTTATGGTCTGATGAGAATGCTCCGGAAGGTTCTCCCTTTGCTTCCATTCCAGGCGAGAAGAATCATGGTCCAGGCTCTGATACTTTCTCGCCTGGACTACGGTAATGCCCTTTACCTGGGAGCTCCGGTGGCTGCGATCAACAAGCTTCAGGTCACCCAAAACTGTGCTGCCCGACTGCTCTTTCAAATTCCACGTTGGCAGTCTGCCAAACCAGCTCTGAGGAAACTGCACTGGCTTCCCGTTGCAGCTAGGATACAGTTTAAAGCCATGTGTCTGACCCAGAAAGCTATATGGAGAACGGGTCCAACTATAATGCATCCTTTAGTCACCCCCTACCTTCCCCACAGAGCTCTACGCTCCAGTTCATTACACCTGGCCACCGCCACTAAGATAAACAGGACCCGTTGGGGTGGCCGTTCCTTCTCACACAATGCAGCGAGAATGTGGAATTCCCTCCCTCTTACCCTCAGAAAGAACAACAATCTGCTGGCATTTAGAAAGCTTTTAAAAACTCATTTGTTCGGAACAACCTGTTAGCGCCCTGTCCTGTCGCTTCTCTGGTTCTAGCCAACAGCGCTGCGAGGCCTCAGGGTAGATTATGCGCTATATAAATATAATTTTCATTTCATTAAATTTCATTTCATTTCATTTCATATAGCTCGTTAAACCTAAATATTAATCGACATGGGGGATAATACCAAAAGGTCGGCTGCAAACCGTGCAGACGTCCAAACACTCTATCGAGATAGTCAACATTCAAGTCTATGGGGGTTGCTGCTTGCCGAGCGAGGTGGAACAGTCATAGTCAATGGGTAAATGACATTGTATATTCTCCCTTCTGGGGAGTAACATGCATAGACAGCCGGCTCTGTGGCATGCTATTTGGAGGTTTTTACTGCACGGCAACCTGTTTGCAGTACACCTTCAGTGTGGCGTCTGCCAGTGCGAGTGATATAGTCTCATTAAGCCCATTGGACCCAAGGGCAGCCAGTCGGGACGCGTCAGCTGGGGCGGTTATTTGTCTATGTGTTCCTGACCACCTGTCATCAGCCATACAGCCAGGAGCGATACTCACTGTGTCTCACGGTTGGTAGCCAAGAGTCCCAGTAGTGGCCTCACTTTTACGATGAGTTGGTGCTAGCAAGCAACTGGAGTCAGAAGTGATCAGGCATTTCGGTTCTTCCGGAACATTGTCAGTGGAGGAGGGGAGAAAAAGGCGCGACAGAGTTCTTCATCCGAACAGATCAACTGTTTGCGGCGTAACGTCCGGTAGGTCTGAGGAGAGCTGAGAGTCCGATATCCCATATATCGCCTCATTGTCACTGGGCAGGGCCCAAGGGCTGGTGGTCGAAAGTGACTGTGCAATCGGTGAATGACTGATTTCTGCGACTATGCGCAGGGGGTCTTGTTGTTCCTGGTGCATTATGTCCTCAGGCAGTCCGATGCTCATCTGTGCTTGGTTGTCTGGGGCTGGCAACAACCTATTCCGACACCTCCTCCTCGGGCCTTGGTTCCGTTTCAGATTAGGATTTTCCGCAATTCGTCTGGGAGCCTTATCCGTGCCACTGTCCAACCACGCCTCCACTTCTTCAAAGCTCGTGAAAAAATGTGTTTTGTCGTGCGCCACCACACGGAGCTTGGCAGGGAACAGGAGAGAATATTTGAGGCTGAGTTGGCGCAATCGCTGTTTTACCGCCAGGAAAGAGTGTCTTTGGCGCTGCACCTGGATCGTGTAGTCAGGAAAAAACATGATTTTGGTGTGTCAATCTGGATAACCTGGAGTTTACGTTTTTTCCTCAGAATGGAGTGTCGGTCTCTGTAATTCAGTTTGCGGAGTAGGAGCGGCCGGGGATTAGAGCCTGTTGGGAGAGGCCACGTTGGTACTCTATGCGCCCGTTCCACCACAAAATGTGGTGACCGTGTCCCCTCTGGCAACAACGTACGCAACCAGTCGTCCATGTGCGTCGTGGGATCCCTCCCTTCCCATCGTTCCGGTACTCCTACTATCCGTACATTGTTCCGCCTTGCCCGTCCTTCCACATCCTCTGCCCGATCTTCTAGAAATTCAACTCTGTTAAGCAGGTCCTTCATTAACTTGTCCGACTGGGTGACACGGGGTTCAAGATCCGATATTGAGCTCTCCAGTGCCGTGGTGCGGTCTGCAAGTTTCTTGTGATCCGCTCGTAGGTGGGTTAGATCAATGGCTACTCCATCTATTTTCGTTTCAAGTGATGTGTGCATGGATTGCATCGACTCCTCCAGCCTCTCCACGGCCGCTAGCACAGTGTCGGGTTTGGCCGTCACCAGGTCAGCCTCTGTTTGTTTTGCGAATGTATCCATTTTACCCTTCAGTTACGCTCCGCTGGAGCCAGTGCGCGTTCTGGTGCCCCCAGACATGGGCAGCGTCGAAGTCGTGTGCTTTATAATCCTGTGCTCTGCAACCGACAGCTCACTCAACAGCAGGTGTTTCCGCAACAAGTGCGGGCAAGGCAGTGTCCTTGTGTGGAGGGTGGGCAAAGAGAATGGTGGCGCCTGGTGCTTATTGGTCGTGTCGTTGACCTTTTATTCTATATTGTCCCGTGGCTGTGTGGGGCCCATCAGCCATGAACCGGTGAGTGAGGACGTGGTTTCTGCTATCAGGGTGTGCCCGCCAGGTCGTCCCAGGCCAGTTCGATGGTCCCTATTTCTTATGTCCAGCGGTGACGCTAAGCTCCCGTCACCAGGTACTCCTGTACCGTAGCGCTATCTGTTTCTGCGTTCAGCGTTTGCTCCCTGTGCGTTTTCCTTTTATTTCCCGAGGCCTTCGGCAGCTTTGCCCCGAGGGTGTCTCTGACGCTGCTATGTGGTGTGCGCCCTTGGTGAGTCCCAGCCGCTATATGATGTAAGCCCCCACTGAGACAGTCTTAGCGTGTTACCGGGTCTAGTCCGTCAAACGCCCGCAATCGCCGCCTTAGCTCCTCTCCGCCTCAGGAGGTGTGCCCCCATTGGTGGTCAGTCCCTGTTAGCGCACTCACTGTTCTGGTGCACGGCAATGGCGCCTTCCAACCTCTGCGCCCCGCTCCGCCAGTTCCGTCTTTATAGCCGATGTTCGCGCCTGTTGTCGGCGTCATCTGCTGCAGCCGTTCTGTGGGTATGCCATTCGTATTTCCCGGCCGGGAAATCTCCAGGAGGTCGATGGTGTAGATGTGGGCCACCTACAGAGAGCAGTGCGTTGGGGCCTTGGTGTCCCGGCCTGTTTCCGCCGCTTTCACCTCCTGCCGGCCTTGCATAGTTGTTGCCGCCAACGCGGCTATCAGGAGTGCGGCTGCTCTGTGGTCTGGGACCTCGGTGCGGTCAGAAACCTCCCAATGGCCTGTAATTCAACTGGGCGATAGCCAGTGGGTCCGGGCTGCAGGTGCCGGAGTCTAGACCGACTGTATTTAATTTTTATGGATAATTTTCCCGGTAAAGGGGAGCTCACGCCGGAGCTCTACCCAAAGACGTCGGATCTTGCTGCGTGCATAGCCACGCCCCCGAAGCTGTTCCCCTCACGGCGGTGCCTGCAGCGTGTTGTAGTTAAAAGAAAGTCACAATTAATGGTTAGTACCGATCTTTAAATCATTGCTACCGTAAATATACTAAATAATGTACACCCACCTATTACTGTGTTTCTCTTAATACAACGTTCGTCAGCTGCAAGAAGTAATGCCTCATTAATAGTAGGGGCAAATGGCCATTATACCACTAAAATATTTTACTCATGGGTAATGGTAACAGCAGAAGATGTGAAATCCGGGTACTTTACAAAGTGCACATACATTCAGAGGTTGGCAATACTAGGCGGATGAGCCAGCCACAGATGAAGACCACTCCATGATTTGCTCTGTTGGTGGAGAGCCTCCTAAGGTCTTAAGTATAGGCTCCCTGAATACAACCATGCCCTTATCTCCTCTATACACTGCTATAAGGAAGAGAAAGAACACTTTCTCTACAGCTCAGATGGTGTTGCGGCAGGCTAAATAGGCGAATTACTGTATTATCTCAAAATAAATCTTTCTCAGAACAGCTCACATTGGAATACAATATGATCTCACTGACAGGGATGTATGACATTACAACGCATGCTTTTACATCGCAGGTTTTACAACGCATGCTGTTACAACGCATAGTGTTGAGGGGTGCTGGATAGTGAATAGTTTAATTTACTATTCCAACTCCAGTCCCCGTGGATAGTAGGGAAGGTGTTGGATAGTAAATTAAATCTATTCCCTATCCGAGAGCGTCCCCAGCGCAATGCGTTGTAATGGCATGCGTTGTAAGGCTTGCAATGTAAAGGCATGCGTTGTAAAAGTTGCGTTGAAAAGGATGTTCCCCCACTGACAGCAGTGTATAACTAATCCTAACCCTGCTCTTAGACATAGTCTAGAAGCAGATAACCTTGCCCATAACTCACTGTATACTTTCGATGGAGGGAAAGCTTCGCTGAGGTTTAAATGGAGGCATTACTAGCATAAAGAGAAAGCAAGTACGTACTTACCAACTGCACAAAAGAGAGGCTTAGCTAGCCATACCCATAATCCATGATGGAAGAGGTTGCCTGCTAAAATGTGAAGAGAAACCCGTGGACACCTTTATCTATTTCTGTGAGAGACTATATTACAAACTGAGGTGACTCTGGAGGAGAAGGATTTCATGAAGTCACTTGGCCTACCCTCTTTAAGTGATGAAGAGTGAACCTGGTTAGATGGTGAGATCACATTAGATGAGATTAATGAAGCTATATCAGGTTGCCCGTCCTGCAGATCCCCTAGGTAAGATAGATTCCTAGGGGGATTCGATAAAAAATGTAAGACTGCTTGCCCCCATGTTACAAAAGACCTTTAAAAATAGGCTAAAAAGACCGGGTCACTAGGACCACTTGGAAATAGGTCATCATAACCCTCATTCTCTAAAAAGGGAAAGACCCATTGAGTGTGGGAGCAATAGGCCTATCTTCCCTGTAAATGTTGATATGTTGGGAGTGTTAAAAATGGCGGCAGAATAAGACGCAGTCACCGGAGCTCTGCCAGACGCCTAGGCCCTATACATGCATTACTGCAAAGGAGGTGATCCCACGGTGCCACTGGCCCCCATCCGAGCACCGGAGACGAACGGTCTCTCCATCGCGGTGACTCTGCAGCAGAGGGGGTCCAGGATGGTGGTGTCAGTGACCGCGAGGTTCCAGAGGTGAGGACTGGGAGCAGTTGTAAGCGGCCCGGCCCAGGGAGTAGACGCCATCCCCGTCCAGGGACCCAACTGCAGAGCACCCAGAGTGCAGGGGGGGGTCTGCCCCCCTCGTGGTGAATCTGTGAGTGGCCCACCGGGAGTGGAGCAGAGGGGGCGGGCCGCCACATCTGGGCTCCACTGCAGCTGAGCCGGGTTCCCCCCTTCTCAGAGGCGTCTCGTGGTGCTCCCGAGGGGGTCCAGTTGCTGAGGCACCAGTCGCCGGAGTTCAATGCGGGGGGGTGTGGGGGGGGGGGGGCGGCCCCACACGGGAGGTGAACCAGATGAAGAAGCGGCGCAAACGGAAGCTCTAACTATCCTAGATAGCCAGAGGGTATTCCGTTTTTCGGTGTTGCAGCCAGTGTCTTCGTGGGCATGTTTTGGACCATAAAACTGCTGTCTTTCGCGGGGCGGTCAGTTTACGCCGCGGTAGGTTCAAGCCGCTACATGGTATTATGTCGAGGTCGAGTAGGTGCTTGTTTTCATCCTCCTTCTGCTTCTTATGAGTGCATGTCAGGTTGGGTATCTTCCTTCTGGAAGGGTAGGTGCGAGGTGGTTTGTTTTGCGACTGCATACGCGTGGTACGGAAGCTCCTTTTTTGTCCGCACTAGCATGGGTCAAGGGAGGCTTTTAGCCTTGGTACCTTGGGTCTTCACTCAGGTCATGAGCATCAAGGACCGGGTGTTGCGCCAGCCTCCCACAGTATAGCAGCGCATACAGTTGCAGCGAGTCGCTCTGTGGTTTTCAGTCACTTTTACATGGCTTGCCCCGGTAGTGAGAATTCTATTCACACCCCATTCTCAGCATTAGTGCACCCCCCATACCAGGCATAGCGCCCGTCTTGGGGGCCCCTCCTTGGTCATGGGCAGTTCAGAGTATCCTGGGTTTCCTGCTTTGGCGCCGGGGTGGCGCACACTGTGAGTAGCCTGTTTCGTGGTGCCTTTCCTTTGGTGGTTGGAATTTCTGGAAACTTTGGGTCCAGTTTTGGCGCTGGGTGGCGTGCATTGTGAGAAGTTGGTTTCGGTCTATGTCTTGAGCGAAGTCTCGCTGCTTGGCTATCATGGTCCTCGTGCCACCAGGAGTTATGCATGTGGCCCTCCGGCATGTCCGATTGATGCAGGCGCCATTATGGCATTCTTTAATGGCTGTGTTGGAATTTATATTGCTATCTGAATATCATACATTTGCAGATTTTCTGCTGGGCTTATTCCTGTGGCGCTCAATTGGGAGGGGCCCTCACTTTTGGGTATTTCTTACTGTACTGTCATGGCAAGGTATGACTGTATGGAAGTCCGTCTAGGATGTGGCAAAATTAGCATAATTAGCATATTCTAGGTCTAGCCCTAAGCTAATAGGATCATAATACCCCCTTGCGCATATTAATCTCCGGGGCCTTAACCAAGAGGTATAGTTAGTCTTGTTATATGAACAATCCTGGGACCTGCACTGTTTTAACTTAACATAGGAGAAGAAAAGGTCACATGACAATAGTCATTTCGCTCTTCCATAATACTGCTGTTGTCTGTCTGTTTATCCAAGGCTCTGGAACCTGGAAGGCAGCCCATCTGCTCAGCCATCAGTTCTGGAGCACATGCTGCCTCTCAGTAGAATGTAGGGTCTACAGACTGCAGTGTTACACTCATTTCATGTACTAGGGGAGCAACTGTGCTACCACAGCCTGAGCCTGGATTGCCAATAATACCTAAAGAAGTGGGCCCTTAGAAGACTCTCGTTATAGAATTGCTCAAGAAGTGATTTAACATCTGTTAGGAAAACTCAGAATGATCTATCTGGTATCCTAACTCTACCTTTTTTGCTCATTTTCACTATTATGGGTGGGGGCTTTGCACGATGGGCTCCTATCAGGTATTGGACACACGGCTTCTCGTTCACGGTTAGTGTGGTTGGGCTCCCCTGGCTTGCGTTGGAACAGCCTCTTGAATGAACCTGAGTACCCTTTAGATTCCTTTGTCCCCCTCCCAAGGTGAGTAGTTGGCCTGAGGTTTGCGATCACCAATATTGGGGGCACCTTGGTTCAGCTTATTAAATGCCTACGGCGGGGGTCGTAAGTCAAACTTATAGACAAGCTATTCTTAGGTAGCATGGTCTAAGCAGCCTCCAGGCTAAACTAGGGGGCATGTGATACCTTTGCAATCCTGTATATCAATGTAAGTCCGCCACGCAAGTTATACTAAATTATGCATTGCGCACTGAAATATCCCTCTGTACTTTGCTTGAGTATAGTTGCACTAGCGTACACAAAGCACAGTTTACAGTTGTATCTTGAGAATTGATCTTCGGCAGAAGTTTTACACTACTGGGTGTAGTCTGCTGATGCTTTGTATGAAGGTGTGTAGTGGGTCTCAGTGGCATGCGCTGGTTCTCCTATTGTAAAGATTAAGGAGCGATATCAGTAGGGGAAGCCCCCTCATCTCTTGGTCTCTTACCAGGGGCATGTCCTCATGAACCTGGGATAGTCTACACTATTGCTGTAGAGGGATTTGTTCCCGGGGGTAAATGCTGATTAGTGTCAGAGGGGCATTGGTTTCAGCGGGCGTGTGATGATGCAGGTCAGGATCTTAAGGGGGCACTTGGTTTCTGTCCCAGCAATCCCTTTGTGGTGGTCGTAAGTCAACCTCACAGTCAAGCTATCTCAGAGGTAGCATGGCCTAAGCTGCTTCCAGACTAAAACTCGAGAGGGCAGGTGATGCCTGCTGTTAATACCTTTTCAATCCTGTATTAGCATATGAAAGGACATCGTCCAAGTTATATGGTATAATATGATTTGATCCCTTCTATGCCCCTGTGCTCTTTGTGTATAGCAGCACAAGCGTTCAACATAAGCACACTTTCTCGATGTTATGCGGAGAACGGCGTTACAGTAGTAGTTGTAACTTATCTGGTTGTTGCCCACTGACGCTTGTGTGAATTGTGTGGTTGAGTCAGGGCATGTGCTGGAACGCCTTTTGTTTGTTACGAAGCGCCTTCAGCAGTAGTGGCCCCTCCTCATCACTTTGTCGTTTACCTGGTAGTATGACCTCACGAACCGGGGATGGTTACACTAATATTGTAAAGGAATAAGGACCCGGGGGTATCTGCAGATTAGTGGCAGAGGGGCCTGGTTTTCTTCAGGCATGTATTGTTCATGTAAACATCAGGTCACTTCGAGGTGGAAAGGGTCCACCGCTCACCTGTCATTTTGGTCTTGTTCCTTTGGACTGACGGGATGCTCTGCAGAGCAAGGGTTGCAGGTTTCCCTAAGAAGCGAAGTGGTGGGGGGCCCGGACGGCAACGGTGGCCGCCGGCCGAGCTGTGGCGGAGTTACAGGGCGATCCGGAAGCAGAGAGGTGCCACACTGTACTTCAGTGGGCACATAGGGGTGCCAGAGCCTAACCTAGAACCTCATGGGAGGTCCAGGAACTCGTGTCGGTGCCCCAGTAGTCCTTCGGGCGGTTGTGGGCCTGTGCAACCGGGGGTTTGCCTAGATACGCCCCGCAAGGGGCGTGAGTAGTGTGATTACCATATTGGTGCAGCAGTTGGGTGGTTCGCGACTGTGTTGATTGGCTCAACAGGCGGGCAGGTGGCGAGAATGCGGCCTGCCCTTGGATCGCCCGTAAGATAACCCAACGTGATTACATAATGATGTATGTAAAAATAAACCTGCAGCAACTTTTCCCAATCTTAACACTTGTGTCTGTGTGTTATTTGCGGGATGTGGTATATGTTGGGGCGGGCGGTTCCTGTTGCCCTGATGTGACTAAGGAACCCTGAAACATAGATCAAACATGCCCTGCTGGAACTGTCTGCAGGTCCTCTTCGGTGAAACATCCACCCAAGCTGCCCTTGGCTTGGAGCGGCAGAGGGGGAGACCTGGGACTACGCTCCCAGATAAGACACTACCCGACCCCTGCAATGCTCGCTGACCAGCCATTGACTCCGCTACGGCACCGGATGGTGAACCTATCTGTACTGTGATACACCCCCAGTGCTGAGAACTATCTAACAGAACCCAACAACAACAGTCATGTCCTCCCACCGGACACCGAAAAAAGATCTATCAGTAAAAGACATGTTCGCCAACCCCACCATGAAGAAGGCTGAGGCTGCTCCCAAAACATCACTAGAGGCCAACCCTAATGGCGAAGTTGGAGGAGATGAATCTCCCATCACCTGGAGCAACTACATGAATGTAAAATAGTTGAGAGAGACCCCTTCTCACCAGACCAAGGGATTAGAGTACTTTTAACCAGTATAAAGGAAAGATCCCTTGGTGGGAAAAGAAACTAAAGCTTGTTCTATGTATTACCACATAAATTGCAGCCCATGTGTTAGAACTTACAAGTTCACAATTAACCCCTTCGCTGCTCATGACGAGCTCAGCTCGTCATGCAGTACACTGGTCGTGTGCTTATGACGAGCTGAGCTCGTAATGAAACAATGAGAAAGGAGGATCTGCAGCACAGGAGGGGAATTGCCTTAGCAGCCATGTGGTTAAAACAGCATTCATATCAGAGTGAATGAACACTATTATTTTATTAATTATTAAAAAAAATAGAAAACATGCTACATACAAACATCAATTTTAAAATTCATCTTCAATAAAAACATGTGCAATCATTTAATTTTCCATGAGACCCTGTCTCAACTATATGAAAATTAAAATCCAGTTTTTTGCAAATAGTACACAAGAGACAACAAAAAGTTTTTATATTACAGTTACACCTAATGTGTATTACCAGACAGAGGAACACAGAGAGACAAAAGATATGACAATATAATTTGTCATATAGTCACACATCAGGGTGAAAACTATTTCCTGGTTAATCCTTGATATATTTAGCTTGTAGTATCTATAGGATGAGCTGTTTCCCTCGATTGTGTAAAATAGAGCGTCAACGCGTTTAGATGGTTTGCATTAATACTCCAACTTTTTCAAGACACTTATATACGTCTCTCTTGTTTTAAAAGGCATTGAATGGTTGCCACTTTCCCTTGATTCCTTATCCCATATTATTTCATCCTCTTATTGGTTTCACTTTTCAGCTTTTGTCTCTCTGTGTTCCTCTGTCTTACAGATTTCCTGCAGACCCAAAAGGTTCGATACAAATGGGGTCATCCCTTCTGTCTCCTGTTCATATGGAGTAAGGAGGTCCGAATGATCCGTACACTAGAAGATGCTCGGGAGTTACCAGATATTCCACCAGAAGAACATCCTGGGTTGCTTACCCAGAAGCCATGGAGTGTAAGTCTTGGCTAAAGTTGCTCCTCTTGATGGAGGAAGAAAACACTAAGCAAACCTACTGAAGCAGACAGCCCTGAGGAGCGATTGCGGTAACTCTGCCAACTGCAAAAGAAGGGCGACCAACTGGACACCTCAGATGACAACTAAGGAAGGATGGAGAGGAATTAACCTTACCTCATCTCAACGACACTGCCCGCTCGGCCAGTTTGGCCTAGTAACAGTTGACATGCCCACACACCTACCTACGCAGACGATGCGTCTGGTGGAGCGCCACTTTGTTGGCATTTAACTGTGGCAGTGCTTGCCGGCAACATGGACTCCTTCTCTTGCTGTTATCTGAGTATTCCCCTCTGGGGAAAGTTTCTTCTTATTCCTATCTTAAGCTCCTACTTTTTCTTCTTTACTAACTCTTTCACTCCCCGAATGTCTACCCCTGTCACGCACTCCCTTCACGGGAGACTGGCTAGGTATGGAGTGCATCAGAAGGGACAAATATCTCCTCACGTAAGTAGCTATGGCAGTGTCTCTATTTAGCCTCAATGTCTGAGGCCTTAATGCCCTGGCTAAGAGGCTAGCAGTCCTTTCATTTCCTAAAGACTCAAAATGCTATATTTGCATGTTTGCAGGAAATCCACCTGCTCCAATGTGACTGGCGGAGACTACAATCCCGCCGGTTTGATCGGCAGTACTTCTCCTCAGGGGCCACAAAAAAGGGCGGGGTGGCGATCCTGTTTGCGATACATTTTGCAGACAAGGTAGACAGTCTTTGCGGAAGACCCGGGAAGACTACTAGCGTTGCAGGTTTCAATACAGGGGAACAGGTTCACAATGGCTACAATATATTTCCCGAATGAGAGACAGGAAGCCTTTCTTAGAAAAATAGTGGGTCACCTGATAACCTCCCCAGATAAGTAGGAGTAGACTTCAACATTGCAATAGACTCTAGTAGGAACTGGGCTGCACCACGGTTGGAATAGAACGGGGGACTTAAGACTTGGCACCACGGCAATGGATAGATGAAGTGGGACTCACAGATACATGGAGGCACACACATCCCACCAAAGTAGGCTACATGTTTTTCTCAGCCTCCCACCAGACGTATGTACCCCTAGATTACTTCCTCACAACACCAGGAATCACACGTGCCGCACATTCCGTAGAGATAGGACTCTGTCCTCAGCCCATTGATATGAGTAATGAGTGCGGAGTCGAGCACTGTCTGCCTCGGAAACCGTCAGGATGAGGACCAGAGATTTTTTTGAGTTGATTTTGAGCCCTGAGGCTGCCGGGAACACAGTTAGCCCTGTTGTGATGGTGCTAAGGAGGTGTCTGGCTCAGTGAGGGTCAAAAGAACAGTGTCTGCATACAGAAATATCTTGTGTTCCCTCCCTCCCATCAGGATGCCTGACACTTGGGGGTGTTGGTTCTTATTCGCTCAGCCAATGGCTCCATGTAGAGCGCAATTAGTAAAGCGGACGGGGCAGCCCTGTCTGGTCCCTTGTTCTATGGGAAAAGTAGATGATTTCGCCCCATTCATTGGTATGTTGGCTTGAGGATCCATATAACATGCATGGATCCATCTTCGGAATCGAGGTCAGAGGCCTATTCGTTCCAGCGTGCGATACAAGTCCTACCAATGTACCCGGTCGAATGCTTTGTCAGCAACAAGGCTGGTACTCGAGAGTGATGTACCTTATCCAGGAGGTGGCACAGCCTTTTCGTGTTATGGCTACACCCTCGCTGTAGGATGAATCTGACTTAGTCAAGGTCGACGAGTCCCTGTACGTAAGGGGTAAGTCCATGGGCCAGGATGCTTGTGAATATTTTCATGTCAACGTTTAGGAGAGAAATCGGGCGGTGTGATTCACAGTCTTTAAGATTCTTTCCCAATTTGGGAATCACTTTGATAGTCGCGTGGAGCATTGATTCCGGTAGACTACCCTCTTTAATTAGCGAGTTATAGTCAGAATTGGCGCTATGTGGGGACCAAAAAGTTTGTAAAAGTCTGCCCCATATCCGTCCGGGCCCGGTGCCTTGTTAGGTTGTAGTTTATGTATGGCACATAGGATTTGCTACATAGCTATGTCCTCTTCTAGGTCTGTAAAAGAAGCCGCTCCCGCGGCAGTGGGGAACACTGCAGCTAGATATGTTTCTACATCCACAACCCGAAGGTGCTCAGCTGTGTAGAGGGTCTCATAGAAGTCACCAAAGGTGATTGCTATATCTCCGTCTGTAAAGCACATGGCACTGTCTGGCCCCTGGATTTCAGGTATTCGTCTGTCCATAGCCTGAGCGTGGAGACGGTGCGCTAGCATGCGCCCGCTTTGTTGCCCATGGGGTAGAGTTTGTGACGTGTTCGAGAAGAGTGTATTGCTCTTTTCCCATATCTATTGTGCTCAACTGCTTCCTCGCTGGGGTCAGTTTTCAACGGGCAGCCATCGAGCCGGAACAAGCATCGGCTGTCTCTAGGTCCTTGATCTGCCCCTCCAACTGACGGAGCTTCTCCCTTCTTTCTCTAGCATAGCCCACAGTTATCCCAATAAAGTGTCCTCTAAGGATCACCTTTAGTGTTTCCCATAGTGTGCTAATGGAGAACCCAGGGGCGCCGTTAAGTTCCAAATAGGTGTGCAATGCTGTCAGCGTGTCTGACCATACTTTGTCATATGTGAGGAGTTTTGTGTTTAGTCGCCAGTGGGGTGAAGCGTAGGACAAGAGGGGAGTGATCAGAGAGGGCAGCTGCCCCAATCTCTATGGAACACATGGCTCGAGTGATTCCTGTATCTTGTAGATAATCTTCTGGCTTCTCTCAAGATGTCCAAATAAATAAATAAATGTAAATGCCAGCATTTGTAAAGCGCACAGCTACCTCCGGAGAGGTGTCCCGGCGCTGGGGGCCGTCAAGAAGATTAGGCAAGCTATTGGGCTAACCTGCCGCTGGAGCCGGGGAGCGAACCGTGGTGGTCCCGAGTCAGGCACCCTGGACTCTAGAGGAACATTTAAATGGCCATAGTGTGCAGGATCTAAGTTGCCAAGATTGGGGTGTAGTATCTGGCCTCCGAACTTGTGAAGAAGATCTGCACAGCAGCTGTTCTGAGAGGTGGAGAAGATCTGTGAACGACAATTGGCAGGGCCACTCCAGGGTGATAAGAATCATTCTGGCCTTCGAGCAAGTTAGCTTGATGAACACTGATGGTCATAGGGAGATGGGAGGAAAGGCGTACAGAAATGTGCCTGACCAGTTGAACCATAGGGTATTCCCCAATGTACCTAGCTGGGAAAACCTTGAGGTGAAGTCTGGCCATTTATTTCGTTTCTCCATTTGCAAAGAGGTCTAATTGAGAGAAACCCCATTTTCAAAAGATGTCTTGCAAAATAGCATCGTTTAATGCCCATTTGTGTACTCTTCAGTGGTTCTGCTTCAAAATTCTGGATGCCTGACAGACGGGCAACCGTAATTATGAGATTCCTAGACTCTCAACATTTCTAGATTGTTTGAGCTCGCACGGACAGCGTTCTAGTTCTTGCTCCTCTCTGCTTGTTCAGATAATGCATGATTGTTGTATTAGCTCTCCGGACAAGGAGGGAGTTTGTCTTGAAGGACAGAAGGAAAGCCTTCACAGCTAGATGTACAGGTCTCAATTTCAGGCGGTTGGTGTGGTATGTCTGTTGGTATGTAGGCCAAGGGCCTTGAATCTGAAGATGATCCATATGAGCACCCTAACCCAAGATGGAGTCATCCGTCTGTGTTTAAATGTTTCGATGAATAGATTCTCTGGAAACACCACCAACTGAGCGATTGCTCTGCATGCTTTGTTAGGGTCACTTTGTCTTCCCATTTGCCTGAAAGTTGGTCCCACTGATCATTCAGATATTGTTGGAGAGGTCTCCTGTTCAGGCGTGCCTTTGGTACCAGAAAGATGCAGAATACCTTTGTTCCTAGGAGTGATGATATTTGTCTTGCTATTGTGGGGGCTCTTTTATTCAGATTGTGACATTTATGAAGGGTAGATAAACGTTATGTTTTCAAAGGAAACTGTTTGTGTTTACTGTAAAACTGCTCTGAGGTAATGAACCTATAAGGGTTTTGATTCCAAGAAAACTAAGTCGAAATCAATTAAATATATCACTTTGTTGTCAAGCTCCCACAGGTAGCTGACACTTGCGGCCGGGGACGCGCCGGGGCTCGCCCGGGCCAAGGGCGGGCCCGTCCCGCGCCCGTCAGCGACAGGAAGAGGCTGGGCCACCTCCCTAACATCGCTGCTGGACTCTAAGTAAAACTTTGGACTAAAAAATCTGTATGCGCATTGACCAAGGATAATCTGGTATAGAAATTAACAAAAGTAATCGTAAAGGGGGGGTAGGAGTGATTGACACCTTGGATGCCTTTTTAATTTGTGCAGAAAGTTTACTCTTGCAGGGAATTGAGACCACTGAAAAAAGGCTCTCTTTAGAGCTTCCAAGTCTACCCCCTGGTCAAGAGACTACTGAGGATGTATCTCTTGGGCTCTCCATATGTTCACTATCTTCAACATTGTCCACTAGAGTTTCTCAATCAGTGTCCCTACCTGAGGCCCCTGATCCAAGGTCTAATAGTAATCCTGTAGGTCCTGTTAGAAAACCTAGAACAGGACAAAAAAATGTAGCCTCAATGTCTGGCACGGCTGTCCAAACCAGGAAAAGGAAAGCATGTGATGCCCTGAGATCAAGGGCTCAGGTAGCTAAGCTAGCAAAATATAGGAGCACAAGTCTGGTAAGGGGTGGGACTGATTTTGTTACCACTGCTTTAGTACATATACAGGATGATCCATCTACAATGGGCCAATCTCGGGACGGGCAGCAGTCTTCAAAAGTGTGTGAGTCCAATGAAGTTTATTTTAAGCAGTTAAAGGATTTATTTATAGCTCACCTGGACCCGCTTGTTGGTAGACTAAACCGAATAGATCAAAGGCTAGTAAAAATTGAAGAACACCTACTTAAATCGGCTGGTGATACAAAAGTACCGGGCCAAAGCGAAGCAGCAGGGAAAAACAGACAGGAAGAAAACAAGTTACTTACCTGTAACTTTTGTTCCCCAGTATTGGTAACTTTCATAGATTCCCATGCTTTTGTATCATTCCGCGTCGTCGGAATGGGAGTCTCGGTAACAAAAATACCATAGCTGTAGGTACAAAAGAGAAAGAAAAAGGCCTAGGCCTCATTCCCTTTTGTAGCATATCACCCTCTTTTTTGTAAAAGAGACCAAACTTAGGCATCAGCCAATCAGAAGTGCCTCACACCCTTAGAACCCTCCTGAAGGAACCTCAGAGCCTCAGATTTTCGTAGCCGTTGTGTACCAGACACCATATCTGTTGTAGGCTGAGCTTTCCTCGAGGAGGTGGGTGAGCGCATGGGAATCTATGAAAGTTATCAATACTGGGGAACCAAAGTTACAGGTAAGTAACTTGTTTTCTTGCCCCAGTATTGGAACTTTCATAGATTCCCATGCTTTTGTATCAGAGTAGCAAGCAGTTATCAATAAAACCACATTTTGTGTCATAAAAGTATTGCAATAGACAACATGACATAAAGATACAAAATGTGCAACACGGAAGGTGGGATAGAAAGGAAAGCTCACCAATTATTGGAAGAGGTTCCTCAGGACAGCCTGCCCCACTGCCGCATCATCTTGTTGTAAGGACTCCAAGCAGTAATGCTTAGTAAAGGTGTGGACGCTGCTCCAGGTAGCAGCTCTGCAAATGTCTTTAATCTGTACCCCCGCAAAGAGGGCCGTTGAAGATGCCACAGATCTTGTGGAATGTGCCCGAATCCTGACAGACAGAGGTTTTCCTGCCGCAGTGTGGCAATGCAGAATGGCACTTGTGATCCATCTTGAAATACCCTGTTTGGATAGCGGAAGGCCCTTGCTTGGACCCCCAAAGGCAGCAAACAACTGAGAGGATTTCCGAAATCCCTTAGTACGTTCCAAATAGAATTTCAAGCATCGTTGGTCATCCAACGAACTCAGTGTTTTTTCTGCTGGTGTAGCCGGTTGAGGAAAGAATGCCTTCAGAATAACCGGCTCATTCAAGTGGAAGTCCGAGGGTACCTTAGGCATAAACCTAGGGTTAGTTCTCAAGATTACAGTGTTCTTTTTAAATTGTAGGAAAGGCTCCTGGATAGTCAAGGCCTGCAACTCTCCAACACGTCTAGCCGATGTGAGAGCGAGGAGGAGAGCCAATTTCCATGAAAGCAACTTCATGCCAGAACGATGAATTGGTTCGAATGGGCCTTTCATGAGCTGAGAAAGGACTAGATTTAAATGCCAAGTAGGCAGCGGAGGCCTCACTGGTGGATAGACTCTGAACAAGCCCTTAAGAAACTGCTTGATAATCCTGGAAGACCACAAGAAAGGCCCAGACCCAGACCTTCTGTATCTCAAAATGGCCACCAAATGGACCTTAATCGATGAATGGGCAAGTCCCGACTTAGCCAGGGACAGCAGATAAGGTAGGAGCTGATGAGGCTTGGAAGCAAAGGGGTCAATCTTTTCTCTCCTACACCAGCAACAAAATCTTTTCCATTTAAGACGGTAAGTCCTGTTCGTTGAAGGAGCCCTTGCCTGGGAGAGGACCTCCTTAATTTCGCTTGAGATGGGGAGATTCATAAACTCTTGCTGCTCAGGAGCCATGCTGTCAGGTGTAATGACTGTGGATCTGGGTGCCAAACTTGTCCTTCGGACATTGTGAGGAGATCTGGTATAACCCTCAAAGGAAGAGGAGGAGCTAGCGACAACAGATGGAGTTCCGTGTACCAGAACTGTCTCGGCCAAGCAGGGGCTATCAAGATCATCCTGCACGGCTCCACCTTGATCTTCCTGATGAGCCGCGGGATCAGAGGGATGGGGGAAAGGCATAGACAAATGTCCTTGACCAGGCTATCGAAAGCGCATTCCCCAGTGACCCTCGATGGTGAAATCTGCTTGCGTAAGACCGGCATTTCTTGTTGGTCGGTGTAGCAAAGAGATCCACCTCCGGTCTGCTCCACTGGCTGAAGACCTCTTCCAGAACTCGCAGGTTCAATTCCCACTCGTGGCTGACTGAGGATGACCTGCTCAGTCTGTCGGCATTCTCGTTTAGAACTCCTGGCAAGTGTTCTGCCTTTAGCGATGTTTCCTGAAGGATCACCCATTCCCAGATCTGTTGAGCTTCTTGCGACAATGGACGAGATCTGGTTCCTCCTTCCTTGTTCAGGTAGTGCATGGCCGTGGTCTGTCCTGATAAGCACTTGTGAACCTCCCAAGCGAGGAAGAAAGGCTTGCAGAGCCAGTCTTATTGCCCTTAGCTCCACAAGGTTGATGTGGAGTCGTTGTTCCTGAGGCGACCAATGACCGCTGGCATGTAGGTCTTGCATCACTGCTCCCCAACCCTCCAATGACGGGTCCGTTGTTACTACTTGCGGAGACGGGTCATCTACGAAGGATAGACCTTGGGACAAGTTGTCTTGATCTGCCCACCATAAGGCCGCTTCCCTCATCATTGGAGTGACGGTCACCTTGTCCTCGAATGATCCGTGAACCTGCTTCTATTGGTTGTCTAGTTGCTCCTATAGAGGACGCATTCTTAGTCTGCAATGAGGAATGAGGGGAATAAATGATGAAATTACCCCCAGCAGAGATTTGTAGCGGCGTACTGAAAGACACCTTCTTTCTTGTAAGTCCTGAGCCAAGGTATGTAGTTTCTCCCTCCTTTCCAGAGTAGGGAAGGCTTTCGAGAGCTTTAAATCCATGATGGCTCCCAGGAAACAAGCCTTTCTGGACGGGACCAGGGATGACTTTTCTTTGTTTAGAGTGAGTCCCAGATTCTGAAACAAATTTGTACAAGCCTGAACAGCGTCCAGCACTGCCTCCCTGGATGAGGCCTTCAGCAACCAGTCGTCCAGGTAGGGGAAGATCTGGAAATGGTTTCTTCGCAGAAATGCTGCTACTGGCGCTAGCACCTTTGTAAAAATCCTCGGGGCTGAGCAGAGTCCAAAGGGTAAAACCCTGAACTGAAAGTGGTTCTTGGCTACTGTGAATCGTGGAAACCTTCTGTGTGCTGTGTGAATCGGGACATGGAAGTACGCATCCTCGAGATCGAGCGTGGCCATGAAATCCCCTGGGCTGATGAGCCTTAAGATGTCTTGGAGAGAGACCATCCGGAAGGACAGGGAGATGAGATAGGTGTTGAGCTCCCTGAGATCTAAAATGGGGCGCCATTTCTCTAGCGTCTTCCTTACCAGGAAGAACCTGGAATAGAATCCTTGTCCCTTTTGATTGGAGGGGACCGGCTCTATGGCTCCCTTCGGGAGCATCTGTTGGACTTCGAGCCGCAGGAGACCCTGGTGTTTCGATGGAATGGCTGCCGGGGGCTTGGGTGGAGGGACTTGCGTAAATTCCAAGGTATGCCCTTTCCGGATGATGTTGAGCACCCAACAGTCCGATGTTATCCTGGACCAGTTTTGAAGGTATTTGGTTACCCTGCCTCCAACTGATGATTTCTTGGAGGAGGGTCCAGTAGGAAGAGCCAGGAGGCCGCTATTGGCGCTTGGACGAATCTAGTCCTCGTCCAGCCTGTTTCCCCTTATTGTAAGGCCTGTAGTAGTTTGAAGATTGGCATTGTCTCTGCTGATAAGGCTGACGGTATTGCTGGGAACCTGAGCCCGTGGATGAATAGCGCTGCCGTTGATAGGATCCCCTGTAGTAGTTATTACCTCTGCCTCTGGAACCCTTTAAAGGAGACTTGCGGTATTGAAGGGTACCCAAGGATATGGCAGTGTCCGTATCCTTTTTTATTTCCTGAAGAGTGTCATCAATCAGTTTTCCGAATAATGCCTCCCCATCAAAGGGAAGATCCAGGACTTTGTATTGGATCTCAGGCCGAAACCAAGTAGCCTTCAGCCACCCCTGGCGACGGAGGACTGCCGCCCCAGCCGAGGAACGAAACGCTGTTGTTGCAATGTCCATGGCACAGTCAATGATCTCCATTGACATCGCTTCTTTCTCCTGCAAGATCTTTTACGCCTCAGATGTTGACACTGGAGGTAGCTGGTCTAGGAACGGGGCAGCATCACACCAAAGTTGACGGTCGTATCTACCCAAGATCGCCCGGGCATTTGCAGCTCGCACTAGAAGACTCGCCATCGACGAGAATCTTTTCCCCGCATTATCCAATCTCCGCCCTTCCTTGTCCGGAGAAGTTGTTAAGGGGGCAGAGGGGTTATGAGATTTCCTCTGCGCTGCCTGTGAAATAACTGAGTCTGGTTTGGGATGGCCAGTCAAGGCCGCCGGTCCATCGTCAGGTGCCCTGTATTTCTTATCCAGACGCGGTAGCACAGGGACCACCGTCGCTGGGTTCTTCATAGCCTTCAGGCCTTCCTTCCACAGATGATCTATATTAGGAATGGACCTTGTTGTCTTTCTAAAGGGTTCCTTGAAGTCATATAGGAAACAATCCGTAGCCACAGCAGGCATGGCCAATTTGAACCTGCCAGCTGCTCTTTCCATCAGCTGATGGAAACCTCCAATGTCCGCTGGCAGGGAATCAACTTAATCCGGAACTGGCGATGAGGGATCCGGAATGCTATATTCATCCCATTCAGTTGTATGAACAGAGTCATGATCCGAATGTTGATCCTCATCCGAGGAATCATCATCCGAGGAATCATCTTCCGGGCTGGCATCTGCCAGCCCGGAAGAATCCTGTCGGAAAGATGTTTGAGACTGAGGGGATACCTGAGCAGGTAATCCAGGCATCACCGTTGAGGCAGAAATCAATGCAGGCGTAGCAGGCGCTGCCGGAACCAGAATTGGCCTAATCGCCTTAGATTTGTAGTCCTGCAGCATCTTATGCAGGTCCTGAAGAAAAGAAGATGGTACTGTAACCATATCCTGCCCAGAATGATGTTGTGACTGGGCTGCCTGATGATGTCCACCATCCTCCTGGTCATATTCTCCTTCAGAGTCCGTCTCTTGACATTTGACTAGAAGTTGAGAGGGACTATTGGCATAGCTATACGAGTCCTGATCATCCTCATCCGTCTACCCTTCCTCAAAGAGCAAAGCTGGTGGCAATGGGGTCACTCTCCTAGGAGATGTCATCTCCGGCGTAATTCTTGTAACAGAAATTGTAATTCTCTTTTCAGAGGACAATACCGTCGACGGTTCCATCGTCGACGGTTGTACACACGTCGACGAGATTGGTGTCGTCGATGACATCGTCATCGACATCATCGTCATCATTATCGTCGGCGACGCTGTAACCCTCGTCTTCGATGCTGTGGTACTCGTCGACGCCTTCGTCGTCGATGCCTTCGTCGACGACGCCTTCGTCGACGGCTTCGTCGTTGGCAAACTTCCCGTCGACGCTGATGAACCTGCCGTTGACGCTTCCTTCTTCGACGATGATCCCTTCGTCGACGAATCCCCCATTGACGAGCTCGTCGACAAAACCAATTTTAATTTTGACTTCGATTTCTTCGTCAACGGAAACTCCGCCGTCGACGCCTTCGTCGTCGAAGACTTAGAACTCCTCTCAGAAGACTGGGAAGAGGGTTTCTTGAAGGCTGAGTCAGTCTTCTCACCCTTGGAAGGCGTAGCTGGTCCTACCCTCTCCTTTTCACCTCGTTGAGGAGATTTGCTGGGATCCTGGCTCTCAGACTCACTGGGGTTTTTTTTTGAGGCCTTAGTAGAAAGCTCCACAGAAGGAGAAGGGGAACCCCTACCCCTCTTCACTGACCTTCTTGAGGAAGATACCAATGCTGTATCCTCACTGTCACTAGAGACAGTATCCTTCCTGGATTTCAGCTTCTGGAGCCATGTCAAAAGCCTACCCTCCCGGTCCCGGAGGGTCTTGGTCGAAAAGGTGCGACAGATTTTACAGTCCGCAGCCTTGAGGTCAGGATAGAGGCAATAGATGCAGGCCTTATGCTTATCCTCCACAAAAAGCCTTTTCTTGCCACAGGTGGAACATCGCTTGAAAAGGGCCTTCTTCTTCTCCTTGTCAGACATCCTGGAAGGCAGCTAACAATTCTGAAGTGAATCTGAAAAGAATCTGAAGAAAAAATCTTGAAGAAACTCCTTGAAGAGTAGAAGTTGAGCAGAGCTCAAAGGAGACTTCCTAAGCACAACATGCGGTAGAAAATCTGAGGCTCTGAGGTTCCTTCAGGAATGTTCTAATGGGTGAGGCACTTCTGATTGGCTGATGCCTAAGTTTGGTCTCTTTACAAAAAGAGGGTGATATGCTACAAAAGAAAATGAGGCCTAGGCCTTTTTCTTTCTCTTTTGTACCTACAGCTATGGTATTTTTGTTACAGAGACTCCCAGACTCCCATTTGTGAGAAGTTGGCCTGATATATAATGTTCACTATTCTAGTGAGCACTTTGTATCAGTCCAAACAACCCTTATTGATGATTGGTTGTAAGTCAACCTTATAGACCAGCTATCCTAGTAGCATGGACAAGAGCAGTCTTTAGGCTAAACTCTAGAGGGCGTGTTAAGCCAGCTGTTATACCATCACATATACCCTTCGAACACCAAGTGAAAGGACACCACACAAGTTGTTATGAAAATAAAAGGATATTTATTTAGAACACAACAACCCTGGACTCTTTATGAGGACAGGGTGCTAAGCACAATACAAAACTCTTGAAGAAATACTGAAAGTCGCACAATTTACACAAATGCCCGAGGGGCACGAAAAACCATATACTACAAAAGTGGAATGCGAATTACTAGTAGGTAAGTAACTATTCTCAGAGGCTTTAGAACCGCTAGGCCTACAATACTGAACCCTTAGATTAGAAGCAGGAGGCTTAGGGACGTCGTGTGCAGAGTGGAAACTCTCACGCGCAATGCGGGACAAAGTCTATGGAGGCTAGTAAATGCAAAGTTAGTGTTCTCGGGCGAACCCGACTAGGTAGGTCAAAAACGAAAGTGGATCTAGACACTTAGAGAGTGGTCCTACGCTGGAGCACCGTGGTACTCGGTTTACCTAGCCCAGGGGCTGCGGCTGCATAGGGTTCAAGTGGCGTCGGGAATCCTCGTTAATGAACCAGGAGCCTGAAGTGAAAGTTGCTGGCAGGCGGCCAGTGAAGATGTTCCGGGCTGATCCAAGGATGGATCAGTGAAGAAGGATACCTGTAAGCAGAGGGGACCGAGTTCTGAATCACTAGCCAGTGATTAGGTGGGCACCAGGATGGCACCGGACGAGGTCACTCAGCCAGGTGAAGAGGTGACACTGGATTCTGCTGCTGCACGGACCAGGGCGCTGATGTCGACCAGGCTGGAGGTCTGCGAGCTGTCCCACGTCGGATGTCTGCTGCTGGCGATGCTGGATCCGTTGAAGGAGGCAACAAGCCTTGGCTAAGGCAAGCCCACGTGGCGACACAAAATGGCGTCTGGAGTGGACCAGGAGGGTCCGAGGAAGTTCCCCTTCAAGAGGAGTCAAGGGCCAGTCTAGAGGAACTAGACCAGTGGTGAAACAAACGAAGGACGTCGTCTGGAGGGTCACTAGCCAACGGGCAAGTGACCGGACAGCGTGGAAAGCAACACAGAAGCAAAAGGGCCCCACGCAGATCTGGTGGATGCTGGGGGGCTGGACTTCGGTGCTCGTGCTGCTTGGGGTTGGGGCTTCTCTTACCCCAGTGCACCCACTCGAGGATCCCTCGGCGGTCGTACTGGATCAGTGTCGTGCTGGTTCTGATGATAGCCGGGTCCTCTGGTCTCGTCGCACCCACGGTTCTCAGCTGTGCTATAGAGGTAGGTAGAGGTCAGAGATGGCAGGGAGTCCGGGTCTCGTCGTGCTGGTCGGTCTGGTTCCGGAGGAAGGACGTGCAGCAAACCGCAAGATACTTAGTTGGTGCCTGCTGATGCAGGGTGACTACTCCTTAGTCACAAGGGAGAAATCTTGAGAAGAAGTCGAGAGTTCCTTTCGTAGAAAGTAGTTTCAGGATTCAAAGATGATCTAATTTGGAAGGGTCCCCGCTCCTACCTTTATTCTAAAGAAAGGGGCTGGTATGCGACTAGGTCCTGCCCATGGGTTGGACCAGGAGGGGGGTGGTTACACCCCTCTCCTTTGTCCAGTCTCTCCCCAGCTCAGGGGCTGGTGTGCCCCTGGAACTGGTTTGAGCCGTCATATGCACTGTGAGCACCGGGGTGCCACTTGCAGTCACCTTTCTCTCAGCCCTGCCTACCTGTGATACACAAAACCCTGTCTGGGATGGTGCTAGCACCGCCCCTGACAGGAAACCCTTTGTCCAAGCTCTCCTCGCTGGAAGGACTCCCAGCAGCAGGAGGTCAGACTTGTGTCTGTGGTGGCAGCATCCATTTTGTGATGCTGAGGCTCGAGTTAACTTTAACCGGGGTTCACAGTTACATACATGTCGTGTCCCTCTAGAAGGGTGGAATGCTAACCCCATCGCCAGAATTGGCGAGGGGTTAGTATTCCAATTCGTATGACACCTTACTCGACATGTTTTGGATACAGCGATACCAAAGTTGGCAAATAACCGCGAGGATTATAAGGCACTTAAGAGTATATGGTACACGTTATCATGGAACAGCTATTAGGACTTGGTTCCGCAAGCTGCAAACGGGCTCAGCTCATGCCAGAGCACCATCTCACATAATTCCAAGCACTCTGCCTTCAGGATTGATAAGGCCTGCCATAGGAGTGACTG
Organism: Lissotriton vulgaris; assembly: GCF_964263255.1. Lineage (NCBI taxonomy): Eukaryota > Metazoa > Chordata > Amphibia > Caudata > Salamandridae > Lissotriton > Lissotriton vulgaris. The sequence goes on along the minus strand of NC_141697.1, from coordinate 58,448,749 downwards.
ATAGGAATATATGTGTCCATTTTAGGGTTAGATATAGGAATACTATATCTAAAGCAAAGGGTGATTACACCACCTTGCCCCAGCTGTCATGCAGCCAGTTTTGTCAGATTTAGATGGCCAGCCAGGGGTGGCATAATACATGCTGCAGCCCCTGGTAGGCCCTGGGTACACCTATGCCCTGGGTACAGGGACTGATAAGGTGGCCCAGTACCAATTGGTAAATGCACCTAAGGTACACGTGTCAATTTAGAGAGAGAACAGCTAGGCTGTGGATCTGATTAGCAGGATCACAGCCAGGGAAAGTCATAAACCAGTGAAGCAAAAAGCAAAAATCTGAGGTGATCATAGGATTGCAGACCCTACTCTCCATTCTGACGACAGGAATGATACAAAAGCATGGGAATCTATGAAAATTCCAATACTGGGGAAAACCCTGTAATTCCCCGAACCCTAGCGCTGACTAGTGAAGTCCCTTCAAATCCTAGCCCGCCATGGCCTTGTGTTAAAAACTATCCTGACCCAATGTTAGCAGTCCGTAATGTTATAAACCATTGTAACCAAATACCAGTTGGTCCTGTTTTGAGGCCCAGGGTGGAGGGCAGTGGGGAGGGGAGTGTATTCTTAGATCTCCCCTCTGAGTCAACACCATTTACTATTGTGTTAGCCAATACCCCACCACTGCGACCACGAGAGGAAGAACATTGGTCCTCACTGAAAAATAAGGCCCTTCACTATCTGGGAACTAAAACGGGGCTTGGGAAACATCTATTTGAGGATTTCTTGATGGTTCGAAGAGTTGCCTGGGTGGGTAAATCTGTGAAGGGCATGGGGGGGGATTGTATAGTCATCAGTTTTAGATCTCCCCAACTAGTCAGATGCATCCTGGAAAGGGCCTCATCCTCTGTGATTAGGGAAGACGTTATACACATACTTCCCTTGGGGTATTTCTATCGTGTCAGTTTACCCTTTAGAGGAGGTTTTGACAGACATCAGGGTCCAGTATTGGGATTAACTAATTGTGCTATACCTACTTTTAATAGATATGAGGCCCTGAGCTCCCTGGCAGACAATGACTGACTTAGTGATCCACTCCAAGACCGCAATAACCAGATTCCAGTAACTGAGGCCTTTAGCGAGGTGGGTTGTACCAAACCTAGTGATCAAAGCCGACCCCCCCAAAGGGATATAGTTACTCCACAGGTTGGACATCAATTTAATGATATTTTTGCCGAGGTGGAGGAAAGCCCTTTAGTTATATGTCAAGATGCCACGAATGTGTCTACGGACAGGGTAAACCCCGAGGTTGAGGGTAGTTCTATTGAAGTAATAGATAGTGGAGTTCCTCGAATTGAGGCACGCAAATGTGGCCTCATATCATGGAATATAGCGGGCGTAAAAAATAAATTACAGTCACTAGATTGGCAGTCTTTTATTGATGATAACAACGTTGTGGTCCTACAAGAAACATGGCTAGTTGACCCGGTATCAGGTTATATTAATTTTTACAAACCTGCCACTGTCGCCCAAAGGAGGAGACCGATGGGGGGGCTTATTACCTGGGTAAGGCAATCTGATAGGCATACTTTCCAGGAGATGGACATGGAGGGAAATGATCTTCTGGTAATTAAGGTAACTAGAATGGGTGCAAATGATCTCATGATATTTAACGTATATGCTAGAGGCCTATCCGGTGTTAAAGCATCCAGCACCATTGATCTCCTCGATTTTTATCTTAATAAATATATAGGAACAAATGATATCGTGGTGGCTGGTGATTTTAATTGTACCTTCGAACCCCTGGACTCAATGACTTTGATCGGGGCCACGAAGAAGATACGTTATGGGAAATCCCCAAATTACTCTTGGCCCGATCAAGAAGTGGACAGAGGCAGCCATCCAGTTAAAAACTCTATGCCTTGAGCATGGTTTAAGAGCAGCTAATGGGAGGACTTTGTCTGACAAGAAGGGGTCAGCAACCCATAACAGTGGTAGTCGTATTGACTATATTTTAGTTAATATGGAGTTTTGGCCACAATTAATAGATATGACCATTAAGGATAGGGTAGAGAGTGACAATAACCCCCTAGCATTGGAAATAGCTTGTATGGGCTCAGATATAGATGTTGTCTGTTCTCCGGGAGTAGAAATCCACCTAAGTAATGACACTAGAAGAGTAAAATGGTCGAAACTGATATTAAAGGAAGACCACTTGGAGGCTATCAATACCCTGGTGTCAAATGCTCTAGTGGACCTCCTTAGCTCTCAGGCCAAGCCAGGATATGAGACCAAAGTTACATCGATACATAATGATCTTTTTAACAACCTGAAAGGGTATTTTACTGTAAAAATCTTAAATATGAGATATCCCGCAAAGGTTCCCAAAGACTCATGGTATGGCACTTCATGCAAGTGGGCCTATAAAGCTGTAGCTTCAGCAATTAGATCTAAGGACAGGGATAGGATCCGCCAAGTAAGAGTGGAGTACAAGCTGGCTCAATATAAAGCATAAAAAAGAGTGGGATGAGGAACACTGACAGGAGTTGTATGGTGACAGCCTTGAAAGGAACATGGTTGGTTTTTGGTATTTGTTGAAGTGGGGTAAGGGTGGTACCAGTCAACCACCGACAAACCATGTCGCACCCGAATTATGGGTATCCCACTTTAACAAACAATTTGCTGGTGACCCCGTAGAATATGATTATTTCCAGGGGTACAGGGTCGCACAAGCTGATTCTCCTGTACTCTGTTTTACCAAAAAGGAGGTTGAAATTTACCTTAGCAGTGTACAGAGTGACAGAGCCCCTGGACTTGACTGTGTTCCTGCTGACTTGTTTTTATATAATAAGGCCCTCTGGGTACCATATATTGAGCACATTGCAAATGCGATTGCAAAAGGTTCCCCAATACCAGAGTCATGGAAAGGTGCTGAGATCTTACCTATTTTTAAAAAAGGGGATCGATCGGATCCAGGAAATTACAGGCCTATCAGCTTAATTGATTGTTTGCAAAAGGTCACAGCTAGGCTTGTGTTGGCCCGATCGACGAATGTAACATTCTGTCCCCTTTACAGGCAGGATTCCGTTCTCACCAGAGCACAATTGACCAAGTTCTTAGATTTGTTTTAATTTATTGGCGTGTCGTCATCCTCAATGGCGGGCGAATATATGCCGTATTTGTCGACCCAAAGTCGGCTTTCGACTTGGTTCCTAGAGCCAGGTTATGGGATGTCTTAGACAAACAGGGCTTGCCTGGGGAATTGTTGTCCTTTGTGATCAAACTCCATGAAGGGAATTTTACCCAAGTCCGTTGGGGTCAGCATGGTCAAGTGACTGACAGATTTCAGGTTGAATGCGGGGTCAGGCAGGGGTGTGTATGGCACCTACTTTATTTTCACTTTATATAAATAACGTGACCAAAGATTATGAAAACCACCCCACTGACGCGCCGACCCTAAATGGTAGTAAAATACCCTTACTAATGTTTGCCGACGATACGTTGTTATTATCAAAGACACAACAAGTGCTCCAGATGGCTATAACAAGATTTGAATTGTTCTGTAAGGACTATGGACTCAGCATAAATGTTGACAAGACCAAGTTTATGGTCCTTCATAAACAGAAAGAAGTAAAAGGGTTAGTCACCATGAATAGTGTTGCACTGGAGCAGACAAATATTTTTACGTATTTAGGCATAATACTTACATCAAAACTTAAGTGGAATTCACACCTTGACATGTTGTTGCTTAGACATGCCCAACTGTCTGGTGCTTTGTTAAGAGAACATCGTCAATCCCATACCAAGCCGATTGCCCCGGTATTAAAAATATATAATGCAAAAATGATATATTCTGTACTGTACGGGGCAGAATTATGGGGTTTTAGTAATTTATCTGCACTCGTTACCCTGCAAAATAAATTCATGCGGTCCATTACAGGTTTACCACAATCCACCCCTTTACTACCACTTTATTATGGTCTGGGTAGTCAACATCTGGAGGATATGGCCCGTTACAGACCTGTGGCCTACTGGAGAAGGCTCTGGACCACTCCAGAGCTTACTGAATATGCCCATGCTCTGTTGGAGGTTAGGGACACTGTAGGTGCGGGAAAAATCCTGTGGTTCAAACAGGTCAAGAAAATACTTAGCGACCTTGGGTTGAGTTCGTTGTGGCAAAATCCAACAAATGCAAGTTTCCCTTCTCGTAAAGAGTTGAAAGAGTTATACTGGAATATGGTCACGATAAAACGATTCTCAACCATGACCAGCACTTCTTTGTCTAGGGTTTACCTAGAGACCAAACATGTTCCTGTTTACGAGAAATACTGGGACATTATAACGGTCCCGTGTGACAGGAAATGGTTCCAGCAATTTAGGATAGGTACTCTCCCTATTAATGCTTTTACGGGCAAATGGGGTGCAGGCTCATGTATGAATTACCCGTTTTGTGTAATACAATTGGAATCCATTGGTCATGTTCTTTTTATTTGTCCTGTATACCGGAATGTAAGGCTTAAATGCCTAAAGCCGATCTTTCAGTCATTGGGGGTTACTTCAGGCACTGAAGCAATACGGATTTTAAAAACCGATGAGAAAGAGCTAACCATAATTGGCATTTCGAAATTTTTACCTGGCATTTGGATAATTCGTGCTCATGGAATGAAAAATTAGGATGCAAAGACCTGATCAATTAATTTGGTTTTTATTACATGATTCACAAATGGTGTTGTTTTATGGATATAACTGTTTTTAATTGAAGTTTTATTAAATTATTTATCTATACTAATATAATAAAGAGAGAGCCCAAACCTTTGAGGCGGGTAATCTCAGGAACCACAGCACCAATCACAACACCCAATACAGCGTTGGAAAGGGCAATTGCAGCAGAAGGACATAGGCTATGCAGACGCCCACCATATACATTTAAAAGGTAAAAGAACCAGCAAAGTAGTCCCTTGTGGGCGTGTCTGCGTTGTGCTGTGGGCGTGTGCTGGGGGCGTGACAAACGCTGGGGGCGTGTGGTACGTTCCGCCCTTCATGCCATGTCTCATATCGTGTACTGTGGGCGTGTGCTGGGGGCGTGGCCATTGCGGGCGCAGGATTACGGGAAAAAAGCGATCGTTGTGCCCAATATTTCATAGTTTTTTCTCCCCAGGATCTGTACATTCCAGCTCCGGGTGTGCTTGCCCCGCGCTCCCAGTTACGTGCACCTGCTTTACTGTATGGAGGTCAGGCATGGCGCTATTCCCAAGGGCCGGAAGGAGCGCAAACAGGGGCCATTGTGCAGGAAATGTAATCTCGCCTTAACTTCCAGTGATGCCTGAAGCGCACACTGGAGATTTTCCACTTCTGTTGCGTACAGGCCTCGCGCCACGCACATCCGGACACAAGGCCTGCCTTCACGGAAATAGCAAGCAAGGGACTATCCCTCCCCCGGGAATATGTGATGATATTCCGCAAACTAACATCCCGCATACCATCACTCCGCAATTTTTATAACGCGGGACTATTACTCCGCAAAGACATCATTTCTAAAACTTTTACAACGCATATCACTTTATCACGAATGCCATTATAACGCAAATGCATGTGTGGTAAAGTCATATACATTGTAAAAGTACTTTATTAAAACATCAAATATATGTTTGCATATATGTGTGTATATATATATATATATATATATATATATATATATTATATATGTATATATATATATATATATATATATATATATATATATATATATATATATATATATATATATATATATATATATATATATACATATATATATCTGTATACAAAGGAGGCGGCACAACCAGGATACTTTTAAGCCTTCTTTATTAAGACTTCACCCCACCAACGCGTTTCAGCCACAACTGGCCTTGCTCACGGTCGGTTAGTCCCTCCACAGTGTTGCTTTTTATTGTCCCATAGTGAGCCAATTATGAGGCATTATGGGATTTGTAGTTACTCTTAGTGAAATTAAAATTAAAAACAAAAGAAAGACATTGTGTGCTATTCAATTATTACACTTATGTGACTGATAGTCCACTGTGGCTTATTTAGATAGGGCAGTTATCGGGTGTAGTACCCTAAGTCTTTAGTTGCAGTTCTTTTGAAATTCTAGGGTATAGTACCCATTTCATTTCATTTCACTCCAGATGAATATGCAGATCCTCTCCGAAATTCATCCCTTTCGGATGCTTCGTTCTGAGCTTGATTATCATCCTTGATTCGATTTGACGGAGTTTTCGGACTGTGTCTCCGCCTCTTTCCAATTTGTCAAGCATTTTTACTCCGTAAAACTGCATTTGTCTCCAGTCTCCATTTTGACACAAGCTCATATGTTTTGCAGTGGCATATTGCATATTTGAGTTTTTCACCGCTCGGATATGTTCTAAAATCCGTTTTTTTAGCATACAGGTTGTACATCCCACGTACTTCATTCCGCATTTGCACTCAACAATGTATATCACATTTTTTGAGGAACACGTGATCTGTTGGTCAATTTTCATTATTTTCCCATCTGGTTCTTCGATTGTTTTCATGCTTTTGCCGATTTTGCATGCCTTGCATGAATTGCATGGTTGAAAACCTTTACGCTGATTCTGTAACCAGTTTGATTTCGGTTTTTCTTGAAAATAACTTCTGACCAGTAAGTCCTTCAGGGATGTGTTCTTTTAATAGGTTATTAGCGGTGCTTCACCGAGGGTGGTTCCGATGTCAGGATCCCCTGACAGAAGGTGCCAGTATTTTTTCATGATACGAGCAATGTTTCCACTCTCTTTGCTAAATGTCGTTATGAATCTTGGAGAAACACTAATTTCTGTTTTTTTGTTCTGTTCTATTAGTGTTTGAGTCCTAGTTTTCAAATCGATTTTTCTTTTACATTTATTTAGCACTCTTTCCTCATATCCTCTTGATCTGAACCTGCATTTGCTTTCTTCTATTACTCTTTCAGCATCCTCTGGTACTGAGCAATTTCTCTTCAGGCGCGTGAATTCCCCATACGGTATACTGTTAAGAAGGGATTTGGGGTGAAAACTGGTCCCGTGCAACACACTATTTGTTGCTGTTTTCTTACGAAATGGTGTAGATTCAAGTTTGTCATTAGACACGTATATCTTGGTGTCTAAGAAGTCTATTTCTTTAGTGCTGGTGTTGCAAGTAAATTGTAGACCCAGTTCATTTTCATTCAATTTGTTGAAATAGCTTTGGAACTGGATGTCTGTCCCATGCCAAATAACAAACAGGTCGTCTATATAACGCACCCATAATATTATCCGGTCTAGATCTTGTTGATTGTCCTGGTTCCATGCTATGGTCTTCTCCCACCATCCCATAGTGATATTCGCATAATTGGGAGATAGAGAAATGCCCATGGCAGTACCACATATCTGTTTAAACAATTGCTTTTCAAAGAGAAATACGTTATTCTTCAAACACAAATCGATCATTGTGATTAGCATTTTTGAATGTTCCAGATACACAATGCTACGTTGTTTAAGGTAGTACTCACATGCTTGCATCCCGACCTCATGGCGGATGGAAGTGTATAGCGAGACCACATCAATGGTGACTAGCAGGTATTCTGAACTCCAATTTACATTCATAAGAATTCTCAAAAAGTTGCCAGTGTCCTTGATATAAGAAGGTAGACCTAGGGCAATAGGAGCTAGGAACTTGTCAACATAGTTGGACATATTTTCATATAGTGAGCCACACGATGAGACAATAGGTATTCCAGGAGGGTTGTTTAGAGTCTTGTGAATCTTTGGAAGAAAGTATATACAGGGTGTTATTGGATAATCAACAGTTAAGTATTTCTTTTCATCCTCATCAATTAAACCCTTTGCATACCAGGTTTCCAAATGTTCTTGTAATTCCTTCTTCATGTTCATAAATGGATTTGTTTCCATTATCTGATAATTGTTCTCTTGTTTTAGTTGTCTCATGGCTTCACGTTTATAGTCTGTTGTTCTCATTAGCACGATGTTGCCCCCCTTGTCTGCCGGCTTTATGGTGACTTGTTCGTTCTCCATTAGTTTTTTAATGGCTTCACGTTCAGTTTTTGAAAGGTTTTCACGTGTACTATTCCTCACTTTCGACAAGTTGTCCAATTCCTTTATAATTGCTTCAGAAAACAAATCTATTTTATTTCCTGGTGATAGTATCGGATAGTATCTGGATTTTCTTTTTAATCCGGTCGTTGGTCTTTCATCTGTTGGAATATTTAATTCCTCTAACATTTCTTTATCTGACATTAAGGTGCCATTCGAGTCGAAAAGTGATTCAAAACAGTTTCTTAAATCCGGTATTTCAGCAATGGTATTAAACTGAACATTATCCATAAGTTCTTCCTGTGTATTGACTGGTTCGCTCTGTTTTCCCATCTGGTTCTTCGATTGTTTTCATGCTTTTGCCGATTTTATTAACTATTAAGTTGGTCTCGGATTGCGATTGCAATCGCAATCCGAGACCAACTTAATAGTAAATCTTTCGGATTATCAGTTAACTGAAACAGAACGAAGTGTTTTGAATAAAGGATTGTCATTCTGTCCTGAAACCCATTTTGACTACACAGAAACTCGGATCAACTTCTACAAGTATATCAGAAAGCTTAAATTGGCTAAAGTACATGCTGGAAAACAGAGCGAACCATTCAATACACAGGAAGAACTTATGGATAATGTTCAGTTTAATACCATTGCTGAAATACCGGATTTAAGAAACTGTTTTGAATCACTTTTCGACTCGAATGGTACCTTAATGTCAGATAAAGAAATGTTAGAGGAATTAAATATTCCAACAGATGAAAGACCAACGACCGGATTAAAAAGAAAATCCAGATACTATCCGATACTATCACCAGGAAATAAAATAGATTTGTTTTCTGAAGCAATTATAAAGGAATTGGACAACTTGTCGAAAGTGAGGAATAGTACACGTGAAAACCTTTCAAAAACTGAACGTGAAGCCATTAAAAAACTAATGGAGAACAAACAAGTCACCATAAAGCCGGCAGACAAGGGGGGCAACATCGTGCTAATGAGAACAACAGACTATAAACGTGAAGCCATGAGACAACTAAAACAAGAGAACAATTATCAGATAATGGAAACAAATCCATTTATGAACATGAAGAAGGAATTACAAGAACATTTGGAAACCTGGTATGCAAAGGGTTTAATTGATGAGGATGAAAAGAAATACTTAACTGTTGATTATCCAATAACACCCTGTATATACTTTCTTCCAAAGATTCACAAGGCTCTAAACAACCCTCCTGGAAGACCTATTGTCTCATCGTGTGGCTCACTATATGAAAATATGTCCAACTATGTTGACAAGTTCCTAGCTCCTATTGCCCAAGGTCTACCTTCTTATATCAAGGACACTGGCGACTTTTTGAGAATTCTTATGAATGTAAATTGGAGTTCAGAATACCTGCTAGTCACCATTGATGTGGTCTCGCTATACACTTCCATCCGCCATGAGGTCGGGATGCAAGCATGTGAGTACTACCTTAAACAACGTAGCATTGTGTATCTGGAACATTCAAAAATGCTAATCACAATGATCGATTTGTGTTTGAAGAATAACGTATTTCTCTTTGAAAAGCAATTGTTTAAACAGATATGTGGTACTGCCATGGGCATTTCTCTATCTCCCAATTATGCGAATATCACTATGGGATGGTGGGAGAAGACCATAGCATGGAACCAGGACAATCAACAAGATCTAGACCGGATAATATTATGGGTGCGTTATATAGACGACCTGTTTGTTATTTGGCATGGGACAGACATCCAGTTCCAAAGCTATTTCAACAAATTGAATGAAAATGAACTGGGTCTACAATTTACTTGCAACACCAGCACTAAAGAAATAGACTTCTTAGACACCAAGATATACGTGTCTAATGACAAACTTGAATCTACACTATTTCGTAAGAAAACAGCAACAAATAGTGTGTTGCACGGGACCAGTTTTCACCCCAAATCCCTTCTTAACAGTATACCGTATGGGGAATTCACGCGCCTGAAGAGAAATTGCTCAGTACCAGAGGATGCTGAAAGAGTAATAGAAGAAAGCAAATGCAGGTTCAGATCAAGAGGATATGAGGAAAGAGTGCTAAATAAATGTAAAAGAAAAATCGATTTGAAAACTAGGACTCAAACACTAATAGAACAGAACAAAAAAACAGAAATTAGTGTTTCTCCAAGATTCATAAAGACATTTAGCAAAGAGAGTGGAAACATTGCTCGTATCATGAAAAAATACTGGCACCTTCTGTCAGGGGATCCTGACATCGGAACCACCCTCGGTGAAGCACCGCTAATAACCTATAAAAAGAACACATCCCTGAAGGACTTACTGGTCAGAAGTTATTTTCAAGAAAAACCAAAATCAAACTGGTTACAGAATCAGCGTAAAGGTTTTCAACCATGCAATTCATGCAAGGCATGCAAAATCGGCAAAAGCATGAAAACAATCGAAGAACAAGATGGGAAAATAATGAAAATTGACCAACAGATCACGTGTTACTCAAAAAATGTGATATACATTGTTGAGTGCAAATGCGGAATGAAGTACGTGGGATGTACAACCTGTATGCTAAAAAAACGGATTTTAGAACATATCCGAGCGGTGAAAAACTCAAATATGCAATATGCCACTGCAAAACATATGAGCTTGTGACAAAATGGAGACTGGAGACAAATGCAGTTTTACGGAGTAAAAATGCTTGACAAATTGGAAAGAGGCGGAGACACAGTCCGAAAACTCCGTCAAATCGAATCAAGGATGATAATCAAGCTCAGAACGAAGCATCCGAAAGGGATGAATTTCGGAGAGGATCTGCATATTCATCTGGAGTGAAATGAAATGAAATGGGTACTATACCCTAGAATTTCAAAAGAACTGCAACTAAAGACTTAGGGTACTACACCCGATAACTGCCCTATCTAAATAAGCCACAGTGGACTATCAGTCACATAAGTGTAATAATTGAATAGCACACAATGTCTTTCTTTTGTTTTTAATTTTAATTTCACTAAGAGTAACTACAAATCCCATAATGCCTCATAATTGGCTCACTATGGGACAATAAAAAGCAACACTGTGGAGGGACTAACCGACCGTGAGCAAGGCCAGTTGTGGCTGAAACGCGTTGGTGGGGTGAAGTCTTAATAAAGAAGGCTTAAAAGTATCCTGGTTGTGCCGCCTCCTTTGTATACAGAAATTTCCACGGTCAGGATCCGACCCCTGGGCGGAGCACACACTGTGGAGCGCTCTCGTTTGGCTTCAGGATCTCTTTGTGTATCGATATATATATATATATATATATATATATATCTTCACAACACATTCCACTTCTCCTAGTAGAAAACAGGCGAGTACACTGGAATCCGATTAAGAAATTTTATTCTGCAAACCCCCTAAAAAAAAAAATATATATATATATATATATATATATTAGCACCCCTGTACCCCAAACCCCAAACCTACCCCTGAACCCTAAAGTATCCCTATACCCCAAAACCCAAACCTAGCCCTGAACCCTAAAAATACCCCTGTACCCCAAAACCCATACCTATCCATTAACCCTAAAACTACCCCTGTACCCCATAACCCAAAACTATATCTGAAATCTTAAAATACCCAAACACCCCAAAACATATACCTCAGTACCCCAAAACATATACCCCTATACCTATACTTACCTTATCCAAACATTAAAAAAAACATGCTTTTACCATTCATGCATTTACAACAAATTTCGTTGTAAATGTATGGTAAAAGGATATAAAATGTAATGCCATGCGTTATAATGGCATTGCGGAGTCATGGTACTTTCCTAATGAAAGTATGAGGAGTGATGGTATGCGGAAAGAAAGTTGCGGAATAATGGGTGTTTACCCTCCCCGGTAAGTACATTGGTGGCACGGCGGCCCACATCTCCAGCAACATACTCATATTTTTTCACCACCCATTTGAAAAATGCACAGGTCTCTCTCATTGATGGCAAGCACCGACATACACTTTTAGACACACCTCCCGCCACAAGTTCTAGAATTGGGAACTTTAGAGCTGGGGAGCTACGTTCGAATCTCTGCATCAGCTCAACATCCTGTGATTCCAGGCAAATCGCTTTGTCTCCCCGTGCCTACCACAAATGAACGTGTTCTTCTGTAATGTAAATTGTGCTCATGCCATGTTTTCGAGTTCGCGCTATATAATATTGCAAGGAAAAATAAAGTAGGGAAACTCAAGTTCACACACTACTGAACACGCACTCTTAAGTGCATCAGCAGTGCACTGTGAATCAGAGTGTTTCACAGGCCTGTCACAGATAAGAGATGCTATCAAAACGAAATCCTACAAAACAATATACTACTGGCCGGCAGCAATTCATACCCGGACAACGTCGGGACGGGCTGCTAGTTAAGGTATAAATGAATTATGTAACTCTGGACGTTTTCATGGGGTATTTGTATTTTGTAATAATTGCCAAAGGATTATGGTTACTGTTTTAAATTGTATATGTCTTTTATGATTATGAGATCGAATAAAGACTACCATGACTCGAGTCGACCTCAGCAAGTTGTTAAGCGTTATGCATACAACTCTCTAGAGTGCAATTACAATGTATGCAGTTGTGCTTCAAAACGAACGGTTGATCACTTACCTTCCATTTTGAGGATATATCGGCAAAATAATGGAAAAATAGTGAAAGAATTAAATAAAGTTTTGTCTAAAAGGGTCACAGGCATAATATTTATATTGTGAGGTTTTCAAATAAGGGTCAAACACAGTTTTCGTGGTTGGCTATTTGAACAGCGAGGTTTTCAAATACGGGTCATAAACAATTTGCGTGATGTTAAAGGATGCAAATGTGCTTAGCTTACCTCAACGCATGGGTACTCATAGTACGGCCAGCGGGCCCCCAGCAGCTTAGCAAGCCTTCCTTGGCGGCTCGCGAACCTTGCAGACATCGTATCTGTGTTTTTTTTTTAGGTCTCGCCTAGACGAAAGCAAAAGCGAAGCTTTTGCTGTCTATGCGAGACAACTTATGTTGCCGCTTTTCTGGGAATATTGTGGACATCAGACTGTGACGAGCCTGTCCTCCTGGAGATTGCAGCTCGTGAGCGCGCACGTCGCGTCGCCCTGCCTGCTATTCGCATTCACACAAAGGCTCCCGCACGCATGCGCACATACACACACTGCATACACACACACGCACCCCCTTTAACAGACACACGCGCACACCCCACCCCCACTCACCCCTCCTCCTCCGCAACACACTCACCTGTTCGGGCGGACCGGGACTCGATCAGGAGCCCGAGGGCTCCTCGGACAGTGGCTTCTCTCTCGTCTCGCGCCGCGATGGGGGCGGGACTCCCGGTTGGGGCCGCGCTGCGATTGGCCGGCTGCCCAACCGCTTCCGGGTCGCCGCAGGCAGCGCGGCGGCCCGGCGGGAACTTGATGAAACTCCCTGGGCTGCAGTGGTGAATAGAAATTCAGCTGCGTGGCAGTGTCTATGGTGGTTTTGCGACTCCGCAAAGAATAGACTGCTGTAGAGCGATCTGGAGGACCTGGGCGTCAGAGAGCCCACAGACTCTCCTTTTGGTACCAGGAAGGAACCGAGACTCTGCAACAGTGCAAATGCCGAAGTCTGGTCGGGCTGTAATTGCAGGTACGGGGCTACAACTGCTTTAGCAGTGATCACTCGGTGCAGGACTGCAGCTACGAAAGTTGTGGCCGCTTGTTTTTAATCTAATGCACTTTTTTGATTGAATAATGGCTGTATGTTGCACAATTCATGCCCTAACAAGCCTGTGCGTGCCTCCATGGAGTAGGCCGAAGAGCACTTTCGTTTTAACTCCTTGCAGGGGCAGGTTGTGACAAGCGATATCCACGCTTCTTTTTTGTAGCAAGGAATTGGTTCTTCCTGCAGATATGAATGCAAGCCTGGCAGCAAGACATCAACTCTCTCTCCCACCAACCCCCCACCGCAGCCCCCCTTGCTACATTTTGTCCGTCCACCCTCGTGCAGCAGTCCTTGGTGAGTTACTGGGATGTGCTGCACACGTGTATTTATCATTCATGAACAGTTGTGGCATCTGATCCTGAGAACAATGGGAGAGGGTCAGTCCGTGTAGAAGCAGAGGCACACACGTAGCTCAAAAGAACAATTGTTAGCCTGTCACATGCAACTAACTGTATATTATAATGTGTAATGCACATACCTTAAATGATAAAAATGTTTTGTTCAGCTGGGAAAGCTCAGTCGGTTAATGCTATCACTTCAGACTTCTCTTTGAATAGTAAGAGGGTCAGCCTTTTTTGTTTTTTTTGTTTTTGAATTTTATATAGCGCAAACTAGTTCTGCAGGACATGAGACTATGCCTGACATGGTGGGTTCACACTTTTGTATGCTCACAGGCTGGCAGTGTTGGGATAGAGCTTTCGTTTTAGCTCTCCAGAGGTAACATTGTGGGACCAGGTGCAAAATGTATTTTTAAGATAAGCTTGCAGTTTTGTGCTATCGCTGAAGGCTGGGAGGTTGGGGAAGTAGTGTCTGGGGCGTCCTTTAAACAAGCATTTGCAATGCAGTAGGTCTCCCTTTTGCGAGAGTTTAAGCTATTAGCATTGTAAATGACAATGCCTTTTGTTTTAAATACCAAAGCATAAATAAAAGGCATTGCCGTTTACAATGCCAATAGCTCAAACTCGCGTAAATGCGAGACCTATTGCATTGCAAATGCTTGTTTTAAGAGTGTCAGCAAACACCGCCGGTTGCATCAGCGCGGACTCCGAGAGACTGCTCAATGGGGGCCGGATGATTCCAGTGATAGTCAGAGTGGAGATTCAGGGGCGCTAAGAATAGGTGAAAAACAACAAAGCCTCATTAATAAGTAAATGGTCTTTTAAAGACCTGTGAAGTACTGGAGTGCGGCTGTGTGTGTGCCCGGGAAGCTGTTTCAGCCAGGGCTGCCACACACGTGGAGGGGGGGTTGCTGAAGCCCTTTCAGCCTAATGGGCGTTGTGCGCCTTGGTCTGGGCTGGCGTGGGTGCACACTGACAAGTGCAGGACTACACACATCTGCCAGTAGGGCTGCCACCTTTTCACGAGAAAAAACACTATTTGTTGTTGTTTTAATAGTCTGCGAAGGCCCGTTTGTGATGCTAAACAGGACTGTAAACGAAATCGTATGTATTCCTCTGATATTTAAAGGTTTCATTTTGCTTGCGAGAAAGTGTCACTCATAGTTATTACAAGGTTACAGTACCACTTTGATTTGTTTGGGAAAGATTTTTTTTTCTCTAGCTCGTCCCCAACTAACCCCACCCCCACTGGTGCGGCCCACTGTCACAAACCACACCGTAATTTTGACCCTTAAGCGAAAGTTTGTGAGTACCCATGCCTTAACGTATCAAGGGTACCAAGAACCAGAATTATATTTAATTAAAGTTTCCTCATGAAGCAGATTCTATATTCTGTGATGCAGACGAGTATTCAGAATATGCAGCTACTAATTATTGTGAGACCCTATTCATAGGAAGGAACGCCATCCCTCTCACACGCGGGAGACTTCACCAGCTGCTCCTCCGGATCGGGTGACCAGCAGCAACACAATCTAAGCTGGCTGACAGCCATAATGCTACAAATAGGGTCTCACAAAAATGAGTAGCTGTATATTCTGAATACTCATCTGCATTACAGAATATAGAATCTGCTTCACGCGGAAACTTTAATTAAATGGAATTCTGGTCCATGGTACCCTTGAGACCATCTACTGCTATTTACCTCGAGACTGAAGTACAACCAACAATAAGGACCGTAATCATAGGAATTTAGCCCTGAAGAAGTCGCTGTGTACTTCATGGTAGCGGCGAAACACGTGTTGGCTAGGCTAAGAATCTGTATCAAGGAACGCACAACAAGGACAATAAATCCTGGAACCACACAGAGCAGTGGATCTTTATTTCCTACACTCGTTACTGTACCAACTTAAATCTATGTACTACTAGCGTGTGCAGGGGACCTTGGAGTATAGGTAGTGTAGAAGAAAATCTTCGACTTCCTGAGATGTGCTGCAGCAGCCGCCATGCATTCTGCAAATGTCCTGGGTGCAGACTTGATACCGCAAGGAAGGGCTTTGTATTAGTAATGGTCGCTTCCCACTGTAAACCTCAGGAAGTTGCAATGCTTTTCGGCTATTGGTATGATAAAAAAGGTATCTTGCAGATCAAGAGAGCATAGCCAATCCCATTGATGGAGTAGGGGATAGAGCTGGTGCAGGGTCAACATTCTGAACCTTCCTTTGCAATTCCACTTGTTCACTTTCCTCAGATCTAGAATGGGTCTGAACTCGCTGTTTGGTCCTTTCTTCTTCACTAGAAGGTAACCAAAAAAATCTCATTCCTTTATGAGGAATTGGGACCTTTCCACAGCCTGTTTTAGGAAGAAGATGGAGAATCCTTTATAGAGTTGTTACTGATGAACAGGGGACAACTTCTTTGGAGGAACTGCTGTTGGCAGATACTTGAATCTTAGACAGTATCCCATTTCTTCAATATTTAGAACCCGTTGTCACTGGTTAAATGTGTTCCCATTCTTCCAGGTACAATGTAATTCTTCCTCCCACCAGAGTGGCTATTAAAAGAAGGGTTGCCACTGGTGGCAGGCTTAGAGGTTGGTGCAGACTGTTGGTAACCTCCTCTCCCTCTGGATTGATACCTCTGCTGTTGATGCCTATGCTGTTGTTGACCCCAAATTTCAGTGAGGGGTTTGAATCCTCAGAGGATAATATCGTCTGACGTAGGTTCTAAAGGAATGTTTCTGAATTTTCTTCTCTTCTACAATTCAACCTCCTGCAGGGTGTCTAGCTCTGTTTTCATGCAAGACATCTTGCCATCACCATGTGATAAAAGCAATGTGTTTCTTGAAAATGGGAGTTTCAAAATCCTGCATTGTGCTTCAGGGTTCAGTCCCATTAATCTAGCCCAAGAGGAACGACGTATGCCCAAGCCATATCAGTATCTACAGGCTTCTAGAAAAGATCTATACCCTGCAGCACTGGCAACTTTTATTTTTGATTGGATAATATCATACCTTCTTTTATGATTTCTCTAAAGTCTTTGTGGAAGGTAGTGATGTCATCCAGAGGACATATCAGTGCTGGGGAGAGTCTGTAAGAGTAGGTGAGAAACAACGAGTGGAGATGGTCATGTGATAAGATCTTGAACACCTCGATCAGGATGTGGAATCTTATCTACGTACTGAACGAGACTACCTTTGAGAGGCGGAACGGTATTGGTTATGGTGATACCTCGACTATGACCTAGACCTATGGCAATGTCTGGTTGTCGGGTTGAGACCTGGAATGCTTTGGTGGAGGTGTATGTGGAGCAAGTGCTAGTGGAGGCCTAGAAGAAATGGCTGGAGGAATGTCTGCAGGATTTACCAGTGGAAGCCAAGGAGGAGGAGACTTCGCAGATGGCTAAGGAGGTGGCATTGCAGGTGGTGAAGTAGAAAAATATAGTATGATGACTAGAGAAGACTGTCTGGAAGGTGAGTAAGTCCTGGAGTACTCCATGTCAGTTTCAGAGGGAAACATGTACTTTCATCCTCAAAAGCCACCCCCTACCTTCTTTTCCCTAGCGTAAGAGTGTCTCAACTTCGAACCATGTCTTGACGTCATATGTGTCAATGTTGATGACCTCTCGAAATCGATGGTCTCCTTCTCCTCGCCATTGTACGAGTCCTCGACCCAGCCCTCGATGATGACCATGTTGGTGTTGTACTTCTTCTGAACACTGATGTCCTCAATGTTGAATGCACAGACATTTCTCACCCTACCATGTATTTTTGGATCTCTCCCTGCATGAGTCATCAGAAAGTGGGATGGGGTACTGGTAGAGAGAGCAGACTCTTCTAGCCCCTCAGATGTCTCTCTAGCTAGTGATTCGTGCAGTTTTTGCCATTCTTCTGGCCGTGTAGGCAGATAGTCTCACGCTCTCTAAGGGTGCCCCTGTATGGAAAAATGTAAATTCTGTGTTAACATCAGTGGCAGCCAATTGGTCTGTTTCATCCATTTCGTTACTGTCATGTTAATTTTATTCTCTGCTGTTCGCCTTTACACCCAGCCTGTGTCCTTAACTTTAGTTGACCTCTCTGACATGGTCAATCTGATGTACGTGCTGGGGAGTTTCAGTTGCCGCTGCACCTGGTCTTAGATGTTATCAATTGATTGCTTATTGCCGACATAAACATTCCTTACTTCCCCTCCTCATCTCCTGACCACCTGGTCAACCATCTACTCTTGTTTCCTGTAGCGAATTCCGTGTTTAAACCTGTTCCCTCCAGTTTTCCTTCCCATGCGATTCCACTGCAACAAACTGTATATAAGGGTGATGGTTTTTTTATTCAATTATTTTTATTCTTTTCCTCCCACAACACTTGAGGGTGTTGTTCGGACACAGTCCTGCTCATGAGCATTTAATAAACTTGGTTTGTTTTACTTCACTCCAGTGCTGTTCTCTCTTTTGTTAGTCTTCGGACCCATGGACGAAAGGGTGACCCTGTACCAGTGTGCCCTCACGTAAGTACATTTCCACAATTGGCGCCCAGCACGTGGAGCCCCATCGGAGACGCGGCCGTCTGAAGGAGTGGTCTTGGGGGAAGATCGAAATTATCACTGAAGACGCACTCTGCATGAGAAGACTTTTGTCTTTGTAACCAACGTGAACTTTTCGGTTTTCCTGACTTGACCCTCCGGGTGGTGGCTGGTCTCGACTGGGGTTTCTTTGGCGAATTTTCAGTGACCATTAGGTCGACCAGAGATCAGCAGGTGGGAGTTGAAGACTTCTGCTTGGTAAGGTCGCTGATGCAGCACTCTTGATTGTTTGGTTTGGTTTTGGCATTCATTCTTTGCAAAGACTGAAGGCAGGTATTGTGGGGATTTTTCTTCTTCTGAAACTTGTTTGGATAAGTAATACTATACATATACTTGTAAAAGCATGCCTGCTTTGAACACACTTTGTAAGTGGTGCTGCTTTTGTAGTACTAGGACTGTTTTGGAACAAAGTCAGCCGGCTCCCCCAGAAGGGACCCCAAATAAAGATATGTATATAAAATATGGTATTTGTCCCATAATGTATGGCTCATTGTGGAACAAATACACAAAGAAAGTGGATCATTTGATTTTCAGAAGGTTCAGTATGTGGAACAGTGTTTGTTCAAAAGGAAGAGTAGACAGGATATGTTTGATTGTTTGCGTATGTGGGATAAGGAAATGCGAGAGAGAGAGAGAGAGGAAAGAGGAAGCTATAGTGAAGAAAGATCCATTCACTCACCACTGTAGATCGGGCACTTTCTTTGTGTAGGTCTCAGAGCGCTTGCAGAAAACTCCTAGCAGAAACTCAGGTATGTCAAGGACAGATCTAAAAAAGCCATGTTTTTAACTGTTTGCGGAATCTCAGGTAGTCAGGAATCGTCCTAAGCTGGAGGGGAAGAGAGTTCCAGGCCTCGGGTGCTATTTTACTGAAGGCTCTGTCTCCGTTTCTAGCCATACGTACCCTCGGGACACTCAGAAGAGACTTGGTGGACGATCTGAGTGTCCTCACCGGGTGATAGGCCTTCAGCTTTTGTTCAAGGTATACCGGGCCATGCCCATTGATGGATTTATGGACAAGGCAGCACAGTTTGAATTTAATACGTTTTTGTATTGGGAGCCAGTGTAAGGTTTTTAAGCAGGGTAGTGAAGGGGTGCGGGAGGGAAGATCAAGCACCAGTCTTGCAGCGGTATTCTGCAGGACCTGTAGGCGGGGCAGCAGAGTGGTGTTTATTGAAGCCAAAAGTGCGTTCCCATAATCAATCCTGCTGATGATGAGTCCCTGCACTAAAGGCATGCGCGCTGAGAGGGGGAGCCACTTAAAGATTTTCCTCAGACTGCGCATAAGGCCATAGCTCATGCATACTACTTTACTGATATGATCAGACATGGATAGTTTATTGTCGATAGTTACCCCAAGATTCCTCACTGAGGATTTGGGTGTTGGGCATAGGCCAAGCGAAGCTGGCCACCAGTCATCAGACCAAATTTTGTCTGCCTTTCCAAACAGCAGGACCTCTGTCTTTCCTGCGTTCATCATCAGAAAGTTTCTGGTCATCCAGTCATGGATGTCTACCATGCAGTTTATAAATCTCAGTTTAGTTAGATCCGGATTCTGATTGATTGTGATCAGTATTTGGGTATCATCTGCGTAGGATACGGTCCCAAAACCGTGTGTTTGAATGACCTTGGCAAGAGGGGATACATACAGGTTAAAGAGCGTAGGGCTCAATATGGACCCCTGTGGGACGCCCTTATCGTTTTCATAGAGGTTGGAGGAATAAGAGCCCACTTGGACTTTGGACCGTCTGTCAGTCAGGTAACTTTTTATCCAGCCTAATGCGGGCCCCTCGACACCAATCTCAGCAAGACGTTCTAAAAGAATGAGATGCGAGATGGTGTCGAAGGCCGCAGACAGGTCGAGCAAGACCAGTATGGCAGACTGATTGGAATCAAGTGTCATTCTTATATTATCCACAACTTCGAGCAGGGCCGTTTCGGTGCTGTGGATTGCCCTAAACCCTGACTGTGAGGGGTCAAGAGGTTTGTTGGTCTCGAGATGTAGTTTAAGATGTTTATTTATTTGGGATTCCATGATCTTCCCAAACAAAGGAAGGAGTGAGATGGGCCGGTAATTAGGAAGTGATTTAGGATCTGCTGAGGGCTTCTTTAAAATAGGTCTGAATACGGCCTCCTTCCAATGTAATGGGACAGAGGAGTGGAGTAGGGACTGATTTAAAGTTTTCGGGAGGGCCGGAATCAGGGCAGGAGATATTTTAGATAGGATTTGTGGAGAAGCAGGGTCTCCCGGAGCCCCAGACTTCATTTGTTGTAGAATTGCCTTGACCTGTGTTTTGGTGCATGGCGGAATTTCCTTTAATATGGGAATGCAAGAGTCGGAGTCCCCGCAGTTATTGGCGGGCGAGACTGCTGTCAGCTAGGTGGGAGGCAACTGAGGAAAGCGTTTATGAATTTCGTTAATTTTATCATGAAAGTATGCTGCCACAGAATGTACCCATTCTTTAGACTCATCAAGTGGCTGCTGGCTAGCCAAGGGGTTGGTGAAGTCTTTCACTATACTGTAGAGCTCTCTCTGTGAGTTCGACGCCAGGGAAATTCTATCACCAAGATAAGTTTTTTTTGCCTCGGCGATTCCTTTCATATATTGTCTATGAGCGGTTTTATATAGATTCCTGTCATTCAAATCTTTAGTTTGGCGCCATTTTCTTTCTTTCAATTACTATGACTGCATGTTTGGTTTGTTCCAGCTCTGGCATGAACCAAGGTGAGTTTTTCTTAGGAGGTTTAGACGCTCAAGCTGGAGCAATGCGGTCTAATGCCAGGACTATTGCAGATTCCAGCTCCCTGGCGGCTGTATTAGGGTCAGTTTTGTCAGTAATGACTGGAGGGGAAAAATGTGCAGCAAAAGAATCCGAGGTTATTGTGTTCCATGGTCTGCTCAGTTTTACTTGAGCGTTTTTCCGAGATTCGAACTGGGGACATAAGATGTTAAATTTTATAACATAGTGGTCAGTCCATAGGACTGGATCAATCTGCAGAATTTTGACTTTGGGGGAGTTCGTGCATAAGAGATCTAATGCATGTCCCGCAATGTGGGTTGGGCCAGTCGGGAGAATGTTTAATTGTAGGGTGTCGAAGCTTGTGATGAGGTCAACAGTATGAGGGTCTTGGGTTTGATCTAGATGATAATTTATATCTCCTAACAATAGAAAATTATCTGTTGCTAGGGCGTAAGGTGCAATTGCTTCGACAAGTTTCTCCACAAAATGAGTTTTGGCACCTAGGGGTCTATAGATAAGGGCCACTTTCCATGACACCTGGTTGCCTATGGTCAAGGAGGCAATACATATTTCACCCCAGCGTTCTAAAAAGGAGTCATTGATGTTAATTTTGATATCAGGTTTATAGATTATTGCCGTTCCTCCTCCCTGCGTACCTAGGCGGTCAAGTCTATGTATTTTATAAGGGGGATGTAAGCCTACTGAGATATCTGGTGAGGGGGACTCCTGGAACCAGGTCTCTGTAATAAATAACGCATTGGGCGGTGTAAGTCCAGGAGCGCCCAAATTTCCACGGCATGTTTAGGTACAGATCTGGCATTACAGTACATGCATGATAACTGAGGCTGTGGAGTGGGGCTTTTTATTGCTGCTAAAAATCTTCTTTCTCTACTATTGGTACTGTCATTATGGGAAGTGATATGGGAAACAGTATGGGGCAGCCTGCCTATATTCAGGGAGTGGAGCTCCTGGTTGGTGTAGCGGATGATACCCATAATGGGTAACAGCCCAGGTGGATTGAGGGCTGAGAAGAGAAGAAAGAAGAAAAAGAAAAAGTGCAGGGTACCTGGCGTCTGGAGTCGGCCGGGAGCGGACGGGCGCAGACGGGCTTGCCTTTGGCACGCCTTCGACGTGCCACTGCGCGCGTCCGCTCAGCGCACTTCTAGATAACAAAAAAGTGGGCGGGACCGCAACAGTGATAGGATGACCCTAGAGCGCTGACCTTTCTCCCTCCAGGAAGTGAGTCGCTCATAGGAGTGGCGTAAATCCCTCCGCTCAAACGGCACAAGCCGCGACGGAACAGGGACGCCAGGAACAGGTAACAAACAGTACAGTATTAAAATGTGCAAAATAGCAGGTTTAAAATCACGAGCAAAATTCTCAATGCCCGTAGCTGTCTTCAGGAGGTTTCAACTGCGCGCGTCCGCTCGGCGCACTTCTAGATAACAAAAAAGTGGGCGGGACCGCAACAGTGATAGGATGACCCTAGAGCGCTGACCTTTCTCCCTCCAGGAAGTGAGTCGCTCATAGGGGTGGCGTAAATCCCTCCGCTCAAACGGCACAAGCCGCGGCGGAACAGGGACGCCAGGAACAGGTAACAGTATTAAAATGTGCAAAATAGCAGGTTTAAAATCACGAGCAAAATTGCCAATGCCTGTAGCTGTCTTCAGGAGGTTTCAACTGCGCGCGTCCGCTCGGCGCACTTCTAGATAACAAAAAAGTGGGCGGGACCGCAACAGTGATAGGATGACCCTAGAGCGCTGACCTTTCTCCCTCCAGGAAGTGAGTCGCTAATAGGGGTGGCGTAAATCCCTCCGCTCAAACGGCACAAGCCGCGACGGAACAGGGACGCCAGGGACAGGTAACAAACAGTACAGTATTAAAATGTGCAAAATAGCAGGTTTAAAATCACGAGCAAAATTGCCAATGCCTGTAGCTGTCTTCAGGAGGTTTCAACTGCGCGCGTCCGCTCAGCGCACTTTTGAATAACAAAAAAGTGGGCGGGACCGCAACAGTGATAGGATGACCCTAGAGCGCTGACCTTTCTCCCTCCAGGAAGTGAGTCGCTCATAGGGGTGGCGTAAATCCCTCCGCTCAAACGGCACAAGCCGCGACGGAACAGGGACGCCAGGAACAGGTAACAAACAGTACAGTATTAAAATGTGCAAAATATCAGGTTTAAAATCACGAGCAAAATTGCCAATGCCTGAAGCTGTCTTCAGGAGGTTTGTACATGAAAGGGAAGGTTGTGCCCTCTCGGTCTCAGTACAGATACATAGTGATATGCAACGTCCGTGTGCATATTTTTCAGATGTCCTTGACCCAGTCGCTCGCGCGCTAGCTGTATGTTTCCGAGCGGTGGCAGCAACGGCTGTATCCATACGCCAGAGTGAAGGAATAGTTTTATCACACAAACTGCTTGTGGTAGTACCCTATTCAGTTGATGCCTTGCTAAACCAAACAAAGATGCAGCATTTGACTAGGGCTCGTCTGACAGGATATGAATTGACACTTTTGGCCGTCCATATCACGCTAAAAAGATGCCTGACATTAAATCCAGCTACATTGTTACCATTTCCCTCCACTCAGCCTCAGTCACAAGAGTCACATGATTGTATATTTCTCACTGAGGAACAAACAAAAGGTCGAGTTGACCTGCAAGACACTCCCTTCTCCATTACAGATGGGGAGTTATGGGTTGATGGGTCATGTTTGAAATTGCCAGATGGCACTACATCTGCTGACTTATACGACACTCCAGACAGAAGTTGAAACAGCACGTATCCCACTGAAATCAGCCCAAGCAGCTGAATTGATCGCTCTAACCAGAGCATGTGAGCTTAGTACAGACCTGATTGTCAATGTCTACACAGATAGTCAGTATGCGTTCGGGGTAGCGCACAATTTTGGCTGCCTGTGGAAAGAACGCTGTTTTCTCACTTCACATGGAACACAGATAGCACATGGAGAACTAGTGCACAATCTTCTTACTGCCTTAACCTATCCCAAGAAAATAGCTATCGTTAAGTGCAGTGCACACAAGAAGGTAACACATAAAGTAGGAGCAGGTAATGCCTTTGCAGATAACACCGCTGGTGAAACCGCAACACAGCGAAGCACCACATCTATGTATATGGGAAAGTCGCAAGCTGCACGTTTGCATGATGCCAGACAGGAAGTATTGGATATGCAATAATCTGCCTCTTTTGAGGAATTAGACCAATGGTCTAAGGAGGGAGCATTGGATGATGAGTGCTGCTGAAGGAGTATAGTTATGACTAAATGGAAGTTGACCACTGCATACCTATGCCCTCTGATCCATATGGTACATGATTCAGCACATGTTGGTGCATTCTCAGTAGCAAAAGAGCTCATGCCAGTCTGGGATCATCCTGATATTGATGGAACAGCTAAAAAAACTAGTCCAGTCTTGCCTGGTTTGTCTCCAGTACAACCCTGGGAAAGGAACGCAGGGGGATTTGCGACAACATCTGCACCTTTTGAGATCCTTCAGATGGACTATATCCAGTTTGAGCGCTGCAATAATCTTAAATATGTCTTAGTAGTAGTCTGCGCCTTCGGCAAATGGGTGTAGGCATGTGCTACGAAAGACAAGGTAAAAATAGGATAGGTACCCCTTAACTAAAGTCAAGGGAAATAGGGTTCACCAACCAATAAAAAGGCAATTCCCTTGAGTAAGATCATTCACATAAACATAAACGCCATGAATAAAAAAGCAATGACTATAATAACTAAATTAGGAGTAAAAAACGGGCAAAATGTATAGTGTACAGTACAATTAAAAAAGCAGTTAATATAGTTAGCTGCTTGGCACAGATTAAAAGAAATTGTGGATAACAATAAAATAACAATCAACATTCAATATTGACCAGCAATATTGCTGAAAACAGACAGAAACAACAGTAAGACATACAATTTGTGCAATACAGGGTGTGTGTTCTAAAATTCTTTTGAGACACCAGTGTTATGCACATTGGGATAGTATTATGTCAACAAAAGGTGTTTGAGCCGCGAATCACACTTTACTAGGACGTCGACGCGTTTCGGTGGTTTGTTGAGCTTCTATCCACCTTTATCAAGACAAAAAGTCAATTTCTGTTGTGGTGTACATGTGTTCCTTGTCCTTAATTTGTTGGAAATTTATGGCAGGGTGAGTCGCATATGATTCCTTCTGTCCCTTTTGAAGTGGCTTCTATTCTAGCCTTGTTGATGAGTCTACCTGTTAAGTAAAATGGCAATGTGATACCAAACTTTCTTGACACACAGCGCTTTGATTTTCAAACGCGTTGTGTCTGACCAGAGGCGCCTAAGTCTTGCCCCAGAGACATGAGTATATGTTCCCTCTACGTCTACTGACGGCTGCACGCTTCTCTGGTCGTTTTCTTTTAATGTGATGAAAATCAAAGCGCTGTGTGTCAAGAAAGTTTGGTATCACATTGCCATTTTACTTAACAGGTACAGAAATTGTCATTACAACACCGGAAATAATATTGGGGTTTGATAGTGCGAACCACCCAGATAACATGAAGGGACTTCTATTTGTCTCCATGGCGGTGCTTCGAATCTGTCTTGCCTCTTCTTGGCTGGATAATGTCCCCCCATCTTTCCAACAATGGCAGGCCAGATTACTCTCAGCCTATAGCTTGGAAAAAGCAATATACAGCAGGAAGGGTGTCAAAAAGAAAAAGAAGGGTTTAGAAATTTGGTACCCACTTACACAATGCATCGAAGGTCTTGGATAGTAATTTAACTCCATTTTTTTTATTTTTTTTATTCATTACCTAAATGCAAATGTTTATAGTCTTGTCTTAAGGGTATAGTTACTCGTCATGTTTAGTTAGTCAATGTTAGGCGATATGATCAATAATATCGTGCAACCATGCCTGTATTTGAGTGGGTGGAGGGCGGGGGGGAGGGCTCCTTAATGTTTTGAAAAAATTTTGTGTAATAAAAATTGTTTAAAAAAAAAAAAAAGAAATCAAACTTCATGGTAAATAGCGAAAACTGTGAAAAATGCACTAAAGTGCATCTTTCAAAGTTGTATGTTACACACACACATGTCCTTGGAACATGTGTGTGCACAATACCAGTATCCAGGTCAATTTAAGGGGTGCAACAGGGTGTCCTTTGGACAACCGTCACCCTTGAGATTGCATTCTCAAATTGCGATTAGCTAATTGCTAATCGCAAATTGAGAATTCCTCCCCATTCAATCCTATGGCCCTATTGGCGTAAACTTACTTGATCTAGAACCGGCGTTGCTCAGTTCTCCACCCGCAGAGTCTGAAAGAACTTTAACCTTCACCACGTATCAACTCATGCAACGTCAGAGGACGTCAGAGACGTCTTGTATATGATGGCTATTGTAGGTGTACTCCACAACGGCCCATCTCTTCCTCAAAGTTTGACAACAAAAAGATAAATAACAGGATCGTAAACTAACGAATCCTACGAGCTTCTGAACACTGTCTCAACAACAATTAATTCAACAGCAATTGCGACACATAACCACATCACTCTAAGTTATTTATTATACATCAAACATCTATCAGCACAAAGCACATTCTATCGGCCAATATAGATGTATAACTCTAGTTTCAATATTGGAACATCAATAATCTAAAAAGCAAAAAAACAAAAAAGCAAAGGTCATAGCTCTTTCAGCAAAAAAAACTCTTTCAGTAAAAACTCTTTCAGCAAAAAACAGTTTCAGCAAGAAACACAAAAAACACATTGTCTCAATAACAGAGCAACGATGATCTAGAGCACAAGAGCCTCAGGTCCAACAAGACCTTGGTTCAATATGACCTCAATCCTGCCCCATAAAACTTATTCAAATTGTGTACCTTTACAGAACTATTAACAACACAACTGTAACAGAAGTATGTTGCACACTCTAGTTAAGGGCTCTGTTAGACCTCAATTCTGCCCTACACAACTTCTACTTATAGTGTCCTTTTCCACAGCTAATAGGGACATCAGTATGTGACACCCGCTGGATGGAGATATTACTAACATACCATACTACAGAGTTGCCAGTGTGTGCCATTCAACAAATGAATTCAATCCCTTTTCCACAGTTTTAGATGAACAAATCCATTTGTTCTCTTTGAGTGTGAGCAGACGATCGACATTCTGCCGTCTCTTTGAACTCTTAACAGTCTCAAGTACGATCCATTTCATGTCAGTGGGAGTATATGAATTTTGCAAATGGTGCTCCACCAATGGGGCAGTTGTAACTTTACAACAAATCCGTGACTGATGCTGCATGATACGTTTCTTCACCTCTTGTATAGTTTTTCCAATGTAAAATAAAGAACACAGAAATGACATTCTTAGACAAACAGTGTGAGTGGTGTCGTAGTTTCCATTGTTTTCCATTCAAGGTACAAGATTTCATAACTCACGTGGCTGTACAAGCTGAACAATTTCCACACGGATAATGTCCTATTGCAGGCAATAAACCCCACATATTTTGTATTGTTACTGGGGCTGGTGTATTATAAGCTCTCACTAAATGATCTCTTACATTTCTGGCTCTTTTGAAAGTAAATCGTGGTTGTTTTAAATGTGGTTCAACTTTCTGTATTAGGTGCCAGTTTTTTAAGACTATCTTTTTGATTGTACTAGACTCAGTTTCAAAAGTTGTAACACAAGTAACTGAATCATATTGATTTTCTTGTTGAGTTTTTTCTTTTTGCAATAGCGCTTGTCGATCATAATACCACACACGTTTCATTGAATGTTTCACTAATCTGTACGGGTAACTTCTCATCACCAACTTAGATAATAACACTGTTGCCTCTTTAAAATAATCTTCCCTTCTCGTACAGTTGCGTTTAATACGCAAAAACTGCCCAAAAGGGAGATTATCGCGCAAGTTGCGTGGATGATGGCTACTGTATTTTAATAGAGTATTCCTAGCTGTTGGTTTTGTGTAGAGATGCACTGATAAATGCCCTCCGTCATTCCAGATGGTTAAGTCCAAAAAACTGATTGCACATGTATTGCCTTCAATCGTAAATTGTAAATTCATATCTTGTTGGTTGAGCCAACAATGGAATTCATGTAATTCAATTAGAGTGCCTTCCCATATTAAACATACATCATCAAAGTATCTCAGATATTTCTTTATATGGGAACGAAAGGGATTATTATTATAGATCAATTCTCTTCAAAAGAAGCAACTAAAAGATTAGCTATATTCGGTGCAAAAATTGCACCCATAGCCACACCTTTCACTTGGCCATAAAACTCTCCATTAAACATAAAATAATTTTGTTCAAGGGCAATTTTTGCACAATCTACAATAAAATCAGTAGGAACTTGATGTGGATGCAATCTCTCATTCAAAACTTCTCCAATGACTTTTAGAGCTTCTACCTGGGGTACGCTTGTATACAAGCTCTCTATGTCCATTGTAACAAGAATATTAGTTAGTATATCATACGGTTGACCTTCTAGTTGTGTAATAACATCTTTAATATCAATTATTTTGTATAGGCCGTGGACTTTTGCTAAAAAACGGTTTTAACCATAATGTTCTAAAGAATCTATAGAATTCAACCTGCGTGGTAAAGGAGTTGTTTCTGTTCGTTGGAACAAATTATAAACCATTACTTAGGAGCTCTAATTCTTTTGAGCTCAATTCATGTGACGACAAATTGAAAATTAGGACAATTTCCATAGTTAGATTGGTATGGTTAATCCCGAATGAAGTATTATCTACCACAGTTGAATTTACCTTTCGTAGTAACTGTTCCCGGTCTGACGGAACCCAGGAGTGTATTGGTTACTGAACCAACCCCTCCTCGTGTTCTGAGCCCGACCTCTCTGTGGTAATTTGCCTCTCGTTAAAAAAGAGGGATTGTGTCCTCTTCCAAATCTATAATTCGGAGTATCACCTCGACTGTTGTTCTCTTAAGAACGAGAAGATGCCGTGTCTGAAAAGGTAGTGTGTTTTGGAATCCAGTTAGACTGATTCGGATTTTGTTGGAAAAAATATTTCTTTCAATAGGGGTAAGTGCGTTCCCTACTGTAATTCTTAATATCTTTTTTGAGCTTCTCAGTCTTTTTAAGAATGTTATTTCTTTGTAAGGCAGATATTGTTGTTTCCATTTTTTTGAGAAACTCACGAGCATCTGTTGTAGCAGGATCCTCCAAAATTAGTTTTTCTAGTTCTGCAATCTTTTTTTTCAATTTATCAATGTGTCGTAATGCAGTCTAAATACTGAGGACCATCCAGCCTTGCGAGCATTTATTTGAAACAAAGCTGAACCCTACTTTGAAGTCCTCATCATTAACAAAAATTATAGGTATATTTTGTACTTGTAACCCTACTGGAATAATATTATTATTCAACCAATCAGTCAGTAATTTTGCATGTAACTCTGTGCTTATTCGTTTTTTATGTAACCTTTCCAAATTGTTACGTACTACGCTTTGTTGAGCATTGTGGCTTTACTACTAGTTTGGGGTCCTAAAAGTGATGGTCCTCCTGCTATTTTTGCTATATACTCATCAGTATATGTAAGATGTTCCTGTTCAGACACTGGAAATTATAAATCAACATTTAAAGAATAGAAAAAATAAACTAACACAAAAACATTTTTCATAACATATATGCAGACAGATACAAAATCACAACAAACCACTTGCAAAAAAGGGCCCTTGAAGACAGCATCTGCACTTACAATCTGTTACACAAAATAGGGCAACCCAATAATCCCCCTGGGGCTGGGCATAATCAATAACAAAATACAAAGGTCCCTAGAGGAAACAGTTATCTATCATTTCATATTTCGAAAATGTCACAGATGTGAACGAAATTTTCTGGAACAATCAGGAACTTTCTCATAAAAAAGTATTTTTTAAATATTTTTCTTTTAATCCATTTTTAAAAAAACATTCAATTTATCATGTACGGCAACTAATATACTACTGACTTCATCCATATAGTTCAAAGCAGTAGCACAACACCTTTTGTTTGTTATACATATGGATAGAAATCAACCATATATCAAAATCAATCAGATATTTTCACATTACTTTCATTATGCATCAGAGAACACAAATGCAAACAAAAAGGTGTAATAGCATTGACGTTTCGGTCTCTCTAATGGTCTAAAAGATCCACGAGACCATCTTCAGGACGGTAATGTTGCACCATGAATCTAGTACAATAAAAACATTCATAAACAACATATAAGAAAAACCCTGAGTTCAACAGTATCGTCTGCACATAACTCAAAAAGTACATGGAAAACGAATCCCCAATGTGTGCTTATACGAACAAAATACCATGTGCAATTATTAAGGTACAAAAAAGTGCCAAACTAACCATACTCTTTAGCCAACAATCATGCCTAACCCAATGGTGACTCAAAGTGACCTACACCACACCATCAAGTGACAACACACCACCAAGTGGCATATTTAATCCTAATATTTAGGGCTAATTTAAGGTTCTACAACCTCCAAATACCAATAAATCCTTAAAACCCTATTCCAATCATCACTACAAAAAAATCAAAATCAAAATACACCTAGTCCATTAAACTCACAGCAGGAAACTCCTCTTACCTTAAAATCAATAGTCTCCAAATATGAAAATCAGATCGTATCACTATAGATTAAACCACAACTCTACCACAATTAACTTATCTAGTATTAACCTTTAAGGCACAGTACTCACAAGTAAGCCGTACATGAGAATCAACAATATAGGCCTGAAAACGAAAACGCCAACATCTGTTTAGAACTCTAATCAAAATCGAAAAACACAACTTTCCACTTTGTAAAAATGCAGCGTAAATTTACTTCATCCAGAACCGGCGTCGCTCAGTTCTCCACTCGCCATAAAAGACAGAGTGCGGCGGCAGCGTCTAAATGAACTTTAACCTTCACCACGTATCAACACATGCAACGTGAGAGGACCTCAAAGAGGTCGTGTATATGGTGGCCATATTAGGTGTACTCAACATCTCTTCCTCAAAGTATGACGACAAAAAGAGAAATAACAAGATCGTAAACAAACGAATCCGAGGAGCTTCTAAACACAGTCTCAACAACAATTAATTCAACAGCGATTGCGACACATAACCACATCGCTCTAAGTTATTTATTATACATCAAACATCATTCAGCACAAAGCACATTCTATCGGCCAATATAGATGTATAACTCTAGTTTCAATATTGGAACAGCAATAATATAAAAAGCAAAAAAGCAAAGGTCATAGCTCTTTCAGCAAAAAAACTCTTTCAGTCAAAACTCTTTCAGCAAAAAACAGTTTCAGCAAGAAGGGGGATTTGCGACACCATCTGCTCCTTTTGACGTCCTTCCTGTATCCAGTTTGAGCGCTGCAATAACCTTGAATATATCTTAGTAGTAGTCTGCGCCTTCAGCAAATGGGTGGAGGCATGTGCTACGAAAGACAATACAACCCTCACAACTGCGAAAATACTCCAGAAGGAATTCTTTCCTCGATTTGGTGTTTGTCAAGTTTTATGGAATGATAATGGCCCTCATTTCATTGGACAGGTTGTAGAGTATGTTATGAAAGGGCTATGGGTCAAACAGAAGTTCCATGCTGCTTTTCACCCACATTCAGCAGGCTTGGTGGAACGTTATAATTGTACATTGAAACTGAAATTGGCAAAATACAAGCTTCCACTTCTTTAAAATGGCCTGATGCATTGCCCTAAGCACTGCTTTCCATCAGATCAATACCTCATACACACTCTGGGCTTACCCCTTATGATGTTGTGTTCGGCAGGTCCATGAATATTTGGGGGGTTCCTAAGCCTCGCCCTATATACGATGTGCCTCACACATTAATGCGCAATTTTCTGTCTCAGTTGACTCACAGTTTACTTTCTAATTATCAGCAGGTTGGAGAAGCTCTCCCGGACAGGTCCCAAGGTTACGGACATGACCTGCGTCCGGGAGACTTTGTAATGGTTAAGGTCTTCCAGCAAACAAATTGACTGGAACCTCACTGAAAAGGCCCCGAACAAGTCCTCCTTGCCACCCGAACTGCAGTCCGAGTGACCAACAGGAAGAGTTGGACCCAGGCCACCCACTGCAAAAAGGTTTTGCTCGCCCTCGTGGATACTGCTGCATTGAAGGATCACCATGACATCTTGGTCACAGAGACAGGACGAGCTACATCACCTGAAACAACTGAGGAAGTCTTCCCCGACCACACGATCCCCGGTACATCCAGGTACCTACTTCTACCCAGGAAGAAAGGCTCTCCAGTGCAAAACAAGACAGGTTAAGCCATTGTCCTGAGTGGTTAAGTCTGACTACGAAGGGGGGTTATTAGTCTCAATGTCAGTGAAGAAACCACTCAGGACTCTTAGGGCGCTACCTTTCTCGTTGTGTGCTGATGAGAATGAGCTCACCTAAGAAGAAGGAGTTCACTGCGACAACGTGTTATGGCTGTACAATCTGTATCCTTGGTCTGACCCTGACTGCTGCCATTGTTGCTACTGTAATGTGGGTAGTGGAGGAAGCAATGCCTGGGGCTCCCTTGCTCAACATTACTGCTACATCGCCTGCTACAAAGTAACACCATTATTTTGATTTACCGCAACATGAACAGGGGTACCGGCAAAATCTGAAAAACAATTAATTTCTTCAAATGTGCATCAGACACACCAGCTAAGCAATGCTACTAACTGCTGGGTTTGTGGCAAGATTCCTCCTCATCAGAACATAAGAGGAATCCCGTTGTCACCACTGCCATTTTCTCAATGGCTCGTGCCAAGCTTGGTTCAAGCTTCTATATGCTTCCTACAAATTTAACCTGTCAGAAACATGGGATGTGGGCGACCACAACGCCAAACTGAATAAACAAAGATGGGGATCCACAAGCAAAGGGGACCATCTTGGAGATAGAAGAATATAGTAAAGGAAATATAGCAACAAAATATGTGTATCCAAACCCTATGTCGGCTAAAGGAAATGGGCCACCTGTTATCTCTGTTGTTCTGACTACTGGCCCCCCTCTGTGTACAGAGTACAGGCAATGTGCTAGTGGGTCACAGTAATTGTACTACGGTGTTGCAAATGTCCACGAGGGGCCAAAGCAGCTTCTTCGCATCACGTCATACTTATTTCATTTGTGAAGCTAAGGCATACTACTTCCTACCTTCAGGCTGGTCTGGTACCTGTTACATAGCCTTCCTCTTGCCACCTGTATTTCTAGCTCCCCCAACATACACCAAGATTTGCAATTGTTTAATCACCACACTGATAGTAGGAGAAAACATGCCATCAATGTCTCTGTAGTCGATCAGACAGAGACCACTTGGGAACAATATAGAGACTTTAATAATGGATTATTCTTCTTAGTTGGCCCAGTACAAAACAGCAAGCTGGTCCGTTGCCTCACTCGTACAATGGAGGCAGTGATTAATCAGACAACTGCGGCCTTAGCAAACTTGACGGAAGAACAAGCATCAATCCGCATGGTCACTTTACAGAATAGACTTGTTCTAGATGTTGTTCTAGCTGACCGTGGTGGAGCATGCCGTGTCATCGGATCCAGCTGCTGTATTTTCATACCGGACAATTCACCATCTGTCTATGCAGCCATCACCAAACTACACAAGATAGCTACCGAAATACATCAAGACCCAGGTATGCCAAAGCCCGACCTAATGCCAAACGATCATTTGATAATCAAACTTTTTTCACAACTCCGGATTATTGCCATATAACAGTTGAAAGGAGATGGAGGCTGAGAGAACTGCTAGACCCATGCCACCAGACGGGATTACAGGCATATCTAATGAACCCAGCTAGGTTGAAGATAATCTATAAAAACACCACCAGAGTCTTCACGTCTGAAGTTCAGGCAAGAGCGTATATGGACACGATAAGCTCCAGCGGACCAGCTAGAGAAGACCCTTGTAGATCTTATTACATAGCTATATAGAGACAGAGGGATGGAAATATGAAAAACAATCGACATACGGGACAAAGGACATAGGAGTAAATGGTGATATTGGTGGCAAGGGGGTTAATTGGGGGCTTTCCGGGGGTAAGGGTACGATAGGAAATCAAATAATGGTCAAAGCGCTAGGTAATATAAAATAAGCACGAGATGAGACAGACAAAAATCTGGCAGAGGGAGGCCATCGGCCGGACTCCATCACAGAGACCTCAGGTCTGCTTGCTCCAACAGGTGGGGGTGTGGGGGGGGCAAGTGGGGGGAGGGCTGTACAAGGAGGGAGGGCACAGGGGGGACAAGGGGGGCACAGGGGGAGAAAATGGCATAAAAACATCATCATCATTGAGAAATAAGAAAGGTCAGAGGGATACACACAGGGAGAGGAGAAGTAAAGATAAAAGGAAAAAAAACGATGCGGATAGTAACGATAAACATTTGTGGGTTGAATGATGAGAAAAAGCGAAGAGACTTGAGAGAATATTTAAGGGCGATGCATGCCGACCTTATATGCTTACAAGAAACCCATATCGAGGTCTCTCAAAAGGATCTATTAGAACAACTGGGTTACCAGTTAGTAGCATATACAACACAAGGGACAAGAAAACCGGGGTGGCAGTATTGGCTCGGGGTAGGTTTCTTGAAGTGAGAAGGCAGAAGGTAGATGGATCATGATGGAATGTCAGGGGCAGGGATTTACGTTCACTCTTTGCTCGGTTTATGCCCCCACAGTGGATGACCCTGAGGTCTTTTATTATATTAGTGCACAAATGGCAAACTGGCCAATGCCAATTATTATGTGTGGCGATTTGAACATAAATGGCCTTAATGGCCTATGGAAAAATGATCCAACAAGGTTTCTAGGACGAAAGAAAAAAAGCCATAGAGCATTGATACAGCTGATGCAAGACAACGGGTTAATTGACATATGGGAGCATCAAAATGCCTGTGGAGGGGGCAGCACCTATTATTCCGCCCCGCATAAAGCTCTAGCAAGGCTAGATTATTTTCTGATATCACCCTCGATAGCATCTATTGCTAATGTCAAAAAACTGCCACGGGTGATGTCAGACCATAATCCTCTGTCTTTAGATTTAAAGGTCCCATATCATCAAAGACAGGGCTTGAATTGGACATTCGAGAGCGCTCTGTTACAAGATGTCAAGTATGTTACTCAGATGGAAGGACTCTCCGGCGGTAGTTTGGGACACTATAAAGGCTGGTGTGAGGGGTGAGACAATGAGCTATTCTATCAAACGGAAGACGGAGGGAGAAGGAGGAGATCGAAGATCGAAGGAAAGATAAAGATAGTTGCCCGTATTGAAAGAGAACTTAGCGAAGCGATTAGAACCAACCAAGACACCACGGGAATAACATATAATCTAGCTATTGCAAAAGCAGCAGCGGGAGAAGTATTCGCCTCTAAAGCAGCAGGAAAGTTTCTGACCTGGAAGCAAGACCAATATGAGTATAGCGAGCAGATTGGTCGGATATTAGCTATTCGAACACGGCAGGCAGCTACTAAAGGGGAGATATCAGAAATTAAGGCAAAGACACGGGCGGTAGTAACAACACCAGGGGAGATATGCTCAGTATTTCAGGAGTTTTATCAGAAATTGTACAACCCTGATAATAGTAGGGATCACAATGATATAGAGAGCTATCTAGAGAGCGCGACATTAGAGCAGCTAACAACAGAGGATAGTAAAGCTTTGGAAACTAGCTTCACATTGGAGGAAATACAGAGAGCAATAAAGGTTCTACCTGCAGAGAAGGCAGTAGGTCCAGATCTAATAACATTGGAATTCTATTAAATTTTTTTACACTGTTTAGAAGAAGATATTTATAACCTCATGACTAATATACAAAAGGGAGTTGCACCTCCAGAGTCATGGGGAGAGGCCACAATGGTTGTATTTCTTTAAAAAAAACAAGCCCCCAACTGATCCTGGGTCCTATAGTCCTATAAGTTTATTGAATAGCTATACAAAGATATACTCAAAGATTCTGGCTAGTAGATTGAGCATGGTGATTGGCAAGATTATCTCTCCCCGACAACATGGGTTCATTCCCGGTAGGGGGACAGCAGAACATATAAGAAGGGTATGTACATTATTTGATGGAGTGGAAGCCTCACGAGACCCTATGGCGTTAATATTGTTGGATGCTGAAAAAGCGTTTGATAGGGTCTCGTGGGGTTTTCTCTAGGCGGTGCTAAAAAAAGTAACGCTGGGGGATGGCTGTGTAGGGGCCTTGAAGGCTTTATATAAAAATCGAAGGATTAGTCTAAGAATTATGGGAGAGCTAAGCAGGGTAATAAAAATTGGACGTGGAACAAGGCAAGGGTGCCCTTGTGCCCCGCTACTCTTCGCCTTATACATAGACGCATTTATAAGAAGAATAGAGCTCAATGGAAGCATCATGACAGTTATTTTGAATGGGTATGGAACTAAAATTTTGGGGTATGCGGATGATCTGGCCATAACATCTACCGACCCGGCTCAGGCAATAGTGGAAATAGAGAGGGAAGCAGACGCTTTTGGTAGTCTGTCAGGCTATAAATTAAATCAGAGCAAAACACAAATAGTAGTAAATCAGAAAGTTGAGATGGTGGACCAGAGAATAACGGAGTCAGCTGTCTATTTAGGTATAACAGTAACATCTGATTTATCAAAGATAGTGGAAAAGAACATGAATCCGATGATAACAAAAACTAAAAATGACTTAGCTAGGCTAAACAAGCTGCATTTAACTACGATAGGGCAGTGTAACATAATAAAGATGCTGTTTTTGCCAAAAGGGCTGTACTTATTTAGGACCATCCCCTTAAAATGTAATAACAATTGGTTTAGGGAATTAGACGGAGTCATGAACCGATTTATATGGGCGAACGGTAAAACACGACGAGGATTGAAATATTTGTTTTTATCGAGATACCGGGGTGGTCTGGCGCGCCTGACCTCAAAATGTATTACTGGGCCACTGTTTTACAATACATCAGGGGGCTATTGGGTGGCAATGTGAAGGATAGGTGGAGGGGAGATAAGGGTGCCCCGGATGTATATGAGTTGTTAGTTAAAAATTCTTATGAGAGGCTGCTAGTGTTCAATGAAAGTAGTTACTATAAAAAAGTAAGGTTCAAGACTCTAGCCGCGGCAATGTCAGTATGGTCCATGATTCGTAAGAAAATAAAATTAGGGAGGATGAATTACTATACCCCTTTATTTAACAATCCATCATTACCTGGGATCTTCCATGATCATGTAATGAAGAGATGGGATATGGCAGCAGTCAAAACTATAGGGGATTTGGTAGGCTCAACAGGCTTAATAACATTTGAGCAGGCGCAGCAGCTACACAATTTAGAGCGAAGAGACTTTTTCAAATACTTGCAGGTCAGGTCGGTCTTGATAAAAAAGCAGGGAGGCGATATTAACTTTAAACAAGAGGAAGTAATGGAATATTTGAGAAGCAAGGAAGGTTGTTCTATATCTCAACTATATGGGGAAATCGGCAAGTATAAAAAGGACGATTGTGTTAGGATGTGTGAAAAATGGAAGACTAAGCTAAATCTATCAGGGACAGAGGCTGAAAAATCTCTTAAATTATCTATCTCAGTGCTAAGAGTAGCGAATCTTCAAATGCAACAATATTTATTTATTTACAGTCGATCTGGAGGAAACAGGTGAGGAACAGTACAGCAACAAAGATTCATATAAGTTCAAAGATTAACAGAGTTGTCTGGCGCCTGAAGGGCGGCTTTGAGGTAGTGTCTTTGAGGTAGTCAGAGTTACAGGGTGAGCTGTTGAGGTAGAGTTCGGGAATGCACGGTTGAGGTAGAGGATTTTTAGACGGCTCTTGAATTCTGGAAAGGAAGGGGTAGTTCTGATATCCACTGGGATGCAGTTCCAAATTTTTGGGGCGTTGCCAGCAAAAGAGCGGCTTGCGGTTTTTTGTTTCCGGGTTTTCAGGGGGATGAGTAGTAGGGAGTTTGAACTTCTGAGATTTCTGGATTGACCCGCTTTCTTGAGCTTAGAGGCTAAGTATTCCGGTTTCCCTGTGTGCAAGGCTTTGTGTGTGAGACAGGCCGTTCTGAAGCTGGTGCGCATTTCCACTGGGAGCCATTTTAAATCTTTGAGTGCGGGGGATATGTGGTCGAATTTCTTTACACCTGAGACCATTCTGGCTGCTGCATTGAGGGTGGTTTTCAGTGGCGCTAGGTGGGATAGGGCTGTGCCGGATAGGGTAGCGATCCCATAGTCTGGACAGCACCAGTGCTTGGGTGGCTTGTTGGAGATCTTTCTGCGGGATGTGTGGTTTGATTTTGTTGAGGAGCTTCAGATTGAGGAAAGCGCTCTTCGTGGAGTTCTTGATGTGGCTCGTCATTGCTAGTTTGTGATCAAGGGTGATTCCAAGTGATTTTACCGAGTTAGTCAGGGTGAGATTTCCTTTGAGATAAAACTATACATGAGCTCTATCATACACCGCAAAGCATTGCGCAATGGGGTGGAACGACCGGGATAGTATGTCCAAGGTGTCAATCAGCGCAAGCTGACACTATACATATGTTCGCCTCATGCCCTGCTCTAGATATATTCAAAAGATCTTTAGAGCAGTTTTTGGATAAATCTTTTGGGATCGTTATGAAATTAACGGATGAAGTTATAGTTCTTGGGGTAGCAAGGTATGATGTTGCAGTCCCCCGTCCTGAGTTTGTATATTTAGCAATGACACTTAGCCGGCTATGTATAGCAACTTTGTGGAAGGATGTAAACCCACCGACATTTCAACAGTGGATGTCACGATTATTGGCTATATTTACATTAGAGAAAGTGCTCTATTAAAAAAAGGGTCGGAATCAAGTAGGGAAAAGGATCTGGGCTCCAATCATAGAATGGAAGCAGAGGCTTGAAAAAGAAGGATAGTGAGGAAATTTTAGGGGATAGAAATTACTCTTTAGTTAGTATATGTTAAGTATAATGAATTCTGGCATAAATGGGTATCTTTCTTGGAGAGAATTATTTTTTTTTCTTTCTTGTTTTGGAAGTCAAGATACTTCTGTACTGTGTATATTTTGGGAATGGTATAACTTTGATAATGAATTGTTATCTTGATGATGATGAATAAAAAAATTAAAAACAAAAAAAAGACCCAGGTACATGGACTTGGACTTTGTGGTTTTGGAACTTACTTTCAGTTTGGGGTTTGAAAGTATTATCAGTTCTGTTCATATTTTCTCTTGTTGTTTGTGTGTTCATTGTGGACCAACGCTCTGTTTACTCTGTACTTCTGCCTGTACTGCCTGCATACGGT
This sequence comes from Lissotriton vulgaris, assembly GCF_964263255.1. NCBI lineage: Eukaryota > Metazoa > Chordata > Amphibia > Caudata > Salamandridae > Lissotriton > Lissotriton vulgaris. The sequence continues at coordinate 58,409,033 of NC_141697.1, read as the reverse complement.
CTAAAGCAAATGTCCAAAATGTAAATGTCCGCTTAGCAATGGAACAAGAAATACAAAGGCTAATGATATTAGACATTGAGGATGTATGCTATGCCCCTTAGAAGGGACAAAAACTGTCTTAGTTTATGCTCAAAGGGTCGTCTGTGGAAAAGTGTAAATTCTGTGTTATCATAAGCGGCAGCCATTTTGTCTGTCGCGTCCATTTAATTTCTGGCGTGTTCATTTTACTCTCTGCTGTTCGCCTTTTCACCCAGCCTGTGTCCTTAACTTTAGCTGACCTCTCTGACATGGTCAATCCGATGTACATGCTGGGGGGCTGCAGTTGCCGGTGCACCTGGTCTTAGATGTTATCAATTCATTTCTTATTGCCGACATAAACATTCCTTACTCGCCCTCCTCATCTCCTGACCACCTGGTCACCCATCTGCTCTTGTTTGCCTGTAGCGATTTCCGTGTTTAAACCTGTTCTCTCCAGTTTTCCTTCCCATGCGATTACACTGCAACAAACTGTATATAAGGGTGATGGTTTTTGCATTCAATTTACTTCCTCCCACAACACTGGAGGGTGATTTCGGACGCAGTCCTGCTCATGAACATTTAATAAACTTGTTTTTTTTTACTTCACTCCAGTGCCGTTCTCTCTTTTGTTAGTCTTCGGACCCGTGGACGAAAGGTGTGCCCTCACGTAAGTACATTTCCACAATTGGCGGCCAGCACGTAGGGCCCCATCGGAGAAGCGGCCGTCTGAAGGAGTGGTCTTGGCGGAAGATCTAAATTATCACTGAGGACGCACACTGCATGAGAAGACTTTTGTCTTTGTAGCCAACGTGAACTTTCCAATTTTCCTGCCTTGACCCTCCGGGTGGTGGCCGGTCTCGACTGGGGTTTCTTTGGCGAATTTTCAGTGACCATTAGGTCGACCAGAGATCAGCAGGTGGGAGTTGAAGACTTCTGTTTGGTAAGGTCGCTGATGCAGCACTCTTGATTGTTTGGTTTGGTTTTGGCATTCATTCTTTGCAAAGACTGAAGGCAGGTATTTTGGGGATTCTTCTCCTTCTGAAACTTGTTTGGATAAGTAATACTATACATATACTTGTAAAAGCATGCCTGCTTTGAGCACACTTCGTAAGTGGTGCTTCTGTTTTGGAAAAAACGTCAACCGGCTCCACCAGAAGGGACCCCAAATAGAGATATATATATAAAATATGGTATTTGTCCCATAACGTACGGCTCATTGTGGAACAAATACACAAAGAAAGTGCCCGATCTACAGTGGCTAGTGAATGGATCATTTGATTTTAATAAGGTTTAGTATGTGGAACAGTATTTGTTCAAAAGGTAGAGTAAAAGAGATGGACAAAGATAAGCAACTCATACGACAGACTCGCTCCACTCTGTCTAGCGTAGAGAAAGATAAATTGAAGGGCAGTGCTAGAGAGGAATCTCGGTGGAAAACCACAGCGACGTTCCTCGCAACTATGGTTCAGGCTTGGGAAGACGCAAAACAGTTATATTTTTTAGAAAAATTCTGTTGGGATGTATTATATAATTGGCAACATATCTCTGATGAACCAGGCCCAAAAGACTTGAATGCGGATTATAAGCAGTTAGGAGATGGGACTTACCCTTTCAAAAACATACCTGATTCAATTAGACGAGCGGTTAAACTACGGGATAACACATTGAAATTGCAAAAGGAAAAAGAATTAGCTAAACAGCAGCATAAAAGCATAGAGATAGAAAAGCCTCAGACTGAGAAAGCAGATGTCCCAATCGATGCGAATAATCCAAGAAGTAGTACGCTTGCTATGAAACCAATGCGTGAAGCCGCACCTCTATATGTCACCCCGAAGGGTGCAGAACATGTGATGATAAGGGTCCTGATGATGCAAAGGGACATTTCATTTATAATTGGGTCTATACTCCTTGGAGTACAGCAGATGTTATGACCCTTAAGACTGCCTTCGCCCGACCCCCCGAAAAACCCTGCCGCCTTCTATGAGGAGGTGGAGGGAGCCATCAGTTCTTGCACTATGACCTTAGCGTATATAGATATGTTCTTTGGGCTTATTTTGCCCCCTGATGTATGGAGAACAATACGTAAAATTAATTACGCTGGGGCATTTGGTGATAAATGGGAAAACTTAGAAGAAATAGATGCGGATAGGTTACCTGCCCAGAAGCCTCAACAGGGGATAGTAGATCTTCCCAAAGCTATTGTGAGTAAATTGAAGACCTTTATGCCCCCTAAGAAAATAGACTGGACTACGTTAGCATCCTGTAAACAGAAAAAGGATGAGTCAGGTTCTGATTTCTTTTCAAGATTTGAGGAGACATTTCATGATTTTAGTGAACAGTACTTGGCTGATGAAATGGGTAAACACCTGGTCTTTGACAAATTTGTTGCACGTGAAATATTTAGTCGCCTCAAGGCCAGTAAAAGTTCTTGGACCACATCCTCCCCAGTTTCCCTTTTGACAATGGCACACTATTATGAACGACAGGAACAAGAAGTGAAAGGAAGGGAGGATAAAAAGGTTAAAGATTTGAAAACAAAGGGTATGATGGCTCAAGTGTATGGTCCACCATTTAGGGGAGATGTAAGAGGAGGATGTGCAATGCATACACCCGGTGCACTCCCTCTCCTGCGGGCAAATTTGTCTCCTGATCAGTGTGCCTATTGTAAGGAAACTGGGCACTGGTGTTCTGAGTGCCCCAGTTTGCAAGGTCAGCAATACCAGTGGGGAAGGGGAAGTATGAGAGGGCGCCCAGGGAATGTAGGAAGCAGGGGAGGTGCAGGAGTTCGCCCCTGGTTTGAGGCAGTTGAACAGGGACCGAACTACCCAATACCTTTGACAAACCACACCAGTACCAAATGATTAATTACTCTGCTGATACGCCTACAGATTCTGATTATGCATAGGGATGCCTAGGACAGGTGTGAAACCGGTTGAGGTGCCAGATCAAATGGTTCCCTATATTAACGCAAATGTCTTGGGATCTACTGATCAATTTCTGATTGATACAGGGGCTACAGGTAGTACCCTGTCTAAAAGGCGGATTCCTAGGGCTCCTCTGTCTGGCACATTGATAACATCAATAGGGTTCGACGGGACACCTACACCTAGCCCACTATCACAGCCACTTGAATTCGGACTAGGTAAATTCACTGCGACATGTCCATTCTTGCTCTCCCATAACACTCCAGATAATATTGAGGGTATGGATATGATAAAATATTTTTGTGCTACAATACGCTGTTCCCCAGAAGGTGTACGTGTTATCCTTAATGACAACTATCCAATTATTGATAGATCTTGCCTTATCAATGAGGACGCCGCTTAGGGATCCCTACCTTGTACTTTGTGGGCTAGATCGGACACTGATGTCCACCTGTACACATTCAAGTGAGGGAGGGTGCCTCGTTGCCTCATTTGCCTCAATATAAGATATCTCGAGAGGGCGAGGAAGCACTAGCAGGTATTGTTCAAGATTTAATTAAAGTGGGTGTAGTGGAAGAGGTTCCCTATAATACCTGCAATAGCCCTATCCTTCCTATCTTGAAAAAGGACACTGATACTAAGATTTCTATTCTATTCTATTCTAAATTTGGTAAAGCGCAACAGCTACCCCAGCAATGGGGCGTCCCGGCGCTGAGAGACATACACACACCTTACTAGACGGGAGAGGGAGAAGGAATAGAGAAGTGCACTAGGGGGCAGGGAAGAGGAGGGTCTTGATTGCCTTACGTAAGACAGAGAGACATTCTATGGAGCGTATGCTGAGAGGAAGATCGTTCCATAGTTTGGGACCGAGAGGACTAAAGGAGCGGCCTCCAGTACGACAGAGCTTAGTTCTGGGTACTTTCAGAAGGAGTTGGTTAGAGGAGCGCAGTTCACGGCCAGGGACATAGGGGCGAGCCAGGTTTCGCAGCAGAGGGGGGTTTCCCTGCTTGACAATTTTAAAGATCGTAATGAGAGCTTTAAATTTGACTCTGTGTTCCACGGGCAGCCAGTGGAGTTTGCGGATGGTGGCTCTTGCTGAGCATCTGCGTGGGAGACCGACCAGCATTCTAGCCGCCGCATCCTGGACTCGTTGGAACCTCGCCGTTTCTGCTTTGTTTGCTCCCAGGAGGAGGACGTTCGCATAGTCTAAGCGTGACAAGATGGTCGCCTGGACAATTAGCTGGCGGACCTTTGAATCGAAGAATCCGAGTATAGGCCTGAGGTTTCTTAGAAGACCTATACAGGTGGCTGCCACCTTTTTGGTGTGTGACTGGAAGCTGAGGTTAGCATCCATCCAAACTCCCAAATTTTTTACACAGTTTTTAGGGAGTGGGGTGGTGCCAAGGGATGACGGCCACCAGTGCTCGTTCCATAGGCTGATGTTTCTGCCTAGGAGGAGCACCTCGGTTTTTCCGGCGTTGAGTTGGAGGTAGTTATCCGTCATCCATTGTGCTACTGCTGCCATGCCCTCTCTGAACTTGGATGCCGCGATGGACGGGCTTTCAGTGAGGGTAACGACCAACTGGGTGTCGTCGGCGTACGATACCAGCGTGAGCCCCCACTCTTTGGCCACATCCGCAAGTGGCTGGACATATAGGTTGAAAAGGGAGGGGCTCAACGCTGAGCCCTGGGGGACTCCTTGTGCTATCGGATGGGATTTTGAGAGAAATGGGGGGCTGATACCTTGAAGGATCTGTCCTTAAGAAAGGAGTGGAACCAGGCGAGAGCGAGGCCAGACACACCGGCCATCTCCAGACGTTTCAGAAGAATGTCATGAGATACCGTGTCAAAGGCTGCGCTGAGATCTAAAAGAATCAGCGCAGCACTTTGGCCGGAGTCTAAAATCGTCCGAAGATGTTCGGTGGTGGCCAATAGGGCAGATTCGGTGCTGTGGCCCGCTCTAAAGCCATTTTGAGATGGGTCCAGGATTCCATTTAGGTCCATATGTTTGAAGAGAATGCCATTGACATGGGCTTCTGCTATTTTAGATATCCAGGGGAGAAGGGATATTGGCCGGATGTTTGCCGGCTTTGAAGGGTCCAGGGTGGGTTTCTTGATTATCGGTGATACCCAAGCTTGCTTCCAAGCTATGGGAACAGAAGCAGAATTGAAGGAAAGATTGAGAATATCCATCATGGGGGGTAGGAAGAAGTCAATCGACTCCAGAAAGTGAGAGGGGCTCATAGGGTCCGCCGGGGAGCCAGATTTCACTTTCTTACAAAGTTTAATCAGGTCAGTAGCCGTGATGGCAGGGATTTGGGTAAGAGGGGTGCTAGTGGAGGCTGGGTTCTTGAGTTCCTCAGAGTGAGGAGAGTTCTGCAGAAAAGTTGCGTAGATTTTTTGGACTTTCTCTACAAAGTATGTGGCCAGCTGCTCACATTGTTCGCTGGATGAGATTTTGGGAGAGGGTGACCTAGGGTTTTGCAGTTCTTTGACGAGTTTAAAGATCACTTTAGATGGGTTCGGGTTGGAACTGATTTTGACAGCATAGAAATCTGCGTGGGTAGTGCTGATGGCTTTGTGATAGATTTTGAGCTTGGATAAGTAGTTTGCCTTATCCTCACCGTCAAAGTTTTTCCTCCATTGACGCTCGGCTCTTTTACAGTCCTTACGCATGGTTTTAAGGGTATCATCGTACCAGGGATTAGAAGGTGTAGTTCGTCCTTTAGTCAGCTTGGCTGGGATAAGAGTATCAAGCCCATCTGTGATCCAGGTAGTGAAAGAGGTATAGGTCGTATCTATACCCTGATTGGCTTCGCAGTGGAATCCACCTAGGGTTTCGTGAAGAGTGGGGGTGGAGAGTTTGTGCCAAGGTCTTTTTAAGCGACGGTTGGGTTCAGTTTTGTACTGTCGTCCTGCGGCTGGGACTGTTAGCTTGATGAGGTAGTGGTCCGTCCATCCCATGGGGATGGGGATCTCTGTAACTGCCTCTTGGATGTTGGTGAAAACCGGGTCTAAAGTATGACCGGCTATGTGGGTAGGAACATGAATGAGAGAATTGAGCTGCAAAGCCGAGAGATCTGTGAGGAGTTTAGCAATAGTGTGGTCATTAATTAGCTCCAAATGCAGGTTAAGGTCGCCCAGAATCGTGAAGTTGGCGGATTTGGTAATGAGTGCTGTAGACGTCTCAAGAAGGGCGTCGATGAACCTGGAAGCAGGGCCTGGTGGCCGGTAGATGTATAGACCCGACATCGTGAACTGAGGGCTAATGCTAATTTTAAATTGGGCGCATTCACAGTCAGGGAGAGTTTCTTTAGTAAAAGAGCAGGTAAGGTGCTTTTTATAAATTACTGCGATGCCGCCGCCTCGGGTTTCGCGGTTTATGGTGGCCAGATGAAACTCATCTGGGAGCGTAAGGTTGGGGATGGTAGATACGCCGTCTCGTAACCATGTTTCGCAGAGGAAGAGGATGTCAGGATTTTCATCCAGTAAGAGCGAGTTTACCTCTAGATGGTGTTTAGAGAGGGATCTGACATTAAGCTGGAGTATCGTCAGAGGCGGGGTTGTAGTTCTGCCACGGTATTCCCAGACGTGAGAAGGAATATTGGTGGTAAAATGGCAGCGGTTGCAATGGAGTTGTGAGTGGCCCAGGGTGCCAGTAGCATCGGAGCATCTTTGGCTAAGATTCATGGCAAGGAGTTCCTCACGGTCATACCGTATGAGCATATGGGGCCTGGTTGGACCAGGGGGACTGGCGACTGGCTATGTCGTGGCGATGACGGGCGCAGACGGGCTTGCCTTAGGCGCTCCCGCTGCGCTCGTCTGCTGCGCTTCCGGTGACAGCACATGATAAAGGGGGTGGGGGAGTGTGGCCTTCAGGGGGCGTGGCCTCCGTCCTCGCCGAGATTGGCGTTTTTGCTCAGCTTTTGTTTACCTACGAGACAGCGCTCGATCCGCTGCTCGCTATACTTTGATGCAGGTGGGTGCCCTGGCGCTTTGCTAGCGCGTGGTGAAGTTGCTTTAAAAGTACAGGTTATTCAAGTGACACAGGTGAAAATGATTAACAGTTCTAAAAAGGCTCCCGGCTTCCGCCTCAGGAGTGCGCAATTGTCTGAGTAGGCGCTCGTGTTTCAGCGCTTAAGTACAGTGACACGGGGGGCGTGGCTTTCCGGGGGCGTGTCCTCCGTCCTTGCCGAGATTGGCGTTTTTGCTCAGCTTTTGTTTACCTACGAGACAGCGCTCGATCCGCTGCTCGCTATACTTTGATGCAGGAGGGTGCCCTGGCGCTTTGCTAGCGCGTGGTGAAGTTGCTTTAAAAGTACAGGTTATTCAAGTGACACAGGTGAAAATGATTAACAGTTCTAAAAAGGCTCCCGGCTTCCGCCTCAGGAGTGCGCAATTTACAGGTTCATTATTGATTTGTGGGAGGTTAATAAAATAGTGGGGCCCCAATATCCAGTAGTTTCTGACATAACAACCCTCCTCACAATGGTCCCTCTCACTGCCGCCACATTCTTAGTAATTGATTTGAAGAACGCGTTCTTCTCAATTCCCATTCACCTGGACAGCCGTTATCTATTTGGATTCACACTGAAAAACAGATCCTTCTGGTTCTGTAGAGCTCCACAGGGCTATATAGAAAGTCCTAGTATTTACAGTCAAGCATTAAAGAGACAACTTGATTCCTTTCCTGTACCAAAGGGGATGGCCCTCATTCAGCATGTCGATGACATTCTGCTAGCTGTAGATACTTCTGAGCAATGTGAAGAAGGTAAATTGTTACTGTTATCGTTTCTTGCATCACATAATCACAAAGTCTCTAGAAAGAAATATTGTAGACAGCAGGTTACCTACTTAGGTCACCTTCTGTCCAAGGGGGGACGTGCGCTCACACCTGATTGCATTCAGACCATTCTAGATACTCCTGTGCCTCGTACTCAAAGGTTGCCCGTGCATTGATTGGCCTTACCTCTTTTTGTAGGTAGTAGATCCCCAGTTTTTCACACATAGTTAAACCTTTGTTAGCCCTTTCCACCAAAGATGCCCCTCCCATGGACTGCTGAATGCCAGAGTGCCTTCCAACAGTTACGTCAAGTCCTCTGTTCTGCACCAGTATTAGGTACTCCAGAGTATACTAAAATGTTCACAATCTATGTACATGAAAGGGAAGGTTGTGCCCTCTCGGTCTTAGTACAGATACACAGTGATCAGCAACGTCCGTGTGCATATTTTTTCAGATGTCCTTGACCCAGTCGCTCGCCCGCTGCCTGTATGTTTCCGAGCGGTGGCAGCAACGGCTGTATCCATACGCCAGAGTGAAGGAATAGTTTTATCACACAAACTGCTGGTGGTAGTACCCCATTCAGATGATGCCTTGCTAAACCAAACAAAGATGCAGCATTTGACTAGTGCTCGTCTGACAGGATATGAATTGACACTTTTGGCCCTCCATATCACGCTAAAAAGATGCCTGACATTAAATCCAGCTACATTGTTACCCTTTCCATCCACTCAGCCTCACTCACAAGAGTCACATGATTGTATATTTCTCACTGAGGAACAAACAAAAGGTCGAGTTGACCTGCAGGGCGCTCCCTTCTCCATTACAGATGGGGAGTTATGGGTTGATGGGTCATGTTTGAAATTGCCCGATGGCACTACATCTACTGCCTTATACGACACTCCAGACAGTAGTTGAAACAGCTCGTATCCCACAGAAATCAGCCCAAGCAGCTGAATTGATCACTCTAACCAGAGCATGTGAGCTTAGTCCAGACCTGATTGTCAATGTCTACACTGATAGTCAGTATGCGTTCGGGGTAGCGCACAGTTTTGGCTGCCTGTGGAAAGAACGCTGTTTTCTCACTTCACATGGAACACAGATAGTACATGGAGAACTAGTGCACAACCTTCTTACTGCCTTAACCTATCCCAAGAAAATAGCTATTGTTAAGTGCAGTGCACACAAGAAGGTGACAGATAAAGTAGAAGCAGGTAATGCCTTTGCAGATAACACAGCTCGTGAAACCGCAACACAGCGAAGCACCACATCTTTGTATGTGGTTAAGTCGCAAGCTGAACGTTGTTTGTGTTGGCATGATGCCAGACAGGAAGTATTGGATATGCAACAATCTGTCCCTTTTGAGGAATCAGACCAATGGTCTAAAGAGGGAGCATTGGATGATGAGTGCTGCTGAAGGATCAAAGTTATGACTAAATGGAAGTTGACCACTGCATACCTATGCCCTCTGATCCATATGGCACATGGTTCAGCACATGTTGGTGAATTCTCAGTAGCAACAGAGCTCATGCAAGTCTGGGATCATCCTGATATTGATGGAACAGCTAAAAAAATAGTCCAGTCTTGCCTATTTTGTCTCCAGTACAACCCTGGGAAAGGAACGCAGGGGGATTTGCAACACCATCTGCACCTTTTGAGGTCCTTCAGATGGACTATATCCAGTTTGAGCGCTGCAATAATCTTAAATATGTCTTAGTAGCAGTCTGCGCCTTCGACAAAGGGGTGGTGGCATGTGCTACGAAAGACAATACAGCCCTCACAACTGCCAAAATACTTTCCTCAATTTGGTGTTTGTCAAGTTTTATGGAATGATAATGGGCCTCATTTCATTGGATAGGTTGTAGGGTATGTTATGAAAGGGCATAGGGGTCAAACAGAAGTTCCCTGCTGCTTTTCACCCACAATCTGTTCCACAAAATAGGGCAACCGAATAATCCCCTTGGGACTGTGGATAATCAATAACAAAATACGAACGTCCCTAGAGGAATCATTTATCTATCATTTTATATTTCGAAAACGTCACAGATGTGAACGAAATTTTCTGGAACAATCAGGAAATTTCTCATAAAACAGTATTTTATAAATATTTGTTTTTTAATCCAATTTTAGAAAAACATTCAATTTATCATGTACGGCAACTAATATACTACTGACTTCATCCATATAGTTCACAGTAGTAGCACAACACCTCTTGCTTTTTATACATATGGATAGAAATCAACCATATATCAAAATCAATCAGATATTTTCACATTACTTTCTTATGCAACAAAGAACATAAATTCAAACAAAAAGGTGTAATAGCGTCAACGTTTCTGTCTCTTAAACGGTCTAAAAGATCCACGATACCATCTTCAGGACGGTAATGTTTCACCATGAATCTAGTACAATAAAAACATTCATAAACAACATATAGGAAAAACCCTGAGTACAGTATCGTCTGCTCATAACTCATAGTACAAGGAAAACTAATCCCCAATGTGTGCTTATACGAACAAAATACCATGTGCAATTATTAAGGTGAAAAAAGTGCCAAACTAACCACTAACCATACTCTTTAGCCAACAATCATGCATAACCCAATGGTGACTCAAAGTGACCTATACCACACCATCAAGTGACAACACACCACCAAGTGGCATATATAATCCTAATAGTTAGAGCCAATTTAAGGTTCTACAACCTCCAAATACCATTAAATCTGTAAAACACTATTCCAATCATCACAACAAAACAAATCTAAATCAGAATACACCTAGTCCATTAAACTCACAGCAGGAAACTTATCTTACCTTAAAATCAATAGTCTCCAAATCTGAAAATCAGATTGTATCACTATAGATTAAACCAGAATTCCTCAACAATTAACTTATCTAGTATTAACCTTTAAGGCATAATACTCACATGTGAGCCATATGTGTGAATCAACAAAATAGGCCGGAAAACTCCAACATCTGTTTAGAAATGTAATCAAAATCGAAAAATACTACTTTCCATTTTGTAAAAATGCTGCCTAAACTTACTTGATCCCGAACCGGCGTCGCTCAGTTCTCCACCCACCATAAAAGACTGAGTGTGGCCGCAGAGTCTGAAAGAACTTTAACCTTCACCTCGTATCAACACATGCAATGTCAGAGGACGTCAGAGACGACGTGTATATGGTGGCTATCTTAGGTGTACTCCACAACGGCCCAACTCTTCCTCAAAGTTTGACGACAAAAATATAAATAACAGGATCGTAAACTGTAGGAAGGGGGAGGCTCTAATTGGCGCAGTGCAACACTAGCGACAAGCAGGGACTCTCTCTTCCTCGTCAGGGCTGAGGGTTACCTTCCAGACAACCTCTGCTTACCCTCTAGGTAGTGTGGCTTAAGCAGTCGTAGGCTAATCCTTGGGGCACATAGGGTTAAACACTTGCGATATTACACCTTCACAACCAACCCACCACACAACGAGACCAGACTGTATTCTGTAAAAATATATATCTTTATATAGATTTTGAGCAGGCTTGTGAATACAGTCAACGTACTTTACGGTATCGGTTTCAAATTACTTAGTTCAAGTTGCCACAGTTCTTTCTAGCAATAAGCGTTCTCTTAGGGCCCTCAGGCCGGTGTCAACAAAGTTCTTGTGGAGCCGGCGGCTTCCAGGGGATCTGTCCCACGTCGCGTTGCCTTCCCGGGGTCGCTGTTCGTTGCGGCTCTCAGCTGAGCAGTTCACGGGTCGTCCGGGGCAGCGGTGTTCTGTGGCGGCAGGGTCCTCTCCTCGTCGTCCGCTCCGACCCTGGAGGTGGCGGCTGTGTGGTGGCGGCAAGTGGCGGTACGGTCCCCAAGTGCAGGACGTACCCAGCCAAGTGCCGGTGCAGCTGTGCACTCACAGCTGAGCTGTCGGGCAAGATACCGACCTAGTGGATTCTCACAGGGCAACTGTCCGTCTTTGCAAGTGGATTGGCTGCTCGTGGCGCAGTCAACTCGAGAGCTTGGACCGGACGGGTCCTCCTTCGCTTTGCTCTCGGGCTCCCGGTGCAGTTGCGGTCACGGTGTTCGGGCCAGCGGCGGCTGGTCCTTACTTTGCTTTCGCTGTTGCTTTGGGCCCCGGTCACGGTGGTCAGGTGGATGTCGTTGCCTTGGAGGAGATTCCTCCGTCGGTACTGCAGCGATAAGCAGCACACACAGTCGCTTTCTTCAGGGTGTAGCGCCCACTGGTCCCGGGACGCTGGTCAGGGGGCAAGTTCAGTTTGCAAGCCCTTGGAGATCTTTTAGCAGAGTTTGGCACAAAGTAAAGCAAAAGTCTTCTCGCAGTCTTTCCTTCTTCCTCTCCTTCGGCAGCAAGGCACCAGACACAGGCAAGAGTCAGCACCCTTCCTTGTCTCTCACGGTCCTTCTCGTCGGGCAGAGTTCCTTCTGTAGCCCAAACAGGATCTAATTTTCAAGGAGCAGGGCTCCTTCTTTTATAGGCCATTTCTTTTGTTCTCGCAGGCCAGGGGGGCCTTTGCATAGCCACTCTCAGTCCTTGAGTACCCTGGTGAGCCTGCTGGGATTATAGGGCGTAATAATTCCAGCAGCTCAGTCTGGCCTAATGGAGCAGGTAGCCTTCAATAGTGAAATACGGTTTTGGTTGTAAGTCACTACTAGGACATGCCACACACATCAGGGCTTGTCCTACCTTACACCTACAACGCACCCTGCCCGCAGGCCTACCATAGGGGTGACTAATATGTAGTCAAGGGAAGGTTCGGGGCTGGCAAGTGGGTGCACTTGCCCAGCTAGCGTGACAGTACGAGACCGCACGCGGGTTCTGCGGTCGCAGTTCCCAGACACATCTTTCCGGCTGCTTCGGTGGGTGGCGCAACCAGCGCTGCAGGCCCACCAGCAGTATTGGCATCTACAAGCCCCGGCACTCTCTAGTGCACTTTACTAGGGACTAACAGTAAATCCAATGAACCAATCATGGATACCAATCGCATGTACAATTTACAGTAGGGAGCACTTGCACTGCGGCACGGGTCAGCCGTGGCGCAGTGCCCTGAGTATCGGAAAACCAGCAAAACATCGGAGGCACATCAGCAAAAAGTGGAAGGGAGACTCACGCCAAGGTGCCAGGTCTAACATGTGTCCCCTCCAGCTGAAATGTGGGGGGAACTACCCTTCCCCAGGGAGTTCCACATCACTAAGGCGGAAAAATCTGGACAGACCGTCAGCGTTGGCGTGATCTGTGCCAGGGCGGTGTTCCACCGTAAAGTCCATACTCTGTAGAGAAATGGACCACCTCAACAGTTTCGGGTTCTCACCCCTCATTTGCATCAACCATCTGAGGGGCCTGTGGTCCGTCTGAACTCGGAAGTGAGACCCAAACAAGTAGGGTCTTAGCTTCTTCAGCGCCCAGACCACAGCAAATGCTTCACGCTCTATTGCACTCCACCTACTTTCCCGTGGAAGTAACCTCCTACTTATGAAGGCTACGGGTTGGTCAAAGCCCTCCTCAGTCATCTGTGAAAGAACAGCCCCTACACCATGCTCTGAAGCGTCTGTTTGCACTATGAATTCCTTGGAGAAATCAGGAGCCAGGAGCACGGGCGCCGTGCACATGGCAGTCTTCAGGGTGTCAAAAGCCTTCTGACAGGTGTCAGTCCAAATCACATTCCTGGGCTGCTTCTTCGAAGTCAGCTCTGTCAAGGGGGTCACGATCGTGCCATAGCCCTTGACAAACCTCCTGTAATACCCAGTGAGCCCCAGGAAGGCTCTCACTGCAGTCTGGGTCTTGGGGGGTTCCCAAGCCAGGATGGTCTCAATTTTGGGCTGCAAGGGTGCTACCTTGCCACTCCCCACTTGGTGTCCCAAGTACACCACGGAACCCTGCCCAATCTGGCACTTGCTTGCCTTGTTTGTGAGGCCTGCTCTGCGCAGGGCCATCAACACTTCCCAGAGGTGTCGCAGGTGTTCTGGCCAGGTGCCACTGAACACCGCGATGTCATCCAGGTAGGCGGCACTGAACTCATCCAGCCCAGCAAGCACCTGGTTGACCAATCTCTGAAAGGTGGCGGGGCATTCTTCATTCCAAATGGCATAACCCGGAACTGGAAATGCCCATCTGGTGTAGAGAATGCCGACCTCTCCTTTGCCCCATCGGTCAATGCGATCTGCCAGTACCCAGACGTTAAATCAAACGTACTCAGGAACTTGGCAGCCCCCAGCCGATCAATGAGCTCATCAGCTCTGGGGATGGGGTGCGCGTCAGTCTTCGTGACTGAATTGAGTCCTCTGTAGTCCACACAGAACCGGAGTTCGGGTGTGACACCCGGCGCAGCAGCCTTCGGAACCAAGACCACGGGGCTGGACCAAGGACTGCTGGAAGACTCAACCACCCCGAGGGCAAGCATCTTGGAGACCTCCTCCTTGATGCAGGCCCGGACCCTGTCAGTCACCCTGTAAGCCTTATGCTTCACAGGTAAGCTGTCTCCAGTGTCCACATCATGGACGCACCAATCTGTGACACTCGGAACCAGGGAGAACAGATCTGGAAACTGCCCCAGCAACTGGCGGCAGTCTTCCTGTTGTTCGGCGGTCAGGGTGGGTGAGAGGTTAACTCCATCCACTGACCCATCTTTCTCACAGGCCACCAAGAGGTCAGGAAGAGGCTCCGACTCCTCCTCCATTCCGTCATCAGTTGCCAACAACATGCCCACTTCGGACCTTCGCAAGTGGGGCTTGAGGCGGTTGACATGTAGGACCCGCAAAGGGTTCCTGGGCGTCTTCATGTCCACCAAGTATGTCACGGGGCTCTTGCGCTCCACAACCTCAAATGGGCCTGTCCACTTATCTTGAAGGGCACAGGGCTCCACTGGGGCCAGGACATACACCTCTTGTCCAGGCTGAAGCTCGACCAGAGTGGCATTCTGGTCGTACCACCGCTTCATTTCCTCCTGGCTCGCTTCCAGATTTGCCTCGGCAAGTTGTCTGAAGCGTCTGGTCTGGTTTCTGAAGGCCAGCATGTAGCTATATACATTCTGGGGAGGTTTCCTGGGAGATTGCTCCCAGCCTTCCTTTACCAAACTCAGCGGTCCTCTCACGGGGTGACCGTACAGCAGCTCAAAGGGGCTGAACCCTAGGGACTTCTGTGGCACCTCGCGATATGCAAAGAGTAGGCATGGTAAGAGGACGTCCCACTTACGCCTCATCGGACCTTCTAGGCCCATGATCATGCCTTTCAGGGTTCGGTTGAATCTCTCAACCAACCCGTTACCTTGGGGATGGTAAGGCGTGGTGAACTTATACGTTACGCCACACTCTTGCCAAAGGGACTTCATATACTTGGATATGAAGTTGGTCCCCCTGTCGCTCACCACCTCTAGAGGGAATCCCACTCGTGAGAAAATTCCCATCAGTGCACGTCCCACCACGGGGGCCGTCACTGTCCTCAGAGGGATGGCTTCAGGGTACCGGGTGGCATGATCCACCAAGACCAGGATGAACCTGTTGCCCATGGCTGTCTTGGGGTCCAGAGGCCCAACGATGTCAATACCCACTCGCTGGAATGGCGTACCGACCACAGGGAAGGGTTGGAGGGGAGCCTTGTTCTTCCCTCCCGTCTTCCCACTTGCCTGGCAAGTCGGACAGGTTCTGCAATGAGCATCTGAACTCTTATGCATTTGGGGCCAGTAAAAGTGGGTGACAAGCCTGTCATAGGTCTTGTCCATCCCCAAATGTCCTGCTAAAGGCACATCGTGAGCCAGACCCAGTAGGAAGGCTCTGAACTTCTGGGGTACCACCAGCACACGGGCTGACCCAGGTTCAGCAGCCTTAGGCTCTGAATACAGGAGGTCGTTCTCCCAGTACACATAATGTGTTTTGGCCTGAACACCATTGGCCTGGTCTGCAGCCTGCTGCCGCATACCCACGAGAGAAGGGCATTCTTTCTGCTCCTTGCAGAATTCCTCCCTGGAGGGTCCTCCTTCTTGCTGCCAATGGGTCAGCTCAGGCAGGTCCCCCAGTTCGGCGATCTGTTCCCCTGTAGGCTCCAGGGCATCCCCCTCAAGGTCTGCTTCCTCCTGGACCGTGGGAACTTCAGGGGCCGGTTTCCCGCGCCCCCTGCGCCTTCTCCCTAAGGCCGGTTCCTGGGCCTCTCCTTCAGGCCCCAGGACCTCTTGATCACCCCTACTGGCTGCCATCGACCGGGTGGTCACGCACGCCCAGTCAGGCAGACCCACCATCCGTAGGTGAGTCGTCTTCTCCACCTTTTCCCAAGGAGAGTGCTCCAAGTCATTCCCCAGCAAACAGTCAACAGGCATGGTTTTCCTTACACAGACCTGCAGAGTACCAGAGACCCCCCCCCCACTCGAAGGGAACTTGAGCCATCGGACACTGACTCTCAGAATTATCAGCGTTGATAACCCTACAGTAGGCATGGGGTACAACCTGCTCTTGAGACACCAGGTGCTGCCTCACTGCAGTCACACTGGCTCCTGTGTCTCTAAGAGCCTCAGCTTCCTTACCATTGATGATCACCACCGGCCCATATTTCTTAGTGTTAGAGGGCAGGTAGTTCGTAGGGATCATCTCACTGTCTCCCAGCGAGACTAGGGTCATGTGAACGGGATCTCCACCCCCCGGGATCATCACTTCTTCTCCTAAGTGAACACTAGTCACTTGACGGGGCGGAGCACCAGTGGGTGCGGGTTTTCCAAACAGGCGACACTTGGGGTCACTGGATATGTGCCCAGGCTCGCCACATTTGAAACAATTGAAGGGCCCCTTTGGAACAGGTTTACCTGTCGGGCCCCATTCTGCTTCGGGGGTGGGGGAGGCTGAGAACCCTGCTGCGGGCTCCCCTGGGAACTACTTTGGGGGCCTTTTTGGAACCCTTTCTGTTTTCCCCCCTTGTCCCCCCCACTCTTCTGCTGGGGACCCTGCCCACTCTTGGCGGAGTCTCCCACGGGAACCTTGTGGACCCTGGTGCTGAGCCAGCGGTCCGCCTCCTCAGCAAGCTTCCTCGGGTTGGACAGATTGCTATCGATCAGGTGTTGGCGTAACTCAGGAAAACAGTGATCAGACAAGTGCTCCCATGCAATCAAATCAAAGAGACCTTGAAAATCATTCACTTTGCTACCCTTCACCCAACCATCCAGTGCTCTGCAAAAGTAAGTCACATACTCCACATACGTATTCCCAGGCCGCTTAGTACATCCCCTAAACTTCTGTCTATACATTTCAGGGGTAAGCCCGTACCTGTTCATCAAAGCTTCTTTCATGTGGGAATAGGATCTCTGATTCTCAACTGGCAAATCTAGCAAGGTATCTCTCCCTTCGCTAAGGAACCTTCCCCACAACCCCGCTCCCCAATCCTTGTCAGGGACCCGGTGGGAGGACATGGCTACCTCGTATGCCCTAAACCACTGTCCTATGTCATCCCCCTTAAAGAACTCTTTAACTACGTCCTTCGGGATGTGCACTCTTGACTCTACCTGCACTGGCGATGTGCTGCCACCAGAGGGAGGACGATCCAAATCTCTCTCCTTGAGACTTATCTCCCTCATTTTCACTTCATAATCCATTTGGTGCTTTCGCTCTTCCAGCGCCATTCTTTTGGTTTCAAGCTCCAGTTGGATTTTCAATTCTGCCAGCTTCCTCTCATGATTCCTTGTTTCCTTCCTGTCTGCCAGCTCCTCTGGCGACAGGCCTTTACCAAAGCTGTGCACGCTGTCTTGTCGTTCGAGATCCACCAGATCCCCAAGTGCATTCTGCTCCTCCGTTGCATCTTGCTCCGCGAGGGCATCTTGATCCTCCGTGGCCTTTCTGGACTCTACCCAGGCATTCAGGGCCTTGTAGAATTCTGGCTTATTCTTGCAACCAGCGTGCGGAACCTTGAGTTTCTTACAGAAAAACTTCAGCTCGGTCTTTGAGTATTTATCCAGCTTCGCGGCGTCCCACTCGACCTCATACACCTCCGAGGTCGTGGACTCCGCTCCATCCAGGCTCTTTGTGCCCGGCATGGTTTTCGCACTCGGAATCTTCTTTCGGCACAATTCAAAAAGCAAAGTCTGTGGCTAAGTAACTGGACCGTAATCCCTGTGTAGTGGTCAGAAGCTCAGGTATAGATATCGCAAGTGTAAATTCGAAAATCCTCACCGCTGCGTCCAATGTAGGAAGGGGGAGGCTCTAATTGGCGCAGTGCAACACTAGCGACAAGCAGGGACTCTCTCTTCCTCGTCAGGGCTGAGGGTTACCTTCCAGACAACCTCTGCTTACCCTCTAGGTAGTGTGGCTTAAGCAGTCGTAGGCTAATCCTAGGGGCACATAGGGTTAAACACTTGCGATATTACACCTTCACAACCAACCCACCACACAACGAGACCAGACTGTATTCTGTAAAAATATATATCTTTATATAGATTTTGAGCAGGCTTGTGAATACAGTCAACGTACTTTACGGTATCGGTTTCAAATTACTTAGTTCAAGTTGCCACAGTTCTTTCTAGCAATAAGCGTTCTCTTAGGGCCCTCAGGCCGGTGTCAACAAAGTTCTTGTGGAGCCGGCGGCTTCCAGGGGATCTGTCCCACGTCGCGTTGCCTGTTCGTTGCGGCTCTCAGCCGAGCAGTTCACGGGTCGTCCGGGGCAGCGGTGTTCTGTGGCGGCAGGGCCCTCTCCTCGTCGTCCGCTCCGACCCTGGAGGCGGCGGCTGTGTGGTGGCGGCAAGTGGCAGTACGGTCCCCAAGTGCAGGACGTACCCAGCCAAGTGCCGGTGCAGCTGTGCGCTCACAGCTGAGCTGTCGGGCAAGATACCGACCTAGTGGATTCTTACAGGGCAACTGTCCGTCTTTGCAAGTGGATTGGCTGCTCGTGGCGCAGTCAACTCGAGAGCTTGGACCGGGCGGGTCCTCCTTAGCTTTGCTCTCGGGCTCCCGGTGCAGTTGCGGTCACGGTGTTCGGGCCAGCGGCGGCTGGTCCTTACTTTGCTTTCGCTGTTGCTTTGGGCCCCGGTCACGGTGGTCAGGTGGATGTCGTTGTCTTGGAGGAGATTCCTCCGTCGGTACTGCAGCGATAAGCAGCACACACAGTCGCTTTCTTCAGGGTGTAGCGCCCACTGGTCCCGGGGCGCTGGTCAGGGGGCAAGTTCAGTTTGCAAGCCCTTGGAGATCTTTTAGCAGAGTTTGGCACAAAGTAAAGCAAAAGTCTTCTCGCAGTCTTTCCTTCTTCCTCTCCTTCGGCAGCAAGGCACCAGACACAGGCAAGAGTCAGCACCCTTCCTTGTCTCTCACGGTCCTTCTCGTCGGGCAGAGTTCCTTCTGTAGCCCAAACAGGATCTAATTTTCAAGGAGCAGGGCTCCTTCTTTTATAGGCCATTTCTTTTGTTCTCGCAGGCCAGGGGGGCCTTTGCATAGCCACTCTCAGTCCTTGAGTACCCTGGTGGGTGTACTCCGGCTTCTGCTTTCAGTGTGAGGGGCAGGCGCATCAGACGCCCCACAGGAGGTGGAGCCAGCATTGTGCGGACAGGGGTGGCCAGAGTACCTTGTTGATGGGGGCTTCGCCCTTCCTGGGCCAGGTGCCGGCTGAGTCATCAGTCGCTCCCCAGGAGGGTGGAGCCAGCATTGTGGTGGCAGAGCACAGCTACAGTTCGAGTCAAGAGGCACTCCTACCTCCCACTAAGGTGTAATCTGCGCATTCACCACCTGTCGTCCCCCCAGCCCTGTCACTCACACGTCCCAGACAGTCAGATACACATACCCGCAGAGGCGGGCTGAAATGGTTAGGCAAGCTAATGCTAACTTTCTAAAAGTAGCATTTGCAAACCCAGGATACTAAAATAAACTTTACTAAAAGAAATATTTTATCATCCTGAGTTCAGGCATACTAAACACGACTCGCTACCATGCTCCTTGAGCCTGCTGGGATTATAGGGCGTAATAATTCCAGCAGCTCAGTCTGGCCTAATGGATCAGGTAGCCTTCAATAGTGAAATACGGTTTTGGTTGTAAGTCACTACTAGGACATGCCACACACATCAGGGCTTGTCCTACCTTACACCTACAACGCACCCTGCCCGCAGGCCTACCATAGGGGTGACTAATATGTAGTCAAGGGAAGGTTCGGGGCTGGCAAGTGGGTGCACTTGCCCAGCTAGCGTGACAGTACGAGACCGCACGCGGGTTCTGCGGTCGCAGTTCCCAGACACATCTTTCCGGCTGCTTCGGTGGGTGGCGCAACCAGCGCTGCAGGCCCACCAGCAGTATTGGCATCTACAAGCCCCAGCACTCTCTAGTGCACTTTACTAGGGACTAACAGTAAATCCAATGAACCAATCATGGATACCAATCGCATGTACAATTTACAGTAGGGAGCACTTGCACTGCGGCACGGGTCAGCCGTGGCGCAGTGCCCTGAGTATCGGAAAACCAGCAAAACATCGGAGGCACATCAGCAAAAAGTGGAAGGGAGACTCACGCCAAGGTGCCAGGTCTAACATAAACTAACGAATCCTACGAGCTTCTGAACACAGTCTCAACAACAATTAATTCAACAGCAATTGCGACACATTACCACATCGCTCTAAGTTATTTATTATACATCAAACATCTATCAGCACAAAGCACATTCTATAGGCCAATATAGATGTATAACTCTAGTTTCAATATTGGAACATCAATAATCTAAAAAGCAAAAAAACAAAAAAGCAAAGGTCATAGCTCTTTCAGCAAAAAACTCTTTCAGTAAAAACTCTTTCAGCAAAAAACTGTTTCAGCAAGAAACAGAAAAAACACATTGTCTCAATAACAGCGCAACGATGATCTAGAGCACAAGAGCCTCAGGTCCAACGAGACCTTGGTTCAATATGACCTCAATCCTGCCCCATAAAACGTATTCAAATTGTGTACCTTTACAGATCTATTAACAGCACAACCGTAACAGAAGTATGTTGCACACTCTAGTTAAAGGCTCTGTTAGACCTCAATTCTGCCCTACACAACTTCTACTTATAGTGTCCTTTTCCACAGCTAATAGGAACATCAGTATGTTACACCCGCTAGATGGAGATATTACTAACATACCATACTACAGAGTTGCCAGTGTGTGCCATTCAACAAATGAATTAAATCCCTTTTCCACAGTTTGTTCTCTTTGAGTGTGAGCAGACGATCGACATTCTGCCGTCTCTTTGAACTCTTAATAGTCTCAAGTACGAACCATTTCATGTCAGAGGGAGTATATGAATTTTGCAAATAGTGCTCCACCAATGGTGCAGTTGTAACTTTACAACAAATCCGTGACTGATGCTGCATGATACGTTTCTTCACCTCTTGTACAGTTTTTCCAATGTAAAATAAAGAACACGGACACTGTATGCAATAAATGACATTCTTAGACAAACAGTTCGAGTGGGGTCGTAGTTTCCATTGTTTTCCATTCAAGGTACAAGATTTCATAACTCACTTGGTTGCACAAGCTGCACAATTTCCACACGGATAATGTCCTATTGCAGGCATTAAACCCCACATATTTTGTATAGTTACTGGGGCTGGTTGATTATGAGCTCTCACTAAATGATCTCCTAAAGTTCTGGCTCTTTTGAAAGTGAATCGTGGTTGTTTTAAATCTGGTTCAACTTTCTGTATTAGGTGCCAGTATTTTAAGACAATCTTTTTGATTGTACTAGACTCAGTTCCAAAAGTTGTAACACAAGTAACTGAATCATATTGATTTTCTTGTTGAGTTTTTTATTTTTGCAATAGCGCTTGTCGATCATAATACCATGCAAGTTTCATTGAATGTTTCACTAATCTGTACGGGTTACTTCCCATCACCAACTTAGATAATAACACTGTTGCCTCTTTAAAATAATCTCCCCTTCTCGTACAGTTGTGTTTAATACGCAAAAACTGCCCAAAAGGAGATTATCGCGCAAGTTGCGTGGATGATGGCTAGTGTATTTTAATAGCGTATTCCTAGCTGTTGGTTTTGTGTAAAGACGCACTGATAAATGCCCTCCGTCATTGCAGATGGTTAAGTCCCCAAAAATGATTGCACATGTATTGCTTTCAATCGTAAATTGTAAATTCATATCTTGTTGGTTGAGCCAACATTGGTATTCATTTAATTCAATTAGAGTGCTTTCCCATATTAAACATACATCATCGAAGTATATCAGATATTTCTTTATATGGGAACGAAAAGATTATTATTATAGATCACTTTCTCTTCAAAAGAAGCAACTAAAAGATTAACTATATCGGGTGCAAAAATTGCACCCATAGCCACACCTTTCACTTGGTCATAAAACTCTCCATTAAACATAAAATAATTTTGTTCAAGGGCAATTTTTGCACAATCTACAATAAAATCAGTAGGAACCTGATGTGGACGCAATTATCTCATTCAAAACTTCTCCAATGACTTTCAGAACTTCTACCTGGGGTATGCTTGTATACAAGCTCTCTATGTCCATTGTAAAAAGAATATTAGTTAGTATATCATAACGTTGTCCTTCTAGTTGTGTAATAACATCTTTAATATCCATTATTTTGTATAGGCCGTGGACTTTTGCTAAAAAACTGTTTTAACCGTAATGTTCTAAAGAATCTATACAATTCAACCTGCGTGGTAAAGGAGTTGTTTCTGTTCTTTGGAACAAATGATAAACCATTACTTAGGAGCTCGATTTCTTTTGAGCTCAATTCATGTGACGACAAATTGAAAATAGGGACAATTTCCATAGTTAGATTAGTATGGTTAATCCCGATTGAAGTATTATCTTCCACAGTTGAATTTACCATTCGTAGTAACTGTTCCTGTTTTGACGGAACCCAGGAGTGTATTGGTTCCTGAACCAACCCCTCCTCGTGTTCCGAGCCCGACCTCTCTGTGTTAATTTGCCTCTCGATAAAAAAGAGGGATTGTGTCCTCTTCCAAATCTATAATTCAGAGTATTACCTCGACTGTTGTTCTCGTCAGAACTATAAGATGCTGTGTCTGAAAAGGTAGTGTGTTTTGTAATCCAGTTAGACTGATTCGGATTTTGTTGGAAAAAATCTATTTTTAAATAGGGATAAGTGCGTTCCCTACTGTAATTCTTATTATTTTTTTTGAGCTTCTCAGTCTTCTTAAGAATGTTATTTCTTTGGAAGTCAGATATTGTTGTTTCCTATTTTTTGAGAAACTCACGAGCATCTGTTGTAGCGGGATCCTCCAAAATGTGTTTTTCTAGTTCCGCAATCTCGTTTTTCAATTTATCAACGTGTCGTAATGCAGCCTCAAAACTGAGGACCATCCAGCTTCGCGAGCATTTATTCGAAACGAAGCTGAACCCTACTTTGTAGTCCTCATCATCAACAAAAATGATAGGTATATTTCGCACTTGTAACCCTACTGGAATAATATTACTATTCAGACAATCAGTCAGAAATTTTGCATGTATCTCTGTTCTTATTAGTTTTTTATGTAACCTTTCCAATTATTACGTACTACGCTTTGTTCATGCCTAACTCAATGGTGACTCAAAGTGACCTACACCACACCATCAAGTGACAACAGACCAAGTGGCATATATAATTTTAATATTTAGAGCTAATTTAAGGTTCTACAACCTCCAAATACCAATAAATCCGTAAAACACTATTCCAATTATCACTACAAAAAAATCAAAATACACCTAGTCCATTAAACTCACAGCAGGAAACTCCTCTTACCTTAAAATCAATAGTCTCCAAATCTGAAAATCAGATCTTATCACTATAGATTAAACCACAATTCTACCACAATTAACTTATCTAGTATTAACCTTTAAGGCACAATACTCACAAGTAAGCCGTACGTGTGAATCAACAATATAGGCCTGAAAACTAAAACGCCAACATCTGTTTAGAACTGTAATCAAAATCGAAAAATACAACTTTCCAATTTGTAAAAATGCAGCGTAAATTTACTTCATCCAGAACCGGCGTTGCTGAGTTCACCACCCGCCATAAAAGACCAAGTGCGGCGGCAGCGTCTGAACGAACTTTAACCTTCACCAAGAATCAACACATGCATCGTCAGAGGACGTCGTGTATATGGCGGCCATCTTAGGTGTACTCAACAACGGCCCATCTCTTTCTCAATGTATGACGACAAAAAGTTAAATAATAGGATCGTAAACAAACGAATCCTACATGCTTCTAAACACAGTCTCAACAACAATTAATTCAACAGCGATTGAGACACATAACCACGTTGCTCTAAGTTATTTATTATACATCAAACATCAATCAGCACAAAGCACATTCTATCGGCCAATATAGATGTATAACTCTTGTTTCAATATTGGAAAAGCAATAATCTAAAAGGCAAAAAAGCAAAGGTCATAGCTCTTTCAGCAAAAAAACTCTTTCAGTCAAAACTCTTTCAGCAAAAAACTGTTTCAGCAAGAAGGGAGATTTGCGGCACCATCAGCACTTTTTGAGGTCCTTTAGATGGACAATATCCAGTTTGAGCGCTGCAATAACCTTAAATATTTCTTAGTGGAAGTCTGCGCCTTCAGCAAATGGGTGGAGGCATGTTCTACAAAAGATAAGACAGCCCTCACAACTGCGAAAATACTCCTGAAGGAATTCTTTCCTCAATTTGGTGTTTGTCAAGTTTTATGGAACGATAATGGGCTTCATTTCATTGGACAGGTTGTAGAGTATGTTATGAAAGGGCTAGGGGTCAAACAAGTTCCATGCTGCTTTTCACCCACAGTCAGCAGGCTTGCTGGAACGTTATAATTGTACATTGAAACTGAAATGGGCAAAAATTCAAGCTTCCACTTCTTTATAATGGCCGGATGCATTGCCCTTAGCACAGCTTTCCATCAGATCCATACCTCACACACGCTCTGGGCTTGCCCCTTATGAGGTTGTGTTCGGCAGGTCCATGAATATTTGGGGGGTTCTTAAGCCTCGTCCTATATACGATGTGCCTCACAAATTAATGAGAGATTATCTGTCTCAGTTGACTCACAGCTTACTTTATATTCATCAGCAGGTTGGAGAAGCTCTCCCAGACAGGTCACAAGGTTACGGACATGACCTGCGTCCGGGAGACTTTGTAATGGTTAAAGCCTTCCAGCGAAGAAATTGTCTGGAACCTCGCTGGAAGGGTCCCGAACAAGTCCTCCTCGCCACCCGAACTGCAGTTCGAGTGACCAACAAAAATAATTGGACCCACGACACCCACTGCAAAAAGGTTTCGCTCGCCCTCGTGGATCCTACTGCGTTGAAGGGTCACCGCGACATCTTGGTCACAGAGACAGGACGAGCACGAGCTGCATCAGCTGAAACAACTGAGGAAGTCTTCCCTGACCACACGATCCCCGGTACATCCAGGTACCTACTTCGACCCAGGAAGAAAGGCTCTCCAGTGCAAAACAAGACAGCTTAAGCCATTGTCCTGAGCGGTTAAGTCTGACTACAAAGGGGGCCCGCCTATTAGTGGTTACTCGTCTTAATGTCAGTGAAGAAACCAACGTCCACTCAGGACTCTTAGGGCGCTACCTTTCTTGTTGTTTGCTAATGAGAATGAGCTCGCCTAAGAAGAAGGAGATCGCTGCGACAACGTACAATCTGTATCCGTGCTCTGACCCTGACTGCTGCCATTGTCGCTACTGTAATGTGGGTTGTGGAGGAGCAATGCCTGGGGCTTCCTTGCTCAACATTACTGCTACATCGCCTGTTACAAAGGAACACCATTATTTTGATTTAAGCAACATGAACAGGGGTACCGGCAAAATCTGAAAAACAATTCATTTCTTCGAATGTTGCATCAGACACAACAGCTAAGCAATGCTACTAACTGCTGGGTTTGTGGCAAGATTCCTCTTCATCAGAATCCCGTTGTCACCACGGCCATTTTCTCACAATGGCTCGTGCCAAGCTTGGTCACCTGTTATCCCTGTTGTTCTGACTACTGCGCCCCTCTGTGTACAGAGTACAGGCAATGTGCTAGGGGGTCACAGTAATTGTTCTACAGTGTTGCAAATGTCCACGAGGGGCCAAAGCAGCTTCCTCGCATTGTGTCATACTTATTTCATTTGTGGAGCTAAGGCATACTACTGCCTACCTTCAGGCTGGTACAGTACCTGTTACATAGCCTTCCTTTTGCCACCTGTATTTCTAGCTCCCCCAACATACCACCAAGATTTGCAATTGTTCAATCACCACGTTGGTAGTAGGAGAAATAATGCCATCAATGTCTCTGTAGGCGATCAGACAGAGACCACATGGGAACAATATACAGACTTTAATAATGGATTTTTCTTCTTAGTTGGCCCAGTAAGAAAACAGCAAGCTGGTCCGTCGCCTCACTCGTACAATGAAGGCAGTGATTAATCAGACAACTACGGCCTTAGCAAACTTGACGGAAGAACAAGCATCAATCTGCATGGTCACTTTACAGAATAGACTTGTTCTAGATGTTGTTCTAGCTGACTGTGGTGGAGCATGCTGTGTCATCGGATCCAGCTGCTGTGTTTTCATACCGGACAATTCACCATCTGTCTATGCAGCCATCTCCAAGCTACACAAGATAGCTACCGAAAAACATCAAGACCGAGGAACATGGACTTGGACTGCGTGGTTTTGGAACTTACTTTCAGTTTGGGGTTTGAAAGTATTATCAGTTCTGTTCATATTAGTAGCTATTATCTTCTCTTGTTGTTTGTTTGTTCATTGTGGACCAATGCTCTGTTTACTCTGTACTTCTGCCTGTACTGCCTGCATACCAACTAAAGCAAATGTCCAAAATGTAAATGCCCGCTTAGCAGTGGAACAAGAAATACATAGGCTAATGATAATAGACATTGAAGATGCATGTTATGCCCCTTAGAAGGGACAGAAATTGTCTTAGCTTATGCTAAAAGGGTCGTCTGTGGAAAAGTGTAAATTCTGTGTTATCATAAGCGGCAGCCATTTTGTCTGCCACGTCCATTTAATTTCTACTTTGTTCATTTTACTCTCTGCTGTTCGCCTTTTCACCCAGCCTGTGTCCTTAACTTTAGCTGACCTCTCTAACATGGTCAATCTGATGTACGTGCTGGGAGTCTGCAGCTGCCGCTGCACCTGGTCTTAGATGTTATCAATTGATTGCTTATTGCCGCCATAAACATTTCTTACTCCCCCTCCTCGTCTCCACCTGGTCACCCATCACTCTTGTTTGCCTGTAGCTATTTCAGTGTTTAAACCTGTTCCCTCCAGTTTTCCTTCCCATGTGATTACACTGCAACAAACTGTATATAAGGGTGATGGTTTTTGTATTCAATGTACTTGCTCCCACAACACTTGAGGGTGTTGTTCGTACGCAGTCCTGCTCATGAGCATTTAATATACTTGGTTTGTTTTACTTCTCTCCAGTGCGATCTCTCTTTTGTTAGTCTTCGGACCAGTGGACGAGAGGGTGACCCTGCACCAGTGTGCCCTCACGGGTGTACATTTCCACACCTGGAGAAGAGCTGTAGTGACAGCATCTTCAGGGGTTACGAAAATCTGGCAAACATAGGTTGCAGAGCAGGTGAGGGTCTGTTTTGGCCATTTATCAACCCAAAATCCGAGCAGTTCTCAAAAAGCGATAGCATTTTACGCATTTTCCATGCAGGAAATTACAGAAAAATACTTTTTGCCCTAAAGGACATTGAGTAAATGGCTTTTCAAAAGGTTCTGTCAGTTAAAGAGAAAAAAAACCTTAAAAGGATACACTTAAGATCCTGTCAGCAGGAGCCCGAAAACAAAACTGAGTCAACTGCCACATACAGGGCATGACGAGACACTGAAGATCAGGGTATCCTTAAAGGAAGTATTCTACTTTCTTACTTACATTGCTGCAGCATGTACAGTTAATGTGCACTATACTTCCTTATCATTCCATTTAACACAAAATAAAAAGGGTGTCTGAAGGAAGTTTTTAAATGTAATTTTTATTTCTTTTTAGTGACCTGGTAAGGCTGTATGTATTTTCTGCCATTGGCAATATAGCCTGTTTTTAGGCTCCACTATACATTTCGGTCATAAGTTCTTTCTGTCCTTTCTGAAGTAAGGTGAAGATACTACACAAAATGTGGCTTTGGAAAAAATACTCTTGGATCCCCACACCTGGGCAGGACTATTCGGAGCCTACGATAATCAATGGAGGTCCCTTGTAGAAGAAGTTTGTGTTTTTATGATGAGATTGGCTTCAGAATCTGTGTTGTGAATAGGTAAGCTTGTTTTGTTTGTATCCATTACTTAACCCCTTCGCAGCGGGGGTAATTTCCCTGCTGTGCTGGGGGGCGGGGGCGCGCACAGCGCCTCCATGCTCATGACGAGCTCAGCCCGTCATGAGGCACAGTGCTCGTGTGCTCATGACGAGCTGAGCTCGTTGCGGCCACACCTGTTTGTGTGGAACGCCCAGCACAGCAGGGGTATTATCCCCGCGTGTGAGCGTTCCATGGCTCATGACGAGCTGATCTCATCATGAGCATGGAAGGAGTTAATGTGAACACTTGAATTCTGGAGGGTCCAGGGGAGTAGCATGGGCTTCATTAGTACACACCACTTTGCCCTACACTTTATTACTTTGATGTACCAGTTAGCTGGTCAGCTGGTCTTGGATAGCGCAGTGGTGTTATACCACCCTGCACTGTTTCTTTGTTATCCCTTGATGAGCCTTATGACGCTGTTTAAGTTAGCACAATTCTTATATCTGTTCTGTACATACCTCACATTCCACCAACCGAATGTCATGTTGTGCATCACTGACCTGGCCTGCCTCACATGTACCCTTGCGGATGCTGACTTTCTTTATATGGTACGGAGTTGTTCAATCATAGCACGTTTATAGTTGCTGGTTGCGGCTGATGAACAAGTTACTTATATTCAATAACGCCTTTCTGGTGGATATAGTATCTACCTACTAATTCCTTACCTTTTGAATATCCCCATGTGCCAGCTGGGACCGGAAACTTTCTAATATCTCTCCCAGGCCCATAAGGGGCACTGCACGCAGCAGCAGCAGTGTGTGACGTCACTGGAGCCATGAAGCACACCCGTTAGGGTGATGACATCAGGGTCTATCTCTTTTTTATGTGTCTTCAAGGCGAACGGATGAAACTAACATCAAACGTATAGGTGCAGTTTTCATTAAATTCACACACATATATACCAATAGATCTTGGCAATGGCATTGCTCTGATCTTTTGGCAGTGTCAATGTGAATGTTTTTTAGCTGTATGTTTGGGAGGTTGCTGATGAGTCATGTGTGCCTGTGTTCAAATGTGTGTGTTATTACGTTTGAGAGGGTGCCTGTAGCTGCGTGTAATGTGTGCATGTTTGTGTGTGTTTACACACACACACATGGTTGTGTGATATAGCAGTGCTTGAGTGCGATTAGGTGTCATCGGGCTACCTGTGCATGTGTGTTATTTGTGCCTTTACACATGCTCATGTGATGGGCCCGTGAGTGTGTATTTATTCCGGGAATGGGTAATTAAATGTGCAAACCCAGAAAGGAAGTTCCCAAGAGTCCTGCAAGGAGTTGATCAATATGGCAGGCAGTGCACAGTCCCCATTTGTCTGCAGCTCTGTTCACGTGTATTATTTTCCAAATCCGAGACCACACACAGCAGCTGGCATTACCAAGCTCTCTATTTACGGCAGATGTGATTATGTGAAGAAATTGCATAAAAATACCAATTACTGAGATTTGATATGTCACAAGAAACAAAACAAAATGTGTGAAATGGCGGTGCTTAGCCTAATTATCAAGTACTCCATTTCTACAAATCTTCAAGAGCATTTTTAATTTTAACAGAATCTATTAATTTCTTCCAATAATATTGAAGTTTCGAGAATGTCTTCTGAAAATTATGTTTCTCTTAACATTGTCATCTAAAGTTTCTGAAGTTGCCAGGTTGGGTTCATTGCTTGGGCTTGGGCATTGAAGTACCGGAATGCATGCTGCATGCTGCACCCATATTTATGATTTAAATCTCTTTATTATTATTTCAGACATAACAAGCAAAACAGGACCTCATGCTCCTTCTAAACAGTGCATTACAGACTCTGAGTCGACAGAGACAAGTTTACCAAGTGATGGAGTAAGGTAAAGAACAACATTTTGTTCAAACTTGCAAAGTTAATCTCTCCTAATAAAAAGTAAACAGACTAATAAGCTTGTGGTGAAAGTATTAATCAACTTTGTTTTAAAAATGCATACATGAAATACACGCGGGACTAATGTGCTTTTTGTTGCAAATGCAAAGAAAAATTAATAAACTAACCTTGCCTATTGTCTCTGTCAGTATTAAATGCATCTGTTTAATTTAATGGCATGTGCTTATTTTATGTGCTTATGTTATGTCTTTTGTGATAAAAGCTCTTAGAATTTCAGACATTCGAAAAGGATAGGTGAAAATAACGCGGCATATTTGTGCTTAAGATAGGTAACATAATTAACCCTGTTAATTAGCAAAAGGGGAGGGTAACAGAATGGGTCTCAATTCTTTAATTAATTGATGTCTTGTGTTTGTTTAATAATAGTTTCCGAAGTAAGGCCTAAAAGATGGTGCAGCAATATGGCTGACAGAGCTGCAGACACGAAAGCTTGTGAAGAATCTTGCTGCAAACCCATTATGAAATAAAGAGCGACTTCTTTGTCGTGGTGAACGTGTTCACGGAGGCCAGTCAAGGACAATAATTTGTTATCCCTGCCAAGGTTAGGAAGTGAGCGTCCTGAGCTCGCAAAAAAGTAACTTTCTTGAGGAAATCGAGAATGTGGAACTAAATGGACAATGGGCCTTATATGAAACCCGGATTGTGGTCAGGAGCCGAATGACCTAATGACTATTATCATGGCCTGACACGAAACAGCCAATGAACGGCTTGAATTTTATGAAAGAAGGTAAAATGTAGAAAGTTTAGCTAGAGAGAGAAAGGTATAAATTATGACATCATGAGTGGAGAAAAACCTCTTACTTTCCTGAATGGTGCGCGTTATGCTGATGGACCTTTGGCGCATGTAAGGACAGCTGACTTTAACGATTTATTCCTTTCTAGGTAAAGAGAGATTTAGTCAGGGAAATAGGTTCAGGGAATGGAAACTTTTATTTTGCTAATTCTTCATGATTTTGAGCTAATTTTGAAATGTCAGTTCTAATTTTCACTTCCTTATTAAAATGCTGCTTTCGTTATTGCTTATGAAATAAAGAATATTAAACGTAAAATGCTCTTTCTTATGAATAATAAAGTTAAAAAAATTAGATTTTAAATGACAAGCTGGTCTTGTTTATTCATGGTCTAGTTTCCATTAGTTGATCCATCAACCATAGTGGTTTGATTTAAGTGAAAAATCGTTTACATCATGATAATGATAAATAAACTGCAGTTGTATATATTAGTGTAAATATTATGTGAATAGAATATAAATCAAATCACTTGATTCAGCTGCTTAATAATTGTCTCATTGGTGTTATGGGCCTGTAAAAGTGTTTTACAAATAATGGTGAGTATTGAGGTGATAAGTAGCGTTTGTGAGACAGTTTTTCTATAGGAGCGCTGGATCAATTTCTTGGTAGCAGAGTTCGGTTACTATGGTAACTGACATGTTACATGGTAATTACATAGGATTACATGTCTAAAACTTGTTACGGTTGTTTAGTTGTTATATGTAGTCGAAAGTTTTTTTTTTCCAGCAGTGTGAAAATTCCTAGTTGTGCCGGCATGAATAGTGTGACAAGTGAGGTTACATAGTGCATTTGTTCTGTTTCAAAATAGTGGTATTGTTGAATATCACTAGTGTTGTGGTCATACAGCACAAGTTTAGGGAAATTTTAGGTGTGTAAGGTAGAATGTATAGTGAGGATTGTCTATGAAATCGTAGCTTTCGAGGATAGGGACTTCTGTTCTGTTTTAAAACTCACTGTGAAAGGAGTAGTAGAATTTATCCAAGCTTGAGTCAAGGGTAAGAAAGTGTTACCTATCTTACTGGCGAGTGAGGATTTCTATAGGTGGGTTAAAGTCCTACTAAAGATTCATGTATGTATGGTTAGGGATTTTCCTGTATGAATGTGCGTAAATGTAATTGTAATATACGATCTAGTGAATCTCTGAATTGTCTCTAAGGAGGTGTAAAAATGTCTGTATGAGCATTTAGAGTGGAACGAGTTTGTTACTACTTGCAAGAAGGGTAGGGTAAAACTATTTACTCTATTGTCGAATCAGAATATTCTGTGAAAATAGCGTTGCCTATTTCACGCGAAAAGAATACTTGAATGTATGAGAAAACTATCACTTTATTTTAGCGAAACAGACAAATGATTTGTTCTATGTGAAGTTATTAATTGAATTTTATCGAAAGTTTTGTAAATATGGTGCTGTGAAAATTTTCTGTAAGGGAGGGGTCAGTTTAAAGAGCGAGAAGGAGCAGCAGTTTCTCTGCAGCGGTAGCATACGTCAGTAGTGCCGCGCTGTGATTGGCTAACATACGTCACAGTATTCATGCACAGATTGGTTCACGTGACAAGACAAGCTTACAGCTTATTGGCTCATAGTGAAAAGCAGTAATTCTATTGGTTGAGCAGATTAGTGAGGTAGCTTAACCTGATTGGCTTGTTAGTGAGTTTCACGCATGGATTGGTTGGTGCTGCGGAATAACAACTTCCTTGTTACGATCTTTTCTGAAGTTGGGGAAATCGTTTTAAAACATGGATTATTATTTTCAGAAAGAGAAAATGAAGATTTCATGGTTTCAGAAATTGAAAAATAAATTGAAACCTGACAAGAAAATTGCAACGCGAGGCGGAAAATTAATTCATAAGTACAAAACGCCTGCAGCTTATATGCTAGGTGAATATGGTTATCATACTTGTCTCTGGATTGAGAATTGGATGAAATATACTGAGAATGATGGTGTTTTAGCATGGCCAGAAGACGGACATTTAACGTAGCAATTTTGAGAAACTTAAGAGAAAGAATGGTAAATCTTGTACCGAAACCTAGACCTACACAATTTGAAGCTTTAGTTGAATGGGAAGATGAGATGCATGAATTAGAACGCGAGAGTAGAGAAATTCCAAAAAGATTAATTAGAGAAACATATCAGGATAGAATGCGTCGATGGAGAAGTGCAGACATGTGTGATGGCTTGTACCCAGTGAGACTAATTAATGAGACTTCTGGGAAAAAGCGTTCCTAAAAGAAAAATAATACTAGAGAAGAGAGTGATTCAGAAGATGCGGTTTGAGAAGAAATGTATACTAAAAAACCGCCACCTTATCAACCAGTTTGTACATGGACAACTCCTCCAAGTGACCCACCTAGAGAAACTATTGTTGAGACATCCCCTGAAACAAATTTGAGCAATAGTAAAACTCCAGAAAGAGCAGGAACAGGACTTAATTCAAATTCAAATATATCACCAGTAAATAGTAATTTCACTGAAACTCCAGATCAAAGAAATGAAACCCCAAGAAATGATATCAGATCGGATAGGTATAAAGCATTACCAATTCCAGATACTTCAGAATATATTCGTTCAGCAAATGAATTAATACAACAGTTAACTAAAAGCATGGAAGCAGTAACAGTGCCTGTAACGATTGGACCTGTACTTCCAGTATTTGATCAAAAAGAAATTAGACATTCAGATTTAACTGTTCCATTAAATACGGAAATACAAAAAGTGACAGAAAATTTTTATTCAGATTTGACTGAAATACATCGAGAGAGAATGAGGATGCCTGACTTAACTCTTAATCAAAGCGTAACATGTAAAACCCCAATTGGTGCAGATTCTGAATCTGAATCGCCAGAAAAGAGTATAAATAAAATAAATTTAACGCCAGAAGGTAAATTACTTGATGTTGGAAAACTAAAAGCAGATATAGAAGAATTAATTATTGGGACGATTGGAACTGACAGTTTAAAGGCATATCAGGATGATGAATTGTTGTTTATTTGCAAGAGCATAACATGGAAAACGAAAAACAGATATAATCAATTGGAAGAAATTGCTTCTGAATTCGAAGTAGATCTAAGTAAGCAGAAAAATTTGCAGAAAAGTTATAGGGTGGATTTCTCTGAAAAAGACATTGAAAACATGAATATTTCAGGAAGAATTACGCATATAAAAGATTTAATTGCGATTTTGAGAAAATGGTGTGAATTAAGTAAATGGAGAGCAAAATGGACAAACAAAAGAGATGAAGACAGAACAAGTTTAAATTTCCTTGTAAAAGAAAAATATAAAGTATTAAATGAATTCCCAATGAGAGAAATAGCAGGTGGAGGATTTGTACATGTCCCATGGACAAGACAGGACATTTTACTGTTCACAAATGATTTCTCCGACTGAGAGAAAAACCAGTAGAATGGTATCGACAGGTAGAAAGATTTGTGAAAGTTTCAAAGGTTCTGTGGGTTGATCTTGATGGATTATTTGACATAATTGTCCCATCGGATATTTGGACAGAATGTAAAATTTCTATAGATTGGCCTAGAGAAGAACCTTCTCGGGATAAGGTAACAGGTGCTCCTTCACCAGATGTAATGAAAATGTATGATAAAGTAATTGTGTTTTTGAAAAACAAAATTCCTCCAAAAGAAATAGATTGGGTTAAAATTGACAGAACAATCCAGGAAACAAAAGAATCAGTACACTCATTCTATGAAAGATTACTGCTGGTATTTAAACAATACAGTGGTTATGAGCATTTGAGTGAGAAGGACATGAGCCATTTTATATACAGATTTGTATATGGCTTGAGACCTGAAATTAGTGAAATGATAAGAACTGGAATAGTTGGGTGGCAATCACATACAGTTGATGATATTTTGAGAAAGGCAAAATACTGTAGTGATGAGATAGATGCTAAACAAAAGAAGCTGAAAGAAAAAGCAATGTGGGCACAGGTGAAAGTGGCTGAGCAACAGATAGCAACTTTAGGAAATAAAAATGCTGATCAGAATCAAGGTAAATTTAAAGGTTATTATAATAAGCCAATGTTAATGGGAAATATAGAGGAGTTAAAACAGAAACTCCCATGTTTTATTTGTGGCGAAATTGGACACTAGAAGCGCGAATGTAAGAATCCGCCCAGAAACATTGTTAAAAATCAATCAATAAATCCACAGATGCAGAATGAGATAACTCAGCAGCAACAGCTACAGCGACAGGTAGTGATTCAGCAAAGTCAGTTACCACAACAGTTACCACAACCGCCACTTCCAAACTGTGTAAATTTGCAGAGATACAGTACAGAATCAGGATTCAGCGGAGGTGAACAGGTAAACAGATCACCGAGAGTGAATGTGTCAAATCTGTCACAACAATTCTTGTTGAAGGAAGATGGAGGATGTGATTTTGATGATTACCTCTGACGGTGCATGAGAGAGGAGGAAGAGAGTGTGCTTGGAGCCACTCTTGAGGTAGATCAATCTGGTCCATTTGTGAATGGTAAAGTGAATGATGTGGAAATTACTTTCCTAGTGGATACAGGTGCTACCCGTTCTAATGTTAGATCAGTGGAAATAGAAAACCTACCTCTCTCTGGTGAAAAGATCCAAGTAGATGGTGTAGCTAATCAACAGATTAAAACAGATGTAACTAAACCAGTGGAAGTTGAAATAGGTACATTTAAAGACATGCACAGATTTGAAGTCTGCGATAGCAGTCCGGTAAATCTGTTAGGTAGGGATATACTTTGTAAGATGAATTGCGCAATATATTGCTCACCGGATAGTATAGAGCTGCAAACTCCAGAAGAAGATGGTCTTTACAAATTAACAATGTCAATGGTTGAGGCAGAAGAAAGCAGATTATTTCCTGTGTTTGATAAAAAACAGTTTACCTGAAGAATTAAAAGAGACAGTGAATGTAAAAATGTGGGATTTCACAGGAGATGAAATGGGTTTGATGAAAAATGTAGACCCAGTGCAAATAACAGTAAAACAAGGAGTAGATTATCCAAATATTCCACAGTATAAAATGAAAGCAGAAGTGATTGAAGGAGTTATTCCTGTAATTGAAAAATTCATAAAACAAGGTGTTCTAAAAGAAATAGAAAGCAGTCCATGTAATTCACCGATTATGGGAATTAAAAAGCCAAATGGAACTTTCAGAATTGTTCAGGACCTGAGAAAAGTTAACAAAATTGTTGTTCCTTGTTGTCCAGTTGTACCAAACCCAGCGGTAATTTTATATCAGATTCAGCATGATGCAGAATGGTATACAGTTATTGATCTATGCAATGCATTCTTTACTGTTCCATTGCATCCAGCAAGCCAACACATTTTTGCGTTCAGATTCAAAGAACGTATTCTAGCATGGTGTAGAATCCCTCAAGGGTACACTGAGAGTCCATCTATTTTTAATCAGTTGCTAAAGAAAACCTTGGAAAATTTAGATTTACCTGGAAAATCTACGTTAGTGCAGTATATTGATGATCTCCTTGTTGCTGCAAAAACAAGAGATAATTGTGTAACAGATACCATTACTCTCTTAAATCATCTGGCAGATGAGGGACACAAAGTATCTCCTTCAAAATTGCAGTTTTGCAAACAAGAAGTAAAATATCTTGGTCACAGAATATCAAAAAGGTACCAGACAGGTAACAACAGAAAGAATAAAAATGATTCAAGCAATGCAACCTCCAAAAACACAGAGACAGGTTAGAATGTTTCTAGGCATGGTAGGTTATTGTCGCCAATGGATTAGTGGATTTTCTGTAATTGCAAAGCCATTACAGAGACTGACAAAAGCAGACATAAAAGACCTGATTAGTTTAACAAAAACTGAATTGGAAGCTTATGAACAGCTAAAAAGAGGTTTGTGTGAAGCTCCTGCATTGGGAATACCTGATTATAAAAAAGAGTTTGAGCTGTATTGCAGTGAAAGAGAAGGTTGTGCATTATCAGTTCTGATTCAAAGACATGGAAGACTGAGAAAACCAATAGCATATTTTTCAGCTGTTCTTGATCCTGTTGCAAAAGCATTAGCAGGTTGCTTAAAAGCAGTAGCTGCAACAAGTGTAAGTTTGGAACAAAGTGAAGGAATAAAATATGGGATTTCCAGTTAAG
Organism: Lissotriton vulgaris; assembly: GCF_964263255.1. Taxonomy (NCBI): domain Eukaryota; kingdom Metazoa; phylum Chordata; class Amphibia; order Caudata; family Salamandridae; genus Lissotriton; species Lissotriton vulgaris. The sequence continues at coordinate 58,372,239 of NC_141697.1, read as the reverse complement.
GTATATGTACCACACTCTGTTGAAATTCTGCTTACTAGAAGCAAAACACAGTGTTTGACAAGTAATAGGTTGACAAAATATGAAAAAGTGATTCTTGGATCAGACAATGTCTCGATTGCGAGATGTGTATATCTGAATCCTTCTACATTGTTACCTGATGCTTCTGAAACAGAAATCAGAGATGAGATTGTTGATCATGAATGCCTGGATGTATTAGAATATTACACAAAACCAAGGCAGGATATTAAAGATGTCCCGTTGCCTGAATCAGATTATGTTTTGTTTGTTGATGGTTCATGCTTGAGAACAGATGAAGGTGTTCTGAGTGCAGCATATTCAGTATGCACGGTGGCAGGTGTGATTGAAGCTTCAAGTCTCAAAGGAATTCGTTCAGCTCAAGTAGCAGAATTAGTTGCTTTGATTCGAGCATGTGAATTGGGTAAAGGACAAAAGATTACCATAGTGACTGATAGTCAGTATGGTTATGGTGTAGTTCATGACTATGGCCAGCTCTGGTCTCAAAGAGGTTATTTAACTTCTGCGGGATCACCAATAAGGAATGCTAAATTGATAAAAAGATTGATTGATGGAATACAGTTACCAGAAAAAATTGCAGTAGTTAAATGTACAGCTCATCAAAGAGGAATGGACTACATAACAAAAGGAAATTCATATTCTGATGAGATTGCGAAATTTTATGCAAGACATAATGCAGCAGTCAATCGGGAAAAAGAAAATGAACATGTTTTGAAGTCACTTATGCTAATATCTGGAGTTGATACTTGGCAAGGAGTAAAACAATTGCAAGATGAGGCAAGTGATGAAGAAAAAGACACACGGTTCAAAGCAGGATGCAGGCAAAGAGAAGAGGATGAGATTTGGGTTTACAAAGATGACAGACCAGTAATGCCAGACAGCATGATTTCAGACATGGCTCGCATGTACCATGGTCCAGGACATATCGGCAGAGATTCCATGATTAGGCTATTTAGGCAAACATGGCATAACCCAAAATTCAGAATAATTGCAGAATCCTTCTGTCAAAGATGTCTGATCTGCCAGCTGATCAATCCGAACAGAAAAAAGTTGTAAGCATGGGAACCATAGGACGGGAGGGTGGTCCTTTTACCAGAATACAGCTTGACTTCATTGACATGCCACCTCACAACAAACTCAGATATGTTTTGGCAATTGTCTGTTTGTTCTCAAGATGGGTGGAAGGTTTTCCTACGTGTCACAATGATTCAATCACTGTTGCAAAATTGCTGCTGAGAGAATTCATACCTAGGTATGGTTTCCCATTGTCGGTCGAGACAGATCGCGGCACACATTTTGAAAACAGATTGTTGAAACTGATTTGTGAAGCATTGGGCATTAAGCAGAAAATACATTGTGCATACAGGCCAGAGGCCTCAGGTGTTGTTGAACAAGTGAATGGAACAATAAAAAATAGAATAGGTAAAATGTGTTTAGCAACAGAAATGAAGTGGACAGATGCACCACCACTTGTTTTGATGACTTTGAGAAGCATTCCAGATAAGAAAACAGGATTGAGCCCTCATGAGATTTTAATGGGCAGGGTCATGAGGCAAGCATTTGTTCCACTTGACAAGTTACCTAGTTTAAATGATAGCGTCATTTTGGATTACTGCAAGAATCTATCTGACGTGGTGACTTCTGTGTTACATCATGTAGGAACTGAAGTGCTCACAAAAGAAAAGGAACAAGCTCATGATCTGTTACCAGGAGACTGGGTGAGGACAAAAGTGCATCGAAGAAGAAATTGCCTAGTACCAAGGTGGCAAAAAGCAAGACAGGTGATTTTGGTCACAACGAATGCAGTAAAGTGTAGGGGATTAAAAAGGTGGGTTCATGCGAGTCATAACATACGAGTCCCAGAACCTGAGAATCCTGACGAAGAAGGTGATACAACAGCTGATTCAGATTCAGAAGAAGAGCCTGAGGAAAATCCAGATCCTGAAGATCGACAAGGTAGTCGACACCTGGAAGATTCAAATGCGAATGAAGCTTTGAATGAAGAGATTGTAATACAAGATTCTGAAGAAGAAAATGACAATCTGATAGATGGAGAAGCAGAAAAAGAAACTGATCAAGAAGTGATTCAAGATCAAGATCAGGAGAGTATTGACAAGCACAATAGAAACTTTGGAAGAAGGAACAAACATTCTGAAACTGGTGAACTGGAAGTAATTGAAGAAGAGGAAGAAGAAGAAGAAGAAATTCCAAGTACCAGCTATAAGAATGACTTTCCTAACAAAGTGAAACTGCCGAGTAAAGAAGTGCCTGAATCTGATGAAGAATCTGACTCAGAAAAATTGATCATTAATGAATCAGCTGAAAACACAGAAAGTGAACAGATGACAGTGAAGATGAATCCAAATTGAAGAAAACAAGAAAAAGAGCGTGGAGAGTGGAATATAATTTGAAAGAGCCAAAAAAGAAGCTAACAAGAAAAGGAGATAATTGGCCAAAAGAAATTGAAAGTATCAAATTTAAATTAGTGAATAAAGCAAAAGAGCAGGTTAATGAGATTTCAAGTCAAAAAGAGGAAGATTTGAATAAGAAAAAACAGGCAGGAAAAAAGATAGAAGTAATAAGTAGTAGAGCAAAGAGAACATTAAAGCCAAACCAGAAATATAAATCGCCAGAGTGGGCCTACATCATTATCCCACCAGTAGTAGAAGTAAAATAGTAGCCAAGAAGATTTTGATGATACAAGTGACAATGATTGAACTTATTGACTAATTGACACAAGCTTGAAGAAATTGTGTTAGGAGACACAAGGTCGAAGAAATTGTGTTAGCTGAAAAACACATTTGATTTATGACATAAGGTCGAAGAAAATGTGTTAGTTTATCTATTTTAAAAAAAAAAGAGAGGGGAGTATATTTAGTAATTTTTCAATTTTTTTATTTTTATTTTTAGCTGTTATTTTAAAAACTAAAGATGCCTTACACTAATGAAAATTCAAGATGTTCAATGCGTACTGATGCGTGCTATCTATTACCAAAGTAGAGAGTAAGGAATTTCGTCCAAACGTCGCTGGACGGGGAATACTCCTGATCCCCTGATCAAGGAACTGTTACAAACAAATGAAGGAGTACCACCCGATGCGAGAGAAGAGAAGGCTTTGTTCTTGACAAGGGAGTATTGTTCCTTTGTAAGTAAACCCCTCACTCACCACCTAGTGGTGACTTGCTTCATCATCGGGGCCCACCCAAGTGGCCTAGCGTCACTTGGGTGTGCTTCAACACCTGGTTTACAGTGGAGCAGGTAGTGAAGTGTGGGGTGCACAAAAAACAGTGTGAATGTTAAAATGTCCTGGTCAACACTATGGTATTATCTTTAATAAAAAGAGTTGTAGGACAAAGTTAAAAAGTAAGGTGAGATACTGGCAGGGGAGTTACGACCTGTGTATCTCTTCTATGTGATGGTCCCCATGTGTTGACCAGGACATTTTAACATTCACACTGTTTTTTGTGCACCCCACACTTCACTACCTGCTCCACTGTAAACCAGGTGTTGAAGCACACCCAAGTGACGCTAGGCCACTTGGGTGGGCCCCGATGATGAAGCAAGTCACCACTAGGTGGTGAGTGAGGGGTTTACTTACAAAGGAACAATACTCCCTTGTCAAGAACAAAGCCTTCTCTTCTCTCGCATCGGGTGGTACTCCTTCATTTGTTTGTAACAGTACTGATGCGTGCTGACATCAAGGGGGAGTGCGGAAGCCGGAAGCAACACCCTGCGAGGAACGGACAGGAGAAAGGAAGCGACACCCTCCAAGGTCCGGAGCGCGTAGAGGAGCGTTGACATGCCCAGGGGAGCGCAGAGTAAGAGCGGACAGGAGAGTCGGCAGAAGCGGCCAGGACCAAGAAAACGAGCGCGGAGAAACAGCGGAAGCGACACCCTCCAAGATCCGGAGCGAGTAGAGGAGCGTCGACATACCCAGGGAAGCGCAGAGTAAGAGCGGACAGGAGAGTCGGCAGAAGCGGCCAGGATCAAGAAAACGAGCGCAGAGAACCAACGGACAGGAGCGTGTGGAGAAGCGGCCAGGACCAACAAAACGGGAGCAATGAAACACTGTAAGTATGCTCTGCTGCTCCCGGCCGCTCTGCTGTGCCTCTCCTGCTGCGATGCTGCCCCCAGCCCCCTTCTGCTAGTTGTACATAAACCAGAGATTCACCAAGATAGATCTATTGGAGATTTTTCTAGCAATACCTTCTCAAGACTTTTATCTGAATATGTTAATGTGATGAATGCGAAAGATTGTTATGTATGTGTGAAACTACCTACTTTTGTGACTGAAGGGGTAAAATATAACATGCTTCCTCTTACTTATGGTATAAAATGTAGTGTAATAACAAGTTTGTTTTATAAAACTGGTCATCTGGAATATTATTATTCCGATTTTGATGACATTTTTGCAAATTTAAAAGTTGAAAATAACCTGAATAAAGTGAGACCCGCTAAACAGATGAGGGAATTTTTCCTATCGACTAGTGAACTTACATATGAGTACGCTTATAGAAATAATCTAACATGTAAATTGAGAACAGAAGAGAAAACATTCTTAAGTATGGTGGAAGAGAGAAGGGCAATATACAAGCGAAATGAAATGTCGAAACAGACTAAGTCAAAATTTTGGCAGTCTGAAGATGAGAAGCTTAATGGTAGAAATGTAAATGTTGCGATTCATATAGATAAATCTGTTAGTGGAAAATGTTGTATAAGAAGAGACAATACTCTATATGATAATTACTTTGTAGGTGTAAGTCAATGTGAAGATACCTATCACATTATAGGGGGTTGGGGATTTAAAGGAGGCAAAGATCCAATTTTTCCTGGAATTTATTTTGTTTGTGGGAATAAAGCCTACTACAGCCTCCCGGACCATTGGTATGGAACTTGTTGTGTCTAGGTTTAGTTTTTCCCAAAAATGTTCATGTAGAAAGAAATGCAGATGGTTCATTTGAAATTAGCAGCCATGTGAACAGATTCAGGAGAGAAAGTTTTTCAGAAATTTTGGGAGACATATTTGGTGCGTTAATACCTATGGTAGGAATTTCCCTGAATGCAAAGAAGATTAGAAAAATGTCCACAATTGTTGACAGATTGTCAACAGACACTGCAAGTGGTTTTCAATTAGTGAATACTGAACTTGTCGCCATGAGAACCATGGTATTGCAGGATCGTCTTGCATTAGATATCCTGTTAGCAAAAGAAGGAGGAGTTTGTGGGATCTTACATGTTCAACACTGTTGCACATACATACCTGACAAAAGCCAGAATATAGAGATGTATATTAAGAACATTACAGAATTACATTCAGAAATAGAACCCTTAGAAGATGAGAGTTTTTCAGAAAGCTTTAGCAAAAGATTTGCAGCAATTAAACACTGGTTTCAAGAGATTGGTAGTTCAGTTATAGGTAAAATAGTTTTTCCTTTAGTAATAATAGCTATAGTGATACTTTTGTTAAAAATTAGTTGAATGCTACACAAGAGAAGAAAATATGTAACAGAAAAGAAAAGAATTTATAAGCTAAGAGGTGAAAAGCAAAAGGAAATGAATTGGAAGAGTTTCGTAAAGCTCAATATGAAAGATGCAGAAGATCAGATGATGAATCTAAAGTTTACAAATACTAATATTAAGAAAGTCCAAAACATGTTCAAGGGTTGAAAATGTACAAAATTTTGGGTATTGTTTGGTGATTTTGAAATCACCAGATGAGGGAGTTGATGGAGTAAGGTAAAGAACAAAATTTTGTTCAAACTTGCCAAGTTAATCTCTCCTAATAAAAAGTAAACAGACTAATACGCTTGTGGTGAAATTATCAATCAACTTTGTTTTAAAAATGTATACATGAAATACACACAGGACTAATGTGCTTTTTGTTGCAAATGCAAAGAAAAATTAATAAACTAACCTTGTCTATTGTCCTTGTCAGTATTAAATGCGGCTGTTTAATTTAATGGCATGTGCTTATTTTATGAGCTTATGTTATGTCTTTTGTGATAAAATCTCTTAGAGTTCCAGACATTCGAAAAGGATAGGTGAATATAACGCTGCATATTTGTGCTTAAGCTAGGTAACATAATTAACCCTGTTAATTAGCAAAGGGGGAGGGTAACAGAATGGGTCTCAATTCTTTAATTAATTGATGTCTTGTGTTTGTTTAATAATAGTTTCCGAAGTAAGCCCTAAAAGATGGTGCAGAAATATGGCTGACAGAGCTGCAGACACGAAAGCTTGTCCAGAGTGTTTTTTGCACATGCGCAGCTGTGCAGAATCTTGCTGCAAACCCATTATGAAATAAAGAGCGACTTCTTTGTTGTGGTGAACGTGTTCACGGAGGCCAGTCAAGGACAATAATTTGTTATCCCTGCCAAGGTTAGGAAGTGAGCGTCCTGAGCTCGCAAAAAGGTAACTTTCTTGAGGAAATCGAGGATGTGGAACTAAAAGGACAATGGGCCTTATATGAAACCCGGATTGTGCTCAGGAGCCGAATGACCTAATGACTATTATTATGGTCTGACACGGAACAGCCAATGAAAGGCTTGAATTTTATGAAAGAAGTTAAAATGTAGAAAGTTTAGCTAGAGAGAGAAAGGTATAAATTATGACATCATGAGTGGAGAAAAACCTCTTACTTTCTGATTCCGTTATGCTGATGGACCTTTGCCGCATGTAAGGACAGCTGCTAATTCTTCATGATTCTGAGCTAATTTTGAAATGTCAGTTCTAATTTTCACTTCCTTATTAAAATGCTGCTTTTGTTATTGCTTATGAAATAAAGAATATTAAACGTAAAATGCTCTTTCTTATGAATAATAAAGTTAATAAAATTACATTTTAAATGACAAGCTGGTCTTGTTTATTCATGTTCTAGTTTCCATTAGTTGATCCATCAACCATAGTGGTTTGATTTAAGTGAAACATTGTTTATATCATGATAATGATAAATAAACTGCAGTTGTATATATTAGTGCAAATATTATGTGAATAGAATATAAATCAAATCACTTGATTCAGCTGCTCAATAATTGTCTCATTGGTGTTATGCGCCTGTATAAGTGTTTTATAAATAATGGTGAGTATTGAGGTGATAAGTAGCGTTTGTGAGACAGTTTTTCTATAGGAGCGCTGGATCACAAGTAATTGCTAGGAGCTGGTCAACAATACAGATCTATGTATAATACCCCAAAAGGAACCCAACTAGACCCTCCCCCATCCCCCTCTGTCCACAAATCGAATCAAAATAGAAAACAGGGAAGCAGTAGCCAAGAGTTTTAGCGTGTTTTGGCCTTCCACGAGCGTGTGCGCCTGCTCTACTCAGGGATTGGGGTGTCAGCCAAGCGCAGAAGTCGCAGATATCGGGGGCAGCTCAGCTCCCGAAATTCCCCTGTGAGCAAAGTCAAAAAGGGCCTCCACAGCTCAGGAAATTCCTCTCCTCTGCCCGCTAGCACGAGAGATACTTCTCCATGCCGAGAACCATCCACAACCAGTGCAGCCAACCTGTGTGAGGGGGGGCCTGTGGGGATCTCCAGTGCGCTAAGATATTTTGTGTGGCCGCACCCAGAGCGATGGCGATGAGGCGGCCTGCCGTGATTTCAGAGGATACATCAAGGAGTTAGGCAGCCCCAGGAGTATGTACGCTGGGAAACGCGGGAGTTAGGTGTCCAAGTGGGAGTCAATGTAATCAGGATTATGTTCCAATAGTCGCGGAGCCGCTCACAGCTCCAAAGCAGGTGTTCAAGTGTGCTCAGTTCCCCACACCCTCTCCAGCAGCGGTCACTAATGCGGGAGTCGAATTGATGGAGGCGCTCTGGTGTATGGTACCAATAGGTGGCTATTTTAGTAAGTGTTTCGGTAAGGCCTGCATGGAAGGCCGAGTGTCGGGCCCTGTAATATATGCCACTCCATTCTTTATGTGTGAGAGTTCTTTCCAGCTTTCCTGCATTGAAGGTATGGGCATTCGCCACAAGGAGATGTTGGTATAGGTCGAAGATTAGCTTTCTGTCAGAGGTGCGTGTGACAAGCCATTTCTCGTAGGAGGTGAGGTGGCGTTGTGCTCCGGGCCGAACCTGTGGGTGGAGAGCCCAGTGTCGCACCTGAAGATAGGGCAGCCTGTCCTCTTCCGGAATGCCATATTCATCTCTCAGTTGCTGAAACGGGAGGATGCCGTCTAGATTAAAAAGGTGCCCTAAAGATCTGCAAGGAGAACACCGCCAGGCCGCGAACGCTTTGGGGTCCAAACACAGGGTGAAATCCAGGTTAGAAAACAGAGGGGTCAGGGGAGAGGGAAAGGACGTCAACTCGTGCTTAGTGGCGACCCGATCCCAGGCCTCCATGACGGTGTTGGTGATAAAGGAAGCATATAGATTAGGTGGCCGGTAGTGCTTTGGAAGGAAAGGGATCCCTTGTAGGGGCATGCCAGCAACTGCCTGGTCTTGGAAGAGCCAGTGTTTACTAGACTCCAATTGATGCCACTGTACCAGGCTACGGAGTTGAGCCTCGTAGAAATAAAGTTGCAGGTCAGGCACCCCAACCCCCCTTGCTTGGGTGGGAGAACGGAAATAGCCTGCTTGCAACGTGGTTTGCGGCCCTGCCAAATGAAACGTGCCAAATCAGACTGCGTCTGCTGAATCCAGCCTGCCGGGGGACGCAAGGGGAGGGTCTGAAACAAATATAGTATCTGGGGGAGAAGTGTCATTTTGGTGGCAGCGATTCTCCCCAGCCAGGACAAGGAGTGGTGCTTCCATCTCCGGAGTTCCCCACAGAGTTGTGTGTGAAGCTTGGCATAGTTCGCCTCCACGGTAGCTGGGATAGTGGGGCCCAAAAGGACACCCAGATATGGGACTGTGGAGTCAGACCACTGCACTGGATGCTCCTCCTGGATGGCAGCGGGGGTCGAGTCGGCCAGAGAGATGTTAAGGGCAAGCGATTTATCGGCATTGATCCTAAACCCGGAAGCCCGTGCGAAGTTATGCAGCTCAATAAAAAGAGCCCGAAGCGATTGGACCGGGTCGGTGAGGGAAAGTATGATATCATCGGCATATAAACTAATTTTGTGAACATCCCCCCCGAACTTAATTCCCGCAATAAGGGCATGCTGCCGAATCCTCTGGGCTAACGGCTCCATGTAAAGAGCGAATAATATAGGGGAGAGGGGGCATCCCTGACGAGTCCCTCTACCGTTTGGGAAGCAAGAGGAAGTGTGGCCGTTGACTCGCACTGTGGCTTTAGGAGACCGGTAGCAGTTTAAGATTCGAGTGCAAAGGACCGATCCCAGGCCGAAGCGAAGTAAAACCTGCTCAAGATAGGGCCAATGAACCCTATCGAAGGCCTTCTCGGTGTCTATTGCGAGTAGCAGGCAGTCCCGGCGCGTTCGCGACCCGGCTTCGATGAGGTGCAGGACCCGCTTGGTGTTATCGCTGGTTTGACGCTGTGGGATGAAGCCGGCCTGGTCCGGTTCCACTAGCTGTGTCATGTAGGGTGCTAGCCGGCCCGCTAATATGCTCGTGTACAGTTTAAAATCAATATTGAGAAGTAAGATAGGTCTATACGAGCCACAGCGGGTTGCGTCTCTCACGGGCTTCGGGATGACGGTAATCGAGGCCTCCAACATTTCCTCAGGGATCGCCCCAGACAGGGCGAAGGAATTAAACAGATCCCGCAACAGGGGAGCCATCTGGTGGCAAAATGTTTTGTAAAAGGCCGCCGAGTACCCGTCTGGGCCGGGGGATTTCCCCAGTTTAAGGCGCGATATAGCCACCACTATCTCCTCCAGGCCAATTTCCCTGTCTAGGAGCACCGCCTGTGCCGGATTCAAGGCGGGAAGGGATACACCTTCCAGGTACACCTGGCTGTCACTTAGGTCAAGAGGATCACTGGCATAAAGGGACTCGTAGAATGCTCGGAAAGCTTCCGCTATAGCCACATCGTCGGACACCAATTCGCCCTCAACAGTGCGAATGGCCTGTACCCCAAATATCTGGCGTAGTTCGTGCAGCTTGTTCGCCAAAAGGCGACCGCATATATCCCCTCCGGAATAGTAGGCGTGACAGAGGCTGAGCGCCGCGTATTCTGCCTTGTCTTGGTCAAGGGCGGCCAACAGTTTCCACTCCGTGTACAGTTGGCGCCAAGCCCGAGTAGCCCCGGTGAGCTGGTGCATTTGTTCCAGCTCGGTGACACGCTGCGAGATCTTTGCCCGCTTCAGCGCTCTTTCCTTATTATTATTAAAGACAAAAGTGGTTCTGTTGGGTGGCAGAATGAATTGCTTTAAGGGAAGGCTATGTCAGCTCATAACACAATAGAAAGAATTAAATTCAATTAAACCTCTCTGAAAACAAATGTAGTTCAAAACTTTTTTATAGTAAAAAGACACAATTACAATACACAGGAATTACTTCATTCCGTTTTAGTTTCAATAAATGCTAAAACATGTGAGGAGTGACTGTTGGTGAACAAAGTGAATAGTGCATTATAATTCAGTGAGACTTACATACAAATTTATACAGTATTGTACAAGGGGGAAAAAGGGGGGGGGGGGAGGTTTTTGGTTTGAAGGTCAGAGTTCTGAGTTAATGCTCCAAGGAAACAGATGGTTACTGTGCCCGTTCCCTGAGGTTTCTTGACCAATATTGTGCGTCGACGTTTCGACCCTGATGCGCCTCGATTGGTGTTCGCGGCGGGTCTATATCAAGACTATATCAGAACTCTGACCTTCAAACCAAAAACCTTTCCCCCCCTTTTTCCCCCTTGTACAATACTGTATAAATGTGTATATAAGTGTCACTGAATTATAATGCACTATTCACTTTGTTCACCAACAGTCACTCCTCACGTTTTAGCATTTATTGAAACTAAAACGGAATGAAGTAATTCCTGTGTATTGTAATTGTTTCTTTTTACTATAAAAAAGTTTTGAACTACATTTGTTTTCAGAGAGGTTTAATTGAATTTAATTCTTTCTATTGTGTTATGAGCTGACATAGCCTTCCCTTAAAGCAATTCATTCTGCCACCCAACCGAACCACTTTTGTCTTTAATCATACTTACCCAGGTTCTGAGGGACACAGGGTTACCCCTTTTTTGTTAAACTTTCCTTATTATTGGCAGCGGAGATGGAGATAAATTCTCCCCTCAGGATGGCATTAAGGGCAGACCACTGCGTTGCCAGAGAGGTCTCTGCATTAGCGTTATGGGCTAGATATTGTGTGATGGTCGTCTTCATCCGATCCACCATCGACGGAAGATGTAGGAGGGATTCCCGAAGGCGCCAGTGTCTTTGTGGTGCAGGTGTTGCGGGCAGCGAGAAAGTCGCCACCACAGGTGAGTGGTCCGATAGTGATGCGGGCAAGATGTCGGAGTCTATCGCTAGCGCCCCCAATGAGGAGTATAAGAAATAGTCCAGCCTGGCATAAGTTTTGTGAGCCCCTGAGTAGTAGGTGTATGCCTTGCTGTGTGGGTGGAGGTGCCTCCATAAGTCAATAAAATCTAAGTCACAGAGGTGTGCCAGGCCCGACTTGGAGATTACTCCCACTTAGCTCGATCTTTGGCAGGAGCGATCAGTCAAATTATGAAAAACTATATAAGATCACCCCCCAGAAGTAGATGTCTCTCCGTGTTGGCTGTGGCAACCGACAGGGCCCTATGGAGAAAACACTCCTGCCCCTTGTTGGGAGTATATACAGAGCCCACCACCAGGACTTGACCCGCCACCAGTAACCGATAGGCCAACAAGCGCCCCCTGATCTCCGCCTCCCCCTGAAGCACCCTACCCTGGAATGTATGGGACACCAGTATCTCTACCCCCTAGATCTTCTTAGAGGAGGAGGAGAATAGCTGTGTCGGAAATGCACGGGATTTCAGCCGGTGCTGGTCCTTAGATAGTATGGGCCCGATTCACAGAACTAACTTAAGACAAAATCTTGACGGGGTTATTCAACCCTCGAACATTAAGGAATAGGATCTTTAGCCGTGCGTGGGTCATCTGTACTTCAGCAACCGGCCCAAAGCGTAGAAAGCTGTCCGCTGGCCGAGTGCCAGAAAGGGAAAGGACAGACAGCTGCTGAGTGTGGTGCGAACTAACAAAAATAAAAAGTGTGGACAGAGGAACCCACCCCCCAACAACCCCACAAAAAAAATCCAGACAAGGAACCTCAACTCCCCCCCAACCCCTTCCCGCCTCGCCCCCCCCCCTCCGCCCGCCGTGCAAACGACAAAGCCATGCTTCCAAACCTCGGTGTCATAGAAGACGGGTGCCCAAGAGCCCAACCCGGCAAACTCCCCCCCCCTCACCCTAACCCCAACAACCCCCACCCCCCAAAGAACCAAAGTCTGTCGCCCCATGGCGATCACTATAAGCATCCAAGTGAGGAACATGGTCAATCAGCTGCAAAAAAAAACAGAAAAAAAGAAGGAGACCCCCACCTTCCACCGCCCACCAATAGGGCAAGATTACTTCAACAAGAGGCCAGAGACGTCCTCGGCCCGGATCTCAAGTGCCCTCCGAGGTCCGGCTGGTGAGAGCCTCCACGGCAGTCGCCAAGGCATCGTGTTGACTCTGCGCTATCTCGGAGGCAGGTGGTTTCCGCTGGCGTCGCCTCCTGGTCTGCCTCGTCCAGCTCGATAGGGAAGTCGAAGGCTTCACGCTCTTGTCCCTTGCGTCCTCTTCAGCACCCAAGGGTGCCAGGCCCAACAGGCAGCAGGCGGCCTCTAATGAGCGGAGCTGGTGAATTTTGTTGTTGAGACGGAAGATGAGGCGAAAGGGATGTCCCCAGGAGTAAGCGATTTAGGTGATAAGGTGATCAGTCACAGGCCGGAACTGTTTGCGTCTTAGAAGTGTGAGGAGTGCTAAGTCTTGGTACAGGACCAGTGAGTGACCCTGGAAGGAAATTGGGTGCATTGCTCTCGCTTGAGAAAGGATGAGTTCCTTAGTCTTGAAGTCCTGCACACAAACTAAGATATCTGCGGGAGGTGCCTGGGGACCAAGGGGCGGGCCCACTCTATGTGCCCTGTCCAGGACAATGTCCGCTGTGTGGGAGGCACCTAGAATGTGGGGAAAAAGGCCCGAAGCGAAGGCAAATAGATCCTTGGTATTGTCAGTGGACTTCACCCCTCGAATGCGAATATTATGCCTTCGGGAGAGGTTTTCGACATCTTCGAGATGTAGCTGCATGTCCATGTACTGGTCCTGAAGCCGGAGGACCTCCTGTTGCAGGGTCGCCAGGTCCGCTACCGTGGTGTCGCTGTTCTCTTCAAGCTTGGCGACCTGTTCACCTATGGAGTCTACCTCTCTGCGCACTTCTTTAAGCTCCGAGGCGAATTCGCTTTTCACTGAAAAGCCTTCGTTATGGGCTCGTCCCCAGACGCTGCAGATGATTTGGACGCCGCCACCCCCGGGTCCACAGTCACCATGTCAGGATTGGGCTGGACGCGGCCGAAGATGTCCTTCAGGGGCTTCACCTTCACACTCCGGGCTTTGGACATGCTCCTTCGCGGCCCTTGGAAGACAGACAGGAGGACTGCCAACCCCCGACGGGTCCAGGAGCGCCCTCAGAACGCCCATCCGGAGAGGCGCTCCAGTTACAGTGGTGATCCGGAGAGAGGTAACAGGATGTTGGAGGAGGTGTCCGAGACAGGGACCCGGGCCGATCCCACCCGGCGCTGCCGTGTGGAAGCAGGAGCAGTCGGCGTATGTCCAACACAGCAGCCGGGTGGTGCTCACGAGCAAGAAGTGGCGGTCGTGCAGTTGGCCCAATACCCCGAAGCGCGATGTGCAGGATGAGGCCTAGGCGGGCCTATCCTCTCCCCTCCGGGGTTCGTCGGTTCCAGGTCTGTGAGAAGGTGGCGGGCGTGAGGCCACAGTCCCAATGCACCCCGCCGGGCAGTGTGACGCCAGCCGACCCCACCCGGAGCCGAAGATCTGCGCAACACGGCCCTTCTCTGTCAAGGCCGGCCGCAGCAGCACCCAAACCGCGCCCCGGGGTCACACCGAAGCCTCCCTCTCCGGCGAAGGCGTCTTCGGGGAAGCACACGCCAAGATGCCGACCTCTTGCCACTGGGGATGGCACAAACAAGCCTCAGTTGACGCCAATGGCCGAGCTCCTCCCTTGGTCACTCCCGCAGGGCCATCGGTGGGGAGACGATGGCACGTTGCTCCCTAAGCACCCCTACTAGGCCGGGGATCTGCGCGCCCCGCAGCTGCGGGTCCCGCACAGCACTCGACCCAGACACGGCAGGGGCTGCCCCTGATGTAAAGAGCAGATCTTCTTGTATGCCCACGTGGCAGACCCCGGATGGCAGACCCCGGATGGGCGGGTGCTGGCTAGCCACGCGGAGCCCAGCAGGCGCGGCCCGCGCATCACCACCTCTGCATCCAGACCCCTAGGTGTGGGGAGAGGCGTCCCACCCAGAGGAGCAGGGCCGCCAAAGGGGGAAGCGCCTCACCCCCGAGACTCCCGGACCGCCCACAAACAATCCCGGGGGCTCCGGCCCTCTCGCGATGGGCCTTCGCACTCACCAGACCTGCCAATGCGTACGCGAGGTCGGTGCTTCCGCGGGCCCCGCGCTGCTGACAAGGCCCAGCACCTCCAGGCAGGCCACCCAAGATGGCCGTCGCTGAAGCCCGTAGTCTCCCTCTTACCTCCTCCACTGCCGTCCAGGTGGGCACCCCGGGTTTCAAGCAGGCAGGCGGCCGGGACGGGTGCAGCTGGCCCCGGTTGCCACCGAGCGGCACCACGTTGTTGAGGCCGTGGGGTAATGGCGGCCGGGAGCTCCTCCGCGAGCCACGATCCCAGCGCCGCCGCTCGAGCCGATGAGGGTCTCCCATGGGCCACTGTGCTCTCTGTGGGCTCCCGCACCGAGATCCGTGCCAAACCGGACCCGGGGGAGCCGTGCTGTGACGCGTTAGGTGAGCGACGGGCAGGAGCCGCAAGGCAAACGTCCTAACACTCCGCTATCTTGACCACGCCCCTCTGCACCCACATTTAATGATAATCTGGGCACAGATCCCTGGTGAAGTGAGAGGGTCCCATTTATTTATAGTGTGCGCGGGTGAACCGCTCATCTTGACCCCGTTTTTAATCTCCGAACTTCAGCAGTGATTCAGTGCCCCTTGCCTTCTCTCTTACAGCTACTGCCTGTTTTCTGGTCAGCATCAGGTCATTAGCTCCAAAGAGTGAAAGTGAAGCCGCAGAACCGCACCAAAGTCACAAGACACCTTCAAAACAGAAACATCTTCTGTAAACTACTTTCTGGAGAGCAGTCGTAAAGCAGCTATAGATTGCAGAAGAAAAGTGTCATTAATTGGTAGCTGTTAGATGCCTGTTTATTGGTCAGTTTATTGGTTTACACTGTATTGTTTATTTATTTAGCTTGTGTCAGTGTATGAGCCAGGTTTAACATACAGAATTTACTGCAAGACAGGACTAAATGTGAGAACAAACCCCATCATTTAAGAGAGTTTTAGTTTAATATAGAATGACTGATTTCTTTAAAGTTTTTATTGTATGAATAAGAAATGCTGGCGAAGGCTAAAATGCTTACTGTTTAAACCTATGACTATGGAGTCAGATGGTCAATTTAAAAACAAAAATGCAAGACTCCAGGAATGCTATTCAACTGTCATGTTTCCCGCACAGAGATAAACGATGCCAATGAAAGGCGGCTACCCTATAAACAAGCATGGATTACAGGCAGGGGTGGTAGCAACACGAAGATAATTTTAACACAAGCATCCCGTACACATATTTATGGCACATAATCTTATGAGTTGTCGAAATAAGTTTTAGGTTGGTATGTTGCTAGGCAAAAAAGCAGTTGCTGCTGAGAATGGTGCGAGTAAAAACACGAGCGCTCGTGAAAAACGCTCTTGAATTAAAAAGTAGGCCTGAAAAAAATGCCCTCACATGACCGCTATGTATGTTTGGGAGTTATTAGTCCATGCTGTCTGGGAGGGCTAAACACAGGAGGAGGAATGATGTATGCATGCCATGGTCAAATGGGGAGAAGGAATAATGGAGAGACGATGGAGCCAGTAAATTGCAAGCCTATGGACGGGCTGAAGCCCACAAAGTAGATACATGTCTCTTTTAGAGACATCCCATGCTTTGTCCAGAGCCGAGATCTAAAACTGAGTAGCTATAGCTATTATGTATTACTTGTGTAAACGAATTTCAAATTGACAGAGCCTTTTTCACATTCTGGCTAGCGTGCATAATGCACTGAGGTGATCATGGCTAGTAATCTTCAATGGGTGGCTACTAATTCAGTATTGTCTGATATGGTCATTATTACAATACTAATAATATCAGTAGCTCTGGATGATTTTCATTGATCATAAGTAGCTCTTGTTACAGAAAAGGTTAGAGATTCCTGCTTTAAACCTATGACCATGGAGTGAGTTGGTCAATTTTAAAACAAAAATGCAAGACTTCAGGAGTGCTATTCAACTGTCATGTTTCCCGCATGGAGATAAAGGAGGCTGATGAAAGACGGCTACCCTGTAAACAAACACGGACAACAGGCAGGGGTGTTAGCAACATGGAGAAGATATGCTGAACAGAAGCGGACCCGTACACATATTTATGGCACAAAATTGTACGTGTTGTCGAAATAAGTTGTAGGTTGGTATATCCGCATCGCTGCGGGCGATATTTTCCTCCTGTGCTGGGCCCCTATGAAAACGGGCGTGGGCGTGGCCGTGACGGAACCATTCCGTCATCAGCACAGCCCAACCGTGACTGATGACGGAATGGTTCCGTCACCAGCATCGAAGGGGATATTGCTAGGCAAAAAAGCAGGTGCCGCTGAGAACAGTGCAAGTAAAAACAGGAGCAGTCGTGAAAAGCGCTCAAACAAATTAAAAAGTAGTCCTGAAAAAATGCCTTCAAATGGTATAAGTAATTGGTCCATGCTCTCAGGGAGGGTTAAACAGAGGAAGAGGCATGACACATGCATGCCATGGTCAAATAGGGAGAACGAACAATGGAGAGCCGATCGAGCAAACAAATCGGAAGCCTATGAGTCGACTGAAGCCCACAAAGTAGTTACAACATCACTCTTTTCAAGATAGTGCATGCGCTGTAAAGAGCCGAGCCCTACAAATAAATAGATGAACAAGATTATTTTGGTATCTTCAGACATGCAACGGGCAGGAGGGTGGGTTGGTGATGGATCTGCAGATAGATACTATGTCCACCAGAAAACACATTACAGAAGATAACTTGTTCTTCTGATGGATACACCTACTTGCAGATTTCTCATCTTTTGAATAGATTCCCCTAGCATTTCCCCTTCCGGCGGTTGATTATACAAAAAAAAAATCCTGCAGAACAAGTACCCATCCCTTCTCACTTAGGAATCCAGGCAAATAATGTTTCTCAAAAGTGTGAAGGGAAGACCAGGTTACTCTTTTCAGATATCCGTCACTGATACAACTCTTGGAAGAGCAGAAGTAGAGGACTTTGCTCTAGTAGAATGTGTATGTATACCTTCTGGAGGTTCCCTGTGAGCCGTAGCTTAGCAGATCTTGATGCAAAGCATAATCCATCCGGAGATAGTTCAATTGTGACTTGCCTTTCATGTTTCCAATGTAGCCTATGAAGAGTTAATCGTCCAGCCTGATCTCTTTAGTTCTATCTATGTAGAAGCTTACAGCTCCCTTAGGATGGAGGCAATTAAGTATTTTCTCCTCTAGTAGGGTGTGGAGGAGGATAAAACTTGGAGAGGGTGATAGACTGACTTAAGTAGAATGGAGTAACTTCCTTTGGTAGGAAAGCAGCTCTGATTCTCAACACCAACTTGCCAGGGAAAAAGGAGGTGGATGGAGGTTTCATAAGGCTTGGCACTAAATCCCTCTGCTGGAAAGAGCAGAGGGATTTCATTTTTTGGGTGGACCTCAGGAGGTGGGTAAGAGCTTCCCCAACCTCCCGAGGCCTGTTTCTTATTTTCAATGAATGACGATCGCGCACATGGCACGCTGTCGTCATTACATTGAAAATGAAACTGAAACTCAGTTTCAGTTTCAATGTTTCAATGTTTCAATGTTTCAATGTTTCAATGTTTCGGTGCTTGTGGGGCTTTCTGAGCCCCCGCGAGCACCAAAACACTTTGGTATCATTGGGAAGGGGAGAATCACCCCTTCCCAATGGTACCCTTGCCTAGTGGATCCCTGCTTGGGGATTGCCCCAGGAGGACGATCCCCAAGCAGGGATCCACCCACTAGCAACCAGGGCCTTTGCTCCCCCTATTACATTTTTGTCGCAGACAGTCTTTCAGCCCTCCCCCTGGGGGGCAGAAGAGGGCAGGAGCCCCCAATCTCCTTTCCCAGCGGGCAGAAAGCACCCTAGATGCCAGGGACTATATTCTTTGTAGGCCAGGGGTGGGGGCTGCCCAAAATGGGCATGCCAATGCCCCCACCCTATCCCCCAAAGAAGGCAAACTGCTTTCTGCCCCAGCAGGAGGCAGATAGGGGCAATAGCCCCTGACCTGCCCCCGGGGCAGGAGACAGCCCACTAGGCACCAGGGATTTTTTTTAAATACACATAGGGGAGGGGGCTGCCCAAAATGGGCATGCAAACTCCCCCACTGAAAAAAAAATGCTACCTCACTTGTGGGGCTTTCGAATGCAGAATCAGTAAAAAACTTTTTTTTTTAAATGTAGCGCTTAGAATTCGCGGTGCTATACCTTTAATCCATATGTTTTTGGCCCTTCCTAGTCACAGGCCTTTGGCCCACCCAAACAAGTGAGGTATCATTTTACTCAGGAGAACAAGGGGAACACTGGGTGGTAGAACATCTGTGCCGGCTTGGTGATCCCACACTAAAATGTATGGAAATATGGTTTTTCAGCTTAATTTGAGGTTTGCAGGGGATTCTGGGTAGGGAAACATTGGGGGATCCATGGGTTTGGTTTGGTAGGTTTTCCTAGATGGTTGCTGAGCTCGGGCCAAAAACCCAGGTGCCCCCCCCCCTGCAAAACAATGTTGTTTTATTATAGGAATTTTTTTTTAAAACAGATTTTATTTGTCAAGTTACACATATATTGCAGGGCTCTGTACCCCAGAGACATCTGCACAATCAGATCTTTTATATTGACTTTGACTTTTTTAATTTAAAACACAGGAGATAGAAACGCAATACAAATAAAATCTAACTCCCCCCACCCCTAACCCCTCCTGATCGCACTATACACCCACAGTTAGACCAAATCGTTTGGAGAGAACAAAAGGTCTGCCCATCAGAATATCCCATCGCACGGTACCCCCCCATTCCCACAATTAAAATAAGAATCACATCAGAGGGGGGGTTGCCACGGAGTCCGGCTCCAGCAGCAGTCCTCGATAGTCTGTCCACCGTTTCCAAATTTTGAAGTGTTTGTGTGGGCACCCCCTGGCAATAAAGATGGGTTTCTCCAGGCCCATACAGAAGTCTAGGCCATTCTTCCACGCAGCTACTGAAGGGGCCCTCAGTGCTTTTCAGGCCCTAGCTATGTCCCTTTTTGCCAGGGTAAAGCCCAATTGCATTGGGTGATGTTTTAAATGTTGGATCCTATTCCCTCCATGACATGCAGCAGAGCAAGTTTCGGCGAGCGGGTGAGATCCCAACCCGGTGCCTCTGATGGACAGGTAAAGACCCCCCTCCAGAAGAGATCTAAGGAGAGTCATTGCCAAACAGTATGTGTAAGTGTAACCTCCTCCCGATTGCATTGAAGGCACACAGGAGAGTCAATCAGCCCCGCCCTCCACAAACGTACCCGTGTAAAATAGGCCCTATGTAGCTACTTAAACTGGACGAGGCGGAGTTGTCCTGCTATGGCGTCCCCCGCGGAGCAGCTAAGGCCTCTGTCCAGTCTTCTTCATCCAACGGACCCACATCACCCTCCCAATCCCCCCCAGAGTTTCTGTAGCGTGGGGGAGCAATGGGTAACTAGAGATTGATAAATCTTGGAGACTTTGCGTTCCTGGAGGTCTCCGATAAAAACTTTCGCCTCTAGCGGGCTGAACTCCGGCAAGGACTCCAAGCCCTCTAGACCAGGGGACAGAGCGTGCCGAAATTGAAGGTATCAATAGAATTGGGACTTTGGCATGTGAAATTCTGTCTGAAGGTCCTGGAAGGATTTGAGTGCCAATCCCCTCATAACATCACCCAAGACCGAGATGCCGATATTATCCCACCCCCGGAATCCCTGCAGGGCCACCAGATGCAGTAAATGCCAATTATTCCAGAGGGGAGTTTCCCGAGTCAGTGTATTCCACCACCACATCCTTCGCAGCATCTCCCTCCAGACCTGAAACACAACCCTTGTTGCCGACGGCAGCGAGCCCTGCAGCTTTGCTGAATACAGGATCGTATGTAGCGAGCAGTCTCCCATAAGTCATCGCTCGACTGCGTAGGCCAGATCCTCCCTATTGCCATACCACCATTCATTTAAGACTAGCAGATGTGAGGCCTGATAATACAAGAGAATGTCAGAGGACGCTAGCCCCCGCAAAAAGTAGGCAACAAAAACATCTGCAGGGCCACAGGCACCTTAACCCCCTCCCATAGGAACTGCCTGAGAGCCGCATTCACTTGTCCGAACCATCGGGGTGAAATCTGGTAAGGGTGGTTCTGCAATTGGGGAAGCGCCACCATCTTAAATATAGCCGATCTGCCATTTATAGATAGGGGCATACAGGACCAGAAATTAAGATCGTCGCGCACTCGTTCCCCCACCGGAACCAGGTTACGCTCCCATGCGGTAGCGGCCACGTCTGACATAAACACACCAAGATATTTCAGCCCCCCTGTCACCAACTGAACCGACGAGACCCACTAACCCACACCTGACCGATCTCCAAGAATCCACAACATAGACTTATGGAGATTCATATACAGTCAGATGTCTCCCCAAAATTCTACATAATAAGCAGCAACCGCGGCCCCTTCCTGTCCACGCTCGTAAGGAAGAAGAGGACGCCGTCCGCGTATAATGCTATCCTGTTTGACAGCCCCTGTGCCCATTCGAAGCCCCGTACCTGCGCATCTATTCGCACCCATGCAGCCAGAGGCTCCATTGCCAGGGCAAATGAATATGGGGACATGGGGCAGCACTGTCTTGTGCCCCGCCTGACGGAAAACGTGGAAGAGATCGCACCGGCTACCCGCACCAACGCTGTTAGATCGGTGCATAGGAGAGTTAAGTAGGAAAGGAATCGCTGTCCAAAATTGAGTCTATGCAGTAACGCAAATAAGTACACTCAGCTAAGGGAATCAAATGCCCTATCCATGTCAGCTAATAAGCAAATTCTGGAATTGGAGGCGTGGACCACAGACAGATACGTGAATTCCCGATCATCTCTGTGGAAGCTACGCCAAACGTCGACCCAGTCAAGCCCCGTCACCAAGGAGTACAACTTCGTAGTGCGACTACTCTCTGGACATCCCCCAGCCCTCCAGCGATCCCTTGCCATATCCATCACATTGTTCCAGTCCCAACCAACTACGGATAAACAATCAGGTACATCCGCCCAAAGGGTCATGAGAAGCTCCACTAGATTCCACTGCAGCGGGGGAGGAGCATATACACTAGCCAGCACCAAAGGATCCTCCCTGACCTTGCCCTGGAGGAATAAATATCGCCCCTGAGTGTCCGACCACTGCTTGGTGTGTGTAAAGGGGACTCTGCGGTGTATGAAGCTAGCCATCCCCGTGATCCCCTCACAAAACTGGAATAGAACACATGCTGATACCCATATCACTGAAAACAGAGGACTTTCGTTCCCATGTAATGCGTTTCTTGCAACATAAGGACATCTGCACCAGCCCATTTAGCCTGCTGGAGTATGACCCCCCGTTTAATCTTATCTAGGGCTCCTCGCACCTTCCAGCTAATGATGCAAAGTGTACCTGAGGACACTTACTCCCTAGTGGAGATACCGGCCATCTGGGGCTGTGTCAGCAAATGCAGGGATAAGGAACACTATGTGATGTATGTGCGAATACCTACTGTCAGTGAGCGAAAGTGTGATCAGAGAACAGAAACAACCCCCACCCAACAAACCCCCACTCTATACCTGAAAAACGATGAAAAATCTATTGTGGCAGGAAGGACCCACAAACCCCAACGGGAGGATGCGGCCCACCACAACCAATGGATCCCCAACTTACAGCCCATGAATCATAGGCACACTCTCCGCTAGCAAACGTCCAACAGAGATCCCGGCCCATAAACGAGCCCCTCCGATCAGAACAAGGCAGTCTACTTCACCACAGCCCCTTATGATAGGTAATTTTGAAGTCTCCACAAGGGGGGCACTTGGGTTTTTGGTCTGACACTCGGCGGACATCTCGGAAAACCTACCAAACCCAGACATTTCTGAAAACTAGACACCGGGGGAAGTTCAGGGAGGTATGGCTTGCGTGGATCCCCAAATGTTTTCCTACCCAGAATCCCCTGCATACCTTACCTTTAGCTAAAAAAAACAAATTTTTCTCACATTTCTGGCAGGAATCACCGTGCCGGCACAAATGTCTTAACACCCAGCGTTCCCCTCAGTCTCCCAAGTAAAGTTATACCTCACTTGTGTGGGTGGGCCAAGTGCTTGTGACTGGGAAAGGCCAAAAACATAGGGATTGAAGGTATAGCACAGCGAACTCTAAGCGCTAAATTTTTCAAAAAAACTTTTTTAGCTGATCCTGCATTGGACAGCGAAACAAGTGAGGTGTCATTTTACTTGGAAGACCAAGGGGAATGCTAGGTGGTAGGACAGTGATCCCACACCACAAAAATGTGTGGAAAAAGTGATTTTTTCAGCTAAATTTGAGGTTTGCAGGGGATTCTGGGTAGGAAAACGTGTGGGATCCACGGAAGCCATACCTCACTGGACTCCCCAGGGTGTCTAGTTTTTAGACATGTGTGGGTTTGGTAGGTTTCCTTAGATGGCCGCGATCCCGGGGCCAAAAAACAAGGTGCGGTCCCCACTCCCCCTGCAAAATCAGGTAGTTTTATGATAGGTAATTTTTATGTCTCCACAGTACTATTTGGGCCATTTCCTTTTGCAGCCACTATGCCTACCCACACAAGCGAGGTACGATTTTGATCGGGAGACCTGGGGGAACGCTAGGTGGTAGGAAATTTGTGTCAGCCCAGTGATCCCACAACTTTCCCACACAGAAAAGTGAGAAAAGTGTGTTTTCTTTGTGCTAAATTTGAGGTTTGCATGGGATTCTGGGTAGGGAAACATTGGGGGATCCAGGCAAGCCATACCTCAATTGACTCCCCAGGGTGTCTAGTTTTCAGAAATGTGTGGGTTTGGTAGGTTTCCCTAGATGGCCGCTGAGCCCGGTGCCAAAAACCATTGTGCCCACCCCTTGCAAAACCAGGTTGTTTTGTGTCTCCACAATACGTTTTGGGCTCTTGCCTGTTGCGGGTACTTGACCCACCCACACAAGTGAGATACCGTTTTTTGGGGGAGACTTTTGAGAATGCTGGGTGGGTGGAAGTTTGAGGACCCACACAGACTCCAGAACTTTCCATCACAGAAATGTGAGGAAAGTGTGTTTTTCTTTTTTCAAAGTTTGAGGTTTGCAAGGGATTCTGGGTAACATAAACTAGTGAGAGCCATGGTTCAAAATCTACAGCTAGGTATTTGCAACCTAAGAGTGGGTTTTCACTGTAAAAATGTGTTCTGTCCACGTTGTGTTTTGGGCCGTTTCCTGTCTTGGGCACTAAGCCTGTCCACACAAGTGAGGTACCATTTTCATTGGAAGACTTTGACGAATGCTGGGTGGTTAAAATGTTGTGGTACCCCACAGATTCCAGAACTTTCCATCACAGAAATGTGAGGAAAATGTGTTTTTATTTGACAAAGTTTGAGGTTTGCAAGGGATTCTGGGTAAGGAAACCTGGTGAGAGCCACACAAGTCACCCCAACCTGGATTCCCCTGGGTGTCTAGTTTAAAAAAATGTATAGGTTTGCTAAGTTTCCCTAGGTGCCGACTGAGCTATGGTTCAAAATCCACAGCTAGGCACTTCGCAAAAAAAGGGCCTGTTTTCACTGTAAAGATGTGGAGTTTCCACGTTGCGTTTTGAGCCGCTTCCTGTCGCGGCACAAGGCCTCCTCACACAAGTGAGGTGCCATTTTTATCCAGAGACTTACGGGAACACGGAATGGTAGAACAACACTTTTTTTCTATTGACTTTTGATGCATTTCTGCCTTCCAAATGTAAGACAATGTGTACAAAAGAAGTCACTTTGAAAAATGTCTTATAATTCACATGCTAGTATGGGTACCCACAATTTCAGAGATGTGCAAATAGCTACTGTTTCTAAACTCTATATTTTGTTTCTATTTCAGAAATACATAAGTGTCTTTCATACCAATTTTTCACTATTTTTATTTTCCCAAATGAATTGCTACATACCGGGTACACAATAAAAAAATCATTGCAAGATGCTGTTCAGTTATCGGCTCTGGGTATCGGGTTTTTGGTGAACCCACTAGCCCTATATATCTCCACAACCAGAAGGGTCCAGCGGATGTAACAGTATATTGCTTTAAAAAATGTGTCCCCCCACCCCCCTTTTCTGAATCGTTAAAAAATGTGCCAGACTTAGAAGAAGTTACAGGTGAAAATGTTGGCACAAATGGCTGTTTTTTCAACTCATTTAAGCTTATTTTCAGCTGTTAGTATCTATAAAAGAAACCTTGAAGGATCTACATAAATGACTCCTTGCTGAATTCAGAATGTTGTCTACTTTTCTAAAATGCATAGCTTTCCAAGATCCATTATTGCTTTCATACCCATTTCTACTATTAACTGGAAGGAGGCTGAAAGCATAAAAAACAGCAAAAATAGGCTATGTCTCTGTAAAATGCCAAAACGGTGTAAAAAATTTGGTTTTCTGACAAAAGTCTGTCAGTTCCTGAATGCTGGGAGATGGTGATTTCAGCACCACAAACCCTTTGTTGATACCATTTGCAGGGAAAAAAACAGATGCTTTCTTCTGCAGCACTTTTTTCCCATGTTTCCTTTCCCCCCAAAAACAACATTTTGCTGTATTTTGGCTAATTTCTGGGTCTCATCCAGGGGAATCAACAAACCTGGGGTGCCTTTAAAATCCCCATGATGTTGGAAGAAAAGGACGCAAAGTTGGTGTGGACACCTTATTTGGTCAAAAAATTACAGGGGGCTAAGCAAGAACTCCCCCAAACAGCCAAAAAAAGGCTTAGTGGGGGGACGGCCCAGCAGGGAAGAGGTTAATGAATATCATAACAACACAAGATTTCAACAGGGATTGCTGATGTTTCAAACATATAAATCTGAAAGGGCAGACAAATAAGCTTTAACTGTCGAAGCTGCACAGTCTTGTTGGGCTTGTGAAAGAACAAAACGTAGAATGTCAGGTAGGTGAGTGTGAAGAGGATCTAAGCATTGTCCTCACACCATTTAACATATTTTGCCCATCTGTTAGCATAAATGGATTTAGTGGAGTGTTTTCTGGAACATAATATAACATCTACAACTTCAGGATTAAGAGGAAAATAACTTTGGTTGCCTTGTTCAAACTCCGGGCAGGTAGGTGCATGCTCTGGAGGTGGGGGTAAAGAATCTGCCCTGCTACTGTGAGAGGAGGTCTGCTCTGTGAGGGAGACGGTGGGGAGGGGACAGGGAGAGAAGGATGAGGTATGCATACCACACCCTTCGTGGCCAGTCTGGTGTAATCAATATTACTTGGACTCAGTTGATGCGAATCTTCCTCAGCACCAGAAGAATCAAAGGTATGGGAGGAAACACATAGAGAAGTTAAGAACTCCAGTTCAAATGAAATGTGTCTCACAATGCCTTCTAAAGTGGATACTGGAGGATACAGAATGTCGAGTAGTGCATGTTGTCCTGAGTGGAAAAGAGGTCTATCTTAGGAGTGGTCAAAAAAAGTACAAATTCCAAGCCACTCTTGTTCGACTAGATGATCCACTGAGACTGTCCGTACCAAAAGTGAGCATTCCGGGTAGATGATTTGCTAATACCCAAATCTGGTGGTCCTGAGCCCAGGACCAGTTATAGAGCTTATTTGCAGAGAAAAGAAAACGCCACTCCTCCATGTTTGTTGATGTACCACATTGCAGTTGTGTTGCCATTAGGATCTGGACCGACTGACTGAGAAGGGTAGGGAGAAAGGCTTTGAGTGTTAGATGGATTGCTCGCAATTTCAACAGATTAATGTGTAAAATCTTTTCTTCTTGAGACCAAAGACATCTGATCTCCAGTTCCTCCAGAGGAGCTTCTCACCTTAAGGTGAAGCATTAATCACAGTTGTCAACGGAGAAGGAGGTTGAAAAAACTTCCCTTGAATAAGGTTGCTGTTCACTATCCCCATTGGAAATGTGTTGCAGTTATAGCATCCACCCCAGCTCTGGAGCATGTAAATATCTACGCCACACATGGAGCTCTCTAATAAACGTTTTCATTCTTCAGCATACAACCGTTAACTGAATGCAATGCATCACATACTTTATTAACCACAACCAGACACATCCAAATGCCTCCCAGCTGATTACGTAATTTTGTAAGAATGCCGCCACAAGGGTCCTACTGCTCATGAACACACATTACATCTCCCTCTTTGTTAAGTAATAAATACGGACACAATATATACATTAGAGTTCTTCAATGAATCGTCAGGGTGCTCGCACCAGTCTACCAGATCGAGTTGTATGAGGTAAAAGAGTTGCACTGTCATCGGGTATCATAGATGTAGACTCAGATGCTTGACTTGGGCACTCAGGTAGACTTGTCTCTCTCGTAATGGTCTGGAGCCAATGAACATTGAGGCAGATGCTTCATATGTGATATGTGTCGATATGTGACGAGTCTCTCGTAATGGACATTCCGGGACATTGAGCGGTCACCATATGTCCTTTACATGTCATGACTCTCAATGTTTCAACATCAAACGGAGCTTCAATTTTGCGCTTCTGTTTTTGTTTGACTAGGGCCGAGACTCCTTCCTCGAAAACCATGTCCCTAGTGCATCTGCGCTTATCTGCAAAGGCCTTCATCTTTCGTTTACGAGAAGTGCCTGTGACACAAATCTCATCATTCTTTCCTGGTGTGTGATCACCACTGAGCATACTTGCCCTTTTCACTTCTAGCTTTTATCTTTTAAGTTCCATGTAAGCGCGCTAGGCGCTGGGAGTTGCCTGGCTCCTACACCACATTTTGTCTTTATATTACAACTTTTAGGTTCCTTGTAAGCGCATTAGGCGCTGGGAGGTGCCGGGCTCCCCTGCACTGTCCTGCCTTTTAAAAATTCATTTTTTCTCACCTTGTGCTTATAGCTGGTGCGTTGAAGCCCAGGCGTGGTTCCTTACTCTGCTTGCCTGTCTGCCTGCTGTGTTGCTTCAGCTGCCTCAGATCTCCCTGAGATGGACTCACAGCCACGCCCCTAGAGGCGGGCTACAAATTCATGGCAGCTGCGCAGTTAGAGTTGATTCCTTCCTGGTGAGTGATCACCACTGAGCTTACTGGCCATTTTAACTTCTAGCTTTTATCTTTTAAGATCCTTGTAAGCGGCTTTGTTTGTTTGGGGGGCGCTAGAGGGCGCACTGCTAGAATGGCTGGCTAGTGTGTCAGCTCCGCCGGACGGGTGCAGAAATAGCGGCCTTTGACCCTCTAAAGACACCGCCAATGAACCGAAAATGCTCGAACTGGACGTCGGAATAAGCAGCACATACATTTCAGACGGTAAAATGCCGAAATAGAAAAAGCTGTGGCATATATCGGCGAAAATTACTGCGGAGACGAGCGGAGCTCCAAGATGGCCGCGCCCGACGCTCGATGCTGCTGGTGATTTGGACAGCTACAAGTCCAGAACTGTAATATCCCTGACCCGCTGAGCGAAATACTGAGGTAATGCCCACCTACCAACACAGTGAGACGGTCGTGGTCGAATGCAGGCACGGAGACAGCTACAACACGGGATGCGTTCCAGCGGCCACAAAATGGCGGCGGCGCTGGAACGCAAGTAAACTATAGCGACGGCTGCCTATGAAAAGACCGTTAGGAATCACAGCGAGTGCGGGGTGTCTCTGAACGACAGACGGCTGGAGCGGAAGGCAAGTGGGAGAGATGGCGAGAGGAGAAGAGGCCTCGATCTAAAGGCACGAAAAAGATCGTAGACCTCAGCGACTCACTGCTGCACTGACGGAGAACCATCGAGGGAGGTAGGGCGCATTATCAACGGTGCCTGCTGTGCGGCTGAGACGACTGCCTGCGGCGGTAGACGTTCACCTACAACATTATGAATGCTGGCACTCCTGCCTTGAACGAACAGTAATGAGATGTAAGCCGAGTAAACACCACAAGACTACTAGCGGTGTGCAAGTTAGCAATATACTAAAGCTCGCAAGGGTGCTGAACTGTTGGGGAGCGAAGTACGAGGAGGCCTGTGAAGGTGCGGCTGTATGGGCACCCTGGCGACTGGACTTTAGCGGAACATCCCGAGAAAGCGCCAAAGGTATAACTGGAGGCAAGAGAGTGCGTACTGGCGTGCGGCAGGGGTGTATAGTCGCGCTGACATTGGCATCCTCACACGAACATTGAGCAGCTACAAATGGACATGCACACCCATACGACGTCTGATAAATAAAACTACCTCCCTGTGGGGGTCTAGAACAACGGCACGCCGCAACCTGTCTACTGCAAGCACTCCGGCAGCAGTAAGCCCGGGAGCGCTGAGACGGAGTCCACCAACGTACACCGGTAATATGGGGAAGCCGGATAAACAACAGACAAAACTTTCATTCAAGACCAGGAAACAGGTCAAAAACAACGCGACTACCTCGGATGTGGAGGGGGAGCAAGAGATGACCGATGGGACTGGCATGGAGACAGTATTGCGGGCAATTCAACAAAGCCTACAGGAGATGAACAGCAAACTAGACAACGTGATGCTACGAGTGGACAATATGGCGGCGAAGATAGAAAAGCATTACGAGCGGATTGTGGAGGCAGAGCAGAGGATCTCTAAAGTGGAAGACGACTCCAGAACCACATCGAAAGCGTGCGGCGGCCTAGAAAAAACGCTGGAGGGCCTACGTGCCATGGTGGAGGACCAGGAAGCGAGATCTAGGTGAAATAATGTCCGCATATCAGGCCTGCCGGAGTCTACCAACACTGGCAAAATGGAGACTTTCATCAAGATGTTAATGAAAGAGATCTTTGGCACTGAAAAGCTGTCCTCGGTATTCCTGGTCGAACGGGCGCACCGCTCCCTGGCACCCCCACCGAAACCGGGTGCTGCCCCGCGCATGATCATTGCCCGCATGCTCAACTACAGGGACTGGGACACGATCCTCAGACTTGCCAGGGAAATGGGTAAAATCGCATATCAAGGAAATACCCTGGAATTCTATCCAGACCACACCATGGCAGTACAGTTGGCGCGCAAGGAATTCGCTCCAGTGAAAAAGAAACTGCGGGATCTTGGACTGGAATATGCCATGCTATACCCGGCGAAACTTAAAATCACGAATGCGGGTAAGCCTGTTATTCTTCCAACGGTGCAAGCAGCACAGGAGTATCTCAAGAAAATGGGAAAACGGCGGAAGGCGCAGGATCGAGATGAACCAACAAGTGATATCGACTGAGTCGACGTGGGAATGGAAACCACATCGCATTACAGGGCAAGACGGGACTAGAGACACCTTGGTGCCGCCACGGATTAGCACCTGTGTTGCCGAACCTTGCATCAACAGGGGGCTACACTTAGAATGGATCGGTGTATGAAAGCGGGAACCCAAATGAGTCATGCACGTGGACCACACTGACAATCTGAGCACGAGATGGTATCTTGCACAGTGAGTACTCTGATGGTGCATTGCGGACCAGGGTTGTGGGAGAGTCCTTATGACCGCCAACGTGATATGCAGCGCCATATTGAGAAAGGTGCTTTGGACCCATTGGTCATGAAGGCGGGCAGTGCATGGGCCCAGTGTGCACGGCCGAGGAATTGAACCAAACTGCACAGTCCTACTGGACAAAACAGCAGAGATAGTCTCGCACGCGAGGGCCTTCTTGTACTGCACTACTATAATACGGCAGACACAAACGAATGAGGTTATATTGCATAGTACTGCTGATTGATTATGGCGGGAGGACAAGGGAGTAAAAGGGAATTGTTGCAAATTTTTGAATAGAGCACATGCGTCTGTCCACGTCTACTATGTGGATGGAGACGTGTGTACCTGGTGACACCCCCAAGTGGGTGCGCCCCAATTCAGGTTCTACTATTGGTTTAATTGTTGTGAAGGGAAAGCTTTGGCAAAGTTTGGGCGCTAAAGTGGGTGGGGGGCGGGAATGGGAACTGGGAATTGTTCGACTTGAATCACTGTGTCTGAGAAGCATGGCGACCTCCTTATTCATACAATGCATTGTAACGGATGTTATACTCCATTTCCAGATCATAATCTTTCGACGAGAGGTAGGGCAAACTGCAGGCATACCATACACAAGGGAAACACCTAGCAAGATACGGCAGACACTACACCTAATGCCGTGACACGACCTTGCACGCTGAAGTTTATCACGTGGAATGTAAGAGGCCTAGGCAACCCGAAAAAAATTCGGCAAATATTTGCATATTTTGATCGCGTACACATTGACATAGCCTTCTTGCAGGAAACGCGCATAGCAGCCAACAACACATCTACGTTAGGCGCTAGATGGGCGGAATCAGTCACCAGCTCGAATTACTCTTCTTATTCTAGAGGGGTCAGCATTTTAGTACGGAAGGGGGTACAATTTAAGATCTCAAGCATACACAGAGACTCTGAAGGCAGAAGCGTCATTGTGGTAGGTACGGTGAGACAGCGACAGGTAGTATTGGTGAACACTTATGGCTCTAACATAGACGACCCAGGGTTCTTCAGGAAAGTGTGGCACACCATAGCAGATATCCGGCCGACCATATAATATGGGGTGGAGATTTTAACATAGCGCTGCGGGACGGGCTAGACAGGACACTACACACGTTGGAACCGCATGTTAAAGCGAGAGAAATGCTCCGAGATGCTATGGAAGACTTACGGATGACTGATGTGTGGAGGGTTCATCACCCAGGGGAGATAATAGCAACATACATAAATGCAGCACACAATAGCTGGTCTAGACTGGACTACTGGCTAGGCACACAAGATGTGATCTCATGGGTTACTCATATAAAACATCTCCCAAGAACGCTTTCAGATCATAGCCCTGTGCTCCTAGAGGTAAATATCCTGATCTACGAGCCTCCGCCTTTCACTTGGCGTTTCAATGCGGCGGCATTGCGTGACCCATTGTACGTAGATACCATACATAAGGCAATAGTGGATTACTTTGACCTGAACTGCCCCACGACTGAAGACCCTTGTCTATTATGGGAAGCTTTTAAAGCCACAATACGGGGGGTATGCATAAGTACATCCACGGGCATACTGAAGGAAATAAGGCAACAGCTAAAAACACGTGAGAGCGCCATACACGCTTTAGAACAGAGATATACACAAACAGGAGACACTACAGTATTGGGAGAAATACAAGCACTACTGGTGGAACATCGACAGTTTGCAGCGGACGAGCTTAAATATGTGTCCAAACGTAGAACTGCTAGAATGTACAGAGAAGGAGGCAGTCCAGGCAGAGCCCTAGCTGAAAAAATGTGCTCAGGACGTGCGCCCCAACACATAGCGGCTATACGAACACAAACAGGAAGTGTAACGAGGGACATTAAGGGGATACCAGGTGAATTCATGGCTTCCTATGGTAAACTATATGAGGCACGTCCATCAATACCACAGGAGGACCTACTGTCCTACATGGCAGATGTGGAAATTGCATGGCTAGCTGACGGTCACAGGGAATACCTGGCTCGCTCGATAACCGTGGAAGAAGTCACGGATACTATTAAACGGCTACCGAATGGCAAAGCACCGGGGCCAGACGGATTCGTGATGGAATTCTATAAGATGTTCGCAGACTTGCTAGCCCCACACCTAGTAAGACTGTATGGAGCGGCGCATGAGGCCCAAACTCTACCGACGTCTACGAGAGAGGCTATGCTTATTGCGTTATTAAAGCCGGGTAAAGAAGAGGATAAATGCGACTAATATCGCCCCCTCTCACTTATGAACGTAGATACGAAAATAATAGCAAGCTTATTGGCAGACAGACTTAAACCACTAATGCCCTTGTTGATACGGCCTGACCAGTCTGGCTTCATACCAGACAGATCCACTACACATAAAACGCGCACATTATTTGCATTAGCTCACTACCTGGCGCCAGAAATAAAAGCTGTGGCAGTACTGTTAGATGTGGCTAAAGTGTTTGACACAATAGACTGGCCCTTTCTTCACGCAGTACTGTTACGCATGGGGTTTCCACATATATTCACGGGGTGGATTACGATACTATACACAAACTTAACAGCGCGCATTAGGATAAACAAATATGTATCAGAGCCAATTCCAATCTGTCGAGGCACCAGACAGGGGTGTCCACTCTCACCGATGCTTTTTGCTTTAATACTAGAACCCCTGGCTTGCAAAATCCGACAACACCACCATTATTCGGCCATACAACTCCCAACACGCCCCATACCCATCTCGCTATATGCAGATGATATGGTGTTGTACGTAAAAAATCCGGAACAGCACCTCAACCCATTATTAAGAGAATACATAAAATTCGGTCAGCATTCAGGTTTACAGATGAACTGGGCCAAGTTCCTTATTTTGGCGCTGACCGATGGTACACACCCGATGGCCTTGGACTATCCACTAGAATGGCAAGATGAGCCAACAAAGTACTTGGGAGTGTGGTTCCACAGGGATCCAGAACTGGTCATCCGTACTAACTATGGCAGAGTGATAGCGTCCTTAGAAGACAAGGTTAAACGATGGAATAAACTGCCATTGTCCCTGGCGGACAGAGCGGCGATAATCAAAATGGTGCTTTTGCCGAAGTTCCTCTATTTGTTCAATAATGTCCCAATAAAGCCACCTGAGGAGGTATTCCGAAACATTAATAAACTGGTGCTTAATCTGCTCTGGGCGGGAAAACAAGCCAGGCTGGAATTGCACACTATGACACTGCCGTATGCTAAGACTAAAGTTGTCTCACCTAAAAGTAATGATAAGGCAACTGTGGATAGGCCTGATAGACCTAAACAGACTGGGAATATTAGTTCTAAGTATATTTGCCCTTCCGATGCTTCGCCAGAGTTAATACAAAATGAAACAAGGCCCAAAGTGTGTTCATTAGAAAATATCGAACACCTAGGTAGATCGTTAATCCTACCCTTAGTGGAACGTACAAGAAGGATAAGCGAACAGCTAGGGATACTTGAGAAAATCACTCAGACAAATTCTGCAATGTGACAAAAGATGGTAGAGACTAAATCTCAGCTAAATTGCACTATCACAACACTTACAAATAAACAGGCAACATTACTTAAAGGGAAGTTAGGGCAAAGAGGGAGAGAAATACCTAACCCAGCTAGTGAAAAGACCAATGACAAGGCATCCTCCAAGGCCAGTTCTGAGGTAAATGGAGGACATGTTGAGAGCCACAAAGATAGACCAGTTAAAAGACTTGAGAAAGCAGAAACTACCCCTGAAATAGATAAAGGAGCGATAACTAGTCAAATAGGGAATAGGAAAAGAATTGATCTCCCCCCTGATTTTTATCCATATGTAGTTGTGCTTGCAGGTGTCCCAGAATGGGAGCAAGATAGGGACGAATCCTACTATGAATTAAAAAATAAGGTTATGTTCTAGCTAGGAAGAAATAGACCGCTTAGACCAGACATGCAAGGGGAAATCCTAAATGTGCGCAGAGTAAGCTGGGTGGGTCACAAAGCTAAAGATATTAATGGAGACTGTATCATAGTTAATTTTAGAGATCCCCGAGTGGTACAGTTTATCAGTAGCTTTACGAATTATGATAATCCCTGCGGTATTTTCTCTCTTGATTTAAGCTACTTCTACCCACCAGCTCCAGTTGTTACCATTGGGCCAAGGTTTAATAACCCATTCTCTGGAAGCAACAACCTGTGTACAGGATATCAACTTCATGCCCCCCCAGTACCATTCATGTATAGAGGTTTTCTGTCTCGTAATCCACCTAATAGTGGCAACCAGTTTCAAGGTGGGGATCATTACAACGTGCCTATTCGCAATCATTTTGAATCCCTGTCTGGACTTGGTGGGGTGGATTGACCAATATGCGAGAAATCAAAGAACCTTACTGATGAGTTACTCTCTCCCCAGCCCCAGTTAGTTAGGGATAAACAGACAAACCTAGATCCTCCTGAGTTAGCATCTCTAACCTATGTTGGTAAGGAGACTGCTCATTCCAATGTGATTGATATTATCGGTAGAACAATTATGCCGGACTCAAGTCTGAATGTGGAGACAGTAGCTGTATATATGGGAAACAATGTCTCTTTTGTTAAGCAGGATATTGATATGAATAAGAATAAATGGTCCATTATCTCTTGGAAAATAGCTGGCCTTAGAGCTAAATTTGACAACCCACTCTGGCTTAAATTAATTGACGAAAATGATGTCATATGTTTACAGGAGACATGGTCCAAGGATGCATATCATTTGAATGGTTTTAGAACTATATTGACCCCAGCCATTGGCTCAACTCACGGCAGAGCTAAAGGTGGGCTCTGCACCTATGTTTCAAATCTTTTAAATGTAAAAGTATGGAGACTTTTTACAATAACTGTTTTTATCACATAGTAAGGCTGCATCTGAACAACACTGTTTGTATTTTGATTGTGAATCTATATAACAATGTTCCCCCGGCAGACATACTCTCAGTCTTTAAGGGCTTGAAATCTCAACTTAACAGCTTAACCTGTAACGAAAGGAAGGAGTTTTTTGTCATATGGGGAGGTGACTTTAACTGTGCCCTTTGTAAGGGAGCAGAAATGGAGAACTGTGGTCTAATGCTGGATAGGGAGTCTATATTGGTTCATTTTGAATACTCAGTAATAGGGGATATTCTGAATGAAATAATATTCATAAATGATCTAGGCTTTGCCAATAAATTATGTCAGCCCGAGGTGCAATTTTCTGCAACTTTTATGGGAAGAGGGTTATCCTCGGTAATTGATTATATCTTGAGCTCCTCATGTTATAAAGATAGTATTCACAATTACTCTACGCTGGGAACCTCCCTTAGCGATCACTACCCTATCAGGGTGGAAATAATAGATCCACGAGATGGTACCACAGACGATAATTTAAACAGGGCACACTCGAAAGATATTGAGATCTCAAGACAAAATGGATATGCCTTGACGTGGACTAAGGTGATGCCTAATGAGTTTTTACGTAAGATTATCACAGCCTGTAAAACAAGTTTCAGTATTTGTCTGGACATGGGCGCTGACAGTACAGAAATAATTACTAATTTTAGGCAAATAACAATGTGTATAAAAAATAGCCTTTGGGTAGAAGTAAAGAACCCTATAAGAAAAAATAAGGGCTGGTTTGACTCTGCATGCACCAAGGCATACTCTAATCTAAAGCGGGCTCTGTGTAATAAAGTCAGGGATCAGATGCAGATCAGGGAGTTGCGCAAAGCACAAAAAAAGAGAAGGGACATGATGAGGAGGGAAGCTTGGGAGGCTTTAATTGAAGCTTCCCAATTGAAAGATATGACAGCCTTCTGGAGGGCTGTCAATGCCCCATATTTTAAAGATAATACTAAGGCAAGGTTGGAGATAGCCATCAGTGAAGATGACTGGGTGAGCCATTTTGAAACTCTTTATAGCTCCCCGGTCATTACAGAAGAATCACTGAGTGAGATTACAGAGACGGACACAAATATTATGTCTAAGAGCAAAGAGAAGCTGGAATTTACTTTGGTAGAGGTAACCAAGGGTATTAATTCCAGCAAGGGTGGTAAGGCACCGGGGGAACATCCTTTTCAACGTGGATTTTACTCCGCAGTACTTTTAGAACGCGTCCGTTACAACGCAAATCGTAACCACGACTTGCGCTGGAGGGCGCTAGAGGATAAAGAATAGTATATTTACTATTCCAAACCTTCCCTAGTATCCACGGGGACTGGTGTTGGAATAGTAAATTATACTATTCACTATCAGCGCCCCCCAACGCAAGTCGTTGTAACGACTTGCGTTGTTAAAGACGTGTTGTAAAAGCACGCGTTGTGACGGTACGCGTCGTACCGTCATACATCCAAGGCACCAGGGCCCGATGGAGTCCCAGTGAATGTCTTTAAAAATAACATAGGCGTATGGGCGCCACTGCTTACAAGATTATTTAATGCCGCTGATTCGGCAGGACTAGTTAGCTCATGGTATGAATCGATCATTGTACCTATTTTTAAAAAAGGTGATAGGGCTAGCTGTGTGTGCTACTGCCCGAATCCTGGCTTGATTCAACAATTAAAATCATTGGGCGGGTCATTTTAAATAGGATGTATGTCGTTACAACGCATACTTTTACAACGCATACCATTACAACGTATTTTTTACACCGCAACATCCATTACAACGCATTACATTACAACGCATGCCATTACAACAAATTCTTTTAAACTACCTTTACAACGCATTCCACTACAACGCATACTACATTTACAACGCATACCATTACAACGCATACCATTACATTACATGTATGGTAAGTATTGGATAGTGTAGGGGTAAAAATTACTATTCTAACTCCAGGGGGTGCAACAGTAGGGTAAGTGTTGGATAGTGTAGGGTTAAAAATTACTATTCTAACTCCAGGGGGTGCAACAGTAGGGTAAGTATTGGATAGTGTAGGGGTAAAAATTACTATTCTAACTCCAGGGGGTGCAACAGTAGGGTAAGTGTTGGATAGTATAGGTATGCATTGTAATGGTATGCGTTGTAATGACTGCGTTGTAATGACATGCGTTGTAGTGGTATGCGTTGTAGTGACATGCGTTGTAATGGTTGCGTTGTAATGGCATGCGTTGTAATGGATGTTGCGTTGTAAAGGTTTCGTTGCAAAGGTAGTGCGTTGTAAAAGTTGCATTGTAAGTGTTGTTTCACTTTTAAATAGGCTGCAGTTATGGGCTGAGGAGCACAAGATTATTAGCGACCTACAATATGGCTTTAGAGAGGGTGTCGGGACAATAGACCAGTGTCTCAATTTATTTATTGTCCAGGAGAAATACACCAAGGCCAAGGGAGGTAGGTTGTTTTTAACTTTTGTGGATCTGACATCCGCTTTTGAATGTGTCACCCACAGCAAATTATGGTCAATTTTAACCAGGTTGGGTGTTGAGAACAATATAATCTTATTCCTCAGAGAGTTGTATTATGGTGCTAGGGCCATGATTAGGTACGGTACAAGTGGGGAATGTACAAGACTGTTTAATATAGCGAGGGGAGTGAGGCAAGGATGCGTCCTTGCCCCTTTCTTATTTATTATCTACATAAATGACTTGGAGAAAATCTTGCTGCAAGACTGCCAAGATATGCTTTCGGCACCAAATCGCCCAATACCTGCACTTATTTATGCAGATGACACTGTCCTGCTGGCAAGGACTTCATTAGCTATGCAAACAATGATATTATCATTCACCACCTTCATGACCAATCTGGACCTGAAGGTTAGTTGTACTAAAACTTTTAGTATGAATTGTGGTAGAGCGGCCAACTTGAAAAAAAGAACTATGTACATCAACTCCAAACCACTAGACCATACTCAAACGTTCCCGTACCTAGGAATTTTCTTTGACTGCACTGGACAATGGGGCAGTGCAGTAAAAAGTAGAAATTTACTATTTGCCAAGTCAATAATGGCCCTTAAACTGTTCAGCAAAAAGCTGGGGAATAAACCAATTAAGGAGCTCTTGTTTATATACAAAACTAGCTGTGTTGTAGTTGCAACTTACGGTGCGGGTATCTGGGGGGATGCTAACGTCACAACCCTACAGTTAACTGAAAATGCTTTCTTAGATATCTTTCATCTATACCCGAGAGTACATCCACATTCAACTGTCACACTGAATTAGGTTTACTCCACCTAGAAGATATCATCAAAGTACAACCGGTCCTTCTGTGGCATAGGGTGTGGACCACAGAAGAATGCCATCTTAACCGTCTAATTTTGGGAGACGTCTTGAAATTGGATTGTGTCCATCGGGTGAAATGGCTTAGATACATCAAGTCATTCTTTGTTAACACTGATCATCCGGAGTATTTTGACGACCCTCTATCAATGTATCAGATCCCGAGAAAAGAGCTGAAAAAGTTATGTTTAACTTATTTGGGGAAATGTAGGGAGAAAATGGAACTTACAAAAAATATGTGATCTCTCACCAATTGATACTTAATTCGCAGGCTATTCAACCTTATTTAACCTTGCAGATGAGGGATCATGATAGGTTCCTAATTATCCTTTTTAGATTTGGTATCCTTTTTAGGCTCCTAAGTTTTCCTACTACGAACAACTGGACAAGTGACATCTGTAAATGTCCCTGTGACGATCTGTCCACCCAATCTGATATTCATATTTTACTCTTCTGCATATTTTATTCTGTACCAAGGAAAAGGTGGATTATGATGATTTTAAGATATCTAAATTTAAGGCAATGTTGGCCTGCCTTTCTAGCAATCCAAAAGTTAGATGATATATTCTCTATCTACCTTTCTTAAAAATGCTTTTTATTCTCGGAAAACCATTATTTTATTTGCTGTAACTTTTATGAACTTTTATGGTTATCTATAACAATATAACCTAATAAGGTTTTTTGATGATGATGATGATTTCCTGGATTTGAGACACATACATTAAAAAAAGAAGCAACACTGTAACAGGTTAGCGGATCAGGCAGCATACGTAAAAAATACAGGGCCAAACAACATTGTCTAAAATTGTGCTTACGCAAAAGTGGAATTAAAAACCTTTTCCGTTGGTTACAATAAAATTTACGGAAAAA
This sequence comes from Lissotriton vulgaris, assembly GCF_964263255.1. Lineage (NCBI taxonomy): Eukaryota > Metazoa > Chordata > Amphibia > Caudata > Salamandridae > Lissotriton > Lissotriton vulgaris. The sequence goes on along the minus strand of NC_141697.1, from coordinate 58,333,223 downwards.
AAGATGTGCAAATCAGACTGTTGTGAAGTGTCATCACACGGGAAACACAGGAGATCATTCAAAGTAAAGATACCAGCAGGGTGGCCCAACATGCAAGAGATATAACTGAGCCGAAACCGTAGCAAAATAAACCTGTGCCGTGGGATTGTTACAAAGTCCAGATAGGGGAATATCCCCTCAACCTGCAATGGCCCTTCAATATATTCTCTAACGGTAGGTTTATTACGCTGTCCATTCAATCTCCCTTCTTTAGCAGCAATCATAAAACAGGTCTTTAGTACTTGTTTCGAGACAGAGCCACATTTTTCCGGTAATTCAAATAAGCTACCTAAATTAAGAGTGTATAAAGTATCTTTCACATACTTTAGCCATAAAATGTTCTCCTGGTACTCAAGGGATAGGCAATTCTGTATTATTTGTTAGGTCAATGACACTGTGTCTCTACGCCAAACGGAGTGCCATAAGAGGATGGGAGCAACATTCATGCAATCAATGTTATAAGGGATGCTTAGTTCTTCATGTAAATTAAAAATTGGGACAACCGGTGGGGAGACTCATCATTGATTTCCAAAACAAATCCTCTATTGTTTGGATCCTCTTTGTGTCAACATGGCCCCACACCCCTGCACCATACATGGCTACTACTCTTGATTTAGCCCCATAGACATTTCTTAAAATGTCTGGGTTTCTTGTTCCCAGCTTATTTGAGAATGAGCAAATAGCAATAGTGCTCTTTTCTAACACAATCCCACGGTTCTCTACCATACTCCTCCAAGAAGCCTTATAGTCGAAAGTGATTCTAGGTATGGGAAAGACTCTGTTTGTGCAACTTTATGATTTGAGATTTAAAAAAAGGATAGTGGTTTACTCAGTTTTTGCCCTGCAATTAAAACAAATGACTTGTATTCATTTATACGGAGATCCAAACCTTTCATAAAATCCACATAAGTGTTTAACATTGTCTGGAGGGATCTTCCCGTTTGCGCAATTAAAACTGCAACATCTGCATATAATAACATTGGGATATGCAACTTCCTTATTCTGGGCACATCTTTCGCTGTTTCTAGTAATTTGGACTCCACCCCATTAGTATACAACGAAAATAAAAAAGGTGCGAGAACGCACCCTTGGCGAACTCCTCTCGTTACTAGAAACCACCTAGTGATTTCTCCCTGTGACCTATACCTAACACATGCTTCAGCCCTTGAGTACAATTGTCTAATAAAGGTAATCACTGCTTGGTCTACCCCCATTTCCCTCATAATTCTCCAAAGCTGTGGGTGAGATACACAATATGGACTGAGTTCCATAAAGGCCAGGTATAAATTGGCATGAGCAGGCTCAAATTCAGGCATTGATCTTGTGTGCCTCTCCCTTTTTGAAACCCATATTGTGCAGGGATCAGGATATTATTTGTCGATGCCCATGTCTCCAATCTATTAATGCAAAAACAACAATTGATGGACAGAATGCAGAACAATGTCATACATTCACCCCAGTACAGAGATCTGGGCCTAAATCCATCGTTTTTTTGCACTCCACATCACCCCAGTTCAGACATGGCCATATGCAAATCAGCCTTGACCCTGTGCCTCATGGGAACAGTCCAGCCCGAACTACCAAGCCAAGTTTTTCCTGGACCGGAATCGGTTTCTGGCTATCAGCCGTCTTCAGCCAGGATAGCTTGACTCCAGTGGTGTGGAAAACATGGGACTCACGTCTGAGCATACCCATCCCACTCGGGGTCACAAATGCAAAAACAACAATTGATGGACAGAATATAGAACAATGTCATACATTCCCCAGTACAGAGATCTGGGACGAAATCCATTGTTTTTTTGCACTCCACACCACCCCAGTTCAGACATGGCCATATGCAAATCAGCCTTAACCCTGTGCCTCATGGGAACAGTCCAGCCCGAACTGCCAAGCCAAGTCTTTCCAGGACCGGAATCAAGCATCCTAGGACCGGTTTCTGGCTATCAGCCGTCTTCAGCCAGGATAGCTTGACTCCAGTGGTGTGGAGAACATGGGACTCACGTCTGAGCATACCCATCCCACTCGGGGTGACAAATGCAAAAACAACAATTGATGGACAGAATGCAGAATAATGTCATACATTCACCCAGTACAGAGATCGGGGCCTAAATCCATCGTTTTTTTGCACTCCACACCACCCCAGTTCAGACATGGCCATATGCAAATCAGCCTTGACCCTGTGCCTCATGGGAATAGTCCAGCCCGAACCGCCAAGCCAAGTCTTTCCTGGACCGGAATCAAGCATCCTAGGACCGGTTTCTGGCTATCAGCCGTCTTCAGCCAGGATAGCTTGACTCCAGTGGTGTGGAGAACATGGGACTCACGTCTGAGCATTCCCATCCCACTCGGGGTGACTAATGCTAAAACAACAATTGATGGACAGAATGCAGAACAATGTCATACATTCACCCCAGTACAGAGATCTGGGCATAAATCCATCGTTTTTTTGCACTCCACACCACCCCAGTTCAGACATGGCCATATGCAAATCAGCCTTGACCCTGTGCCTCATGGGAACAGTCCAGCCCGAACTGCCAAGCCAAGTCTTTCTTGGACCGGAATCAAGCATCCTAGGACCGGTTTCTGGCTATCAGCCGTCTTCAGCCAGGATAGCTTTACTCCAGTGGTGTGGAGAACATGGGACTCACGTCTGAGCATACCCATCCCACTCGGGGTGACAAATGCAAAAACAACAATTGATGGACAGAATGCAGAACAATGTCATACATTCACCCCAGTACAGAGATCTGGGTCTAAATCCATCGTTTTTTTGCACTCCACACCACCCCAGTTCAGACACAGCCATATGCAAATCAGCCTTGACCCTGTGCCTCATGGGAACAGTCCAGCCCGAACTGCCAAGTCAAGTCTTTCCAGGACCGGAATCAAGCATCCTAGGACCGGTTTCTGGCTATCAGCCGTCTACAGCCAGGATAGCTTGACTCCAGTGGTGTGGAGAACATGGGACTCACTTCTGAGCATACCCATCCCACTCGGGGTGACAAATGCAAAAACAACAATTGATGGACAGAATGCAGAACAATGTCATACATTCACCCGGTACAGAGATCTGGGTCTAAATCCTTCGTTTTTTTGCACTCCACACCACCCCAGTTCAGACATGGCCATATGCAAATCAGCCTTGACCCTGGGCCTCATGGGAACAGTCCAGCCCGAACTGCCAAGCCAAGTCTTTCCTGGACCGAAATCAAGCATCCTAGGACCGGTTTCTGGCTATCAGCCGTCTTCAGCCAGGATAGCTTGACTCCAGTGGTGTGGAGAACATGGGACTCACGTCTGAGCATACCCATCCCACTCGGGGTGACAAATGCAAAAACAACAATTGATGGTCAGAATGCAGAACAATGTCATACATACACCCCAGTACAGAGATCTGGGTCTAAATCCATTGTTTTTTTGCACTCCACACCAACCCAGTTCAGACATGGCCATATGCAAATCAGCCTTGACCCTGTGCCTCATGGGAACAGTCCAGCCCGAACTGCCAAGCCAAGTCTTTCCTGGACCGGAATCAAGCATCCTAGGACCAGTTTCTGGCTATCAGCCGTCTTCCGCCAGGATAGCTTGACTCCAGTGGTGTGGAGAACATGGGACTCACGTCTGAGCATACCCATCCCACGCGGGGTGACAAATGCAAAAACAACAATTGATGAACAGAATGCAGAACAATGTCATGCAATATTCCATGTGATGGCTGTACATATGTTCATATCCTTTGTGGGGGCGAGTTCAGCAACCAAACATTCCCGGAGCCCTACCTCCACTATATTCTGATCTTTTTCCCTAGTTCATAGTCCGTCGCATGCCTCCATGCAATGCGATTTGATCATGAAAACAAAGATGCCCTGAAAGATCCGCTGCGTTATTTTGTGCCGGTCGGCTGGAAAATATTTTCCCAATATGGCCGCTGCTCAGAACACTGGAGTGGAGTGGTGTGGCTCACTGGTTAGAGGCGGCAGACCCGGAAGCAGAGAACGGCCCGGGACCAGGGTTCAATTCCTGACGCGGCAGGGTCGTGGACCAGGGTCAGCGGACTCGATAATTCTCGCCTCGGTGCCTACTCTAACCAGGGATCACACTCGGCAACTCTGGGCATTAGCTTGCCTATCTCTACAATGGCCCCCCACATTCGCCGGGGATGCCTGGTTTCACCTTGGAGATACCCAGTAGGGACCATCTCACAGGGATAGCCAGGACGGGTTCCCCAGCGGTCTACAGCGCCACGACGCCTCAGGGCAGCTGTGCGCTTTACAAGACACATACATACATACATACATACATACTACAGCCTCCACATACGAGCCATGTGTGCCCCAGGGGGGGGCTTCATTTAGCTTCCCGGGACCTCGTTGATCGTTGCAGGGTCCAAGTTCCACCCTCTTCACTGCCTCCACCTCGAGCACCCTCACCACTGTCTCCGCAGGTGCATCCGTCATGCTGCGGCTCCTTTCCGTCCGATCTTGCAGTAACTCAGTCGGGGATCTCCCTGCAATCACAGGGCCTGGTACTTCACCCCGGCCAGCCACAAATGTCTCCAGATCCTCAGCTCACTCGCAGCAGGCAGCTGTGCCTCAGTGCAGGACTTTGCTCCGTGTTGGGTTGGAGTGTAATTACCGGCCGTAAGTTTACCAGTTGCGGGTCAAACAGCAGCCCGGTCAGTGTCAAATTCAGAGCCACGCCCTGCTCAAAAAGCCTAACCTAGACCCTTTACAGCCTGAGAATTTAAGACCGATCTCACTACTCCCTTACTTTGCAAATGTGGCCGAGAAGTTGATCATTCAACAAATAATGCAGAGGAATACGATCTCATCCATGAGACACAGTCTGGTTTCAGACCCCTCTTCAGCATGGAATCAGCACTACTACTTCTAGCTTCTGATTCACTACGCAAAATTGCTGATGATGGTGTTGTGTGTCGATTTAGATACCTGTACATAGGTTTACTGAATCATGTCCTTGTATAGGCACAATTCGCATTGCCCTTATTTAGGCATAGAATCCCAGCCCTTATTTAGGCATTGGCCATGCAATCCAAATACAGGCATGGTCACCTACATCCGTCCATACCACGTCACAATGAGTTCTTAGAAACCAGACCCTTAAGCCATTGAGACATTCCCTGCTTGGATTATTGATTTCTTCAAGAACTCATTTATTATGCATGAACCGCTATACCTTAAGGGTTCATTCATGACGTCTTCCTCTGCCCGACTTTACGTCAATGCTAGCATTCCTAAGTACCTTCCAGGTATAAATATACCTTCACTTGCCATGGCAAGTTATGGCTACCTACCAACTGCATGACTGCATACTTGCACGGCTCGGCTGCGGCCCGCCACGGCAAGTTCGGAAGGAATTTGAGTCACCGCCTGACGCACTGACCAGGCGCTGTCATCATCCTCGCAGAGAATCCAGCTCCAGTGTTTTCTGACTCCCTTCGCAGGGTGTTAGAGATCGTGACCCAGATAGACATTCTAAGGTATCGAGCAGACTAGAATCTAGAGGGAATCTTGGCATACTTACTAACTAAACTCAAACTATAGCATACCTTACTATAGAAAACAGCACCTACTTCTTACCTCATACTAGACTTAGGTTAGGTACACTGGGGTAGAACTATTTAGAAGCACCAGACGAGTATTCATATTTTAGCCTGTGTTATTTATGTATGTATATGAATATAGATCATAGGTAAAAGACAATGCTATTACAGTATTATTTCTTCCTACTGCTCATGTTATACATTTTATATCTTGCATACTGTCTAACGATCGTAACAGCTCGTATCCCTTGCACGAGAAATAAGACTGTTCAATAAATCCTTTTATTGAAGCGCCTGTCTATTCTTTCTGTGTAACTCTGCAGAAACGAAGCATGCACGATTAACTGATGAAACTGTTATCTATTGATTCCACAATTCTGAGAATGTTCTGATTCTAAAGGGAAACAAGGTTGTCATGTTTATGCGGTTGCCAGAAACGAATCCCTTCTTGTTCATTCGAGAAGTTTCTAGTGACCTCTGAGATAGCTGCCACATAAGGTAATTAAGTTTAATGTACTCGATAGGAGCATACTGACCTCAGACCTATGCTAAAACAATAGTGTATATTATTCCAATACGCAGAGCCTAAAAGGTAAATAGGAACTACCCTACAATGGTCAAACGGCGGCCCTTATCATGCTTGACCTAAGCGCCGCCTTTGATACAGTCTCCCATGGTCTGCTACTTGACTGACTATACCGTGCTGGCATAGGTGGCTTGGTTATGGGCTGGTGGCAAGCTTTCTGGAAGACCGTACCTTTCAAACAACTCTAAAACCTTATGTCTTGTCTACTCAACATCTGAAACAAAGGGTGCCTCAAGGTTCTGCCTTGAGCCCGACCCTTTTCAAACTATACATGTGTGAACAAACGTGGGGTGCAGACGGTGTCATATGCAGATGACACACAGCTGATTCTTACCCTGGCCCATGACAATGGAAAAGCGGCTGAGGATTTCAAGTTCTGCCTGGAGGACATGGCAAATTGGATGAAACATAGCTGCCTTAGGCTTAATGGCAACAAAACAGACATCCTGGAGGTAGGAAAACAACCTTCCATCTGGTCAACGAGATGGTGGCCCAGCGTGTTGGGATCTACACCTTCCCCTAGTCAGAAGGTTAAAAATCTTGGAGTCTGGTTTGACTCAACCCTATCCTCCTCCGACCAGATTACAGCCCTTACAGGCACCTGTTTTGGGATTTTAAAAATGTTAAAAACAATCTTAGGACTCATTCCGGACAATGCTAGGAAGACAGTAGTACAGGCGCATGTAACATCCAGGTTGGACTATTGCAATGTCCTCTATCTGGGGGCACCAAAGAGGAGCATACATATGCTCCAAATGGGCAAAAAGTGACTGCTCGGATGCTCTTAAACATCCCTAGACTTGCCTCAACTGGTAGCGCTTTGGAGATTCTCCACTGACTCCTTGTTGAGGAGAGGATCTCTTTTAAAGTCCTATGCTATGTCCACAGAATACTACAGGGCAGGGGCCCGAAATATATTCGTCCCATGATACACTCCTACCACCCCACGCGCAGCCTGAGATTAGCTGGAACAGGACTGGTCTACATTCATAAATTCTATGGGAAACGTTTCGGAGGTACCTCTTTTAGGTATGTGGCAGCTAAGAGGTGAAACTCTCTACCCGTTTACCTCAGACAGGAGCCATTAGAAGTAGCTTTTAGGAACCAACTCAAAACTTGGCTCAGTAGGAAAGGTTTAGCTACCTAGAATCTCTCTATCCTTTATGCTATACATGATCTCAGCCTCTGAAATTAAATACAAGGACACTCCATAATGGAGTAACCATGGCGCTTTATAAACTGCCATAATAATAATAGTACTCAGCTCATGGTTCACTGTGGTAGCTTTGTCCCAATGGCTCTCCCGAACAGCAAGGTGGAAGGGCTTTCACCTGTTGTAGGATGGGGAGTTGACCAATAGGCATGAAGGGCTGTCTTGAGATCAATTGCTTCGAGCGCAGCGTGCTGAACCACTTTATTCAAGGTGCCCATAAATTGTTTAACAGCGCTGTTGGCCTGTGACCAAAGCGGTGTGCTTTTCTGATGCTTGACATTCAAGGAATTAAGAAAGTCTTTAAACTCTCAGCTACTGAAGGGTGGACCATTGTCAGATATAAGAATGGATGGAACACCCTACGCTGTGAAGATTTCACCCAGCCTCTCAATGACTTTGTCATGTATGGTCGATAATAGATCTTCCACTAAGGGAAAATGTAAATACTCATCAATAACTACAATGAGATGATGGCCATTGTTTACAGGTCCAAAGACATCAACTGCAATTTTCTCCCGTTTGTTTTGGAAGGTCAGACATATTTAGCGAATGCTGTATTGTCTTGGGAGATAAGCAGTTGCACAGGTGACATAATTTTAATTCCTTCTCAACTCATTCGTCAAGACGAGGAAACTGCACTTGATCTCGAGGGCTTGCTTAGTGGCTACAATGCCACGATGTCCTTTGTGTACAAGCTCAACGACTTATAGCCTCTCGAACCTCTTAGTATAATGCCTTCTTGAGTGACAGACAGTTCTTGCGGCACATTTTAGAATTTTTTATATTCAGCATCTGTGAGAGGTTGAATATGTTTTCTCCATGATTGCATTGCAATGATATACTTGATAGTGAGCATGTTTCTGTTGGTGTTGTGATCAGTAATGATCTGCTCAATAGATAGAGCTGCAGGGGTGATAGATTTTATTATGAAATTGATATATTCTTCAGCCGCTTTAGATATCGCACTGTGAAGCTGTAACAGCACTCGCAAGAAGTGATGTGCGGGGTTTTGATCTTTCCCCGGCTTATGTTCAATAGGGTAATCATACTCTTGCATTCTCAACCCACACCTCTCGATGGGAGAGGGCATCTTGGCTTTCGGATTTCCAAAAATGGTGAGCAATACCTGATGGTCAGTGACAATGGTAAAATGGTTTCCAGACAGAAACACGTGAAAATGTTCACAAGGCCACACTACTGCCAGGCTATTTTTTTGTTGTTTAAATCTTTTAAATCCTAATGTCGTCTCGCAAGGCAACACATTGATCATTGAACAATCAAAGAACAACAAACCAAGTTGATTGTACATATCACAGTTTTTGTGTGCATATATTGATCACCACATACTACACCAGAATCATAAAGCGAGGAATCTGTGTTACATAATGATACCTTTCAGCCATCACATATGGGATCGCTTCGGGCTTTCGTTACCAGATATTGCATCAACGGCTCCCAAATGTCCTTGGGCTTAGACAATGACGGGAGTTCTTCTGCATAGAGTTCAAGATTTTCTCTGCAATACACCATATCCTTTATCCAATGCTCAGTACGGGGGGCCAACAAACTCTCCCAAGTAAGTGCTATTCGTCTTTTTTGCCAATAACAGAGCAATTCTTACAAATTTCCCCACAGTACCCTTAACCTGTGGCACAAAACACAGCAAGCAAATCAAAGGTGTACACTGCAAGATTACATTGGACATGTTCCTTAGACACTCTACCACCTCTTCCCAGTATTTCATGACAAGATCACATTGCCACGCTAGGTGCCAGAACTCTGCATCGGGGCAACCACATCGTTTGCAGTTACTGTTGTTCCGGAGGCCTATTTTATGTCATTTAAGAGGTGTATGGTAGATTTGGTGAATATATTTGAAGTGGATTATTCTGAGATTTCCATTTGGGGTTAGTCTGCCAGTTAATTTGCAAACATGCTCCCATTATATCGTTGTCAAGGGGGGGGGGGGGGGGGGGGGGGGTCTAGCCTGTTGTTCCATCGAGCTAAGCTACGATCTTCACCCCGTGCCCAGGCTATCTTTTTCTGGCGAGAATAGGCACTTTCGGTCTGAGATAGACTTCTGCTGACAAAGGCTACAATGTGTCTCTGAGCATTTGGATGCCCATTGTGTTGAGCAAGGATCGCCCCTAACCCACCGGGGCTTGGGTCTACCATAATGTCAGTATGTATCTTTGAATCAAAGTAAGCCATTCATTTGCATTTTTTATTGCATGCTTAATTTTTTTAAAGTTTCGGTCAGATTCAGAGGACCAGTGTAAAGAAATATTCTTCCTTGTCAAGTCTATTAATGGGGCACTCACCGTGGCGAAGTCACACATGTATCTGGAGCAATAGCTGGCCATGCCTAAGAAGGATCGCAGCATGATTACTTCTTGAGGGGGACAGGTGGATGACAATACTTGTACCTTTTCAGAAACTCACAACTCTCTGAGACCTGCATCTGCGAGCTGACAACATATTTGTGTGCTTTGTCATGCTACTTTCTTGTGGCCCCACACACTAGTATATCATCACTGTAGTAAAAAGAACAATTGATGGACAGAATGCAGAACAATTCAATACATTCACCCCAGTACAGAGATCTGGGCCTAAATCCATCGTTTTTTTGCTGACCATGCCATTCCAGTTTGAACCCAGCCATATGCAAATCAGTCTTGACCCTGTGCCCAATGAAAACAGTCCAGCCCGAACTGCCAGGCCAGGTCCTCCCTGGATTGGAAACAAGCATCCTAGAACCGGTTTGGGGGATTCACCCCTCATCAGTCAGGATAGCTTGACTCCAGAGACACAGAAAGCACAGGACCCACGTCTGGGCATACCCGTTCCACTGAGGGTGACAAATGCAAAAAGAACAATTGATGGACAGAATGCAGAACAATACCATACATTCACCCCAGTACAGAGATCTGGGCCTAAATCCATTGTTTGTTTTCTCATCATGCCATTCCAGTTTGAACCCAGCCATATGCAAATCAGTCTTGACTATGTGCCCAATAGGAACAGTCCAGCCCAAACTGCCAAGCCATGTCTTCCCTGGACCCGAAACAAGCATCCTGGGACCGGTTTCGGGGTAACACCCCTCATCAGCGAGGCTACCGAAACCGGTCCCAGGATGCTTGTTTGCAGACCAGGGAAGACATGGCTTGGCAGTTTGGGCTGGACTGTTCCCGAGAGGCACAGGGTCAAGACTGATTTGCATATAGCTGTGTCTGAACTGGGGGGGCACAGTGAACTAAAGAACGATGATGGATTCAACCCTGATCTGTGACTGGGGAAGAGTGTCTGAAAAGTTTCAGCGCTCCGTCCATCATCTCGTTGTTTTTGCTTTGTTTGCACTAAGTTGGCAGGGTATGCCCAGACGTGGGTCCCTTGCTCACTTTGCCACTGGATTCAAGCTAGCCTGGCTGATGAGGGGTGTTACCCCAAAACCGGTCCCAGGATGCTTGATTCCAGTCAAGGGAAGACATGGCTTGGCAGTTCAAGCTGGACTGTTCCCATGAGGCACAGGGTAAAGCCTGATTTGCATATGGCTGTTTCTGATGTCACGTATGTAATTAACCCAGAGGCAGGCTGCACCGAATACACCACTGGAATGGGCGTTTGATACTTTTTAATAATGGTAGACCTGGTGGTCCAGGTCTACCATTCAGGGGTGGACATTATAGATGGTAACCTGGGGCGTGCCAATTCCAAAGCCCGATCGGCGCTCCTGTTCTGGTTAAGCCTTCCTTTATCCCCCATGGGACAGGTGGCAATCTCCAAGATGCTGGTCCTTCCGCGTCCCATATACATTTTTTACACACTCCCCTATCGCCTGCCATGGAAACTCTTAAAAGATCTGGAATCCCTTTTGGTCTCCCTCATATGGGGACATTCTAGGGCCAGGGTGGCTCTACATAAATTATATCTGCCATTATCAGAGGGTGACCTAGGTGCTCCAAATTATGAGCTCTACTACGCTGCAGTACAATTGCAATGGCCAATGAGATGGCTGGGTAGGAGTAACCTTACCGAATTGATAACGGAGGCCATGTCCTGGGATCATCCACTATTACTTGAGTGGTTGTCGGGCACTATCATTCTGATCCAGACACAACGTGGAAACATCCTAATGACGGCGGCCAGACGTAGTTGGTCCAGATATGTGCTACCAAAGGCCGTACAGCTCTGTATGCCCCTGGCCTGCCACTGGAGGTACTACCCGGCACATTCATCTGCCAAGGACACTTGGAGCTCGGACTCTGGAGGGACAGGGGATTGGTCACATGGGGTGACACGTATGCAGATTCACTACTACAAACTTTTGAAGAGTTAGTAGATACTTATGAGGTGCCACAGGGTTCATTCCTCCTGCATGCTCTGCTTACGCGCCACTTCCTACAAACGTGGGGCAAGGATCGCACTGAACCTCCCGCATCGCACCTCTTGCAAACATTACTGACGCATGGACGGGGCAGACACGCAGTAACAGCCATGTACACCTCCTTCAGGTTGGATGATAGACCTGCACTGACAACCCTACGTGCGTACTGGGAAGCCGAGCTGGCCACCACTATTTCAGGTAAACATTGGGTACAATGTCTTAGCCACCCAAAAACGTTTTCAACCAACGCTAGGTTGAAATGCACCCAACTTAATTACCTGCATCACACGTACCTTGCACCCCACAGTCTAGACAACATGTACCCAGCAAATGTTCACAGATGCCCCAAATGCCATCACCCGGGGACAACATTCACACACATGGTGTGGACATGCGCAAGCATTCAAACGTACTGGATCAATATAGCCACTATACTCACAGAAGCAGCTGTCACCCAGGTGATAGCGCAGCACATCCATTCGCTGCTGGGCGTCACGAAGCGCAGAGTTTCACGTAAAGGCCTGAAAAAGTTCCGAGACCTAGCCCTGGGCCTCGGCAAATGCAAAATAGCCATAATATGTAAGACGCAGACTGGCTCCAGCATACACTCGTGGCTGTTGTATCTCCGGAGGGCACTGGTATTGGAACACACGAACCAGCTGGGTCAAAACACTGGGTGTCAAAATGAACCACCAGCTCACTCTCCACTCACAAATCAGCTCCGTGGTTTCCTCTTGTTTTCTCACCCTCCGCACCATCCGCTCTGTTTCCCGCTTTTTCTCCCCTCAGGCACTCAAGATCATTATGGCCGCCCTGGTGATATCAAGGCTGGATTATGCCAACGCCCTCTATCATGGCATTCCAGCTTACAGTCTGCGTAGACTTCAGTCGATCCAGAACCAGGCGGCCCGGCTGGTTTACGGCCTCCCACGCTACCACCATTCCACCCCCCTTCTTAGGGAGCTTCACTGGCTTCCCATAAAAGAACGTTCCCTTTTTAAGATTGGCTGCATGGTCTTTCAGGCCCGTCAGGGCACTGCCCCCGCTTTTATCTCTTCCTTAATAAAACCCTATGTTCCCACAAGAGAGCTCCGGTCTTCCTCTAAGTCCCTTCTTCAGACCCCCCGCTTTACACGTAAAAAGTGGGGTGGGGCAAACTTCTCCACTTTGGCCCCAACATTTTGGAACTCCCTCCCTGACCATCTTCGTTCTGCTACCCAGTACCTCTCCTTTCGTAAAGATCTAAAAACCTTCCTCTTCAATCAGGCTTTCCCCGCTTAGATCCTCATTCCTATCACTCTTGTCTTCTCCCTCAGCTGCCGATCCTGCTCACTAGCGCCAAGAAACCGCATGGTGTACGTTGCGCTTTATAAATGTTTTAAATTAGAATTAGAAATTAGCTGGCGTGCGTTAGCGCCCCCGCAACAGAATCCTACTCAATGGCGGGACTACCTGTCACTTTTGAGGCCATGTTGGCTGGGACAACCCCCCCCCCCCTCTTAGTCGCCCCTTTTCCCCCTTCTCCCCCTTTCCTTCCTCTTCTCCCCCTTGCCCTCTCCCTCGGCTCATCGACACCGGGTGGTCCACAGCGCACATCTAGCTGCATACATGATGCACACTGCTAGTTATACTGACAGGTACACTTTGACTTGTGCCCACACGCAGAGATCTATGGTTCTTCTTTTTCATGTTATTTTACATTGCTGCTCACATATGATTCAATTATGGAATTGATCAGTGTCATGACGAAGAGTTTTCCTTTTGTACTTACGACTCGTGTAAATTGTACATAAATGTGTTCTACTATGGACATGTGAGGCGATACAGAGAACACTGTGGACCTTCCTTCTCACTGGCTAGGATTCTCCGGGCATCTAGCCTAAGCCACTCAAACTACTGCCATTGTGCCATTTCAATATTGGATTATGTTGTAAAGCAGATGCTAATGTTATCATATTGTGGAAAATCAATACAAAAAAATGTTTTAAATAAATCTCTCTGCTTGGTCCATGAAGTGCTTTTTGGCCCGCAACTCCAAGCCTTTACCGCAGGCGCTTTCCTTCTACAAATCTAGATGACGCCTAAGGTCTGCAAAGGCTATACTAGTAACACTTCACATCTTTAGTCAAATCGACCTTGGACAGAGCTTTATTGGTCGCAGTAGCTAGGCACAGGAATACTTTGCCACCATGTTTGCTTTCCGAAGGCTAAATACTGAAACTGAGGAAACAGTTGAAAACCTGGCTCTTTTCAGTTTTGTTAGCTGTTTGCCAGTAGTGTTATCTGTGGTGACTGTATTGTTTTTGGAAGCGCCAAGATAGCCGCAGGTGGATGCTGCATTTTATCAATATTAAAAACATTAATAAAATTAATTATAAGCATCCTTTGCAAAAACATAAAGCCAGAAATATATACTGACAAATTCTCATTGTTACACGAAGGTTGCCCAACAAATATTTCGACCGGTAAATCCCTAAATGCAATCAAACTCACTTCCCTCATACTTGGTTGATTTACTTTATAAACCCCATCCCCAGTATTTTTGGTATAAATGGAAGCAAATGATTCATAGTGTGATAATGTGCAGATTAAAATGTATGTAGTAGGAAATGTATGTATGATTTTGATACCCTATTTGGACCTACTGCAAATTGTATAGGGCTGACAGTATGCTCTGCTATTTGGGACAAGACTTGATAAGAGTTCTGAAAATGCACTTCTTGTCCATGCCTGTTACACACTGTTCGCCTGTCGCTGAAATGCCCACATAGCGATTACAAAGCATCTATTTTATGATCGGTATTATGTGGTAATCTGCAACTAATAAAATAAACACCCATCAAGCTCTCATAAGACACTCAGGGGCATATTTACAAGGGCATTGCGCCACCAGAGTGTCACTTTTTTCAGCGCTCCGGTGGTGCAATGCCCTGCTCCATATTTATAATGCAGCGTTAATTCACTTTGAGTGCTTAACGCCACTTTGTAAATATCATCCCCTTTCACGTAGGTATCTGCAATGGGTGCTGCTATAGGTGTTCCGCCACAACACCCATTGCTTTTTGACGCTGCCCCAGATTTACAAGGATCTGTAAATATGAGTCAGCGCCAAAAACTAACGCCACTGAATAGCAGGCGTTAGATTGGGGCAACAAGGAGAAATACTCTAATTTCTCCTAGTTTTTGCTCTATGTGTGCTGCATTCTACATCACACATACAAACAGCAAATCGCCTTTAAAGATTGTTTATGTGCAGGAAGGTGTTTGCAAGGGTGCCTGCGTTGCAGGGATGATTCCCTGCAACAAAGGCAGGCACCCTTGCACTATGGCGCAAGGGTATCTGTGTTGGCGCTAGGCAACTTGTTTTAGCGCAAGGGAAAACACAGGGGTCCGCCATATTCTTGTAAATACAGTGCAGCCCTGCGTTTCTGAAATGACACAGCTCAGCGCTGCTAAATTGCTCGCAACACTGCACCTATTCCTAGTAAATATACCTCTTAGTATCCCAGTTAGGAGATATTGGCAAATCTTCTGTAAAACCCCTTTCATATGAATTGCACCAACCACTCAAAGTTCTTATTATGTAGCTTTATAGTGACGTGCACCCTTCACTCACATCCCAGTACAATGGGTGCAAGAGCGGCCTCATGGTACAGACCTATACTGAACGGTCCCATGTACCATAATCTTCATAATAGTTCAGTAGGCAGAAAGCATTTTGTAAATAACTGTCTAGCTTGTAGGTTACATATTAAATCATTGGCGATCTGCATTTGATGTTCCATAGCCTTGGAAACTGAAACTCAAAGCTGGTTTTATTTCACAGCTTCTGGGTGTATTAAGAATCTAGAGCTCCTGAGTTTAAAAAGAATCTAGGGCTAGATGTAGGTAATTCTATTTTACCACTTCCAAAATGCCGAATTTTACCGATTCGGTATTTAAGAAGTGGTAAAATAGAAGGGGGCACATGTAGGTATTTCAGAATCGGTAAATACCGAATCTGTAAGATTCGGTATTTACCGATTCGGTAAATACAGAATCAGTATCCCCCATTGATTCCTATGGGCCTTGAAGCCCATAGGAATCAATGGTGAATACCGAATCGGTATTTACCGATTCAGTAAATTCCGATTTTTGCAAGGGTGCAGGGGGTGTCACTTTGACACCCTCTGGCACCCCAAATTTGGACTTGTGTGCCATGTGGCACACAGACATGCCCTAAGGGCATGTCTGTGTGTCACATAGCACAGGTGTGCATGCACAGATGTGCATGCACACCTGGATTCGGTATTTTACCACCCAATTGGATTGGGTGGTAAAATACCGAATCTGAAAGGCCTGCGGCACTCAAAGATGTGCTACCTACATGTGCTTTTACAGAATCGGTATTTTTACCGAGTCTGTATTTACCGATTCGGTAATTTTACAGAATCTGTAAATACAGATTCAGTAAAATACCGATTCTGTAAAGCATGCTCCTACATTAGAAAACCCTAATACCGGTCGGAAATGGCCGAAATCGGCCGTTTCCGACCGGTATTAGGGCTCCTACATCGGGCCCCTAGACCGTAAACAGGGGCAAATGTTTCAGTGGAGGCACTGAAACAGCCACCAGGGCACAGATGCAATCATTATTTGAAAAACAATGTACCCTGATGTCAAGGTAGTGCGCCCATAATTGGTTGGTATCCCCCACTTAATTGTATTTGCTTGCAACTTGGAGCTGCCACCTGGAGGGTACGTTATATCTTTTCCATGATGAATAGAGATCAGGAAGCTCAAGAGTTATTTAATAATCTCAAGACAGGGAATAAACAAGGCAAGTCAGTCAATGCACCCTTACCTGCCAAGACGGAGGGTTTGAGGGAGAAATTAAAAAAATTGGAGAATTTGAAAAGACAGGAGCTTAACAAGTGGTGGGACGCAGCGACACTGAATCAGTATCTCTCTCTTAATAGAATACCAAGGGGCTTGAGATCTCAGATCATGCCCACATACGAGGACCTGGAATCTGATCTGTTAGCGAATTGGGAGCAGGAGCTTACAAATTCCTCTAGGAATCTCATCAATATTCTTATTGAGAATGCTGAGAGAAAGATCAAGAAATTACTTGAAGAGATACACAAATTAGAAGAGGAGATTAAAGAACTTAACCAACCTGAAGTAACTATTAGGAATTATACTATTTTGGATAATTTTCTAACAGACCTCCAGGCGGATATCAAGCGCAGGAAAGCTAGGAAGCTACAAAGAGATGAGAATGATTATAAAGCTGGCCGCGTATTCACCTTTGCTAAGCGTTTTGACTATTTGGTTAGACAACCCCGTGGTTCCAAACAGAAAACAACTGCCACACCTAGCGTAACAGCTAGTGAAACTGATGCCTCATCCATTGTTAGTAGTGAGAATGAAGAGGTGAATGGAGGGGCGGTGGCCGAGCCAGGCACACGAGAGAATGCTTTTTTAGAAGAGGTGAAGCGTCACAGAATTGGGAATCGGGACTCTACGATCAGAGGCAGAGGTGGCGGAACTACAAGACAAGGAGAGGATCCAGGGGCAGGGGGTCAGCAAGGAGCAAGAAGGGGAATGAGACTGAGGTCATGGAAGGATTGAATAACACACAAAGCAGCTCAGATAATGAGATCGAGATTATAAATGTATCTGAACTTGTATTGACTGATGATATGACTAAATTGTTGAAAAAGGGATTAGGATTTTGCCCTAATGTTATCTCTGATTGGTACATGACCAAGATTGATGTATATAAATTTGTGAGACTTTTGAAAATTAAAAAATTCTTTGTTCATGCACAATTGAAAGACAAAAGTACTTCTATACATAACCAATTGAGTGACTTGACTATAGAAGGGGCTAATGCTACAAGACTACTACTTTCTTTAACTGAGAATGAGGAAGACCCTATTACATTATCTAGAGTTTTGGAGGACTTAGAGATCAACAGATATCTCCGTCAAAGTAGTGGTCTAAAATTGAAATCTAAGTGGACACCGCAACTGGGCACAGGAAATACTATAGACGCTTTCCACAAGTCTGTGGAATTTGAAATTGACAAACTCATTGATAAACGGTCGAAAGGTGGCTACTATAAGAAACCAGACAACCTCACACAGGGAGAGAGAAAAGCACTAAAACTCCTGAAGTCCAATGATGACATTACTATTCGAATGGCAGATAAGGGTGGTAATGTGGTTGTAATGGATACCACTAAATACAATGCAGAGATTATGTCACAGCTGGGGGATCGGAAATATTACGAATCCTTACCTAGCAATCCATTACCATCCTTAACAATTTTGATAAATGAGAAACGTAAAAGCTGGTACGATTTGTCACTATTGGACGTGGATGAGTATAATTATATGACAATTTCAGCACCTAGAGCTCCCTGTCTATACACCTTACCTAAGGTTCATAAGAATAGAGAGAACCCACCCGGACGGCCTATAATCTCTGGCATTGGTGGTCCGACTGAAAAGATATCTGAGTATATTGACATATTCATGAGACCGTTTGTAGAGAGCTTGCCCTCCTATATTCGAGACACTAAGCATGTTTTAAACATGATGTCAGATGTGACCTGGCAAGGAGATATGTATCTCGTAACACTTGATGTACTTTCACTGTACTCCAATATAGACCACACCCAAGGTATTCATGCAGTAGAAACCTTTTTCAACAAAAGACCAGCTGAATATTTTGAGCACACAAAGATGATACTGGACATGACACAGATTGTACTCAATAACAATGTATTTGTGTTCAATCGCAATTGGTACAGACAGCGTCTTGGGACCGCGATGGGCTCCAGATTTGCTCTGTCTTTTGCCAACCTGTTCATGGGATGGTTTGAGGCGGAGTGGATCTGGGGTCATCGTGGGGTCAGGTGGATTGAATATATCCAATATTGGGGTCGTTTCATAGACGACTGTCTCATGATCTGGACTGGCAGCCTTGAAGACCTCCTGTGTTTTTTTGAATATCTAAACAGTAATGATGTTAACCTAAGGTTCACAACTCAATATGATAAGGAGAAAATTTATTTTCTTGATGTAGAGCTTTATACCAAGGGAGATAAGTTGTGTTCCAAGATGTACAGAAAGGAGACTAGTTGTAACTCATTATTACATGCTAAGAGTTGCCACCCTAATTTTCAGATTAAATCCATCCCATATGGTGAGATGGTTCGGGCTAGGAGAAACTGCTCGGAGAATGAAGAATTTAATGATACAGTACAGGATATGTCTACCAGATTTGCGGCTAGGGGCTACCAACGGGTAGTTATTGAAAAGGCAAAGAGACGTGCACATAATCTTGAACGATCATATACACTGAAAGAAAAGATCACTACAGAGAAGAAAGAACGAGATGTTCGCCTAGTGACTAATTACAACACAGAGTCTAATAAATTATACTCTATTCTAAATCGACACTGGCACTTGTTGTCTGCTGACAAAGATCTATCACTACATATTGGACAGAGACCGTCTATAACTTTCAGAAAAGGGAGAACCTTAGCGAATGACCTTAGCCCAAGTTATCCTATTAGGAATAGAGAAATTTGGCCTAGGAATATGACAAGGGGATTCTACAAATGTGGGCGATGCAATTGCTGTAGATGGGCTTGTAAAAAGATTGTGAGTTTCAGTTACAATAACTCAGCAGTGTATGAAATAGACACCTTCATTAATTGTGAAACCTCCTTTGTTGTATATATTATAGCTTGCACATGCGGACAGATTTACGTGGGCAGCACGATAAGGAGACTCAGGGACAGGATGATGGAACATATTAGGGCATGGAAGAATGGGGACACCAGATACCCAATTGCTGCTCATTTTGTTCAGAATATTGACAATCAGGGAGAACACCAATTTTGTTACCATGGAATAGAACATGTAACTCAGGACCCTAGAGGAGGTAACAGAACTCTGAAACTCAGGCGTAGGGAAGTACTGTGGATTATGAAATTGAAATCGGTTCAACAGGGGCTTAACATTGATAATGAGTACCAGTACTTCTTGGGCAATGAGTAATAACTGTGTAGATCTCTGACCAATATTATGTGTTCCGCATATTGAGTGATTACTGATTATGTATACTACATGCCTGTTGTTGACATCTAGCTGCTATTTGGTACTAGACTGTACAGGGACACTTGTTCCCTAGGATATTGTATGATTTCGCTTCCCATTTATTTGTATTTTGTTCTATGTTGAATGACAGTTAGTAGTTAGGATAAAATTGCACTTTCGGTTGCCTCTCTTTTGGCTAACTGACTAACATTTATCCTTCATGAACTCTACTCACCCATACCTATGGAATAAGATGCATGTATATAATGGTTGTAATTGGAGCTTTCTTTATATTTGTAATCAAAAACAGATTAGTACATTATCCCGGAATTTACGGTGGAATGCAGGGTCTGATTTAGAACTAGGAATATTTTTGCGGCAACGCGATCGAAACCGGGGTATTAAGCATTGTTAAAAGGTAATAACATTGAAGCAGAGTCTAGCTGACGATACTAAGGTAACATGCGCATCAGTCATATATTGATGCCCGTTTTTTGATTATCGGAACATGTTTTAGGAATGGCGCCCGTATTCAAGGGTAGGCGCCTGCTTATACTTTCGTAAGCAGTACGAACATGTTACAAGATGGCGCCCATTTTTATGCCTACTTAAGGACATTCCAAGATGGCGCCTATGCTAGACGCCAGTTCTTGGTAACGTCGGACGATACAGGACATGCTACTATTGCGCTGAACACAGGTAAATGAAAAGTAACGTTGGCTAGGAGCTTTACCGATATTTCGAATAATAGAACGGCCTAAAATACTAAGATACCGTTTTCTATATTTTTCAGGTAGTCGTGAAATTAGAAGGAACTAAAATTTTGGTGAGTGTCGGAGAGCTTTAAATATTATAAGCTTTATCCATATACTTATGGGCTATGATACATTGTCATTATTTTGACACAGATAGCCGCATATTGGATCCAGAGAAGATAACGACCCTGTGCATAATATATTATAGTAAAAACCGTGGGTAAGTCTATGCGGTCTCATAGGAGTAATTTTGGATATGTACATATGAAAACGATATATTTTGAAGCCTTCCCATTCCGCTTATTTACAGATAGTGAAAACATTTTTATGTTACCACTAACGGGGGTGAGACAACTCTGGAATCCCCGGTATCTATGGGGGATTAGTAAAACTGTGGTGTAGTGGATAAGGGAAGCCTAAGGTATTACTCTGTTTAACAGGTTTATTTGTATATTGAGCTTTGAATTAGAATTGGAGGTATATTTCGAGTGAGATGCCTATGCTTATCTAATGGCAAATTGTTTGGACTGTGTTACATGGACCTTAAATTGGGGAATGACATGTACTATTTTGCTGTTTATAGTGCAGTGGATAAGTGAAGCCAAAGATATTACTCTGTAGAACACACCAGATGATATAGACTGGGTGAGTGTTATAGGATATACTTTCTTGTCCAAGTGTTTTCCAGCAGGATATTCTGAGTGTTATATATTTATTTTGATTCCAGTGGAAAAATATAGATGAGTGGAGAATTGAACGTTGTATACGAGTGCTGGATTGAATTAGATGAGAATACGAAGGTAAATAATTTTGAACTATAACATAGGGGGTGAATTTTAAACTCTTTGTTGGCAAATAACTTCTGTTTGGAACCATATGTGGATTATTCTGTTACTCTATAGATACAAGAGAGAGTATTGAAGGTATATATGATTTTGATATGCCTCTGTTTTTCAGAATGATTAGTGTTTCACGCTGTGAGGACCATATTGAAGTGATAGAAAACTGTTAAATTCAGAGGTGATATTTTACCCCTACCATGATTATTTTTCTTGGTTGGAGGGTTCTAACTTTTACCACAAATTGGGTGTATTTTCATACTGGAGTGGCTTTTCGACTATTTTCTTTCTTACTTCAAACCCTTCACTCTGCAGGCTTTTATCTTACTAGATGGTGGTTGGTACTGTCCCACCTCTATAGCGATTTATATGTAATTCATATAATGATCATGGGATATGTTTTGCTTGATTACAGCCCTGAAGAAGTCGAGGTATTATTAGGTGCACGACGAAACACGTGTTGGCTGGTGTAATCAACATTGAATATTCTATGAAATAAACTACAAGGACTTTTCATATTGGAAGTTGACTCTTTTTGACATTGACTTTGGAAATTATACCTACTAATTCGACTCCGGAGGATTGGAGTTACTTGCCATATATACATTTGAATTATACAAGTGAACTGTGGGTGTGTGCTCAGAGGTTATTGTATATATTATTTGAAAAACATCTTTGATGGACAGAGCACGCATCACCTGTTCTAATGCATAAAAATATCTCTGCCTACTATGGAAGTTCAAGGTACTGGGTCTCTCAGTGTCCAGGTGTGTTTTAGTGCTAGCCAGTATGGGCTTTTTCGAATGCTATGGTTGAGGGAGTTAGTCAGATGGCATGACCCTACAGTTCAAAGGGCCAGGAGTCGGATTGCTTGTACAGCTTTACTTCTAGCAGAGTGAGTTTCTCTTCTCTCCTATTGGGACTTGTTGTCTTTCTGATAACATGTGATGAAAGAGACAATCCACTGATTCCTGTACTAGTTTGAAGTGGGTAAATCTGAATGAGGGAGCCCAACATTAAACAACAAATGCTTAGCCTTTCTAGTGTCTTTTATCTTGTTATTATTTTAGGGCCCTCCTACATCTTGTGTCTGCAAAGAACTTTCTGGCAGAAAGGAAGTGTTCGGAAAAAAGATTGGCAATGAAATGGATTAAGGTGGAAATCTGATACCAACGTGTGAAGATGCTTTCTCATGACTACCTTACTCATATGGAATAAAGTATAGGAGTACTTGGAGCACAGGATTTGAACTTTATACCTACGCATGTTGATGCGATAACTAAACTAAAATAAAGTAATCAAAGGAGAGAGCAAGGGTTTTGAGGGGCGAGTCCCGTCCCCAAATATGTAACCAGGAAAACAATGTGGACTTGCCCACTGTGTGGAAGTAATGGAATATCAATTAGTATTCCAGGTCACTTGTGAGTGTAGCTTATCAGCTGGGCACAATAGGTTTTTGTTTATAAACCCCTCACAGACCAACCTGGTTGGTGTCATGCTTCATCATCGTGGTCCAACCAGGTAGCCGAATGCTGCCTGGTTGTGCTTCTACGCCTGACTACAGCGGAGCAGGTGTCGTGCAACAGTGCGGTGTGGATGAAGGTGAGTAATAAAATACACCTCTGGGGATCCTTACCCAATACTTTATTTGTGGTGGCCCAGGGTGTAAGTTAAAAGTATGTGATGTAACTACAAGTAGAAAAATTATGACTACTCAGTTGACTAGGTGTTGGCGGTCTACATGTTTCAGTCCCAGAGGAAAAATTGGCGGGACTTTCGTCAGGACCAAGGAGAAGTGAGTGCGTGGCAAAAAGTAGTGCCATGTGTAAAAAATCTCCTACACACGCGCTAAGGTGTGTGGAAAAAGGACAAAGATGCAGTTGAGTTACTTACAGGCACTGCAGGTAGGCGAGAAAAATCCTGTGGGAAGGAAGAGGACAATACACAGTAATGCTTTATTAGAGTCTGCTAAGAGGCTGTGCCAACCATGCAAGGTCAGGTGATGTGTGACAGGCATGGCTATGCCTGTTATATTAAGAACAAGTGACTGTCGCTGAAGCGTAGCATGCATTCAGTGCATGCTGGCTGGAAAGAGCTCCGTGGGGGACACATGGTGTGTTGGCACTTAGTCTAGGCGCCCAAGGTGAGATAGCAGTGTTAAATACCTGAGTATCACAGGGCCGATCCCTATGGTGATGGTGACTGGCCCTGGTGTCGCTTTTATTTAAGGAATAAGTAGTGATAAGACAATACAGACATGTAAAAATTACGTGCAATTGAAGGATGCGCCTGGGTACGCTGTAAATATACAGTGAAATGAACACACATGCAAAAATTATTATTATTGAAACGAACACACATGCAAAAATTGTATCAGTAAAAACATGTAGACCGCCAACATCTAGTCAACTGAGTAGTCATAATTTTTCTACTTGTAGTTGCATCACATACTTTTAACTTACACCCTGGGCCGCCACAAATAAAGTATTGGGTAAGGATCCCCAGAGGTGTATTTTATTACTCACCTTCATGCACACCACACTGTTGCACGACACCTGCTCCGCTGTAGTCAGGCGTAGAAGCACAACCAGGCGGCATTCGGCTGCCTGGTTGGACCCCGATGATGAAGCATGACACCAACCAGGTTGGTATGTGAGGGGTTTATAAACAAAAACCTATTGTGCCCAGCTGATAAGCTACACTCACAAGTGACCTGGAATACTAATTGATATTCCACTACTTCCACACAGTGGGCTAGTCCACATTCCTAAACTAAAGGCAATCCTTCCACAAAATATGATGGAAGGAAGTTTTATGCATCAATTCAAATGGTGGACCCATGAATTTTGAGAGGGCTGCAATTATTTCCCATGGATAGTACAAATACTTTTTTATTACCCCAAGGAATCCACTAATGACTTAGACTCTGAAAAAAAGAGTTTGTGAAGGACATTTCCTGCAAGCAGTAAAGGCTTTGTCATAAATTTTACGTCTTTTCTCTTCTGGGTATTCCTTTTTTTGCGATAGCTTGCTAATCAATCAATCAATCAATCAATCAAAAAAGATTAAGTGTACAAATAGACTGTCTAATTATGTTTTTATTATTCGGTTCCTCAATCTGATAATAAAGTTTGTTTGAATACATTTGCAGTATTAAATCTAAACACTGGTTGTTCTGTTTCACATTATTTGTTATTTATTTTGAAGAGTTTCTAAAAGGTTTAGAACTTCATGTCTTGATTGTTGTTGTTCAAAAGAACACAGTCTTGCAGGTTGAAAATAAATGATAGAGCATCTGCCACTCTCTGCTGGTTGTTTAGTCTGAGAGTTTCAACAACATTGAAGTAATGTTTTAAAATCTGAGCACAAGGTGTAAGGGGCTAGAGAGGTACCTTCAATGCCAGGCGGCAATAAGACAGGATGTGCAGAATCATATCACCAATTCTGACTGTTACCTAAATGGGAGGCACTTAGCCTTCACCCACGGAACTTATCAGCGCAGGTGACCTTGCACGACAAGAATAGCAGGCCTTGCTGTTATACTAAACACAAGTTGCATTGCTCAAACAGGTATGCAGGTGTTGACCACCTCTGAAACTTGAATTAGGTTTTTATATTCTGCTCTGCTAGAATTATCTTAGTGCTTATATGTAGCAGAATGGGGTGGAATTGTTGGAGTTTTCCTTTTATGCATCCTTTTGGTAAATGTTGCTGCTGCCATTTTATTTGTCTTTATTGTAGTTATACTTCATATCATACACACTAGAATAGGGTTTAAAATAAATCCTTAAAATGTATCCCTTGTGTTCTAGTGTTCTTGAGTATTTTATTCTTTAATGAAAAAGGGAATTGTTTTCCACTAACCATCGTTGCAATGTCTCATGGGACTGATTTTTACCAGATTTGCATCTCATTGAAATATTGCTTAGTTGGCTGTGGGGTGGTCACGGCACAACTGTTTTTTTTTGTCTCTGTTGGCAAATTGATTGAGACCTCACTTCCAGTGCTCTATAAACCAAACTCCGCTCGAGAAAAATCTAGAAATTATATCATTTGGTGGCGAGCCACCATGCACACATTTTTTAGCTCCTTCATTAATTTTGGATGGCACACTTAAGAAACCAAACAATTAGTGGATATGTCAGTTGTAATATTGGACACCTCCTTCAGCTCAGGTATGTGCTTCCTACTGGCTGTCGGCGCTTGACTTGAAAAGGTTGATTCTCCATTTCGATAGTTTTTTTAATCTCATGCTTTTTCAATCTGTTTGAAATGGTGCAAGTTCCTATTCCAATTGGGTGAAGAACAAGTTTCTTACCTTCAGTAATGCCTTTACTCGCAGAGACTCTATCTAACTGATTCCTCACCTTGTGAATTTCTCCCAGGCCCCAGCCTGGGAGAAATTCACAAGGTGAGGAATTTAATTGTTTAATTGTTCTCTCCAAGCTAAACTATTTGCCAATGATAACTGGATATTGTCTATTATGATCCTATTGACCCTTTCAACAAGGCCGTTAGCCTGTGGTCTGAACAGTGCTACTTGAACATGATCAATCCCAAAATCTTGAAGGAATCTTTTCATCATGCTATACACCAATTGCACTCCATTGTCAGTAACCAGAATTCTAGGAATCCCTTCTTCCATGAATACTTCCTTTAAAAACTCAATTACTTTTATTGCTGTTATATTCTCAACCAGCTTAATGGTGAACCACTTGCTATGATAATCCACTAAGACAATCAAGAATCTGTTCCTAGTACCCAACCTTTCCACAGGACCCAAAAAATCCAAGGCTAGCTTCTCCCATGGACGGTCAGGAACCTTCACACATCCCAAAGGTGGTTCACGTATAACTTTGCACTTGTCACTGTTACTATAACCAGTTATCATTGGCAAATGGTTTAGCTTGGAGGGAAGAATTAAACAAGATGATGTGGGCTCATCGGGTAACTTCTCATTCTGTTACAGGAATTTCTCCTTTCATTGCATTGAAAGGAAGAGAACCAGCCACTTAAGAATCACCTATTTGGCTAACGAAGAAAGATCAAGTTTGGGTGGATCGTGAGTGCATGGCTGAAAGGATGGAAGATTCTCATGGAAAGTACAGATGAGCCAGCTTGTAATTTAAAAGCTCATATAAATTGAAAGCCAGAACCAATTAAGTACGTTTCTTTTGGAAATTAATTCCTTCTCTTCCTTTCATCTGTATTAATTCCTTCTTTTCTTTTGCTTTTAATTAGATTAGTAAAATTATCCAATTATTTTCTTCTTTTCCTTGGCTTTAAATTAAATTAGTCCTTGAATTATCCAATACAAAGCACCATAGAATGAATTTCAACTCACGGTTTTCAATGTCAGTTTACCGCTTAAATCCAGGGGTGAAAGTCACTGCATACACCGCCCCCTGCGCAGTGGTCCAGTGTCCTCGTCGCCATGAAAAGTGTAGTAATAACACTTAAAATCCAATAAAGTTGAAGAGCTTGTTTATTAAGATACAGCTATCAGTGACCCTCAGCTTCAACTGCTTGCAAAAGAATCTTTCATGATGTCACACATACATCAGAAAGTTCTCTCTTAAAGAAGACATCACCACACAGTCCATTCAAAAACGTATGACAAAAGGTGACCTAAAGAGGGGAAGCTGATCCAGTAACTGTAAAAAGGCAAAAAGGCAGACAAATGACCTTTAACTGTGGCCACACAAGGCCTAGTTGGGCCAATGAAAGACAAAACTGCTGGATGTATGACAAGCTTGCCTGCAAGAGTTGAACATGATGGGGGAAACACCAAGCAACAAACTTCTCCCAGGGCCCTGAATTTACAGATTTAGTGGAAGGGTGCCTGCCTGCCAGAATGATACCAACTACTTTGAGTGGAAGATAAAAAGCTATCAACTGTCATAGTTCAATCGCCATGCATGGAGGTGTAGATAGTACAGGCTCGGGTGCCGGACCAGGCAATGCTGTTGCGACAGGAGGTTCCCCCGAAAAGACAGCTAGAATGAAGGACAAATGCTCATGGCCAGAAGTTCTGGTACCACACTCTCAAGTCCAGATCCACTAGGATGACTTGTGCACGGTCTTTCCTGATCTTTTTATTAGCAATCTGGGCAGAAGAAGGAGGGGTGGAAAGGCATACAGGAGTCCCGATCCCCAATGCAGACAAAAACCTCTCCCAGATTACCTCCCTAACCCACCTATGATGTATCTGCCATTACCGTTAGCTCTGGGTGGGGTAGGGAGATGGGTCTACTGCTGGTCCAATTGTGGTCCAACAGCCACCACTGAAGATCCTTTCCTCATCTCCTTCGACACCTGAGTGAAGTCTCACAGGTTGCCTTGGTGTTGAGCCTACTGAGACTTCAGGTCCCACTGCAGAGTCCTCATGTGCCACTTGGCATGGTCTAAAAGCAGAATGCAGGAGGCCAAAAGGCCCAGGATCCTCGGAGCCTCTCTCTCGAAGATGCAGGTCAATGGCTGAAACATCTGGATCATAGTACGGATGTCTTGGACTCATTGAGTATTGCATCCAGGATGGTTCTGATAAAGTGAGCCGCTGTGAAGGAGTCAAGTGGGATTTTGGCACGTTAATGGAAAAACCCAACAATATTAACAGATTGGCCATTGTCAAGAGGTGGTTTATGACTGTTTAAGGTACGGCGCCATTTAGTAGGAAGTCTTCAAGATATTGGAAGACTGGTATGCCCAACCTCCGCAGATTAACTGCGACCACCACCATCACCTTTGAGAATACATGAGGTGTACTGATCAGGCCATAAGGGAGCATATGGAACTGAACGTAATCTTGGCCCACCTAGACCCGCAGGTAACGTCTGCAGGACTGCTGGGTAAGGGAAATTAAAAATGTGTCCTGCAAGTCGAGTGCCACCATCCAGTCTCCTAGATCCAGGACAGACAGAAATTGGGCCAAAGTGAGCATTTTGAACTTGTTAAGACGGCAAAGATCTAGGATCGGTCGAAGGCCTCTGCCCATTTTCAGTAGCAGGGGGAAAAAGCAATAATAGCCATTCCGGAGCTCTAGTGCTGGTAGCCTCTCTTTTGCTCATACGGCTAAGGGAGCCTGAACTTTTTCACGGGGATTGACAAGTGATCCTTTGGGAAGTTTTGCGATATGTGTCACATGTCTGGGGAAGAGGACAGAAAAGGTGGGAAGTAGCCATGCTCTACGATCTGAAGCACCAATTGGTCTGATATGATGCTCTGCCATCCGTGGAGGTGAAAGGTGACCCGACCTCATACCAGGTGATTGTGTGTCACCAAGGGAAAATTGAAGGAATTTTGAGGGTCGTGGCCAAGACGTGCATGAAGATGGTGCACTCTAAGCCACTGTTATTTTTTGTCCAGAATAGTGTCATATCAAGCCCTGGCACATTATGGGGGTGAAGTAGTCCGGAGGCCAGATACTGTGGGGGTCGGTGATGGGCACTGGAGCACCACTGGGTGTTTTCTTTGGTGCGCAGAGGCAGAGCAGGCCATGACCACCCAGGAAGTCATGGCGGACCAGGGTGCGGCCTAGAGCACCATGCCAGACAACGTGGAGCAGCTGGCTCCGCTGCTCTCATGCATGTCACCTTAGGGGTACCTTGGGGCACCTACAGACTTGGGGCTGCGGCGACCCACCTCTTTACATCGACTGCAACAGCACAGTAGAGAAGAGCCAATAGCTGCAGGCATGACGAGCTTACTGTTTAATTCTACACACCCCCAGCCAGTGCTGGACCCCACTGCGAGACACGCAGTCATATAGGGGGCAACGACATCTGAGTGCCTCCTACAGGGGACATTGATGAACCAATAAACGAGGCCTGCATAAGAGAGGATTGGCGGCAGCCAAGGCCCTTCTATAATGCTCACGCTGTGAGTCCCTAGGCCTGTACACCCTGCAGGATGAGACTGGCTGAGGGACTCATATCTTGTGGGAACAAGATGCCCTGAGGCGGAGGACTTTACTCCAGGACCCATGCTGTATCCCACACAACCCCCTACATTGAGGCCCAAGAAACTGTGGAAGAGGTGTGGCGGACTCCGGACCACGAGGTTCAGCGTTCGATCCCCGGTGCCGGCGGCAGGTCAGCCCAGCACCATGTGACTCTGGGCAATAGCTCCCTTAATCTTCCCGCGGGACCCCAGCGCCGGGAAACCACTTCGGAGGTAGCTGTGCGCTTTACAAATTCAAGGTTATTATTATTATTAACCTGAGGCCTCCTCTGATTGGTTGCAGCGCTGGACACTAGAACCGTGAATCCTTTGCTGCCAGGAACAGCGCGTGAAAACGCCTGCAAGTGCGGAGGGCCCGCACCTTATGATAGCCCACACTATGACCCCCATTGAAGTGGCAGGGCCGAAGACCCCCTAGGAAAAAGTCACAGCAAAGCATGTGGCAGGCAGCGCCCACCCACAGGTACCGGACCTAATGAAGACGCACCACTCCTTCAACTATTGTTTTTATCTCAGTGGTCAACGACTGAGGCCTCCAGGAGACACGTTTTCCGGTTCAGGGGAGTGGCTGTGGCCTCCACTCTCACCTATCTTGCAGCCCTCCCCCTCGCCTGCCCAGTGAACTATCTATGGATACCATGGGTCGCACAAGGTCGACCAGACACCCTGGGGGGATGCCCACTCTGGTCAGACACTTCGCCCCCCTATCTAGAGGAGACCTACCTTGAGGGTGATGAACCTCTGGAGCCACGAGGCTTCTCAGACAATTTTGACAGCATTCTAGTGGCCATCGCATGAGACTTGAGAGACCAAGATCAATGGGATGGCGATTGACATGAATCTCATACGCAACGAACATCGTAAATTGGCAGACATTGTAAAAACTAGCGAACCTGTCCTTCAAGTGGTGCACCCTCTTGTAGATGCGCTCCAAAAACAGGTGGTGTCCCACACCATGGAGGACACGTTGCTGGATCAGCGAGCTGAAGACACAAAGGGCCACAGCAGGCCTAACAACATCAGACTGGTTGGCCACCCCAAGGGATCAGTGTGGCTCAATATGGTGACCTTTCTTGAACAATAGTGCTTCAAAGCCTGCCCGGTTTTTCATGTTGGAAAGGGCCCACTGAGTGCGGGAGCGACACCCCCACCAGGGGTGCACCCTCCTACAGTCGTGGCACACCTACTGTTATGTGCAGCCCGCATGAAACGCCCTTTACAACTTGGGAATGTCGAAATCACCCTCTTCCCAGATCATACTGTAGGAAGGTGGCTACCTGACTATGGTTACCCCAGATTTTTTGCCTTGTGTTTAGCTGGTTTTCGACTTAGTTGGCCTGGTTCCCTGCTAATCCGGGCCCCAGGTTATCTGCTCTCTCTGTAAAATGGATTCCATGTACCCTAGGTGCATAACTAGATTGGCTTGGGTCACCTTATCAGCCCCTGTACAGAGCACTATAGGTGCCCAGGGCATAGGTGCATCCAAGGCCTACCAGGGGCTGCAGCATATCTTTTGCCACCCCTGGCTGGCTATCTAAAATTGACACAACTGGCTGATCACTCAGCTGGGGCAAGGTGGTGTAATCACCCCTTGCTTAGATATAGTATGCCTATATCTAAACCTATCTGGACACATATAAACCTGTGAGCCACTCCTATGGCAGGCCTTAACAATCCTGAAGGCAGAGTGCGTGGTTTAATGTGAGATGGTGCTCTAGCATGAGCTGAGCCTGTCTACAGCTGTCGGGACCAATTCCCTTAGCTGTTCCGGGATAATGCCAAACCATATACTATTAAGTGCATTATAATCCTCGCGGTTATATGTCAACTTTGGTTTGGCTTTATCAAAACATGTCGTGTAAGGTGTCATACGAATTGGAATACTACCCCCTCACCAGTCCTGGCGACGGGGGTAGCATTCCACCCCTCTAGAGGGGACGACATGTTACTTTTGCTAAAACGCGGTTGATTTTTAAAAGAGCCTCAGATCCACAAAATGGATGCTTCTGCCACAGACACATGTCTGACCTCCTGCTGCTGACCGAAACTCAGCAGAGGAGGCCTGGACAAAGGATTTCCTGTCACAGGGAGGTGTCACACCACCCCAGACAGGAGATAGTGGATTGTAGCAGGGAGGTTTGAAAGAAACCAGACAGTGCCTGGGGAGCACAAGGCTTCCCCTTGCATAATCCGGTCAAACCGGTTCTAGGGCATCCCAGCCCCAGCTCCAGGGCGACCTGGACAAAGGAAAGGGGGTGTAACCACCCCCCTTCGTGGTCCCACCCATAGGGAGGGACCTAGCAGGAGATCCACCCCTCAGATTGGAATAAGAGTGGGAGCAGTGCCAATGCAACTCAGATCATCCTGAAATCACCTTTAAACTAAGAAGACGACTGGACTTCGACATTCTGATGAACAGAAGACTGAAGAGCATCTCCCTTGTGGCCTAGGAGGGGCCACCCTGTGAACACAGGCACCACCCAGCACCTCGACGTCTGCTTTGCCGCCGCCTCCCGCCGGAGCCCGAGTGCAGAGCCTGACAAGACCCAGCTTCCCAGACTTCTCCCAGCCCGATCCACAGTCCCTGCAAAGAAGGGACCCGTGGAGGCACCGAGAGACGCGGGAGCGGACATCTTGAAAGACCCCCGAGACGCTGACTGCGCAGCACCCGAGGCACCCTAGACTCTGTGCTTTGGGGTTTGAGAAGCCCCACAATCGAGCAGCATTTGCACCAAAGATCAGCCCTCCAGCATCTCCACAATCTGCGTGGGGCCCTTTTGTTTTGTGCCACTCGACTCGCCATCCCGGCCACTTGCCACGTGGTCAGCGGCCATCTTGGCGACGAAACCTATGATTTACACTGTGGGTCTGGTTGCTCCAGACCCGCCCTCGCTCCTGTAGAAAGGAGTACCCGCTTTGACCTTGCTCGTCCGAGTAATAAGCCTTTTTCACTTTCCCCATGGCTTGCATTAGCCAAGGCTTGTTTGCTTCAATCGAGTCGCCGACACTGCCATCAGCTAGCGCCTTCGAGGGACAGCTCGTGATCCACTCCTGGACGTCCTTGACCTCTTCGTGTCCACGTGGCTGCAGAGAGAAGCAACACCTCATCACCTGTTTGCACCCGACTTTGCCTGGTTCCAATCTGGTTCCACGGTGGTCACTGGTCAGTGACTTTGAACTTTGTCCCCTCTGCTTTCAGGTCTTCACCACTTCAGATCCACCCTTGGATCCACCGGACACTTCTCCTTCACATCGCCTGCAGCCTCTTCAGCTTCAAGCTCCAAGAATCTGTGTGTCAAAACCCGACGGCAGTTCGACCCTGTGCACCCACTTCCTGTGGGTGAGGTAACATTGCAACGCCAGTGTGCCCACGTTGGTACACACCTCTAGGGTCTGTGTCTTAAGTTTTGTTCCTCTAGGTTCAGCGGAAGGGTCCTTTAACTAATTTTGTGTAACTTTTACGCACCATTGACTTTACATTGGTGCAAGCCGCACTTTACGTGCTGCACCCGAATTCCGTGGGCTACTCCCGACTTCAGCATTGCTAGTCCTGACTGCTCCCAGCGATTCTCTAGGCCCTAGGCCTAACCACTGTTCGATTGGTATCTCTTATACCACTTTCTTAATATATGGTTTGAGTGGCCACCCGCCCTCATCCATAATTGTGCTACTTTGTATGTTATACTGTGCTTTTGATTTAACGCTTGTGCCCCTTTGCTCATAAAGAGTACTGGGGATTAATTTAGAAATAAACACATATATTTTTATAATATATACTTGTGTGGTGTCCTTTCATTTGGTATTACAGGATTGTATGTGGTAAAACAGCTCGCTTAACACGACCTCTTAAGTTAAGCCTTTAAGGCTGCTTAGTCCATGCTACCCCTAGGATAGCTTGTCTAACAAGGTTGACATACAACCAGACACCAAAAGGGATTGTTTGGACTGATACAAGGTGGTTCCAGAATTGGAAACATCACATATCAGGCCAACTTCTCACATTGGTGGCAGCGGTGGGATTTGAGCTTGCTGTTGTTTTACCATTGCAATCTGTTATCAAATTGAAAGATCACATCAAGTACCTTAGGTACATATAAATCAAAAGCTTAGCATATTAAGTTCTACTGAACTTAGTAGTTGTAGATTAAAGAGATTAGCACACCCTGACTACAACTCACTAGCAAGGTACAGTAGGAAAACACTTAGTGTAGGTAAGTGCACCACTTGCACCTCACTAGCAGTCATGTCTGACACAGGAAGAGCTTCAGGCTCTGCCCCTGTGACAGTTGACCTTACCAAGGCAACTTCCAGCTATGACAACCTTAGCCACAAAGACTTGAGTGCCTTGTGCACTTTAAGGGGGCTAAAAAGGGGCAGAGCCCCCACCATTCCTTCCCTGATAGCCATCCTGAAGAAGGATGACTTAGATAAGGTGAGTCAGGCTCCCTTAGATTTAGGAGATGGAGTGAACCCCCATGAGAATGAGATAACTCCAGAAGAGGAAGAAGAGGAGGAAGAGGAGGAAGATGGCTCAGAAGTAGATGAGCCTACTCAGAGTGAGAGGGATAACCAGGTCCCAGTGGGGAGGCTTAGCCAAGCCAACTTGGACCTACTAGGGAAAGGAGAGGGCCAGCACCTCCCCAGATCCTATAACTTAGTTCCCACAGACAATAGAAGGGTGAGATCTCCCTCCCAGAGTTCTCACATTTCTAGTGTCTCAAGAAATTCTCAGAGGGGAATGACTTCCCCCCAGAGGAGAGAGCATAAGGCCAGGATGAGAGCTGTAGAACTCCAGATAGAGAGGGAAGAGTTAGCCCTGGCCCAAGCTAAACTTGCTTTAGCAAGGGAACAGAAAATGTGTGGCTTAGATGCCACTGGTGGCAGCAATATTCCTAAAGAGAAACCCAGGTCCTATGAAAGTAGAAACCTGACAAAGATTGTGCCCCCCTACAAGGAAGGGGATGACATCCACAAATGGATGACTGCTCTGGAGAGAGCCTGCATGGTACAGCAGGTTCCTGAGGAACAGTGGGCAGCAATCTTATGGTACTCCTTTTCAGAGAAAGGGAGGGATAGGCTCCTCACTGTCAGACATGAGGATGCCAACAATTACAAAGTCCTGAAGAGTGTTCTAATAGATGGGTTTGGCTTAACCACTGAACAATACAGGTTAAAGTTCAGAGACACCCAGTAGACACAGACTCAGGACTGGACTGATTTTGTTGATTGTGCAACAAAGACTCTGGAGGGTTGGCTAAATGGCAGCAAAGTACATGACTTCACAGGATTGTATAATTTGATTATGAGGGAGCAGATCCTAAGTAATTGTCAGAACCAGCTCCTACACCAGCACCTGGTGGACTCAGATTTGACCTCTCCCCAAGAATTGGGAAAGAGGGCAGATAAATGGGTCAGAACCAGGATTAGGCCTAAGAATCAGGACAGTAACCAGAAGAAGGAGTCTACCAAGCCTCAAGATAAGGGTGGGGATAAAAATAAAGAAAAGACTTCCCCAGGGCCCCAAAACTCCAAGAATGGGGGTGGGTCCCAAGACACTTCCTCAACTGAGAAAACGCCTTATTGTCATGCCTGTAAACAGGTTGGGCATTACAAAACAGACAACTGTTGTCCCAAGAATGGCAATAAAGAAAATATACCTCCAAAGCCAGCTCCAACACCTCCTGTTACTGTCAGCAGTAATCCCCCAGGAGGTGGGAGCACACCCAGGAATCTGGGTGGGTTTACTTTTGGAGCCCAGGAGGACCCTGGCCTATCCAGGTCCCCATCCCCAAATGATCTTGTTTATGAGACTGGCATGGGGTTTGCCAACTTCACTGATTGCCCAAATACCTTGAGCAAATATAGACAAGAACCCATCATCAATGGTTTGAAAGTTGAAGCCTTTAGAGACACAGGGGCTAGCATCACCATGGTGGCTGACTGTATAGTCCCCTCTAAGCAACTTTTACCTGGTGCCACATACCAGGTAACAAACATTGATGGCATCCAAACAAATCATCCCATGGCAGTAGTAAGTCTCGGCTGGGGAGGTGTCATTGGCCCAAAGAGAGTGGCAGTGTCACCAAACTTGCCTGTAGACTGTCTACTGGGTAATGATTTAGAAATCTCAGCCTGGGCTGAGGTTGAACAGGAAATCCATTCTAGAATGGTAAACTCCAATGGAAAGGTTAGTGGGGCTGTAATAGCTACAGCCCCAATTCAAGATGTCCTTCCTGAAAAGGTTGGTAGGGCAGAGCAACTCTCTGCCCCATCTTTACCAGAAGCTCTTCCAAAACAGAATAGCAAAGCTGTTATGATAACGGCAGAAACCCAAACTGAGTCTCCTCCTGAAAAGGTTGGTGGGGCTGTGATGGCCACAGCCCAAACTCAAACAGATATGTGTGTTGTGAAGCCTGAAATGATGGATCACTCCACCCAAACTGAGAGCACGGAGGAGGAAGAGAAATCTCCCCCTCACCAGACAGTAGGACAGGATCAGCCTCCTCAGGGAACTGATTTTACCCCTGATGAAGGAACTGCCCCAGAGGTTGTTAGGCCTGGCCTGATAGAGCCTCTGATGGCAGTGGACCCTTCTCAGGTGGGATCCAGTCTGGAGCAGGTAACCTGCCCCTCTCTACCTTGCCTTAGTCAGCCCAGGGCTGCAGAGGACAAGAAGGACAGTGAGACCCAGAGGGCCCCCTGTCAAATAAAGCACCCCCATCAACAGATTAGGGGCACCAAAACTAGTAGCCCTAGTAAGGTGAAAACTTTAAAAACTCCCGAGGGAGCCCCCTTAAAAGTAGTTAGGGACCTCCCACAGATGGATTCTGTTGGGCACAGCCAAACCTGGGACCCAAAGGGCCCAAACCTGAACTGTCCCTCCAGCAAGCCAAACAGAGGGACCCAGCCTCCAGCTTTAGGTAGCCAGAGGCTGACCCTGAGAGCACAGTGCAACTCAGTTGACGAGAGAAGGGCACACATGGTGGAAGATAATTGGAGGAAGCTGAGTCCTAAATTAGTGGAGCCTCACTTCAAAACTCCATATCCAAACCATCCTTCTAACTTGCAAAGACACACCCAAGGTAGTGATTCCCTATGGTGGAGACCCTCTGATACCCGAAGGGTGAGGGACTGCTTAGTGGACCATGAGACAGGGGGTACCCATGCTAGTGCAGGTACTTCCTTATATGGCCACTCAGGCAATATAGGCTTACCTGGCCAAGGATAGCCTTATCTCCTTTCGTTTGGGGGGGTTGTGTAGGAAGGTGGCTACCTGACTATGGTTACCCCAGATTTTTTGCCTTGTGTTTAGCTGGTTTTCGACTTAGTTGGCCTGGTTCCCTGCTAATCCGGGCCCCAGGCTATATGCTGTCTCTGTAAAATCGATTCCATGTACCCTAGGTGCATAACTAGATTGGCTTGGGTCTCCTTATCAGCCCCTGTACAGAGCACTATAGGTGCCCAGGGCATAGGTGCATCCAAGGCCTACCAGGGGCTGCAGCATATCTTTTGCCACCCCTGGCTGGCTATCTAAAATTGACACAACTGGCTGATCACTCAGCTGGGGCAAGGTGGTGTAATCACCCCTTGCTTAGATATAGTATGCCTATATCTAAACCTATCTGGACACATATAAACCTGTGAGCCACTCCTATGGCAGGCCTTAACAATCCTGAAGGCAGAGTGCGTGGTTTAATGTGAGATGGTGCTCTAGCATGAGCTGAGCCTGTCTGCAGCTGTCGGGACCAATTCCCTTAGCTGTTCCGGGATAATGCCAAACCATATACTATTAAGTGCATTATAATCCTCGCGGTTATATGTCAACTTTGGTTTGGCTTTATTAAAACATGTCGTGTAAGGTGTCATACGAATTGGAATACTACCCCCTCGCCAGTCCTGGCGACGGGGGTAGCATTCCACCCCTCTAGAGGGGACGACATGTTACTTTTGCTAAAACGCGGTTGATTTTTAAAAGAGCCTCAGATCCCCAAAATGGATGCTTCTGCCACAGACACATGTCTGACCTCCTGCTGCTGACCGAAACTCAGCAGAGGAGGCCTGGACAAAGGATTTCCTGTTACAGGGAGGTGTCACACCACCCCAGACAGGAGATAGTGGATTGTAGCAGGGAGGTTTGAAAGAAACCAGACAGTGCCTGGGGAGCACAAGGCTTCCCCTTGCATAATCCGGTCAAACCGGTTCTGGGGCATCCCACCCCCAGCTCCAGGGCGACCTGGACAAAGGAAAGGGGGTGTAACCACCCCCCTTCCTGGTCCCACCCATAGGGAGGGACCTAGCAGGAGATCCACCCCTCAGATTGGAATAAGAGTGGGAGCAGTGCCAATGCAACTCAGATCATCCTGAAAGCACCTTTAAACTAAGAAGACGACTGGACTTCGACATTCTGATGAACAGAAGACTGAAGAGCATCTCCCTTGTGGCCTAGGAGGGGCCACCCTGTGAACACAGGCACCACCCAGCACCTCGACGTCTGCTTTGCCGCCGCCTCCCGCCGGAGCCCGAGTGCAGAGCCTGACAAGACTCAGCTTCCCAGACTTCTCCCAGCCCGATCCACAGTCCCTGCAAAGAAGGGACCCGTGGAGGCACCGAGAGACGTGGGAGCGGACATCTTGAAAGACCCCCGAGACGCTGACTGCGCAGCACCCAAGGCACCCTCGACTCTGTGCTTTGGGGTTTGAGAAGCCTCACAATCGAGCAGCATTTGCACCAAAGATCAGCCCTCCAGCATCTCCACGATCTGCGTGGGGCCCTTTTGTTTTATGCAACTTGACTCGCCATCCCGGCCACTTGCCACGTGGTCAGCGGCCATCTTGGCGACGAAACCTACAATTTACACTGTGGGTCTGGTTGCTCCAGACCTGCCCTCGCTCCTGTAGAAAGGAGTACCCGCTCTGACCTTGCTGGTCCGAGTAATAAGCCTTTTTCACTTTCCCCATGGCTCGCATTAGCCAAGGCTTGTTTGCTTCAATCGAGTCGCCAACACTGCCATCAGCTAGAGCCTTTGAGGGACAGCTCGTGATCGACTCCTGGACGTCCTTGACCTCTTCGTGTCCACGTGGCTGCAGAGAGAAGCAACACCTCATCACCTGTTTGCACCCGACTTTGCCTGGTTCCAATCTGGTTCCACGGTGGTCACTGGTCAGTGACTTTGAACATTGTCCCCTCTGCTTTCAGGTCTTCACCACTTCAGATCCACCCTTGGATCCACCGGACACTTCTCCTTCACATCGCCTGCAGCATCTTCAGCTTCAAGCTCCAAGAATCTGTGTGTCAAAACCCGACGGCAGTTCGACCCTGTGCACCCACTTCCTGTGGGTGAGGTAACATTGCAACGCCAGTGTGCCCACGTTGGTACACACCTCTAGGGTCTGTGTCTTAAGTTTTGTTCCTCTAGGTTCAGCTGAAGGGTCCTTTAACTAACTTTGTGTAACTTTTACGCACCATTGACTTTACATTGGTGCAAGCCGCACTTTACGTGCTGCACCCGAATTCCGTGGGCTACTCCCGACTTCAGCATTGCTAGTCCTGACTGCTCCCAGCGATTCTCTAGGCCCTAGGCCTAACCACTGTTCGATTGGTATCTCTTATACCACTTCCTTAATATATGGTTTGAGTGGCCACCCGCCCTCATCCATAATTGTGCTACTTTGTATGTTATACTGTGCTTTTGATTTAACACTTGTGCCCCTTTGCTCATAAAGAGTACTGGGGATTAATTTAGAAATAAACACATATATTTTTATAATATATACTTGTGTGGTGTCCTTTCATTTGGTATTACAGGATTGTATGTGGTAAAACAGCTCGCTTAACACGACCTCTTAAGTTAAGCCTTTAAGGCTGCTTAGTCCATGCTACCCCTAGGATAGCTTGTCTAACAAGGTTGACTTACAACCAGACACCAAAAGGGATTGTTTGGACTGATACAAGGTGGTTCCAGAATTAGAAACATCACATATCAGGCCAACTTCTCACACATACCCTGGTAGGTCAGCAAAGACGGGCCTCTCATTCTGAGAGAAAGCGCTCCCTCCGGGACTTGGGTCTCCAGTATATGCTGCTGTTCTCGACTCGCCTTAAAATTTTCTCTGATGGCCCCACATTCTTTTGTGATACCCCACAAGAAGGAGAGGACTGGATCAAGTTTCACTGTGCAGGGGTGGCAGTCCCAGGACTTGCCACCTTGCCCCAATCAGAGGTGCAGGCGCGCTCCTTGGAAGTGCGTCCAACAAAACAACAAATGGACATGGCCATAGAGGGTGCCCTGAAAGCAGCCAGCAAGCTTAGCGGCACGCCAGATCTGGGGCCCAATCTGCCTCATCCTGCGATCTAACAGACTCAGAATCGGCCCTCAATGGATCCACCTGGGGCCCGCTCCTGACACCCCGCACGGCCGATGACTTCTGAGTCTACCAACTCACAACCTCTGATACCTGCTGGGAGCCCCGGTGCATGGGGTCCACAGACAAAGCTGCCCCCTGGGGCCATACGTGACCTGGTCTTGCTGGCTGGGCCTACTATACTTTCACCAGTGGACCAGCAGACAGAGGGTGAATTTGTTCCTATTCATCCAGTGCTGGTGTGCCACTCACTGCAGATCCAGGGTGAGCCTTGGCTCTGTACACCTGGTGATACTCACTTTGTTGGTTTGTTGGGGTTTAGTCGCCTGACTGTTGTCAGTGTGCACGGACGGGTGGGAAAAGGGGTTGGTTTATTATGACATACTGGACATACGGAGCTCCTCACATTTGTCCTACAAGGAGCACATCACCCATGCCTGGGCAGTGCTGGGCCTCAGTTCAATGTATTTGCAGCTTGGGCCCTCATGCCAGGCTGCACTGGGGACCAAGGGATTCTTGTCATTCATACACACTATATGATGACCATACAGATCCCCTGCTAAACTGTCCTCATCTGGAATGTTAAGGGGATGCACTCAGTCCACAGACAACTCATGATATACTCTTATATAATAAGGTGGGGGATGGAAATTGCATTTCTCCAGGAACTCACTTGGCAGGCCCAAACTGACACACCAGCTAGTCCTCCTTTGGCGGGGGCAAACTCATATGGATCCGAGCCAGGATCCCGTCAACTGCGAGTCCCAACACATTAACAAGGGCGGGTGATACCTACTCCTTTGGAGCTGGGTTGCATTTACGCCCCCAATGTTAATCAGTCCGCATTACCGGAAACCCTGGCACCACACCTGGGTATGTCCTTACAGGCTCCTAGGAGATTATTTGTAGACAGACCCTCCCCACCGCAACAATAATCGCCCGTCCGGAGACTAGCTACCATTTTTCAGCAATGGATGACAGACTGGGAACTTCTGGACATCTGGCAGCTCCACCACAACCAGAGGCGGGAGTATTTATTTTACTCTCCAGTGCACGACCACCACATGCGTCTGGATGGGATCTTGGAATCCCCTGTGGTCACTGACAAGACCACACAGTTGAATACTTGGCCTGTACTTACTCTGACCACAAACTGCTCATGCTGCCTTTACACTGGTGGAGGCTTCGCTTGGAGTTCCTGTTCAACAAGGTTTCCGTGATTCCCTGCGGGGTCGATCATCGATCACTTTCCACGTGATGAGGGAACCGCGTCAGTGGCAATGGTTAAGGAGTCATTTAAGGTGGTAATTAGGGGACATTGCATGGGCGTACAGTCTGGGGTACACAAGACTCTAAAATATGAGCTTAATAGCCTGGAGACCAGGATGCAAGCTGCATCTCTGATGCACCCCTCCTGTCTTCCGGACGCTCTGAAAGCGCGGGTGTCCCATACGAATACCACACGCTGCCTGGATCATTTCTCCTATAATCCTTTTTTAATACTGTTATTTTCCCCCCTCCTGGCACCCAAATACAAAAGCAGGAGTGAGTTCTACGAGCCCTCTATTTGAGCCGCCTTGCGCAGGACAAAGAAAGGGAACCCTCAAAACCTGTGCAGCTTAGATCGGAGAGACCGTGAGGCTGCATTGGGTTGCAGTGAGAGGCAGCCGACTGCCTGTGCCGCGGGATCGGCCCTCCTTTCCGTCAGAGAGTGCTGGACAACTCCCCCCTTTTTTGGTGAACCACTGTGGCTTTGGAAGGAGCCAAGAAACGCACGATCAGCGGTACTGGGGGATACGAGAGACGTGGGCCGTCAGGGTTCAGCTACCAGCCTGCTGCCTGAACCATGGGGACCCTGGAGGAAATGTGGATGCTCATGAGGGCAACTGAATGCAGTGTACACTTAGATGGCAAGCCTGCCCTGAACTTAATTGTGTGAAGCTGCCAGAGGCGAGGTGAGGAAGTGTGTGGAGCTACCCCTTACTGACCAGTGGAAATCAACATGAGGACCGGCACTAAACAATTTGAAGATCCACTCATTCTAGACCACATTGCACAGCTGCTGCTGGCCCCGTAACACTAGACCTATAGCCATGACATGAGCGCTACACTTTGTTCGCAATCCATTAATGGCCTACCATTGAGGGGACATTCAGGGGACTCTGGGGTGCCCCCTCTCCCCAGTTACACTAGAATTCCAACTCTCAGGACACGCCAAACACGTATGGCATAACAATGGTGAAACCAAAAGGACCGAAGGCAGGTGAAGAGGCCTATCAAGTAGTCTACACCACACCACAGCTGCTTCTACAGTAATATCTCAATCATCTTCTGTGCAGAAAACTCTGCAGGCCAAGTTGGAGGCATTTGCTGAGCTGTTGCAGGCTGTCCTCGACATAGAATCCTCAATGGGCCCAAAGATAGACATGCTGGTTACAGACGTAGGCTTCTTGCATGAAGACCATAAAAAGCTCAGAGACAGGGTGGACTCCCCTGAATCAATCCTGACTGCGATGTGTCCATCCCTGGTTGAAGCTCAATCTCAGATAAAGGAATTGAATGACAAAGTGAGACTCCTGAGACAAAAAGCTGAAGATGCAGAGGTACGCACGTGTCACAACAACATCAGACTGGTGGGGCTGCCGGAACAGATAGAAGACCCGAGCAAGGAACTCTTCAATTAAAATTGGCTGACCAACTCGGTGCTCTGAGGTAAAGCATCCACCATTTCTCAGTGGAAAGGGCACACAGAGTCCCAGCCCGGCCGCCCCCTCCCAGCACTCCGCCTCGCCCGGTTGTAGGGCGGTTGTTTAATTGTCAAAACTGAGACAATATCCTGCAGCTTGTCCGCTCCAGGGTCCCCTGGAAGGTGAAAAACGGCAAAGTAATGATTTTTCCCGAATAAGCCACAGATGTTCGAAGAAAGCGGGAATCCTTCACAGAAGCTAAGTGGCAGCTGCGTCAATTGCACACCCAATACATTGCTGTTTCCCGGACCACTCTGGATCAGGGTGGGGAAAAGATTTTCTCCCTTCAAACACCACAAAAAGCATGGGATTGGATGGAGTCCAGTGGTGTGATTACCCGACCAGACAAAAAAAGGAATGACATGGGATGGCTCCCTGTCAGGAGTAGCAAACATTCCTCCCGGTAAACTGGGCATAAGCCCACGGAGAAGCAGTCTATGTGTGAAAGAGCACAGGTTGGAGCAGCCAGAGAGCAATGAGGGCGACCTGAGTCAGCGAACTTTGGACCATGATAATCAGCCTCCACATATTCTAGCCATAAAACAATTGATGAGATGATGGATGCCCTAAGCACGGGGCCTGTGGTCACCCCCATAACAGTAGAATTGGTGACAGGAGAGTGATTAATCACAAATCCCTCATTGTTATTAGACATGGGGCTCCTTACCGGCCTTTACTTCTTCATGAGGCATGGGCGACCGTGGGAAGGGGGGTAACTCAGACCTTAAGGGGCTAAGCACAGACGCCTGAATGAACATGTACGTGGTAACGGTTAGACTGTCTATTGCCATTGACCCTCACAATTGTTATGTGTTTTGTTTGGTGGAGTTTGTTTGCCACCTTGGCTTGGAGATGGGAGTTTTGACAGGACACTTTGGGACAACCGATGAACAAATGGTCAATCAAGACTTAAGTTCGGTTGGGATGATGGGGAGGAGAGGTGTTAGGGAGGGGAGACAGGGGGAATACTAGTACTCAGGACAACATGACACTCAACAAGAATCATCCCTTGGCGTGAACTGTATGTGGCATGGCCACGCATACGAAACGTTATAAAATACATTTATACCTGAAGTGCAGACTGGTGTATTTTGCCTGTCTCCAGGAGACCCATTTATTACTAGGGAAAATTGCATAAGATAGCCAAAAGATGCAGAGGTGGCCCGTGCAGGTAAGATTGGTGGGATCTCATCGGACGATGATGAGGGAAAATTATTTATTAATTTAATTTCCCCTTGTCATCATCTGTCGAAATCCCCCTCACCCGGCCCCACCACTCCTATCTGCACGGGCCGCAGCTGAGTATATGGCACAACATACTCACGTTACGCCAGAGGGGTGCTGATGTGGATTGCCTCCGGTGTACCGTTTGTCACACACTGTCATCAAATAGACACAGAAGGGTGCTACATTGTGGTGGAGGGCGAGCTAGATGGTGCTCTGCGTGCCCTTGTGGCAACATATGCACCAACGGTCATTGTACATATTACGCAACCTAGCACACCTATCTACAATCCAAATCCCAAAGCTGTGGTGCAGCGCCTTTAATTGTGTCCTAGATCTGGATCTTGATAGATCTGTTCCGCTGGTACCAGGGGCCTGCTGCTGCCTATGCAGGTAAGAGCGGTGGGGCCGGTTGGAGAGGGATTTTGACTGACGACCACAAGGGAAAATGAATTATTTAATTTTTCCTCATCATCGTCCGTCGAAATCCCCCCACCGCTCTTACCTCGTGCACGGGCTGCGGCTGCTAGGGGCACAAGACTTTGCCAATACTCACACACTACAATAAAAGGCCTCAATGCTCAAGTGATGGACCTCTAGAAGGATTTACACTCCACTGGGAGGGAATATTTGCATTACACAAATTACACACCAGAATAGATATGATCTTCGGCATGACAGAGGCATGCACTAAGATGACAAAAACAGA
Organism: Lissotriton vulgaris; assembly: GCF_964263255.1. Taxonomy (NCBI): domain Eukaryota; kingdom Metazoa; phylum Chordata; class Amphibia; order Caudata; family Salamandridae; genus Lissotriton; species Lissotriton vulgaris. The sequence continues at coordinate 58,288,751 of NC_141697.1, read as the reverse complement.
ATTCCTGTGCCACATAATATCCAGGGCAAAACCAAAGGGGATGATGGACGGAGTGTTGAACATTGCAAGCACTTACCCCCAGTCAACTGATCTGGGTTTAATCCATCATAATTCTTTAGCTCACTCCTGTTCAGACATGGCCATATGCAAATCAGTCTGACCCTGTGCCTCATGGGAACAGTCCGGCCCGAACTGCCAAGCCATGTCTTCCCTGGACCGAAAACAAGCATCCTTGGACCGGTTTCTGGCTAATCAGCGGTCATCAGCCAGGCTAGCTTGAATCCAGTGGCAAAGTGAGCAAGGGACCCACGTCTGGGCATATCCTGCCAACTTAGGGAGAACAAAGCAAAACTAAAGGGGATGATGGACGGAGTGTTGAACATTGCAAGCACTCACCCCCATTTAACTGATCTGGGTTTCATCCATCATAATTCTTTAGCTCACTCCACCACCCAAGTTCAGACATGGCCATATGCAAATCAGTCTGACCTTGTGCCTCATAGGAACAGTCCGATTCAGAAAAGGGGGTGGTGATGAACAGAGTGTCTGAATTATGCAGACCACTCTTACCCAGTCCAAAGATCAGGACTTGATCCATCACAGTTATTTATCTCACTGCACCATCCCAGCTCAGAACCTGGCTATATGCAAATCAGTCTGTCCCTGGCCCAGTGCATCATGGGAACAGGGCAGACTAAACTACCAAGCCAATTCTTCACCAGAAAGGAGACAAGCTACCGGGGACCGGTTTCTGGCATTTCAGCCGTCTTCGGCCCGGCTTGCTTGCTTAGACGGCTGAAATGCCGGAAACCGGTCCCCGGTAGCTTGTTTCCTTCCCAGTATAAGAATTGGCTTGGTAGTTTGGTCTGCCCTGTTCCCGTGATGCAGGGTCAGACTAATTTGCATATAGCCAAGTTCTGAGCTGGGATGGTGCAGTGAGCTAAAAAACGGTGATGGATCAAGCCCTGATCTTTGGACTGGGTAAGAGTGGTCTGCTTAATTCAGACACTCTGTTCATCACCACCCCCTTTTCTGAATCATTTTGTCCACCATAAGCGTGGAAGGGTATACTCAGATGTGAGTCCCTAGCTCATTGCACCATCAGGATTCAAGCAAGCCGGGCCGAAGACGGCTGAAATGCCAGAAACCGGTCCCCGGTAGCTTGTTTCCTTCCCAGTATAAGAATTGGCTTGGTAGTTTGGTCTGCCCTGTTCCCGTGATGCACTGGGCCAGGGTCAGACTAATTTGCATATAGCCAAGTTCTGAGCTGGGATGGTGCAGTGAGCTAAAAAACGGTGATGGATCAAGCCCTGATCTTTGGACTGGGTAAGAGTGGTCTGCTTAATTCAGACACTCTGTTCATCACCACCCCCTTTTCAAAATCATTTTGTCCACCATAAGCGTGGAAGGGTATACTCAGATGTGAGTCCCTAGCTCATTGCACCATCAGGATTCAAGCAAGCCGAGCCGAAGACGGCTGAAATGCCAGAAACCGTTCCCCGGTAGCTTGTTTCCTTCCCAGTATAAGAATTGGCTTGGTAGTTTGGTCTGCCCTGTTCCCGTGATGCACTGGGCCAGGGTCAGACTAATTTGCATATAGCCAAGTTCTGAGCTGGGATGGTGCAGTGAGCTAAAAAACGGTGATGGATCAAGCCCTGATCTTTGGACTGGGTAAGAGTGGTCTGCTTAATTCAGACACTCTGTTCATCACCACCCCCTTTTCTGAATCATAGGAACAGTCCAGCCCGAACTACCAAGCCATGTTTTCCTTGGACCGGAAACAAGCATCTTGGGACTGGTTTCTGGCTAATCAGCCATCATCAGCCAGGCTAGCTTGAATCCAGTGGCAAAGTGAGCAAGAGATCCACGTCTGGGCATACCCTGTCAACTTAGGGCGAACAAAGCAAAACCAAAGGGGATAATGGACGGAGTGTTGAACATTGCAAGCACTCACCTCCAGTCAACTGATCTGGGTTTAATCCATCATTATTCTTTAGCTCACTCTGCCACGCCATTTCAGACATGGCCATATGCAAATCAGTCTGACCCTGTGCCTCATGGGAACAGTCCAGCCCGAACTGCCAAGCCAAACTTGCTTCTTCTGTTATACACAACACAGAATGCTTGAAAAAAAGTTGTCCAGGTTGTACATTTACTCAAGTCCTGTTTCTTCAGCAAAATCACTAAGCATTCAATTTGATGGCAGGGAGTATACAATGCCCACATGGTCAAATCGTACTTTCCAGTTGATAGAGCACGCAGGTCACCCGACTAGGGTCTTACCAATACTCGCCTGGGCCCATACTTCAAAAGGACATCAATTTTATATACCTCAGACAGGTAGCCCACACTCTCATACCAGTTTGTTTTTATACTAATTCCTATACCAGTAACTTACCAATCCTTGTCACTAGATACCTAAACACGATGAATCAGGGAGTTAGATAAGGAAAAGGCACTCAAAATATCATAACATTTGCGTTATATAATAACCACAGACTCAGGGTAGGTTCAAACTCTTTATCTAATCATCATCATCAAAAGTCATAACCCACAGGTTAAATGCAATCAAACTATCAATAACCAAGATCAGAAACAGCGTATAGCTATGTATAAGATAGATTATGCCAACCATTTAGAAATTTTGAAATAAAGGGAAGGTAGAAACAAGGAACATGCTAAATTTAGAAAATAGACTTTCACAACTTGATTAAAGGAGGGTAAAGAAAGGGAACATACTAAACCCAAATACTTTCGTAATTCAATTGGCAGTTTGAAAAGAAAACACAATTATGCAATCCGAAAATCAGATTTAGCGCAATAACGCTAAATAACTATAGGGATGGTAAAAATTGGAACACAGCTTATCTCCTTAAAGGGAGGGTGAGAAAAAGGAACAAATACTATTATAGAAACATTTAGCATTTGACTGAAGGTGGGAAGAAAATCGGAACACCGTAACAGACAGTAACACATGAAAGTCTCATTCACCAAGGAACGGGGAAAGAAAAGAACATATGCCATTAAAGCTTTGCAAATTTCAGTTGAAGGTAAAGAATAGGACGTGATTTTAGAAAGACAAATACTCACACAGGTGTATATTTACCTAGAATAGTGTGAAGACCAACCCTGGTCACGGGTCAGTTGGAAAGGACAGGAGAAACCCCAAAGACTTCAGTGCCAGTAGGCAAGCAGGTGCAGCTCATGGTCAATCAGGACAGGATAACCCCAGAATTTGGATCAGGACCGGATCACCAAAGGTTAAGACCAGCACCCGCAGTTTCGGTTGCAACGCCTGCGCTACTCCCTCTCTGCAAGGAATCTGCCAAAACCCCGATTGGGTTACAACTTTCACTAACAAAGTGCTTCGCCAGCACTTTCACTTCCCAAAACCCCGATTGGGTTCTCGAACCTCCCGACAGAGGGCTCCGCAGCTCTCTGCTCTTAGTCACCTATTGAGTGCGTTGGGTCAGTGACAGGTCAGCTATTCAGACAAGTCGGACAATTTCTCTAGCTAAACCTACGCTAATTATACGGTTTTTCAGGTCAGTGTACCACCCCCCAATGTTGCAAGTGTAAGGATCCCCAATTTTGATTGGACAAAGGAGGAGGACATGTCATCACACCACCTAAATTTTGGACTTTCTCAGTCTCTTTATTTAAATTCTGTCTACGCCCATTAAATTTTCAGGTTCTCATGACATATGCCTTTTAGTTAACAATGATGAATATAACATTGAATACATTGTAATAATTTTCAGTACAGTTCAGCTCCTTCTAGCTGGGTTACGAGCCGTCTTCCCAGGCGCATCTTGGCTGTTGCTGCCATCTGGCTGGGTTTCAATGCCACAGAGTTCATCTTCCCTCTGTAGGGTGACATGCGCAGAAAGGACTTCCAAAATGGAGTAGTAAGCACCTCCCAGGCCCAAAGAATATGATACATGAAAAGTAAAAGGAAACAATTTAGAACACAGAAGTAAATGGTTACACTGTATACCATGAATTTCTACACTATACCCATTACTTTATAATAAACTATAGCATTAGGATTAAGCAGAACGAACAGCTTAGCAAAAGCAGAGGTGCAAGCCTCTCACATGTGGGAACACAGAACAGCCATTTTAGCACTAGTGCACAGATGCGACAGGGTTCCCTCCAAAGCTGCGAGTACGTCATGTCATGTGGGTATGACAGACGCATGTGCAGTAGAAATTCCCGCGTAGCAGCAGCCATATTAGATGCAAGCGTATTAGGATTAGAAAACACATAAGCAAGCTTCTCTCGGATACGCCATATAAGTGTAAGATGTGCGAAATTAGTAGAACAAACAGGTTGGTTACTTCATTATATGTTATTCGAGGTTCATGAGTACGAGCAAGTCGCTTCGTATGCGAATCATTGCTCCATCAATCCCCTCTTTGATGATATTTTATATCATCACAAATTAATGAAACAGATGCCAACTTTTCACATTTCACCCATTTCAATCTCTTCAAACTTTCTATTCTGCTTTTTCTCATTATTTCTATTTGGATGAGAATTTTTCATTTTTTTATAAATCTGGCTATTCATTTCTTCTAACTCCAGTTCTTGAATGTTTCTTTTTACTCCTCGCTGATTCACAGAATATTTCTTCTTATGTTTTCGACATTAGCAGTAAATTATTATCCCTAAAACTATTAACCCTATCCCCACCATTGGCATCAGTATTTTACTCACAAGACTTTTACCTAGATTAGAAAACCAACTACCTACAGAGGAGAGACCATCAGTTAGTCTCTTCCAGGCACTATCAACCTCCAGTGGTTTAAGTTCTCTTTCCAAATTAGGGATGTTTTTCACATACTTCTTAATTTCAACACTTTTGTCTGGAATGTAAGTGCAACAATGTTGCGCTTTCAACATTCTATAGACTCCGCCCTCTTTTGCCAATAAGGTGTCAAGAGCAAGTCGATTTTGTAAAACCATAGATCTGATCGCAACCAATTCGGTATTGACCATCAGGAAACCTCCAGCAGTGTCAGTTGATAACCGATCTACTACTGTTGACAATTTGCAAATTCTTTGTGTATTCAGAGCCACTCCCACTGTAGGTATCAATGCACTAAATATATCACCCACTATTTCTCCAACACTTTCTCTTTTGCTACGTACTAATCCGTTAGTTCCTTCATTGCTTCCAGTAATTTTATCCACATGGTATATCTTTGGGAAGACAATACCAAAATAACAGCTTCCATACCAGTGATCTGGTAATTTGAAATAAGCCTTGTTCCCACATATATAATAAATTCCGGGAAACACCGGTTCTGTCCCATTTTTGAAACCCCAACCCTCGATTACCTTATAATTGTGCTCACATTTACTGGAACCAATGAATATATTGTTATAATAACTAGTCATTTCTCTGTGAAGACAGAGTTTCCCTTTCTTTTCGAGATCCAGCAACATAGCAGCGTTAGCTCCACCATTTGAGGCCCATTAGGGGTTTTCTGATTCTTGTCAATTGCTTTTCTTTGGAAACTCTCTCTTCTCTTCTCTACCATGTTTAGAAATATCTTTTCTTTTTCGTGTAATAGACATGTTAAGTTATTTCTGTGTGCATCACCTATATCTATTTTCCCTACGGTTAGGAAATATTCACTCATATAACGTGCTACATCTCTAATAGTATACACAGGGTTTAGGTTTCTAGGTACAGGAAGTTCAGAAAATATCACATCTGAGTTAGAATAATAATATTGTAAGGGTCCTTTCTTGTGAAATGAGCTAGTTAGAATACTACATGAAATTCCATATGTTAGCGGCAGGTTGTAATACGTCACACCCTCAGCTACCGAAGTGGGCAGCTTCATGCTGACATAAGTCTTCTATCTCCATTGCTTCTACATAGTGTATTAAAAGGTTTGCAAATACATTTAAATGTGTTCTGTTTTTGATTCTGTTATAGTGCAGTCCTTCCTCATCTGGAGCATCTAAGTCTACTTTAGTTTGCCTAAGGCTAAGTGCTTTCTCTTGTGTATCTACTCTTTGTGGTGTAACTTTCGTTTGCAGCTCTTTTGTGTCCATTGTCACTGGCTTAGTAGGGTACAAATTAGTATCTTTACTCATCATGTAAGGTATAGTTATGGTTAGTCCTATCCAAAGTATAAGTACTAATGCTACACTACATAAACATACTTTGCAGCATGTTCTTAAACAATTTCTTTTCGGTCTTCCGTTAACAGTTGAATCTGCCATATGGTCTAAAGGAGTCTCAACCCCTCTTTGAAACTTTTATACAGTCTTTACCCTGTGCAACACTCAGGTGGGTCTTACTTCTTCAGTAGTTTGATCAGCAATCAATTCTTCATCAGTCTCATCACTTATCTCTAGGTTTTAAAATTCTTCCAAAACGATGTAGGTCCACTCGGGGCCCTTGTACATGTTATTAAGTCTTTTTAGTTGTGGACTTCTTCTTCTGGGTTGTATCACAAGATGATCAGTTTGACTTGTGACCTCATCCACTTGTTCAGGCTCTTCATTAATTTACTTTAAACGCAGTCTCAGTCTTTTGACATATCTAGGTAATTTGTCTCCTTTTCTGAGTCGTTTAACTGGCACTGTGCTCTGGTCCTCTTCGAATGTTCTTTTATTCTCGCTCAGTTGTGGCACATTGATTTCAGTGTCTTCTTCTTCCCTCTCTATCTGACTAGTTCCAGGTATTATTTCTGTTTCTTCTGCCTGGTTACTAAACTGGCCTTGTTCAGGAATCTGTTGGATTTGCCTTTTATCTGTTTCACTTTCTTCGTCCTGAACACAATTGTCTATTCCTACCTGGTCCTGCTCAAGCTCTTCAAACTCTTGATCTTCTTCCGCTTGAGTTTCCGCCCTAGTTTCTATCTGTCCCTTTTCAGATTCAGGAGTTCTGGGTGGAGTATTGATTACTTGATCTTTCCCTATCTGGTCCTCCTCAGTATCACTATTGACATGGATTTCAATGACCTAAGTATCCTGCTCTACACCTGTCTCATCCTCGCTATCACTCTGTCTGTCTAAATAAGTTTGACTTCTGGTTCGAACATATTCTGCAGGTATGTCGATTATTGGGATCCAATCATCGTAACTGGTGCTCTGTTGTTCTTCTTCAGCTACTTCAGGATCGATATCTTGAGACCCCTCAGCTGCGCAACCTTCCGCCTCAGTTTCATCAGCTTCCGTCACCTTCTTCGTGTGACTGACATGGATCCAGTGCGGAACTCCTGCACACTTTACTGCTGTGGTGGTAATCAGAATTACTTGACGTGGTTTACTCCACCTGGGTGTGAGGCAAGATGTTCGAGTATGTTTCTTAAGGACAACCCAATCCCCTGGGTTCAAGTCATGAGCTGGAGTTGCTGGTCTGGCGACAGCGTCTTCCCCAACCTGGTGAGAGATAGAAAGCACTTGGTCAGCCAGTTCTTTGCAGTATTCCAGTACTAAATCATCAGATATGTTTAGCAGTCTGTGTCCTGGTACCCATGCTTGCGCATTGCTCTTCCCAGTCTTTTCATGGGGACTTAAGCCTGTGTTCCGGTCTGGAATACTTCTAAGTCCCATCAGAACAAGTGGCAGAACATCTGGCCACTCCAATCGAGTTGACTCATACATCTTTCCCAATCTTGATTTTATAGTGCCATTCAATTGTTCTACCACTCCAGATGCTTGTGGGCGATATGCACAGTGCAGTTTTTGCTTAATTTTGAATGCTTCACAAATTAGACCCATTATTTCACTGTTAAAATGTTTTCCTCTGTCAGATTCAATTGTCACTGGAAATCTGAACCGTGGGATAAGCTCTCTAAGTAGAAGCTTAGCCACGGTAATGCTATCATTCTTACGTGTGGGGTAAGCTTCCACCCATTTTGAAAACAGGCAGACAATGACAAGTACATATTTTAGTCCTTGACAAGGGGGTAACTGAATGAAATCAATCTGCAATCGAATAAAAGTACCTTCTCCCTTTCCAATCTTTCCTGGCAATACCACTGTTCTCTTCCCTGGGTTCATTTGCTGACAGACACCTCTGGCAGAGTGCTTCTGCTATGTTCCTGAATTTCGCATTAAACCATGTTCGTCTGAACAGACGAATCATAGCATCTCTTCCCAAATGTGAATCTCCATGAATCAACCTAGCCATAGGAGCAAGCAGACAGTTGGGTAACACTACTGTTTCGTCAAGGTAAACAATGGCACCATCTTCAGCCCTTCTCTTACACCCCAATTTCCTCCACTCCTTCTTTTCTTTTGGTTCTGCTGCATTCTGCAATTCTCTCACTTCTTCCCATGTATCCACACCATCCAGTAACATAAGTTGGCAGCTGTTTCCGCCCACCTCAACCTTTTTGTTTACAGCCATTTTGTACTTTGCACAATGTTGGGCTAACTGGTCAGCATATTGATTACCAGCTGTCACTTTGTCATTGCCAGATTTGTGAGCAGCACACTTGACCACAGCCACTTCTTTTGGCAACTGGATTGCTTCCAGTAAATTTTTTACATATTGACCATTCCTGATGGGGGTGCCTAAAGAAGTCAGAATCTCCCTTTGCATCCATAAATGGCCATAGTCATGCACCTCCCCGTAACCATACTGGCTGTCAGTGAATATGGTCACTTTCCAATTTTTCCCAAATTTACAGGCCTTTGCCAGGGCAACCAATTCAGCAATTTGTGCAGACTTAACTCCAGGTAAATAGGATGCTTCCACTGGGCCTCCCAAGGTACATACTGCGTAGGCAGCACTTAAACCTCCTTCCTCATGTCTCATGCATGAGCCGTCAACAAACAGCTCATAGTCTGACTCAATCAAGGGCTCCTCTCTTATGTCAGGCCTGGGCTTTGTACTGTATTCTGTCAGATCAATGCAGTCATGCTCAACTTCCTCCTTAAGTTCTGCACTGTATGAATTTGGCAGTAAGGTTGCTGGGTTCAAAATGTTGCACCTAGCAATGGTTACATTTCCTGCACCTACAAGAATTCTCTCGTACTTAGTCAGCCGACTAGGTGTAAGGTACTGAGTCTTAGTCCTGGTTAGCAAGATTACAACTGCATGTGGAACATATACGGTTACAGGATGTCCCATAATGATGGATTCACTCTGCTCAAGACTCATGCAAGTTGCAGCTACTGCTTTCAGACATCCAAGTAGTGCGGCGGCCACTGGGTCTAGTGTAGACGAAAAATATGCTACAGGTCGTCGCACTAGTCCATGAATCTGAATCAAGACTGAAAGTGCACAATTATCTCGTGTGTCACAAAATAGTGCAAAATCTTTCGAATAGTCAGGCATTCCCAGTGCTGGAGCTGTACACAGGCAGTTTCTCAAATTTACAAAGGCAGTCATGTTTTTGTCATCCTATTCTACTGGATCTTTGGCTCTTTTCTTTGTCATTTGTATCAGAGGTTTTGCAAGGACTGCGAATCCCACAATCCATTGCCTGCATTATCCTACGACTCCAAGAAACATTCTGACCTCTTTTTGTGTCTTTGGCAAATCCATGTTTTTAATTATCCGGATTCTTTCTGTGGTAACTCTCCTGACACCTCTCTCTATTTGATGTCCCAGGTATTTCACTGAGGTAGCACAAAATTACAATTTCTCTGGGGACACTTTATGTCCTCCTTCACCCAGATGATTCAGTAAAGCAATGGTATCGACAACACAGTCTTTCCATGATTTTAAGGCCACCAAAAGGTCGTCTATGTACTGAACCAAGACTGACCGTCCAGGTAGCACTAACGGCTCCAGGCACTTTTTCAAAATCTGATTAAAGATTGAGGGGCTCTCTGTGTACCCCTGAGGGACACAATTTCAAACATAGACATGACTGTTGAATTCAAATGAGAAAAGAAATTTGCTATCTGGGTGCAATGGGATCGAGAATAATGCGTGGCATAGGTCAATGACAGTAAACCATCCAGCTTCCCACGGAATCTGATACAGAATCACTGCAGGATTTAGCACAACTGGACAGCAACGGACAACAATCTTATTAACCTTTCTCAGGTCCTGTACTACTCTGTACTTACCGCTGGGTTTCTTTATACCAATTATGGGGGTTACATGGACTTGTCATTTCTTCTTGCAAGATGCCTGCTTCCAACAACCGCTTTATTTCTACTGCAACTCCTGCCTTTATTTCTATATTCATTTTGTACGGTCGTGTGTTTGGGTAAACTGCGTCTTCTTTTATGGTTACTTTTATTGGGTCAACATTTGCCATTAATCCTACATCCTTTCCTGTAAAATCCCATACTTCTGGTTTTACCGTCTGTTGCAGTTCATCTGGTAAGTCTTTTATTGCCATCCTGGCAAAGTCAGTCTCTGGTTTTGCTAACATTAGTTTGTAAATTCCATCTTCGTCTGGGGTCTGAATTTCAACGCCATTTGGAGTGCAAAAGATGGTGCAATTTATTTTGCACAACAAATCTCGTCCTAGCAGGTTTACCGTACTGGAGTCACAGACTACAAATCTATGCATTTCTTTAAAGTTCCCCATTTTTACTTCTATTGGTTCTGTGACTGGGGTACTAATCTGTTTATTAGAAACGCCCACTACTTGGATCGCTTCTCCCGAGAGGGGTAGGTTTGGAACGTCTGCTGTTCTCACAGTAGAACGGGTAGCACCAGTGTCCAACAGAAAGGTGACATCATTTCCTTCAACCTTTCCTTCAATGTATGGCCCTGACTGGTCTACCGGCAAGGAGGCGCCAAGCACGCACTCCTCGTCCTCCCCCCTCAGGCACCGTCAGTAAGGTTCTTCACAAAAGAATGTGTCATTCAAAAGTTATTGTGAGGTTGATGCATCTCTTTTTTCCCTTCCTTCCCAATTCCGAGTCTCTACATTCTGTTGTGCTTTGCTCCTATAATTTGGCATAGGCGCCGGGGATATCTGGTTCTGTGTTACCTGTTGCTGGGTCTTCCGCGGCACCTCAGGCTGCGTCTGTGGATTTAAATCATTATTTTGCACATTACCATTCTGCACAGCCTTACACTCGTCTTTCCAGTGCCCCAACTTGCCACATCCGTGACAGGGGAACTTCTTTTTCGCATCTTCCCTATTGAATTTTCCCCTGGGCCTTCCCCCCACATCCATCGCCCTTATTCTGATTAGTAGTCATCTGATTTAACTGTTGTTCTTGGTGTTCTGATAATTTTACTTGCGCCCACCTGACCTTTTCTTTCAATTCTTTCTGTTTGTTTTCTAGCTCATCTTCACAATATTTTGCATATTTCAAGACCTCACCTATGGACTTAGCTTGCCAACAAATTGTATTATCTTTAATCCATTGGGAAATTTCTAGTCTCAATCCTAGCACAAATCGATAAATAAAATGTGTCATGTCCTTCATGTCAATGTTGTCTAATCCACTGTATTGTTTAAAGGTCTGTAGTAGACGTTTATAATATGAATGCACTGATTCATCTGTATTCTGAGTGGTTCTATCTATTTTCATCCAATCTGTCTCTTTTGCAGGCACATTTCCTTTCAGGTAAAGTATTACCTGATTATATTTCTTCATTACATCCTCAGAAGGTGCTCCTGTCTTCGGGTCTCTTGGGTACCCATCACTAGGCCAATCAACAGCTACTTTGCATTCTGTCCACAAATCTACGGGAACTACAATGTCAAATAAGCCATCTAAGTCTTTCAAAAGACACTTCGACACCTTTGCAAATCTCTCGACCTGTCTGTACCATTCTACAGGCTTTTCTCGCAGTTTTGGGAAATCATTCGTAAATGACAAAAAATCCTGTCTGGACCATGGAACATGCACATAGCCTCCGCCTGGTACCTCTCGCATGGGACATAATTTTTCTACCTTTTCTGCTTCTTTTCAAACATATTCTGAAGCCATTTGCCTGGATCGAATTTCTTCCTTTTTCTTTGCCCATCTTGCTTTCCATTTCTCTAATTCTCCCCATTTTTGCATTAAATTCATCAGCTCTCTAATCTGTACCTTTTTTCCTGACACATTCATGTTTTCCAAATCTTTGTCAGAGAATTCTACTCGGTAGGGTTTCTGCAATACTCTAGATTTACCAATGTCGATTCCCATGCTAGCTGCTGTGTCCATTAATTTTTCGTGAAACACCTTTGTATTTCTAGTGATGCTCTTACAGACAAACAGTAATTCATCCTCACTAAGAGTATTTAATCTTTCCAATCCCACAATCCCAGTCATCATTTCTTCTATTTCAATCCTTAATTTATATATGTCTAAGGACTTGGGCTGTGTTTTTGGTCTCTCTCTTTCTTGTGTCCATCTGTCTATCTCTTCAGGAGTTACTACAGTTGCACTTCTCGTACCTGAGGAAGTCTCTATCTGTACTTCTCTTGAGGTTATATGTGTAGTTTTCCTCATTGAACCACCTTCAGGTTCCCTTATTGGTAAATCCATTAATGATATCACTGATTCGCATTTGCTTGCCTGATCATCTATTATCAGTGGTTCTTTTCTTGGCTGTACTACAGATGCAGTTATAACTAGCTTGTTTATCTCCGTACAAAGGAACAACTGGGCCAATAGTTACTGGAACTGTCAAAGACTCAGGACTTGGATTTAAGTGGGAAATTTTCTGAATTAACTCACTTCTTTGTTTATTTAAAGCTTCTCTTTCTCTTTCTTGTAATACCCTTTCGATGGAGGTCTCATGTATCACTTGCAGAATTAAGGGTGGCTTTAAAGACGGGGCAGTCGGGTTTGATGTGCTTGACCCCTCATTATAAGGTGGTCTAAAGAACGGGTTGTTCGGATTTACTATTCTCGTTTCTTCGTTATAGGGTGGTGGATTTTTCATTAATAAATCCTCCATGTAATCATCATCGGAATCACCACTAGTCATTAAATGTCTCGTTTTCTCAGTCCTTTTATCTCCCACAGGCTCCTCTACCGTTAGTACTGGGTAAAGCCCTTCCACTAACATATTCTGTCTCCATTGTTTCATTTGTTTTTCTTTAGAATCTCGTGGAACCTTTGGGTAAACTTGACTCAGTCCTTTGTCAATCCTAGGTCTGTCTCGCTCAAAAGCCTCAATCTCCCATTCTTCTAATGCCTCATATTGTGTCAATCTAGGTCTGGGAAGTAAATTGTTCATTTGAGTCCTTAAATTAAACAAAATTCTTCCATTAAAGGTGCCTTCCAAGGGAAATGCCAGAAGCTCATCATCTTTTGTGTACTCCACCCAGTTCTCTAACCATACACAGGAATGGTACCCCCTGTCAAACATCATGAATGATGCAGGAGTATTCGGAGGTGGAATAATGACTCCCTCTCTAGTCTTAATAGGCTTGTCTTTCTTAAAGTAAATTTTAACTTTGTCTACAAATGACATTTTTCTCTTACTTCCGTACATTAGGTCTGCCTCTTAACATCTGATCCCTAGCAAACCCTAAGTATCTCGGATCAGGTCGATTTTCTGGATGACTTGGATACCAAATATATCTCGTAAATTCAAAATGCACGAAAAATGCTTATTTTCTGTTTACTAAATACTTCCAATGCTAGCGCTTCTTTTATTTTTCGACAACCAATCAACACGGTGGTTGCAAATAATTTCAACCAATGGGTGCGTGGCCTTTCCGTGAGATGAGTTCCCACGCTCCTGCGCTCACCCCTCCTTTACAAAGCTATTTCAGCTACACGCCCGCTGTCTTGACCAATATCAGCGCGGCACTGAGTGACGTCAGTGCAGCTCCGCGACTGACTCCCTCCTTCACAAGGTATTTCAAAACTAAATTCTTTTGGTTTTAAAGGGCAGATTTTATTATTTAACAACAGAAACACATTCGCCAAGTACCCGAGTGACTAGATAGGAAATAAATATTTTCACTGCAAGTAAATCCCTTCTGTTTACTTTTCATACACTACGAGTAGAACCCTTCCGCCTACCCTTCACACAAGCATTAGAGAACCTGCTACTCCTTTAGAATCATCCACTCCGGGATATATAGTAAGGCCAAATTTTCACCAGCGAACCCCTTTGCTATCAATTAAGCTTAGACGAACCTGCTACTCCTCCCGTGTGACCCTTACTAGGTTATATCACAATAGAAGTTTTGCCAGCAAACTCCTTGCTATCATTTATTCATACTTTCATACATAAAACCCTATATAGTGCTTCCGGTTCTGCCCAACCATGCACCAACTTCCTCTGGTAAGTGACCTCAACGCGGGGTGGCTTCTATCTACCACCCCCTATTCTACCCCTGGGGATTCCAGACAAAACATATAACAGGTACAAACGATTTTGGTTAATACATAAACTTCAATATAGCAGCATCAAATAACCATTTCAATCATAGCACATTTGATCGATCAATGAAACATGAATTTTAACCTACTAACTAATTGACTCCCTAACTTTAACTAATCCCTAACCATACCGCCGCTACCAGGAAATAAACTGATAGAGCGCGCAGGTCACCCGACTAGGGTCTTACCAATACTCGCCTGGGCCCATACTTCAAAAGGACATCAATTTTATATACCTCAGACAGGTAGCCTATGCTCTCATACCAGTTTGTTTTTATACTAATTCCCATACCAGTAACTTACCAATCCTTGTCACTAGATACCTAAGCCTCTCGCATGTGAGAACACAGAACATCCATTTTAGCACTAGTGCGCAGATGCGACAGGGTTCCCTCCAAAAGCTGCGAGTACGTCATGTCACGTGGGTATGACAGACGCATGTGCAGTAGAAATTCCCGCGTAGCAGCATCCATATTAGATGCAAGCGTATTAGGATTAGAAAACACATAAGCAAGCTTCTTTCGGATACCCCATATAAGTGTAAGATGTGCGAAATTAGTAGAACAAACAGGTTGGTTACTTCATTATATGTTATTCGAGGTTCATGAGTACAAGCAAGTCGCTTCGTATGCGAATCCTTGCTCCATCACAGTCACCAAGAAGAATTCTTTTTTTGAAGACCATGCCCCTGTTTCTCATAGCTCCTCCATCGACTCCAAAAGTGTAGAGGGTGATGCACCATCTGGAAATGCCCTCAGTGCCATGCCAAATACCTGTGGCGCGATCTCCACAATGTCTGTAATCTGTCTTCCCAGCCCACCACTCAAATTACTTTCATATTTCACTTTACGAACTCACCACTAATCCTTTTATGGGTTCCGGAGTAGTGTGTTACTCGTCAAAAAAGCACTTCAACACCCCATCGGGGGTTATAAGCTCTATATAAATGCATACCTTTTTCCCTCTACTATCCCTCTGCTATCCTTCTCAATCCAAATAACTGACTAATATCCACTACTCAAATTACTTTCATATTTCACTGTACTAATTCACTGCTACTCCTTTTATGGGCTCCGGAGTAGTGTGCTACTCGCCAAAAAAACGCTTCAAAACCCCATCGGGGGTTATAAGCTCTATATAAATGCATCTCTTTTTTCCCTCTTCTATCCCTCTGCTATCCTTCTTAATCCAAATAACTAATATCCACCACTCAAATTACTTTCATATTTCACTATACTAACTTACCACTAATCCTTTTATGGGTTCCGGAGTAGCGTGCTACTTGCCAAAAAAGCACTTCAACATCCCATCGGGGGTAACAAGCGCTGTATAAATGCAAACATTTTTCCCTCTTCTATCCCTCCGCTATCCTTCTGAATCCAAATAACCGACTAACCTATCGACCACTCAAATTACTTTAATATATCACTATACTAATTCAATACTAATCCTTTATGGGTTCCGGAGTAGCGTGCTACTCGCCGAAAAAAAAGAGCTTTGACACCTCGTCAGGGGTAGTAAGCGCTATATATATGCAATTACAATACAATACAGGATTGACGCAGGTAGTTTTATTTATACCACTATGGGCATGTTCCCACATGTCCCAGCTTTCTCTGTGCTGCTGCTCAAAACTAGTACTGGTAACAATCACTCTCATGACTTGGAATAAAGGTATCTCAATGCAGACTTGGAATAAATGTATCTCAACGCACTACAACAGGTCTGCAGAAGCTTTTCCAAACATTTCTAATCTAAAATGTAAAAAGCCTGTGAAAAATAACAAATGTATCTTGAATGGAAAAATATGAAAAGTGTCATTGAGTGGCATAGTGATCATAAGTGCTGTAGGCTGTGTTAATTCTAGTATTAAGGGCCTGCTGCATCCTATTGAAGGTTGTCTTTTACCACAAAACAAGGGTGTTTTGATGTAGCACGGGTGTCAGGGGATCACGCGTAAGCAAAGATAAAGGGTCCCCATCCCTGATTTGGTAATAAACAGTTATAACTACAATTGAGGTGCAGTGGGCCCTCCTGCTTAGACACCTTTTGAGCGACGACAGTTCACGTGCAGTATACTATTGACAGTTATATCCCTCACTTGCTTGTATTACAGCCTATGGCAATCCTTCTACACTGTGAAGTTCAATTTGGCTACAAACATGTTAATAAGACATGTGTGTCTCTCTCTCTTATCTGACAATGCATTGAGTAATTTCCACAAGGTTTGTAAAGTTCAAGAATACAATACACAGGGCTTTAAGTGGGCCGGGTCATGCCAGTGCTCAGCACCAGCAGTTTTAAAAAGCAGGTGCCCTCACCTTCAGAGTGGGAAAAAAAATCTTGCATCAGCACTACCCTTCACTGCCTGTGATGTAAGTTCAAAGAGACTCATTATAGTTCTTGCAAAATCTCATCACTTCGGAGCATTTTCAATATACTATACAAGGAAGCCATATATACATACATGTCAATAGACCCGATTCAGGTGGGAAACTACAGATTTTTCAAGCCAAAAATGGCTTTATTTTAACTGTCTCCGCCTGAAATTGAATTTTCTACAATAGAAGTCAATGGGGAATTTTCATTCTCCCGATTTTTTATTTTAAATCTCCCACGTCCCTGTCCTAAAATGTTGGCATGTATGGCCATAGTCCTTGCTTATTTATCTCATGCAACTAACAGCCGTTGTCAAAGCCAATAACTCTGGCTTGTTGAAGGTATAATGATACTTACTATATTATTTATCCAGATGCAATGACAAAAACAACAAAATAGCAGTCGGGCAGCACACTATGCTAAGCACAGATTTTTAGCGTCAGTGTTTTTAAGTCACGCCCTTAATTACATAGCCTGCGCCCCTTTGAAAGAACACCCCGACACAGTTTTTACACCCCACTTAAAGCCATGGTAAAACACATGTACAAAGCTTTTACATCCCACTTAAAGCCATGGTAAAACACATGTACAAAGCTAAATATTTAAACATGAATGATTTCTTGCCGTGGCCTTAGGTCGAATCAGACGTCGAGCGCCGGGTTATTTATTACGTGCCTGGTGCCTGAAGAGACTGGGGAAGCGCTGGAGGAACACGACCTGCGTGACAGGCGAGAAAATACCAACTGGTTGACCAGCCGGTGCCAAACGTTCGCCGAAGGCACTTGTAACCGATAAACCCATGACGCAACCGGGCACGTGCCCTACGCGAGATTAATAGGAGTGGGCCGCGCATCCCTGAGGGATTTGGCGGGAAATTTGCGGCAGAGCGCGAGCGCACCAAGATTGATGACACCGGAAGAACAATGCACTGCAAGTTGGAATGAGGCCGCGTGACACAATAGGGCCCTCAACTGCGGAACGTGGCAAACGAGCCAGCTATTAGGACCGGAAACTCGTCGCTCGGGCGACACCACCAGCCAATCAAAGGCCAGGTTCATCCGGCGTGAATGATTGGTATCTGAAGAGAGCTAAACATTTTTTCTCTAAAGGTCGTTTATTCAAGCACTAACTCACGCACTCTCCATGCTAGAAGCAGGAGGGGCGCAACTAAACCTACTTTGGGGGCGGGCTAACACTTCGTACAGTGGGGCGGAGCTATTCTTAGAGTAAATACAAGAAAAGAGTGATTTGGGGCCCATTGGCGAAAGGGGGGGGGGGGGGGGAGAAAGCACCGACCCGAGGCTCAATGTAAGTGTGATAAAGGCCGCTTTATTGGAAGCAGGTGCATTCTACACAATAACATCCTTGGCCTGCGCCGCACAATCTACACCTCATGAATATGTAATTTCCTGCCTCACCCCCACCCCCTCCCCTAACTGCTTACCACAATCCACAACAGTAACAATTGGCATAACGTCAATTTGCCTCTCTACCTGGCTAAATACTTTATTGTGCTTGACCTACCCCCCGATAATCCAAACAGTTCTCCTGCTCTTCCCCCATATATTAGAGAGAACCGCCCCTTCATACAAAATGCACCCCCACACCTGCTCCAGCGACATGCGAAAACCCCCCCCACCCAATCCAAAAAAAAACCCTTGTATGCACCAGCCTCCAACAAAACACGGCCCAGATTCCCCGTCACCCCCAAAATCCCCCGCAAAGGGAGCTCCCCCGTAAGAAGAGATGCCAGACCTTGCCCCCCCCCCCCCGAATCATGCCCAGGGAGGGTGGGAGGGAAAAAATTGTCCCCAACGCCACCCCCCGCCCGGCGGCCGAGACACCTCACCTTAAAATGGTGTCTCTGCCGCGGTCCGGGCGGAAACCACCGCCCAGCCCAGAGGAAGCCCCACCAAGCCCCGCCCCCCAGCCCAAAAGCTACCAAAACCTGGAGCTGTCCCCGGGCGGCGCCATTTCTACCCCCTTTTCCCCCCCTTTCCCCCGGCCCCAAATTTCCCCGGGCGGGGAAGGCCTCCCTTCGGTCGGCCCCCCCCCCCCTTTCGCCAATGGGCCCCAATGGGTCCTGGGGGGGGGAGAAAGCACCGACCCGAGGCTCAATGTAAGTGTGATAAAGGCCGCTTTATTGGAAGCAGGTGCATTCTACACAATAACATCCTTGGCCTGCGCCGCACAATCTACACCTCATGAATATGTAATTTCCTGCCTCACCCCCACCCCCTCCCCTAACTGCTTACCACAATCCACAACAGTAACAATTGGCATAACGTCAATTTGCCTCTCTACCTGGCTAAATACTTTATTGTGCTTGACCTACCCCCCGATAATCCAAACAGTTCTCCTGCTCTTCCCCCATATATTAGAGAGAACCGCCACTCGAGGGACGTGCTAACGGTCCTCGACCCCCCCCTAGGACCCCCTCCCCCTAACCGGTACGTGCTGTATGACCCCGTGGGCAGAACCACCCCCGAACGATCCGGAATGCCGCGGACCCCCTCTAGCCACGTGCTGTCCGGTCCATGCCTCCGACCCGCCGGCAGGTCCTCCCCCTCCCCACAGGGCCATGCCCTCCGTCCCACTGCATAGGGTCATGTTCCCCGTCACCACGTATAGGGCCATGCCCTCCGTCACCAATGTATAGGGCCATGCCCTCCGACACCAATGTATAGGGCCATGCCCTCCGTCATTAATGAATAGGGCCATGCCCTCCGTCACCAATGTATAGGGCCATCCCTCCGTCCAAGGTATAGGGCCATGCCCTTCATCACCAATGTATAGGGCCATGCCCTCCGTCACCAATGTATAGGGCCATGCCCTCCGTCACCAATGTATAGGGCCATGCCCTCCGTCACCAATGTATAGGGCCATGCCCTCCGTCCACACTGTATAGGGCCATGCCCTCCGTCCCCACTGTATAGGGCCATGCCCTCCGTCACCAATGTATAGGGCCATGCCCTCTGTCCCCACTGTCCAGGGCCATGCCCTTCGTCACCAAAGCATAGGGCCATGCCCCCGTCACCAATGTATAGGGCCATGCCCTCCGTCACCACTGTATAGGGCCATGCCCTCCGTCACCAATGTATAGGGCCATGTCCTTCGTCACCAATGTATAGGGCCATGCCCCCTGTCACTAACCGCATAGGGCCATGCCCTCAGTCGACGTCACCCTCTCCTTCCGGGGCGTGCTTCCTGTCCACGGAATCGAGCTCCCTACAGGTATGCCGCACTAAACGGGGCCGTGCCCCCTCTCTGGCGCCCAGGGCCCCCGGTCCACACCAGGCCTGAGAAGCCTCCCCGCGCCCGCAGGCAGTCTGCCGAAGCCGGCCGTCCCACCAGAGAGAAGCCCTCCGTATGCGTGTCCCACACCTGCGCCCGTCCGCCAGGAAGGAACCCCTGCCCAGTGCCCCCCAACCCCCCTCCGTCACCTACCATACCCCGCCGCCCCCGACCTAGCAGCGGCACCGTTCGGCGTCAGACCCCCACTACGCGTTGCGACCCCCCCTGTCCTCCGGCGGGCGTGCTCCCTGGCCACGGAGTCGAGCTCACTACGTAGAATGACCACACCGACCTGGGACCGTGCTTCCTCTCTGGCGCCCAGAAAGAAGTCCTCCACAGTGCGTCACCCCCCCAGAGCCTGTCCGCCAGGGAAAAGCCCACTGCAAAGAACGTACCCCTATCCCGCGCGACTCGAAACACCCGCGGCCCATGGAACGTCAAATTCGTTTGCCGTATTCCCAAGCGCCTGTGCAGCTATTCGGTAAGGTTGTGAACTCCAGGACTTCAACTGTGAAAAGTGACACTCCTATAAATTTCATGAGCTTGCCTCCCTGTTCCACACCAATAACAAGGGAAAAAACGTGCCTCTCACCCACGCACGACTCGAAATGCCCGCGGCCCATTGAAACGTTAATTTCGTCTGCCGTATCCACAAGCGCAACCGCAGATATTTTGTTATGATGTTCACTGTAGACCTTCAACTGTGAAAATTGTCACCGTCAGAAACTCTATGCGCTTGCCCCCTTGTTTCACACTAATACAATGGTCCTACAGAAGATATCAGCGTGGTACTCCGCAATGCACCATCTCCAATCTTGTCACAGGGTGAGTTTGGTCCAGTGAGGCTCCTAACCTCACCTGTCTTGTGATGACAGGGAGAGTGTGCAGTGATAATCTGACTGGCGGGTACCCCTGGGCAATAACGATCTTAAGCCTAAAGTACCCAGGGCTACATATTCCAGTGATGCTTCAGTATGCCTCTAACTGGTAGGCCTTGAGTTGTGTCAGGAACCTGAAACCAGTGCTGGGACTTTGCCATCCCTGAACAATTTCACTTATGGCTAGTGCAGGTGCCCCTGTGGCAGCCATCCGACAGATTTACTGCAGGCTGCAGCGAGAATCAGCATTTTCATTTACTACACCAGTAGTGAATAATGAGTTAATATTCACTACTGGTATAATATAACAACGGGACAAAAACAAGGAGGCCGGGCCCTGAAGCCCGTAACAGCGAGCCACGACTGCCACCATCACAGGCCGAAGTGATGAGTCTCAAATGAAACACATCATTATTATGTTTTAATTCTGTGCATAATGTAGTTATTCGCACCAACATTTTTTCACACTTTTCAGGTTGGCATCAAGCGAATCTGGACAAATGTTTGCATACTTCGTGTTGTTGCTGTACTTTATTCATGCACATTTCATTCAAGAGGGGGAAACAGTACTTAACCATTATAAACCATGCCTAACTGGAACCAAATGGACAACCATCAATTCAATGAACTATTACTATATCCAAATCCATGAGGGAAACTGTTGTGTGCCAGAGTGCATAGGGCAGGTCACAGAGTTGCGTGGCACGGCTGCCTGGACTGTGACACGGGCTTTCGCCTCGTCTCTGTGGGAATAGTGAGCGATTTCTTTCATTCTGTCGATGTTGTGGGGTGGGGCGGGGCAGAAGAGAAGGGGAAGGATCCTATCATCAACTATCTGCAAGTTTCTGATTAAACCCACAGACCCTTCCGCCCAATTGCAGAGTTAAGCTGTTATGTAGACCACGACGTGTCAAACTGTGGAGGGTCCCCCAATGCTCACGGTTAGAAGTACTCAAAAACCCCTTCTGGGTTTCATTTGGGTATAGAATATCTGAACATCTTAAATTAAAGTCGGCTTAGACGTTGTGAAGCTTTTTATGTTCCATTTATAAACAACTCTAAACAGTCAATCCTTTACAATGGTGGCCTGTACATGAAAGATATGTGTGCCACTGCCCTAACAGATGTCTAATGATGTATTTGCCCATTGCCAAGACATACTCTTCTTCTCAGCTTAAGTTTGTACACAATATCGTTGTATAGGTTGGCCCCAAGTGATCACAACTGCATCAAATACGTCACGTATGGGGCAATCGTGTACAGAAATATGAAAAAGGATATGCCCAAGGAAATTCCCATCAACATGGAGGAAGTTCAAAGAATATAGCATTGAAAGCCAGGGGTGGTTTCAATCTGGCGCCCTTAATAGAGCAGTAATACAGCAAATCACAACTGTGGCAAGAAGCTGTTCGGGATTTAAAACACACCCCTATATGCATTGGGGCATTAAGTCTTTGTGGCTAGTCTTAGAAAAGTGACATTTTCTCCCCGCATCCCCCTTCCTAAAGCAACCAGGTGCCCCCAGGCCAGCTGACGCTGCAGGCGGAGCCATTTCTGGGCAAAGCATCGGCAGCATTGGAACGTGTGCCATGCACATGCCGATAGAACAATATAATATTAAAACAAACAAAAGCGGCATAAAATAAGGTAAAATAAACTATACACTACTAGCGCAGCGTGAGCACCTGGGGTGAGGAGCAAGGTAAATGCCCCCAGCCTGCCTTTAGCTAACGCTACCCTGGATCCAAGCTGTCAATCACAGGGAACAGATGAAAGAGATGACGCCACGGGGTGGCCTTCCTGGCCCCATATGCTCGGCTTAACCCAAAACTGACCTCGGATGTAGATACGTTGGAGACTTAAACCAGAATGCTATTAGCTTCTTAGACAGAAGATGTAAGCATTGCCATATTTTCAAACACTCATTAAGGGTGCAGTAGGCCACAAAAAGGCGCAGGGGGCGACCGTGTGGGCGGTAGTGACGCACTGCTACAGAGCACGGCCGCAACGCCCCCTTCAATTCAGAAAACACCCTGACAGCGAGCAGCCATAAGGTACCCTCTCTTTAATGGCGCTGATGCCAAAGGCCAGCTGCCAACGGGCCGCATAATCAAAGAATGGGAACATCTCTCAGTCAACAAATCTCCCGTGGCTAAAATCCATACCCTATAATCTGAGGTATATACAAATTACAAAGGCTTCTCGGTAAACCCACAGCACCCCGTTACCACCCACCACAGTACCACACCATCAAAACCCCAAGCCATGCACCCACTGGATATTCCCCATGCGCAGAGAGAGCAGTCAGACCCCACGAATCCTCCGAGAAGCACAGCCGGCGGTCTTCTCCCCTGCCCCACATTGAAACCCCGGCGGCCGTACAGACCCATCGGGTAGGGGCAGCGGGACTCACCTAGTCCCACGTGGGAGCCTGACCGCCCGCACCAGGCAGAACAGGCCCATCCGCTCGGCCGGTGGAGCCGCAAGCTGCTCACCCGAGCTCCTGGACCTCCAGCGATGGTTCCGGCCTGTCCCTGCACCCGTAAATCCGGCGCCATTATCAGCAGTTCCAAGGCGCCCCTGACGTTGCCGCATTCTCCACGGTGCCATCGAGCCTTGCCAAACGCCGGTGATCTCCTTGCACAGTACGTGCGCCGTCGCAGCGAGGCTTTCCATCATAAACAAAGTCCCGCTAAAGTCCAACAAAAATTGTCCCCAACGCCACCCCCTGCCCGGCGGCCGAGACACCTCACCTTAAAATGGTGTCTCTGCCGCGGTCCGGGCGGAAACCACCGCCCAGCCCAGAGGAAGCCCCACCAAGCCCCGCCCCCCAGCCCAAAAGCTACCAAAACCTGGAGCTGTCCCCGGGCGGCGCCATTTCTACCCCCTTTTCCCCCCCTTTCCCCCGGCCCCAAATTTCCCCGGGCGGGGAAGGCCTCCCTTCGGTCGGCCCCCCCCCCCAGGACCCATTGTGGTGCATGTAATAGATGATGTGTTACTGGATTTGGCACTGTTTATATGATGTTCACATAGATCTTTAAAAAGAGAAAAGAGTGATTAGACAATTACAAGCAGACTATATTGCTTTAAATGCAAAGCACTTTTGAACCAGTTTTCGCAAAAGTAGTTGAAGAAATACATGCCAACAGACCTTATATTTTTTTAAGGCCCAATTAGCAATATTTTAGGTGTCACCCACCAAAAATCTCCTGCATTTCGAAGTAGGTCAATGTGAAAATCAATTCCCCCAGTGCCTTTTTCAAAGTCTCACTCATAATTGTTTTAGAATGTTGGCATGTATGTTTAAGATGACTGCCCTTTTTGACAAATTCCTTTTATGAAATATTTTTTATTCCATCTTAGGAAAGACACTCCTGACTGGATGTTGGCCAAAAGTAGATTTCCAGTCTGTTCATTGAAACATGGTGGTATTTGCTTGTTGGAGGCTGCACACTTGTAAATCTCTCAGAATATTGAGTTTACGGGGTTAAATGCACCAGACTTTGGGATGTATGAATGGAAAGTCTCAGGTTTGATTCCTATTGCATTCTTCCTCCTGCAATTGAATAAGTGAGTGCCATTCAGTTGGCAATATCAGGTCTGGTCTGGTACCGGGCATTTCGATGGTCTGGCAGAGTGGGGGCTGGTTTTGTTGCTGGGCACCTGAAGGCCACTTTCCTACTTACAGTAGTTCTACATAAACAATGTAAAAGCAAATGGTTTTAAAGTGTACTTAAAGGGTACTTTAAAACTGAGTGACCCTCAAGTAGTCCTAGTTTTTCAGCCAACAGCATTGTGCATGGCAGTATTTTTGAGCCTAAAAATACAACATTTAAATTAAGGCTTAAAAAATGCACTCGCCCACTCGCATTGTCAAGCAAGAATTATTCAGGACTGACTATTTTTAGGGACTGCACACCCTTTTTGGTGAGTTGAAAATTCACTAACTTCAGTCACATAGAAAAAAGTAAATGTAGGAAAACATACTGACTTTTGACCTCTGTCTCTGAAAGCAGAGCAAATGTGACACGGTAAGATTTAAAGGCATCTTTATTGCTCACAAAGTGAAAGAGCAATAGAAATGCCTTTAAATCTTGTTATCATCTCACATTTGCTGGCTTTCAGAGACAGAGGCCAAAGGCCAATTTGTCTTCCTACATGTATTTTTCTTTCTGTGACTGAATTTTGTAAAGTGAACTGTGTGACAATTGAACTGTGCAAACAATGTTAAATTAAAGGCTTTTTTCTAACCCAACACTGAAATAGCTATGGGAACTGTTCAAACATTTCAAATATATTTCACTATGAAGATCAATTTTTGTAAATCTGTGGTAATTTTTTGTTTTTATAGGATCAAAAATTAGAACGGTTTACTTGGTGATGTGCAAATTATAAATATTTTTGCTGAAACCCAATTGCCAAACATTGTTTATGCACTATTATCAGTAAAACTACATGTTAGTGGGAACGTTTTACTGCCATTTCAATAGAAAATATGCTATTTGTAAATGACAGTGCACTACCACATCATGCTTGGTAATATATTTATGAAAAGTGAGATTACTGCTCCTGCTCAGATGACAATGCGATAAGTAAACTAAGGGTCCTTTCCGCCTTGCCGCTTTGCTTCACAACCTCCACCCTACGGGAGCTGTGTGAAGAGCTGTGACTGACTGCTGACGTCGCTCTACACTTGCGGTGGGTAGTTTGAGTGTCAGCGCGCCACTGACATAGCGCTGCTTGTTTGGATACTGCGCCGCTTGAATTATCGTGCAGGACAGTCATGGCTGCCACTCATGGGCCCCCCGATCGGGTGCTCATGTGGTTGCCTCCTCGCCGTTGTGAGTTGTTAAAAGCATGTTTGCCGCCCGTCACTCCCAACCGATGCAATATAATTGCTTTCTTCCATAATGGCGGATGAAGAACATTCTTATCACGTCCTCAATGTTGAAAACAGCAATTAAACTGCTGGTCTTTCCGAGTGCCACATGACTTGAGGTGCCACTTGACATCACACTTCTTCGCTAAGGTACCCTAATTGAAGCAGCTTAGCTTAAATTTTGAATGAGGGCACCCATTTTTTTTACACCTCTAGTTCTGCTCCCTGCTCTCTGGCTCCCATTTTGTTTTCTGTGCCCAAATCTGAATCTGGATGCCTCCCCCACCCCCTCCCCGCTCCCTATGCTCGGCTGGTCATTGAAATAGAAATGAGCTGGCTGTAATCACACCCGTTTCGTTTGGTGGCCATCTTGAAATCGGCTTGTGGACATCATCTCTCACATCTGGGCAGGGCATAAAAAGAGAAAAGGTCTGACTACATCCCCTGTTTTTGGTGGCCATCTTGGAGTGGTCATCTTGTCAATATCCCTTTCACACTGTTTTTGGAAGGCTTTATCCCACACTCCGGATCCAGGAATTCTCACTCTAACACCATCCTCCTTCCACTGATAATACATTACCATCGGACAACAGGCATACTTCTCACAATGGATTTAAGCCCTGATCCTTCAGGATCCAATGCTTTCATCATCAACTACCCGCCCAACCTATCGAAAAATGCTGCCAAGAAACACAAACATCACTAACTCAGGGCCAGGCCAGAAACTTTAATCTCTGATGTCTACTTTTGTACTAACAAAGGTACTAGAGTTAATGACCTTATTTACTACACCAGGAAAAGAGCATGCTGGTGAAAAGTGTTCTACTCTATGCTCCGAATAGCAGGTACCAGGGAAACACCTCATGGTCTCAAGCTTACAACAGCACCCTCGTCCACACTAAACGCCAATGCCACCATCACCCTCTATAACAATGGTATCATCCTAAACCAAGCGTCCAATGTCAATCTAGTTAAGATAACCAGCATCTTCCCGTTACTCAAAAACGCGGTTTCTTTAAAACCCAATGACACCCACACTCACCCATCCAACTCTCAGGACTTGACGAGTCCGCTCCCCTCTACTTCGGGAAGGCCATCACCCCATCTAAATCACTCTTCGCCACCAGATCATCACAGAGTGGCTCCGTCCTCTGTTGTTGTGCCCCAAATATCTAGACCCAGGAATCTGAAGGTGATAGTGGAGTGGTGTGGCTCACTGGTTAGAGGCAGCAGACCCGGAAGGGGAGAACTGCCCGGGACCAGGGTTCAATTCTCGACGCGGCAGGGTCGTGGACCAGGGTCAGCAGACTCGATAATTCTCGCCTCGGTGCCTACTCTAACCAGGGATCACATTCGGCAACTCTGGGCATTAGCTTGCCTCATCTCTACAACGGCCCCCCACATTCGCCGGGGATGCCTGGTTTCACCTTGGAGATACCCAGTAGGGACCATCTCACAGGGATAGCCAGGACAGGTTCCCCAGCGGTCTACAGCGCCACAACGCCTCAGGGCAGCAGTGCGCTTTACAAGACACATACATTACATTACATTACATAGATTTCTCAGGTTCACTCAGCGCACATCTAGCCAGACCGATCCTATCCGTTCCACGATTAGAGAGATCCCCGGGTGACCGACTGGCACGGCCTCCAACGATTGATCCATCTTCCCTCAGGCCTCTCCCTTCGACTCATATTAGGCTGGAGTCCGAGCAACTGCCCACCACCGATCATGATCGGTCAATTCCAATCATTCCGGTTTTGAATGGACCTGAACCTCAGCTTAATGATCACTAACCCCTTGCTAATGCTCCAACCTCACTATTAAAAGTACATGGAACTCAGCTAGTCCCAAATGACCAACTTCCTCCCCAGGATCTACTCTCCACCACCGCGGATCTCAAAGGCTTACACTGAGACCCCCCTTCGCTGATCGCTTTCTCTATACACCCTTCACCCTTCGCCCAACACTCAGACATGGCTGCGTCGTGCCTAGATGATATTTCTCTACAGTTGTACCTTCTCACTTCTGAGTTACAGGACCAGAAAGCCCTGTCAAATGATCTTTTCCTCATAATCAGCTCTTTCCTCACCTCTGTAAATTTGTCCAAAGCTTCTAATAGTGATAGAAATCTCATGGACAAGCCTTTAGCCATCTCCATCTTGAAATCCATTCCCCTGCCCAATGACCCCTCCCGCCCTAGAAGATATGAGATAACTTGCATCCACAGATCTCCAGACCTGCACAACTCTTTTCCTTCTTGGTCCAACCCCAGCATGATCCCGCCGAGACAAATACAATCCATCCTTTCTAACCCGAACATAGAACCTCCTTGCAATCTTAGAGGCAGCAATAAGGTCAACCTCACTCATGTGAACGTCACCCAGACTCTCTCCCCCAATCCTCTCTGAAATAAATGTGTACTTCTAAATTGCAGATCAGCCAGTAAACACGCCTCTGATATCTTCGACCTCATCCAACACAAGGACTTAGACATTATCATCCTCACTGAAACTTGGCTAAATCCCACTTCCACTCCTATTTTAGACCTCCTGGTACATCCCACTCATGATATAATTAGGTTAGACAGAGCTCGGAAATTGGGTGGTGGCTTAGCCTGTATTCATAGGAACACACTCTCGATTTCTCACGTGGAGTCCTCTATGCCCTCCTCCTGTAAATACTTGTGTCTCAGCATCTCAAGTAAGAACCTTCCGGTTTGCAAACTTCACACCTTCTACCACCCCCCATGAGACAATCTCCCCTTCATTGAGCAACTCATGGAAATCATCTCTGGCAATGTCGAATCAGCCGTGTCCCAAATGTTTCTTGTTGACTTCAACCTTCACTGGGCAAACCCCAAAGACCTCGCTGTATCTTGCCTTAAAGCATCCTTAAATGATCAAGATCTGATTCAGCACTGTGACCAACCAACTCATAATAAAGGTGAAACTCTAGACCTCATTATCTCAAAAGGGCAGATCATCACCCTGGATTCCATTACCCCGTGTGACTTGTCAAACCACCACTGCATCCTCTTTTTTATTAACAGGGAGGTACTGATGAGAAAGGCTCAGCCAACTAAATCAAATATATGGAAAAGGAACCTCAGATCAATAAACTTTGTTGATCTAGCTGCCCATTGTAAATCTGCCCTCTCCTCCCAAGCTGACTTGGTTGAGGTGCAGTCACTCACTGACTCCTACAATTCTACCATCTCCCACATAATGGATGACATTGCTCTTTTCCAACTTAAAAATGCCTCAACAAAATATCCAAACCATGGTATAATGATAGCTTAAACTCAGAACGCCGCAACCTTAGGGCAGTTGAACGTTCCTGGAGATCAAATCCCTCCTCGGTCCAACTAAAACTCCTGAATGATGCTAGGATCCTCTACTACAAACAAATCAAGAGCCCTAAGCCTAACTACTTCAGACACCAATTGGATCAAGCGGCAAACCGTCCCAAAAAACTTTTCGAATTGGTCAAACAGCAATCAGTTGTAGGTCCAAACCTCTCTGAACCTGGAGGCAGCCCACCCTCTTGCGACAAACTTGCTGCTTTTCTTCATTGAGAAATCAAGACTCATCTCCACTGACCTAGCCTCTAAGAAGGCTTTACTCTTCTCCTCCAGGGCAGCATCAACCCTTGACCTCTTAGAAAAGCTCAACTCTACCACCCAGAACACCAAGAACAATGCGTCTTGGGGCACCTTTACCCCACTTAGTGAAATAGACATCAAAAAGATCCTTCAGAATATAAACCCATCCAAATCAAAGAAATCAAGAATGCACTCATCCCCACCTGGACAAGGATTATAAACGCTTCTCCATAAAGACATAATCCCTGACTGCCTAAAAGCAGCACAGGTATCACCTATACTAAAAAAAACTAACTCTGACAAAGCTGATCTCAATAACCTCCGACCTATCTCCAACATCCCCACCCTAGCGAAACTCCTAGAAAAATGTGTAAAATCCCAAATCAATGCTCACAGAGAGAACTACCAACTCCTACACCAGCATCAATCCGGCTTTCGGTAGGGGCACAGCTCCGAATCGGCTCTTACTCACGTTATGGATGACATTTAAAAAATGCTTGATCAAAACGAATCTTCCCTCCTGATCCTCCTTGACCTTTCCTCCGCATTCAACATGGCTAATTATGACAACCTCCTATCCATTATGCAAAACAGGATAGGTTTTTTTGATCAGGTGCTACAATGGTTCTCATCCTTCCTCCACCACAGATCTCAAAGAGTTAGGGCAAATCACTCTCTCTCCCAGCAATCTCCAGTACTCATGAGGGTCCCCAAGGATCTCCCTTATCTCCTATCCTCTTCAACCTATTCTTGGAATCATTAGCTAACTCACTAAATATTATTTTCCATATGTATGCTGACGACACACAACTCCATTTGAAAATCTCATCCCCGGAAAACATCCTCTCGCTCAACACTACCCTAACGTCTACTCAAAACTGGTTAACTGATAACCATCTCCTGCTCAACACCTCTAAAACGGAATTCCTGCTCATCTCCCCTCCGAACCACATCCCCAAGCTAGACCTCTGGATGAGTCACCTCACTACTTTCAACTGCACTCCTCTCATCATAGACTCAGCCAAATCTCTTGGAGTCACCATGGACAAGCACTTGAATATGAAAAATCATATCAGCAATATATGTAAGGGAGCAACACACTTGATGAGGACACTCAGAAATATCAAACCTTTCCTTCCACTTAATGATTTCAAGCAGGTTGTCCAAGGGCTTGTTCTGCTGAGGCTGGATTACGGCAGCGCTACCCTCTGTGGCCTTCCCAAGTGCACCCTGGCTCCACTAAGGGCATAACTGAACGCTGTTGCTAGACTGTTTACAGGCACCAAACGTAATGAGCACATATCCCCACTCCTAAAATCTCTTAATTGGCTCCCCAACGAAGGACGAATTCAGTTAAAGATTGCCGTTATGACGTACAAAGCCATCCACTTCAATACTCCCAGGTACCTTGCGCAAAAACTTGAACTATTTTGTGGCGTAAGAGCCTCAAGAAGCGCCACTACTTTCCTTTTGAAACCACTCATCCTTAGCAAAAAGAGAACTTGTCACCGAGCCTTCTCTGACGGTGCCCAAAGATATGGAACTCTCTATCACCGGAGGTGCGCAGAATCTCCTCAACTACGGTGTTCAAACTGGAAGTCAGAAGATTCCTTATGAATAAATTCCTACCGTAAGTGGGCTAGGCTCTCCTGCTCGATGACATTGTCCCTACTACCATGGTACCATCATTTAATACTACTCTTCTTTACCACATACTCTGCCCCCTTCGCTGCCCGTGTACAACTGTTTATTATAACCCTCCGTGTTGCAATTGTCTTGTAATTTGCAATCATTTCTGTTTTTACTCCTACCTGATGTCGTTTTTGCATTAATGTCCTTCCTTCCGTCCTAAAGTAAAGTGCTCTGATATCCTTCGGGATCTTGTTTGCGCTATATAAAACTTTATAAATAAATAAGAGGCAAACCAGGGATCATGTGTACCCTATATATGGGCTTGATTCTTGGTATACATGGAGCAAACATTTAGTATAGTAAATAAAAAGAGTTTTTTGTACAGCAGAAATAGTGAACTTGCATATTTGAAGGTGCTCTCTTATGTGATGATTAAGAAAAAGGCAGCTCCATAGGACAAAATATTTGCCTAGGATCACACAATTTGAGACCAGTTCACTGGTCAAGTATATTACAGTTAGGTCGAGTAGATTATTCAAGTTACTAGACCTGCAGGTCTAGTACATTTTTTATGATTTTTAGAGCCCTGTTAAAAGTCATATGACGTCTCCCGGAATCCAACATTCGATTGGTAAAAAAGCCAGGACCTATTCAGGTTGTCCACATATCATGGGACATCTTGTCAACTATTAGATCCTCCATATTATTTATTCAGTTCAAAGCATTGCAATGGAAAATATAGGTTGGATCAACATTTTGCACTTGGTCTCTATTACAGAAAGGATGACAACTATGATTTCTCAAACCAAATAGAAACACATATTTGATGGATATAAAACTAAATTTGATGCAAATTGTCAATGGCTCTACCCATAAGGTGGCTCAGTCTGGGGACCTGATGTTTTCAACACATAAACCTGTTTTAGGAATGCCATGCCTGTACCAACTTTTGTTGTCAGGAGGCATGGCTTACCGCTTATAGCTTGGTAAGTGCGGGGGCACGATTCTTCGAACCTGCTTCCTCTGAGTTAATTTCACAGAAAGAAAGACTGGTGGTCTCCACATTGTCAACGCTTCCTGTTGTATGACTTTGCGAATGAGACGAATGCCTGAAGCATTAGCGCCTTTGACAACAAACTACATTTCTTAGTAGCCCCTAAACTCACATTGTTTGGGGACGGTGGCGTCCATCTTCTGTCATCGAGTATAACGTTTCTCATGTTTCACGGTGCTCTTGCTAGGCTATCACGCTACAATGTTTTGGCAGACAGCACTTGGCTATCTGGATTAATTTTTTGCCTTAGAGAACATTTGTTTTCTTGATAGTTTACCAGAGAACAGTTTGGGATTACAGGGAAGTATTCTGGAAATCAAGTTGAATTGTAAAATAGACTTTGAACTACACTGAGCATTTGACTTAGTATGGTTAAAGAATTTAGAATCCGCGTACAGTTGGCTTTAGTTTTTTTCAGGAAAGAAACAGTAAGATTTCTTGCCTCAAGGCAATGGTTGCTCATGAACAGTATATATGATTATGCGTTTAAGAACAAGTGGATTTTGCAAGTGATACAAACAGCGCTGTTTATAGGAAGCAAAGAATATTATTGACTGATTATTTTCAGTTATGAAAGAGACGAGTTAATAAACCAATCGTATCAGGATCTGAGAGTCAATATTTAGAAAGTTTTTTATATTTATTTTTTCAGTAGATGAGTATGGGTGTTGACCATGTGTGTGGTTATTAAATTCTTGTTAAGCTTCAGTTTCAAATATACCTGCTTCATTCCAGAACACAGAGAGTTAGTTACCTAGAGATACTATAAAGGTATATCCTTTTCACTGTTAAGGTTTTAAGGTTGGATGCTAACCTTTTATTGGCTTTTGCCTTTAGATATCCACCTCGTACTGCAGACATCCGTTCCCTGCAGTGACAAATGAGAGTAGTGCCTCTATTTTTTCTCATCCCTTTCCTTTTTTCTACAATTAACCACAAGCTGCTTTTTGTGTGTAGTTAGTGGTGGAGGATGTGAAGCCAGAGATTGCATTGCGCATCGAACCCGAATGCAAGGTTAGTGCTTTCTGACAATTGTCTTTTCTTTGCATTTTTTGATAGGAAATATCACTGTGCCTGAATACACTACATTTCACTCCTTTGTCCACACACAGTCTAAAAGTTGTTCATCTGATCCTACCAACGTTTTAAGGTATTCTGTTCCCCCTTTTGTAGATGATGCTATTGAATGCAGATTGCTTAAATACACGTGGATTACTCAGTGGCATAACAAATCTTGAGGGGTATCCCCTGCAAGGTGCATGAAGGAGCCACCTCTGGACTCAAACAGGAGCTCTCCGGACAGTATACTGTGCTGACGGCCCCCCTGGAGCTTGGGGGCACCCAGGACCACAGGGGCTGGGGGGGGCCTATGTTAAATCACTGGGATTACCTCTGCACTCAACTCCCCCCACAAAAAAGCCTGAATACAAAACATGTTCAATCTAAAGCTCCAGGTACGCAGAGCTTTAGATTGATACTCTTAAGTATGTAAACAAAATAAATCACCCCGTCTTAAAGGCATCAGTTCTAAGGCCAAAATGGGGTAGGAATTGCCACCCGAGGTGACAAAGCAAAAATCTTGTTGAATGGGAAGAGCTAACGTTTATGGTTAAAATCATTTTAAAGTTAGAGTGTAGCACGTAAGTCAGCATGTTTGGGAATCCTTGCAGGATATAGCAGGTAAGGACAGGGTAAGCATGGGCGGAAAATCCGTTTCGCTCGCGGATTTTGCGGATTTTCGGTAAATTCGCAATCCACGAGATTCGCGAATCTCCCGCAAAATCCGCAAATCCGCGAGCAGCGGATTTTGCTCGCACTGCTCGCACTGTTCGCGTGAGTTCGCGGCTTCCCAGTACAACTTCGCGCCCCGCGAATAAGTGCAAAATTGCAGAAATACGATCTTAGCAAAACTGAAACTACTTACCAGGTTCAAAAGTTCAGGCTCATCATTAGTAGCCATTTCCTGTAGTGCTTCCTGAGGGGCCCCTCCAGAGTTCAGTTGCCAGTTGCAACTATTATGTGACCCTGCTCTGAACCTCAGAATAGTTACACATATGCCACAAAGGTCCTGAATTACAGCTAAGGGAGACAAGCAGGAGCCAGGCTGGCAGTTCAAATCCATTAATCAGCTCCTAATTCATTATTGTCAGTTGGGGCAGGGCAGGTGTTGTAACTAATTTTGCAACAATGAAAGCACTTAGCAAGTGCAAAAGATCACTAATCAGGAAGCACTAAGGAAGCAGGTGCCAGCTAAAAAAATATTCTGTGACACATTAATCAGCCCCAAATTAATTCAGGTCACTTGAGGCAGGGAAGGTGTGCTTGCGTTGCCACAATAATGTACACTGACTGGACAACCAGAGGGTGCTGTGATGAAACAGAGGGTGGCATGGGTGGGCCAGAGGGTGGCATGAGTAGTCAGAGAGTGGCAGTGGTGACAGAGAGTGGCAGTGATGAAGAAGAGTGTCCCAAACAGGCTGGACACGTAGAAACAACAAGTTCGCGAAACTTGCGACCCGACAGGTAAGTTCGCAATTTGCGACATTGTACAAAACCCTCGCGAACTGGCAGAAACCCGCGCAAACACAAAAAAATAAAATCCGCAAATTCGCGAGAATTCGCGGATTTTGCGGATTGCGAGTTCGCAAATCCGCAAAATTCGCGAACGCGAGATTCGCAAAATTTGCCCATGCTTAGGACAGGGGCGTCAGTTTTGAAGATCGCATTAAGGTCCTTCAGAACATCATCCCAGTATCGTTTTAGGCAACACCAGGGGTGGTGTGTCAAAGTGCCTGCGTGACTGCACTTATGCCAGCAATCTTATTTATGTTCGTGTTTCCAATCTGATAGCTGCGCTGGGGAATAGCACTAGTAGTATGTTATTTTAAGCATTGCCTCCTAGCCCACTGCACTATAAAAGGAGGCATGTGCTCTGTGAATAATATCAGTCAATTATTTGAGAGTAAATGATCGATCCAGCTCTGTTTCTCATCTTCTTTCTGCTGGGGATTAGCAAGTGTCCATATCCTTATACAAGAGTGTGTCTGTATAGCTGAAAGCAGACCCATGTCTCTGATTTACGCGTTGAGCCATTTTTCAAATGTCCTTAGTGGCTCGCTGGCCAGAGTGCACAACGAAGTCTGGGTGACCCAGTGCTTAATGCCAGTGTACTGCCAGATTTCCCCAGCTGTGATCCCCTAGGTAATAGGCACTGGAACGAAGTCCATGAGACCTGTGTGGTTGAAAAGATCTCGGATCCTTTTGCATTGCATTGTTTGTCAAGTGTCAAATGTGTTACCCAACATGGCTGGGGGTGAGGTTGCCAATAAGTAGGTGAGAGGGAAATTGGTGTGGAGAGGCCACTAGCTAGCATAACCTTATCCTAAGCCTCTACTGCAGCCTCCAAAACTGGAGATATATATATATACCCCAGGAGAGCAGTGCCTTTTGAGGAGGCAGGGGATTTTCCAGATAAGGATCCTAGCAATGCCTTGGTCTACAAAGCACCAGTGTTTCTCCAAGAGTGATTTGTTCCATTCCACCAGTCAGCACAAATAGGCTCCTAGGTAATAATAGGTGACTTGGGGGTAATTCTGGTGCCGACAGGCAGGCCCTCTTTGTAACCACGCAGGGTTACTTGTGTCCCCAGATGTATACCTCCAAAACATGCTGTGGCTTACTGAGAAGGTGTGGGGGTGGTTGTAAAGGAAGGGATTGCGTGACATATAGAATCTTAGACCGGAGGGTCATTTTTACCACACCTGTACTACCCAACCATGAGAGTTAACCTCCACTCCGGGTTTGCTGGCCCTGGTGGGCTGTGGCAAGGAGATCAGCCTAATTTGATTCCACTGTTTTCCCCGGATAGGGACACATTTTAAGCCCTAAATATGGCAGCCAGTGGTTTGCCCATGGGAAAGGGAACTGACGTTCCAAATGGAGTCAATCCTCTTGCGGTACTGTGAGATTAAGAGCCTGTGATTTCTGGATGTTTACCTTTAATCTACAAACAGTGCCGAATACCTCACGCTCATGTAACAGGGCTGGCAGGGAGGAGAAAGGTTGGGTTTGGTGAGCGTCACCATGACATCATCAGCATAATAAGGCTATTTTATGTTCTTGACGACTGATAGTAATGACCTTGATCTGCCCACTCGTCCAGATACATTCTGCAGGTAATTCCAACTATAGGGTGAATACGAGGGGGAGAGGGCAGCCCTGCTGGTTGCCTTTAGCTAAAGCTTAGGCCTGCAAAGTTAGGCCATTGACTCTGACCCATGGGTGTGGTGTAGCTACTCCTCACCTATTTTTGAAAGCGAGCTCCATAGGTCCACCTGGTCGAAGATGCTCCAAAGGAACAGTCAGTGCACCCGATCAAATGCCTTTCCAATTAAACGGCAATGGATACAAGGAGCATGTTTGCGCTTGATTGGGCTGCTTTATCCATGAGATTTAGTAGCTGCTTAGTGGTATAGCTGCTTCCTTTCTCCGGTAAAAAACAGGCCTGATCCAGGTTTGCAAGGCCTTACATTGATGGATTTAGGCGGGTAACCAGAATGGCTGTAAAGAGTTTAGCGTTTACGTTGAGCAAGGAGCTAGCGCGATAGGAAGAGCATTTCATAGGGTCTTTCCCAGGTTTGGGTATAATGGTGATTACTGCCAATAGCAAGAATGATGGGACCCCCTCAAGAGTAAAGTAGGTCAGGGAAAGAGGGGAATGAAAAGAGCACAGAAAAAAACTAGTTTCCCTCAACTACTGTAATAGTTCCACAGAGATATACTTCTGTTTCCTATTTATAGTCCATTTAAACAGTACATCAATGATAACCACAAAATGTTCATTTATATTTTTTATTCTTTACACAAGATATGAACCTTTTATTTACTTTTTTTATAAAAAAACTTTTTTATCTTTTTTCCTTTTTATAAGTGATTCATTCTTTTGCTTCAAAATAATTCATTTGTATCTTGTGTCTATATTCAAAGAAATGATATTGCTTTGCATGTCATTGAGCAATTGAATCATAATTTACACAAGTAGAAAGTTCAGCATATAAAATATACAATACAAAAAGAGAAAAAAGAAAACATCTCCATATAGTCTTTGAGGGTGCCTGTGTCTCCAAAGGAGTTCTAGAAGCAGATGAGGACGAGGACCAGCTGGGCGTTAAAACTTTTTTTTTTTATCAAAGCTGGGTGTGAACCCATTCATCCTGGCAGCTTTTCTGGACTGTAGCCAGGCTATGCTAGAGAGGACTTCATCTACGCGGATGTTGCTTCCAGCGAAAGTGCATCCGGAGGCTGCAGAAGAGTGATATGTTAGGTGGAGAGATGCCTAGCAATGTCTAGTGGTTCTGTGTTCTCTGCTGAGTAGAGATCAGACTAAAAGCCTTTGAAGTTGTGCACTAGTTCCCTGTCTGTTCATGTGTTTCACCCTTCTGATGTCTGGATCTCTGTTTTACTGTTCTCATGGTTCTGGGTCTGCAGCTTCTAAGCCAGGAATGGTCCCGCTTTATTGCCTCCTGCATAATGTTTTTGTTTTGTGTGGAGGAAGGTGTATTCAACCCTATTCATGTCGATTATGTCTAAGCTGTTTTTTAGCCAGGGTCAGTTGTCTCTGTTTCTGATGGGAATCCGACTGCTTGTGGCGTCTTCAGGATCTCTCGCTCACTCTTCTAGGGAGGTGCGTTTCTCTCTTCTCTGTTTATTTAGGTGGCTCAGATAGCTATGATTGTGCTTCTAGTGGCTGCTTTCAGTGAGTCCCACGGTATGGAGATAGAAGTGTTGGGAGTGTCATTTATCTGTAGAAATGTGGATCGTCTCTTTAATCGCCTTTATAGTGGTATCATATTTAAAA
This sequence comes from Lissotriton vulgaris, assembly GCF_964263255.1. NCBI lineage: Eukaryota > Metazoa > Chordata > Amphibia > Caudata > Salamandridae > Lissotriton > Lissotriton vulgaris. Next base: position 58,250,897 of record NC_141697.1, on the reverse strand, counting down.
CTTTATTGTTGAGGGGCCATATCTGGTGAGGGACGGTCAGCCCTGGTGTTGTGTGTGTATCCTCGTTTCCGGCACGAGCCTGATATTCCATTCTGAAATGGTTGGGTCCGAGCTCAGCGAGCTGTGACACTTTGAGGACAGCAGACGGAGAGCTACTGGTGCTGGTAGTCATGTAACCGGTGGTGCTTACTTCTTGGAATAAAGTTCTTAATAAATCATCTAGTTTCTCCTCTACTTACCACACGGGATCTGCAAAGAGCTGGTAATGGGTGAGGGACCAGAGATTGCAAACACACCAATCTCTGTCTAGTATTTGCTGCTAAGATGCGATCTGAGGTCAAGAAGTAGTCAATACAGGCATATGTCTTGTGGGAGGCTGAGGAAAAGGTGTAGTCTCCGTCTGTGGGGTGTTGAAACCATCAAGAGTCAGTTAGACCTGCATTGTCAGCCAGTGCACCCCTTCCTTCGTGAAAGCCCCGGATTGTCCTGTCCTGTGGGCTGATCTGTCCAGGTCGGAAAGGGGTAATAGATTAAAGTCCCCCACCCACTACAAGGTCAGCATCTGCAGACGAGGTGACGAGGCTCAGTGCATTGAGCATAAACTGATCTTGCCAGTCGTTGGGTGCATATAGTGAGGCGAGTGTGAAAGTGTAGGACTGTAAGGAAATAAGTAAATAGAGATGTCTCCCGGGTATCTCTACTTGCATTTGCCTAACTCTCCCTTGGCATTTAGTAGCTAGTAAAATCGCTGCTCCAGCACTATACCTGGTCCTGCAGAGAAATATTGTCTAACAAACCATCGGGATTTCAGCCACCCTCAATCTTTCTTCATGCAGTGTGTCTCTTGTAGGTGACAGATATATCAATCAGACTACCACAGTAAGGATAGGAGCACTAGGCGTTTTGTGGCAATATTAAGGCGACACAAATTGAGGCTCAGCATCCCAACCATGTGCTCTGTAATAATCGGGGGTTGCCCTAGGAGGCTGAGGGATAGAGGTCAAAAACCTACTGTGCGCCAGTGCCCTGCTGAGTTGTGAAGTGTAAGTCAAGGGGTTCAGTTGGATCTGGTGGCTTAGTGTATTAATGTCTCAACTGTAGAGGCCTGTGTTCGACCTCATGGTCACAGGTTCAAATCCCAGCGGGTCCCTCAGCCTTTCCTCTTTCTGAGGTCAATAAAATGAGTACCATTGAGTTGGGTAACAATATACATCTGTTATTCAGCTCCAAGAAACCCTTGGGTGAATGTGCGCTCTACAAATACATGTTATGTTATGTTATGTTATGTTATAGTTGTGCGTGGAGAATAGGACAATACGGAGGAAAGACCACAGAACTCAATTGCCCCCGCAATGGGAGCCATACGTACTGTCAGTTTGGAATCCACGCCAATGGGGACTGTTGAAGGTAGGAAATCGTAGTTACCAGGGCTTCTCCGCTGTCCCGTTGCTGAGGCAAGTGATGGTGCATCTGCGTCCCAGGCCCTTTGATGTTGATAGCTCTTTAATGTCATAGTTAAGGACCTCAGGCCAACATTACGCGCAGGGTAAGCGGTCCCGAAGATGTGGCGATTAGGTAGTCAATCTGAGTCCTGATTGCGATTTGCTTTGTGGTGTTGCAGTTTCTGGAGCAGTGCTAAGCACTTGTCCACTGTTGGTTTTCTTGACTTTCTCTTAAAGGTGCAGCGCTCCCGTTTACCATCTGTCTGTTGTGTTGGAGACTCTCGTGGTCGGCTGTGTTGAGACACCTCGTCAGTGGGTCGCCTAGGCCCAGGATATCGTTTGCTTCGTCCATGGTATGGATCCTACGTGTTTCATTGTCCCATATGAAGATCAATAGAAAAGGGTGTTCCATTTGTATTTAAGTTCTTTTTACCTTTAATTTGGTTGCATTCAGAATGCAAAAAATCCTTTGTCAGAAGAGTTTCATAAGCGGAAAGACCATACCAATCTTATTTCTACTTGCTCACCAATATTACCGATGTAAGACTAAAGATCATTCAGCATTGGCTTTCTCCGAAAATTATAATTTTTTTTCCAATTCAGTCTGCTGTAGGGCAACATCTTGTTTCCATATGCATCAACATATTTACATATAAGAAGTTATCATCCTTCTCACTGTTAAAGAGAAACTTTATTTAACTAAGTTGATTAATGTTAAAAATTGATCCCCAGTGAGCCTTATTCACCCAGATTAAGAAGAAGAAGACTTCTGTGACCATTGCTCTAGTTTTTACTCATTTGTCGTTCAATCAGTTCACCATTTAGTAGTTCTCATTCAGCTGGGAATATGCCCTTGTTGAATCTTTACTAAAGGATCCTTCAGTTTTACCCCCAGTTTTAACGTATTGCCGACCCATTTCACTGCTTCCGGTTGAACAAGTTTCTCACGTAATATTCAAAGACTCATCAAACTACAGTGAAGGGATTAAAACAGTATCATAACCATGCAGGTGCATTGGTAAGGAGTCCTCATATTAGGGAAATCTGAACAAGTGAGTCTTTAAATGTTAAAGGAAAGGCAACAGGGTAGGGTTCTCTCCCAAGTTACGTAAATAGTTTCAGAATGATTTGGTGGCAGCATTTGAGAATAACTGAGAGTGGGCATGGGAGGTTATAAATCATGGACTTTTGAGCATTTGTGTAACCTTACTTCATAGGTCTCACTTGCCAACAGGGATTATAAATAGGTCCGGAAGGTGAAAGGGTGTTTTAAGATGCAGGCCCTTGTAGGCATATAGTTTCCCTAAGTACACCATATTACAACTTTGGATCATTCACAAAGCTACAACTTGGCTTCAGATGTTCGGAATCTGTACCTGATCTGGTGGCTCCGTTGACTATTGCACCCACTCCAAAAGCTGTGTTTGACCTCATGGCCACATTTTCAAATCCTGCCAGGCCCACTCAGCCTTTCATTCTTTTGAGGTTGATAAGAGTACCACTGAGTTGATTAGCAATAAAGGTCTGTTTTTCAGCCCCAAGGTACCTCAAGGGGTCAATGCGCACTTTATAAATGCATATTACGAAATGTTTCAACGTATATTATTCCATATATTTTAGGTGCAAATTATAAATCGCTTTGTCTGAGGGATAGTCACTATATCTCACTATAACATATTTTATATGAACACCCCAATAAGCTCATTCGATCTGGATTATTATTGCTTTCATTTATTCATCTAATATTGTTTGTCTATTCCTGGAAATTTCACTCCTTAAGCTTCCTAATTCATTTATTCAACAACAGTTCATCTTTTGTAATTTATTTTGTATCTAACGATCACTTAACTTGTTTGAAGTATCTCATTTAAACTATCAGAAGACCTATGCAAGTTGATTGCTCTGAATAAGAATAACTCCAAATTAAATTCAACCATGAAAACTGTTAGTAATTATGTACAAATTCCTTATGTACACCCATATTCACAGTGTTGTCTTGCTTTCATGGTCCATATACCAATCCTACAGAGCCGTCAATGTTTCTTAATTCTGCTATATTGTTGGGTGCCATACCGTCAGTATTTCTAACGCAACATAAATGTCTTCTTGTCCATTTCCAGATCCTTCTCAATAGCCCATGCAGGACTTCATTGCTAGTTCCTGGTTTTTCCTACAGCTGAACAAATATTGGAAAACCCTCTAGTCACATATCAGTCTCCATATGTAAATAGTTTGCCATGTCTCTCAACCAGTATATTTCTCAAGGGCTGGGTGAGACAATTGGTTTCTTGGTCTATAAGTTTGTGACTTGAAGATGGGATGATCGTCTGCGAAGCCACTTTGCCAGCCAGTGACTGAAACAAAGATGGAGAGTGCCCTCGGAGAAAGCCTTCAACAGGAGGAAAAAAACTGTGGCATAAAAAAACCTGGAGATGGCAACAAAAATAGCACACACAGGTTGGATGACAACAGTGAAACAGAGCTGACAAGCAGGAACAGTAAGGAGGGAGGAACTTAATAAGGAGGAAGAAAGACCGCCAGGGAAACTTAAGGGGGAAAAAAGGACTCTGGAGTGAAGAGCAGTCGTAAAGGAATCCAGAAATGCTGCAACCCACCATCATGCCTGACTGCCAGGTTTAAGTAGCTTAGCTTGACCTGTAAGAATTTGAAATGATCAGGAAAAATTATATTTTGGGAAACTGGAAGGCCAGCCGAAATTACATTGCTGACTTCCCATCTTGGCATCCCTCCCTGATTCCATCTATGGATGACAGAGCTCTCGCCCCTCCTTCTGCCAAGACCTGGCAACACTCTGCAGAACCGCTCCCAGAACAAGACACTGAGGTGTAGGCAGAGAGATCTTGACTTTCAATGGCTGGCAATGGCTAGTCAGATTTTATCAGGTTGAGATAGTGACAAATGTGTTGTCTGTTTAATGACAGAGGTCAAACATCAGTTTTTTTGCTAATTGTTTATTATCTTATCCTTATTGTCTGTTTAATGACAGAGGTCAAACATCAGTTTTTTTGCTAATTGTTTATTATCTTATCCTGGAGGTTTTTGTCAAGTGAGCTGTCTGACAATCATTGTGAAACAAAAGGCTGTAAAATGTCATTTTTTAACACACAACATTTAAACAGCTTGTAATTGAATAGTGGAAGTATTTCAAAAGATATCAAGAATTACAAAATAATTTTTTTTGTGATTCAGAAGTGGGATGCAAGCAAAGATTTAAGTAGGAGCAAAACAAATCTGAGAGTTTACTTGGTGATGTGCAAATGACAAATATCTTCAGAAACTTGATTTCCAAACATTGTACACTATATAGTTTTATCAGTAAAACCATATATCAGTGGGAAATGTATCCATTTCAATGGGAAAACTGCTGATTGCAAATAAGTTTGCTACCAGTTCATGCTTCAGGCATGTATTTATTACAAGGTATAGTTTAAAAAAATGATTTGATAAACATTCCTACCGCCATTGATAACAATGCAGTTAATGAACTAAGAGGCAAGTCAGCAGTCATGTGTATCCTAAATGTGGCTAGATTTTTATTATATGTGGAGCAAACGTTTAGTCCATTAAATCAAACAAAAGTGTTTTTACAGCATATATGCTGAACTTGCATATTTGAAGGTTCTCTCATATGTGATGAAGAAGAAAATGGCTGCTCAGTGAATTAAAAAATGTGCTCAGGATCGCATAATCTGAAACCAGTTTATATATCAAAAGTATTATACTTAGGTCGAGTAGATTATTTAAGTCACTCGACCTGCAGGCCTAGTAACATTTTTAAGATTCTTGGAGGCATTAATTGGCCATGTCACAACATACAGAGCTCTAATAGCAACCAAAAAGGGGTCCAGAAAAGGTTAAATAAATCAAGGGTCACCACGCGATAAAGGCAGATTTACTACTCTGGTGCATGCCTTTTTTATTCCCTTATGAAAGGGTTTGTGTCCATTTACTCCCCTTTTCTCTGTCCTTGTTCTCTCAGTTGTTCCCCATCCATTCATGTGGATGATACTTAATTTATGATCAGGCCGGAAACCAATTACAGAGTGATACAGCAACACTTAAAAGCCTGCTGTAAAGTGGTTGCCATCTGGATAAGCAAAATGCACTAAGCATAAACCCTGCCAAATAGAAAATTATCCTTGTCGGATTGATACTGAATTCCTGGTTCCTGAGATGGGGATCCCTCAGTTTCAGTCATTTCCGTCCATCATTTTTCTTGGTCTTGATTTACTTTTTGACTTGTTCCTATGCAAAAAAGTCTCAAGTGAGTAAGTTCACTTTTACAGTTTTTTTATTGAAAGACACTGACGAAAATTCTGTCCATTCTATAGATAGGTCTGTGGATCGCGATAGTAAAGGCAGCAATTGTTTCTCACTTTGACTGCTCAACTTATTGGGGGATTCCAAATGCATAACTGCAAAACATATTAACCATCATCTTTCTGTTCTTCACTAGCACGCAGTGCACAAAACAATTCTTTAAAAATGCATCTGCTTATCTTTGTAGCCTTATCATGGTATAGGATTCAGGTTTCTACAATCTTGGCTTATGAAAAACAAGTCAAACTCAGAATTATTCACCTCTTTCAATTTGTTGGCAATTTCAAGAATCCCGAAGCAAATTAGGAACGGATCATTTTTCTTATTTGACCCTATAGCTATTGTTCACTTTTCTTGCATCTCTTAGATGTCTTCCAACGCTGTTAAGTTTCAGAAGACATCTCAAGACATGGTTATTTTTTACACCTGGCTTGGTTTGGGCCCACTTGCTGCGGTCTGCTGAATATTGCCTAGTGCCCGGACACCCACAGGAATATTTGATCCTGTTTGTGATTTAATAGGACATTCATCTTGAGACTTTCAGCTTTGTTCAAATAGACATGGGACATTTTGATTGTCCTTAACTTAGTTAGTTATTTGTTTGTGCTACAGGTTTATCGTAGATCTTTGTGGTTCATCGCTTTCCTGAGGAAGACACGCCCAACTTTAGTTATTCAGGGGAAATTCTCATGAAGTCAGAAGATCAGTGTTTTTCTCTGTGCCCTTATGTTAGCAAAGTTCATTGATTTCTCTAAGATCTTGTCAAGATATTAGTGTCTTTCTGAAAGAACATTATTTAGTACATAGAATTTGTTTGGTCCATTCCACGGTCACAATTTGGATTTGCTCGCTTTTTCCATCTGAACTTGATAGTTTTATTTTTGTCTGGTAAGCTAATATGAACAAGGACGCATATTCCTCTTTCCTCTGGGTTTGTATAGGTTATGGTGCAGGGCTGTTAATCCACTGTGTCATGGTTTTCTCTCCTAATGTAATGTGCCTTAAGTGTACTATTTTTCTCTGCCCTAATTGCCTTGCATCTTCTGATGTTTTTTGAGTTACCATCTTCATTGCAGATATAGGGACCTATTTCGAAGTTAGTCAGAGGCTTTCTGACAGACACCTACGGTTTCACTTCCGACCGCCTAATTACAATGTAGGCAATCAAAAGTGAAACCAGCTGGATTCCGTCGGGCTCAAGGAGCTCGTCAGCCGGTCGGGACCGGCACGTAATCCCTATAGAACGGTGCTTCCGCCGTTGAGATTACAATGTTGGTTTCCAACAGGCTTTCCATGCTGGGCTTTCTGACATGAAAAGCCTGCCAAAAGCGACTTTGGGAGCCCCAAGCAGGGTCTCCTTGCCCTTCGGCCTATGGTTGGGGGTTGAGGGGGCACCTAAGGTGCCACCTGTTAATCCCTGCACCACGTGGCAGGCACTTTGAGGTGCCTGCCACACAGTGCAGGGATTTACATTAATTGATTGATTGATAAGCTTTTATTCGATATGCAAGATATCTTCTAAGCGTACACACAATCCAGCCATTTACAAAACTACAAAAAACATCATTTAAAAAGGCAATATTAGATGCACAATAAAAAAGTAAAAGGACATGTAGTGCCGAGAATAAATTAGCTAAAAATGAATTAAACCGCTACTGACAGTCTCTTGCATCGAATCAACCAAAACTGTTTTAAAAATTTGGCTATACCACATACAATAGGGGGAGAAGTATCCGTAATTAGGATGCGCAGGGCTACTAAATAACTACGTGTGCCCATATTCCGGCAGAGGGGTTTAAGCCAAAAGCTCCTGGGCTTTACATAATCTGGGCATTCGAATAGGATATGCGCAATGGACTCTATCCTAGTAGGACAACATGCACAATAAGGGGACATGTGAGCACCTGATTTCCACTTTGATACCAGGGCCCCAAGTGGAAGCGAGCCCACTCTAAATTTAAAATACAGAGCTCGGTCAAGTGGAAGAGTAATTAGGTCCAGATAAGGCTCAAAAACTACAACATCTTTTACTGTTAAAAAGGCAGCAGTGGACTTGCAATGATCCGGGTTTCTAACTAGCTGTTCCGCAACCCAGTTCCAGTACAGTCTCTTCAACACCTCTTTTGGTGGAGCTGATCTTAATAGCCAACAGTCCCCCAGTCCGATTTTCTCCAGAAGCTTTTTAGTGTCTCTCAACCATCTTATTTTTGCCCAACCACCCATGCTCATTATCTCCGCCAACCCATCAGCATACGATTTTAACTCTTCACCCCTCCAAATTCGTGTCCATAGAAGGAGAGGGCGAAGCCGGGCTTGGTCTTTAATGTTTTTACAGCCTGTATCCAACAGCACCGGTACTGTTGGGGTGCTCGGAGGGATGGCGATTATGGATTTTAGGAGCTTACTCTCTGCTGTTGCCAAGGCGTCCAGACAGCAATGCCCCCACAGTTCGGCCCCATACAAGGCTGATGTTACTACCTTGGCCTTGTAGATGTCAATTACTGGGGTAAGCGACCTCCTAGGTGATGCCCGGAATTCCCTCAGGAGGGCTCCTCCTACTCTCTTGTGGTTGAGGACCATCTTAGCAATGTGAGGTGCCCAGTTCATACTATCCGTAATCCGAATACCAAGGTAGTCAAATTCTGATATTTTCTCCAAGGCAACAGAGTTAAGAATAGGAGGGCGGCCCAGTTTCCTTGGAGGATTTAGGACTAGGAACTTAGTTTTATCCACGTTGATTACTAGTCCCTTTGCAACACAGAAATCCTGGAAACGGGTTAGCAGTTTCTGGAGGCCTTGCGGAGTCTTGGGGATCAAGAGCGTGTCATCCGCGAAGAGCAGCGTGGGGATCCGCACTCCTCCGAGACAGGGGGCGTCGGCTGGTTCTTGCTGGAGATATTCCACCACCCCATTCACATATAGTGAGAAAAGGGTGGGCGCCAGAACGCATCCCTGCTTCACACCCCTAGACACTGGTATTTTCTCAGTTAGCTCTCCATTTCTCCCCCAGCGGACCTGAGCAAAGGTATGGGCGTGGAGGCTAATGAGGAGAGATAAGATGTAAGGAGGCAATCCCAGGTCGTAAAGCACCCTCCATAACTCCTCCCGGGGGACTAGGTCAAAGGCAGTCCTCAGGTCTATAAAGGCCAGATATAGACTGCCCTTGCCTAGCTCCACCACCTTCCACCCCAGAAGTGCCAACCTGAACACCTGCTCTATTGTCCCCATTCCTGCCCGAAAACCTGCCTGGAAGTCTGATAATATTTTATTTTCCTCCACCCAGTGGAGAATCCTACCAAGTATAGCTTTACCTGCTATCTTTTGGGTGGAGTCTATCAGGCTTATTGGGCGGTAGTTCCCCGGGGTTTCTCTACATCCTTTTTTATAAATCGGGACCACAACCGCCCCCTTCCAGGAGTCGGGCACAGGCCCTCCCATCATGATGTCGTTAAGGAGAGCTGCAATAACCCTTCCCCACTCCACTGGGTATGCCCGCATAAGATCCCCCGGGAGGCCATCTGGACCAGCTGCCTTGCGGGGGGCTACCCATCCAATTACCTTTTCGATCTCTAAAGGTGTAAAGAGATCATAGGTATGGGGTTCGAATGCTAGTGGGGGGATCACTCTAACATTTAGTTCCCCGTCTGCCGGGAGGTATAAAGCCCCAAAGTGTTTTACCCAGCTTTGTGGGGGGATATTACAGGGTCTCATAGCTGCCTCGGGCCTATTCCGGGAGCCTACAAGATTCCAAAATGCCCTTGAATCCCTACTTTTGCTAGCATGGAGTAGGTCTTCCCAAAATTTCTCTTCCCACTCCATCCTGGCGATTTTAAGGGATCTATTATAGGCCTTCCTTGCTTCCAGTATACCGCTATGGGATTTATGCTTCATTGCCTCAACCATCCTTGTTTTATGTACCCTACATGTTTGGGTATACCAACCCTCACCTTGCTTTTTACTTTGATTGTTTCCTGGCTTACTAGAAGGGATGGTAAACACATTTGTCAAAGCCTCTACTAGAGAGACAAAGAGTCCACTCACCCTACCCACCCCTTCCAAAGGAGACCCCAGAGTTGTCATAGCTTGGTTTAAGAGGGTTGAGATTTCTCCAACCCTTTCCTCGGAGAGGACCAGTTTAGCCCATTTTATGCGTCTTCCACAGAGCGAAACTACAGACTCATCGGGGGGAACTAATACGGGGTTACTAAGACCCTTTTTTACAGGACACCACCACTGGACCATGGTTAAGGAAAGTGGATTGTGGTCACTTTCGATCGTCGGGACCACAGCCATGTCCCTCACATGGTTCCAGAGACATACATCTAATAGGATGTAGTCTATTCTAGAGGTGTGTCCTGGTCTATTGTAAGTGTGGCCCCCCCCCCCCTGTCCGAAATTGTCCTTCCATTCACTGCCCTTAGGTTTAGTTCAAGGCTCAGGGAGTATAGCTGTAACGCCACTTCTGACCATCTCCTGATAGGTGGAATCTCTAATACAGGGATCCGTATCCTAGTGTCCTCCTCGTCCTGGTCAAGGGCAACATCCGAGCCCAAGGGCTCAAACGTACAATTCATATCACCTGCGACCAGGGTACGTGACTTGTTTGGTGTTTTATTCAGGAGGGTCTCCAGGAGAGATAGTATAGGCGACTTCCTCCCGCCCTTAGTCCCTCTGGCGTAAACGTTATAGACATTTAGAACTATTCTTTCCCTTTGGTCTCTTAAAATAATATTTTGAATATCCGGGCAACCTGTCTGTAACTCCTCTATTCTGCAGTCTAAGGAGGCTGCTACCCATATGAGTAGACCGCCCGATGGGCGTCCCCTCCCAGTTTCCGAGGTTAGCGCAGGTACGGAGTAGGAGGAGAATCCCACCCTATGTACCAGCTCCAAGCTCCAGGTCTCTTGGAAGATGCATAAGGAGTGGTCATCAACCCAGGCATTCCAGTCAGGGAGAGCCAACTTTCTTGCGATCCCTGCGACATTCCAGCTGAAAACCTTAAAAGCTAGGTCCGTCACAGCTGGTGTGTCACTGGTCGCGAGAACACTACTGCCTGTAGCCTTCACAGTGGGAACTTGCAAATGAGAATAATCTAGAGGAATGTCCATAGGGGCTACCATCCCACTAGCACTTACAGTTGAGGGAGAGGTAATTCGGGTGGGTGATGCTACCATTGGGTCTGTTCTATTCACAACTCCAACTACATCTGTATATTCCCTGGGGTCGCCCTCCGCCAGTCAGCAGCACCCTGGCACCCACGGAGGGTTCAGCCCACTACCCCCAAGGCCCCCAGCCCAGCGTGCGTCCCAGTTTTGGAAAAAAACAGGGGAGCTTGGACTCTCCCATGGCGAGATAGCAATTTGCCTAGGGTAGAAATACGATAGGTCCACTACTTTAACCCCTGGTACATCCATGTTTCTTATAGGAGTACAGATGGAGCTCACTACTCTGGGATCTTGAAAGTTTATTATTATGCAGTCCCCCTCCTGAGTTTTTTTCCCCTGCCCTACCCACCCTACTCTACGGACACTTAGAATAATCCCATCCACACCAGTCGGGATTGGCTTATTTGACTTTAGCCAGTGGATGCACTTATTCTTAAGAGATTGGTGGTTTTCCAACTGGCCTTCCTTTAGGGGGGGGAACATTTACCAGAACAGCAACAAATGGTTGGCAGTCTGGCGGGAGATTTACGGGGGGGATCCGTCGTGTGAAATTTCGAGGGGCCACTGTAGTAGTAGCTGGGGCTATAGGTTGGGGAGCTGATTTAGTGACCTTCCCTATCGCTATTCCCTGAGGATTATCTTGTAAGCCAGATGTTTGGATAGCTTTTGCTTTACCTCTACTTGTCTGGGGCTGTACTTGTGGAAGTGGCTTAGGCGTTGTTTTGGCAGCCTCTATGAGTGTTGGCGTTCCCTTGGGTTGGAGCCCTGCTTTAGGTGGAGAAGGAATTTTGGGTGCTGGAGCTTGTACTCTGTTAGTTTCAACCTTATTCGACCTTTTTAAGGGATTGGAGTCTACCTGTGATGGTAAGGAAACTACTGGGGGCGCAATACCCTTTGAACCTATGTCCTGGTTATCGCTCACTCTATTTAGCTGTTTAAATGTAGTTTTAAGTGAGTAGAACCCGTCGAGGGTTGATTGCTCTAGTTTATCTATTCTAGCCCCCAGGCCCTTAACCTGAGTTAGTAGGGGCGTCAAGAGACTATTTACCCTCTCCAAAATAACTTCAATAGTCACGGGATCGATAAGCTTAGGGACATTATCAAAACTATCACTAGTAGGCGATCCCTTGGGAGAGACCACAACAATCCCCTCCACCTCGGCTTTGTCCTCTAGGAGCAGGCCCTTTGCGCATAAGCCTAAGGAGCATGACCCTAAGGAGCCTCACACGGCCCACCTGCACTCACTGCTAGAGGAAAGGGACGTGGCCCAGCCCAGCCTCTGACAGCCCCTGACTGCCACAGACTGCCCGCCCTTTGCTCGGGCTTCGCTCGGCGTCCCGCTCGCGTCCCGCTGAGCGTCGAGCAGAACGTAAAGTAGGCACGTTGCAGGCGGGGGCGTGTCTGTTGGTGGGCGTGTCCGCTTGCGCACCTGGGGAAGGTGGGATTCCTGGACTTCCGAGTCCCTGCTTAGCGCCGACGTGATGATCTTTTCAAGCGCCTCCCAGTGCCCGGCGCTTTAGCCTCAGCTCTCCCACCTTTTCAAGCCGTGAAGCGGCACCCGCGAAGCGGGTGCGGCGAGAGGCAGCGGCAGCACAACCCAGCACAGCAGTCAGTCCCGAGGTCGTAGGGACAAGCAGCAGCCTTCGTGAACTCCCAGGTGGGTCCCAGCGAGTGAAGGAAACACGCGCCTTTTTCTCTCTGGTCAGGCGGGGGCGTGTCTGTTGGTGGGCGCGTCCGCTTGCGCACCTGGGGAAGCAGGGACTCCTGGACTTCCGAGTCCCTGCTTAGCGCCGACGTGATGATCTTTTCAAGCGCCTCCCAGTGCCCGGCGCTTTAGCCTCAGCTCTCCCACCTTTTCAAGCCGCGAAGCGGCACCCGCGAAGCGCGTGCGGCGAGAGGCAGCGGCAGCCCAACCCAGCACAGCAGTCAGTCCCGAGGTCGTAGGGACAAGCAGCAGCCTTCGCGAACTCCCAGGTGGGTCCCAGCGAGTGAAGGAAACACGCGCCTTTTTCTCTCTGGTCAGGCGGGGGCGTGTCTGTTGGTGGGCGCGTCCGCTTGCGCACCTGGGGAAGCAGGGACTCCTGGACTTCCGAGTCCCTGCTTAGCGCCGACGTGATGATCTTTTCAAGCGCCTCCCAGTGCCCGGCGCTTTAGCCTCAGCTCTCCCACCATTTCAAGCCGCAAAGCGGCACCCGCGAAGCGGGTGCGGCCAGAGGCAGCGGCAGCAAAACCCAGCACAGCAGTCAGTCCCGAGGTCGTAGGGACAAGCAGCAGCCTTCGCGAACTCCCAGGTGGGTCCCAGCGAGTGAAGGAAACACGCGCCTTTTTCTCTCTGGTCAGGCGGGGGCGTGTCTGTTGGTGGGCGCGTCCGCTTGCGCACCTGGGGAAGCAGGGACTCCTGGACTTCCGAGTCCCTGCTTAGCGCCGACGTGATGATCTTTTCAAGCGCCTCCCAGTGCCCGGCGCTTTAGCCTCAGCTCTCCCACCTTTTCAAGCCGCGAAGCGGCACCCGCGAAGCGCGTGCGGCGAGAGGCAGCGGCAGCACAACCCAGCACAGCAGTCAGTCCCGAGGTCGTAGGGACAGGCAGCAGCCTTCGCGAACTCCCAGGTGGGTCTCATTTCTCTATGGGCGCTTGTGCTACGGCCGGTTTACCGCCTTAGTTCCTTAGCTCCCACAGAGAAATGGGAGTATGTGACCCCACCATGTGCGGTCGCATTGTAATTGCGGTGCCGGGACTGTCGACCAGAGGTCGGTCAGTCCAGAGACCGTGACGATGTAGGTCGGAGGCAACTCCGACCGACCTCATAATCGGGCCCATAAACTTTCTTGTAATAATTTCTTCCACCATATACCTACCAAGTTGGTCTTCTTTTGTGAGCTGGAGCTACTGGGTCCGTTAGTTCAGAAAGGCCTGTAAGAGGGAGAATATTTTTTTACTTACTCTATGTTGGGCTTTAGGGTCAGTTCTTTATCCCAACATACATTCTGATGCTTCCTCTTTTCCTGCTGGAGGGATTACGTTTCTTAAAAGGAGATGAATGAAGGCCATTTTCACATTCTTATTTCTGTGTTATCTTATGGAACTGTTCATGAGATCCTCTATGTTGTTCTTAGTTGTATCCAGTAGGTATAAGCCTTTGACTAGAGGCTTTGACTTGGTGGCCTCACCGTCATTTATTTCTACAGCAGACAGCTGCCAATGTGGTCTCATAGCGCAACTTCCTCATGTCAGTAAGGCAGGCAAATGTGTATGTTTGAAAACTGTTTTTGGGTAATGTGACCTCGATGTGAATAGCTTGCCGTGTGAGGACAGAAATAGGCTTAGATTGTTTTAAAGCAAACTAGCAGTAGCTTCTATGCGAACCAATGTCATAAAAATATGTATGACAATTCCAAATTTCTGCAGTCTGCTCTGAAAAGAAAGTCTTTACAGTGGATTTTGTGATAGTGCAAATTCAAAGTCTGAAACTGGGAATTTAAGCTGAGTCTGAATTTAGGTCCGTACGAGCAAAGTTTCTTTTGAAAGAACATAGTCTATTATCATGGAAATATAGCCATCTGCCTGAAAAACCCCAAACAAAACAACAACTGTGATCATTACTTGTAATAGTATCCTAATTTACAACTAAAATAAGGGATTGATTCACTATAGTAAGTTACATTTTTTAATATGTTTACACTATTGAGTAAGTGTACTACTTTTCAGTATTCACAAACTCCAAAGTGTAAGTTACTGTTGAACAAAAAAAACCAGTAGTCATATTGCCACAAGCCCGACCTGTGGAGCAAGAAATTCGATTTGTAGGACTTGTGGAAGGAGGGGTCATTTAGCTAAAATGTGTAGGACAAAAGTGTGACCTGTACAGCAATCTAATGTGAAGGTAGTAGAGAATCTTGGGGAGATTTGTGAAGATGTAATTGTCGCAATTGATGAATGTGATATTTTTAATGAAACCTGTAGTGTCAATGTGGTTGAGTGTCATAACACAGATTGTACCAATGATGCTGTAGTAAAAAGAGAAAGTAATGACAAACTTGAGAAGCCACACTATGAAGTTAGGTTGGGTAGATCTATAGTAAAGGTCCTAGGTGATTCTGGAAGTTTATTCACCATTATCAGTAAAACAGTTTTCATGGAACAACTTGAAGGGCGAATAAATGATTTACTACGATCAGATATAAAAGCAGTTGGATATGGAGGTAAAACTATCAACATTATTGGTATGTTGTGGAGCAATATTGTTTTTAAAGGGAATGCTGTTAATGGGAGAGTATACATATCTGAAGATGGCTCTAACTTGCTAGGTTGGCGACACCAAAAAGATCTAAATATTATTCTCAATCCCAGTAGTCAAGAACCTGTTATGGTTGTGGAGAGAGTGAATGAGATTGAGACAGAGTGGAGTGAGAAATTCATGTCTGCATTTCCAAATGTTTTTACAGACAAATTGGGTTTGTTGAAGGGTTTCACCCATCGTATAATTTTGAAGAAGAATGCAGTGCCGGTGGTACATAAAGTTAGGCCTATTCCTTTACTTATGAGGGAACCCCTTCAACAAGAACTGAATAAATTGCTGGAAAACAAGATCATTGAACCAATAGAAGCTTCAGAATGGCTTGCTCCCATAGTGGTCGCCCCCAAGGAGGGTAACAAGATACGTTTATGCATCGACCTTAGAGATCTGAACAAAAATATCTGGGGGGATCGGCAGCCCCTCCCCAATATTGGGGAAATGCTGAGTGGAATGAGTGGTGGTAAGGTTGTTTCTGTTTTGGATATGTCGGCTGGTTACCACCAAGTAAATTTACATCCAGAGTTGAGAGCTTTAACATCCTTCGTTACTCCGCTGGGCGTTTTCAGATATTGTCTAATGCGGTTCGGATTAGCTTCTGCTTCTGCAGTTTTCCAGAGGATTATGCACAATATTTTTAAAGGGATGGATAGGATCTTGTGTTTCCAAGATGATATCCTTGTAGTGGGTGATTCCTTTGAAAAGCATGATGAGCTTTTAAATGAAGTATTAAGAAGGATTGATGAACATGGCATGACTATAAAGAGAGAAAAGTGTCACTTGAGGAAAGAACAAGTGAACTATTTAGGAACCGAAATATCTGGTAAGGGTATCAAATCTAAGAATAGCATTGTGAAAGCTATTGTTGAAGCTCAGAGGCCTGCGGACAAGGATTTGTTAAGGTCATTTCTAGGTTTAGCAGAGTACTGCTCTAAATGTATGTCTAATTTTGCTGATCTAGTTGAGCCAATGAGGGCATTATTGAAAAAAGGTATTGAATTTGAGTGGAATCAAGGTTGTGAAGAGGCGTTTAACAAGATCAAAGATTCTTTGATTCGTGCTCCTGTGTTAAGTCATTTTGATATTCATAAAAAGATTGTATTGACGACAGATGCTAGCAATGTAGTTCTGGGTGCTATTTTGACGCAGCAGGTTGATGGTGAGGAAAGGATAATAGGATATGCATCGCGTCGTCTACAAGGTGCTGAGAAGTCTTACTCGGCAATAGAAAAGGAAGCATTAGGTTGTTGTTGGGCAATGCATCATTTTAAGTTTTATCTTTGGGGGTTGCCCTTCATGCTCAGAACAGATCATAAGCCCCTATTGTATATTTTTAAAGGTGGTATGGGTCTAGAAGGTAACGTGACTCCTCGAATTTCTAGATGGCTTTTGTCGGTTATGGATATGAATTTCACGATTGACTTTGTAAGAGGCAAGAAAAATGTTGTGGCAGACTGTTTATCTCATATGCCAATTGTAGAGGAAGAAAGCACTACTTCTCTAATTGAAGTAGATGTTATGTCAAATTTTTCTGGGGATGAATTAGCCTTGAGAAGTGAGGACTAGAGTGAGGCTTTGGAAGGTGATGAGATGTATGAGAATTTGAGGGGTGCTATAACAAATGGATGGAGGGATATTTTGGGTCTGGATGAAGAATTGAAGCAATGTGTTAAGGTGAGGGGTCAGTTAAGTATTCACTCAGGAGTCGGAATTCCAAATGGGGGATGGCAAATTCCTGCACTATCAGCAATTCAAACACGCCCTATACAGGCATCTGATACAGGGGGATCAGGTCCCTGACTATGCCCCTCTCGAGGACAGGCTACTGTTAGACCCCATGATTGATAAGGCCATATCACTTACCTACAAGAAGCTCATTAATAATATTCCTGATATCCTGGGGCCACTGAGGGAGAAGTGGGAATCCGACCTTGGTTTGTTAGAGGACGATGACTGGAATGAGGCCCTGCAGTGTCCCAGGGAGGTGGCGATTTGAGCTCGATTCAGGTTGGTGCAGTTGCCCATCCTCCACAGGTCCTACACCCCTCGAACGGTACAATTCAAGATGGGATACGCAACATCACACTTCTGTTTGAGAGGTTGTGGGGAAGAGGGCACATTCTTTCACATCCTCTGGGACTGCCCTAAAATCCGTACATATTGGGTCAGGCTGAAGGACATAATGGAGGAGGTGGTGGGGGCGGAGGTACCGTTGGAGGCTAGATGGCACGTTTTGGGGGTCTCGGGGACATCACGTGGCCCAAAGGAGACAAGATATGGTTGGCCTTTGCGAGCATGGTAGCCAAAAGAAACATGGCAAGACTTTGGGGGAGTGACTTGATACCGACAATAGAAGAATGGGAACGAGATATAGACTGGTGCCAGAGGGCAGAGAAAGTCATCTATAATAGTAGAGGATGCCCCAAAAAATGGGAAAAGATATAGCAGGCTTGGAGGAGATATAGAGGAGAATGGATGGATACCCCAGATGCATCACCGGAGGGGTCTCCCCCACTGGGTACCACGAACTACATATCTTTGACACACCTACTCCCTGGGAGGCCATGGGCCTTGGCTGGTAGCAGAGTCTGAACACTCCGTAGGGGGGATGGGGAGGAGGGAGGTAGGGGGAGGGCCTTGGCCAAGGAGGGGGGACAGGAGGGGAGGGAGGGACGGATTAGCAGACCCACTTACAATCTGTTGGGGCATGACCTGGGGGTAGACTTTAATTCTGCCCATTAATGGATGGTGTATCCTACTCATTTACTGTGTAAATACCACTGCATTCTCACTACTACCTGATGTGTCTTTTGATGGAGCTGTTTTGTTTCAATAAAAAGATTTTTTTTTTAAAGTATTCACTCAGGAAAGATTTTGAGATGCAATCGGGTGGTACCACCTAAGATGTTGAGACCAAAATTGATTAAACTGGTGCATGAGGGTCATCTTGGTAGAAGTATGTGAAAAAGGAGATTAAGGCAATGTTTCTGGTGACCAGAAATGGACAGAGAGGTAGAAATGGTGATCAAGGACTGCTATGCTTGTAGTAACAGTGACAAATGCAAGGTTTTACGTGAACCACCATTGGGATGTGTGAAAGTTCCTGACCGTCCGTGGGAAAGGCTAGCGTTATATTTTTTGGGTCCTGTGGAGAGGTTAGGTATTAGGAGCAGATTCCTGATCATTTTAGTGGACTATCATAGTAAATGGTTCACTATAAAGCCAGTTGAGAATATCACAGCAATCAAGGTAATTGCATTTTTGAAGGAGGTTTTTATGGAAGAAGGGATTCCTAGAACTTTGGTTTCTGACAATGGAATGCAATTGGTGTCCAGCATGATGAAAACATTTCTGGATGATTTTGGAATTGAACATGTTCAAGTAGCGTTGTTCAGACCACAAGTCAACGGTCTTGTTAAAAGAGTCAATAGGATTATTATGGACAAGATCCAGTTGTCGTTGGCAAATGGACTAGTTTGGAGGGAAGAATTAAACAACATGATGTGGGCTCACCAAGTAACTTCACATTCTGTTACGGGATTTTTTCCTTTCATTGCATTGAAAGGTAGAGAACCTGCCACTAAAGAATCACCTATTTGGTTAAGAAAGAAAGATCAAGTTTGGGTGGATCG
This sequence comes from Lissotriton vulgaris, assembly GCF_964263255.1. NCBI lineage: Eukaryota > Metazoa > Chordata > Amphibia > Caudata > Salamandridae > Lissotriton > Lissotriton vulgaris. The sequence goes on along the minus strand of NC_141697.1, from coordinate 58,232,024 downwards.
CGAGTGCATGGCTGAAAGAATGGAAGATTCTCATGCACGGAACAAAGAAAGATATGATAAGAGGAAAGGTGTGAGAGTGGTGGGTGTAGAGAATGGTGATTGGGTTGTTGTGAAGAAGACTGGGTTTGTTAGGAAAGGAGAAAGCAAGTATTCTCAACCTCGGAGAGTGATTAAGGTCATGTGATCTGTTGCAAAGTTGGATAACGGAAAAATCTGGAGTTTGGAAAATATATGTAAAATCAATCCTCATTTTCCAGAAGTTGTAAGTTGAACAATTACATTGTCCAATTTTTGTATGCATTGTCAAATGTTTGATTGTAATATTTTATTATTCATATTAGCAAAGTTGTGTTATTTATGTATTATTTTGTTATGAGGGGGGAGATGTGTGGTATGTCTTCTTTAAGATAGAACTCACTGATGTTAGTAGTGACATCACAGTAGATTCTTTAGTAAGCAGTTGAAGCTGAGGGTCACTGATAAGCTGTATCTTACTTTCTTGAATAAACAAGCTCTTCAACTATTCAATTTTAAGTGTGATTACTACAAAGTCCCGCACGGCACAAGGCCAAACACTGGTTCTGCAATACCATTCCATTGAAAATAATACAGAAAGGGACTTAAAATAAAACCCCACAAGAAATAACGTTATATTAATTTATTTAAAATAAGTTAAATATATAACTTTAAGTTAATGCTGATAAAGTATATAAAAATAGTTCATATTTATTATTTAGTTACAAAATATTTTGGTAATACATTTTGAAATTTAAAAACAATAATGGACCAACACATTTTATTAAAAAATAATTACATACATTTTAATTAGTGTTATACATGACCTTTAATGATAATGTATGCACATTAACAATATATTTTTTTCTTTAGGTGAGAATTTATTTTTTAAATTAAACTTAATAGTGCTGTAGCATTTTATTTTATTTTATTACACATTTTGAGTAAATATATCAAATGGATTTTCTTTAATATTACCGTAAAAATATTATGTTTATTTTTTAGTTAAATACGTTTTTTATTTTTCCCTATACTTTAGCATGCTGAGATCTCCTCCCAGACTGATGAGTCGCCCTATTGTAATGTATATAAAAAATGTATTTCACTTAAACATATATATTAAACATATTTTTATGTATATGTACATTATTTCATATGTTTAATTTAAGTGTAAAACAAAACAAAAAAAACTACAACACTATTAAATTCATGTTGAATGAAAACTTTCATTAATGTAAACTTTCATTATTTTAAATTAAAATGATGTCATCTGTGGACTGCAGCACATATTGTTCCACCCACTAGGCTCGCAAGGAAAACATGACATTGGGCCTACATATCTATCCCGACTACACCCAAAAGCTATTGTCTCTGTGGAATGCTGCAGTCGTTCTATATAAAAGGCTAAAGTACAATTAAAATGCTATTGTATGTATCTTTGGCTTACAACAAGCCACACATTTAATTCTACCACTATTTTTAATATTTGTGAAAATTCAATAGTAAAGTTGCATTTTTAATAAAAATGCAGGATTTGCATTTGCATCCTGCTAGCAAATGGCCCTGCAAATGCTTTCCTATGACGAGATGTGAAATACCATTCCCAGAGCAGAGACCATGGCTTGAGCCCAGATGATGGCCTGGGTGAGGCATGTAGCCCAGCTTACCCCAAAAGGGCAGTTAAAGAGGGTCCAGAAACAACATTAATTTGAAAGAGACGAGGGGGAACCCTCTTCTTTTATGGTTTAGTGATAAGTGAGGACTGGAGAAGAGACACCTTTTGTTTGCCGGACTCTTTAGCCCAGTGGTTCCCAAACCTTTGACTCCTGAGGACCCCTACTGAATCACTACTGGAAGCCTGGGACCCCCGAGCAATTTGTGCAAATGAAATTTCAAAAAATGAAAACAGTCATTCGCAAAAAATACACAAACAAGTACACACTAAATAAATACTTGCATTACTAAAGGTTTTATTATTTTATATTGAAAAATTTGCAAAAATCAAAACATTTTAATGGGAAGGATGGTGCTGCATCTCTGCCTCGTTAACAAGCAAGTGGTCTTTTAAAGACCTGTGATGTACTCTGGTGCGACTGTATGTCAGCCCGGGAAGCTGTCTCAGCCCGGGCTGCCACACACGACAGGGGAGGAGGGGGGCTGAAGCCCTTTGAGCCCAATGGGCGTTGCGTGCCTGGTGTGCACTGCAGAAGGTATGGCCTGAGGCAGGAGCCCAGCGCCATGAGCTCACACTGTTGCAGTTTAAAGTAGGTAAGTGATTGTGATAACCTATGAATGCTTGAAGTGTAACTCATAGTATTTGAATGTCACTCAAAATTACACTGAAATTCGGCCACGCTTGTTCGTCATTATCTTCTGTTCACCCTTTGTTCCTTTCTTCCATCGTTTCCCTTCTGCCCACCTTTCTGTCTCTTGACAAAGTCGACCTTCTTTCATAATACCTAGTTACCTCATACTTTTCTCCCTCCCCCTTTCTTGCAGTCTTTCATGCCTTCTAGGTCTCGCGTTTGCAAAGATTTTGGTTGTAGCAATGCTTTGTTGGACGGTTGCCCCATTCACAAGTCAGTGTGCCATCCCACTTTAGCTAATCTGACTCAGTAATTTGCACATAGTACTTATTTCCAGACTGTAGTAAATGTGTATTTCTTGACACAAAAGCTTCCAACCAAAGATGTTTTTTAATATTGCCTTGTCCCCCGGTAGCCCTGTAACAAAGCTTTAAAGAGAACAAAATAAGCAATGACAAAGTCAAGACTCGCAGGCAGTGCCGGGCCTACTGACTATGACAATGCTTGGTTCTTCTAACCTTCTCTTGATGACGTCTGGGGGCCCACTTTAAATGTTTTACGGTGCCTTTTCTTCGATGTCAGTGTCTATTAAGTGGTCCTGATAAGGGAGCATATTCCACAACCGCTCAGGCATACACAAATAGGTGTTTTACACAGGGGCAGCTTGTAGCTCCCTGAAGACCCTAGCTACTGGTTCCTCCAGGTTCAGACCGGTGAACCTTCACACACTTTTTATTTTTTGCATATTTTGTATAGAGCGAACTCGACCCGAAGGTATTGGAGCGCTTTACATGAGCACCATATTTACATTACACATTCAGGTACGGGGAGATTAAGTGGTTTGCCCAGTTGCAGCATAACACATCTCGCTACCTTTTGCAAGTGCTCCTTGTAGACTTAAACAGCTATTATTCTCTCTAGTTATTACCGTCACATAGACTAACTCCCTTGCATCAATGTAAACACATGCCGTCCCATGATGCTATTTGTAGTGACGACAGCTCTGCTCATCTTCATGTTGTCGCTCGTCTTTAAAGTAACCAGATTGCCATCAGGCGGATTAGGAGGCTGGAATACCTCAGTACAGAGAGCTGGGTGATTGAATGATAACGTGACCTGCTGGGCCACGCTGTAGCTGCCAATACTAAACCTGAAGACATCAGTATATTATCATAAGAGAAGAGGAAACGCACGCACTGCTGTGCGAGTGTGACTTCAATCACCCTTCAGCTTGCACTAAAGCGGAATGGTGATTGGCCAGTGTGGTGTTGCTGCAATTCTATTGTAGTCTTGCCGCCCTGGCGCCAGCTACTTTCACACCTCTTAGTGCTGTGACGGCGCATGGGCGTTTCGTTTTTTACAACAGCAGTAGGCAATCAAGTCCTGCGGACCCCCTGGGAATGTGTCACGGACCCCTGCGGACCACAGTTAGGGAAACGCTGCTTTAGCCCTTTTGGCTCCAGTCTGAGTGGAGGAAGGAACTGGCCCCATGACCATTTTGGTGTGGTTGAATGGAGGGGGCTGCTGATTACCTTAAACACACTCATTGATTTGTTTGCTACAAACCTCCTCCAGTGACAGAAATGTTCATGTCATGTTGGATTTCACTGATATTGGTGCTCTCTGAGATAGTTTACAATAAGGCAAACAGTATGTGCAAGAAAAGTCGGAAGAATTACCCATGGGAACATTTTGCTAATTGGTTAGGAAGTGTCCAATAGTCACCCCCATCCACGGGCTAGTGAATTAAACAAAAGTATTACCCCCCCCCACACACACACACACAAAAAGTCTTCAGCATACATGTGAACCATGTGGAAGATCAGAAGAGGAAGAAGCCTGTTATCTGTGACCTGTGCCAAGACCTATAGGGCTACTGATTGAAAAGTGTGCTCCAGAAATTAGTTAACTCATCTTTTGTCTAACTGAAGCAACATCAATAGCTGCAAGAGGCCTATTCCTGGAGTGATGAGTTGATTACGGGAAAGCGTACCTTGACTGGACTGTGGTTGTTACTTCTTCTGGAGTAGGTGTTGTCCTGGGAAACTTAGAAGTGACAAAGAGGAGCTACTCTGAAAATTTGCAACTTACAGAGGACCAAGACTAACCACCCATGGCAATCTGACCAAAGTGCTGCCTCAGCAAGCAAGAAAATCAGGTCAGTCCCACGTGGAGGTTTATTGCGCCCAGAAAAAGACTTCAGTAGACTCTCGCTGCAAAGGTATCCTGCTTCGGTGTGAACAACAAAGCTTCATCTTCTAGGTTTATCCCACTGGAGTCTTTTGATATCTACAAAAGAGACTTAGGGACTGATTTAGACCCTGGAGGATGGAGTACCATCTGTCTGGGTGTTGGAAGACTTGGCATCTGCCACCCTGATGGACACTAGTCTGTCCTTGTTAAAGATGGCTGCCGGCCCAGCGATAATCTCTATCTGTTGAAAGGAATTGCCATCACAGCAGTTCCCTTCAAGGTACAAACATTTTGGTGGATGGTTGCCATCAGATATGCCGCTGTCCATCAAGCTTTAAACACATTTTGTTGAAAAACAGAAAGTGAACGACTCCCTCATACTGGGGGTTTTCTGTTGGGGTGAGGGGGCATTATTATGTTTTCTATCCTTCACAGCTAGATTTGTCCTGACGTGACAGACAGAAAAAAATCACTGCTTGGTTCACTTTATATAGAGTGGGTGGCTGATGGCTTTACATTAATGGCTCCGACTTTGCCTGGCCTTCAGATATAGCTTTCTGTTGATCGAGTCAGCGGGGGCTTCATCGACAGAAAGCTGATGGTCCTTGCTATCCTAAATATAGCAAGTTCCAGGTGTACCTCATTTATAGATGCTAAGCTGGTTCTTAGTGCTTTTTAACCTAAAACCTAAAAAAGTATATCTGTGGATTGCCTGGTTGGAATTTAATCATTTTTCTTATTGAGGTTTTCTTGATGCTTAATAATTAGTTGTGGGATTTTTGTTGTGTTTTGTTTTGACTTTTCAAATGCGTTGGTACTGCTAAATACTTTTAACATTTTCCTTAAGTTAGGTCTGTGTGCTCTATGCCATAATTACTAGATTTCAGCCCCTGTTTATTCATTACATTTCTGTGTTGGACCTGACAAGATTTTGACCTGTGACTTGGGAAGGACTCACATCCTCCCCAAATAATAGCCATTTTCTTACATGGATTATGAGGCCTCTCAAGCTTTTCAACATTTATGGAAAAGATTCATGCATGCTTCCATTTTTTCAACACCCTGACATATCCAAACCATTTATACTAGAAATAGACTCATCAGAGCCATCCAAGCAGTTTTATTACAGTCCAATGCATAACGTAGAGAAAATCCTATCTTCTTTTCATGTAAATTCTCAAACAACGCATAAACTATTCAGGTATAAAGGAGTTATTAGCTTAAGTGAGTCATAAATAGCTTTGACACACCTTTTGTTAGTAGTGCAGAATCAAGTTACGTTACATATGAATTGCTGTCATCTAATAGTTTTACAACCAGCTCAATACAGAAATTGTCACCAGGGCTGTTGGGCTTTTTTCAACAATACGATTTTTGTATAACATATGCCTGGAAGACAACATGCTGTTGCTGATAGTTTATCCCAGCTAACCTTTTCAGGTGTCTACTCTGTGGGAGTGCACAGAGTGGGAGACTAGTTGCAAAGGGAATATCACGTGCACCACGTAGTATATATTTCTTCCAATGCCAAGTCGCCACCCTCACTAACATGTTAGGAATAGCAGCATGCAAAGGGGGGGTCAAGAACCACTCCAGCGGCGAGTTATCTCCAAAGGCAGTGCTCACTAAATGTTGTTCCGGGTTAGTCTCTTCCACCAGCCAAAGGAGTGGCCATTGTAGTTGGGGTGCGGTGTTATAAAGCTCATAGTTGGGAGCACCCAACCCTTCCTCCTCCAGTGCAGCGTATAAAGTCTCCAGTTTCAACCTATGCCTCCTATTCACCCATATCAATGATGCTAGTAATTGTTGAAGGTCTGTGAAGAAAGGCTTCTTCAGAATTATCCCTTGGGGACCCCTTCCCATTTGCAAATGGGTTACCACCTACTTGAAATAGGTGGTAAAATGCAAATGTTGCGACCGAACAAAACATTCATACATACCGATGCAATTCGGTATTAGGAAGGGACGCCCTAAACACGCCCCTTCCTAATAACGAATTGCAAACCCATTTTGCGATTCAGTAACAGGTTACCGAATCGCACAAATAGGTTTGCTGCATCAGAAAAGCTATTTTTCCGTTCGCAAACAGGCTGATTCTGCGAATCTGCCCGTTTGTGAACACAAAAATGCTTGATACATCTGGCCCTATGTGTGGATGATCTCCTACAGCATACGCCCAGTCATGCATTTCTTTATGGAGCATACAAGCCAGTTGCTCCATGGTCAGGGCAAACAATAGGGGAGACATGGACAACCCTGCCTAGTGCCCCTTTCGATCTTGAAGTTATTTGAAATAATTTTCCCTGTATGTACTCTAGCGACAGGGAGGTCATATAAGACGCCTATAAGACGCCTAGCCAGGCATAACACTCCCTGCCCATTTATAGCTGCCTCAGAACCACCTGTAATTAACTCCAACTCAGGATGTCGAATGCCTCTTCTATATCAAAGGAAGCCACATAAACCCTGCGTTTTGGTCCGATTTGCCCAATCCATTACCCTAAATTACCGGCGGAGATTTAAAAACATGTCCCTGCTCCGAATGAATTAGTGTCAGGACTCGAAAAATCTTACAAATGTTACTAGACCTGCAGGTCTAGTAACTTTAATAATCTACTCGACCTAACCGTAATGTACTTGACCCATGAACTGGTCTCAAATGATGTGATCCTAGGCAAATATTTTGTCTTATGTAGCCACTTTTTTCTTTATTATCGCATAAGAGAGCAACTTCAAATATGCAAGTTCTCTATTTCTGCTGTACAAAAAAATTATTTTTATTTACTAGACTAAGGGGTCGATTTCGATTCGTGAAACAAATCCGTTCGACGATTCGTATTCGTAGCCGTTTTCCGTATGATTCGCAGAAATGCGTCTGAATCGCGTAGTATGATCCGTTGGCTCAAAATACGTACGAATCATCGTGAACCGTACGAAAGTCAAGGGTGAGTCCGTACGACATAGACCCGCACAGTAAACCGTACGAATCTTAAACATGCTGTACGACCCGCCAAGTACGATCCGGACCGGGTAATGAGGACACGATTTGTCGGGATACGTCGGGTATGAGCAAATCGTACGGAAATCTACACTATCGCATAAGCACCGTACCCCTAAATTCAAGGGGAGTAAGCAGGGGGTGTACGCACTGTACACGTACGACCTTGGGGGGTACGGACCGTACCCCTACGCACTGTACACCTACATTCATGGGGGGTACACACGGGGACATACGCACCGTACCCCTGTAATCCAGGGGTGTACGCACCGTACCCCGATGCACCGTACCACTGCAATGATGGGGTGTATGCACCGCACATGGGGGCCCGTTCCGTACGCATTTTGAGCCGAAATCTGGTTTTCCGGACGATTTAAACTCCCGTAGCAAAAGCGTCGTACGGAGTGCTGTCGACACGAATCGTACTGGCTGGGTCGGAAGAAGCTGCTTCAAACCGTATGGACATTGTGTGCTGCGTGTTCCGAATACGATTCGTACGGATCATTGAGTCGTACGGTCTTTGGTACAAATCGTACGGAGAACTGCATTGGGTACACATTGTACTACATCGAACGTACAGGTTATTTTCTCCGTACGATTCGTACGGGAAAAAGGCTCTGTACAACGATTCGGACGGGATTTTACCGAATCGGAATTGGCCCCCTAAATGTTTGCTCCATGTATAACAAGAATCAAGCCAATATATAGGGTACACATGATCCCTGGCTTGCCTCTTAGTTCACTAAAGCATTGTCATCTGGACAGGAGCAGTAATAATTCACGGTTCATGTTTAAAAACTCACTTTTTATAAATACATTACCAAAGTATGATGTGGTAGTGCACTGTCATTTACAGATAGCATATTTTTCATTGAAATGGCCACAAAACCTTCCAACTAACATGTAGTTTTACTGATAATAGCGCATAAACAATGTCTAGAAATTGGGTTTCAGCAAAAATATTTAAAATGTGCACATTCCCAAGTAAAGTGTTCTAATTTGTTTTGTTACTATAAAAATATTTTTTTCACTATAGAATTACATAACTAGTAAAATAAATCCTGAAATCTTACAGCCTTTCATTTAACATGATTTGCACAGTTCAATTGTCACACAGTTTGTTTTACAAACTCCTCTAACTGCAGTCACAGACATAGAAATAAATGTAGGAAGACAAACTGACTTTTGACCTCTGGCTCTGAAAGCCAGCACATTTCAAAATGTTTCAAGATTTAAAGGCATTTGTATTGCTCTTTCACTTTGTGAGCAATACAAATGCCTTTAAATCTTGTTATCTTGTCACATTTGCTCTGCTTTCAGAGGCAGAGGTCAAAAATCAGTTTGTATTCCTGCATTTACCTTTTGTTCTGTGACTGAAGTTAGAGGATTTTTGCCAGAAAGGGAGAGTATTCCCGAAAAATAGCTCATCCTGAATCAATCTTGGTGTTAGTCTATTGGCCTGTACCTTACTCAGCACTTTATAGTCAAAATTGAGTAATGAAAGGGGACTATAAGATGATACCTCCAGAGGATCCGTATCATCATTATCAAGGCTTTCCTCATTCTGTCTGGTAGCCTACCCTGATCCTTGGCCTTACCATATATCATCAAGGGGCGAGGGGAAAGAAGAGCCCTGACTGGCGTAGACCTCCGTTAGCAACCCATCAGTGCCGGCCGTTTTCCCCCTAGCTATCTATTAAATGGCCAGTTGAACTTCTTCCAAAGTCAAGGGTTCGTTTAGCTCGTGTTTCAGAAGCAGGCAAGAAGAGGCATGTCAAGGGGTAGTAAGTACGCTGCAATTTCATCTGGTTGTGTCGCCGGTGGTGCTCAGTATAGCGCCCCATAGTAGGTCTCAAATTTCTTTTTAATGCCCATTTGGGAATTCACAACATTCCCGGAGGATGTGCGAATGGCCATTATAATGGTTTGGGGTCACTCGGAGTTAAGTAACCAGGCCAATAGGCTAGTAGCCTTATCCCGCAGATCATGTTGACGTTGAGTGTATTCCCTGTAGTCAAAGGCAGACAGGTGGCGCAGCGCCTCCTTGTGCGCGAGTCTGATACCCTGTAAAGTATGGAGCCCATCCGGACCCTCCTCCCACGCTCGCTATGCTTCCCATAATCGCCCCTCCAACTCAAGTATTTCTCTTTGTAGGCCCCTCCTTATACTGAATTGGGTAGACATACATTCACCCCCCTTATTGTTACCTTGCATGCATCCCATTCACTTCATTTATGTGTGTCTGTACCTTTGTTCTCTGTGAAATGTTGAGCGATCCGAGTCCGATACGATGTGTCTGCCAGTGCCCGTGGCTAAAGCCACCAGGTGGGTATCTGTGGAGGAGTTCTCCCCCATTGAAAGGCCACCAGTAAAGGGCAGTGATCTGTCAGTCTTCTAGCTAAATATTCAGCCCCCTTAAAGGCAGACATCAACCCTCTACTACCTTATATCAAACCTATTCTTGTGTGAAGTTCGTGTAAGTGCAAATAGTCAGAGTACCCGTGATGCAAAGGGTATAGGGCTCACCACACATCCTCCTCATGGGCCCACTGCTGCATGTGAGAGACTGCGCCCCCCAGACTGGGTGGGGGTGGGGTGGGGGTGGATCTATCCAGTACCAGGTACAGGACACAGTTAAAGTCCCTGCACTACACCAATGGCGCCGTTGGGGAGTGCAAACAAGCAGGTGTAAGCAAATTAAAAAGTCTGGGTTGACCTATATTATGGGCATCCACTACCACCAACTTGAGAGGTTCACCGTCCAGCATTCCCTCTGCTATGACATAGCGACCCTCAGAGTCAATCAGACTGTGCCCCAGGACAAACGGAACTCCCTGTGCCACCCAAAGTAGAACCCCCTCCCTCCCAAGGCAGAATATGCGGTACCCAACACCATGCCCCACCAACCTGCGTAGCCTGGCGAGCTCTGCACTGGTCAAATGAGTTTCCTGGAGGCATGCAAACTGAACACCACACCTCGGCAGGTATGAGTAAATCCTGTATCGCTTGCCATAGTTACCCATGCTCCCCATATTACAAGTGATTACCTCATAGTCCCATGAAGTCATGTGAATCGCGTAAGACGGGCTGTTAGTGCTACACAAGGACAGTCGGGGATTAAGCGGGCCCACATTAGAGCCAAGCAGTAAAACAGACAATTGCAAGCAAACAAACCACCAACCAAGTCTAACATTTCCACGCATCGTCCACACCCTGGCCGTGCCCTCAATCGGTCACAGCCACTCAGCGGCGGCAATGATTAGGCAACTACTACAAAGTCTCTTCTGGTCTGAGTGGGGTCCATCGCAACCACAATTGAAGGCGTCCACACCCCCTCCCCGCTAACATAACTATTGTAAAGCCCACCCTCGCTCAATAATAATGGTATGGAATTGTAATTATCTACCAGTCAGCCATTGTGTTCACCGCCACTCATCCCTTCCGACACACACATCACCATAGGCGGTTCAAGAGGATGGAGAAATGGAGAAGAAAAGGAGAACAGATTCGATACTCAAGTGGAGTGAAATAGGTCCACAGTCATTGGGGTGATGTGCAGTCCAACCCGCAGTTCCTCTGGCAACTCCATCTCCAGTCCGTTGTCCTGCGGGGCCCCAGGTGGGTACAAAGTTTGCTGTTAATAATGGGAAACATATTTTTCTCCTTTTTTGCCATCCACAAATCTTTTCATCTTACGTTGTTTCACATGATTCAGACCTTGCATTCAAGATTTCCTACAAATTCTGCATATAGTTAATCTACTTTTACTTTCTAACTTGCATAAGTCACAGACCGTACAAAGCCAAAAAGCCAACAGGCAAGGAAGGCAAACAGCAAATGACCCCCCTCACGCTCGGTAGAAGACAATTTATTAGTTTGTTCATTAACCTGCCTATTGCAATCCATTTATCCTAAGTAGGGCCTAATTTTTAGGGTCCTTTTTCTGTTGTTAAGATCCTGAGTCCTGTATCCATACGCTTTCACCTCTCACTCCCTTGACACATACATCCAACCTTTCAGGCTGTTTTAATGCAGCCACAAATCCCTAATCCTTTTACCCCCCCTCTGTTGCTTGATAAACACAAGGGGCCTGATTCACAGAACTAACTTAAGACAAAATCCTAAACTTACTACTTTTGGTATTCACAGAAGTTAGGATTTTGTCTTAAGTTTGTCTTAAGACAAACTTAAGACAGACTTAAGTTAGGATTTTATCTTAAGTCTGTCTTAAGTCTGTCTTAAGACAAACTTGAGACAAAATCCTAACTTCTGTGAATACCAAAAGTAGTAAGTTTAGGATTTTGTCTTGTTAGTTCTGTGAATCGGCCCCAAGGAATTTCTTATAACGGAAATATGAAATTCAAACATACCTAAGGGTGTTTTGCAATATCAAATTGTTTGGGAAGGTTACCCATCTTCTATTGAATGTTGAGACCCTACATTATCTCTACATGCTCTGCATATATCAAGAAGATTCATACCCTTCACAATGACCAAACAGGGCCTTCCTGGAAGGGGACAGTGCCACAATCTAAATTAGTTTGTAAAAGAGTGGTGGTCAAAGAAGGCTCCAAGGTGCTGCACCACGCCTTGCACTACCCCAGGGGTCTATTCTTTCTCTGGGGTTACCGGGCTGGGCACAGACTGGTGTTATGTACAGCAGACAGAAATTACTTTAGGAGTTTGTACTTCCATCCTACTTTGACATTTAGCTTGCCTGTTGGTACTCAGTTGGGCCATGATATTCTTTACATTCCAATCCTGGATGGTCATCTAGTACTTCTCGTGAGTTTACTTCATTCCTACAAGGAATTTAGTTTACGTGACTAGTACGTCCTCCAAGATCACTTCCTTCCTTTTAGACCCTTCAAGACTCTTTGACGTCATCTGAGTTCAGGACTATATAATCAAGCATATATAGCAGTGCAATGTATTTTGTTCTATTCAGTGCTGAAGACAGTTCTCCTGCTTTTTTACCTGGTTCCTTGAAAATGCTTCTAGTTCTCTTCTCTTGACTTGGCTTGTTGTCCTTTGAAGTGTTTTCATTTTCTGACACACAGAATGACCTTTTTAATCCTGTTAGCTGTATTGAAACTATTAGAAAAGTAGTTAGTCAACTAAAGCTACATTTAAAATGGCGGTACTGGACAGTCAGGTTTCGGAATGCACCACAAGAGCTGAACAGAACAAAATACAGTACACTGCAGAGTGATCGCAGCTTGCTTATTTAGTCCTGAGGTCACATAAGCTAAAAGGATCTGGAAGTTCTTGAAGGAATGAAGTGATATTTTAGGAAGTACTAGGTGACCATCCTGGATTGGAATGCAAAAGTATGTCATGGCCCCAACAGGTAAAAATAATGTACCTGGTCCTAAGCTGATGTCTATTGTTGGGGAGGATTTGAGTACTTCGCAAGTAACGGGTCTCAAATCTAGTCAGGTCCAACACGCATATTTAACAAATAAACCGGGCTCACATCTGTTAATTATGTTCCAGAGCACACAGACCTAACTTTCGGAAAAAGTAAAAAGTATTTAGCAGTGCCAAAACATTTGCAAAGTCAAAACAAAATACAATAAAATATATCTCACAACTAACTTCTAAACGTCAAGAAAATCTTAGTGTGCCAGAGTCTAGAATGGTTACATCATAAAGCAACAGGTGTGAGAAAGTGGCTCTATATATACTGGACCAAAGTAAGGTACAGTGTGTATAGAGTTCACAAACCACAGAGGTATAACAGAGGTTAAAGTCAGGACTGACCTTACTCTCACAAGTGGTAGCTTGGTCGAACAGTAAGGCAGTACCAGAGGACAGTGTAAAGCATTTGTTGTACACACTCAGTCAGCAAAAGGTTTCACACACTCAAGGACTGAACTCCAGGCCAATGAGTGATCTCAGGTAATTACTTTCCAGAAAGGTAATAACTTTGTAAACTTAATAGGTACAGGGGTTGCAGAAGGCAACACAATTCTAAACACAGTTTAACATTTAGCTCAATAGGGTTTTCTACAATAATGCAGTAGGTTACTTTGTAGATTACTTTTGTAATTCCAGGACTGGATCCTAGATTCAGTCCTGGGGTCTAAACTGAAAACAGTTTAGTAAAAACGTTTGGGTTATTGCAATGATTTTTAAGGAATGTAAAGGTATTTTAAAAGTTCACACTTAGTAGAAACTTTTCAGTGACAATCTAGCAATGTTATCCAATGGGAGAAAATTCAGGTTACAGGTACAGTATGTTCTCGTTACTTTTGTAATCCAGTACTGGGCTCCTGGTCCAGCACTGGGATCTCTACTTAAAACAGGTAAGTAATTACATTTTAGTAGTTGGTACGATTTTGAAGGAATATTTCAAGTTTTCAAAATAGACACTTTGAAGAAATTTCATAGAAAAGCATACAATGGATTCCTATGGAGAAAATTCAGGTTACTAGTAAACCCGGTTAGGATTACTTTTGCGGTTCAGTACTGGGCTACAAGGTACAGTACTGGCTTCTCTCCTGATCACAGGTGAGTACTTCGGAATTCAGTATTCGGCTGATTTCATAGGAATATTTTAGAGTTTTAAAACTTCACACTTAGAAGATTTTTCGAATCAAACCTGTCAATGTTATCCCATGGCAGGTAAGTGAGTTATCGGTTTCCAGGTGAGTACTTGACTGGTGAAGTTAAGGTTCTGGGTATAGACTCAGGAGTCCCCCAGGGTCAGGTAGGTACAGTTGGTACACCCTCAGCGGCACCCGGGTGCAGAGGTAGTTAGGCCCAATTTTATCCAATGAGAGGCAGGGGGCCTTCGGTTGGTGGCTGCTGGCTAGCAGGCCACAAGGCTGCGGGAGCTGGGCTCTTGGTCATTTGTTCAGGGCAAATAAGGAAGTAGAATAGGACAAAGGTTGTACTGCCAGGGGCACCCGGGCGGCTGGGTGCAGGGTGCTTTTGAGCCGTCGGGTGCTCAATGTTATTCAATGGAAAAGGTAAAGAGGGAACAAAGGCTGCAGACTCGGGGACGGAGATTCTTCAGGTGCGACCACCAGTTTGAGAGGTAAGTTGGGATCTTGGAGAAGAGGTGAGTACCACAAAGGAGGGCAGAGGAGGCCTTGGGGCGCCGGGTGCAGGGGTGTCTTTGGGTGTCGGGAAATCTTACCCTCGGCTGGTCGCGGTTGGAGGGGTCCCTGGTTCTGAGGCTGCAGGCGTTGTCTGGGTCGTCGAATAGGGTCTTTGGGCACTGGACTTTGGGTCCCAATTGCCGGGGGGACGTCCTCCTGGTCTTGTATCACTCAGGCACAAGCCGGGCTTGGCAGGAGCAGAGTGGGCTGGATTTGCGGTTCCTGGCTGGCACCAGGGGGGTTGCCGTTGGAGCAGAGCCTCTGCTCATGGAAGTCCCAGTCTGTTAGAGGGTCATGGCACCCAGATCCTCCGGGTTGTCCAAGGCTGCTGTCTGCAGGAGTCGCCGGGATTTAGCAGGAGCAGGTTCCAGGGTCGACAGGCCGGTAGGGCTGGGGAAAAGTCAGTGGGTGTCGTCCTGTTGTTAGCAGCTGCACGGTGGGTCTTCTTCTTCTTGATCTTCTTTCTTCTTTTCTTATCGGGATCTGAGGAAGGAAGGTTCAGGGAGCCTCTAAATACTGAATTTAGGGGTGTTACAGGTAGGGCAAGGGCAGAGACCTGCCTGTCCTGGGGTGGGTACACCCCGAGTCTGCTCCTCTCTGGTGGGAGGGGGGCAGGAGCCTAGCTGTGATTGGGCAGGGCTCCCCATCTTCAAGATGGCCGGAGCCCGGGGTTGTGCTTCACCTCACCTCTCCCACCTGAGGGGTGGGGCTGGCACAGGCTGGCACACCCTCCTTCCTGACGTAGGGTATCTGAAAGAGATACGTTAGTGATAGATTCCTTACCTTAGAATATCCATAGGCGTCAGACTGGATCCAGAAACTTTTGCGTAGCAATACCCCTGCGCGTCGGTAGGCGTAGTCCGCGGCTCCGCGTCCATCGTCGGCGTCGATAGCGCCGGAATGATGTCGCCGGAGTACTTAGACGCCGCGTTCGTGCGCTGACGTCAGTTCTTCTTTTTTTCCGCACCAGCTAGCGCAGATCCGGAGAAGCTCTACCCCTTAGTAACTTTTGGACTAAACTTTTTTGATCTTTTGATCTGGTTTTTTCTCGAGTCGTTCAACTCCTACGGTGCCGTTAGGGATGCCCGGGTTCAAACCCTGCTCCAAGTGCAGCCGACTGATGTCGGTTACCGACCCCCATCGCCGGTGCCTTCAGTGTCTAGGCCTCAACCTTGACGACCGAACCTGCTCCCACCGCCGGGCCCTGATGTCTAAGGCTAGGCGGGAGCGGTCCCGCAAGCGACTTGAGCTTCGGCAGTCGGCCCCACGCCGTTCAGGTCCCAGTCCCACAGGAGGTCGAGGGACCGGTCGCGGGGTCGGAGCCCTCGTAGCTCCGAGAGTCGGCATCGGTCTTCAGGATCAAGATCCTCAGGTAAGAGGCATGAGAGGTCGGAAAGGCGTCATCGCTCTTCCGACCCACCCCGACGCTCGTGCGATGCGGCTGGGGGTTCGGGTGACACCACCCACACGGCTCCGACGGAGTCGCGGGCGCCGCAACCTGCCCCACACCTTCCCGTCCCTGGCACGATGCGACGCCTGAGGAGGTCGAGCGGTATCTCATGGCCATGAGGTCTCCCCCTCCTCCGCCGGGCTCCGTGGCGCCTTCGGGCCCAGCGGTCCCGGCTCGGGGGCCTAGCGGGTCGAGTGCTTCGGCTCCGACGCCGCCCGGTGCTCCGGCCCCGGTGCTGCTGGCGACTTCGGTTCCGGCGCCGCAGGCCCCCACTGGATCCGGGTCGTCGCCGGTCAACCTCACGACCTCACCGACGCCGGCCCCTAGAGTTTCACCCCAGGCGCCGCCTACGGGCTATGCTGTCCCCGATCCAGCCCTCGATTCGATTCCGGCACCAGAGCAGCGCCGCTAGGCGCCGCTCTCGACGTCACATGGAGACTTTTATTTCCCCGAACCGGCCCCATCCTTTGAACCTGAATTTCAGGTGATGGGTGAAGAGGGAGATTGGGAGGGGTCTGTGGACCCTCTCTGCCAGTCTCAGCAGGACTGGACATGTGAGCTTGGGGATGCCAGTAGACTGGGCACTGGTTTTGTCTCCCCTCCAACCGTGGCTACGGAGGAGGGGGCTGCCTACAGTGTTGTGTTGACGCGGGCGGCCAAGGCATTGAGCCTGGAGCTCCCCGTCGCGGCCGTGAGGACTAACCTCCTCACTGAGGTCCTTAAACCGCAGGCAAGCTCGGCTGAGCCTCTGCTGCCGTTTAATGAGGCCTTGTGTGATGTTCTTTTGGGCACTTGGTCCAAGCCCGCTACCGGTCAGCCTGTAGATAGAAACGTGGCCAGACGCTACCGCCCGGCTCCAGGCGACCCTTGCTTCTTGTCCACCCATCCCACCCCGAGAGCCTGGTTATCCAGGCCTCTACTTCCCAGACCGCATTCCCGACAAAAGGTACAAACAATTCGGTAAGAAGGTGTTCTCGTCCCTGAGTTTGGGACTGCGGTCAGTCAATACTGCATGCCTCTTGGGCCGCTACACCCACACTCTGTGGGACACGGTCGCGGACGTGCTGCCAGGATGTCCGGAGGAGGCCGGGACTAAACTCGCCCAACCCCTTGCGGAGGGTCGAGATGCGGCACGCTATTCCATCTGGAGTGGGCTGGATACCACGGACTCACTGGGCAGAGCGATGGCAACGACGTTGGCAGTTCGACGCCACGCCTGGTTGAGGACCGCCAACTTTTCGGCTGATGTCCAGGCCACCCTTCTGGACATGCCGTTTGATGGCCGTCGCCTCTTTGGCGACAAGGTAGACCATGCTCTTGAGCATTTTAAGGACTCCAGGGCTACGGCCAAGTCCTTGGGCCTCTCGGCCCCACTCCAGCAAAAGGGTGCTTTTCGCTCCTTTTGTGGCCAAGGAAGGGGCGCTCCCACACGTGCTGCCAGTCGCGCACCGCAGACTAATACACAGCGCGGTGGCAGCTGTGGAAACCGCCGTGGCGGCGTTCGGGGACAACGGCGAGGCAAGTCCACACCTTCCCCTGCAGCATCCGCCTCAAAACCCTCCTAGTCCGTGCTTTAAGGCCCATGTGACACCAGTGGGGGGCAGGGTTCGCCATCACCACTTCCACTGGCGCACTGTCACGTCGGACATGTGGGTGCTGCAAATCGTCTGGAGGGGCTACTCCCTCCCCTTCGAGATGACCCCTCCAGCCATGCCACCGCAATACCACAGCGTGTCGGGGGATCACTTGCAACTTCTGCAAGAGGAAGTTACGGCCCTCTTGGCCAAGGGGGCCATCGAGCACGTTCCTGGGCCAGAAGTAGGGTGTGGTTGTTATTCCCACTACTTCCTGGTACCCAAGAAGGGCAAAGGGGGCCTGCGCCCTATCTTGGAACTACGGAACGCCAACGGCTTCCTCCGGAAGGAGAAGTTCAAAATGCTGACATTGGCTCAGGTCTTAGCTGCCCTGGACCCAGGAGAACTAGATGGTAGCGTTGGACTTGCAGGACGCTTATTTCCACATCCCCGTCCTGCCGGCCCACCGGCGCTACCTGCGGTTCACGGTAGGCCACGAGCACTTTCAGTTTACCGTGCTCCCCTTCGGCCTTACCAGCGCCCCACGGGTGTTCACGAAAGTGATGGCGGTGGTCGCAGCTCATCTGCGCAGGTTAGGGGTTTCAGTCTTCCCCTACCTCGACGACTGGTTGTTGAAGGCGGGCTCGCCCCATACAGTCGTCAGCCACCTCCAGACAACGGCGGACCTCCTGCACCAGCTGGGGTTTTCCATCAGCGTGCCGAAGTCACACCTGTGCCCCTCTCAGAAGCTCCTCTTCACTGGAGCGGTCCTCAACTCGGCACAGTTTCGGGTTTATCCTCCCGAACAGCGGTCCGGGATATTCAGGCTCTGATTCCACTCTTTCAGCCTTTATCCCAGGTCTCGGTCAGGTTGACGCTGCGCCTTCTGGGGCCTCCTGCATCCTTCTGGTGCATCACGCCAGGTGGCGGATGTGGGCTCTGCAGTGGTACCTGAAGTTTCAGTGGGCCCAGCATCAGGGCAACCATGTCATGATCTCGGAGGGCACTGCGAGACAACTGCAGTGGTGGCTCACGGACCGCGATTGGGTCAGCGGCAGATCCCTCTCCCTTCCCCAACCGGATCACCTGCACCTGCGCCCCTGGCAGTGGCTGGAACATCAGGGCGTGACCCTGGTGGTTCAACACCTGGCAGGTTCTCTGAACGCCAGGGCGGACGAGCTCAGCCGAAGGTGCATGATGGATCACGAATGGCGTCTGAACTCGGACGTGGCGCAAGGCCTCTTTCTGCAGTCGGGAGAGCCTTGGTTAGATCTATTCGCCACCGAATAGAACGCGCAATGTCATCAATTCTGTGCATTGGAATTTCCAAGGCGGCACTCGCTCGAGGGCGCTTTTCGTCGCGAGTGGAGTTGCGGTCTGTTGAACGCCTTTCCGCCTATCCCACTTCTGCCCAGAGTGCTGGAGAAAATTAAGCGCGACCGGGCCCAAGTCATCCTTGTGGCTCTGGACTGGGCGCGAAGGTACTGGTATCCCGAGCTACTCAGTATGTCAGTTGATCCCCCGATTCGTCTGCCTCTTCAGGAGGACCTTCTGTCGCAGCAGCAGGGGACGGTCCTCCACCCGAACCTGTCCAGTCTCCACCTCCATGCTTGGAGATTGAGCGGCGACAGTTGAGGCCATTTGACTTGCCTCCTGAAGTCTGTAATGTCATTCTGGCAGCCAGGCATCCCTCCACAAAGTTGGTATACGCCTGCAGGTGGAACAGATTTGTGGCATGGTGCACAGCAAAGGCTGTGGATCCTCTCAGTGCCCCTCTTTCTGAGGTTCTCCTCTTCCTTCTTTCTCTTGCCCAGTAGGGCTCTGCTCTGGGCACTATCAAGGGCTACCTTTCTGCCCTTTCAGCCTTCTTAAGGCTACCTGATCAGCCTTCTTTGTTCAAGTCCCCCATTGTAAACAGATTCTTAAAGGGCATCACTCATATGTTCCCTCCTGTTCCTTTCGTGATGCCCCAGTTGGACTTGAACCTGGTTCTAACTTACTTGATGTGCGCTCCGTTTGAGCCGCTTTGTAACTGTCCTCTCCGTCTTCTTACACTTAAGACTGCTTTCCTGGTTGCCATCATCTCTGCCAGGAGAGTGAGTGAGCTCCAGGCTCTTTCCTCTGAACCTCCTTTCCTTTCTGTCCATACGGGACACAAGGTTGTGTTGCTGACAAAACCCTCTTTCCTGCCCAAGGTAGTCACAGCCTTCCACATCGGGCAGTCCATCACCTTGCCCACCTTCTTTCCGTCTCCGCATCCCTCGAAAGAGGAAGAGAGGCTCCACCGTCTGGACCCAAAACGTGCGCTCTCTTACTATCTGGATCGCACTCGCCAGTTCCGGGTGGATGACCAACTCTTTGTTGGTTACGTGGGTGCTAAGAAAGGACGGGCGGTGCACAAGCGGACCATCTCTCGGTGGATCATGTTGTGCATCCAAGCATGTTACTCTTTGGCTAAGAAGGAACCTCCTGTTTGGCTGAGGGCCCACTCCACTCGGGCCACGGCGACTACTACTGCCCTGGGCCGAGGAGCCCCCTTGCAGGACATTTGTCAGGCAGCTACGTGGGCCTCGGTGCACACGTTCGCAAGACACTACTGCCTGGACAGCCAAGTCCGGAGGGATGGCTTCTTTGGCTGTTCCGTCCTTCAGGACTTTCTGGTGTGATTATTGGTTCGTAGACCCACCACCTGGGTTGGTATTGCTGGGGTATCTATTCTAAGGTAAGGAATCTATCACTAACGTGTCTCTTTCAGATGCACAAGTTACTACTTGTGTAACGATATATCTGTGAGAGACATTAGTTAGTGATAGATTACTTACCGACTCACCCATCCTCCCCGTTCTGCGAACCGATATCTAGGGTTAAGGTCATCCCCTTTCAGGGCCCTAGTTTCATGGCACCAGTGTTCGTTCTATAATGGCTCTGCGTATCTGGCGCGGAAAAGCTGTGTATAAGAACTGACATCAGCGTGCGAGGGCGGCGTCTAAGTACTCCGGTGACGTCATTCCGGCGCTAACGACGCCGACGACGGACGCGAAGCTGCGGACGACGCCTACCAACGCGCAGGGGTATTGCTACGCAAAAGTTTCCGGATCCAGTCTGACGCCTGGGGATATTCTAAGGTAAGGAATCTATCTCTAACTAATGTCTCTTACAGATAGATCGACACACAAGTAGTAACTTGTGCTTCCAGCCAGTCTTCCTGCCAGAGTAGGGGTCAGAACCGGTGGGGGCCAGTTGATGGGTACAGCAAATGGGCTGGAAAAGCTCATAGAGGCAGCAGGCCTTTGAAGCTTGCCCCTGCCCATACTGAGGAAGGAGACCTAGCACCTCACCCAGGATGTGCATTGTTGCAGGCCCAGGAGAGCGGGGGTTCTCCACCCAGGGTCCAGCAACATGTCTGCTGTGTGGAAGCCTAGGCAGTCCAGACGTGGATTGTAGGTTAGGTTTCAGGGAGCATCTCTAAGATGCCCTCTGGTGCATTTTACATTAAGTCTCACACTGGCGGGTTTAATGTGCTGGGAAGTTTGATACCAGACTTCTCAGTCTTCAGTGAAGCCATCATGGTGCTGTGGAGTTCGTAATGTCGACCTCCCAGCACCATATACTCTTAATGGCAGCACTGCACTTACACTGCACAGGAATGGCCCTGGGTACTGTAGGGGCACAGGGTAATGCACCTGTGCCCACACCACTGGCATAGGGCACCCAGCTAGAGTTGTGACTAAGCTATGCCAGGGCAGTGGGTCTTGTGGGCATGGCACACAGGGATGTGTTCCATGTCGACTCTTTGTTTAGTTCTGTACTTAGACACTGAGCCTGCAAGGGCAGTGTGTGGGTGTCAGGGTACAGGGCCCCTAAGGGTGACACAATAAGTGCTGCAGGCCTTAGGGGTCTTCTCTGGTCACCATGCCTAGGGTACCATTTACTAGGGGCTGACTGGTGGCCAGAGAGGCCAATTGGGTTTTAGTTTCAACACAGTTGTAGGGAAGGAACTCAGGCCCTGGGTACCTGGTTGGCAGGAGCCCAGGGCACACTCAGTCAAAGCACATCAGCATTCCAGCAAAAAGTGGGGGCATAAAAATGCAAGAAAGATGGCACTTTCTCACACAACCCTCCCCCCCCCACACGAAAGGCAATGAGACTAACCTTGCCCTAGGGAGTCTTCTTTGTCTAAGTGGAAGAACCTGGAAAGTCCATCTGCATTGGCATGGGCAGTCCCTGGTCAGTGTTCTACTTCAAAGTCCATTCCCTGTTGGGAGATGGACCATCGCAGTAGTTTTGAATTTTCCCCTTTCATGTGCATTAGCCATCTGAGAGGTCTGTGGTCAGTTTGAACCAGGAAGTTAGTTCCAAACAAGTAAGGCCTTAACTTCTTCAGGGACCAAACCATAGAAAAGGCCTCCCTCTCAATGGCACTCCAACGCTGCTCTCTGGGGAGTAGCCTCCTGCTTATAAAAGCAACAGGTTGGTCTTAGCCGTCCTCATTGATCTGGGATAGGACCGCTCCTATCCCCAGCTCTGAGGCATCAGTCTGCACTATGAACTGCTTGGAGTAGTCTGGTGCTTTTAGAATGGGTGCTGAGCACATTGCTTCTTTGAATGAATGAATAAAAGAAAATTTATACCGCGCAACTAAAACCCGAAGGCATCAAGGCGCCTATAAAATAAATCTTAAAAGGCAGAGGCAAAACTACGGGTATGCTTTCAGGGCGTCAAAAGCATTTTGGCAGCTAACAGTCCAGTTTACTTTCTTGGACATTTTCTTGGAGGTGAGTTCTGTGAGGGGATTCACAATGGACCCATATCCCTACACAAACCTCCTGTAGTACCCAGTCAAGCCAAGGAATGCCCTGACTTGTGTCTGGGTTTTTGAAGCTGCCCAGTCCATGATACTCTGGATCTTGGGCTGTAAGGGTTGGACCTGGCCTCCACCAACAAGGTGGCCCAAGTACACCACAGTGCCCTGCCCTATCTGTCATTTGGATGCCTTGATAGTCAGTCCTGCAGATTGCAGGGCTTGTAGAATCTTCCCAAGGTGGATCAGGTGATCCTGCCAGGTGGAGCTAAAGACATCAATATCATCAAGATAAGCTGCACTAAAGGACTCCAACCCAGTCAGGACTTTGTTCACCAACCCCTGGAAGGTCGCAGGGACATTCTTTAACCCAAAAGGCATTACAGTAAACTGATAGTGCCCATCAGGGGTGGAGAATGCTGTTTTCTCTTTTGCTCCTGGGGCCATGCCAATCTGCCAGTACCCTGCAGTCAAGTCATAGGTACTGAGAAATGTGGCTGCCCCCAACTTATCTATTAACTCATCTGCTCTTGGAATGGGGCGAGCATCTGTCTTGGTGACAGAGTTGAGCCCTCTATAGTCCACACAGAACCTCATCTCTCTCTTTCCACCCTGGGGATGAGGTTTGATGACCAGAAACACTTTGCTAGCCCAGGGGCTCTCAGAGGGTTCAATAACTCCTAACTCCAGCATCTTGCTGTCTTCAGTTCTGATGCTGTCCTTGACATGGTCTGATTGTCGATAGATTTTATTTTTGACAGTGTTACTGTCACCAGTGTCCACATCATGGGTACACCAGTTGGTCAGACCAGGGGTCAGGGAAAAGAGACTAGCATACTGTTGCAAAACTTGTTTGCAGTCAGTCTGCTGTTGGGCAGAGTGGGTGTCTGAAAAGACTACTCCATACACTGGCCCATCTTTTGGGCTGCAAGAGAGGAGGTCAGGGAGAGGTTCACTCTCTGCTTCCTGTTCCTCATCAGTCACCATCAGCATGGTGTGGTGATGTCATCCCTGTCATGATAGAGCTTAAGGCGGTTCACATGGATAACCCTTTTGGGTGTCCTGCTTGTGCCCAGGTCCACTAGGTAAGTGACCTCACTCTTTTTCTCCAGGATAAGGTAAGGGCAACTACATTTGTCCTGGAGAGCCCTTGGTCCCACAGGCTCCAAAACCCACACCTGTTGCCCAGGTTGAAATTCAACCAGTGAAGCTTTTTGGTCATACCAGTGCTTCTGAAGCTCCTGCCTGGACTCAAGATTCTTGGATGCTTTTTCCATATACTCAGCCATTCTGGACCTTAGGCCAAGCACATAGTCCCCAATGTCTTGTTTGGGTTCTTGGAGAGGCCTCTCCCAACCCTCTTTCACAAGACAAAGTGGTCCCCTTACAGGATGACCAAACAGAAGCTCAAAGGGGGAAACCCCCTTCTCCCTTCTGTGGTACTTCCTTATAAGCGAAAAGCAGGCATGGCAACAGGACATCCCATCTCCTTTTGAATTTTTCAGGGAGTCCCATGATCATACCTTTCAATGTCTTGTTGAATCTCTCAACAAGGCCATTGGTTTGTGGATGGTATGGGGTAGTAAACCTGTACTGCACACCACACTCTTTCCACATGTGTTTCAGGTAAGCAGTCATGAAGCTGGAACCTCTGCCTGAAACCACCTCCTTAGGAAACCCAACCCTGGTGAAGACACCCAGGAGGGCCTTGGCTACTGCAGGAGCTGTTGTAACCCTAAGGGGAATTGCTTCAGGGTACCTAGTAGCATGATCCACTACTACTAGAATGAATTTGTTCCCTGAGGCAGTGGGAGGTTCCAGTGGACCCACAATGTCCACCCCTATCCTTTCAAAGTGGACCCCCACCACTGGCAGTGGTATCAGAGGGGCCTTTGGATGGCCACCTGTCTTGTCACTGGCCTGACAGGCAACACAGGAGCTCACAAACTCCTTCAGCGTTTGGTGCATCTGGGGCCAGTAGAAGTGACTGACTAGTCTTTCCCAAGTTTTGTTTTGCCCCAGATGTCCAGCTAGGGGGATGTCATGAGCCAAAGTTAGGAGGAACTCCCTGTACTTCTGTGGCACTACCACTCTCCTGGTGGCTCCAGGAG
This sequence comes from Lissotriton vulgaris, assembly GCF_964263255.1. Lineage (NCBI taxonomy): Eukaryota > Metazoa > Chordata > Amphibia > Caudata > Salamandridae > Lissotriton > Lissotriton vulgaris. The sequence continues at coordinate 58,207,470 of NC_141697.1, read as the reverse complement.
TGTTTTCTTTTCCTCAGCATACAGTAATCCTTCTTCCCAATAAGCTCTGTGGGTACCACTTACATGTCCCATTAGCTTCTGAAACAGCTTGCTGCCTTAGGCTTTCAAGAGTGGGACAGTCTTGCTGTCCCTGGCACAGCTCTTCCCTAGTGGGCCCCCCTGGGCCCAGGAGTTCAGCCTGGTAAGGCTCAAGCTCCATGGGGTCAGTTCCCTCTAGGGTTTCCAAGTCCTCTCCCTGGGGAGGGGGGTCCTGAGTGGTTTGCTGTGTAGAAGCTGGTCCCCCAGTGTTCTGGCTCTTTCTCTTGGTTGGTTGGGCCATGTTTTCAGGCTCCAAACCTACTTGTGCACCCTTCTTTTTGCTCTGTGCTCTGGTTTACACACACACCAGTCCAGGAATACCCAGCATGACTGCATGGATTATTTGCTCAACTTCAGCCAGGCTGAAGTTTCCAGGTCATTTCCAAGCAGACAGTCAGCTGGTAACTGTGGAGAGACCACCACTAGTTTCAGTCCAGTAACCTCCCCCCAACCTAGTGTCACCAAGCCATAGGGCGATTAGTGGTAACACTGTCAGCATTGGTGACTGGGTACGTTTTCCCAATCAAGTATTGCTCTGGGGAAACCAGTATATCTTTCACCATAGTGACACTGGCACCTGTTTCCCCCAGGGCTTCTACTCTAGTTCCATTAATAGAGGGGTATTGCAAATACTTTTACAAGTTGAGTGGTAACCCAGCTACATTGGCAAACTCTATTTCCAAAAGGAGACTAGATTAGCTTGAGTGTATTCCCAGATTTGCTCTGAACACTCCTCTGATCCCATCTGTAGACTTGCTGTCCCTGGAGTGACTGTACTGGGTGCCTTAGGGGCTTTGTTGTAGGGGCAGTTCTTGTCTACAGTTAAATGTCCCAACATTTTACAGTTGTTACAGTAGGCCTTGTTAGGATCAAAGTTCTTCTCCCTATAGGGCTGAGGCACATAGGGAGTAGTTTGGGACCCACCCACCTGTACAGATTTTTGGGGCCGTTTTGAAGACTCAGACTTTTCATCTTGGGGATTCTCACCACCTTTCCCCTGGGGAGGTTTCGTGACCACCTTCTTTTGGTCACCTCCAGTGGTTGTCCTTGTCACCCTAGTCTTGACCCAATGGTCTGCCTTCTTTCCCAATTCTTGGGGATAAATTAGACCTAGGTCTACCAAATGCTGATGTAACTTTTCATTTGTGCAATTACTCAAAATGTGTTCCTTCATAAACAAATTGTAAAGTCCAGAAAAGTCATGCACATTGTGTCCAGTTAACCAACCATCCAGTGTCTTTACTAAGTAGTCTACAAAATCTATCCAGGATTGGGTCTGGGTTTTGTGAGCCCCCTGAGCCTAATTCTGTACTCCTCAGTAGTGAGCCCAAATCCCTCAAAGTCTTCTTCATGAGGTCATATGACCCTTCATCTGGCCCAGAGAGGGTCAGAAGCCTGTCTCTGCAGTTACCAGAGAACAGTTCCCACAGGAATGCCCCCCAGAGAGGTTTCTTTAATCTTCTCATGCCACAGGCCCTCTCAAAGGCTGTGAACCACTTGGTGATATCATCACCTTCCTCAAATCTAGGGACAATCCCTTTGGGGATTTTAGGATCATAAGATTGCTCTCTATCCTTATTATTGGTATTGTTGCCACCAGAGATAGGGGCTAACCCCATCTCTTTTCTTTCTTTTTCCAGAGCCAGGAGTCTGGACTCTAGGTCTAATCTCTTGGCCAACTTTGCTAATAAATTGTCCTCTTCATTGGGGCTCTCCCCAATGTGTTCCCTGGGGCCTAGCCCACCTATGTGGTTCCCAGAAGTTGACTCTTGGTGTGAAGGGTATGGGGACCCTTACTTCCCTAGAGATGGGGTGGATTATTATTATCCTCCTCCTCCTCTTCTTGCTCTGACTGGTTGTCACCCTGTTCAGAGGGATGGCCTTTTGCATACTCAGCCAGGAGCTCCTGGAGCCCTTGTTTGGTTGGATGCAGGTCAATGACTATGTTTTTAGTTTTGCACAAGGACCTCAGTTCCCTGAAATTCAAGTGCAAGTAAGGGGTGGGGTCCAGCTCCTCAACCACCAGGTCCATGGTGTCATCTTCACTGATAGCAGGGTTCTTTTGAGACATTCTAACCTGACAGTTCTAACCCTCTACTCTAGCTGTAGTGACTTTTTTTTTCTAAAATCCTAATGGGACTTAAGCAAGGCTCTACCAGATTTTTAGTATTTTGGAAAACCCAATTTCAGAATTCTAAAGGCAATTTATGAGTTCTGTCGTGTGATCAGATGGTAACCAAGTAGTTCAACAAATGCAAGTTCTTATCCCACCGCTGATCCACCAATGTGAGAAAGTAGCTCTATATATACTGGACCAAAGTAAGGTACAGTGTGTATAGAGTCCACAAAACCCAGAGGTATAACAGAGGTTAAAGTCAGGTCTGACCTTACTCTCAAAAGTGATAGCTTGGTCGAGCAGTAAGGCAGTACCAGAGGACAGTGTAAAGTATGGTATACAGTCAAAATATCGAGTTATTTATTTCGAATTACATTAATATCAATTCATAAATATAGAATGGACACAATATCGACTGGACAGAATATAGACTACAAAAATATCGACTAGAATAGCATTAATATCGATTCCAAAATATAGAATGGACAAAATATCGAATGGACAGAATATAGACAACAAAAATATCGAACTAGAGGTAAGTTAATATCAATTTTTTAAAGTGTTTTTTATGTTACTATATGTGTGAAAAGTGTATATTTATTTTATAATTTATTTTAATTAATTATTTTTATGGTATTTTATTTTTGCGTAATATAAATCAGTAGCGGGTTGTGGGTTTATAGGGGAATAGGGTGGGAAGTAATTTAATTATAATAAATTAAATATGGTAATTTATTTATTGGTATTTATTTTGAATTAATTGTTAAATAATTATTAATTGGTCATTAATTAAAATTTAATTGGTAATTCATTTTAATGAATTGATTAATTGATAATTATGTAAATTATATTAATTTATTTTCTGTAGCGGGTTCTGGGTTGATAGGGGAATAGGGTCGGAAGTAATTTAATTATAATTAATTAAATATGTTAATTTATTTATTGGTATTTATTTTTAATTAATAGTTAATTAATTATTAATTGGTAATTAATTAAAATTTAATTGGTAAATCATTTTAATAAATTGGTTAATTGATAATAATGTTAAATATATTAATTTATTTTCTGTTGCGGGTTGTGAGTTTATAGGGGAATAGGGTGGGAAGTAATTTAACTAAAATTAATTAAATATGTTAATTTATGTATTGGTATTTATTTAGAATTAATTTGTAATTAATTATTAATTGGTAATTAATTAAAATGTAATTGGTAATTAATTTTAATTAATTGATTAATTGGTAATTAATTACAATAACATTGGTAATTTATTGGTAATTAAGTAATAATTGGTAAGTAATTAAAATATAATTGGTAATTAATTTTAATTAATTGATTAAATGTTAATTATGTTAATTGTATTAATTTCTTTTCAGTAGCGGGTTGTGGGTTTATAGGGGAATAGGGTGGGAAGTAATTTAATTATAAATAACAAGCAGCCCGTCCCGACGTTGTCCGGGTATGAATTGCTGCCGGCCAGTAGTATATTGTTTTGTAGGATTTCGTTTTGATAGCATTTCTTATCAGTGACAGGCCTGTGAAACGCTCCGATTCACAGTGCACTGCTGATGCACTTAAGAGTGTGCATTCAGTAATGTGTGAACTCAAGTTTCCCTACTTTATTTTTCCCTGCAACATTATATAGCGCGAACTCGGCAACATGGCATGAGCACAATTTACATTACAGAAGAACACATCCATTTGTGGTAGGCACGGGGAGACAAAGCGATTTGCTTGGAATCGCAGGATGTTGAGCTGATGCCAAGATTCGAACATAGCTCCCCAGCTCTAAAGTTCGCAATTCTAGAACTTGCGGCGGGAGGTGTGTCTAAAAGTGTATGTCGGTGCTGGCCATCAATGAGAGAGACCTGTGCATTTTTCAAATGAGTTGTGAAAAAATATGAGTATGTTGCTGGGGATGTGGGCCTCCGTGCCACCAATGTACTTACCGGGGGAGGGTAAACACCCATTATTCCGCAACTTTCTTTCCGCATACCATCACTCCGCATACTTTCATTAGGAAAGTACCATGACTCTGCAATGCCATTATAAGGCATGGCATTACATTTTATATGCTTTTACCACGCATACATTTACAACGAAATTCGTTGTAAATGCATGAATTGTAAAAGCATGTTTTTTAAAAATGTTTGGATAAGGTAAATATGGGTATAGGGGTATATGTTTTGGGTAGGCATGGGCGGAAAATCCGTTCCGCTCGCGGATTTTGCGGATTTTCGGGAAATCCGCAATCCGCGAGATTTGCGAATTTCCCGCAAAATCCGCAAATCCGCGAGCAGCGGATTTTGCTCGCACTGCTCGCACTGTTCGCGTGAGTTCGCGCCCCGCGAATAAGTGCAAAATTGCAGAAATACGATCTTAGCAAAACTGAAAGTAACTACTTACCAGGTTCAAAAGTTCAGGCTCATCATTAGTAGCCATTTCCTGTAGTGCTTCCTGAGGGGCCCCTCCAGAGTTCAGTTGCCAGTTGAAACTATTATGTGACCCTGCTCTGAACCTCAGAATAGTTACACATATGCCACAAAGGTCCTGAATTACAGCTAAGGGAGACAAGCAGGAGCCAGGCTGGAAGTTAAAATCCATTAATCAGCCCCTAATTCATTATTGTCAGTTGGGGCAGGGCAGGTGTTGTAACTAATTTTGCAACAATGAAAGCACTTAGCAAGTGCAAAAGATCACTAATCAGGGCGCACTAAGGAAGCAGGTGCCAGCTAAAAAAATATTCTGTGACACATTAATCAGCCCCAAATTAATTCAGGTCACTTGAGGCAGGGAAGGTGTGCTTTGCTTTGCCGAAAATAATGTACACTGGACAACCAGAGGGTGTGGTGATGAAACAGAGGGTGGCATGGGTGGGCCAGAGGGTGGCATGAGTAGTCAGAGAGTGGCAGTGGTGACAGAGAGTGGCAGTGATGAAGAAGAGTGTCCCAAACAGGCTGGACACGTAGAAACAACAAGTTCGCAAAACTTGCGACCCGACAGGTAAGTTCGCAAATTGCGAAATTGTAAAAACCCTCGCGAACTGGCAGAAACACGGGCGAACACAAAAAAAAAAAATCCGCAAATTCGCGGGAATTCGCGGATTTTGCGGATTGCGAATCCGCAAATCCGCAAAATTCGCGAACGCGAGATCCGCAAAATTCGCTCATGCTTAGTTTTGGGGTACTGAGGTATATGTTTTGGGCTGTTTGGGTATTTTAAGGTTTCAGATTTAGTTTTGGGTTATGGGGTACAGGGGTAGTTTTAGGGTTTAGGGATAGGTATGGGTTTTGGGGTACAGGAGTATTTTTAGGGTTCAGGGATAGGTTTGGGTTTTGGGGTATAGGGGTATTTTTAGGGTTCAGGGGTAGGTTTGTGTTTTGGGGTACAGGGGTATTTTAAGCGTTCAGGGCTAGGTTTGGGTTTTGGGGTACAGGGGTATTTTTAGGGTTCAGGACTAGGTTTTGGTTTTGGGGTACAGGGGTATTTTATGGTTCAGGGGTAGGTTTGGGTTTTGGGGAACAGGGTTATTTTTAGAGTTCAGGGCTAGGTTTGAGTTTTGGGTTACAGGGGTATTTTTAAGGTTCAGGGGTAGGTTTGGGTTTTGGGGTACAGGGGTATTTTAAGGGTTCAGGGCTAGGTTTGGGTTTTGGGGTACAGAGGTATTTTTAGGGTTCAGGGGTAGGTTTGGGTTTTGGGGTACAGGGGTATTTTTAGGGTTCAGGGCTAGGTTTGGGTTTTGAGGTACAGGGGTAATTTTAGGGTTATGGGGTAGGTTTGGGTTTTGAGGTACAGTGGTATTTATAGGGTTCAGGGCTAGGTATGGGTTTTGGGGTACAGGGGTGTTTATAGGGTTTAGGGATAGGTTTGGGTTTTGGGGTACAGGGTATATTTATAGAGTTAAGATGGGTTAGTGTTTAAGGGTGTTGGGATATTTTAAGGAGTAAGGATGGGTTATGATTATGGGGTACAGGGGTATTTAAAGGGAGCAGTGTGGGATTTGTTTTTAGGGTGTAAAGGGTAATAAAATAAAATAATAGATAAAAATAATATAAATAATGCAATTTAAAAGAATAAATGTTTTAATTAAATTAAGAAAATGTGTATATACACATTGACACTGACACAGACATTATATTATTTTATATTGACATTGACACTGGACACAGAGGACTCTATGTCCAGTTGAAGACTAAATGTAGTCGAAATGCGTAGGCCGTCCTTTTTGCAATTGCACATGGTGTTTTAAATAATAAATAACTTAAATTTACCTACTGCTGTGGTGCCGTAACTTCTGTCTACACACGTGGAGATGAAAGGAATCGAAGCAATATATATTGTTATTTTTTGTCATGGCTGAATAGAAAGTGTAACAGAAGGGTGTTCACTTTGCAGCTTTATGGTTGCTTGTCCATGTCGATAAAGTTTTGTTGACATTTCGAGTTGACAGCTTTTAACATGTACACCAAAGAATTCAACAAACACACAGTTATGCTACAAATAATGAATTGACCGATTTTATGCATTTGGTTAAAATGTATTTATTTATGTTGAGTCAAAATGTGTAAAATGACATTGTACGAGCAAATGAATCGGAAAGTCTGTCTTCCCTGTCGATTGACAGGCAGTGTCGATGACGTTGCATGAATTGTTTTTTGTTTAAATAATTGCTGCGCGCTTTCAAACCGTAACCAGTGACCAAAGCTACTGTGTAGTCGAAACGCGTATGGCAGCGGCAGAATAAATATAAATTTGAACAATCTCACACAGCGTGGTCGTTTAATCATGGATTGCAAGCGGAACTCAGTCCAAGGAGTTCCATGGTGACGACGCAACTCTTGTTAAGGTGGAGGCAGTAAATGCTTGGATATTTGTAGCATACGTCCAACTGCCACCCCCCCCACGACGCAGGAAACAGAATAACGACTGGATTTGCATAGAGGCAGCCCCGACACCACGGATTTGCTTGGAGTTCCTTTTGGCGGCTCTGCGGCATAACCAAGGCGAGCGGGTAAGACTGACTCTGCAATTACCTGCGGGGGAGAGAGTGAAGCCCTTACGAACTTGTGATTGAACACATTGTATGTGGGGCGGTTGAGATTGCAGCGACATCGCTGTTCATTATTGATTTTGAGAATGGATGCCGCTGAGGTTAACGAGCGCGAGCAAGCAGCGCTACAAGTGTTTACCGACGAGAGCTGTCCTTTGAGTGACGGCGGAGTACCGGGCACAAGTGGGAATGTTCAAAATGAACTTATGACAAAGTTAAGGAGGCTTGAGAAGCTCCAAAGATCCGAAGTTTCAAAATGGTGGGAGTCCAAATCTCTGCAAAGGTACCTAGAAGTACAGCGCATACCCCGAGGTCTCCGTGTAATGGTAGCACCGAGCTATGAAGACCCAAACCCTGAAATGCTGAAGGAATGGGCAGCAAACAATAATGATTCTTCACGAAGAATGTTGGGCATTTTGATTAAATATGCCGACATTGATAGGAAGAAGATTTTGGAGGAAATAGAAAAAATCATGAACGATTTAAGTAAAGAGGAAGATCAAACTATTATCTCCAAGTTTAAAGCTGAAAGCAAAGAAAGGATAAAAAAATTGGAACTATCAATCAAAGATCGTAAAACCCATAAATTCCAGCGGGACAAGCAGGATTACGATCAGGGCCAAATATACACCTTTGCAAAAAAGTTCGACGCCATAAGACAACAAAAGCAAGTACAATCGGCAAATCTATCCAAAACGGGGACCGAGCCTGCATCTGATTCAAGCAGTGTCGTGAGTTCTGATTACGACATGGAAGGAGAAACCAATAGACCAGCACCAGGCGCAATACCTTCTGTAGTAGATGAACTGGGTTATTTAAACGTGGAGCGACGAGGCAGAGGACTAACCGGTGCAAGGGGGCGAAACGCCGGGCGCGGATATCAGAAGCAGAAGAAAAAAACGACGAAACAATAGAAAACACCACCAAACAAATGACCATCATAAATTTAACAAACATTCAACTTTCTCATGGAGAACAGAGGATTTTGGAACTAGGCTTATCCTTTTGTCCTGAGGCGGACATGGACTTTGTGCAAACTCGTATTGATTTTTTAAAGTTTATACGACTTCTTAAACTTAAAAAACATTTCCTTGTTAATCCAAGCCGCAAGTCAACTGTGACCCCGTAGCTATGACTGCTGTTGAGGATAACCTGGTGGTGGATGATATGGATTGAATGATGGAGTTAAGAGCAACAAACATGGAAGTTCTAAACGTGGAACCTGAAGACATTGCGGATAGGATTGCCCAAGAAGAAGACATTAATATCTACCAAGATGCCCCAACACCGTTTAGACCAAAATCGCGTTTTACACCATCACCAGCCAAAGACACTGTTGATGTTTACAACGAATTGGTCCTTAATGAACTGAAAAAGTTGGGAAAGGACACAAATCCTAATAAAGCGAATACTAAGTAGCAACAAGAGTATTATGCTTTAATTAGAAAATTGTCTGAGTGTAACAATTGCATAGTGCGCAATGCTGACAAGGGGGGCAATGTAGTCCTTTGGGATAGAGAGAAATGCTTATCTGAAGCATACCAGCAATTGAACAACAAAAAATGCTATATGCGCATTGAAGAGAAAATGATGATAGAGAGTCGTGAAAAATATAATGTACAGCTTAAGCAATGGTATGATTCTTCACTCTTGACACACGATGAGTACATGTATCTCAAGATAGATTTCCCTACTACCCCTGTATTTTATTTAATCCCAAAGGTGCATAAAGATCCATTAAACCCCCCAGGACGCCCAATAATTTCAGCAATAGACAGCGCACTAGAGCACACTTCCAAATTTGTTGACTCGTTTTTGAATCCTTTGGCAAAAACACTTCCTTCGTTTTTGCTGGACACTGGTGACTTTCTGAAAAAAATTTATGATACACCATGGGAGGATGACTATCTGTTGATTACTATCGATGTGGCCAGCTTGTACACCAGTATTAGACACGCAGATGGGATTCGTGCTGTCAAACATTTTTTGGGTACGAGAGCTATCAGCTTGTGGTCACATACACAAATGCTATTGAATATGGTGGACAAATGTTTAACTAGTAATTTCTTCCTATTCTATGGTCAGTTATTCCATCAAATTTGTGGCACTGCCATGGGCACCTGCTTCGCCCCCAGCTATGCTAATTTGCATATGGGCTGGTGGGAGGAGCAGGTGGTCCGGACGCAGTACCAAAAAGAGTGGGAAGAGAATATTGTCCACTGGAGTCGTTTTATTGACAATTTATTTTTGGTCTGGAGGGGTACTGAACTTGAAGCTAGCACATTTATTTCTAATCTTCAAAAAAATGAGCTAAACTTATCCTTTACCAGTACTATTAGCAAACACAGTGTCAACTTCCTAGATCTAACAGTGTACGTTGAAAGTGGGAGGATCCAAACTAAGCTTTACAGAAAGCCCACCAGTGGCAACACTTTGTTGCATTCTAAGAGTTTTCATCCTAAGGCCCTCAAAAGCAGTATACCCTATGGGGAGAGTCTCAGAGTCATGCGAAATTGTAGCACTACTGAGGAAACTGAAAAAGAACTAGAAATACTTAGTACGAGATTTAAAGAACGGGGTTACCCCGCAACTTGGATAACAGATGGAATTAACAAAGCCTCAAAACTGAAGAGAGAACAAATCCTCTTCGGCAATACAAAAGTTAATAATGACGAAAACCAATGCAGATTTATAACAGGCTTTAATAATCAACATGTTGAGGTGAGGAGAATACTCAACAAGCATTGGCACATCATTAAGAATGACCCTGTGTTAGGGAACGAAGTCCCCAAGAGACCCCAAATCACTTTCAAAAAAGCGAAATCCTTCAAAGACTGTTTAGTGAGCAACACCTTAACCTCTTGGCTGCTAAGGCATTATTGACTTTCTTATTTAATTTCCATTGAAATCAATGGAAAGTCCATGACGAGTTACCCTTGTCATTAGCAGCCAAGAGATTAAAGAAACCCCAACCCAAAAAGACTTGGCTTGACAAAAACGGCTTCGTAAAATGCACTAAGTGCAAGGCATGTACTCATGGCATAAACTGTAGCAAGTACAGATTAGGCCTTTCCAATAGAATGGAAAAGATAAAGAATAAATATACATGCAAGACCAACTATGCTATCTACATATTGGAGTGCCCTTGCGGGCTCCGATATGTGGGCAGCACAATCAACGAAGCATACAAAAGGATATTACAACACCTGCGAGCAATAAAAAATGCGCACAGAGCTTATCCTGTAGCCAGGCATTTTGAAACAGTACACAATAAAGACACAAAAGGTCTGACATACTGTGTAATTGACTCGATTCCAGCTAGTCAAAGAGGGGGTAATAGACTTAATAAGCTAAGGAAACTTGAATCACGGTATATAATCAAGTTAAACACCAAGCAACCTAATGGTCTGAATATTGAAGAAGATTTACACAGACACCTATGAAATTAGTCAGTCGGTAATAACAAGTAGCAGTTGCTGAAAACATAATTGGTATTTATCTGGATCAGGTATAATCTTGTGGGCAGTACTTCCGAGAATATGTATTACACTTGGCAGTCAACAATGGTCCAAAAATGTTTATAATGTTAAGATTATTCATATAAGTCATAACTGGTGTATTTGCTCACTGGAGCTCTATTGTATTCACTTGGAAAGTGAAATTGGTGTTATATGTCTACAACAATTCAGTGTACAACATTAACGACAAATTTCCTTTGTGCATGCCGATATAGTTACTTGTTAACGGGGATTATTAAACTGTTGGAAACATCATGGTCCGTACTATGATGGAGCAACGGCCTCAGTTGGCAAGCCCACTTGGGCGAAATTTGTTGTTATTTTTTGTCATGGCTGAATAGAAAGTGTAACAGAAGGGTGTTCACTTTGCAGCTTTATGGTTGCTTGTCCATGTCGATAAAGTTTTGTTGACATTTCGAGTTGACAGCTTTTAACATGTACACCAAAGAATTCAACAAACACACAGTTATGCTACAAATAATGAATTGACCGATTGTATGCATTTGGTTAAAATGTATTTATTTATGTTGAGTCAAAATGTGTAAAATGACATTGTACGAGCAAATGAATCGGAAAGTCTGTCTTCCCTGTCGATTGACAGGCAGTGTCGATGACGTTGCATGAATAGTTTTTTCTTTAAATAATTGCTGCGCGCTTTCAAACCGTAACCAGTGACCAAGGCTACTGTGTAGTCGAAACGCGTATGGCAGCGGCAGAATAAATATAAATTTGAACAATCTCACACGGCGTGGTCGTTTAATCATGGATTGCAAGCGGAACTCAGTCCAAGGAGTTCCATGGTGACGATGCAACTCTCGTTAAGGTGGAGGCAGTAAATGCTTGGATATTTGTAGCATATATATATATATATATATATATATATATATATATATATATATACATATATATATATATATATATATATACACTCCAACTTGCCTCCAATGCGCGTGCTGCGCCGACAGGTACGCGGTCCACCAAATTAAAACGCCAGAGCCAGTCTTTCAATCCAAAAGGGATTTATTTCATTTGTAGTGCAAAGGGTGCAAGCCTCGTCATACGCGTTTCGGGCACCGGCTGTGCCCTTGCTCACTGACAATTGGCCATGGTGTCCACACAACTTAAATACATTACTTTGTGAAGTGCGCGCCAAACAGCTCATGGATAAACATAGAAACAGGACTTAGATGGTAAACAAAAGTGTGTCCAAGGTAAAATATGTCGCCATTTTGGAACGGAGTAAACTATTGCAATCCCCAGATTATATTATACACAAAATATACCGAGCCCATTACGAGATACAAGTTATTTAGTAAATTAAGGTTCGATATGATTTAGTGGACTCATTCATCTTAAATTCGTTGATTAAACTGAGTGTCAACATTTAGACATTGATAATAAGAGGATAATGTAGTAATATTAACATATAAATGCCAATGTCATAACTGAATATATAGCAGTGATACCTAGTACAAATACCTCATAACTTTTATGTATAAAGTGCAAAGTGCCTCAAGTAATTTAGCAGCAATGTCGGGTACAAATACCTGATAACTATTTATATAAAGTGCAAAGTGCCTTAGATCATTATCGTAAACATTCGACTCATGTAAATAGAATAATATACATCCATAACAAAGTGCAAAGTGCATATGTAAACATATTACTCAATAATCTTTCAGTAAATGACATAGGATGAAAAATCATTAATCATCCGCAAGTGTATTGTATGGCATTACATTATATAGATATATCCACATCTATTGTCTAATACATTCAAATACAATGTCACAAAATGCAGAACGTAGTCCACTTATGTATCCTCTAAAACAATCACATGTACATCTATGCTGTATGGGAATTGTATATATATGAACCTTCCAGTAATGAAGATGGTGGAAAAGAATATATACAAAGAGGCTATTCGAAAAGAATCGTGAGGGAAGTCAGATATCTCCCCTTAAAGGAATCTTATACTAAAGTGATAGTGCTGTAGTGAAAATTAAATCAAAATGCAACAATGTTAAAAATTGTAACATCTACTAAAAATTATTTATCTCATGCTGCGTTAAGTGTGGTCCAGTATTAAATGACAATAGTACAAACAGATTAGTGAATAACAGGAATGGTACTATTGAGGGCACCCCAAGCCTGGGGAACCTACAGAAAATTGCGGAGATCTTCCCCCATGTTGAGTCCTCCCGGTGTTTTACTGTTAAGTTTAATAATATATTTGGACTCTAGCTGCCTTAGTCTTTTGTCTATGTCGCCCCCTCTTTTTGATTGTGTAATTGCATCTATCACAAAATAGGATAGATGGGATAAATCCTTGTTATGAAAGGTTGCGAAATGTTGCGCTACTGGATAAGCTTGGTCTGAGTTGACAATAGCTCTAATGTGCTGAAGAATGCGGACGTGGGCTTGATGTTTAGTGCTACCCCATGTACGCCAGATCACAACTACATTTCAACACATATACCGCATATTCGGTACGACATGTAAAATAGGCCCTGAGAGTAATTGGAGTTTTCTCAAATGGGGTATTGTAAGTAGTGGTGTTAACCCCAAACTTACAGGCCCTACATGAACTGCATTTGAAAAATCCCTTACGCGGGGACAACCAGTTAGCGGATTTCTTGGTTTCAGGGCTGCTGCTGACTAATTCATTGCGCATAGAGAATGCGCGTCTGAATGTGATTGTGGGAATCATGGGCATGATTTCCTTAAGTATTTGGTCCGTTAAAATTATAGACCATTCCTGTTTCACTATTTTGACAATTTGTTTTGCCTGACGACTATAACCTGTAATGAGTCTTATGGGTTCCACTACTGGGTCTGGTGTTGTGTTAGCCACCATGTTTCTATTGGGGTCGAGGAGTTCCAGACGGTTGAGCGAATTAGCTTTCCTCATAGCTATGTCCAGTTTAGTAGGATTATATCCTCTAGCTATGAGTCTATGTTTGGCTTCAAGTTGTTGATGGTCCCTGTGTGTAGAAGTACTGCAAGTGCGAAGTATTCTTAAAAATTCCCCATAGGGGATGCTGGCAATGGTATGGCTAGGATGGAAACTGCTCGCATGAAGGATGGAATTGCCTGATGTGCTCTTTCTGAAAAGGCTAGTGATGATGTGGTTATCTTCTACTGATACATGCACATCAAGGTAATCTGCTTCAGTTCTACTCATGTGAGCTGTAAATTTCAAATTAAGCCGGTTGTCATTGATTTGTTCGACAAAATCAATTGCTTCTTGCATGGTGCCTTGCCATAAAATGAATACATCGTCTATGTACCTCCAATATTTTAAAATATTTGTGAACCAGATGTTTGCAAATAGGACATAGGACATGTTCCTCCCACCAGCCTACGTTATATATAAATACACATATATACAAACATTTATTTGATTTTTAATAATGTACTTTTACAATGTATATGACTTTACCACACATGCATTTGCGTTATAATGGCATGCGTGATAAAGTCATATGCGTTGTAAAAGTTTTAGAAATTATGTCTTTGCGGAGTAATAGTCCCGCGTTATAAAAATTGCGGAGTGATGGTATGCGGGATGTTGGTTTGCGGAATATCATCACATATTCCCGGGGGAGGGATAGTCCCTTTCTTGCTATTTTCGTGGAGGCGGGCCTTGTCTCTGAATGTGCGTGGTGTGAGGCCTGTGCGCAACAGAAGTGGAAAATCTCCAGTGTGCGATTCAGGTGTCACCGGAAGTTACGGCGAGATTACATTTCCTGCACAATGGCCCCTGTTTACGCTCCTTCCGGCCCTTGGGAATAGCTCCATGCCTGACCTCAATACAGTAAAGCAGGTGCACGTCACTGGGAGCGCGGGGCAAGCACACCCGGAGCTGGAATGTACAGAACCTGCGAAGAAAAAACAATGAAATATTAGGCACAACGCTCGCTTTTTTTTTCCGTAATCCCGCGCCCCGCACACGCCCACGCCCCCAGCACACGCCCACAGCACACGATATGAGACATGGCATGAAGGGCGGAAGGTACCACACGCCCCCAGCGTTTGTCACGCCCCCAGCACACGCCCTCAGCACAACGCAGACACGCTCACAAGGGACTACGTTGCTGGCACGGTTCTTTTACCTTTTAAATGTATATGGTGGGCGTCTGCATAGCCTATGTCCTTCTGCTGCAACTGCCCTTTCCAACGCTGTATTGGGTGTGGTGATTGGTGCTGTGGTTCCTGAGATTACCCGCCTCAAATGTTTGGGCTCTCTCTTTATTATATTAGTATAGATGACATTTTCTAATTTATTTATTGCTTATTTTTGTTGAAATTAATTCATTTATTATAAAAAACTAATAATTATTAAAACATTTTTTTAATTAGTATTAATATTTAATTAATTTTCATTCATATATGAAGTATTTACGTTCCCTACTGTTGCACTCTCTGGAGTGGGAATAGTAATTTTTACCCATACGCTATCCAACGCTTTCCCTACTGTTGCACTCAATGGAGTGGGAATAGTAATTTTTATCCCAATGCTATCCAATGCTTTCCATACTGTTGCACTCTCTGGAGTTGAATAGTAATTTTAACCCCTACGCTATCCAGCGCTTTCCCTTCTGTTGCACTCACTGGAGTGGGAATAGTAATTTTTACCCCTACGCTATCCAACGTTTTTCCTACTGTTGCACTCACTGGAGTGGGAATAGTAATTTTCACCCCTACGGTATCCAAGGTTTTCCCGACTGTTGCACTCTCTGTAGTGGGAATAGTAATTTTTATCCCTACGCTAACCAACGCTTTCCCTACTGTTGCACTTACTGGAGTGGGAATAGTCATTTTTACCCCTACTCTATCCAACGTTTTCCCTACTGTTGCACTCACTGGAGTGGGATAGTAATTTTTACCCTCCCGCTATCCAACGCTTTCCCTACTGTTGCACTCTCTGGAGTGTGAATAGTAATTTTTACTCTCCCGCTATCCAACGCTTTCCCTACTGTTGCACTCATTGGAGTGGGAATAGTAATTTTTATGCCTACGCTATCCAATGCTTTCCCTACTGTTGCACTCTGTGGAGTGGGAATAGTAATTGTTATCCCTACGCTATCCAACGCTTTCCCTACTGTTGCACTCTCTGGAATGGGAATAGTCATTTTTACCCCTACGCTATCCAATGTTTTCCCTACTGTTGCACTCTCTGGAGTGGGAATAGTAATTTTTACCCTCCCGCTACCCAACGCTTTCCCTACTGTTGCACTCACCGGAGTGGGAATAGTAATGTTTACTGCTACGCTATCCAATGTTTTTTCTATTGTTGCACTCACTGGAGTGGTAATAGTAAATTTAACCCTCTTGCTATCCTATAGTAAATATATTGTATATTTTATTGTTAATACTATGTTTATATATATTCATATATATATATATTTACATATTTTTTTTAAATTATATTAATTATCTATTAGTTTTAATGTTATTTAAGTATTTTGCGTATTTTTAAGTTAGTTATATTTATTATTTTAGTAATTTTAAATTACTTTTAACTATTTAAAAAAGTCGATATTTTGACTATCTATATTTTTTACATCGATATTTTTGATTCAATATTTTTGTACTTACCTGTTTGGAGATAGGAAGTCGATATTTTGGCATTCTATATTTTTAACTCGATTTTTTTGTATATCGATATTTTTGACATCGATATTTGTTGTACACACTCAGTCAGCAAAAGGTTTCACACACTCAAGGACTGAACTCCAGGCCAATGGTTTTTATATCAAAAGATATAGTTGTTTTATTTTTAGAACCAACAGGTATCAAAATATACTTTTCTCAATTATGAGTGATCTCAGGCAATTACTTTGCAGAAAGGTAATAACTTTGTAAACTTAATAGGTACAGGGGTTGCAGTAGGCAACACAATTCTAAACACAGTTTAACATTGAGCTAAATGGTTTTTTCTACAATAATGCAGTTCATTACTTTGTAGATTACTTTTGTAATTCTAGGACTGGATCCTAGATTCAGTCCTGGGGTCTAAACTGAAAACAGTTTAGTAAAAACATTTGGGTTATTGCAATGATTTTTAAGGAATATAAAGGTATTTTAAAAGTTCACACTTTGAAGCTTTTCAGTGACAATCTAGCAATGTTATCCAATGGGAGAAAATTCAGGTTACAGGTACAGTACGTTCTTGTTACTTTTGTAATCCAGTCCTGGGCTCCTAGGTCCAGCACTGTGATCTCTACTTAAAACAGGTAAGTAATTACGTTTCAGTAGTTGGTATGATTATGAAGGAATATTTCAAGTTTTCAAAGGTAGACAGAAGAAATTTCATAGAAAAGCAGACAGAGAATTCCTATGGAGAAAATTCAGGTTACTAGTAAACCCGGTTAGGATTACTTTTGCGGTTCAGTACTGGGCTACAAGGTACAGTACTGGCTTGTCTCCTGATCACAGGTGAGTATTTCGGAATTCGGTATTCGGCTGATTTTATAGGAATATTTTAGAGTTTACAAAATTCACACTTAGAAGGTTTTTGGAGTCAAACCAGTCAATGTTATCCTACGGCAGGTAAGTGAGTTATCGGTTTCCAGGTGAGTACTTGACTGGTGAAGTTAAGGTTCTGGGTATAGACTCAGGGGTCCCCCAAGGTCAGGTAGGTACAGTTGGTACACCCTCAGCGGCACAGGGGCAGCTGGTTGCATAGGAAGTTAGGCCCAATGTTATCCAATGAGAGGCATGGGGCCTTCGGTTGGTGGCTGCTGGCTAGCAGGCCACGCGGATGTGGTAGCTGGGCTCCTGGTCACTTGCTCAGGGAAAATAGGGAAGTAGAATAGCACAAAGGTTGCACTGCTAGGGGCACCCGGGCGGCTGGGTGCAGGGTGCTTTTGAGCCGTCGAGCGGTCAATGTTATTCAATGGAAAAGGTAAAGAGGGAGCAAAGGCTGCAGACTCGGGGACGGAGATTCTTCAGGTGCGACCACCACTTCGAGAGGTAAGTTGAGATCTTGGAGAAGAGGTGAGTACCCCAAAGAAGGGCACAGAGGGCCGTGGGGCGCCGGGTGCAGGGGTGTCTTTGGGTGTCGGGAAAAGTTACCCTCGACTGGTCGTGGTTGGAGGGGTCCCTGGTTCTGAGGCTGCAGGCGTCATCTGGGTCGTCAAGAAGGGTCTTTGGACACTGGTCTTGGGGTCCCAGTCGCCTCGGGGACGTCCTCGTGGTCTTATATCACTCAGGCACCGGCCGGGCTTGGTGGGTGCAGAGTGGGCTGGATTCGAGGTTCCTGGCTGGCACCAGGGGGGTTGCTGTTGGAGCAGAGCCTCTGCTCATGGGAGTCCCAGTCTGTTAGAGGGTCAAGGCACTGAGGTCCTCCGGGGTGTCCAAGGTTGCTGTCCGCAGGAGTCGCCGGGATTTAGCAGGAGCAGGTTCCAGGGTTGACAGGCCGGTAGGGCTGGGGCCAAGTCAGTGGGTGTCATCCTGTTGTTAGCAGCTGCACGGCGGGTCTTCTTCTTCTTGATCTTCTTTCTTCTTTTCTGATCGGGATCTGAGGAAGGAAGGTCCAGAGAGCCCCTAAATACTGAATTTAGGGGCGTTACAGGTAGGGCAAGGGCAGGGACTAATAGGCCCCTATCCTGGGGTGGGTACACCCCCTAGTCTGCTCCTCTCCGGTGAGAGGGGGGCAGGAGCCTAGCTGTGATTGGGCAGGGCTCCCCATCTTCAAGATGGCCGGAACCCGGGGTCGTGCTTCACCTCGCCTCTCCCACCTGAGGGGTGGGGTTGGCACAGGCTGGCACCCCCCCCCCCCTTCCTGACGCAGGGTTTCCCACCAGTCTTTCCGCCAGAGTGGGGGTCAGAACTGGTGGGGGCCAGTTGCTGGGTACAGCAAATGGTCTGGAGAAGCTCACAGAGGCGGCAGGCCTTTGAAGCTTCCCCCTGCCCATCCTGCCCATCCTGGGGGAGGAGACCTAGCACCTCGCCCAGGATGTGCAGAGTGGGTGGCTCTCCACCCAGGGGTCCAGCAACATGTCTGATGTGTGGCAGCCTAGGCAGCCTCTCAGTCCAGACGTGGATTGTAGGTTAGGTTTCATAGGGCATCTCTAAGATGCCCTCTGGTGCATTTTACATTAAATCTCACACTGGCATCAGTGCGGGTTTAATGTGCTGAGAAGTTTGATACCAGACTTCTCAGTCTTCAGTGAAGTCATCATGGTGCTGTGGAGTTCGTAATGTCGACCTCCCAGCACCATATACTCTTAATGGCAGCACTGCACTTACAGTGCCCAGGAATGGCCCTGGGTACTGTGGGGGCACAGGGCTCATGCACCTGTGCCCACATCACTGGCATAGGGCACCCAGCTAGAGGGGTGACTGAGGTATGCCAGGGCAGTGGGTCTCGTGGGCATGGCACACAGGGATGTGTGCCATGTTGACTCTTTGTTTAGTTCTGTACACTCAGCCTGTAAGGGCAGTGTGTGGGTGTCAGGGTAAAGGGCCCCTAAGGGTGGCACAATAAGTGCTGCAGCCCTTAGGGTCTTCTCTGGTCACCATGCCCTGGGTACCTAGGGTACCATTTACTAGGGGCTGACAGGTGGCCAGAGATGCCAATTGGGTTTTAGTTTCAACACAATTTTAGGGAAGGAACGCAGGCCCTGGGTACCTGTTTGGCAGGAGCCCAGGGCACACTCAGTCAAAGCACATCAGCAGTTCAGAAAAATGTGGGGGCATACCAATGCAAGAAAGATTGCACTTTCTCACAACAGGCTAGGATATGTTTCTTATTTTTAGGCACATTCTAGTCTAAGAGTTATTAATAAGATCTGGAAAAACAGGTAGCTAACGGGCTGCTAAAATAGAACTAGTTGCTATAGTGCTTCAGCATCAGAACTGTGTTTAGATCAGGTACATGTGAAAGCAGACTACAAAAACATCCTTTGCGAGAATGTAGACTCAAAAATTCAGACTGCCAAAATCTAAAAAAAAATGAGCATCAGCACCTTACGTCGCACTGGTATATCTTACTGAATATCTTGAAAAACTCATAAGCTCTACTTTTCGTGGCCCCACTGCTTAGAAGCCACCACTTTTAACAATCCAACCAAACAATTGAAAAGGAGCGTCAACTTTGTTCATCTATTTCCAGCCAAGATTCAGGCAGTAAAAAGTCCTGAACAAATCCAATATGCAAAATGCAAAAATATAAATGTTTTAGGAGTCTTGTGATTGCGTTTCGGAATCCAACTATTTCTGAGTCAGTGTCTTTATTGGGAATCAGTCTCTTTTCCCGGGTTCATCAACTGCGGTTTCTTCATATGATACTGTAGACCCCAGAGGTTTGGACATAGATGCAAGGCCGTGTCTATTCTCACACTTTCTGCAACACCAATGCTCACCCGTAGTTACACTCAGCCCACTTTGCACCCACCACATCAACAAACATAACTCAACATCTTCCACATAGGCCAAACAAAACCCTGGCAGCCATGCTCTCCATAGGGCACCCATGCACCTAAATGGAATTGGAGTGATTGAGGGGCTCTCCAAGGGTATGAAGCCCTATATGAATAATGCTTGTAGACCTCCCAGCTAAGTGCTTTAGGCTTCACAATGTGTGTGTAAGTGCAAATGTCAGGCCGTTACTGTTTTCGATGAATAAAAGTTGACAGTTGAAAATGACTGTTGAATAATAGGCTTTTCCTTGACCAATAAGTATGGTGCAAAGATTTTCAGCCCTATAGTCAAGATAGGTTTTTTCCTCAGGGGGCACTTTTTATGCAATTAAAAATAGTTTATCTGGGGGCTATTGACGCATGTAAATCTTCAAGTGCAGATTTACTATTTAGCAAATAATTTACCTTGAACCTTTTGAGTAACTTTAGTACTTTGCGCTACTCCAAAGTCTGGGTGTAAAGTTACTCAGAAGTGTAGGCTTACATGTCCCCTATATCCTGAAATGGGGTGGACTCAGTACAAACGTCATATACATCCATAAAGGTACTACTGGTAATGAATGTATGACCTTATTTGATGTTCTGGACAATTTGCGGGTCCCTGCAATTGTTGTGGAGTTCTCCATATAGAAAAGCACATCAAGAAGTTTTAATGTTTATTAAAGTTAACATATAAATCATTTTTAAAATGTTTAATGTTAAATCATTTTTATATATTTAATTAAAATGTAGTAAAAATTAATACAAGTGCTAATGCATGCCCGTCTGCACCCGTCCGCGCCTGGACCACGCCCAGCGCCAGAACCCCTGGACCCTACGAACGCCACGACACCAGACTCCACTACTACGTCAGCAACCTCCACGCACTCAACAATGGCCGAAACCACACCTGCTTCCAGGCCGCCCCGAAACGGACCCACGGACCCTTCTCCTGCCGCACCTGCAGCTTCACCTGCGACAGAAACACCAAACCTCCAAGGACCGGACCCAACCACCCCCGCTGCATACTCCTCAACACCCGCTCCGCACGCAAACACGCCGTCGAGCTCTGGGATCTGCTCAACACCACCGCCCCAGACGTGGTCTTCCTGACCGAGACCTGGTGGAACGACTCCTCGGCGCCCGGCATCGCCATAGCCATCCCGGACGGCTACAAGATCACCCGCAGGGATCGCACCAACGGAATCGGAGGAGGAATAGCCATCATCCACAAGTCAACCCTCTAAGTCGCCACCCACGCAGACGACACCCTCAACACCGCCGAACACCTGCACTTCCGGATACACACCGACCCCAACACCACCCTCAGAGGAACACTCATCTACTGACCACCCGGACCTCGGGCTCAGTTCAGCGACTCCATCGCCGACCTCGCCAGCACCCACGCACTCGCCTCCACGGACTACATCCTCCTCGGGGACCTGAACTTCCACCTCGAGAACAACAACTACGCCAACTCTGCCACCCTGATCGACAACCTCGCCAAGCTCGGCCTCAGACAAAGCTCCAGGCCTCCAAACGCGCATGCCGAAAACTGGAGAAGACATGGCTCCACGAACGCACACCAGACAACCACGCAGCCCACAAGGACGCTACCGGCAGACACCACCACCTCATCAGATTAGCCAAGAGATCCTCCTTCAAACACCGCTTGGATAACAACGCACACAACAGCAAATAGCTCTTCAGCATAGTAAAGGAACTCTCCAACCCCAGCGCCAACGCCAACGACATCCCGCCCTCACAAGAACTGTGCAACTCACTGGCCATCTTCTTCCACCGCAAGATCGCTGACATTGTCAAACCTGAAGAACTTAGCTTTACTTGGCCACACAGGAACAGAGATGCCTTGTCCCAAATCCACCCAGACAACAACCCAGAGCTCGTTTAGTGACGAGACTCTAAATTGTTATCTTAGGGGGAGGGGGAAATTGGATAAAATAACAAACTGAGAAGAGAAGAGAAGAGACTGTCTTGGCTGGTCCTTTTTCGCCTAGTCTATCCTGTAGACTGTTCGATAGGATACCTGTAACGAAATAATTATTTTACAATCTGAGACTTCCTACTATAAAACTCTCACTTCTGTTTTACTCTGTTGATTTCTTTCTTTTTGTACACCTACCTATAGCTTCCAAGAACTAGCCTCTCTCCTGTTGGTTTTCATTAGGTTCTGTTTTCACCACTCGTAGCCCTCTATTGTACATTCACAGTGGAACCGTGTGATGACTCGTCTTCTTCCTAATGACCTTCTCTCTTCTCTAATTTAACGACTCTGCGCATTCAATTAACATTGGTTAACACACCTTTAATAAGACCTCTGACCCTTATATACTATGATTATTTTCCGTACTCACTTATTATTTATCTGACTGATGTGTTGTCTTCTTTCTAATGACTCTTTCTCTCTCGTCCTGTCTGACTGTTCTGTGTATTAAATTAACATTAGTTATCACACTATTTGCTACACCTCTTGTCTTAATTATACTCTTATTATTTCCTTACTCACTTATTGGTTTTATCAAACTGCGCTGTATTTTCTTCTCTCTCTCGTGTATTCTTTCTATCTTATACTGATTTGCTTGTTATAAGCCTTTTGTCTTTTAGTTTCTGATATATGTATTTTCCAGAAATTGAATTCGACCTCTACTACAATATTATTTCCTACGAAACTATATTTGCACTCAAGGTAAGTATTGTCTAATTATTTCTACAACATTTAATTCTGTATCTTGGTTTTGTACACGTGACTTAGCTCTGATATTGTCGTTATCTCTTCACAGATACACGACTGCCAACTTCTCTGTGAGACGTCTTCGAAGGATAACGAATTCAGTGGAATTTGCTCTGCAGGCAAGATAACCTCTTCTACAACACAGCGTTAGCGAGACTAATACACTCGCCTAACGCGTACTACGATTTATGCTGACTAGATAATCTCCGAAGTTCAATGACGCTTCCTCTTCAGATAAAATCTGCAGTGAAGTGCGCAGTTCTAATCTAGCGCGCGCCTCACCTGAACTCCAATGATGACTCATTCAAAGACTAGACTGCCTACCCGAGCGCAAACCCGGCGGCCTTCCTGGAGTGCCGAATTCGCGTAAGCTCGGACCATAAAGCCCCTGCTGACTTAATTCTACTACAATTGAGCTCTCCATGGGTGATTGAAGCCACTTGAGCTCTGCGGGTCCTGACAGTACCCCCCAACAAGGTAGATTCCTTCAGTCTCTGCTTGGTAGGAAATTGTTGGTGAAATTGTTTTAGTAGTTTGGGAGCATGAACGTCTTCGTCTTTTTCCCAAGATCGCTCTTCTGGGCCGTAACACTTCCAGTCCACCAGGTAGTACAATTGTCCTTTAGACCGCCTTGAGTCTAAAATTTCTTTTACCTCAAACTCTATTCCGTTTTCTAACTGGACTGGTTTTGGAGGCAAGGTTTTTCGTAGATTCATTGAGGCTTTCTTCAACAAGGAATATTGAGTTTAGACGGGGTAGACCCAAAAAAACTAAAGGACCTGGGTCACTAAGTACAGTACACAAAAGAAATGGTCCGAGTTTGCGCAGTTATTTCTAAATATTCAGCTCTTTTTTCATGAAAAAGCGTTCACCACATATATGTAACACTATACAGTTTCAAACAGAGTGAACAATAAAGCTTACAATATTCAAAATATGATTGTATTTATTTTTACAATCGTGTTCCTTGTGAATTGCTGCATCACAAAAGTAAACTTTTTTCACTTTTAAGGTATAAAGGCATAATTTTCAAAACATCACAGCGATAGTGCTCTCAGTGAAGGAAGGAAAGGGATGTGATCGGGTTTGTGAGGGACTGGGTAAAGGTGGTATACTCTTGCACCTATTTCACGTATTCAGGCCCAACTTCATAATTCAGTGCGTGTATGGCACCATTCTGCTGCTTGATCAGCATTTACTTCCGTCAGAAGTAAATGCTGATCAAGCAGCAGAATGGTGCCATAAACGAACTGAATTATGAAGTTCAGCCCGAATACGCGAAATAGGTGCAAGAGTATGCTCATACACATGAGCATTGAGCATTGCCCAAAATCTTTAGGAGCCCACGCTGGCCCAAGCAGTGACGGTGCAGACGCCGACCGTTACATCAATGTGCTCACATTTATTTCCTGATGAAGACCCCAACATGAGGCAAGAATAACCCTTCCATTTCCATAGGGGTCGAAACGTAGACCACACCAACCCAGCATACCATAGGATTAAATACAATGGATTTGTCAAGCCTATGTGTGATGTGACTAGGGAACATATGTACTAGCTTTTGTGTAAAGGCCTACCAATTTAATGTGATGCTATCAATGTTACACCACCTTTACCCAGTCCCTCACAAACCCGATCACATCCCTTTCCTTCCTTCACTAAGAGCACTATCGCTGTGATGTTTTGAAAATAATGCCTATATACCTTAAAAGAGAAAAAAGTTTACTTTTGTGATGCAGCAATTCACAATGAACACGATTGTAAAAATAAATACAATCATATTTTGAATATTGTAAGCTTTATTGTTCACTCTGTTTGAAAAGGTATAATGTTACATATATGTGGTGAACGCTTTTTCATGAAAAAAGAGCTGAATATTTAGAAATAACTGTGCAAACTCGGACCATGTTTATTGTGTACTGTTCTTTAACAAGGAAACATGGAAGACCGGATGAATCTTTAGTTTAGGTGGCAAGGTAATTCGAAAAGTCACTTGGTTTATTCTTTCTTCCACTGGATAAGGACCTATGTACCTAGGCTGGAATTTCCGGTTTCCTTTTAGTCTCAGATTCTTAGTACTCAACCAGACTTGATCCCCTTTTTCGATTGAAGGACCCTCTCTTCTTTTTCTGTCAGCATAGGTTTTATACCTTTCCTTCGCTAGTTCTAGGTTTTCTTCAGCACTCTGATGAATCTGTCCTAGATGGGACACTATTTCCTCAACAGCTGGAACTGATATATCGGTTTGTCTGATCGTTGTGTTTGGGTGTCTACCGTAATTCGAAAAGTCACTTGGTTTATTCTTTCTTCCACTGGATAAGGACCCTATGTACCTAGGCTGGAATTTCCAGTTTCCTTTTACTCTCAGATTCTTAGTACTCAACCAGACTTGATCCCCTTTTTCGATTGAAGGACCCTCTCTTCTTTTTCTGTCGGCATAGGTTTTATACCTTTCCTTCGCTAGTTCTAGGTTTTCGTTAGCACTCTGATGAATCTGTCCTAGATGGGACACTATTTCCTCAACAGCTGGAACTGATATATCGGTTTGTCTGATCGTTGCGTTTGGGTGTTCACCGTAATTCCTATAAAACGGGGAAAACCCTGTAGAGACGTTCTTGGCATTATTGTGGGCAAACTCCGCTGCCCACAAATACTCTGACCAGTTTCCTTCCTGTTTCAAAAGAAACAATCTGAGATATTGTTCCAGCTCTTGGTTTACCCTTACAGTCTGGCCATCTGTCTCGGGATGATAACTGGTGGAGTACCTCACCTCTGTCCCTAAACCCTCCATGAATGATTTCCAAAAATGAGAAAGGAATTGGGTTCCCTTGTCTGAGATTATAACCTTGGGTATGCCATGTATCTTCACCATTTCGGTACTAAAGTGGTTGGCTAACTGTTTGGCACTTGGGATACTCTTTAAGGCAATGAAGTGTGCCATCTTGGTGAAGGAATCAACTACCACTAAAATTGTGTTATGCCCTTGACTAATTGGTA
Source organism: Lissotriton vulgaris (assembly GCF_964263255.1). Classification (NCBI taxonomy): domain Eukaryota; kingdom Metazoa; phylum Chordata; class Amphibia; order Caudata; family Salamandridae; genus Lissotriton; species Lissotriton vulgaris. The sequence continues at coordinate 58,181,555 of NC_141697.1, read as the reverse complement.
AATCTGTGATGAGATTTAAGGTTACTGTGTGCCAGGGGTAAGGTGGGGTGGGCAAAGGCTGAAGTAGGCCCTTCGGGGACTGCCGTTCAGATTTTCCCTGAGCGCAAATCTCACAAGTTTTTACATAGTTCTCTATGTCTTTAGACATCTCTGGCCACCAATAGTGTCTTTTAATTAGTTCTTTTGTCTTTGTCTCCCCCTTATGTCCTGCCAGTTTATCGTTGTGACACTCTTGCATAACTTGTCGCTGCAACTCTTCAGTGGGTATGAACAAGGTTTCCCGAAAATAGGGCAGTTGACGAATGATGTGTCTACCTTCTTTTTCTTTTGCCCAATGAAGCATGGCTTCGGGATCCATCACTTCAGAGATACTCTTCTCCAGAGTGATTGAGGTAGTGCCCCCAATGATCTTGTCACTCAGGATGATAGATTGGTTTTCTATAGGAGTCTTTGAATTTTCAGTATCTATCCGGGATAGAGCATCAGCTTTTCCGTTTTGCGCTCCCGGCCTGTAGGTGATTACAAAGTCGTAATCCGCAAAATACAAAGACCACCTTAACTGCCTTGGAGTAAGCGTTCTTGCTGTTTTCAAAAATTTCAGATTACGATGATCCGTAAACACTGTTACCTGATGCTGTGCCCCCATGATATAGTGTAGCCATTCCTTAAATGCATCTTTTATTGCCAACAATTCCTTCTCAGTGATGGTATAATTAATTTTGTCAGGATTCAATTTTCTGGACCTATACGCAACTGGATGCAATTGCCCTGTTTTCTTGTCCAGCTGAGATAAAACACCTCCCACCGCCTGATCCGAGGCATCAGTCTCTACATAGAAAGGTTCAGAAGGATCTGGATGCTGTAGAATTGGCGCTGAAGTGAAATCCCGCTTTAGGGCTTTGAAAGCTTCTTCCGCCTCCTTCGACCAATTGAACTGAATACCTTTCTCCAACAGTTTGGTGAGGGGTAGAATCTTTCGTGAAAATTCACTAATGAATCTTCGATAGAAATTTGCAAACCTTATGAAGCTCTGAACTTCTTTGACGTTTGCTGGAGATTTCCAACCAATCACTGCCTCTATCTTCTTTTTGTCCAAAAGTATTCCATTAGGAGAAATGATAAATCCCAAAAATTCAACTTCAGAGACATGGAACGCGCATTTCTCCAGCTTCACAAATAGCCGATTCTCTTCCTAAGGACCCCTTTGACCTGATCTTGATGCTTCTCCGTATCTGTGGAATAAATAAGGATGGTGTCAATGTATACAATTAAGCATTGATCAATGAACTCCTTTAAGACATCATTTATGAAATGCTGGAAGGCAGCCGGGGCGTTACAAAGCCCACAAGGCATGACCTGGTATTCAAACAACCCAAATGTTGTCCTAAAGGCTGTCTTCCACTCATCGCCTTCACGCATCCTTACCAGGTGATAGGCACCCCTCAGATCAAGCTTTGTAAATATCTGAGCACCCTTTACCTGATGTAGCAACACTGAAATAAGAGGTAGCGGGTACCGATTCTTCATAGTAATCTTGTTTATGGCTCTATAGTCAATGCACGTCCTCAAATCCCCCTCCTTTTTGGACACAAAAAATAAGGGAGATGACACAGGGGAATGCGACGGCCGAATGAAACTGTTGGCTAGGTACTTTTCCAAGTACTCCTTCAGATGTTGGTGTTCCTTTTCCATCAGGGCGTACACTCTACTGCAAGGCAGATTTGAACCTGGTTCTATTTCAATCTTGCAATCATAAACTCGGTGGGGAGGAAGTTGTTCTGCCTCTACATCATTAAATACTTCCTCAAACTCCTTGTACTCCTCTGGTATCTCTTGAGCATCGATGACACATATTGTCTCTCCGTTTTGACATAATGAATAAGCTGGATTAAATTCCCGAGTTCCTTCATGATTCCCAAAACAATTTTCCAAGCAATAATTTGAATTCATCCGTACTGTTCTTGCACACCAATCTATCTTGGGATTATGCTCAGTGAGCCAAGGAAGTCCAAGTATTAATTCGAATTGAGGAGCATCGATCAGGTTAAATTGAATCTTTTCTGCATGCCCATCACTGGAAATAAGGTGAATTATCTCCTTGTGGCTCACAATTGGACCCGAAGATAAGTTGGTCCCATCTACGGCTCTGACCGGTTCACTCTTGGATTTCTTGATTTGTTGTATTCCAGTCTTGTTGGCAAACTTCAAGTCACAAAAGTTTCCGGTGGCTCCTGAATCAATCATGACTGAAACGTCTGTCAATGTTTGGTCTCTGAATTTAATCTCCATTGACAAGATTAAATGAGGTGCTGCAGACTGCAAGGTATTTGCCACTCGATATTCTTTGGGAGTTTGTTCTTGAATCGCACCCACCTGTTCAACTCCTCCAACAGGTGGTGCAATTAGTTTTCCTTCGGCTTGAATGTCGTTTTAGATTTCTTTGGAAATTTCTAACGAAATGGCCTCCAGATCCACAGTACATGCACAGGTTGCCTGACCTTCTTTTCTCTTTTTCTTCCTTCGTCAAGGGGCCACGTATAGTTCCAATTTGCATAGGCTCAGGGCCAGATTCTCCGTCATGACTTGGATTATTCTCATATCTGACTCTATCGAATCTAGGCACTGTCGGTCTAAGGTCCTTTCGTTTCTCTCCTTTTCTTTCACCTTGTCGAAAATCTATTTCCAGCACTAAGTCCACCAATGCTGAGACCTCTGTGGGTCTATTTGGTATTCCGGCTAGGACATCTTTTAGCTTGTCTTTTAAACCTCGGTAGAAAACAGCCGCTCTCTTACTCTCAGGCCAGTTAGTCTCCACCACCAATTTATTGCACTGTGCCAGATAGGATACCACATCTCGATTTCCTTGTCTTAAATCAAGTAGTTCATTGTCTACCGCCTATGATATTCTTCTCCTGTCGAAGATCCGAAGAAATTCCTGCTTGAATTCTTCATAATTTCGCAAGATAGGATAATTTTTTGTTATCAAAGGCAATGACCATGACGCTGTATCTCCGCTTAAATATGACAACACGAAGGCGACTCTAGACTGTGCGTCAGGGAAAATTGAAGGGCGGCATAGGAAATGCAAAGAACACTGTGATAAATATTTGCGCCTTTTGAGGGTCTCCACTAAATCTTTCTGGGGCAGCTAGAGGAATAACTGGGGACAATGAGTGAATAACTTGAGTGGTTGCCCTACTCGAACTCTCAGATAAGGAGCCTGGAGCATCTTGTCCTGAACTAAATGGTTGTCTAATTCTCTGTACCAATTCTGCAGTTTCTTTTCTGGAGCTTACTATTTCTGCCTTAAGGTTTTGATTTTCTTCTCTGACTGCACTCAACTCTTTTTGAATGGTATCTAAAATCACTCCTAAACTCTGGACATCTATTCCTTCAGCCATCTCTGTTCGGGTGCAAAGTGCAACGTGGGCACTTCACTCTGTCAAACCTGAAAAACTTAGCTTTACTTGGCCGCACAGGAACAGAGATGCCTTGTCCCAAATCCACCCAGACAACAACCCAGAGCTCGTTTAGTGACGAGACTCTAAATTGTTATCTTAGGGGGAAGGGGGAAATTGGATAAAATAACAAACTGAGAAGAGAAGAGAAGGTCTTGGCTGGCCCTTTTTCGTCTAGTCTATCCTGTAGGCTGTTCGATAGGATACCTGTAACGAAACAATTATTTTACAATCTGAGACTTCCTACTCTAAAACTCTCACTTCTGTTTTACTCTGTTAATTTCTTTCTTTTTGTACACCTACCTATAGCTTCCAAGAACTAGCCTCTCTCCCATTGGTTTTCATTAGGTTCTGTTTTCACCACTCGTAGCCCTCTGTTGTACATTCACAGTGGAACCGTGTGATGACTCGTCTTCTTCCTAACGACCTTCTCTCTTCTCTAATTTAACGACTCTGCGCATTCAATTAACATTGGTTAACACACCTTTAATAAGAACTCTGACCCTTATATACTTTGATTATTTTCCGTACTCACTTAATATTTATCTGACTGATGTGTTGTCTTCTTTCTAATGACTCTTTCTCTCTCGTCCTGTCTGACTGTTGTGTGTATTAAATTAACATTAGTTATCACACTATTTGCTACACCCCTGGTCTTAATTATACTCTTATTAATTCTTTACTCACTTATTGGTTTTATCAAACTGCGCTGTATTTTCTTCTTTCTCTCGTGTATTCTTTCTATCTTATACTGATTTGCTTGTTATAAGCCTTTTGTCTTTTAGTTGCTGATATATGTATTTTCCAGAAATTGAATTCGACCTCTTCTAGAATATTATTTCCTACGAAACTATATTTGCACTCAAGGTAAGTATTGTCTAATTATTTCTACAACAATTAATTCTGTATCTTGGTTTTGTACACGTGACTTAGCTCTGATATTGTCGTTATCTCTTCACAGATACACGACTGCCAACTTCTCTGTGAGACGTCTTCGAAGGATAACGAATTCCGCGGAATTTGCTCTGCAGGCAAGATAACCTCTTCTACAACACAGCGTTAGCGAGACTAATACACTCGCCTAACGCGTACTACGATTTATGCTGACTAGATAATCTCCGAAGTTCATTGACGCTTCCTCTTCAGATAAAATCCGCTGTGAAGTGCACAGTTCTAATCTAGCGCGCACCTCACCTGAACTCCAATGATGACTCATTCAAAGACTAGACTGCTGACCCGAGCACGAACCCGGCGGCCATCCTGGAGTGCCGAATTCGCATAAGCTCGGACCATAAAGCCCCTTCTGACTTAATTCTACTACAATTGGGCTCTCCATGGATGATTGAAGCCACTTGAGCTCTGCGGGTCCTGACAGACATCCACGACAGCTTCAACACCACGACCTCCCAACTACGCCAGACTCCACCTTCCTTGTGAACACCACCAGTGCCAACTGCCTGACCTCCTGGTCCAACTTCAACGACGACGAGACACGCAAGGTCATGAACTCCATCCACTCAGTATCTCTGTGTGACCCGTGCCCACACCACGTATTCAACAAAGCAGACGCAGCCATCACACCCCAACTACGGAAGGTCATCAACATCTCCTTCGAAACAGCGACATTCCCGGAAAGTTGGAAACACGCCGAAATCAACGCCCTCCTCAAGAAGCCCAATGCAGACCCCAAGAAACTCAAATACTTCCGGCCCATCTCCCTGCTCCCATTCCCGGCTAAAGTCATCGAAAAAATCGTCAACATGCAACTGACCTGCCACCTGGAAGACAACAACATCCTGGACCCGTCCCAGTCAGGATTCAGACGAAACCACAGCACAGAGACAGCCCTCATTGCCGCCAAAGACGACATCAGGCGCCAACTAGACAATGGCGAAACATTAGCCCTCATCCTCCTGGACCTGTCAGCCGCCTTCGACGCGGTCTGCCATCGCACTCTAAAGACAGGCCTCCTAGCAGCCGGAATCCAAGAGAAGGCCCTTGACTGGACCTCGTCCTTCCTCACTGGCAAAACCCAGAGCGTCCGCCTCCCACCCTTCCGATCCGAAGCCACCGACATAATCTGCGGCGTCCCCCATGGCTCATCCCTCAGCCCGACGCTGTTCAATGTCTACATGGCCCCCCTCACACTCGTGGCCCACCATCATGACCTCTACATTATCTCCTACGCCGCCGACGACACCAGCTCATCCTCTACCTCACCAAGGACCTACACACTGCCAAAACCAACCTCCACGAAGGAATGAAGGCCGTCGCCGACTGGATGAGGAGCAGCCGTCTGAAGCTGAACTCGGACAAGACGGAGGTCCTCATCCTCGGATCCACCCCCTCAGCCTGGGATGACTCCTGGTGGCTGACCATACTGGGAACAGCACCAACACCCACCAACCACACACGCAATCTAGGATTCATCCTCGACTCCTCCCTCTCCATGTCTAAGCAGGTCAACGCCACCTCCTCCTCCTGCTACAACACCCTCTGCATGCTCCGCAGGATCTACAAGTGGATCCTGACCGAAACAAGAAGAACGGTGACACAGGCCCTCGTCAGCAGCAGACTGAACTACAGAAACTCACTCTACGCAGGAATCCCAGCCAAACACCTACGACGACTACAACGCATCCAAAACGCCTCCACCCGACTGATCGTCAACATCCCCCGCCGCAGCCACATCACCCCCCACTAGAGAAACCTACACTAGCTCCCCGTTGACAAGTGGATCGCCTTCAAGCTCCTCACCCACGCACACAAAGCACTTCACAACTCCGGACCAGCCTACCTGAACAGCAGAGTCAGCTTCCAAACCCCCCACCCGCCAGCCTCGCCCTCGCTGCTGTCCCCCGCATCCAACGAACGACCTCCGGCGGCAGATCCTTCTCCTACCTCGCCGCCAAGACCTGGAACACCCTCCTCACCCACATACCGCAGACCCAAGACCTACTCACCTTCAGGAGACTCCTCAAGACCTGGCTCTTCGAGCTGTAGCAGCACACCCCCCCCCCCCCCTCCCCACTCCCTTCAGCGCCTTGAGACCCTCACGGGTAAGTAGCGCCCTTTACAAGTACTCTGATTGATTGATTGATTGATTGCACTTTTAGCTAATATAATAAGTAATTAATAAAACAGTTTTCATATATTAAATTCAAATACATTTTATTTGTGAGTTCAAATTAATACAAAATTTCCCAAGTAAGTGTACATTTTATTTTAACTTATTATGTATTAACAATGCTAATAGTCATGCTTAGAATTATAAAACATATTTAAAATATGTTTAAACGTTTTATTAAAAATTAGGATAACATTAATTTTTACTTGAGAATGGCAAATTAAATATTTAGTAGTAAGTATTCTCCATTTTCCAGCCACCCCCCCTTCCCTTTCACATTTACTAGCAAAATGTATATCTACATGCCTGAACACTCTGCAGTTGTGGCAGCATTCTCCACACAGAAGAAGACAGGACAGGTGGAGGCGTTGACCAGTGCACATAGGTGTGTGAATAGCATTTTGTAGTACTTTAGTAGTACTTTAACAGTACTACTAAAGTACCACAAAGTCAGTTGTAAATAGGGCCCTGTGTATTTAGTAATAATTTGGCACCACAACTAGGTGACATCCTATGTCTATCTTTGCTCATCCTATGAACGCACTGGCCCAGCTGGTCCTTACTGTAGTCAGCATTCACATCCATATTCTTTACATTCCAGGTACAGAGCCAAACACGTCTTAAGCCACATCAGCTAAGTAGGCATCAAACTCACTGTACTAAGGCTTATTAGATTTGCTGTTAGGCTTGAACAGAAATACAGTAATCATGCCTCCTGATTCTTTCCCGAGCGAGCTTAAAAAAGACTTGCTGCAGCAATCAGATGAGTAACAATATTCATTTTTTTTTGCTTTTCTAAATTCACTTCAGTTCCTTATTGCCTCCGTCAATCTGCAAACCCTCCCACATACACAGAAAAAAAGGATTCTCAGAGAGAGTCGTGTGGGAAGAGGAAAAAAAAATACTGCATGAGCAGATGAGCAGAAAGGAAGTGGTGGGGGCAAGATGAGATGCCTGAAATCCTTTGTGTGCTGTAGATTTTTGAAGCACTATTGCAGCCTTTGATTTCAAATGGCTGATATTGCTGAGAAGTATTTAGTTTGGGCTCTCTGCTCCTCCCACCCTCCTGTTGAGGGAGTCACTCTTCTTCAGCCTGGATTTAATAGCCCTTCAGCCTGGGGACAATAGCTCTCCCAAGGCTACTGGCTCCAAGGCTCCTCAAGTCACCTGTGTGCATAGGGAAGCAGAGGAAGTGTTGCTGTCACACCAGTATCTGAAGCGACCAAACCAACCATCAGAACCTCAAACGTCTTGGTTGACCCGTCCCAACCGCAGCCGCATTGTTTTGCCTTAAAGCAAAAAACATATTAATTTCCTTAGTCTGTAACATGAAAAAAGGTCAACACGAAATATATCCTGACATATCTTCTCCCAAAACCACTGGGGAGGCAGAATAAAATGGCAATGGTGGTTGCACAATGCAAATGTTGCGTACAACACTGTGACGGTTCCTGTGACTATGACTGTATAATCCAATCCAACCCCAAAACCAACACAGGCCTCTGAGGGATGGCTAGTTAAGGTAGACTGCACCAGTGGCACAGGATATCTAATCTCCCTGCGCACCCCTTTTGGTGGAACCGCATAATTGACTACAGACCTTTTAGTAGCCTGTAAAAGGATGCTTTAATAGGACGAGATTATGTTCAAAAACATTATGACACTCGGATTAGAATCTGGTTAAGACTCCGGTGGGGCAGTATTTATGTGTGGGGTATTTAGCCCCACGTGCTAGTTAGTGTTAATACAGTGGGATGCTATCTGAATATTGTGTGGGGAATATCGATGTGTCAAAATATAGCCTGAAAATAAAGGATGAAAATATTGTGAAGGTAAATATATATATATAGGGAAGAATAGCTTTACTATACTGAACTCCATTTACATGTGCCTTGAGAACATATATATTTTCAAGAGACGTAGATGCGGAGTTAAGTAAAGTAAATCTTTAGTTATGTATATATAGTTACCATATCTGCCAGCTTACAAAATAACTTCACAGTGTGAGGAGGAGGCGTGGTGGTGCTGGGGGCTATCTAAGAGGCACTCTGCCCCATACCAAGCCCCCCACTCACTCCCAAAAAATAAGTAAAAATAAAAGGTCATTGAGGCGGCCTCCGATGTCCTGGGGTGTTTTTACACCTTTTAATTGACATCGGCTGCTTACAGCCTCCGCTAACGAGCTGGAAGTCCACTGTTTACAGTGGTTTTCAGCTCGTTTTCCCAGCCACCGTGTGATTTCGGCTCCTCTCCGGGTGACTGTATGAAGGGAGCTGAACTCGTGTGACACACGGTGGCACTGTGTGAGTTGGCAAGTATGACTTAACCTTCTTGATAATTTGGTCCACGGCATTTAGGCTGGAATATTTTGCCAAACCAATATTTCCCACACCGCGGGCCCGATTCACAGAACTAACTTAAGACAAAATCCTAAACTTACTACTTTTGGTCTTGACAGAAGTTAGGATTTTGTCTTAAAACAGATTTAAGACAGACTTAAGTTAGTATTCTGTCTTAAGTCTATCTTAAGTCTGTCTTAAGACAAAAACCTAACTTCTGTGAATACCAAAATTAGTAAGTTTAGGATTTTGTCTTAAATTAGTCCTGTGAATCAGCCCCAATATTCTGACGTACAACCAATATGGGTGCCAATACAATTTGTGCCAGTTTAGCACTAGCCCCTATCACAAGGCCAGCAGAATTTGTGGGCACTCCTGTGTTTGCACTAGCATGTACTACCAAGTAGTAATTGGTGTAACTTGCACATGAAAATCATCGTTCCAGGATTAATTTTACATGCAAAATGAATACAAATATAGTTTGCTTGGTGTTAGTCCACAAATTTAGCCCTGCTCTGTAATTCTGTAAATGGTATTTCAATCAAGTTTTGGCTCAAACCTGCCTTCAACATTACACTAGGCACTTTCGATGGCTACTTCAAGGCCTAGCTCACATTACTTAATGGAGAAGTAACCCCTAGGCTTACAACTGTGACATATTACAGTGAACTACCTCCGCTAGCTAAAAGAATTGCAGAAAAATTGCTGCATGAGACTGACAAAATTAAATCAGATACCTAAATGATGAGAGGGTTCCTTGATCACTTTGCCAGAGGATCCATTCTACACCTCACTTACAAGGCTAAAAAAGCCAAAACTGGTCTGGAGTTAGTTGTGTTACCTTTCAGAGGGGGCCTCGCCTCACAGTGCAGAATGGTCTGTCTCCATGAGGGGCAGGGCCAGTACTGACTTGCATAAGGCAGACTTGTGTCTACAGTGGCTTAGTGGGTAAAAAAATAATAGGTCGGAATTCTACAATTAGTAATTCCTTAAGGTTGGACTATTTTCAAGCATTTCTCCCATCACCTTTTGTGCCTTAAGAAATTAAATGTGCGTTACAGTTTGGCAGAGAGGGTACTCCATCGTAATGGTGACGGCGTATCCTCTCCGGACCAGCCTACCTGAACAGCAGAGTCAGCTTCCAAACCCCCCACCCGCCAGCCTCGCCCTCGCTGCTGTCCCCCGCATCCAACGAACGACCTCCGGCGGCAGATCCTTCTCCTACCTCGCCGCCAAGACCTGGAACACCCTCCTCACCCACATACCGCAGACCCAAGACCTACTCACCTTCAGGAGACTCCTCAAGACCTGGCTCTTCGAGCTGTAGCAGCACACCCCCCCCCCCCCTCCCCACTCCCTTCAGCGCCTTGAGACCCTCACGGGTAAGTAGCGCCCTTTACAAGTACTCTGATTGATTGATTGATTGATTGCACTTTTAGCTAATATAATAAGTAATTAATAAAACAGTTTTCATATATTAAATTCAAATACATTTTATTTGTGAGTTCAAATTAATACAAAATTTCCCAAGTAAGTGTACATTTTATTTTAACTTATTATGTATTAACAATGCTAATAGTCATGCTTAGAATTATAAAACATATTTAAAATATGTTTAAACGTTTTATTAAAAATTAGGATAACATTAATTTTTACTTGAGAATGGCAAATTAAATATTTAGTAGTAAGTATTCTCCATTTTCCAGCCACCCCCCCTTCCCTTTCACATTTACTAGCAAAATGTATATCTACATGCCTGAACACTCTGCAGTTGTGGCAGCATTCTCCACACAGAAGAAGACAGGACAGGTGGAGGCGTTGACCAGTGCACATAGGTGTGTGAATAGCATTTTGTAGTACTTTAGTAGTACTTTAACAGTACTACTAAAGTACCACAAAGTCAGTTGTAAATAGGGCCCTGTGTATTTAGTAATAATTTGGCACCACAACTAGGTGACATCCTATGTCTATCTTTGCTCATCCTATGAACGCACTGGCCCAGCTGGTCCTTACTGTAGTCAGCATTCACATCCATATTCTTTACATTCCAGGTACAGAGCCAAACACGTCTTAAGCCACATCAGCTAAGTAGGCATCAAACTCACTGTACTAAGGCTTATTAGATTTGCTGTTAGGCTTGAACAGAAATACAGTAATCATGCCTCCTGATTCTTTCCCGAGCGAGCTTAAAAAAGACTTGCTGCAGCAATCAGATGAGTAACAATATTCATTTTTTTTTGCTTTTCTAAATTCACTTCAGTTCCTTATTGCCTCCGTCAATCTGCAAACCCTCCCACATACACAGAAAAAAAGGATTCTCAGAGAGAGTCGTGTGGGAAGAGGAAAAAAAAATACTGCATGAGCAGATGAGCAGAAAGGAAGTGGTGGGGGCAAGATGAGATGCCTGAAATCCTTTGTGTGCTGTAGATTTTTGAAGCACTATTGCAGCCTTTGATTTCAAATGGCTGATATTGCTGAGAAGTATTTAGTTTGGGCTCTCTGCTCCTCCCACCCTCCTGTTGAGGGAGTCACTCTTCTTCAGCCTGGATTTAATAGCCCTTCAGCCTGGGGACAATAGCTCTCCCAAGGCTACTGGCTCCAAGGCTCCTCAAGTCACCTGTGTGCATAGGGAAGCAGAGGAAGTGTTGCTGTCACACCAGTATCTGAAGCGACCAAACCAACCATCAGAACCTCAAACGTCTTGGTTGACCCGTCCCAACCGCAGCCGCATTGTTTTGCCTTAAAGCAAAAAACATATTAATTTCCTTAGTCTGTAACATGAAAAAAGGTCAACACGAAATATATCCTGACATATCTTCTCCCAAAACCACTGGGGAGGCAGAATAAAATGGCAATGGTGGTTGCACAATGCAAATGTTGCGTACAACACTGTGACGGTTCCTGTGACTATGACTGTATAATCCAATCCAACCCCAAAACCAACACAGGCCTCTGAGGGATGGCTAGTTAAGGTAGACTGCACCAGTGGCACAGGATATCTAATCTCCCTGCGCACCCCTTTTGGTGGAACCGCATAATTGACTACAGACCTTTTAGTAGCCTGTAAAAGGATGCTTTAATAGGACGAGATTATGTTCAAAAACATTATGACACTCGGATTAGAATCTGGTTAAGACTCCGGTGGGGCAGTATTTATGTGTGGGGTATTTAGCCCCACGTGCTAGTTAGTGTTAATACAGTGGGATGCTATCTGAATATTGTGTGGGGAATATCGATGTGTCAAAATATAGCCTGAAAATAAAGGATGAAAATATTGTGAAGGTAAATATATATATATAGGGAAGAATAGCTTTACTATACTGAACTCCATTTACATGTGCCTTGAGAACATATATATTTTCAAGAGACGTAGATGCGGAGTTAAGTAAAGTAAATCTTTAGTTATGTATATATAGTTACCATATCTGCCAGCTTACAAAATAACTTCACAGTGTGAGGAGGAGGCGTGGTGGTGCTGGGGGCTATCTAAGAGGCACTCTGCCCCATACCAAGCCCCCCACTCACTCCCAAAAAATAAGTAAAAATAAAAGGTCATTGAGGCGGCCTCCGATGTCCTGGGGTGTTTTTACACCTTTTAATTGACATCGGCTGCTTACAGCCTCCGCTAACGAGCTGGAAGTCCACTGTTTACAGTGGTTTTCAGCTCGTTTTCCCAGCCACCGTGTGATTTCGGCTCCTCTCCGGGTGACTGTATGAAGGGAGCTGAACTCGTGTGACACACGGTGGCACTGTGTGAGTTGGCAAGTATGACTTAACCTTCTTGATAATTTGGTCCACGGCATTTAGGCTGGAATATTTTGCCAAACCAATATTTCCCACACCGCGGGCCCGATTCACAGAACTAACTTAAGACAAAATCCTAAACTTACTACTTTTGGTCTTGACAGAAGTTAGGATTTTGTCTTAAAACAGATTTAAGACAGACTTAAGTTAGTATTCTGTCTTAAGTCTATCTTAAGTCTGTCTTAAGACAAAAACCTAACTTCTGTGAATACCAAAATTAGTAAGTTTAGGATTTTGTCTTAAATTAGTCCTGTGAATCAGCCCCAATATTCTGACGTACAACCAATATGGGTGCCAATACAATTTGTGCCAGTTTAGCACTAGCCCCTATCACAAGGCCAGCAGAATTTGTGGGCACTCCTGTGTTTGCACTAGCATGTACTACCAAGTAGTAATTGGTGTAACTTGCACATGAAAATCATCGTTCCAGGATTAATTTTACATGCAAAATGAATACAAATATAGTTTGCTTGGTGTTAGTCCACAAATTTAGCCCTGCTCTGTAATTCTGTAAATGGTATTTCAATCAAGTTTTGGCTCAAACCTGCCTTCAACATTACACTAGGCACTTTCGATGGCTACTTCAAGGCCTAGCTCACATTACTTAATGGAGAAGTAACCCCTAGGCTTACAACTGTGACATATTACAGTGAACTACCTCCGCTAGCTAAAAGAATTGCAGAAAAATTGCTGCATGAGACTGACAAAATTAAATCAGATACCTAAATGATGAGAGGGTTCCTTGATCACTTTGCCAGAGGATCCATTCTACACCTCACTTACAAGGCTAAAAAAGCCAAAACTGGTCTGGAGTTAGTTGTGTTACCTTTCAGAGGGGGCCTCGCCTCACAGTGCAGAATGGTCTGTCTCCATGAGGGGCAGGGCCAGTACTGACTTGCATAAGGCAGACTTGTGTCTACAGTGGCTTAGTGGGTAAAAAAATAATAGGTCGGAATTCTACAATTAGTAATTCCTTAAGGTTGGACTATTTTCAAGCATTTCTCCCATCACCTTTTGTGCCTTAAGAAATTAAATGTGCGTTACAGTTTGGCAGAGAGGGTACTCCATCGTAATGGTGACGGCGTATCCTCTCTGCCAAACTCTCGGCCCACACACCTATTTTAGAGGTGAGCAGACTGCCAGGTTTATTCCAATGGAGTAAAATTTAGTTCAATGGCATAAACCTTGTCCCAATGTCGCAAGATAAAAGGGCTGGCAGATGTAATCCATACTACGTTCGTCCTATTTAGGGTGGGTGGTTTGGTGGCTTTTTTCACCTGGCAGTACGAGAGAGTAAAAAAAAAAGAAAATGCCCCCCCCACACCGTGGGAGAAAACTCCTGTCCTCTGGTGTGGGGAGTCATTAGCTTTTTATTTTTGGTAAACAAACTCCTAGAAAACTTAGGAAAGGTTTGGCGGCTTGCCAAAATGTTGGACAGCTGGCCGTCATTTTTAACAGACTCATCCATCAAAATGTTCCTACATTGACAGGAACCACCATGAATGTCAGGCATCTCTAAATTTGCAGGTTCACCTAATCCTTGTCCAAAATACCTCGTCCAAACTTCAGCCTGTCAGACTTCCCCCATTGCTTCCTCCTCCAAACACCACTGACACTTACTACTTCTGTGAATTTCCACCTTATGTTCCTCATTGTATTGCTTTCAATGCGCCTTACCGTGGCTCCATGGTGTGTTATCTCATTTTATGAGTACCCTTGGGTGAAAGCACTTTGCCACAACTTCCGCCTGTACATGTCCCTTTGAAGCACCTTATCCCAGTCCATATGTTTGAGCCATGAAAGGCCTCCTTAATCCTGCATGTCTTTAGGGATGCGGAATGCGCGATACCCTGTCTAGCCCTGTTGATGTTGGAAATAAGCCTCTCCATACATAGTGCTTAGCCTTCCAAAAAAAAGCTGCAGTAAGATACTGTTCTTGCCATCCTTCTAAGTAATGGAGCTCCCTTGCGGGTCCATGCCACCTGGTCCCTTGTTATGCAAGCCTACTGCAGTTCGTTCAGCCTTCATGCTTTTCCACCTTCCCCAAGCCCACATGGGTTCATGTCTAAAGCCTTACTCCATTTCATTGCCCTCAAATACCCCAGGTTTCAAACGACCCTTCCCAACAACCAGCCAAAATGTGGAAGCATTGTTCCACTCTAAAGGATCCTTGGACTTAACCTGCCCCTCCCATCTTTCTGCCCAAACTCATGATGTCCCTCTCCCTTTAGTCCCATTTCCTGCACAGAAAGCATCCTGTGCTCTCCTTGATTCATCCCGAACCGTCTGAAACGGCAGCTTACTCTCTAGCCCTCTTTCCCCATCACACCTCCCTTGTACCTGTCCCGAGGAATGTGAGCAGAATATATCACAACTGCCCACGCCACATAGTCTTAAATGTCGCAAACTGCTAAACTAGGGCAAGGTCCCACAACTCACACCTTGCTACCCCACTGATAAAATATGGCTTCAGACCTTCCTCACCATCATTCACCATCCACACCCCTTTGCAGTCACAGCCGACTGCACAGCACTTTGCAGAGCTTGATCTTCCGTGACATCTTTTTTTGTTTTTTAACTCTTTTTTTATTGACATTTTGCTATTACACATATACACCATTGCGACATGGGGGCAACCAACTTTCTGTATAGTCAAAACTTTCATGTAATAAATAACATTCAAATTAGTCTTCTCCCAAATATCATTACTAGACCTCAAGATGATTAAATGCAAGGTGTTCCCTGATATTTCCTCAGTTATGAGTGCTAAAAAAAGCATTATCAATTGAGGAAATTAATGCAACATTCAGGTAGACAGAATAAGAGATCAATCAAAAGAGTAAGGGGACCTTACTCTTTTCCTCTCAATGTTCAGTTTAGTGACATTATAACTTGAAGATGCAACTCTACCAACAAGTTTGCACAAAAAGAAAAGGAAAGAGGAAGAGGAGGGTAAGAAAGGAGGAAGGAGGAATGGGAGCAAAAGGGGTGGATGGAGAGCTTTATCAGTGATGTCTAATCTCTTGTCTTAACCCATGAGATGCCGTTATTCATCAGCTAGGCTGTGAGCGCTAATAAAGGGGGAGGGGAGATCTCAGTAAATGGGCGCCCACACCCGGACCCCAACTCCTCAGACTTGTATCACATATTATCCCATGTCCTAGTTCTGCCACCTATTTTGTATAACATGCAGGGGTTCATATACCACAGGTTTGTGTGACAGGGAGAAAAACCCTTAAGTCCCAGTCTCATGTGTTCACTCTGCAGTTCATCCGTCTTGTGGTCAGTCAGCATGGTTGGTTGGTATCCCTGTCTCCCCCTCCTCAGGTGTATCTGTGCTTATATCTGGGTAATCTCTGGAGCCGTCCCCTGGGTGCTCCCACGCTGTCAACACCTCAGACAACAGGTCTGCTATAGGGCGAACCCTCATCCCCCTGATCACCTCCCAAATCAGCACCCTCTCTTCAACCCTTGCCCGTTGGGATACCTCCACCCTCCAAACCCGGGCCCGTGGTCCCTCCGCTAATTTCCAGTCCACCGTTATTCGCCTGGCCAACCCCAGTACCAGGTCTAGGAACCTAGTACCTACTTTCTTCAAGGCTGGTCTCGGAAATAATAATCCCAAAATACAAGCCTCCAAGGAGCTGGGGGAATGCTCAAGTATG
Source organism: Lissotriton vulgaris (assembly GCF_964263255.1). Lineage (NCBI taxonomy): Eukaryota > Metazoa > Chordata > Amphibia > Caudata > Salamandridae > Lissotriton > Lissotriton vulgaris. Next base: position 58,165,162 of record NC_141697.1, on the reverse strand, counting down.
GAATCCAGGGCTGAGAGCACCTCCCCCCAGTAGGGCTGTAGTCAAGGGCACTCCCACACCATACGAACAAAATCAGCATCCAAATGTCTGCATCTAGGACAGGGGCGGAGGTCACCTCCATTGGCCACTTCTATCCTATGTGGTGTCATATGTATATAGTTGCATTGGAAGTATTTCAGCCTTCTATTCCTAGTGATTTTTTGGGGGTGAGGCTCGTATCTTCTGGCATTCAGGGTCTGTCAGTTCATGTCTCAAAATTTGGTCCCATCTATTCCATAAAGCAGTCAATGGGCTACGGACCCTACCCGCAAGGGATCTGTAAAACCAAGTCACCAAATGTTTAGTTGCGCCTATCGATACTAGTAGTTGTAGGACATCGAGTTTCATGGGTTCCCCTCCGTCATCCCCTCCACAGGTCTTGGAACGCTCGAGTCAGTGCCTTGTAGATAAGGAACTGGCCTGGGGGCAACTTATAACATTCCATTAGTTCCTCCATCGGGAGCAATGAACCATGTTGATAGCAATCTCCAGCTGTGATCAATCCGGTTTCTGTCCAGGAGGATAATTGCCCCTGAGTAAAGTAGGTAAGGGGGTTACCATGTGGGAGCCCTGCCAGGGGGCAACGCTGGTGCATATAAGGGCGTTCCTGCAGTTTTTAGGACACATCTGCGCCAACATCGCAATGCTGTCAACAACAGTATACCAGGGTTTTGGATCATTTTTGAGCAATTAAGAAGTGTGGTCCCTAAGAGTTTTATTTGTGATGTCCGTCCAGATTTTCCCATTTCTTCTTGGTGCACCCCATCCAGTCACAGTGTGATCCACCGCAGCTGAGATGCTAAAAAATAAAGTTCGAAGTCTAGTGCCCCCAGGCCTCCCTACTCGGGGGACGCTGAAGAGTTTCCAGTGAATTCATGTGTAGGCTCTCATTCTAAATCAAGTCACTCAGCAGGGCGTCCAATTGTCTGAACCAGGAGGCCGACACATTCACCGGTAGATTTGTAAAAAAATATAAGAGTCTCGTTAGCATGACCATTTTGGGGATCGCCATTCAGGCCATAATGGGCAACTTGAGCAATCGTCAAAATGGTACACAGGATCTTAGTGGGCGGAAGGCCCCTCCTAGGCTACTATCTCAAAGGTACTCCGCTGTGTGGAATATCTGTATCCCAAGATACTTAAAGGAGATGGGTGACCACATCAGATCTAGAGGTAAACACAAGGGTCTCTCCGCCTCAGGGGAGACAGGGAATACACGGGTCTTGGCTTTGTTGACCCAAAGGCCGAACACTGTTTCAAAGGCTTGTAGGAGCACCAGAGATCCTTTCTCTCAAATAAAAGAGTATATCATCCGCATAGAGTGAGATAATATGTTTCCGCACCACAACCATAAAGCCCCAGCCCTGACCTCTCTGTCTGAAGAGCTCTGCAGGAGTTCAATAGCCAGGGTGAACAGCCGTGGGGATAGTGGACATCCCTGTCTTGTGCCCCTGCCTACCTGATACTGTAGGGAGAGCATTGTGGAAGTCCTAACTCTGGCCGTTGGGGCAGTGTATAATAGTTTGACCCACTTGATCCAATTATCCCCCATCTGCTTCATCACAGCAAACAAAAAAATCCCAGCTTACTGTATCAAACGCTCAGACATCAGCATTGCTTCCTGGTTCGCACTTATTGTGGGGTGGTGCACTACATGGTAGAGTCTCCTGATGTTGTGGGAGGTGTCATGCGAGGAAATAACTCCACTTTGGTCTGTATGTATTAGTGCCTTCAGGCACTAATACATATATCTGTGGAGAAGTGTGGCTCACTGGTTAGAGGAGGCAGACCTGGAAGCAGAGGTCAGCCCGGAACCAGGGTTCAATTCCTGGCTCGGCGGGGTCTTGAGTCCTAAAATGTCCATGGACTCGAAAATTCTCGCTCCGGTGCCTACTCGATTCATGGGTTCACACTCTGCGACTCTGGGCAATACCTTGCTTAATCTCCACAACGGCCCCTCACGGCGGGATGCCTGGCTTTCACCTTGCGGATACCCTGCCGGGGTTATCTCACAGGGGAATACCAGGACGGGTTCCCTAAGCAAGCGCTTAGAAACCGCTCGGTGATTTGCGCTATATAAATTCCTGTACATTTACATTACATTTACATTTACACCGGAGTAGCTAGAAGGCCAGCACTTTACTGAGGATTTTGAAATCTAAATTTAGCATAGAAAGGGGGCAGAACCTTAGCTCCCTGTGCCCTATCTTTGGGCATGGGGATAACTACAGCATCATTGGAGGAGTCCAGGAGGGTACCAAGCCACCAGCATTCCGCATATAGTTTTTCGAGGCGTAGGTCCAGAGTTCCAATGTATGCAGCATAACATTTGTTTGGGAGGCCATCAGGGCCTGGCGTTTTACCTGTCACCATGCCCTGATGGCTGCTCAATTTCCTGAATAGTATAGGGAGCTACCAGTTCTGTACGGTGTTCTCCGGTCAATTTTTTCATGGGTATGTGCACAAGGAAAGTGGTTAGAGCTTCCCCTGGGAAGGGTGCGGGGTGGAATACAACTTTGTGTTATAGTCACAGAACTCCTTATTGATAAGTGTGGGGAGTACAAAGGCTGACCATCGTTTTTCCATATGTATGTAACAGGAGATAGGAGACCCTCGGGATTCCTGCCTAAGAAGCCACGCTAGAAGCCAGCCAGACTTCCCTTCCAATTAGCTCAAACGGTGTCCAGGCTCGTATCCATATTAAAGTCCCCCTGGAGTACGCAGAGTAAAAGGTGGAGTTGAGTTTGCCATCTTCGCCTCAACTTGTCTATCTCAGACCCAACTAAATGAGTCTCTTGGAGCATGGCCACCTGGACCCCTCTGCGTCTAAGATATCTGTGGATGTTATGCCTCTTAGAGGCTGATCTCATCGCTTTAATGTTCCAGGACATGAGTGTCACTGAGAGTCTGGGGTTAGCCATGTGGGACAACATTGCACTCTATTCCTCCCCCTTCTCGCAATCTTCCCCCAAAACCCCAGCCCCATGTTCGGTCCTATGCTCCGCATGCAAACAAAAAAGGGAAGAAAACAAAAAGAAACATAAACAATCCCCAACTACAACCCCCAGACCAGTGCAGCAACAGCTGACTGTCCAAACTGTAAAGTACAAACATACGTTTAGCAAATATCTCCTCTGGTCAGCCTATAAGGGCCTCACCAGAAGATGTTCGCCAAGAGGGGTGTATCCAAAACACTCTGTGACAGCCCATCTCTTAATTAGTAGGATATGGTTCTCCCGTCTCTTGTACTGCTCTGCATATAATCGATTGCAGACAATGGCGCCTGGTAATGGCATGCAGCCCTAAATGAATCTGTCCCTTCCCATTCCCTCCCATCTGAGTTCTCCACAGTTTCATAACATCAGAGTAGCGTTCGGTAAAGGATTTCAGATTATATCATCTGCTGTCTGGGGTGTTACCGCAGGAAGGCCAGTCTCGTCCCCTCATGAGGAGATAGAGTCAGATCTTGCTGATTTCTGTTCAAAGGAATCCATCTCCAGGGTCTTCTCTTGTTTCGACCCTATCTCCACCACCGTCTGTAGTGCCGCCGCTCTCTATTGCAGTCTGTGAAGGAGGCGGTTCACTCCTGGCTCCACTCTATGTAGCCCCACAAAGGCGCCTGCGCTTCCCTCTCCTGGGAGATAATGATCTTGAGTGTTTTGTCGGGAAGATCATCCCAGCATTGTATGCTTCCAGGTATGTGCAGGTGGAGTCCGGGTCTTCACAAAATAGCGTGGTGCCATCAATTGCTATCCTGAGTCTGGAGGGAAACATCAGGGAGTATTGTATGCCGTTGTCCCTGAGCGCCTTCTTGACCTACAAGAAAGAGGCTCTTTTGGCCTGTACCACCGCCGTGTCGTCCGGGAATATGGACACTACTGTTGGCCACAACAAAGGGGCCCTCCGAGCGTGCTTTTTGCAATATAGTGTCACGATCTCAGCAGTGTAACAATCTGGCCTCCGCCTGTCTGGGGGGCCTGCCCGGTCCTTGATGGAACTCGGTGGGCTCGCTCCAGCGCAAAAAGGGAAGTCAGCAAATCCGGGGCCACTTCAGTTCGTAGCCAGCTTTCCTGAAAATCCACCTGTTTCCCTTTTAGATCTCTTCTGGCAGGCCAATTACTCTAATGTTATTGCACTTGTTGCACCCTTCCACATCTTTGGCAGTGTTTCAAGGAGTTGAACTCTGTCTGTCAGTTCGGACATTTGGCTGGAGAGCATCTTGCATTCCGGTGTCAGCTCCGTGATTGAGGTTTCCACTCCCTTGACGCGGTGTGCTAATTTATGTTGTTCTGCCTCAGCAGACCTAGGCCCACAGACACTGCACCTATGTCTTGATGCAGGGTAGCCTCGGTGTCTGTTATGGCCACCAGGATCTTGTCCAATTGGAGCCGTATGGGATCCAAGGGGGAGAGGGGCCCGTATCAGTCTCCCCGGGAGCATCGTGGGCCGTGTCCTGGGTTTCAGGTGGGACTCTCCAAGGTCTGGTTCTGGGTTTCTCTATTTTCAGCGCTGCGGCAGGGTGGGTCCGGTGTTCTGAAAATCCTGCATCGTCTCACCAGACACACACTGGCAGTTCTCTACTTCCGCACAGCATTGGATGTAAACTGATCTCTCCCTGCAGCAGCTAAGTTTATCAGGCCCAGGGTGGCCCCGTCACCAGTGTGAGGAATTTCGGGGCAAACACCAGTCTAGGATGGTACCCAAGTGGGGCAGTACAAACCGCAAACACTACTAGTGTGCCGATGGGAGCACTGTGGGTGCTCCTGTCTCTGTCTTCTGTTTGTTTCCACTTCTTCCTGGTACCTCAAATAGGCGGTAGGTGAAAAGATGCCGTGGTGCCGTCTCACTGTGTCGGTTACAGGTTCTCTCTGCAGCTAGTGCCAATTCTGCATCATGACCCACAGGGCTATTTACTTCCCACAGGATCTCAGGACTCAATGCGTCTTGGGCAGTAAAACAACAGTCCCTTGCACATGCCAACAGTATATATAATGTATCATTGACAATAATGAAAAAACACTCTTGTTCCTCAGTTAAAACAGTCACTTCAGTTTAATCTTGAGATCCTTAGCCAACACGTGTATTGTCGCTCATTATTGTTGTGCGCAGCGACTTCTTCAAGGCTCTAATCTCTTTGCATGGATCCTCAGTTCCGGTTGTATTTCCCACCTGGGATGGGTTCTAGTACTCCAGTGATATTTGCACAGTAAAGGGCAACTGTGATTACTTTGTTCAAGATTCAGTGTATTCCAGAATTCTTTTCTTAAGTGTGGATCTTGTGTGTATAAGTCATAAATCCATCATGAAGAATGACGACGTGGTATTGTAAAACTACTTTTTGGGTGCTAAGTGAGTCCCTCTTGCCAGCAACCACGTCTTTGCAGGTGTGAACGCAAACCCTCTGTTCAGTAGCAGGGCTGCATCCGGCGTGTGTTTGCTTTGTTCACCATAAGTTGGCAGGGTATGCCCAGCCGTGGGACCCTTGCTCACTTTGCCACTGGATTCACGCTAGCCTGGCTGATGAGGGGTGTTACTCCGATACCGGTCCCAGGATGCTTGTTTCCGGTTCAGGGAATACCTGGTTTGGCAGTTCGGGCTGGACTGTTCCTATGAGGCACAGGGTCATGACTGATTTGCATATAGCTGGGTCTGAACTGGGGTGGCAAAGTGAGCTAAAGAACGATGATGGATTCAACCCAGACCTGGACTGGGGGTGAGTGTCTGAAAAGTTTCAGTGTTCCGTACATCATCTCCTTGTGTTTGCTGTGTATAGAAATGTGACATTCTGTGAGCTGAGCTGTGACAAGGAACCCATAAAACCCTGGGTCTCATCTCTAAAAGCTTACTGCAACCAGTGGCGGTTTCTCTTCAAGGGGTTTGGGGCTTTGAAGCAATACTAAACTGCTTCTTTAAAAAAAAAAAAAAAACAAGTCTTCACAATACACATTGAATTTTCTTACTGGGAGCTGTTGTACACTCCCACTCACCGTATTTGTTGCTGTGATGATGACATTGACGTGATGCTTTCCCAAAATATTCTCTCCTGGGTTGGCCCAAACTCTCGAGTGTTTGCTGGGCTGAAAATCTAACAGCCCTGAGGCCTGTGAGGTCATCAGCTCGGCAAAGACACTGCATCTGTGACTAGGCTCCACCCCTGATGAAGTGGGGATAAAGTTAGCCCTGAGACTCAAGCCCCGTGGGGCTATGTCTCCATGTCAATCAAGGAGTGGAGCCACTGTCACTACCCCCTTTTCCAACTCGACAGACTGCAAGGAGGAAGCCAAGAAATTGAGTGTGCGTGTTTGCCATTGGTTTTGAAGACACACTGCGCAGACTCGAGGTGTCTCTTGCATTTGAGCTCTGGCATGTCCTCAGATTTATTGCCAGCAACAGACTCATGAAGACATGGAATGAAGGACAAAGTGTTACGCCCTGGAGGTGCGTGTATTTTATATGAAGGAGTCCACATCGCCGACTCGTCTGTCTTGAAGCTTCCCTCCATGTCACTAGGTGAGGTACAAAAAATGTCAACTGGCCGATTTGATTTGTTGTAATTGTTGGAGGCTTGGCCTGCTAAAATTAATGCTTGTTTTGTTGCTTGCATAATTATTCCCTCCTTCATGCTGTTCGGGTTTTCAAAGACAGACCGGAGCTGTTTTTATTGAACTATGTTTGTGGGATTTGCAGACAAGCTTAAGGAGTTTCTATTCTGAACTCTATAAAAAATGTAGGTCCATGAGCCGATTGACATAATACATCACTTTGAATCACTTGGTTAAATATTTGTATCTCCCCAAAAAGCATAATCATGTATTGCACTGTTGCACTCTAATCAACAAAGAGTTAAAATGGGAGGCTGGGGCCGGCACATATATTGAAAACATTTTCCACATAGACAGAGCTCAAAGTTTAACCTGCGGGTACCTTTATTTAGCCACTTTGCACCGAGGCACATTAGGTAAGAAAAATAAGTGTGCTGCACTTTTAATTTCAGATTTCGGATTACGCTCGTCTTTCTCTGATGGGGTAATGCAACAAGTAAACTGTGTTTATTTCCATCTCTTGCTCAGCTCTATTTGTCAAATGCAAATGCAGTCCTTGGATGTCTTTGGTGCGAATGTGACATCAACAGCCTTTATTCTAAATGGACACATGCTAATGTCACTTAGCTATTTTCTTGTAGCCTGTAGCCAGTATGTGTGAATAGCTGGAAAGCCCAGGCCTGAAAGCTGTGCCCTTCAGTGTCTAAGCAATATGTTTATTGGGTTGAATGTACCTGGGCGAGACAAAGTTTTGGCATTTTATTTTGCGTTTGAGCAATAGAGTTTGCCCCATTTTATTTTCAATCTCTCCGACTAGGACCTTCCGTAACCCTTTGGGTGCTGGTGATGGAACCACTCCGTCACCAGCCACGGACGGACTGTGCTAATGACAGAGTGGTTCCGTCATGGCCTGGCCGCCACGCCTGCGCGGCAGCGATTTCGCCCCTGCGCTGAGCGTTCTATTGAGTGGGCAGGGCCGTGACGGAACCACTCCGTCACATGCACATTGCGCCCGAGGCTCATGACGGAGTGGTTCCGTCACGAACATGGCAGCGCCGCGCGGGGCAGCCAAGGGGTTAAAGCAATATCAGATTGAAGAGAAAACTTCAATTTTGTTTTCTTAGGGGATGATTGGATATTCATAATACTTCTATAAAGACTTTTGATTTGTGTAGTTGATGTTCTTTGTTGACTTCTAAAATACTTTACTTTTGTCTTCTCCAAGAGCAGCTTGGGTACATCAGTCTCCTGCCACTGCCTTGTAAAATGCTGTGAGCACTTTCTGCATGGGCAGAACCCCACACCTGATTGTGGGTGAAAGTTGTGTGTGTGCATATTAACCCCTTGCATGCTCGTGACGGACAGGAGCCATTACGCGTCACAGTGGGCGTGTGCGGAGGACGGCACCTGGCCATCCAAATACCGCCCACTAATTAAAATCGCCCACACAGCACAAAAATTTGCACCGCACGCTAGGGGTTAAAATAAAAAGTACTTGTTTTTATTTAGGTCTGCTTGTTGCATTTTTGCTGAACAGTCGGCATGCATGCTAACTGCACTCAGTGTGTATTTTGCAGATTTTGGGAATGATGTGTGTTTACATGCTCTACTTGTTCAGCATATTGGGATCAGTATTAGCTTGTAGTGGATGTTTTAGAGCATATTGTGACAATGCTATTTGTGCTCAGAATAATATTTGTTTATTTAGTTTGTGTGCACACACACGCACACTGTATCCAGTATATTTGCAAATGACCTGTGCATGAGTACAGTATGTGTGCATATTATTAATGTACAGTTATTTTAATGCTGTATATTTTATAGGGTTAGTACAGTCTTTGTGGCATACTGTACATGCACATTGTATTTTCCCTGTGTATGTGTTCATTGTCTGTACAGTATAGTGTGATTACATGTCAATGTTCCTAATTTTTCTAGTGCATATTTTAAATGACGCTAGAATATAGTAGTGTAATCACACTCCATCAAGCTGCACCATTTTATCTCATTTTCGTTAAATAACATTTGCACAGGAAATGCTGACTAGCTTTCCAAAATATGGCGTGCCCCTAAAGTGACCCCCACCCTGAGCCTAACCCAGGCTCACCGCTCTCAATCTTCACCAGCCGCCACAGACTGCAACATCAAACAAAGTTTTTCTATTTCCCCCTGGTGGCAGTCTCAAGCCATGTTTATTAGTACAGACTTCATCTCATCCCGGTTTCCCTTGCAAGTCTGTAGGTGGCCTGACCAACATTTGTCTCCTGCCATCATCTGTGAGGACCACATCATCCTCACATCTCATGTCAATGTCATGAGCATTCTTCTATTGTCTACAGAAAAACAAGGTTCTTGTGACTCTACAATATTGGTAAAGTTAAATAGGCTTGTCCTTCAACATGATTGAATATATTCCAGGCAAATCCCTTGTGTCTTGGATCTGGAATTTGAAATGTTATGGAGAATTTTAGACTCTGGAAGGTTGTGCGAGCAATCCAGGGGTTGTCATTTATTGGTGGTTGTGAGGGGATCAGGAGCTGCTTGACTGTGCTCTTGGTGTCAAGTGTAAATACATTTCACATACTGGAGTTCTCAAATTAATACTAGCCGCAAGCGTGTAAATACCACATGGCTGTGTGGTAGTGAAAACAACCCAAAACATATTCAAGTAAAGAAGCTTTATTCGAGCTTCATTAGACTCCACAGGCAACTGCTCATTGGAATTCAGAATTGCAGTTACATCTAAACACATGAAATAACAAAGCTAGCTACTAAGCTAGGCTAAACATTGCAATGAACCTGAACTATACAGAATAAAGAATTATTCTACAACTAACATTCTACTGCAGTACTACATAGGTTCCTTCCTTATGAAATTTTTTTAAACATTCAACTTAAAGATAAACCCCAATAGCCTTTTTTAAAACAAACACAATAACTTTGTAAAATCAGTATAGTATGAAATCTTCAAATCTGTTAGGTAAACATCTCCTTCTGATTTGCAAATTGGAATTACGATAAATCCCATCCGACACAAAGTTCGAAGATCCCACATTTTTTACTTCCGCAGTGTCACTGCTGAAATAAGGAACATTGCCATTATCACAATCATTAAGTGTAGGAATATTGACTTTGGCTAACCTGGATAGACTCCACCAAGAACCATTGCTTAAATAAACCAATTTTTTCCCAAGTTTACAAATTACAAATACAACAGAAAATTTGGAAAACCCTTTCTTAACATGTAAAGGTAGCTTGATTTTAACATTATCACCTATACTCAATTTTTGTTTACAAACTTTGCCTTCCACCATGCTCTTATTTCTTTTTATGCAATTTTCATTCAACACTTTGTACATCTTTTTGATATCAATCATATTGTCTTTTGGTTTTAACCAAGAAGGGTTTAACTCCTGTCTAGGTTTCCTTCCTTTGAATAACAACAATGGTGAAAATGTGGTCGTACATTGAGGTGTACTGTGATAAGACCAAATGAGATTAGCTACATGTTTTTTAACACCCATGTGTTCTTTAAGAGCTAATTGAATGCCTTCAACTAACGTTTTATTGAATCTTTCAACTAAACCATTCATATTTGTTGAATATAAGTTTTTTTTTAAATGTTGAATGGTGGCCTTCTTGAGAAAAGATGTGAAAGATCTAGACGTAAATTGAGTACCATTGTCTGATACTAAAAACTCTGGTAAACCTTCCCTCCTGAACAATTCCTGCAAAAATTCCACAACAGTATCGTAATCAGCACGTGACACCCATTTCACTTCCGCCCATCTGGAAAAATAATGTATCACCACAATAATATAGGCTTTGCCATTCAAGATACCTTCATAGGGACCTAATACATCAATGGATAACTTTTTCCATTGCTTTTTAGAGACAGTTGAATTTAAATGGGTCACTTGCTGAGTTTTTAGTACTTTGTCAGAACCTGCACATGCTAAACAATCCGTTATAAAACCAATGATATCAGTGTTCATGTATGGCCAGCAAAATTGATCCCTTACTTTCTTGATGGTACTGGTTTGCCCTAGATGTCCCAAATGGGCAATAGATATCAACTTTTTTCTAATCCCAACAGGAGGAACAATTACTTCACCTCTCAACATAATATCATTCGCCAACGAAAGCTCATCTCTGACTTTCCAATACACACACAATTCCTCGGTAAGTGCTTCTCTAACGGCCAACCATTAATGATATCATCTTTCAGTACTTTCATTGTCTCATCATCCAAAGAAAGTACCATCCATTCTTCTTTCGATACACCTTGGTCCATAGAAAGTACCACATCTTCCACAGAAGTAACTATACATTCCTCTGAGCAAAGAATTTGTCATCAGGTGTAACATTTCCAGCCATTCTAGATAAGCAATCAGCTCGAACATTTTGCACTCCGGGTATGTACACCACTGTAAAATTAAACTCATACAACTTTGCCAGTAACCTCACCAATCTAGATGACGCCTTTCCCCACTCCATTTTTAGATAGTAATGATATTAATGGTTTATGATCCGTTCTCAGTTTAAAATGTTTTCCCCATAAATACATCTTGAAATGCTCAACTGCCCACGCACAACCCAAAGCCTCTCTCTCTATGGTAGAGTATTTAGTTTCAGTGATGGTGAGTGGCCTTGACGCAAAGTAAATGTAAAGTTTACTTTTAGTTTAGTTTGTTGTTTAGTTGTGTTTTGATATTTTCTGATGCCAGCTAAAGCGCCGGGACGCCCCTTCGCTGGGGCAGCTGTTTTGCGCTATAAAAATCTCATTAACATAACATAACATAAATGTAAATGTGTGTGTACTTGTAAAGCGCACTGTGACTCCATCGGAGTGTCCTGGCGCTGAAGACTGCTGGGGAACCCGTCCTGTTTTCCCTGTGAGATGGTCCTTTTCTGGGTATCTCCAAGGTGAAACCAGGCATCCCAGTGTCTGTGGGGGGCCGTTGTAGAGATGAGGCAAGCTTAATGCCCAGAGTTGCTGAGTGTGTTCCCTGGTTAGAGTAGGCACTGAGGTGAGAATTATCGAGTCCGTTGACGCTGGTCCACGACCCTGCCGCGTCGGGAATTGAACCCTTGTCCCGGGCTGTTCTCTGCTTACGGGTCTGCCGCCTCTAACCAGTGAGCCACACCACTCCACTAATGTGCAAAGGCAACAGTATTGTCAACATTTCCCTTCAGCTGACTCAACACTGCTCCCAGACCAGTGGCACCGGCATCTACAGTGATAATCTTGGTCACATTTTGCGAAAATGCAGTTAAGGGTTTGCAACCAATGATCGCTTCCTTAACTGTATTCAAAGCCTCAAGGTGATCATTGTACCATAGGAACTTAACTCCTTTTTTAACAAAGCTCCCAAAGGAAGAACCATGTCCGCAAACTTGCTTACAAATCTAGAGTAATATTCGCAAAGCCCCAAAAATGATTTGAGTTGATCTTTGTTCTAAGGCTCTGCCATCTTCCTGATGGAGTTAAGTAAATCTTTCTTTGGAGCAAAACCTGCCCTACTAATGGTATAGCCTAAATACTCCACTTCAGAAGTAAAAATCGTACACTTATCCAGTCTAACCATCATACCCTTTTCTTTGAGTGTGGTCAAAACTTTTCGCACTATCTCACTAGGTTTTTCAGCTGCTTTAGAGTAAATCAGAATGTCATCCTGGAATGCCACCACCACATCGATATTTCTAAACAGACAATGCATCAACTTCTGGAAAACCGATGCGGCAGATGACAAACCAAAAGGCATCCTGACATATCTTAAAGTACTTTCAGGAGTTACAAATGCAGTTATATGTTGGGATTCCTCTGTCAGTACAATTTGATGGTACGCTGTTTTGAAATCAATTGTAGTAAAATATTTAACTCCATCAAGTTTTGCCAATAACTCTTGCACTTTGGGTAACGGATCACACTCAACATCAATTTGTTTGTTGACAGATCTCAGGACTACACACATTATGAGCTATCCATTTTTCTTCTTAACGAAAACAATGGGTGAAACCCATTCCGAGGCATCTACTGGTGCTATTACACCCTCTTCACATAATTTCTTGATCATATCAGATAATGGCACATATCTTAATTTGTGTTTAGTTGGTATTGCATTTTTCTTAAGTTGAATCTTGTGGGAAAACCCTTTCACTTCCCCAAGTTCTTTCCTAAATATTCCTTTATACTCATTTAAAAATCTTCCAATTCTTTTTTTTCATTATAGTCATTTTGTATGGATAATAATTCTCCAGTATTAGGGTGTCTTTCATAGATTCACATGCTTGAATAATTCCCTGTCGTCGAAGTGGGAGTCCCACAGTACATAAAATAGTAGTAATATATATACATAAAATATATCATATATATAAACATAAATACATATATAATAAGAATAATAAAAAACGTAAAACACTTTAAAGTACCATAGAACAACATTGGCCCATAGAAAGCATAGAGGGAGAGTTCACTTTGGTAACATATCCATGTCATTATAATAGTCCACATTCCAGCCAATCAGGCTGTAGTACCCTCTAGAACCTTCTCCTCAGAAGCTCAAGCCGTCAGATTTTCTGCCGCACGTCGTGTGAAGCGATTCTCCCTGAGCTTTGCTCAGTTTTCTTCAACTTCAACCTTTCAAAACTTCAAAACCATGTCTTCTACAAAGAAATCTTTATTCAGGCCCTGTTCTGCCTGTGGAAAACTTTGTCTTTTATCTGAGGACCCTCATAAAAAATGCATCTACTGCCTGTACCCGGACCATGAGGTGAGGAGTTGTAAATTTTGCAGGACATTTTCAGCTAAGACTTTAAAAGATAGAGAGACCCGTCTCCTTCTGTGGCTACAGAGGTTGAAGACCTCAGACAACCCTGTGTTTGATATAGAGAGAGTGTCTTCTCGCTAATCTAAGACCTCTCTAAAGCGTGGGTCTGAGTCTGACATTCCTTCTTTTTTGATTAAGAAGAAGAAGCTTAGGAGAACTCCTAAGTCAGTCTCCCCACGGGATCTGCCGGCCTCTACGTCTCGGGGACCTACTTCTCTAGCTTCGCCGATCCACTCTCTGCCCTCGTCCTCTAAAACGAGTGCCAGCTCGTCGACGGGCCCGTCGACGCGCCCGTCGACGATGACGAGATCCGTAGACGTTCTGCCAACTACGACGACGACTAGCGCTCTGTCAATGGCGACGATGACTACTTCTTCGACGATGGTCCAGGAGGTCTGGCCTATCTCTACCATCATTAAGATCTCGTCGACGGCGAAGAAACCCGTCTCATCGACGACCCATTCCAAACGCCATTCGTCGACGAAGGCTTCGTTGACACATCGCATCTCGTCGACGCATTCGCCTTCGTCGACGACGGCCTCGTCGACGGCCACTACCCCGTCGACGGCCTGTACCTCGTCAAAGGCTGCTTCTCCGATGGCAACTCCGTCGACGTTGAAAGTTTCATCGACGGCAGCACCGTCTCCGTCGACGCCATTGTCCTCGTCGACGAAAACATCAGCTTCGTCGTCGACAACTAAGCCTTCTTCGTCGACGCCAGGAACGTCTTCTGCGAAGCCCTCGACGACGACGTTGTCGACGAAGGGACCGTCAACGGCACAATTTTCGCTGGCAACTGCAACCAGCTTCACAGTTGTGACGGCTACAACTGTTAAACGTCCAGCTCCTTTGGTTTTGAGCCCTTTGCAACACCGTTCAGGTCCACTGGCTCAACTGTTTGCGTCTGAAGAAGAAGGTGATTCGGATGGCTCTTATGCAGACGATAACTTTCGGGCAGCCAGTAGCCCGTCAGAGCTCCATATAAAGTATCACGACTATGACGAGGATGATGAGAGAGAGTCGCACATCTCAGTTCCGGAACATGATGTTGACCAAGATGTTCCTATGGCGCAGTTACCACTGTCTTTGATCTCCAATCTGTAACACATGCTAGAGGATTACAATCGTCATTTCCAACCTTCTTCACAGGCCTCTCCACCGCCTCCTTCAACACAGGCGTCTGTTCATGTTGCACCAACCCATTCACCTGTTCCACAATATCCTGATCCTGTGGATACTGACAATCATACAGATACAGACCTGGATGATGACGCTGCCCTGGCAGACTGGGACAATTACCAGGCTCAAACTCCATCTCCTCCACCTGCTTCTCCTCTGGCATCACCTCCAGTGGACATTGTGGTTTTCCATCTTTTGATGACGAGGGCAGTCAAGCGTTTCCCCTTGCCTATGGTCGTCAGGCAAGAAGACTGTTTTCTCTATGATTTTAAAGATCAGCCATTGAAGCAGGTGCACACCAGTCCAATCATTGATTTGATATGGAAAGAAGGACTTAAACTAATGGAACGGCCTAATTCTGTTCCGGCCGTACTCCCACACATTGACAAGAAGTATAAGGTGCCTGAGGATTCGCCTGCCTGCTTAGTTTCTCAGCCGAAGCCTGACTCTGTCAGTACGCAGGCTGCCCAAAAGAGGTCACGGAATCCGGCTTCTTCTTTGACATCGTCACCCGACCAGGAAGGCCGCCGTCTAGACACCATCGGCAAAAAATTCTCCACGATGGCTGCGACAACTGTACAGGCTGCAAATTCTTTAGCCATCCTCGGCCGTTACGACCGACAGATGTGGTCAGAAATTGCTGCTTTAGTCGACCTCATTCCTGAATCCTCCAGACCTGAAGCACAAAAGATCGTGCAGGAGGGTGAAAGAATTTCATCTGAAATTATCGACTGTGCATTTGATATTTCCTCGACTGGCTTCAGGCAATTAGCAGGCACTAAAGTCTTACGGAGGCAAGGCTGGCTTAAGTCTACGTCTTTTCAGCCGGAGGTGCAAGCTAAAATACTTGACTTGCCCTTCGATGGAGAGTCCCTCTCCGGCAAGCATGTGGACGACGCTTTGGAATCCATAAAAAAGGATACGGACACTGCTCGCGCCCTAGGTTCTTTTCAATCCCAGAAGCGCCATTTCGTGGAGCACGTGGTAGGGGGACATCCTCCAGTTTTCGAGGCTCGTCCTAATACCTCTCCTACGGGGGCAACAGGCAGCGTTATTCCAACCAATCTCAGCCTCGACAGACTGAATCCAGACCATATATGAGAAAAACCACTTACAGAAGAGGTAACTCCTTCAACAAGAAATGACTTTCACAACACCAAGGGCCCGATGTAGGTAAATCTACATTTACCACTTCATAAATACCGAATCATACCGAATCGGTATTTATGAAGTGGTAAATTAGAGGGGGGGAGATGTAGGTATTTCAGATTCGGTAAATACTGAATCGGTAAGATTCGGTATTTACCGATTCTGTAAATACCGATTCGGTATCCCCCATTGCTTCCTATGGGCCTTGAAGCCCATAGGAATCAATGGGCAATACCGAATCGGTAATTACCGATTCGGTAATTACCGATTTGTGCAAGGGTGCAGGGGGTGTCACTTTGACACCCTCCAGCACCCCAAAAAAAGGCATGTGAGCCATGTGGCACACAGACATGCCCTAAGGGCATGTCTGTCTGTCACATGGCATAGGTGTGCATGCACACATGTGCATGCACACCTGGATTCGGTATTTTAACACCCAATTGGATTGGGTGTTAAAATACCGAATCTGAAGGGCCTGTGGGACTGAAAGTAGTCCCACCTACATCCCAAATTAAAAAAATCGGTAAAATTACCGATTCGGTATTTTTGCGATTCGGTAATTTTACCGAATCGGTAAAATACCGAATCGGACAAAAAAAGGTCCCCTACATCTCAGTAGGCCAAATACCGGTCGAAAACGGCTGAAATCGTCCGTTTCCGACCGGTATTTGGTACCTACATCGGGCCCCTAGTCTTTTCCTACTCCGCAAATTGGAGGTCGAATCTCCCGAAAAATTTTGAATTGGTCACAAATAACTTCCGATCATTAGGTTTTGGATGTCATTTCAAGAGCCACGCCCTAGAATTTCTCAAGTTTCCACCCAACCGCCCACCATCTGGTCCCCCTCCAGCACACTTAAAGGAACTGTTTGCACAAGTTGCAGTCATGATTCAAAAAGGCGCAGTCAAAGTGGTTCCTCGATCACAGCAAGGGACGGGCTTTTATTCCCGATTTTTTCTCATCAAAAAGAAATCGGGGGAGTGGCGCCCGATATTAGACCTCCGAGCCCTCAACAAGTACATCAAGTCCCAGACATTTCAAATGCTGACTTTGCTGGAAATCTTACAGTTCCTAAACCCCGAGGAGTTTCTCTCCACAATCGACCTCCAAGATGCATACTTTCATGTGCCAATCCATCACAGACACAGAAAGTATCTGCGTTTCAGAGTAGGGAAGAAACACTTCCAGTTCAAGGTTCTGCCTTTCGGCCTTCGTTGCGCACCGAGGGTCTTCACAAAGATCATGGCTCCGGTAGCGGCTTATCTTCGCCTACAGGGCATACAAATTTACCCCTATTTAGACAATTGCCTGATAAAGGCCCCATCATTTCTCGCTGCTCAACAGCACACTCAAACTTGCCTCTCGGTCTTCAAGACTTTGGGTCTTTCCATCAATTACGAGAAGTCACATGTCCTTCCAGCTCAACAAAGAGTTTTTCTGGGAGCTTTCATAGACACGAACCTGGCAAAGGTGTTTGTTTCCCAGGAGTGTCAAGCTCGCATTTCCAAACTAGTGGCTCTTCTGTCCGCATATTGAAATCCTTTCTGGGCATGACGTCGTGCTGCATACCATTGATCCCCAACTGCAGGTTGCACATGAGATTAATCCAAGAAGAATTGGACAAACAATGGCGGCAAGTCTCAGGCACGTTCAACGACAGAGTCTCGCTGACTCCTCGCCTTCAGGTAGCGTTGAAATGGTGGGCTCACCCTCCCAACGTGGCAGCAGGGTGCATGTTTCAGGAACCCGCTCCCACGCTGACCCTTACGACGACGCGTCCTTGGAGGGCTGGAGCAAACCTCGAAGGTGTGTCCGTCAATGGCAAATGGATTGCGGACCAACGCAGTTGGCACATCAATCGTCTGGAGCTCTTGGCCATCTTTCTCGCCCTGAAGTCCTTCCGTCTGCTGGTGGAAGGGGAGTTTCTTTTGGTGCGTACGGACAACACCACAAGTATGCGCTACCTCAACAAACAAGGGGGTACAAAATCTCTTCTGCTCTCCAGACAGGCACAGCAAATCTGGCAATGGGCGATACAGCATCGAGTCCATTTGACTGCAGTCCACGTGCCGGGCATCTCCAACGCCCTCGCGGACTCTCTGAGCAGATCTGCCACAGTCAACCACGAGTGGGAACTCCATCAGCCAACTCTGGACTATTTCTTTCGCATGTGGGGCCATCCGGATCTCGATCTGTTTGCGACACAATTCAACCGCAAATGCCCACGTTATGCAAGTTGGCATCCGCACAGAGGATCGAGCGAGAAGGCATTTTCGATCAACTGGTCGAGAGAATTTGTTTACGCTTTTCCGCCGATCACTCTGGTTCCTCGTCTCTGACACAGAATGAGAGTACAACCATGTCGTATCCTGTTGATTGTGCCCAGGTGGCTGCGTCAACCATGGTTCTCTGGTCTTCTTCTGCTTTCCCAGTGCGATCCAATTCCTCTTTGCCCCCTGCCTCACCTTCTCACCATGAACCACGGACAGGTCTGCCATCCAGACCCAGCATCTCTCCAGCTTCATGCTTGGAACCTGAGCACCATGAGTTTGCACATCTAATTATTGCTCCTGACTACAGAGAGGTTCTTGCACATGCACATGCTCCTTTGACAATTACAACCTATAAACTGAAATGGAAACAGTTTTGTGTTTGGTGCCACTCGAAAAACATTGATCCTCTGCTTGCCACCCCTGAGCAAATCCTGCCTTTCTTCCTCCTTTCGGTAAAGTCGGGACTTTCACATTCCACTCTCAAAGTTTTCCTGGCCGCGCTTTCCCGCTTTCACCATGATGGTTCCACATCTCTGTACTCCTCTCGGATCATTCGTCAGTTCTTTAAAGGCCTGTTCCGGATGTTCCCACCTATCCGGCGTCCACCTCCTGTTGGCGTCTGAATCTTGTCTTACCCCAGCTTTTCAAGCCTCCATTCGAACTAATCCACTCAGTGAATTTGAAATTCCTTACTTGGAAAGTTTCCCTCCTCCTCGCACTTACATCCTCCAGGCGGGTGAGCGACATCCAAGCTTTCACCATTCAGCCACCTTTTCTTCAATTCTCAAAGGACGCTGTTGTACTTCGTACAAACACTAAATTTATCCCAAAGGTTCCATCTGACTTTCATCTTAACGAACCTGTCATTCTCAAGACTTTTTTCCCTGACCCTCAGTCTCCCGCTGAGCGTACTCTTCATTCCCTTGACCTGAAGCGATGCCTCAAATTCTACATCCAACGCACTGCTGTCTTTCGAAGGTCCGACCAACTCTTTGTGGCCTATGGGCGGATGCACAAGGGACATCCGGTCACTAAACAGGCCATCACTCGCTGGATTTCTTCTGCCATCTCCTTCTGCCATCAACGAGCTGGTAAGCCTCTTTCTGCTCCGGTGCGAGCACACTCGACAAGAGCAGTTGCATCCTCTACCGCCCTGTTTGCTGGAGTGTCTCTACATCAGATCTGCAGGGCGGCAACATGGTCCAGCAGGCACACGTTCACAAGGCACTACTGTCTGGAGACAAGTCAACGCCGTTTCTTCATCTTGCTTCAACATTCTTCGCATGCTCAAAAAAACATTTCGCTGGATCCCTACCGAAACTAGAAAAACAGTCACCCACGCTCTGGTCACGAGCCGACTGGACTACGGAAACACCCTCTATGCCGGCACCACCGCCAAACTCCAGAAAAAACTACAACGCATCCAGAACGCCTCTGCCAGGCTCATCTTTAATTCGTGAGTCTCCTGAGGCGGAAGCCGGGAGTGAATCTGCATTTTTAAAACTTTGCTGTGTGATACCTTGTGATTTTAACCACTTACCCTGTGCACTGAAACAGCGCTTCTAGCGCTGCAACGAACACTCCATTTCGCCATCACTGAGGGCGAGGCGCCACGGCGGACACGCCCACCTCAGCTGGCCACGCCCCCTTCTTGTCATTATAAAGTGCGCGCAGCTGGAAAGCGCGTCACTTTAATTCGTGAGTCTCCTGAGGCGGAAGCCGGGAGTGAATCTGCATTTTTAAAACTTTGCTGTGTGATACCTTGTGATTTTAACCACTTACCCTGTGCACTGAAACAGCGCTTCTAGCGCTGCAACGAACACTCCATTTCGCCATCACTGAGGGCGAGGCGCCACGGCGGACACGCCCACCTCAGCTGGCCACGCCCCCTTCTTGTCATTATAAAGTGCGCGCAGCTGGAAAGCGCGTCACTTTAATTCGTGAGTCTCCTGAGGCGGAAGCCTGGAGTGAATCTGCATTTGTAAAACTTTGCTGTGTGATACCTTGTGATTTTAACCACTTACCCTGTGCACTGAAACAGCGCTTCTAGCGCTGCAACGAACACTCCATTTCGCCATCACTGAGGGCGAGGCGCCACGGCGGACACGCCCACCTCAGCTGGACACACCCCCATGACGCCCTCTTACACAGACATAAAAAATGTGTCTCGCTAGGAAGCGCAGCGGACGGGCGCAGCGGGCGCGCCGTCAGCGCGCCGAAGGCGCGCCAAAGGCAAGCCCGTCTGGGCCCGTCCGGGCCTGGACCGGGCCCAGGGCCAGTCCCCCTGCCCCTTCCACTAGCCCTGTCCGCACATGTTGGACCAATACCCAACTCCACCTACTTAATTCTCGCCCTTGCTTGACCAGCACTCGCTGCATCCCAAACCACCTGGAGTCCGCTCATTTCCATTGCCCGCAATGCAATTTCACTCTTCCGCCCTACCAACCTTGTCTCTCTCCACGTCCCCCGTCACAGCTACCCTTCTCTAATCAGCGCACCCTGAAAGCTGGTTTGATCAATTGCCGCTCTCTTCCCCGGCATGCCAATGACATCTGGATGTCCATCTCTTCAGATGAATGGGATATTCTCTTCCTCACCGAGTCTTGGATCACAGACTCCTCTTCTCCGGATATCTATCTGGCTATTCCCCCAGGATATGATATAAAATGCTTGAACCGGGCTGGCGGTAAGTCTGGAGGCGGTCTAGCCGTCATTTTTAAATCCCTTCTCCAGCTGACTTTTACCAAACTCACCAATATTGGTATAATTGAAGCCATGTACTTCTCCATCTCCGACTCCGCGGCAGTTATCCTGGCTGGCACATTAGTTTACAATCCCCCCTCCGCCACCTCCCCTTCTCTCACTGCCCTCGTCCACCAACTGGCTGACTTATCTCTCAAACACCAATATTTCATTGTCCTGGGCGATTTTAACCTCCACGTAGACAACCCGCTCTGCGTGAAGGCAAACAATCTGTTGGAAACTATGGATAGCCTGAATCTCAAACAATTAGTCGTAGGTCCCACTCATGTGGCTGGTCACACTCTGGACCTCATATTCGCCAATTTCTCGAATATCACTGTCTTCCCACCCCTCCCTCTCACCTGGACTGACCATTACCTCATCCCCTTCTCCCTTGCCCTCGGACGAATATCTGCCCCTATGGCCCCAAGGAAGGAGTTGGGAAGAAAGTGGCACAAGGTTACATGTGCTACCCTGGACCCGGTATTCCATTTTCAGACAGAGTACCTCTCCTCGGACATAGATGAAAATGTTTCTAGGCTGAATGCTGCCCTCGTCAATGCGATTGATTCTATCGCCCCCCAGAAAATTATCACCTCCACTAGATCGCGACCCTCTGCTCCCTGGTTTTCTACCCCCCTCCGTGAGGAGAAAAGCAGATGTAAAGCTCTCGAACGTAAGTGGAGACTAAACTACGACCTCGTAGCCAAACTCTTATATAGATCGGCCCTGAAAAAATTCCTTAAACAAAAAAAGAGCGCTATGAAAGATCACTTTGCCTCTCAAATTACTAAGGCCAAAAACTCATCTAAAGCCCTCTTTGGCATTGTTAAAGATTTTATTAACCCTCCGGCCAGGGCTCCTCAGAACACCGCGAGTCAGGCTCTTTGCGAGGGACTCTCAGACTACTTCCTCGAAAAGATTAATAAACTTCGGGTCACCTTCCCCACAGGGCTTGCCCCCATGCCTTTTCCCACTAGTCCCCCAGAGTCACCGTCCTTTCTCTCATTTAACAAACTTAACCAGGATGATGCTGTCAGGCTACTCATCCACTGCAAATCCGGCGCCCCCTCCGATCCTGTCCCCGCGAAAATCATGGGAGAACTGGCGCCTTCACTCGCCTGCCCCTTCCTCTCCATCTGGAATGCCTCCCTCCACCATGGCTTCTTCCCTACCACCTGGAAGGAGGCCTTGGTGATCCCCATCCTAAAGAAAGCGGACGCAGATCCCACTGTTTTTGCTAACTATCGCCCCATTTCCCTTCTCCCTAAACCCGCTAAAGTCCTGGAAAAAGCCGTGCAGCTGCAACTCACGGAATATTTAGAAAATCACTCTCTGCTGCATGGATCACAATCCGGATTCAGAGCCGGATTCAGCACTGAGACGGCACTGCTGGAAGTATCCGAAACAATTCGAGAATGCGTGGACAGGGGCGAGGAGGCCATGCTGGTCCTCCTCGACCTGTCCGCAGCTTTCGATACGGTCTCCCACCCTATCCTCCTTGACCGACTTAAGCAGATAGGCATTGGTGGCACTGCCTTCAGCTGGATCGAGTCCTTCCTCTCGACTAGAAGTCAGAGGGTACTGTTGCGTCCCTTCAAGTCAGAGAAAAAACCCCTGTCATGCGGGGTGCCACAAGGTTCTGCCCTCAGCCCCCTGTTCTTCAACGTCTATCTTGCCCCCTTGGCCGACGTTGTGGAGTCCTACGGAGTCAGGGTGGTCTCTTACGCTGACGACACACAGCTGGTGTTTTCTTTCAGGGACCACTCGGACTCCGCATTCGCCAACTTTCGCCAATGCCTTAACAACATCAGTATCTGGATGACCGCGAATCACCTCAGACTGAATGCAGACAAAACGGAGGTTCTGTTTTTTAATCAGAGAGCCTCCATCCCCTCCTCTTGGTGGTGGCCCACGGCGCTTGATCCCGCCCCGTCTCCCGCTCACTCGGCTCGGAATCTGGGTTTCCAGTTTGACGACTCCCTGTCATGCAAAACTCAGGTCAATAAAGTCACCTCTGCCTGCTTCCTGAAGTTGCGCATGATCAGAAAAATTCTCCCCTATCTCCCCCTGGATTCCCGCCGTACAGTCACCCAAGCCCTCATCACGTCCCACTTGGACTATGCCAACAGCCTCTATGCTGGTGCCCCCCAGTACTTGGTAGGCCGGCTGCAGATTGTCCAGAATGCTGCAGCCAGACTGATTGGTAACATCCCGTACCGCCAATCCGTTTCTGCTTACCGGAGGGAACTCCACTGGCTTCCAGTGGCTAGCCGCATCCAGTTCAAGGTCCTCACCCTCACCTATCGAGCCGTCAACGACCGCGGACCTAACTATCTGAAAAAACGGGTCTCGATATCCCGCTCCACCAGATCCCTGAGATCCAATGACCTTCGCCTCCTGATCTCGCCCCGTTTTAGATTATCTAGAACGGGTGGCAGAGGGTTCAGTGTCATTGCTGCCAAATTGTGGAACTCCCTACCAATCGAGCTGAGATTCTGTCCCTCTGAACCCATCTTCCGAGCCAAACTCAAAACCTGGCTCTTCTCCGGACTTTGAGTCACTCTACTGCTTCTCCTGCTCTTTACTCCCTACTTTCCCTTGGAGGCTCTGGATTTTAGCGCCGGGACACCCCTTCGGGGGTAGCTGCGCGCTCTATAAACTACATAAAATAAATAAAAAATAAAAATATTAGACATCCCGCGTAAAGAACACATCTCTGATCACCTGAAAAACCTCCACTGGCTCCCCGTCAATAAGAGGATCACTTTCCGGCTCCTAACCCACGCACACAAAGCACTCTACGCAATCGGACCCGAATGCCTCAACACACGACTATCCTTCTACACCCCCTCCCGCCAGCTACGATCCTCCAACCAAGCCCTTGCCACTGTACCTCGCATCAACAAAACCACCATGGGAGGTAGATCCTTCTCCTACCTAGCAGCTAAAACTTGGAACTCACTTCCCACTCACCTTCGCCTTACTCAGAACCACCTAGCATTCAGAAAGCAACTCAAAACGTGGATATTCGACAAGTAACTCCCCACCCTTGTACAAGCGCCTTGAGATCCTCTGGGTATGTAGCGCGCTATATAAATCTTTTGACTTGACTTGACTTGACTTGACAGCTAACGCTGCAGACACTGCTGTGGGTCAAGCGGTGCTACGACATCTCTTCAGATAAAGGTGAGCCTCCGTTGCTTCCCGCCTCCTGTCGTAAATGGTTTTCTTGTGCTATCTGCAATGTTAATATGTGCATTTATTTGATTGCAATTTTTCTTTATTGCCTTTTATGACTTTATTTATTTTGGCTTACTGCTTTCTATTCTTATTCAAGCATGTGAATCTATGAAAGACACCCTAATACTGGAGAAGAACAAAAGTTACTTACCTGTAAACTGTGGTTCTCCAGTATTGGTGTCTTTCATAGATTCACATGCGACCCACCCTTCCTCCCCCCAGAGGCTCTCTTCTCCTCATCCACTCTTGGTCACTCTTGTGCTCCGAAAATCTGAGGGCTTGAGCTTCTGAGGAGAAGGTTCTAGAGGGTGCTACAGCCTGATTGGCTGGAATGTGGATTATTATAATGACATGGATAAATAACCAAAGTGAACTCTCTCTCTCTATGCTTTCTATGCGCCAATGTTGTTCTATGGTACTTTAAAGTGGTTTACGTTTTTTATTATTCTTATTATATATTTATTTATGTTTATATATATGATATATTTTATGTATATATATTACTACTATTTAATATACTGTGGGACTCCCACTTAGACGACGGGGAATTATTCAGCATGAGAATCCATGAAAAACACCAATACTAGAGAACCACAGTTTACAGGTAAGTAACTTTTGTTCTTCTTCTGCGATACACATTTGCACTTTAGCATTGGGATTCAATCTAATGTTTAATCTAGCTTGATGTTTCCATCTCAGAACATGTAACCCATTAATTGCAACATGCACCTTGCCAATAATCGTCTTATGTTTGAAAAAAATATCTGTAATAAAATAACCTTACTTGTTGATTTCTTTTCCTCCAAAACCAAACACTCTCATATCATTAGGTAGCAAAGCTTTATCGTTCCAATTTTATAGGAAAAATTAGTCTGAAGTTATGGTATAGGAAGATCCTGAATCTGACATTACTTCTAAACTCCTTCCATCAATAACAATAGTACCTAAAGGAGGAACATATTGTTCATTATCCATTTCAGAAGTTGTAATTGCATTGGCCACAATTTATACACAATCAGAATTTGCCCCTCCCTTCTTTGACTAGCTTTAGCGGTTGTTGCTTCCGCCTTTTCTTGAATATTATCTGTCTCTGTTTATGACAGTCACTTTCATTATTTATTTTAATTTCTGAATTTTCTTCTAAAATAACAGAAACTCTTCTGCCCCCACTTGGCACCCATTACCAAAATGACCAATCTTTTTTATACCTGAAACATTCTTTCCCTCTTGCCGGACAATTTTTAAATTGATAAGTGCGTGATTTGGACCCACATTGAATACACAGCGATCTATAAGTAGAACTACTTGGTTTCATAGTAACAATGGGCGTGTTTCCCTTTAAAAGTTTACTTATTTTAACAATCTGAAAGAAACAGGTTAGTATTAGGTTCCTTACCCTAGAATATCCCCAGGCGTCAGACTGGATCCGGAAACTTTTGCGTAGCAGCACCTTTGCTCGTCGGCAGGCGTCGTCTGCGGCTCCGGTTCCGTCGTCGACGTCTTTGGCGCCGTGATGACGTCGTCGGAGTACTTAGACGCCGCCCTCCCGTGCTGACGTCAGTTCTTCTTTTTTCCGCGCCAGCAAGCGCCGATCCGGAAAGAGTGGTACCCTTAGTAATTTTTTGACTAAACTTTTTAGATCATTTTTGATCACTTTTCGAAGTCGAACGTCTCCGACGGTGCCGGTAGGGATGCCCGGGTTCAAACCCTTCGTCCACTGCAACCGACTGATGTCGGTTACTGACCCCCATCGCCGGTGCCTTCACTGTCTGGCCCCCGACCACAACGACAAGTCCTGCTCCGACTGCCGGGCCCTGACGTAGAGAGCTAGACGGGAGCGGTCCTGCAAGCGACTCGATCTCCGGCGTCACTGCCTGCTCCATACCCGCCGGTCCCTGTGCAGAACCCGACACCGGAGGAGATCGAGGCGTTCCTCTCGGCCATGAGGTCACTCACTCGTCCATCCGGTTCCGCTACGCCTTCGGGCCAAGCGGCCCCGACTGGGTCCCCACGCGGGCTGGGTGCTTCGGCCCCGGCGCAGTCGGGTGCTTCGGCCCAGGCGCAGTCGAGTGCTTCGGCCCAGGCGCCGTCGGCGATTTCGGTCCCGACACCGCAGGGTCCCGTTGGATCCGGGTCGTCGCCGGTTGACCTTACGACCACGCCGGCGCCAGCCCCCAGGGTGTCGCCTCCGGTGCCGTCCCAGGAGGTCGCCGTCCCCGATCCCACCCTCCATTCGGGCCTGACATCGGAGCGGCTCCGCTCAGCGCCGTATTTGACGCCGCTTACATTTTTTTATTTCTATGACCCGGCCCCATCCTTTACACCTGAGTACCAGGTGATGGGCGACGAGGGTAATTTGGAGGGTCCGAGGACCCTCTGGCACGTGAGTGCCAGTTTACTCAGGACTGGGCAGGTGAGCTTGGGGATGCCAGTGGTCTGGACACTTCGCCCAACGCTGGTTTTGTCTCCACTCCTACCGTGGCTTTGGAGGAGGGGGCTGCCTATAGTGTGGTGCTGACACGGGCTGCTAAGGTCTTGGGCCTTGAGCTCCCCGTCGCGGCCGTGAGGACTAACCTCCTCACTGAGGTCCTTAAAACCCCAGGCAAGCTCGGCTGAGCCTCTGCTGCCGTTTAATGAGGCCTTGTCGGACGTTCTTCTGGGTTCTTGGTCCAAGCCCGCTACAGGTTCACCTGTAGATAGGAACGTGGCCAGGCGCCACATCCCCATGCTGCCGGGCCACCGGCGCTACCTGTGGTTCACGGTAGGCCACAAGCACTTTCAGTTTACCGTGCTCCCCTTCGGCCTTACCAGCGCCCCACGGGTGTTCACGAAAGTGATGTCGGTGGTCACAGCTCATCTGCGCAGGTTAGGGGTTTCAGTCTTCCTCTACCTCGACGACTGGTTGTTGAAGGCGGGCTCGCCCCAGACAGTCGTCAGCCACCTCCAGACTACGGCCGACCTCCTGCACCTGCTGGCGTTCTCCATCAATGTGCCGAAAGTCACACCTGTGCCCCTCTCGACTCGGCGCAGTTTCGGGTTTATCCTCCCGAACAGCGGGTTCAGGATATTCAGGCTCTAATTCCGATCTTTCAGCCGTTATCCAGAGTCTCGGTCAGGTTGATGCTGCGGCTTCTGGGGCTGATGGCCTCCTGCATCCTTCTGGTGCATCACGCCAGGTGGCGGATGTGAGCTCTGCAGTGGGACCTGAAGTTTCAGTGGGCCCAGCATCAGGGCAACTTGTCTGATCATGTCTTGATATCGGAGGGCACTGCAAGACTGTTGCAGTGGTGGCTCACGGACCGCTAGTGGGTCAGCGGCAGATCACTCTCCCTACCCCAACCGGAGCACGTAGTTGTGACAGACGCGTCCCTCCAGGGCTGGGGGGCCACATGGGAGAGGCAGAGATCAGAGGCCTCTGGTCTCCGGCGGAGTCCCGGCTCCATATCAACCTTCTGGAGCTGCGGGCGATCCGGCTTGCACTGAAGGCATTCCTCCCCTCTGTCCGGGGTGTTCACGGACAACACCACCACCATGTGGTACTCCAACAAACAGGGAGAGGTGGGGTCGTGGACCCTATGCCAGGAGGCTCTGCACCTCTGGCAGTGGCTGGAACATCAGGGCGTGACCCTGGTGGTTCAACACCTGGCAGGTTCCCTGAACGCCAAGGCGGACGAACTCAGCCGTCGGTGCATGATGGATCACGAATGGCGTCTGAACTCGGACCTGGCGCAAGGCCTCTTTCAGCAGTGGGGAGAGCCTTGGTTAGATCTATTCGCTACAGAAGAGAATGTGCAATGTCATCAGTTCTGCGCATTGGAATTTCCAAGGCGGCACTCGCTCGGAGACGCTTTTCATCACGAGTGGAGCTGCGGTCTGTTGTAGGCCTTTCCCCCTATACCACTTCTGTCCCAGAGTGCTGAAGAAGATCAGAGCGTGACTGGGCCCAAGTCATCCTTATGGCTCTGGACTGGGCACGAAGATACTGGTATCCCGAGCTACTCAGCATGTCTGTCGATCCCTCGATTCGTCTGCCTCTTTAGGAGGACCTTCTGTCGCAGCAGCAGGGGACGGTCCTCCACCCGAACCTGTCCAGTCTCCACCTACATGCTTGGAGATGGAGCGGCGACAGTTGAGGCCATTTGACTTGACTTCTGAAGTTTGTAATGCGATTCTGGCAGCCAGGCGTCCCTCCACAAAGTCGGTATACGCCTGCAGGTGGAACAGATTTGTGGCATGGTGTACAGCAAAGGCTGTGGATCCACTCTCTGCCCCTCTTTCTGAGGTTCTCCTCTTCCTTCTTTCTCTTGCCCAGCAGGGCTTTGCTCTGGGCACTATCAGGGGCTACCTTTCTGCCATTTCTGCCTTCTTGAGGCTACCTGATCAGTCTTCTTTGTTCAAGTCCCCGATTGTAAATAGGTTCTTGAAGGGCATCACTCATATGTTTCCCCCTGTTCCATTCGTGATGACCCAGTGGGACTTGAACCTTGTTCTGACTAAGACATGAGCGAATTTTGCGGATCTCGCGTTCGCGAATTTTGCGGATTTGCGGATTCGCAATCCGCAAAATCCGCGAATTCCCGCGAATTTGCGGATTTTTTTTTTTTTGTGTTCGCCCGTGTTTCTGCCAGTTCGCGAGGGTTTTTACAATTTCGCAATTTGCGAACTTACCTGTCGGGTCGCAAGTTTTGCGAACTTGTTGTTTCTACGTGTCCAGCCTGTTTGGGACACTCTTCTTCATCACTGCCACTCTCTGTCACCACTGCCACTCTCTGACTACTCATGCCACCCTCTGGCCCACCCATGCCACCCTCTGTTTCATCACCACACCCTCTGGTTGTCCAGTGTACATTATTTTCGGCAAAGCAAAGCACACCTTCCCTGCCTCAAGTGACCTGAATTAATTTGGGGCTGATTAATGTGTCACAGAATATTTTTTTAGCTGGCACCTGCTTCCTTAGTGCGCCCTGATTAGTGATCTTTTGCACTTGCTAAGTGCTTTCATTGTTGCAAAATTAGTTACAACACCTGCCCTGCCCCAACTGACAATAATGAATTAGGGGCTGATTAATGGATTTTAACTTCCAGCCTGGCTCCTGCTTGTCTCCCTTAGCTGTAATTCAGGACCTTTGTGGCATATGTGTAACTATTCTGAGGTTCAGAGCAGGGTCACATAATAGTTTCAACTGGCAACTGAACTCTGGAGGGGCCCCTCAGGAAGCACTACAGGAAATGGCTACTAATGATGAGCCTGAACTTTTGAACCTGGTAAGTAGTTACTTTCAGTTTTGCTAAGATCGTATTTCTGCAATTTTGCACTTATTCGCGGGGCGCGAACTCACGCGAACAGTGCGAGCAGTGCGAGCAAAATCCGCTGTTCGCGGATTTGCGGATTTTGCGGGAGATTCGCGAATCTCGCGGATTGCGGATTTCCCGAAAATCCGCAAAATCCGCGAGCGGAACGGATTTTCCACCCATGCCTAGCCGACCTATCTGATGTGCGCTCCTTTCGAGCCACTTCATTCCTGTCCTCTCTGTCTTCTTACCCTTAAGACTGCTTTCCTGGTTGTCATCACCTCTGCCAGGAGAGTGAGTGAGTTCCAGGCTCTTTCATCCAAGCCTCCCTTCCTTTCTGTCCATCCGGACAAGGTTGTGTTGCGGACAAGACCCTCTTTCCTGCCCAAGGTAGTCACAGACCTCCACATCGGGCAGTCCATCACCTTGCCCACCTTCTTTCCGCCTCCGCATCCCTCTAAAGAGGAAGAGCGGCTCCACCGTCTGGACCCAAAACGTGCGCTCTCATTCTATCTGGATCGCACACGCCAGTTCTGGGTGGATGACCAACTCTTTGTTGGTTACGTGGGCGCTAAGAAGGGACGGGCGGTGCACTAATGGACCATCTCTCGATGGTTCGTATTGTGCATCAAGGCATGCTACTCTTTGGCTAGGAAAGAGCCTCCTGTTGGGCTGAGGGCCCATTCCACTCGGGCCATGGCGGCTACTACTGCCCAGGGCCGAGGAGTCCCTTGCAAGACATCTGTTAGGCAGCTACGTGGGCCTCGCTGCACACGTTCGCAAGACACTACTGCCTGGACAGCCAAGTCTGGAGGGATGGCTTCTTTGGCCGTGCCGTCCTCCAGGACTTTCTGGTGTGATTATTGGTTCGCAGACCCACCACCGGGGTTAGTATTGCTGGGGTATCAATTCTAAGACAAGGAATCTAATACTAACCTGTTTCTTTCAGATGCACAAGTTACTTACCTTTGGTAACGATATATCTGTAAGAAACAGTAGTTAGTATTAGATTCCTTACCGACCCACCCATCCTCCCCGTTCTGCGAACCGATATCTAGGGTTATGGTCATCCGCTTTCAGGGCCCTAGTTTCATGGCACCAGTGGGTTTTTTTATCATGGCTCTGCGTTTCTGGCGCGGAAAAGCTGTGTATAAGAACTGACTTCAGCGCGCGAGGGCGGAGTCTAAGTAGTCCGATGACGTCATCACGGCGCCGACGACGGATGCGGAGCCGCAGACGACGCCTGCTGACGCGCAAGGTTACTGCTACGCAAAAGTTTCCAGATCCAGTCTGACGCCTGGGGATATTCTAAGGTAAGGAATCTAATACTAACTACTGTTTCTTACAGATATATCGTTACCGAAGGTAAGTAACTTGTGCTTTAGACTTTTAACAGAAGGTGCAGCTACACCTTCAGATACACTTTCAACGTTGATGGTTTTAAACGAAGTAATAGATCTCTCAACACTTTTTGCTATTTCTATGGTTTCTTGTAGTGTGGGATTCACGATTTGGCAGAAGTTGTTCCTGAATTTTCTTATTAGCACAGCGTATTATCAACTGATCTTTAATATACGTATCTGTGTTTATTCCAAATGCACAATCAGCAGCTAGTGTCCTTTAAGAAGAGACATAAACGTCTACAGATTCATTAACCTGCTAATGTTGTGTATAAAATTGAAATCTTTCCAATACAATATGTGGTTGTTCTACGAACCTTTTGTTTAAACTATCTAAAGCTTCTTTGAAATAATCATGATCTCCTGCTTCCATACCTTGAGACAAAGGTAACGGAGCAAGATGTTCACAAAAAAACATTCTCAGCATCTGTGCCCATTACTTTAACAACAGCGCTTTTTTTCATTGAGCATTAAGGGGCAGATTTATGTCGGACTTGCGCCACGTTTAAGCCGCCGTTGCATCACGCAACGGCGGCGTAAACGTGGCGCATCCCTGCGACCCATTTACAACATGACGCATCTAGGCAGATGCGTCAAGTTGTAAAGCCCTGCGCCACATGTGGGCGTTCCGGCGCAGGGTGGGCGTTCGGGGGCAGGTGCGCCTCGCAAAAGTGGCTGAGTGAAATCTACAAGATTTCACTCAGTCACTTTTAGGCCAATGCTGCGTCAAAACCCTGCTCCTGCTTGAAACAGGCCTAAGGCTTGACGCAGCATTGGACTGATAGGGCACCCCCGAGCCTTGCTGGAGCTGCGTCGCGCTTGCGACGCAACTCCAGCAATGCGCCACCTTTACGGCACAGATGCGTCACGCATCTGTACCGTTTTTGCCCCATGGTGCGCCGCATTGTAAATGCGGTACAAAAGGGGGTGGTGATGGATTAAACCCAGATCTTTTGACTGGGTGTGAGTGTTTGATTGATTCAGATGCTCCGTCCATCACCACACCCTTTTGTACCGCATTGTAAATGCCGCGCACCATAGGTGGCAGAGCTGCGGCGCACAATAACTGGCGCATCCCTGGGGATGCGCCAGTTATTGTAAATCTGCCCCTAAAGGTGTTGCAATAATAGCCAATAAATAATTATTGAACAAGAGTAACCATTTTACCCATTTCATACTGGGTTCATTTGGTCCCTTAAAGAAGGGTGGTGGTGGGTTCCTACCAATCGTACCCATGCACATCACAGACTATGGCTCCTGCTGCAGAAAAAAGATAAGTCCTTCCTTCATTTTAATAAACGCTGCTCTCAGTATTCGTAAGAATGTGTGTGCATCACAGAGACATTTAGTACCTCTTGTGCACGGAACAATAGGTAGATAGAACTTCCGTGCTCTATATTCCAATTATTGTGAGCACATCACAGAGGCATTTGGCTCCTCTTGTGCACATTAATTTTTTTCTAAGGACACGTATGTCACAAACACAAGTAAAACTGAGCCATTAGCAGCATGGAAAGTCTCCTTCAGCCAATCAGCATGCTTGATTAATGGTAGTTCAGGTTATGTCCAACCAAATCCTGCCTGCTCACATGCGGCCAATCGCCATTCAGGTGACGTCACCTTTCCAGACTGGTGGTCCTACTTAGCTGAGGTATGGCACAGCACGAGCAAATAACTGTCACAAGACGTTCGCACGTTGCAGGCTTTCCTTTAAGCTTAAACAAATAAAGAAAAGTGCCTTGATTCCATGGAATATTCTTAAAGACCTCTTCCACCTACGGTGACCAACTGGCATGGGTGCAAATTCAGGACACAATGCAAAAATTCAGGACAAAGGGTCAAAATTCAGGACAAAAATTCAGGACAGAAGGTCGGAATTCAGGACAAAAATTCGGGTCAAAAGATACGTTCTGCATACACATCAGAGGAAGTCGCGCAATAGTGCTTAAGTAAATAGACAACCAACACAAGCACAAGTCAAATATGTTTATTTTAGGTTGATAGAATCTTGCCCTCACTGCATCTGTTGTATATGCGAGTGAAACACACCTTGCATATTAAAAAAAAAAAGGTGAAGAAGAAGATCAAAGCTGAAGGCTTCTCAGATCTTACATGCCTCCTCTCCCCCACTGAAAAAACCCACCAGATCCGAAATGCTGTCACTGGGCAGAGAGGCTCATTATCATTCTGTATGTGATAATTAGGGCAACATACAGAATGATAATGGGCCTGATAGCAGTCTGTGCCATGTCTGGGAGGGGCTGCCGCAGGCCACAGATCACAGCAGGAGCGTGAGCTGCCCCTGCAGGGAGAGTTACAGGCTACTTGCAGAGGGCAGCGCACACCAGTGTCTGAAATTACAGACAAAAGGCGTCCGTGGAAGAAACCCTTACGGACAAGAGGCCCAAATTACAGGCAGTCCGTGAAATTTACGGACGATTGGTCGCTGCAAAATCCTCCACTGGGAAGCAGAATTCTGGAAAATGGTCATAGATCCCTTGAAGGTACGTACACAATTAACCAATGTAGATGCTGTTCGATCCTTAATGGTGGATGCTCCCATCGGTTTCGGTTCTGATTAGTATGGTCGCCAAAATTTGGTAGTGAAAACGACCCACAAGGTATTCAAGTAAAGAAGCTTCATTGGAGCATCCACTCTTCTCTAGACTCCACAAGCAACTGCTGCGACACGCATTGGAATTCAGAATTATAGTTGCATCTAAACACATAACATAACAAATAATAGATACAAATGGGGTAGTAGTGGTCCCCAATAGGAGAAATACTGCATCTCAAATATTGCATACATTATTTACAATTGATTCATGTGTGAATATATTAATATAACAAACTTTTTTTCATTCAAATTGAGGTGCCATCTAGGCTCGGTTCACCTACTACCTAAAGGTGCTCATTGCCCATCAGAAAAACTAATGTGTAACCACATATACAAAATAGAACCTTTTTCAGCACCCTCATAGATAAATACAAATACAAATGTCATAATGTAATAGGATTAACATGTAAGTTATTTTGTTCAATCTAAACACAACTTCACATTTAGCATCTAATCAAAAAAGGTCAACGATACCTTTTCGCAAGATGTAAATAACTGCAAGAGTCCATGAATCCCTATTCAACTTGTCGGTTTATTCTTTTGGTACTCCCAGAAAGGATTCTGCCAAAACATGTTTTAAGGTTCAATTTTGTATACATGACATAACAAAACTAGCTACTAAGCTAGGCTAAACATTACAGTGAACCTGAACTATACAGGATAAAGAATTCTTCTACAACTAACATTCTACTGCAATACTACAGGCTGCTGCTCACCCACATGCTGACCATTGTTGGTTTTGGCAATTGAAAACACTTTAGGTTATTAGGGACTACCTACAACACAGCAGCTTATGCTGAGCTAACGCAGTGGTTCCAGCTGGTTCTAGATGCCTGGCGGAGGTTCAATCAGTCAATTAATCAGGTTTCTTGTAAAGCGCAACTACTTACCCGTAAGGGTGTCAAGGTGCTGAGTGGGAGGGTTCAGTCCAAGAGCCAGGACTTGAGGTCCTTCCTGAATTGAGGCAGCAACAGTGATTTCCTGAGATGTAGAGTCAGGGAGTGTGAGGTCTTCGCAGCAAGGTAGGAGAAGAATCATCCTCCAGCCGTGGTCTTGCGGATCCATGGGATGGTGTCCCAGGCCAGTTGGGCAGAGTGGAGATGTCTGGTGGGAGTGTAGGAGGAGATGCAGTGGTTGAGGTATGCCGGTCTGGCATTATTGAGGGCTATGTAAGCGTGCGTGAGGAGCTTGAAAGTAATTCTTTTGTTCCGAGGTAGCCAGTGAAGGTGTCTCAAGTGACCGGTGATGTGGGATCCTTTTAAAGATCTTCCGAAGCAGGCAGAGCGTTTGGAAGCTGGAGGACAGGACGGCGTTGATTTGGCGGGTTCATTGAGAGTGAGAACTCCAGGATGATGCTGAGATTTGGGTGTGGTCTGTAGTGTTCTGAGCGCTGCGGGCCACCAGGCGTAGAGGGTGGAGCCCAGGATGAGGACTTTGGTTTGTATGAGTTGAGCTTGAGGCAGTTGTCCTTCATCCAAGTGGTGACTGCCTTCATCCCATTGTGGAAGTTGCTCCTAGTGGCTGGCGGTTCATCGTGAGTGAGAGAATCAACTGGGTGTCGTTGGCGTAGGAGACGATGTTGAGTTCGTTGCGTCTGGGAATGGCTGCGAGTGGGTCCATGTAGATGTTAAAGAGGGTGGGGCTGAGGGAGGATCCCTGAGGCACTCCGCAAGGAGCTCTGGGGGTTCTGAGTAGCCTGGTGGAAGTATGACTATGTGTTCGGTCGGTGAGGAAGGAGCAGATCCATTCTAGTGGTCTGTCGCGGATGACGGCGTCATGGAGTCTTGCACAGAGGGTGTGGGAGACGGCGTCGGAGGCAGCTGCGAGGTCCAGGAGGATGAGGGCTTCAGTTTTGCCTCGTTGAGGAGGGTGCGCATGTCGTCTGTAGCAGCAAGGAGAGCAGTCTCAGTGCTGTGGTTGCTTCTGAAGCCCAATCAGGAGAGGTCCAGGATGTGGTTCGTTTCAATGAGCTCGGAGAGTGGGGCATTGATGGCTCAACTGCGTTTGAGAGGAAAACTTTGAAATAATCTGCTGCAGTGCTAATGTCACTTACCCAAAGCTATTGTCAGTGGTTGAAGGCGCGCGGCTGACAGACTTGCCTTGTCGGCTTCAGGACACTGTCAGCTTGCAACATGCGCTTCAAGTTGGAGTCACATGTGACACACAGCAGGTAACGTGTTTGCGGAGCAAAAGTCTGATGAAGTGTACCATATGGAAATCAAACAGTACTCACATTGCGTTGCCATCTGACCAATCATTACTAAAAAAGAATGTATTTTGAGTGCTGTAACAACAACTTTTGGCTCCCTGTTTTTTATAGCCACAGGTGGATTACTAACTGTGGACGCAGGGACACATTGCAAACCCATAGCAGATGGAAATTATTGGTACTCACTACTCAGGTTCTTAATGTTTTTTTTCATCATGGGTTTGTTATTGCAAATTAAAGCTTTTTTTGCTCACTAAATTGTTTGTGGGTATCAACTGCAAAAATGTAAATGTACTTGGTGAGACTTACGACAGTGACAGCCCAGGGGTGTTTATTGATCTTTTTTTAATCAGCTTGTTTTTCTCTTTCCACTTATTTTCTGTCTATGCAAGCCATCTGTTTTTCTCCACCCCTCTTGCAATTAGGTTGAGGGAATCACATTCTTGTATGGGTGCCATAGATGGATTTACATTTTAACCTGACAGGAAAAGTATGCGGGGACAGGAAAGTTTTGAACATTTGCCTGTTTTTGAGTCTGGGGAAGGTGCTGAAGAAGTGGATGATAATGAGGAAGCAGTGAAAAGGTTAGAGTGACACTTCAGTAAGCTGCTTAGCTTGGGGGTGAAAGACAACAAGGTGTTTTTTCAAGGGAGCAGCAAGCAGCAGAGAAAGCAGACATGTATTTGGCATTGCGGTGAGGCCTGGCAGCAAAATGTGTGTTTGAGTGTTTTACAAAGCATTTAATAGGAGACCACCTTGTCACAAGGGACTATAATAAAAGAATACAGGAAACGCTAATAATATGATAACATCCTACCTTGAAGGAGTCTTAGGGGACAGCCTACAACATTAAGAGCTCACGAGAGTTAGCTACGGAATATAAGAACGCAAGGGAAGCTGTTGCTTGTACTGTAATAACAAAAACAAATTCCAAGAACACAGTGTTATAGATATGGGTCAAAGTTCCACCTGCGTATGGGAAAGTTTTGCCCTGCTTTGAAAGAAAGTTGCAATAGATGTGTTATTGTGGACTATTTTTTTTTCAAAAATATTTTTATTGGTTGTTTTCAAATAAAGCAAAACATACAATACTACAAATGAAAGGATATATGAAAATAAACATATGAAAATAAACAAATGAAAATAAACAAAAAGGACAATAAGGACACGAACATTGATTATTCAGCTTGAGGTGGCAGTATGACACTCTTTCATATACAAGTGATGGTTAGCCTAGGGTTGTTAAAGCCACCTTGGTAGCTATCAATGACTAGAAATGTGCCTACACAGATTCAGCGAGGGGGAATACAGAGAATTCCAAAGCTCAGAATATAGAACAACATAGGTATCAGTATGCATCTAATGATCTTTAATAGCGTTGTACAGCGAGCACGTGTGAGAGCGTTCCATGAAGGGGATTAGTTTGTCAAGCCTCTGATGTGAATCATGGCGGTTTGTGCGAGTTAAAGAAAAGATCAAGGCTGTCCCAAATGTGCCTAATGGGGGTTTCCATGGTGAGTTCTGAAGAGCAATGTTGTCAGCCCCCCTTAGGTTAGTGACCCAGTTTAGCCAACATTTAAAGGATGCTTTTCGCTTGTCTTTCCAGTTGTTTAGTATGATCTTAACTGCTGCTGTTAGGAGTAGGTCCAGAAGCGCGCCATCTTTTTCTTTATTGACTCTACTCTGAGGTAGCTGTAATGACCGGATTCTCGAACCAGATGGGATCAGCTCCTCAGAGCACCTCCAACCCAGTCGGAACGTAATCACCTCCCTCCTTAGAACGTATTTACAATAGGTATATATATATATATATGTACATCTCGTACCTAAGGATGGGGAAATAGCAATACACACGCATAGGTTTTCTACAATATCCCACTCATACCAGCTAGTCTCACGGCAACTTAGGCCCAGACTAATCTACCCTGGGGCAGTTCTGATTATTTACCATTACACACTGATCACCATCAGTGCTCACTCGACACACAATCCGGCGTGCCATACACACTAGGCTGCAACCCTAGTGCTCTCTTCCTTCCAATCCGGTCCACAATCCGGCGGACCTAGACACTGGTATCCCCCCCAGTGTTCTCTCACTCACAGCTCGATCCACAATCCGGCGGATCTAAGCACCAGGGTCCCACCTGGTGTTCTCATTAACGCCGCTTACCAACGACGATCACTCTCCTATGAATACCTTTGGAAGGAATCTCTCATTGACTACTCGGGGTGATACTACAATAACAGGAATTAGCACAACTTGCCAAATTGAATCATGTACCTTCTGCTCTCAGCATCAAATGGTCCCTCTCTCCCTCATTATTCAGTCACCTCTTACCTGACCGGGATTTACATCCGTTCATGAAAACGATGTCTGACTAGAAGACCAGGTTACCCTGATTGAACAAGAATACAAGGCACATGTTGGTTCACTAAGAACTGGGGTATTTTATTACAATGATTATAAACACAGCACTATACTATAACATATATCCTGCAAAGAAAAGTAAAAGGTTAGAATGTGCACACTATGGGAAAAAAGGTCGACGTCACCTTAGTAATATGAAGTCTGGGTTCAGCAGTCATCTATGTTCCCTTCTCGTCTGTGCCTTGGCTCGTCTCGGAATCACACCTCAGCAGTCACGAGTACACGTCTGCACCGCTATGCTCTTTCTTCTCTACTTTCCTCCAAGTCACTGAAACCTTCCTCTTTATTAGCTGCTGTCTCTCTCTGTCTCTGATCGTTCTGCGCTACTTCTCCCTCTGCTTCAATCTTTCTCAGAGAGTATCAGCTTCATGATCTTTCTCGGACTTCAAAATGGTGACTGTCTGCCTGGAAATAATTAATGGCATTGATGCTAACGGCTAGCTGCCGCCTACAGACTGACTGACTCACCGCCTAACACTTTCGCTAATATGGAAGCTTGTCCTCTCATGGAAAGTTACGGCCAGTAACCTGCCGCCCACCAAATTCTTGTACCTCCCCGTACCAAGGACACGTTCCCAGCTGGCCAGCCTGATGTTGTGTCTTCGGAATGGAGAAAAATACAGTCTTTCGATAAGGGCCAGCCTGAGCCGGTTCTCTCCAAGCGAACAACACTTCGAAACTAAAACATCACACTTGACCTAGAAGCATCTCAAGCTGCCGGGGCAGAAGGCAAGATGGAGTCTCTCCCGTTTGAGGCCTACAAGGCCCGAAATAAGCATAACTCCATAGAAGGTATACTAACACTCTCACAAAAGGACGGATTATCACTAATACTAATGAATCTATCCCCTAGCTTAAGTTTATAGGCCCTGATCTAAGGAAAAGGGTACAAAAGTGCATCAGTGTGCCTTATGAATAGGCCCTGTTTATAGTTCTAATCCCTGCACTATAATGGTAATAGGCTGGAGTCACCTCCAATCATCCTTCCCCAAAGGAGGGCCGAAAAAGTCGGTCAGGACACTTCACCCTTGACTCCAGTCTATTAATCATTCTCTATATGGAACTAACATCTGTGGACGAATAATAGGAAACAAAACTAACTGATCTATTCCTCTTGCCAAATCTACAGTATTGGAGTAGAGAAGGAATGCACTGAATAAAGCAGCAAATAGCTACTAAAATACTAATAGAAACTATAATACCCCCTAATATCTGTCGTAGGGAATGTAAGTCAGGTAACCAATTGAAGAGCCAGTCAAACCAACCCTGATCAATGTGTTTTCTAACCTCTGCAGTCAAATCATGGAGTTTGTCAATATGGGCCTGAATTGATTTTGTATGGTCAGATAAATTGAAACAGCAAAGACCCTCAAAGTCAGAACAGTCGTGTCCATGCTTTAACAAAAGATAGTCTATGGCTGCATGGTTCTGCAGAATTGCTCTGCGTTCACCCTGGGCATCTAATAGCATATCAGATAAAATGGTAGAGGTTTGATTAATAGATTTGACCATCCAACAGGCCATTTTCCCGATGGACTTGGCGTTGTAAACAGCCAATGCCGGGACACCAATAATGGAAATAGCTAAACTAAGGTATTCTGATTCAGAATAAAGATGTAGAGAAGAGTCACAGTCCTCATGTAACATCATAACATCACGAACTACACGGGAATAGGTATCAGGATGTGAGGAAAACATTAATAAACTCAGTCTAGTGATGGCACACGGGCCTCCGGAAATATTTGCAGGAATATAGGGCTAAGAGGTGTTGCCGCATGAAAACAACCAACCAGAAGGTAATAGCATTGTACGGTAATGGCTAGGAGCAACTACTATACTTTTACAGGTCAGGTTAGTTTTAACAGAAACACATGATTTTGGGGGTCTTCGTGAGCACAGCAATCGTTCATGAGCCGAAAAAGAAGTGGCGGCTCTTAGTTTAAGCTTTACACATTCAGTAATTGCATTAGGATCACAAGTCAAGAAAAAACACAAGTCACCCTGCGTGATATTATACGTAGTAATCTGAGAATGGATTGGGGGAATAGAATCCGAGAGAATAGTACATAAGGGACAAAACTCATGGGCCGCGAAATCGCCCAGAATTACATTGGGTCGGGCATTTGATATATTGAAAATATGCTGCAAAGTTTCCATTGAGGCGGGGACAGCAACCAAACAGGTCGCTAAAATGTCAGTTACTGAGCGCATGGGTGTCAGGCAAAAATGCGGAGAATTAGTAACTCGTTTAGCCAGAGTTGTCCAAACGTTCGATGATGAATCCCACGCAGCAAAGGAACGCGGTACTCGGGTTCTCGAATCAACCAAAGCCTGTGGGTTTCCTTCTCTCCCGACGTAGCAGACCGAAAGGAGTCCAACGCCGGCACATCCTGCAGCAGCAGTCCAGAGAATGATCTGAAAGAAAATCAAATACAGGCATTATTCATTCTCGTAAGTAACATTTGTCAGCCGGGACAGCTTCCCAGGTATCTTTCCCTGGTCTCATCACCAAAATGGTGTTGTCATGACCGGTTGCAATAATTTCAGCTTGTTCAGGGGGATTTTTAGGCGATTGCACCCATATTCTCGCTCCAGGGTTATTGGAAGAGCCAAAACCTTTTTGGCCTCGCACAGTTAGTAAAGTTGGGGCAGTGCCTTTCTGAATCTCACCACTGAAAACAGGCATGATTAGCAATTGGGCAACCCGGTCAGTCTTTTGAATCGATAAATCAACCTCACTGCTATTCAGCAGGAGGACCTTAATCTCTCCCTGATAATCACTGTCAATCACTTCTCCAAGTACTTGAACACCTTTTAAGGCAAGGCCCTATCTAGGGGCAATCAGTCCAAAACTTCCAGCCGGTATACAGACACCAACGCCTGTCTCAACAATGATTCGATCCTTACTCTTAAGTACAGTATCATTCATGGCATGCAGGTCCAAGCCTGCGGAACCTGGGGTTGCTCTGCAAGGAGCCAGGGCTCCGGGGGAAATTTCCCAGTACATTACAGTATTGGCAATGGTGTTGGGCTTTGCATCAACAGCTGGAGGAAACAAACGCATCAAAGGAGATTCAGCATTTAACAAGGGACGATTATTCAAAATTAACAATGCTTGAAACAAATGATCTCTCCAATTCTTATAATTATTGTCAGTTAACTTGCGCAACTGTTCTTTAAGTAAACCATTCAGTCTTTCAATAAGGCCTGATGCCTGTGGATAATAAGGAATGTGAAACACCCATTCTATATTGTTTTCCGCACAAAATTCCTGTACCAATCTTCCACGAAAGTGGGATGCATTGTCAGATTGAATTTGAAATGGAATGCCATAATATAATATAATTAATTCCAATGTTTTAATGGTATTTACTTGGGTGGCTTGTTTGCAGGGAAAGGCCACCAAAAGGCCACTGTAAGTGTCGACAATTGTACAAACATATTGACAATTTTTGCTCATAGGGAGCGGGCCAATATAATCAATCTGCCAAATTTGAGCGGGCAATTTTCCTCGATGTAAATGAACTTTAACAATTTGTGGTACTTTTCGTTGTCTGGAATGTTGACAGATGGGACAATGCAGAATAGTATCTTTAATGTAATTTAAAGGAATATAAATTCCTCGATCGGCAGCTCACCTGCTAGTGGCTCTCTCTCCAAAATGTCCTGCTTTCTGGTGGGCCCATTTCGCCAATCCCGCCAAATCAGAATTTTGCATGTCCACCACTGCCTCAGCAATTTTAGATTTCTCATCTGCAATGTTATGAAAGAATTTGTCAAGGGAGTCTATTGGTGTATGAGCATCCACATGAAAGATTGTCACAGTACTCTGTGGGAGCATTTCCCAAATTTCTTGCCATAATTCTTTTCCCCACAATTCTTTTGAATGCAATTCCCAATTATGAGAATGCCAAGTTGGTAACCATACCGCCAGTCCATTAGCTGTGGACCAGGAATCAGTGAAAATATGACATGTGCCAGGTAATTCCTGCTTCAAAACTTGGTAAACTGCATATAATTCAGCAAATTAACTGCTCTTTCCTTCACCAGTCGTACTCAGCAATTTTTGTGTGATGGGATTATAGGACACTGCCTTCCAATGCCGTTTCTCTCCAATGAACCTCGCTGAACCATCCGTAAACCACACATGTTTTATGTCCTCCGTGGACAAATCATCAAATGGCTTACCCCACTTGACAGGAGATTCCTGCACTACAGGTACGGAGCAATTACTTCCAGTTTCATTCGATGGCGCCTGCGCCACTTGCTCATGTAATGCTGCCACACCTTTCGGACCCACACGTGCCCTGTCCTGAATACACCATTTCCACTTAATTACACTTGCCTCTAAAGTATGTCCAATTCGATGAGTTTTCGGCGAACTCAAAACCCACTGCATAATAGGAATTTCAGGTCTCAAAATCACATCATGACCTAAAGTCAATTGCTCGGTATCCACCAGAGCCCAATAACACGCAAGTAACTGTTTCTCAAAAGGTGTATAACACTCACCAGCCTCGGGTAACTTTTTAGTCCAAAAACCTAATGGCACTTTTTGTCTGCCTTGCTTTTGCCACAGACTCCAATTTGCATACAGACTTTGTACGGACACATTCAAATCCACATCGCCCTCGCCCACAGGCCACAGATCCAAAGCATACTGAATCGCTTCTTTTGCCAAATTAAATGCATTCTGTTGTGGTTCACCCCATTCAAACGCATTCTTTTTGCGGGTGACTCGATATAAAGGAGCCAATATCTTACTCAAATGGGGAATATGTTGACGCCAAAAACCAAACAAGCCAATGAAGCTCTGAGCTTCTTTCCTATTGCTCGGGACTGCAAAATCTAAAACTTTTTGTTTAACCTGCGGGATCACCTCTCTGTGACCTTCATGCCAATTGATACCTAAAAACTTAACATTTTGGCATGGACCTTGTAGCTTATCAGGATTAATTTCCCAACCTTTTTCACGTAAGCAATCAAGGATTTGATCTAATTGGGTCTGAACTTGATCTTGCGTTTCGCCTTGAATTAAAATGTCATCAATATAATGACACACCTGAATTTGCGGGTGTACAGTTACTTCGGACAAATGTTCCGCCACCAGCCGGTGACAGATCGTAGGACTATGTACATAACCTTGAGGAAGACTTCTAAACGTCATTTGACGCCCATTCCAGGTAAAACTGAATTGTTCCTGACACTCGGGGGCAATCAGGATTGAAAAGAAAGCATTAGCAATGTCAATGGACGCATACCATGTACCTGGGTGCTTTTGGATTCTTTCAATTAAAGTAATAATGTCTGGTACTGCAACAGTCAAAGGGGGTGTGTGTTTGTTCAGTTCTCGATAATCAACGGTCATGCGCCAAGAATTATCACTCTTGCGCACGGGCCAAACGGGATTATTCCAAGCAGAAGTAACTGGAGTTATAACTCCTGCATCAACCAAATCTTGAATAGTGGCACTGATCTCTTCATGGCCACCTGGGATACGATATTGCTTC
The DNA here is from genome assembly GCF_964263255.1 of Lissotriton vulgaris. Classification (NCBI taxonomy): domain Eukaryota; kingdom Metazoa; phylum Chordata; class Amphibia; order Caudata; family Salamandridae; genus Lissotriton; species Lissotriton vulgaris. The sequence continues at coordinate 58,121,708 of NC_141697.1, read as the reverse complement.
TGAGAAACAACTTTTGTAGCTTGAGGGATTTTTATGGGGGGCATTCGTAAACGACCAACCCGTACGGGTCTGGACGATATGTACTGTTTAGTTCCAAATTGATTACAGCCGTCATCCAAATGCAAAGTCATTCCTTTTAAAATGTCAATTCCAATTATATATTCCAAGAGTGGTACAACTAATACAGAATATTCTCTTCGGGGAATTCTACCTATTCTCATTTCAAGTGTAGTTTGCACTGCGGGAGTCTCCTTTCCACCTAAACCAGTAATTGTGAAAAATTGGCCTTTAAATTTCTTTGATTTACCATGAATTAGAGTGGCCTCCGCTCTTGTATCTACCAATGCTTGGGCCCTTTGGATATTACGATGTTTCCAAAAAATTTCAATATCTACATAGGGTCTATTGTCTTTGTGAGCCCACCTACGTACTGGAGCTTGACCTATTTCCTAGTCATTTTTACTGCGTTCTGTCAACCAGGACAAATCAGGGTAAATGCTCTCATGTTTCTTGAGTATCAAAACATCCTGTTCATATCCATCTCCATTACGAAATGGATTTTTGTCATCTGCATAGTACTGTGAATTACGATCAGAAAGCCTGTGTCGATCCTCCCTTCTCCTCAACTCAGGGGACTGATCCCTTTCATCTCTATATCTGTTGTAGACACAATCATCTCTCCCCCTTTCTTTTTCCCCCACTCTCCCCCTTACTTTTTCACGACGAGGGGACACATCTCGCTCATAACGCCGTTCTTCACGGCGATCAGAATCCACACGACGCCTGTCGTCACCACTGTCATCAGAATATTCACGATCACAATCATTCTTACGCACACGATGGGCACCCTCCTTCCGATCTAAACCACGCTTACGAAACATGTCCCATAAGCGATTATTAAGTTCACCGTCAATGTCCTCCTTTTTCACACAATCCGCCAACAGTGCAAGAAACATATCACGTCTAGAGAATTTATAATCTCCAGCAGTACGACCCTCCGGTCGGGATTGTCTCTCAGGTTTAAACCAGTCACCCAACTCACCAAGCTGACGGACAGATTCAAGCACCATAGATAAAGCATTGCCAGTTTGATTAATTAGCAAAGTCATCATAACCTGCTTATAAGCAACAGGGGAAGAACGGATAATGCGATTCCGCACAGAAGATGTCAATAAGCCACAACCTGTCAGCAGTACTGAGAAAAATTGCAGTTTTCATCACCTCCTCTTTCAATCGCTGCGCCGCATCACACAAAGTGTACCACGGCTTGTCATTGACAGGCCAATCAGACTCAGTAGGGTATTTATGGTTACAGCCATCAGTCGCTAACTGGAGCAGACTAATCTGGCCAGCACCATTAAAATTTCGAAAATGATCTTGTACAGTAGAATCGGAACTCAAAGAGCAAAATTTTAAGGCATCTCCTGCATCTAACATGATACCAGCAGCGCCCAATTCATAAAGGCGCACCATCCACGTAAGCAAGGCCTCACCAGGCCGTTGTCGAAATCGTTGTAAAATGTCACTAACTTCCTGTTGAGTAAAGTCTTCCAAGCTATCCAAAGCAATCCCATTCGGGTTACCAGGAGCCTGTTGTAATTTGCGTCGAAAAACTGGGTGCGCAGAAACCTCCGGACGAGCATCCGAAGAAGCCCGGTCCATAGATTTAGAACAATCAGAATGAGAAACGTCATCAGAACGGGAAGAGCGACCACGGCCGCTACAATCATCGTCTTTATCACAAGAAGCAGATTTGCAATCACGTCCGGAGCGAGAAGACTCACGCTTGTCAGTCTCCTCAGCCGAGGAGCCAGAATCATTTGAATCCCAGATATTACCATCCCACTCGTCGAGGTTCCAATCCAGTCCGGCTTTCGCCACGACCAGACGCACCTTCCGTTTACAAACGCGCCCACGACGGTGCCTATATTTGTATTTAGCAATACGAACAGCAGCCCTTTCGGCAATAGTTTGATGCGTCTCCAGTTTGTCGGCAAGCAATTTATTTTGACATCGCAAAAGAGTATGCGCATTCTGCACTTCAACAAACTTTTCCTCCATATCAACAAATCGCTTCTGTAATTTTACAAATTTCTCATGAAGCATTCTGTATGCAGTCAGCACAATCCAACCTCTGCGTCCTAAAATAGGAAGCTCATCACCCTTCACTACTGGAGCCTTTTGCAAGCAAGAAACCACATCAGCAGGCTCCGCCTGCTCCAAACAAGAAGTCCAATTCTCACTCAAACAAGTAGAATCGGCCCACTCACGGGCCAAGGCTTCGTAAGGCGTTGATTCCCAGCCGGGAATTTCAACAGGCAATTTAAAAGTAGATTTCGGCTTTCGCAAAAACATTTTGACACACAAAAAATATATACACAATTATTAACAAAGAAAATACGTACGAGCCGAGCGCAAACCAACAAGATCAAAACAATACAGCGCACACAGGCTTCATAAACAGTTCGTGACGCCAGATGTAACGACCGGATTCTCGAACCAGATGGGATCAGCTCCTCAGAGCACCTCCAACCCAGTCGGAACGTAATCACCTCCCTCCTTAGAACGTATTTACAATAGGTATATATATATATATATATATGTACATCTCGTACCTAAGGATGGGGAAATAGCAATACACACGCATAGGTTTTCTACAATATCCCACTCATACCAGCTAGTCTCACGGCAACTTAGGCCCAGACTAATCTACCCTGGGGCAGTTCTGATTATTTACCATTACACACTGATCACCATCAGTGCTCACTCGACACACAATCCGGCGTGCCATACACACTAGGCTGCAGCCCTTGTGCTCTCTTCCTTCCAATCCGGTCCACAATCCGGCGGACCTAGACACTGGTATCCCCCCCAGTGTTCTCTCACTCACAGCTCGATCCACAATCCGGCGGATCTAAGCACCAGGGTCCCACCTGGTGTTCTCATTAACGCCGCTTACCAACGACGATCACTCTCCTATGAATACATTCGGAAGGAATCTCTCATTGACTACTCGGGGTGATACTACAATAACAGGAATTAGCACAACTTGCCAAATTGAATCATGTACCTTCTGCTCTCAGCATCAAATGGTCCCTCTCTCCCTCATTATTCAGTCACCTCTTACCTGACCGGGATTTACATCCGTTCATGAAAACGATGTCTGACTAGAAGACCAGGTTACCCTGATTGAACAAGAATACAAGGCACATGTTGGTTCACTAAGAACTGGGGTATTTTATTACAATGATTATAAACACAGCACTATACTATAACATATATCCTGCAAAGAAAAGTAAAAGGTTAGAATGTGCACACTATGGGAAAAAAGGTCGACGTCACCTTAGTAATATGAAGTCTGGGTTCAGCAGTCATCTATGTTCCCTTCTCGTCTGTGCCTTGGCTCGTCTCGGAATCACACCTCAGCAGTCACGAGTACACGTCTGCACCGCTATGCTCTGTCTTCTCTACTTTCCTCCAAGTCACTGGAACCTTCCTCTTTATTAGTTGCTCTCTCTCTCTGTCTCCGATCGTTCTGCGCTACTTCTCCCTCTGCTTCAATCTTTCTCAGAGAGTATCAGCTTCATGATCTTTCTCGGATTTCAAAATGGCGACTGTCTGCCTGGAAATAATTAATGGCATTGATGCTAACGGCTAGCTGCCGCCTACAGACTGACTGACTCACCGCCTAACACTTTCGCTAATATGGAAGCTTGTCCTCTCATGGAAAGTTACGGCCAGTAACCTGCCGCCCACCAAATTCTTGTACCTCCCCGTACCAAGGACACGTTCCCAGCTGGCCAGCCTGATGTTGTGTCTTCGGAATGGAGAAAAATACAGTCTTTCGATAAGGGCCAGCCTGAGCCGGTTCTCTCCAAGCGAACAACACTTCGAAACTAAAACATCACACTTGACCTAGAAGCATCTCAAGCTGCCGGGGCAGAAGGCAAGATGGAGTCTCTCCCGTTTGAGGCCTACAAGGCCCGAAATAAGCATAACTCCATAGAAGGTATACTAACACTCTTACAAAAGGACGGATTATCACTAACACTAATGAATCTATCCCCTAGCTTAAGTTTATAGGCCCTGATCTAGGGAAAAGGGTACAAAAGTGCATCACTGTGCATTATGAATAGGCCCTGTTTATAGTTCTAATCCCTGCACTATAATGGTAATAGGCTGGAGTCACCTCCAATCATCCTTCCCCAAAGGAGGGCCGAAAAAGTCGGTCAGAACAGTAGCCAAATGTCATTGTAGATAGTTCCCTACTAATGGAGTATGGGAAAAGTTTAGATATGAAGTCGAAGACCTTATCCCAAAAGGGTACCACACACTCAGAAAGAAGTAGTAAGTGTTCCAGGTCCCCTATTTTATCATTACAATTCCAGCAAATGGGGTCTTCTCAATCTTGTGTGAGTGTAGTTGGGCTGGTGTCCAGTAGGCCTTATGTAATAGCCAGAACTTTGTCTGGGAGAGTGCTGGAGTAATCTTATTCCTCGCGATAGAGCTCCAGGTTTTGGACCAGTCAACCTCTGATATTGGGGAAAAGGAGTGCAATTCCCAGAAGGATGTGAGTTTCTTATTGAGGGCAGAATGTTGTGTCCGGATTAGCTTGTATTTCCAGGAGACCTGATGCCCTAATCTATTTATTTTCGTCACATTGTGGCAGGGAAGGAGATAGGGGTGATAGTTTTGCTTTTGTCAATGCAGCCTTTATTTTTAGGAAGTTGTAAAATTTGAGGGGATCTCGGTTGTATCTAGCCTGTAGTTCTTTAAAAGTTAATGGGTAAGCTCAGTTGAAAAGTTGATGAGGGAAATAAATACCCCTATTAACCCAGGTTTCGTTATGTAGAGTATTCCCTTTATATAAGATGTTACTGTTATCCCTAAGGGATTCAAGGTTAGATAGTCTAATGCTAGTGTCCAATAGTTTATCCACTTTCAGCAGTGCAGACTTTGTTTTTTCAAATATGTGCTTTGTGCAAATGACTTTGGTGAGGTTTGCTGTTAGAAGGGCTGCTGGGGCAAGATTATTAAGAAGTGATTTTTCAATGTCTAGCCATACTGGGGTATATTCCTCCGGTAGTACGAGCCAATACGAACCTTGTTTTGCCAGGAATGCCGTCTGGTAGAGTTTAAAGTCAGCTAGGTTGACCCCTCCCAAGGATTTGTTTAATCTGAGTTTTTTCAGACTAGTTCTTGCTTTTTTCCCTTTCCATAAAAAATTTAAGAGCATGATGTCCTACTTGTGGTGTAAGTCCTCTGATAACATGAGAGGGAGCATAGTTAGTAAATAGTTCACTAGTGGCATAATCATCATCTTGATGGTCTCAATTCTACCCCACAATGTAATGAATCTTGGGGACCATGTATCAAGAAGAGTTTTAATTTTCTCCAGGGTGTTGGCTTCATTTTGTGGGAGTGTCTCTAATATAGTGCTACCGAATTCAATTCCCAGATATTTGATATACCCCGGCTGCCATGCAAGGCTAGAATCTCCCAGTACTTCCCGGGTGCAGTGAATGTTCAGGGGCTTGACCTCAGACTTATCTCGATTTAGTTTATATCCTGAGTGCCTGGAGTAGATTTCTAAGGTATGCATCAGGGCCTTGATGGACAAGCTCAGGTCCTCCGTGACAATGAGAATATCATCTGCAGGTAATTGCACGTGTCACCAAAGATTACTCCTTTTATATAAATATTGCATTTGATATCCTGAATTAGTGGTTCCAATGCCAGGAGAAATAGTGGGGGAAAGAGGGCAGCATTTCCTGCTTCCTTGTCCTAGGGTGAATGCGTCGGAGAGGGTTCCATTGATTGCTATTCGGGCAGTAGGGTCTCAATACAGCGCCATAACCATGTCAATATATGAACACCAAGATTAAAGGATAACATGCAGTGTCTCAAGAATGACCACAATACTCTGTCAAATGTTATGTTATGTTATGTTCACGAAATTTATAAAGCGCATGGCTACCCTAGCACCGGGCGTCCCAGCGCTAGCAGATCGGGCGACAAAGGTAAAGATGGAAGCTAGGGAAAGGACAGCCCAGAAAGTCCAGTACAGGTGCAACAGGGCAAGAAAACGCCTCAGCTAGATTGTAGCGAACAGCCAGGTTTTAATCTGTTTTCTGAAAGCCAAGTGATCTTGGGTGCAGAGGGCCGAGATTGGAATAGAATTCCAGAGGACTGGAGCTAGAGACCCGAAAGAGCGTCCGCCCGCTCTGCTCCTGCGCACCCTGGGAGTGCAGGCCAGGTGCAAATCAACAGAGCGCAGAGCCTGTGTAGGTACATACAATGAACAAAGGCCCTGCAGAATCTGGGGGCCTTGGCTAAACAGGATCTTATGAAGGATACAGAGAGTTTTAAAATGGATTCTCCGTTCGATCGGGAGCCAGTGTACCCGACGCAAGAGATGGGAAGTGTGACAGTATTTAGGAAGGGCAAACAGAGTGCGGGGGGCAGCATTCTGGGCCCGTTTTAATCTCTTTGTGACCGTTTTATTGGTACCCAGTAAAAGTCTGTTACAGTAGTCCAGACGAGACAAGACGACTGATTGAATGATCATCTGACGGATGGGCAAGCACAAGCAAAAATATGATACTGTGGGACCAATTCAATGAAAAATACTCAGACATGTTTGTGAATTACCTATCTGAACCTATTTCTTATTCTAGAATAAATCTCTACACTTCTAATGTGTCAGTTACCAACCATTACCTCAATAAGTAAATGTATTCATCGGATATGTCTTCCTTTTTTGAAACTTTATTTTGTTTTCAAATATTTATCATATTCTTTTTTTACTTTACTTCTTTTCTATAGTATAAACATATATATAGATCATTATTTACAAACAAATACAATCAACGTACACACATATTTACAAAACATTAGAAATAATAGGTTAAACATTCACTCATTATTTCTTATAGCCCCTACTGTTTGACTGGATGCTCTATCCCCTATTATCAAAAGAGCATTCCTAATTAATCAGGTACACTTTATCACCGCAGTATTGAAGAGATCCTTAATTTGATCCTTATTCTTTATCCACTGCTGATTATTATTGTCAATGAATTTAAATTCATTAGGTGTCCATATGAAAATTGTCGACGCGTTTCCGCCCATCAACTTGCGGGCCTCATTAGGACTAGGGCTTTTATTTAGGCATAACAAGTATACAGTACTAGTGCCAGCAGAAGAGCCCTTGTCGTGGTCCTCCTGTCCCTTGTGGTGTTCTTGTGCTCCCGCCGGCTCAGACCCTGTCTTCTTGCCCCTGGGTGTTCTTAATGATGTGCCATTCCTGCATAGTTTCCAGATCAGGATGTGATTTGTAGGCTCTTTCACTGCATTGATAGTGAAATCGTCTTCCTTGGGTTGATGGAAGCACGTATATTTACAAATGCTGCATCATTCGCGGGGAAATCTTTTCGACGCCCGTTAGTGACGGATGGGAGCAGCAAAGAATCCTAAGATGGGCTTCAACCCACGTAAGTGGCCAAAGCAAGTGCCTGCCACTTTTTTGGCTTGCAGTTCAAAGGACAGGGAATTATCCATTACTGAGTTTTTTGGCTGGGGGGAGGACCCAGCACAGCGGGCCACCATTGGTGGTTCCATTTGTGCGAGTCTCTCCCAAACAGGAGCACCTCCGTTTTAGAGGAGTTAAGTTGGAGGTAATTACCCGCCAGCCAATCTGAAATTGCCAAGATATCCTCCTGGAACCTAAGTTTATCTAGGCCAGGGTCTTTGGAGAAAGTAAATAGCAGCTGCTTGTCATCAGCATAGGATAGCATATTAATCCCCTGGGCTTTGCCCAAAAGGGTCAGCGGGCGGACGTACACTTTAAAAAGTGTAGGGCTTAGCGCAGAGCCTTGTGGGACACCGCAGTTGAGGGGATGGGTATTGGACTGATAAGGGGGGCATGGATCTGGAAGGAGCATTCAGATAGAAAAGATGCAAACCAGGCCCAGGCCGTTCCACTAACTCCGATCTCCCTGAGTCGATGGAGCAAGATCTCATGGGAGACTGTGTCGAAGGCCGCACTCAGATCAAGCAGCACCAGAGCTGTGCTGCCGCCCTCGTCCAGTACCGCCCTCAGCTGCTCTGTAACTGCCAACAAGGCGGATTCTGTGCTATGATTAGGCCGGAACCCGTTTTGTGAGTTGCCCAGAATCTCATTTTCCTCTAGATACTTGGTAAGGATGGTGTTTACATGGGATTTCATGACCTTCGCCAGGTAAGGGAGCAATGAGATGGGCCGGAAATTCTCAGGAGCAGATACGTCCAATGTGGGCTTTTTTAGGATTGGAACAACCTTAGTGATCTATTAATCAGTACCCTCCCCTCTGTCAGGAGGTAGTCTTGGAACTTCATAAAAATGTCAGGTTTGACAGGGTCAACAGGAGAGCCGGATTTTACCTTGTTGGAGATGGTTTCCATGTCTTTAGAGGACAGGGGGTAGGGCTTGTGGGTGGGGGGAGGAGTCGGAGATAGTGATAGAAGGCCAAGAATCCGGTACCACCCTACGCACAACGAGGGTAGTATAGATGCAGTCAATTTTATTAATAAAGTACTGGGCTAGAGCTTCGCAATTCTGGTTGGAGGATATGATAATATTGGTGGCTGCTGTGGGTTTCGTCATATCATTGATGAGAAAATATGGTTTTAGAGGGATTAGCGCTTGAAGTGATTAGATTGGTATAAAATGCGGCTTTAGCCTTTTGAACAAGCTTATGATAGGCTTTAATCGCCTGTCTATAGAGTTGTTTTGCTGAGGGGTCATAGGAGCGTCTCCAGGATTTGCAATGTTTTTTTCCTGCCTTAAAGACTCGTTATACCAAGCGTCGGATTTTGTATGCTTAGCACCAGTCAGGTTTTTAGGAATGCAGCAGTCTAATCTACTGCTAATCCAACTCCTATACACCTTGTCCGCTTCCTCCAGATCGGTAGACCATGTCGGGCAGCAAGCTTTTAAGCTGGACTCAAAGCCGGAGGTTTCCAGTTTATGCCATGGTCGTTTCAAGTTTCATAGTGGAGTGATGGAAGGCCTGCAGAGGGCCGTCTGCAAGATTAAAACTCATATGAATAAGAAAATGGTCTGTACAAGCTAGCTGAAGAGGGACATGGGCAGTGACAGGATGGATATTAGAAAATACAGGGTCCAGTAGGTGGCCTGCGAGATGGGATGTTATGTTATGTAATGTTATGTTACGCTGATTTATATAGCACTCAGCTTCCCCAGCAAAGGGACGTCCCGGCGCTTAAAGGCAGAAGAGCAACTGACTACAAGGATAGAAATAGAGCGAAGGAGCAGACAGGTTTAATTTCGGGAAATAGGTGGGTTTTGACTGCCCTTCTAAAGTCAAAAAGGTTTTTCCGTTCACGTATGTGTACTGGTAGTGAATTCCACAATTTAGCTGCAAAATAGCGGAAGGAGCGCCCTCCCGCTCGGCAGCATTGATCCGGGGTACCAAGACCAGATGCTGGCCAGCAGAGCGAAGTGCGTGGGTTGGGACATACTGAGTCAGGAGGTTACCTAAAATTTTAGGAGTGCCAAGTTTTACAATTTTAAAGGAAATACAGAGTGTCTTGAACTAAATACGCCGAGCCATGGGGAGCCAGTAAAGTCTGCAGATGGTATAGGAGATAGAGCAGAATCGGGGAAGGCCTACTAAGGCTCTGGCAGCCGCATTCTGGATGCGTTGCTTCCGGGCAATCTCAGCTTGGTTGGCTCCCAGAAGCAGGGAACAGGTGTAGTCCAGCCAAGAGAGCACCGTGGCCTAGACTATCAACTGTCTTGTGGAAGAATAAAAAAACTTAGGTCTAAGACCTCGTAGAATGCCAAAACAAGTGGCAGCCACTTTTTTAGTCTGATGGCAAAAATTAAGGGAAGAATCTAGCCACACACCCAAGTTTTTAACTTCTAATTTGGGTTCCGGGGCTGTACCCAAAACAGTTGGCCACCAATGATCCCCCCCAAAGATCAGCATTCTTTCCAACCAGGAGGAACACTGTCTTATTTGCATTTAACTGCAGACAGTTAGCTGACATCCACTGTGCCACAGCCGTAAGGCCACTTCTAAATCTGGAGACATTAGGACCTGATGCCTCAGTCAGAGCAACCCCCAGCTGAGTGTCGTCAGCATATGAGACCCACTACTATTTGCATTAGTTGGCAGGTCTCCAAGTCCCCCAGGAAGTTGGCAATTTCCTGGGAGTACTAGCGGTCTAGATGCAAATTCAGGTAGCCCATAATGCTGAAATTGGCTGCCTCCAAAGCAAGTGAAGATGCAAAGCGTACGAGGGCCTCTCGAAAAGCTCTAGAGGGGCCTGGAGTGCGATAGCCGAGAGGGTGAAAGTGTGTGATATACAGATTTTAAACAGCACACACTCAGAGTCCGGAATGTCATAGGGTGATAGGGTGCAAGAGAATGTTGATTTAAATATCACTGCTAGACCACCACCGTTTCCGCTGGATCTATTCTGTGCAAGCAGGGAATAACCCTAGGGTAATGGCGACAGAGGGGGCAGAAGTCATCCTTGCCTTCTCAAGAATATGACACAATAGCCTAGTGTTATCGTTAGACATACGAAATTTGAGGAACCCAACTTGCGAGTTACTGACTAATTTTGGAAGGACCACATTTAGTCTTGTGGCTAGGATTTTTGCATATATCTTGCAGTCCACATTGATCAGTGAGATTGGTCTATAGTTTTTTGGTAGAAGAGGGTCTTTCTCTTCCTTCGGTATGACGATGATATTGGCTTCTCTCATTGATTTAGAAATACACCCTCTCTGCTTATGGAATTGAATAATTTTAATAAGGTTGGTTGTAGTGACCTGTCGAACTCCTTATAGATGGAGGCTGAGAAGCCGCCTGGGCCCGGGGCTTTATTGTTTTTGAGAGATTTGATAGAGATAGATAGTTCTTTTTTAGAAATGGGATTCCCTAACGCTGTTTTATCTATCTCTGACAGACTCTGTAGGATTAGCTAGTCTAAGTATCTGGTGCAGTCTTCCGAGTCTACTGTTTGTTTGTTTTTGTATAGGTCCTCGTAGAAGGAATGGAAGACACGCAGTATCTCTTTTTGTTTTGTCTGGATGCCATTATTGAAGTATTTAACCCCTTCGCTGCTAGGACTTCCCCCCTACCCATCCCCCTCCCGTGCTAAGCTTTTTTTTGGCTATTTGGGGTAGTGCGCACTTAGGTCCCTGTAACTTTTTGACCACATAAGGTATCCATGCCAAATTCTAAAGGTACCCAGTGTTTGTGGATTCCCCTGGAGGGGTTCCAGAAATTAGCCAAAATACAGCAAAATTTAGTTTTTGGGGGAAAAATGGGAAAAAAGTGCTGCAAATGAAAGCGTCTGGGGTTTTCCCTGCAAATGGAATCAAAAAAGTGGTTGTGGGTCTGAAATCACAATTTTCCCAGCTTTTAGGGAATGACAGACCTTTGTGAGAAAACCAACATTTTTTCAACAGTTTTGGCATGTTTCTGGGACATGGCCTATTTTTGGTATTTTTTGTACTTTCAACCTCCTTCCAGCTAATGGTAGAAATGGGTATGAAAGCAAGCAATTATGGATCCTGGAAAGCTATATATTTTTGAAAAGTAGACAAAATTCTGAATTCAGCAAGTGGTCATTTGTGTAGATCCATCAAGGTTTCTTTATAGAAACTAACAGTTAAGTACAGGAAATATTGAAAATTAGTTGAAAAAAAAACATCCTTTTGTCTCAACGTTTTCACCTGTAACTTCTTCTAATTAGGACAGCTGTTTGAAAGCAATATACCGTTACATCCGCTGGACCTTACTGGTTGTGGGGAAATATAGGATTTGTAAGTTCACCACGAACGCGACGAACCCAGAGCCAAAAACTGAGCAGAAATTTGCAATGGCTTTTTATTACATACCGGGTATATAGCAATTATTGTGGGTAAATGTATACATGGAAAAATCGGTATGAAAGGCACCTATGTATTTCTGAAATGGGAACAAAATATAAAGTTTAGAAACATAAGATATTTGCACATTTCCGATATCGGGAATACTCATACTAGCATGAGAATTATGGGTCATTTTTCAAAATGACTTATTTTTTACACAATGTCTTTCATTTGGAAGGCAGAAATGCATCATAAGTCAATAGGTAATACCAGTTGCTTTACACATCTGAATTACCCTACCTTTCCCGATAAAAATGGTACCTCACTTGTGTGGGTAGGCATAGTGCCCACAACAGGAAACGGCTCAAAACCCAACGTGAACTCACCACATTTTCACAATAAAAAATTACCCTTTTTTGCAAAGTGCCTAGCAGTCGTTTTTTAACCCAGCTCTGCCGGCACCTAGGGAAACCTAGAAAACCTATACATTTTTGAAAACTAGACACCCAAGGGAATCCAGGATGGGGTGACTTGACTGCCTCTCACCAGGTTCTGTTACCCAGAATCCCTCGCAAACCTAAAATGTTGTCAAACAAACAGATTTTCCTCACAATTCTGTGGTGGAAAGATCTGGAATTTGCGTGGATCCACAAATTTCCTCCCACCCTGCGTTCCCCAAAGTCTTCCAAGAAAAATGGTACCTCAGTTGCGTGGGTAGGCTTAGTGCCCGCATCAGGAAATGGCGCAAAACGCAACATGGACACACTCCAATTTCAACAGTGAAAAAAGACTTTTTTTAGGCAAAGTGCTTAGCTGTAGTTTTCAAACCCTAGCTCTGCCGGCACCTAGGGAAACCTAGTAAACCTATACATTTTTGGGGGGCGTGGCTACGAGCATCAAGATGGCGGTCGCACCTTAAGTGTGCTCGGGACCCCTCCGTCATCCACTCGGCCATCCGCGACCACCGGGACTCCCTGATCACCTGTAACAAGAGCATTGCTGCTGGGGGGCCGTCGGAGCTCCGCTGGGGACGGTGGTGGCAGCCTGAACCGGTGTGAGCGGCCCGGCTTCCCTGGTCTGCCGCACGGCATTCCTAAGATGGCGGCACGCGCCGCGAGGGGCCCAAGCCAGCGGCAGCCTGATGCTGCAGACTGCTTGTGATCGTCTGAGCGGGCGTGGCCCACAAGGTAACTGGCTCCCCCCCTGCTTTTGCGGTCTTCGGCGGGCCCCCCCCCTCTGAGGGTACCGGGTGCAGTAAAAGCGGGAGACCGGCGCCAGCTGCCGCTGTAATCGTCTGCCAGTCAGGCAGCAGAATTTGCATATCTAGGGCACCCGGTGGTACGCGGTGCCCCTGCTTGGGGTCGGCCTGCTGCTTGATGGCGCCTACTGCTGTGTGGCTCGGCGGGGGGCCCTGTGCCTGCCGTCGGGGTCCTGGGCAGACCCGCGGCTGTGCATGAGGACGTCAGGGCCTGGTTTGGCGGCCGCTGAAGATTACCGTCTGCGGCGAACCCCGCTGGGAGCAAGGATTGTTGCTGCTGCTGCCCTGGGCACATCACAGCTGTTGGACTTGCCGTGGCATCATGACTGGGCACCCGAGGCCTGGATTGCTGACCTGGGCACCGTGGGCCCCATACCATCGCGGCGGTGGACTGGCTTGGCTGGTGCCTTCCGGGTCCCTGACTGGTTGTAGTTGGTATTATGGAAGCAGCTCGAATGGGCCGGCGCTGATTCCTGGTGGAGCGTGCCTCTGCTTGCGGTGGATCCTACTGGGACTGTGGTCCCCCACAGGAGGTCATCGCCAGTGCCCCGGGGTGGCCTGCTGGGAGTGGGGCTTCACTCCTTCGCCATTTCCTGGGACCAGGCGCCGTTCCTGGTGGTGGAGAGCCTGTGGAGGTCACTTGGGGTGAACTGCATGCTTCTGGATTATCTCCTGCTGTTTCGCCTGAGGCCTGTGCTGCTGCTGTGGGCGGTCGGTGGAAGGACGGCGACGGGCTCCTGCGCCTTGGACTGGAGGTAAGGAGTGGGGGTGCCGTGGCATCCGGGTAGGGTGGAGGACTCGGCCGTCGGTCGGGCGGCAGGCGAGTGTGTGCTGCTCTGGTTTAATGACATCCTTCCCCCCACCCCGTTCCTCCCCCCACTCCGGATGCAACCCCTGCGATTGAGGTGACCTGATCTGGCTGGGCCTCTCCTCCCTGGGCTCGGCGCTGCCCGTCGCTGTGCTTCTGAGGTCATCTGTCATGCCAGCTCTGATGCTGCTGCTATTCCTGCGGTCGCTGTGTGTGGTCCTGAGTGAGATCCGGCAGGGGGGGTCCTTGGGATCCCGTTCCTCTTCAATATGGGCAGAACAGACAGATCAATGAAGGTCCCTGCCACACAGACCAAAATGGATCGCTTCACCGCCCCAGAGGGGGAGGCCACTGGAGGAGCGGCTGGTCACGAGGCTACTCCGTCCGCTGAACTTGCCACCATCCTCCAGGCCATACATACGTCCCAGACCTCGGTGGAGGGCAAAATCGCAGAGGTGAGAGTGGATGTGACTCTCATTCGGCAAGACCTTCGCAACGCGAACGCTCAGATTAAGGAGGCTGAGTCCAGGATCTCCTCGGAAGAACACGACGTGCAGCAACTCAAGGTGCAGGATGCTGAAAACAGGTCCAGACGTAACAACCTCCGCCTGGTGGGCTTTCCAGAGGGAGTGGAGCAGGCTCGTACAGTAGACTTCCTGGAGAGGTGGCTGAGGTCGTGGGTACCGGAAGGATCTCTATCCCCTTGGTTTGCGATCGAGCGAGCCCACCGGTCCCTGGCCCCCAAGCCTCTGCCGGGTGCTCCTGCCCGCCCGATCATAATGCGGGTTCTTAACTTCAAGGACTGAGGCATCATCCTGCCTGAAGCCCGCAAGCAACAACGGCTCCTCTATGACAGTTCTAACATTATGATCTTCCCTGATTGCACCCGTGAGGTCCAGGGCCAGCGTCGCTCCTTTGGAGAGGTCAAACAGAAGTTGAGGGTGCTTAACATTCAGTATCGGCTCCTTTTTCCGGCTTACTTGCGGGTTGTCTTTGAGAACAAGACACTGTTTTTCGACAACCCGACGGAGGCGTGGTCCTGGGCGATGGAGGAGCGCCCTCTGCAGGCTGGGGGCCGTGTCCTGGATGGGGGGGGAAGCAGGGGCGGGCTAGGCCGCCCCGCGCCCCCCGCTACTCAGCCTCAGCGTAACTGTTCCCGTAGGTGCCGTGACCGGAGGCGGGTCCGCTCGGATTCCCCACCGGGTCATTCACACCAGCCACCTGATGTCGAGGGGGGAGCGTCGACTGGGAGGCGCTCCGGTTCATCTGGTTGACTGGATGGCGGAAGCGCCTCTTTCTCAGCCTTCAGTGGTTGACCTTCCGGATACGGACCTCTCCTGTATCCCGACGCTGTTGAAGGACCCTGCTTGAGGTGGTCTCTGCCCGCCGAGCCTTGCTCCGCGGCCGGAGACCGCGCTCTGTCTCAGATTTGCTCCTACTTTCCTGATGGTCTTTATAAACGTGCATCCACTCACGCGGAGGGGTCCTCCACGCTCTCCCATTCCCAGGCGTTTTAGTTTGGTTGTTTGCTTTGTGCATTGGGTGTTGTTTACTGGGGGTTGCGACATATGCTTCTGTTCCTGAAGTGTAGGGTGGGGGGTGGAGTTGAAGGGGGGGTTGGGAGACTTTTTCATTGTCTGTTGTTCTGCTGTTTGTAGGTTTTTGTTTCAGCCACCACGGAATGACACACGCTACCAGCGGGAGGGGTGACCTTCCCCCGAAATCCACGAGTGCACATGCCACGCGGGCTTTCAAGCGCATTTGTATATCCAAACCCACGTACTGCGCCATGCCTTGGCTATGATAGGGTATGGCACTCCAGCTTCTCTAGGGGCTCACGAGGGGTTGTCATCCTTTTGTGATGTACTCTGCCCTTTGTCCTCTCCCAAGTGGTGCATGACCCTCAAGGCTCCTCCGTGACTGTTTGCGGTTCGTTGGCTAGTTCCTCACTCACCCTCATTTCAGGGTATGCCCCCCCATCCATGCTTGCGCCCACACTTGCGCCCACACTTGCGCACACTGCTGCCCTGTTACACAACATGCCTGCAGGCAACATGCTCATTGCGGGGGACTTCAATGCAGTCTTAGCCCCAGCTCTCGACATAACAGGCCCCACATCTGTCGCCCGGGCGGCGAATGCGAAACAGCTGCGAAAGTGGTCTGAGTCCCTGGGGCTTTGCGATGCATGGCGCATATGGCACGCGCGCAGCATCCAATTCACGCATACGTCCCCGGCTCACCGCACCCAAGCGCGTATAGATGCGATCTTTGTCCCCGCGCCTGACTGTTTCCTGATTGTTGATGTCCGCATCCTCCCCAGAGGCGTTTCTGATCACTCCCCTATACTCCTTAGCTCAGGGGCCCCCCTTCCCACGGCCCGCCAAACATGGAGGATGAACTCATGGTTTCTCCAGGATAGGGATTACAGGCTGGAGGTGGGGAAGGAACTCGTGCGATACTTTGCTACCAATGAGGGCTCGGTGGCCTCTCCGTGTACACTTTGGGAGGCGGGTAAGGTGACCATACGAGGCTTCGCAAAACGCAGGGCGAATCGTATCATCACAGAGCTGGTGGACGCAACCGGGGCGGTGCAACGTGCTCCCATAGCAATGGGAAACACCTTTGCGGCTTACTACAGGAGGCTGTATACAGCACACACACCCAAACTGACTGTTGCAGCCCTCCTTGACCAGGGAGGGGTGTGCCTCTCTAGGCTGGAACGAGCGGCTCAGAAGGATCTGGAGCGTCCCATTTCCTTGAAAGAAATCGAGGAGGCGATCACCCTGGTTTCCCCGGGAAAAACCCCGGGACCGGATGGCCTTCCGCAGGAGTATTATAAGGCTTATTGAGGCACCTTGGCACCACACCTAGCCAGCTTGTTTGCAGAAACCGTGGAGAGAGGTTCCTTTTTGCCGGAAACGGATATTGCCACTATAGTGGGTCTCCCGAAATCCCAGCCTCCCCCGACTATGTGCAGAGTACCGCCCAATATCCCCCCTCAACACCGAGAATAAACTTTACGCCACTATTCTGGCCCAGCGGTTGAAACCCTACTTGGCCCTACTGGTGCACCCGGATCAATGCGGGATCATGCCGCAGCGTGGGACCTGCCACGGCCTCCGAAGGCTGCAGCTGGCCCTAGCAAAACAGAGCCTGCTTACTCCATATCTGGCGCTCCTGTCCATAGATTTTGAAAAAGCCTTCGACTCGGTGCGTGCTGATCGAGATGGGTTTTGTGCTCTATTTTTGCTCTCTGGTCCGGGTCCTGTACTCTCACCGAGAGCGCGAGTACTAGTCAATGGGGTGCTGTCAGAGGCCTTTCCCATCACCAGGGGCACTAGGCAAGGATGTTCCCTCTTCCAGTTGCTATTTGCCCTGGCGATGGAGCCCTTGGCGTCTTTGGTGCGGGCGGAAGAACTTCTCCATGGCTGGGAATGGCCCGCTACGGATGCGGACAAGATTGCATTGTACGCAGACGACGTTCTTGTCTTCCTGTCTGATCCAGCCTCTTCCAGGCCACACTGCCTCCATATCCTGCACGCATTCGAGCGGGCCTTGGGGCTGCGGCTAAATCCTGGGAAGTCAGTGTTGGTCCCCCTACATCTTTCTAGAGATTGCTTTGATTGGCAGTCTACCATACCACTCCGGAGGCAGTCCTTTAAATATCTGGGGATTTGGATCACCCTTCTTCCCGAGCTGGGCTGGGACCTTAATGTGTCCCCTCTGGTTAAGAAGGCCAAGGAGGATCTCCTTAACCTCTTGGCTGCTAATGACAAGGGTAACTCGTCATGGACTTTCCATTGATTTCAATGGAAATTATATGAGAGGAATAATAATGCCTTAGCAGTAAAGGGGTTAAATGGAAAATGCTGCCTCTGAATCCCCTGGAGAGGGTGGCCTTGTTTAAAATGATGATCCTCCCCAGATTCCTTTACATCTTGCAGAATACCCCCTTCTGTTTTTCCTGGGCGTGGTTCAGGGAACTGGGCAGTCTAATCACCAAGTTTCTCTGGAGCGGAGGATGGACCCGCGTGGCTCTGTCGACCTGCCAGATTCCCTCCTACGACGGCGGTATGGGGATGACGTATCTGTGTTTGTATTTTTATCCATGACTGGTTCAATGGGGGCTGGTCAGACCCAGCCTACAGGCTCGAATTGAGCGACTGGGACTCATGAACATCCAGGTCATGATGTATGGGGGGCCCATTCCGACACGATTGCCGGATGTGACGCGCTCAGTGTTGTTGGCCTGGTGGGCATCGCTCCAGCACACCGGCTGGACGGGGAAGTTTACCCAATGTACTCCCCTCTGGCAGGGGGCTTGGCCCTGGGAGGTTAGTGGATTGCAGGAGTTCAGAACCTGGGATCTTATTGGCATATCCCAGCTAGGGGACGTATGGGCAAGGGGCCATATGCTGTCATTCCAGGAGTTCCGCACTCGCTACTCCCCACACTCATCCCAGTTCTATAAATACTTGCATCTGAGACACGCCCTCCACATACATATCACGGACGGCACGAGACTTCCTGAATACAGCCCCACTGAGACCCAAACGATGTTGGGAGATTTGGGCAGGGGGTGGTTTTTCGCATTTACCGTACCCTCATTAACAACACTCCCACATCTCTAGACAAGGATCAATGGGGGGGTTGGGGGGGCCCCCTAGATGAGGTGGACTGGCGTGATGCCCTTATGGCCCCCAGAATAGTCACTGTTTCCGTCAAACTCAAGCTGGTTCAGCTCTACTATTTGCATGCTGCGTACCTCACTCCCCTTCGCCTGCACATAGCGGGTTTGTGCCCGGATGCTTCATGCGCAAGATGTAACTATGCTCCGGACGATTTCATTCACATGGTATGGTTGTGTCCCCGCTTGGGACAGTTCTGGGGATCCATTGAGGTGGAGCTAACGGAGGTGCTGGCCTGGGAGGTTCCTCATGACCCGCATCATTCCTTGCTGGGGATCACTGACGGGCTGGATGGGTCCAGGAATGATAAGTTGTTTTCCAACACGGCCATGATGGTGGCTGTAGGAGAGTAGGGTCTGCAATCCTATGATCACCCAGATTTTTTTGCTTTTGTTTCACTGGTTTACGACTTTCTCTGGCTGTGGGCCTGCCAATCAGACCCACAGCCTGGCTGTTCTCTTTCTAAATTACGATATGTACCCTAGGTGCATTTACCCATTGGTACTGGGCCACCTTATCAGACCCCGTAACGCAGGGCATAGGTGTACCCAGGGCCGCCAGGGGCTGCAGCATGTATTATGCCACCCCTGGCTGGCCTCCTAAATTTGACACAACTGGCTGCATGACAGCTGGGGCAAAGTCGTGTAATCACACTTTGCTTTAGATATAGTAGCCCTATATCTAACCATACCATGGACACCCGAGTTCCTATCAGTCACTCCTATGGCAGGCCTTGACAATCCTGAAGGCAGAGTGCGTGGGCTCGTGTGAACTAGGTTCTGGCCCGAGCCGAGCCCGGTTGCAGCTTGCGGAACCAAGACCCAATGGCTGTTCCATGATAACGCGTACCACATCGGTAACTTCGGTGACGCGTTATCAAGACATGTCGAGTAAGGTGTCATACGAATCGGGATGCTGCCCTCTCACCAACTCTGGCGACGAGGTTAGCATTCCGCCCTTCTAGAGGGACACGACATGTACGTAACTGTGAACCCCGGTTAAAGTTAACTAAAGCCTCAGCTCCACAAAATGGATGCTGCCACCACAGACACGAGTCTGACCTCCTGCTGCTGGGAGTCCTTCCAGCGAGGAGAGCTTGGACAAAGGGTTTCCTGTCGAGGGCGGTGTTCGCACCGTCCCAGACAGGGTTTGTGTATTCTGGGTAGGTAGGGCTTTTGCCAGAAGGTGACTGCGGAGTGGCACCCCGGTGCTCACTACGCATCTGCCGGTCAGAACCAGTTCCAGGGGCGCCAGCCCTGGCCTGGAGAAAGTCCGGCAGGGGAGAGGGGTGTAACTACCCCCCTTCCTGGTCCCACCCTTAGGGCAGGACCTAGTCATGTACCCACCCCTTTCTTTAGAATAAAGGCCGGAGCGGGGACCCTTCCAAATTAGATCATCTTTGAATCAAGAACTACTTTCTACGAAAGGACACTCAAGACTCTTCTCAAGATTTCTCCCTTGTGACTAAGGAGTAGTCACCCTGCATCAGCGGGCACCATCTAAGAACTCTGCGGTTTGCTGCAAGTCCTTCCTCAAGGATCCGACGGCCCAGCTCGACGAGAACCGGCTTCCCTGGCACCTCTGACCTCTACCCACGTCATCAGCTCAGCTGTGATCTGTGGGTGCGAAGAGACCTCGAGGGACCGGCCATCATCAGAACCTGCACGCTCTTAAACCAGCACGACCATCGAAGCAATTCTCTGGTGAGTGCTCTGGGGTCCGAGAAGCCCCGACCCTGAGCCGCTCCAGCACCGAAGTGCAGTCTCCCAGCATCTCCACGATCTGCGTGGGGCCCTTCTGCTCGCTGCTCAGCACGTTGTCTGGTCACTAGCCGCTGGCTTGTGCCCTTCTGTGACGACATCCGACAATCAACTCTGCTGGTCTGGTTGCTCCAGACTGGCCCTTGCTTCCATCTTTGCGAGAAGCACCCCGGGCCCTCCTGGTCCACTCAAGACGCCATCTTAGGCCCACCACGTGGCCCTGAGATCTGCCAAGGCTTGTTGCCCCATCCTGGGCCCAGCGACGCCGACAGCATCATCCTTCGTGGGACAGCTCGCACCTCCACCGTGGTCGCCGACAACGCCTCCTGGTCCGTGAGACTGCAGAGCCTAGCGTCGCCCACTCACCTGGTCGAGGTGACGGCCAACCGGTGCCTTCCTGGTACCCTCTGACTACTGGCTAGTAGTACGAACTTGGTCCCCTCTGCTTTCAGGTATCATCAATCTCTGATCCAGGCTTGGATCTCTACGAACTATTCATCACTGGTCGCCGGCCAGCAACTCCTTTTCTTCCGGCTCCTGGCTCGTCAGCGAAGACCCCGACGCCTGTAAGACTTGTGCAGCCGCAGCCCTCGTGGCTAGGTAACTCGGCATTTCGGTGCCTGCATAGCCTCTTTACTCTAGGGTCCCGAGTCCCTCGCTTCCGACTTGCCTTATCGGGTCCGCTCGAGACCTTAAACTTTCCGTGTCCTCGGACACTTGTTTTAATTGTGCACTTGAAGTATTTTCCTAAGAGATTTGGTTTGTGCTTAGTACCCTGTCCTCATAAAGAGCACAGGGCTGTTGTGAATCTTAATAAATATCCTGTTTATTTTCATAACACTTGTGTGGTGTCCTTTCACTTGGTGTTCAAGGGGTACATGTGTGGTAAACAGCTGGCTTAACACGCCCTCTCGAGTCTTTAGCCTTAGACTGCTCGTATCCACGCTACTAGGATAGCTGGTCTATAGGTTGACTTACAACCAAACACCATAAGGGTCGTTGGAACGATACATAGCGGTCGCTAGAATAGCGAACGTTGCATATCGGGCCAACTTCTCACATTGGTGAGCAGCGGTTGGGATTTGAGCTTGCTGTTGTTTTACCACACGTATCCTAAGAATATCTTGTTGAAAGATCGCACAAGCACTGTTAGTACATATAACTAAAGCTTAGAATACTCTGAGTTCTACTGAACCAGCTGTTGCAGCTCCTCAAGGCTTAGCACACCTTGGCTGCAACTCTTAGCAAGGGAATAGTAGGTAAACACATAGTGTAGGTAGGTGCATCACTTACACCACACTAGAAACAGTATGTCGGACAAAGGAGGAAACTCTGAGTCTCCCCTTGTGTCAGTTGACCCTCCACAGGTCATCCCTTCGAGATATACTGTGCTGAGCTTCAAGGAGTTAAGACAGGTGTGTCACTCCAGGAAGATCAAGCAGGGGTCTAACCCCACAACGTCCTTTCTGATTGGTCTCTTGGAGACTTATGATGCCAGAAAAGCTGAGACCCGTCTTAGCTCTTCTAATCCAGAAGGAGACATGCCTCCCCTCGAGGGAACCAGAGACGATCCTGACCTCATCCACCTCGCAACTGAGAACGAAGATGTGGAGGATGATGAGGATGAGGATCCCTCTGGGGACGAGGCAGATAAGGGACAGGTAGAAGTCGTTAGACTAAGCAGGTCCAACTTAAGCAAACATGATAGTGGTACTGGGGGGCCCCCAGCGCTACCGTCAGGTCCGCTTAACATTGGGAACGGACGAGCCCGATCTCTGTCGAGAGACTCTGGCAGATCCCTTCAAACCAATGGCTCTCACAACTCTTCTCAAAGAGGGATGACGTCCCCTCAGAGGAGAGTGTACGAAGCTAAGGAAAGGGCAGCTAATCTGAGGATTGAAAGGGAAGAACTTGCCCTGGCCAAAGAGAGGCTTGCCTTTGCTAGAGAGCAACAGTTAGGTGGGGCAGTCCCCACTGGTGGCAGCATTATACCTAGCAATAGGGAAAGGAGTTTTGATACGAAACACCTTGGTAAGATAGTGCCCCCCTTTAAACAAGGGGACGACATCCACAAATGGATTACTGCTTTGGAGAGGGCCTGCACTGTGCAAGGTGTTCCCCAGAGTCAGTGGGCAGCTATCTTGTGGCTCTCCTTTGAAGGTAAGGGAAGAGACAAGCTCCTCACCACAAGGGTAGAGGATGCTAACAATTACCACGTCTTGAAGAATACACTCGTCGAAGGGTTTGGCCTAACCACGGAGCAGTACAGGGTGCTGTTCCGGGATACCCAGAAGACGCAGTCTCAAGACTGGTCTGACTTTGTCGATTGTGCCACTAAGGCTTTTGAGAGCTGGTTGCTGGGCAGTAAGGTTACTGATTACCAAGGATTGTATAATTTGATGATGAGAGAACAAATTTTAAACAATTGTCAGAACCAGTTGTTGCATCAGCATCTTGTCGACTCGGATCTGACCTCTCCCCAAGAATTGGGAAAGAAGGCAGACAGATGGGTTCGTACGAGAGTTAAACAGAACCAGGGCCAGAATCAAGGTGGTCAGAAGAAAGCAGACCAGAAGGGTAAAGATTCTAAGGGGGAACAAAATGACCAGAAGTCTTCGACAGGTCCCCAACAACCCAAAGAGGGTGGGGGTCAGGCTCCCCAAAAGAAGAAAGAAGGCCAATCCAAAAGATGGTGCCAGTACTGTAAAAGTAAATCTCACTGGTTTAGTGAGTGCACCAAGAAAGGAGGAGGGCAGGCTCCTGCCACTGCAGCCCCTAAGGCACCTGTGCCCCCTAGTACAGCCAGCAGTGGTAGTGCACCTCCCAAGGGTTTAGTAGGGTTAACCCTGGGTTCTGAGGGGCGTGACAACTTAGTTGGCACACTCACTCAGGCTGTCCTTGTCAGTACAGGGGACGTGGACGTGTCCCCTGACGTAAGTCCCAATACTTTGGGCAAATACCGACAGACGCCTTTCATAAATGGTAAGATGGCTCAGGCCTATAGGGACACTTGTGCCAGCGTCACCATGGTGACGCCTAACTTTGTGGACCCTGGACAGATCATGCCAGGTACAGAATTCCTGGTGACCAATGCAAGCAATGTCACTACCAATCACAGTATGGCAATTGTAGCTTTCTCCTGGGGAGGGGTAACTGGCCAAAAGAAGGTTGTAGTTAGTCCAGACCTCCCAGTGGATTGTTTGTTGGGCAATGATTTGGAGTCGTCGCAATGGTCAGAAGTGGAGCACCGGACTCACCTGGAAATGTTAGGCTTGCCAGCACATGTGTTCGCTGTGACCAGGTCACAGGTCAGAAAATGCCCCACTGAACAGGTGCTGGATCCTGGATCAACGGACCAGACACCTCCCAAGAAAAAGAGCGGTAGGGTTAAGGCTGCGCCTTCCCCCTTGCCCCAGGTCGTGGATCAAGTCTCAGAGGAGGCTGACCTACAGGAATTGAGGGAAACTGAGCCTAGGGAGTTCGAACTTGATCAAGTTGAATTCTTGGGTTCAGGGGGACCCTCACGGGAAGACCTGGGGAAGGACCAGTTAGACTGCCCTTCTCTTGAACCCCTCAGACAGCAGGCTGCTGCTGAGGCTGCTGGGAACGCCACAGGTACCCACAAGGTATACTGGGAAGATGGACTCCTGTACACTGAGTCAAGAGACCCCAAGCCTGGCATGACCAGGAGGCTGGTTGTACCCTTGTCTCAGCGTGGTTTCCTACTTACCTTGGCCCACGAGATTCCCTTAGCAGGTCACTTAGGCCAGACGAAAACGTGGGACAGGCTTGTCTCACACTTTCACTGGCCTCATATGAACGAAGATACCAAGGAGTTTTGCCGCTCCTGTGTCACTTGCCAAGCCAGTGGTAAGTCAGGTGGCACGACAAAGGCCCCCCTTATACCAATGCCTGTGGTGGGGGTGCCCTTTGAATGGGTGGGGATCGACATCGTCGGTCCCATGGAACCACCAACAGCATCAGGGCACAAGTTTATACTGGTGGTAGTGGATCATGCCACCAGGTATCCTGAAGCTATTCCCCTTAGGACCACTACAGCACCTGTTGTGGCAAGAGCCCTAGTTGGAGTATTCTCCAGAGTGGGCTTCCCTAAGGAGGTCGTCTCCGACAGAGGTGCAAACTTTATGTCGAGCTACTTAACTGCTATGTGGAAGGAATGTGGTGTCAACTACAAGTTCACTACACCCTATCATCCACAATGCAATGGGCTTGTTGAGAGATTCAACAGGACCCTTAAAGGGATGATTCATGGACTACCTGAAAAGCTTCGGCGGAGATGGGACGTCCTGATCCCCTGCCTCTTGTTCGCCTACAGAGAAGTCCCACAGAAGGGGGTTGGCTACAGCCCTTTTGAACTTTTGTACGGGCATCCTGTAAGAGGACCCCTGTGTTTGGTGAAGGAAGGATGGGAGAGACCTCTCAAAAAGCCTGCAGCCAACATAGTGGACTATGTGCTTGGCCTCCGCTCGCGGATGGCTGAATACATGGAGAAGGCATCGGAAAACCTTAAGGCCAGCCAAGAACTCCAAAAAGCTTGGCATGACCAAAAGGCTGTCTTGACAGTTTACCAGCCCGGACAGAAGGTGTGGGTGTTGGAGCCGGTGGCCCCAGCAGCACTCAAGGACAAATGGTCCGGGCCCCACACCATCCTGGAGAAAAAGGGAGAGGTCACCTACCTGGTCGACCTGGGAACTCCCCGGAGCCCCCACAGGGTGCTTCATGTCAACAGGCTCAAGGCATATGTCGACAGGAAGGACATGAGTTTGCTCATGGCCCTAGATGAGGGACAGGAAGAGGAGAGTGACCCTCTCCCCGACCTGCTCACTCAGAATCCTGACGATGGATCGGTAGATGGTGTTGTCTTTTGTGGCAGCCTCTCCGAACATCAACAGAGCGACTGTAAACAGGTTCTTCAGTCGTTCAGACATATGTTTTCTCTAACACCCAGTCAGACCAATTGGTGCACCCATGAGGTCGACACTGGTGACAGTTTGCCCGTTAAGAGTAAAATCTACCGGCAGCCTGATCACGTTAGAGACTGCATCAAGAGTGAAATGCAGAAAATGTTGGAGCTGGGAGTCATTGAACCCTCGGATAGCCCTTAGGCTAGTCCCGTAGTTCTAGTGCCGAAACCTCACACCCAGGGTGGTAAGAGAGAGATGAGGTTCTGCGTAGACTACAGGGGTCTCAATGCAGTCACTAAGACTGACGCCCACCCAATACCAAGGGCAGACGAGCTTATCGATAGATTGGCTTCGGCCAACTACTTAAGTACGTTTGACCTGACAGCTGGGTATTGGCAAATCAGGTTAGCTGAGGACGCCAAGCCTAAAACCGCATTTTCAACCCCTGGTGGGCATTATCAGCTCGTGGTGATGCCCTTTGGTCTGAAAAATGCACCTGCCACCTTCCAAAGGTTGGTGAATCAAGTCCTTACTGGGCTGGACGACTTCTGTGCGGCGTATCTTGACGATATTGCTGTCTTTAGCTCCACCTGGGAGGATCACCTGGTCCACCTGCGGAAAGCGTTAGAGGCTCTGCAAGCAGCAGGCCTCACTATCAAGGCCACCAAGTGCCAGATAGGGCAGACACAGGTTGTATACCTGGGCCACCTTGTATGTGGAGGCCAGGTTCAGCCACTGGAGAGCAAGATACAGTCAATCAGGGACTGGGCTCCTCCAACCACCCAGACTCAGGTTCGAGCTTTCTTGGGCCTGACTGGATACTACCGGAAGTTTGTCAGGAACTATGGTTCCATCGTGACACCATTAAACGAACTGACAAGCAAGAAAATGCCAAAAAAGGTTCAGTGGACAGCGAGCTGTCAAAAAGCATTCGATGACCTAAAGCAGGCCATGTGCACGGCGCCTATCCTCAAGAGTCCGGACTACTCCAAACCATTCATTGTCCAAACAGATGCTTCTGAGTTGGGTGTGGGAGCTGTTCTTTCTCAACTGAATTTTGATGGTCAAGACCAGCCCATTGCTTTTATAAGCAGAAGGCTGACCCCTAGAGAGAAGAATTGGTCAGCTATTGAGAGGGAGGCCTTTGCTGTGGTTTGGGCCCTGAAGAAGCTGAGGCCATACTTGTTTGGCACTCACTTCAAGATTCAGACCGACCATAAGCCCCTCTTATGGCTAAATCAGATGAAGGGTGAAAACCCCAAACTGCTTAGGTGGTCCATTTCCCTACAGGGGATGGACTTTACAGTGGAACATAGACCTGGTACTGATCATGGCAATGCCGATGGGCTCTCCAGATATTTCCACTTAGAACAAGAAGACTCACCTGGTCAAGGTTAGCTTATTGTTCCGACGTTTGGGGGGGGGTCATGTAGGAGAGTAGGGTCTGCAATCCTATGATCACCCAGATTTTTTTGCTTTTGTTTCACTGGTTTACGACTTTCTCTGGCTGTGGGCCTGCCAATCAGACCCACAGCCTGGCTGTTCTCTTTCTAAATTACGATATGTACCCTAGGTGCATTTACCCATTGGTACTGGGCCACCGTATCAGACCCCGTAACGCAGGGCATAGGTGTACCCAGGGCCGCCAGGGGCTGCAGCATGTATTATGCCACCCCTGGCTGGCCTCCTAAATTTGACACAACTGGCTGCATGACAGCTGGGGCGAAGTCGTGTAATCACACTTTGCTTTAGATATAGTAGCCCTATATCTAACCATACCATGGACACCCGAGTTCCTATCAGTCACTCCTATGGCAGGCCTTGACAATCCTGAAGGCAGAGTGCGTGGGCTCGTGTGAACTAGGTTCTGGCCCGAGCCGAGCCCGGTTGCAGCTTGCGGAACCAAGACCCAATGGCTGTTCCATGATAACGCGTACCACATCGGTAACTTCGGTGACGCGTTATCAAGACATGTCGAGTAAGGTGTCATACGAATCGGGATGCTGCCCTCTCACCAACTCTGGCGACGAGGTTAGCATTCCGCCCTTCTAGAGGGACACGACATGTACGTAACTGTGAACCCCGGTTAAAGTTAACTAAAGCCTCAGCTCCACAAAATGGATGCTGCCACCACAGACACGAGTCTGACCTCCTGCTGCTGGGAGTCCTTCCAGCGAGGAGAGCTTGGACAAAGGGTTTCCTGTCGAGGGCGGTGTTCGCACCGTCCCAGACAGGGTTTGTGTATTCTGGGTAGGTAGGGCTTTTGCGAGAAGGTGACTGCGGAGTGGCACCCCGGTGCTCACTACGCATCTGCCGGTCAGAACCAGTTCCAGGGGCGCCAGCCCTGGCCTGGAGAAAGTCCGGCAGGGGAGAGGGGTGTAACTACCCCCCTTCCTGGTCCCACCCTTAGGGCAGGACCTAGTCATGTACCCACCCCTTTCTTTAGAATAAAGGCCGGAGCGGGGACCCTTCCAAATTAGATCATCTTTGAATCAAGAACTACTTTCTACGAAAGGACACTCAAGACTCTTCTCAAGATTTCTCCCTTGTGACTAAGGAGTAGTCACCCTGCATCAGCGGGCACCATCTAAGAACTCTGCGGTTTGCTGCAAGTCCTTCCTCAAGGATCCGACGGCCCAGCTCGACGAGAACCGGCTTCCCTGGCACCTCTGACCTCTACCCACGTCATCAGCTCAGCTGTGATCTGTGGGTGCGAAGAGACCTCGAGGGACCGGCCATCATCAGAACCTGCACGCTCTTAAACCAGCACGACCATCGAAGCAATTCTCTGGTGAGTGCTCTGGGGTCCGAGAAGCCCCGACCCTGAGCCGCTCCAGCACCGAAGTGCAGTCTCCCAGCATCTCCACGATCTGCGTGGGGCCCTTCTGCTCGCTGCTCAGCACGTTGTCTGGTCACTAGCCGCTGGCTTGTGCCCTTCTGTGACGACATCCGACAATCAACTCTGCTGGTCTGGTTGCTCCAGACTGGCCCTTGCTTCCATCTTTGCGAGAAGCACCCCGGGCCCTCCTGGTCCACTCAAGACGCCATCTTAGGCCCACCACGTGGCCCTGAGATCTGCCAAGGCTTGTTGCCCCATCCTGGGCCCAGCGACGCCGACAGCATCATCCTTCGTGGGACAGCTCGCACCTCCACCGTGGTCGCCGACAACGCCTCCTGGTCCGTGAGACTGCAGAGCCTAGCGTCGCCCACTCACCTGGTCGAGGTGACGGCCAACCGGTGCCTTCCTGGTACCCTCTGACTACTGGCTAGTAGTACGAACTTGGTCCCCTCTGCTTTCAGGTATCATCAATCTCTGATCCAGGCTTGGATCTCTACGAACTATTCATCACTGGTCGCCGGCCAGCAACTCCTTTTCTTCCGGCTCCTGGCTCGTCAGCGAAGACCCCGACGCCTGTAAGACTTGTGCAGCCGCAGCCCTCGTGGCTAGGTAACTCGGCATTTCGGTGCCTGCATAGCCTCTTTACTCTAGGGTCCCGAGTCCCTCGCTTCCGACTTGCCTTATCGGGTCCGCCCGAGACCTTAAACTTTCCGTGTCCTCGGACACTTGTTTTAATTGTGCACTTGAAGTATTTTCCTAAGAGATTTGGTTTGTGCTTAGTACCCTGTCCTCATAAAGAGCACAGGGCTGTTGTGAATCTTAATAAATATCCTGTTTATTTTCATAACACTTGTGTGGTGTCCTTTCACTTGGTGTTCAAGGGGTACATGTGTGGTAAACAGCTGGCTTAACACGCCCTCTCGAGTCTTTAGCCTTAGACTGCTCGTATCCACGCTACTAGGATAGCTGGTCTATAGGTTGACTTACAACCAAACACCATAAGGGTCGTTGGAACGATACATAGCGGTCGCTAGAATAGCGAACGTTGCATATCGGGCCAACTTCTCACAGTGGCCAAGCGGGACATTGCGGCAGCCTGGATAAGCCCTGACCCACTCACCCTAGAGAGGTGGCGAAGAGGGGTAGACTGGTGCTCGACCCAAGAGAAAGCTCTTTATAAAGCTAAGGGGTGCGTAAAGAAATACCGCAGAGTGTGGGGGGAGTGGTTGGTGGAATGTGGAGGGTCTTGCCTAACATGGGTCCAAATTCCGCTTATGCATTTTTATGGCGAATGTGAATGGGGGTACAGTGATTGTACGAATGAACTCATACCTGTGATTTTCGTGTATTGGCTGATATGTTCCTGTGTTTTTAAAATCAATAAGATTTGTTTATAAAAAAAAAAGAAACTATACATTTTTGAAAGCTAGACACCCAGGGGAATCCAGGATGGGGTGACTTGACTGGTTCCCACCAGGTTCTCTTACCCGATATCCCTTGCAAACCTAAAACATTGTCCAAAAAAAGCAAATTTTCCTCACATTTCTGTGGTGGAAAGTTCTGGAATCTGCATGGATCCACAAATTTCGGCCCACCCCGCATTCCCCAAAGTCTTCCAAGAAAAATGGTACCTCACTTGTGTGGGTAGGCCTAGTGTACCCAACAGGAAACAGTGCAAAACGCAACATGGACACACCTCAATTTTGCAGTGAAAAATGACCCTTTTTTGCCAAAGTGCCTAGCTGTAGATTTTGAACGCTAGCTCTGCCAGCACCTAGGGAAACCTAGCAAACCTATACATTTTTAGAAACTAGACACCCCGGGGAATCCAGGATGGGGTGACTTGACTGCCTCTCACCAGGTTCTGTAACTCAGAATCCCTCGCAAACCTAATCAATTGACCAAAAAACAAATTTTCCTCACATTTCTTTGGTGGAAAGTTCTGGAATCTGCGTGGATCCACAAATTTCCACCCACCCCGCATTCCCCAAAGTCTTCAGAGAAAAATGGTACCTCACGTTAGTGGGTCGGCCTAGTGCCCGCGACCGGAAACGGCGCAAAACGCAACGTGGACACACCTCAATTTCACAGTGAAAAATGACCCTTTTTTGGCAAAGTGCCTAGCTGTAGTTTTTTAACCCTATCTCTGTCTGCACTTAGAGAAACCTAGCAAACCTATACATTTTTGAAAACTAGACACCCAGGGAAATCCAGGATGGGGTGACTTGACTGCCTCTTACCAGGTTCTGTTACCCAGAATCCCTTGCAAACCTAAACAAATGTCCTAAAAACTACATTTTCCCCATATTTCTGTGGTGGAAAGTTCTGGAATCTGTGTGGATCCACAAATTTCAACCCACCCCGTGTCCACCAAAGTTTTCCAAGTAAAATGGTACATCACTTGTATGGTCAGCCTAGTACCTGCGACAGGAAACGGCGTAAAAGGCAACGTGGACACACCTCAATTTCACAGTGAAAAAAGACCTTTTTTTATCAAAGTGCCTAGCTGTAGTTTTTTAACCCTAGCTCTGTCAGCACCTAGGGAAACCTAGCAAACCTATTCATTTTTGAAAACGAGACACCCAGGGGAATCCAGAATGGGGTGACTTGACTGCATTTCACCAGGTTCTGTTACCCAGAATCCCTTGCAAACCTAAACAATTGTCCAAAAAAACAAATTTTCCCCACATTTCTGTGGTGGAAAGTTCTGGAATCTGCGTGGATCCACAAATGTCCACCTGCCCCGCGTTCCCCAAATTCTTCCAAGAAAAATGGTACCTCACTTGTGTGGGTCGGCCTTGCGCCCGCGACTGGA
Organism: Lissotriton vulgaris; assembly: GCF_964263255.1. NCBI lineage: Eukaryota > Metazoa > Chordata > Amphibia > Caudata > Salamandridae > Lissotriton > Lissotriton vulgaris. The sequence goes on along the minus strand of NC_141697.1, from coordinate 58,090,725 downwards.
GACGGCGCAAAACGCAACGTGGACACACCTCAATTTCACAGTGAAAAATGACCCTTTTTGGGCTTCCCCTGCCTCCCCTGGTACAGGCAACAAAATCGGTATCACACGGGGGAGCGTCAGCACTTCCCCCGTGGGTGGGTGTCACGACGGCTGGGAGCGTCATGAGCACACGCCCACTGTGTGTCATGACTGCACCCTGCCGTCGTGAGCACCGAAGGGGTTAATCGAGGAAATAGTGAACTGTCTCTGCTTGTGTTTGAGGTATGAGGCTAGTAGTTTGCCCGCTTTGTTCCATTCACAGAGCTTGAGCGCCTTGAATTTGTTGATCCACACTCCAACTCGTCTACTCACAATTTTGTTATATTCATATTTTTTCTTAACTAGCCGATCTAGGATGTCTTTGTTATCTAACGCCTCAGCATGTGTTGTTTCAAGGAGTTTGATTTCTCTCTCTAGTGACTCAAGTTCTAAATTTAGTTTTTTTATTGATCTTTGCTTTCATTCCAATGATGACCCCTCTGATGGTCGCCTTAAGCGCTTCCCACAGTGTGGATGTGTCTGTATCTTGGAGGTTGTTTTCTTTAATGTAGTCCTTAATAGCAGTTTCAATCTTTACTTTGTTTACTGGGTCAGAGAGTACTTCATCATTAAAGCGCCACCTTTTGGGAGGTAGGATGGAATGAGTACCTGCAAATTTGGTGATAATGCAGGAGTGATCTGAAACTAGTTTAGGGGCTATATCCATTTGATCTATGAGATGTGTGTATGTACCTGAGATTAGGATGTAGTCGATCCTAGTTTAGGAATTATGCGGGTATGAATAAAATGTATAATCCCTTGTATCTGGGTGCTGAAAGTGCCATGAGTCTCTTAGGTTGAATTTGGAGCAGATTCTGTTGAGAACCTCCCGTGAGCGAGTGGGTTGATATCTACACTTTGATTTACGATCGATAAGGGGATCTAACGGCAGGTTAAAATCACCGCCTATGATGAGGTCATCTTGAGGAAAGCTCTTAATTGTATTTGAGATTTTTTCCCAGAAGTTGGGCTCATCGGAGTTAGGGCCATAACGTGGATGGGGTCATCTCCTCTCTTCAGGTGTGTGACTAACAACCTCCCATCTTCATTGTGTGTGTGTGAGAGAGTGGTGATATTGGACTTTCTGGCTATAAGGGTAATGACACCTTTTTTCTTATGGTCTGCCGGTGAGCAGAAAATATGGGAGATCCAGTTGTGTTTGATAAAGCCAACATCCTCCTCCGAGAGTTTCGTTTCTTTGAGAAGTATTATGTCGCCCTTAGTTTTGGCTAGGTAATTGAATATTTTCCTACGCTTAACAGGGTGATTAAGCCCTTTTACGTTTAGAGATATTATGTTAAGGGTTAAGGTCATCTGCTATGTCTTTAGTCTGTGTCATCGTCAGGTCTAGAGGTCGCTATATATATATGATTCGACTTATAGAATATGTGTGTGTGTATTGGTGATATCTGCACTATATTTTTTTAGAATCACACTGAAGATCAATTGACAAGAACTTCCCACATTAGTGCCTCTATGGGGTCTGTCTCTGAGCATGTATTCAAAATAGAACACACCTGACATTCCAATACAATTCAAGGAGCGAAAAGAACTTAGATAGAATAAAAAGATAAAGAAAACAACCACAAGTACATTTACCCTTTGTCCCACACCCCCTCCCCTTCCCCTCCCTCCCCTCTCTGAGAGAATCGAATGCAGGAGCTGCGACAGTAGGCTCGTGATTAGGCATCCTGGAGGATAATGATTTGAAGATTGTCGCATCAGGAGAAACGTATGAAATAACTATAGAACGTACTTATATCAGCGATACTACGACTGCTATTGTGAACAAGTGTAATATTGTGAAACACATGAATGACTTTAATTGCTAGTAGTAGGTTGCCTTGTTCTATAACATATTAACGCATTGACATAAATTAACGTATTAAGTAGTTAGATCAGTATACATCGAGAGAACTATGAGACGATTGACATAGAATGAGCGTCGAACTCTTAGAATAAATGTAACTGAGGGTAAGATCTGACTTTACCATGAAGGGCATAGAACCTTATTATAACATTTGTGCTTGCTTGTCTTAAAGGATATAGAACATAATTATAACATTTGTGCTTGCTTCATTACTTAGCTGCACCGGGCAAAAACCTCTAAGGTTAAGCAATTGAAGTTATGCAGTTGCATGAGTGTAAGAAGGGTGAACCAGGTAACATAATTCAAAGGATATCAAGTGCTTCGTTTGTTGGAGGCTCCTGTGGAAAGTGCCATCTCTTGGATTGGAGCTTCCTCCAGGTGTCGCACCAGTTCTTGGCAGTTTGTAAAGATGTATGGTTTGCCATTTTCAACGATTCTAAACTTACAAAGGCCTGTAAGTGAGAATTTAATGTTTTTCCCTCTCAATTTGTCATGCAGTTGAAGGAATCCCTTCCTCATGTCAACTGTCTCTTTTGAGTAGTCATGTGTAAAAATTATTCGGTGACCTTCCCAGGTTACCTGGTTGTTTTTCCTGGCGAAGTTTAGGATGTATGTTGATAGCGTAGCGGTTTGCATATCATGGGACGAGTTCCTTTTCTGTTTGAAGAATTAAACAATGATATCCTATGCGGTCTGTCCATTTCCAAGCCATGGTGGAAATTTATCCCAGTTATCATGGGTATCCAGGATTTCAAGAAAGGCCATGCATGAACCTACATCATCCTCTGAGCCCTCTGGAATACCAAAAATGAATACATTGCCACTTCTGTTTCGGTCTTCCAATTCCGCTGCTTGTTTCGTAAGCTCACTAGTGACGTTTCAGAGGTGTTTAATTTCTTTGTTGGCCTGGGTGTCCAAATCTTCGACGTCGCTTATTCTTTGCTCTGCGTCGCTGATTTTCGAGTTCATAGTGTTCATATCTGCCCGGATGGCTGTGAGTTCCAGTTGCATGGAATCTGTATTTTGTTTCGTAGACTTTGCCAAGTCATGGATCTCCGCTAGTGTTTTTTTAATATAGTGTCCATTGTGCTGTTTAGGCCAGATTTAGCCTTGATTGGAGAGACTGAGATGACTGGTTCTGCTTTTGCCTTCTTAAAATAAGCTCTGCTTTCTTTGTCTGCCATCTTCGTGATGGAGAATGTGAGTAGTTAGCACCAGCTCCTCTTTCACGTTTGTAAGGGAGATGTAATAAGATGTTGTGGTCAGGGGCACTCACAGGGCTTCGTCGCTGTTAGGCTGTATCGCTGGCACCGCTGTGTAATAGACTCTTGGCGCTGCTGGCGATTTTGTTGGCGTTTTTTTTGGTGCTTTTGTCTTCCTCTCTTGATTGTCATCTTCAGGTTGGTTGGTGTCTACCGCATGCAACACTCAGGGATGTATGTCTTTACCCCGCGCTGCCATTACGACGCATCCTTTACAACGCAAGTCGTTACAACGACTTGCGCTGTAGGCGCTGGATTGTGGAATAGTTTAATTTTCTATTCCAACTCCAGCCCACGTTACAGTAGGGAAGGTGTTGAAATAGAAAATTAAACTATTCCTTTACCAACAGCGCCCTCTATAGCAAGTCGTTCTAACAACTTGCGTTGTAATAGCAGCATCATAATGGCAGCGCGGGGTAAAGCCTGCGTTGTCATGGCTGCTTACCACACTCAGCAGCACAAATCGCTTCTAAACTGTGTCTGTGTGGCAGCTTTTGTTGGGCTTGGTGCTTTTGATTGACAGGAGTATTCACAATCCAACATACATCAATCACATCAATCCTCACACATCAATCCACAGCCTCTAGCAGTTGTTGCAATGGCGATGATGGCAATGAATGGCAATGGGGGCCATGAGGGCAGTTTGTTGGTTCGCGGTTGCTGTGGCAGTGTAATTGGCTGGCGTTTAGACAGTGTATTTGCCAGTCCGCTTAACCGGTGCGTTTATACAGTGGTATTCACTTCACGTCCCCCTAGTGGACCTCAGGAGGGCATTGCGGAGATGGTGCGGGGTAACTGAGAGGTAGCACAGGGGTTTGCAGCTGCCCTAATGTGCACACTGGTTTAGCTACAATGGTTTAGCCGCGAATGAGCGCTGCCTTCACTGCTCAGCTCTCTATTCCACCACAGATGCCTCAGGTGCCCAATGAAGCTCGCAGAGCACAGAACTTGGATTTGAGTAGCTTTAGTATCAGAACTAGAGTGTCAGACCTAGAGTGTCAGTACTATATCAGAATTTGTGCGGAGAGGTCTCGTCGCTCGTCGTTACACCCTCATACTTTCAGTCTCTGCTCCGCCATCTTGGAATCAGGCTACTCGAAGTTATCCCCTCTAATGCAGGCGCTGTGATTAACAATGGATGATGGGAGGAGCTTCGCGGGCAACCAAGATGGCCGCGTAAGCTCGGAGCTCCGTGGACCGTCCGACCCGCCGCAAATATCCTGCTTGAAATCCTGATCCACGTTGGTGGTGCCTTATTGCTGGTGGTCTGCTGAGGCAGGGACTGCCTTCAGCCTCCAAATCGGTGGTTCCAGTGCTGAGATACGTCGAGCTGAACTCCGCGCCGGGACGGTGCCATTGTCCCTCCGGATTTCGCCACTTCGCACGACTGTAATGCGTAGCGGCTGCCTGCTGTCCCCACTGGCGGAGTGATAGTGTCTCCAGCTTGTGCCTTCTACACCCTGGTCTTGCTTTTTCGGCCCTGCTTGCCCGTCGGCTGCGGACCCGGGCTTGAGTGGCGCCTTGCCTTTGTTCTCCCGAACCCATCATGGCGGGCAGAGGCGACTCGGACAGGGCATCGAACAAAGGCGGTCGAGGCAAGTCGCAAACGCAACTGAATCGCATTGAGCGCTATGTTCATCTAAAGTCACCGCCTGCAGCGGGGGCCACGTCTAAGGGCCCTCCTTCGACGAGCTCGCCGGAGGGGTCGGATCCTACCCTCGGCGACATCATGGGTGCCATCACGAGTTTCCGGGCCGATATGCAACAACAGCATGAAACTCTGAATCACAAGGTCGACTCAATGGCCGTTGACATTACTCTTATAAGGGCCGATTTGGGCAAGACCAACGAGCGTGTGAAGGCACTGGATATTAAGACCTCCAGCCTAACCTCCGACGTATCTGAGCTGCAAACCGAGGTCCGCAACCTGCGGATGACTACGGACCTATTCTCGAGGCGACTGGAGGACTTTGAAGGGCGAGCCAGGCGGCAAAACGTCCGCATAGTCGGCGTGCCGGAGGGGTCCGAGGAGGCTGCGACGGACCTGTTTGTGGAGGAATTGATCCAAACCCATCTAGCACCCACTGGACTGAGTAACTTTTTCTCGGTGGAACGTGCCCACCGGGTGCCGGGTGGCCCGCCGAAGTCAGGAGTGGCGCCACGACCGATTGTGGCGCGCCTCCTCAACTTTAGAGATCGGGACGTGGTCCTGCAAGCTTCCAGATCGCATGGGCCACTCCACTACCAGAATGCGGAGGTGCACTTCTATCCTGACTTCACCAGGACGGTACAGCGCCAACGACAGAGCTATGCGGGAGTGAAGAGGCGACTCAGGGAAATGGGTTACAAATACTCGATGATGTTCCCCGCCAAACTTCGCGTTGAACATAAGGGACGTGCCCTCTTCTTTGACTTCCCTGACAACGTCAGTGAATGGTTGGACACAGTTTCTCCTAGGCGAGACGAACAGGAGGATCGAGATGGAGGTGCTTCTGGTGGTGCGGAACAGTGAGACTGAGCGGTGGGCTTGTGGCACCCCCGCCTCGAACGACTGCCGGAGCTGGTATCCGTACCCTAACTTGACTCTCCTGGTGCTTACATGGTGGGTGGCGGGACGTGTTCATGGTGATTCCTTACTCCTCTGGGGACTTTTCGTAGATTAGTTAATGGGGCGACAGGCACACTGCTGGTTGGGAGGGCTTTTTAGTCTGATGCAGGGGTGCAGGGTGGGGGGTATGTTGGGACGAGTTATCTTGTTTGTTGGTTTTTTCTTTCTTCTTTCTATCTGGCAATGGGTCTTATATGCTGCTGAACTGTATTTGATGTCGGTGTCTTCTGGGACTGGGTGGGGCGGGCTGCGGGGTGATGGGGGGTAAGAAGTTAAGAGTTCTCAGTTGGAATGTTAACGGGTTGGGAGACCGAGTCAAAAGAGGGGTGGTAATACAATCGATTAAACGTCACATGCCTGATATTGTTCTCCTTCAAGAGACACATTTGGTGGGAAATTCGTGTAAAGCTTTGAATCGCAAAGGCTACAAGATGGTGGCTCATTCAGGGTTCTCTTCCGGATCCCGGGGGGCGGGTATCCTGATGCGCGCGTCCCTTCCCCTAGAGATAGATGTCACCGTGATTGATGACAGGGGGCGTTACGCTGCCGTGGCGGGAAGATGGGAAGGGCGTTCCCTTTCGTTGCTCTCTGTGTATGTCCCCCCTGGGGTTGCAATCCAGTACCTTTCAGGACCTTGGTGGTGCCATTTTGTCTATGCCGGTTGGCCTGTTAATAGTGGGGGGTGACTTTAACTCGGTTTGCTCTGGTTCCCTTGACCGTCAACCGCCTCGGGACCTCCGCAGCTCACAGATGTGGCTGCCTTCCTTTCTTGAGTCCATGGGCCTGGTGGATGGTTGGCGTCTTCTCCATCCGACGCTCCGTCACTTTTCCTTTCTTTCGGGTGCGCACGGGAGTCTCTCCCGCATTGACTATGTCCTTACACTGGCGGCGCACGCACCGGCCGTGTCTGAGGCCCGCTTTTTAGCGCGGGGCATCTCTGACCACTCCCCCTTGTGGGTCTCCTTCGATTTTGGCGTGGCCTTGTCGGAGCGACCGGCGGCGATTAACCCGTGGTATTTCCGCAATTTCAAGACTCGCTCCCTTCTGGCCAAAGCCATTGACCTTTACTTCGCCGAAAACGTGGGTTTGGTCGGCTCGGCCGTTACCTTGTGGGAGGCCTTTAAAACGGTGCTCAGAGGTGAGGCCCAGGTGCTCATTGCAGAGGCCCGAAGGACTAGGGAGGCCGACTTGCTGAGCATTGAGGAAGAGGTCCTGAGCCTTGAGTCCCAACTGGGACCCGAGCCAGACCCCTCGGTTTTGCATACCCTCTCATTGAAGCAAGCGGAATACCATGACCTTGCAACGAATGCCGCACTTACTCTGGCTAAAGAACAGCAGGGCCGTATCTATGACGTAGGCGACAAAGCCGGGAAGTTGCTGGCCTGGTTAGACAGAAAGGAGATGGCCTGCCGAGTGGTGCCTGAACTTTTGGGAGACGACGGTGTAGTCCTCACGGACCCGAGCGCCATTGTCGAATCCTTTGCTGGCTACTTTCGGGGGGTCTATGAATCTAATTCGGACTCTTCTGAGGCGGACTCGACGGCTTTCCTTTCGGGTATAGAACTTCCCCGCCTTTCTGAGGAAGAAAGCGCAGACTTAGATAGAGAGATCACCGCTGACGAGATTGCCTTGGCGATCCGTTCGTTGCGCACCGGTAAGGCCTCGGGCCCTAACGGCATTCCGGTCGAACTATATAAAATTCGGCCGGATGCGGTGTCCCCGCACCTGCGGAAAATGTTCTTGGAGTCATTTGAGAAGGGCCGTCTTCCCATGGATCAAAGGTTGGCCACCATCGTGGTCATCCATAAGGAGGGTAAACCACGGGACGTCTGCCGATCGTACCGTCCTATTTCTCTCCTTAATGTGGAGCCCAAGATCCTTGCCAAACTGCTCGCCAATCGACTGATTGGAATCATTGGCGATCTTGTGCATCCCGACCAGTCGGGCTTCATCCCCCACCGTAACACCGCCCTCAATCTGCGCCGCCTTCACGGCGTTGTGGCTAGAGCTCACACTCTCGAGGAGCCAGCGATCCTTGCGTCCCTTGACGCCACAATGGCCTTTGACTCCCTCGAGTGGCCATACCTCTGGGCAGTGCTGTCCAAACTCGGCTTTGGGCCAGTTTTTGTGAGCTGGGTGAAGCTACTGTACGCCGAGCCGCTGGCTAACGTCACGGTCAACGGCCGCCTATCGACGTCATTCCCCTTACATCGGGGTACTAGACAGGGTTGTCCCCTGTCGCCCCTACTGTTCGCCTTGGCCCTTGAACCGCTCACGGCCCTACTGCGTACGCACCCTGACTTACACGGTATTACCTGGACCCCTGGTTTTGAAGACAGGGTTTCCCTGTACGCAGATGACATCCTGCTTTACCTGACTTCCCCTTGTAAGTCCCTCATTGTGGCCTGCGACGTACTCAGACTTTTCGGACGCTACTCTGGCCTGATTATAAACTGGGCCAAGTCGTCCTTGTACGTCCTTAAGGGGGATACTCCACGACTCCCCAGGGGCTGCAATATCCAGATTGCCAGTCATGGCTTCAAGTACCTGGGCATTTACATCTCCGGAAATTCAAAGATGCGGTACGACCACAATTTGCTCCCTCCTCTCCAGCGTCTACAGCGTGATGTGGACAGCTGGCGTAAACTCCCGCTCTCCCTCCTCGGCCGTGCGGCATTGTTTAAGATGATGTCCCTGCCCAGGTTCTTGTACGCCTTGCAGAACGCCCAAGATCCGGTTCCGGCCCGCTATTTCCGTGAGCTTGAGGGTCTCCTGCGGACCCTTCTCTGGGACGGACGACCTCGTGTTGCTATCCATAAGCTCACGCTTCCATGGTATGACGGCGGCATCGCTCTTCCGAAAGTGCGCCGGTACTATTGGTCCTCTCAACTTGCTGCCCTCAACCATGGGTTCTACGGTCCTGTGGACAGTCCCGGCTACGCCATGGATAGATGGCTTCTGGGTGACGGCAACTACTATCGGGCCCTGTATTCGAGGTCCTTAGATCGGCGGATGTCGGGTCCTACACGGACGGCGGTCCACATTTGGCGGGCGGTTACCAAGGCACAGGGTTGGCAGGGTAGACTGACCAGATTCACCCCTCTGTTTGATTCGGACATCCTGGGTAGACTGTGGCACACCAAGGGTTTTGACAAATGGGACCTCATCGGCATCACCAGAGTGGAGGACATGCTTTCCAGGGGCACTATTAAGACCTTCCCCCAGCTGCAAACCGAATACCAGCTGGGTGCCGCAGAGTTTTTCCGCTACGCCCAGCTGAGACATGCGCTGCTCTCGGCCACACCGCCGGACGGCGACATTCCCGAGAGCTCCCCTCTGGAGGATAGGATATTGGATGGGCACATGCCTGATAGCGCGATCTCCCTTTCCTATAAGAAATTGATAAACGTGCGCACAGATCTTCTCCTTGGCTTGCGGGACCAGTGGGTGACGGATGGTCTAGAACTTGATGACGAGGACTGGCAGAGCGCAGTTTCCTCCCCTAAGGAGGTTGCAATCTCCTCTCGTCTCCGCCTAGTGCAGTTCAAGATCTTGCACCGGGTGTATGTGACAGGCCCCCGATTGGTGCACATGGGGTACTCGCCTGACGGACTCTGCCGCAGAGGCTGCGGAGCCCTCGCCACCTTCCTCCACATCCTTTGGGAATGCCCCGTAATAGCCTCCTACTGGAGGAGGGTGCACCGTATTATGGATGAAGTTACTGGTGTGGTCGCTCACGCGGAAGCTTGGAGGTGTCTCCTCAACGTATGGGAACCGTCCGACCACAACACAGCGCAGACTAGGTGGGTGACCCTGGGGAACATGGTGGCCAAACGGGATATTGCTCAGAAATGGGGAGCGTCCACGGTCCCCCTGGTGGTACAATGGAAAGCCAATATGGATTGGTGTATGTTCCGGGAGAAGACAGTCTATGGGGCAAGAGGGAGACCTCGCACCTGGAATAAAGTATGGGGGGCCTGGAACGCATATAGGGGAGACGTGTGTTTGCCACCTGAACCCATCTCTCTGGATGAACATGTGTCACCCTGACCTGTAACGCCAACTGTGCTTTGATGTACTGCATTCTCCTGTTGTCTTCCCCCCCTCCTTCCCATTCTGAAATTCTCTCCTTGATGATCGCTTCCCTGCCTTTCCTCCCTTACCTGTCCCTGACGCCCTGACTCATACTGGACTCAATTGCCGTCTTTTCGCGCCCTAGGGCGCTCTTTTTGTTAAGCTCTTTATATAAATATAAAAATAACCTTCAATGATTATGTGTTGATCTTTTTGCACTAATGTTCTCCTATAACCCATGCTGCCTTGCCTCCGGGATGTCAGGCTGAATAGCTGTGTGCTCTGTTCTTTAATAAAGGTTTTCAAAAATTAAAAAAAAAAAAAAACAATGGATGATGGCGGGTGGCAAATGCGGGCACAGGCGTACTCAGAATCGCGCTGTAAACGTTAGCACTAGCAGTGATGCGAGGATGAGGAGGTATGAATATCTGCCGGCAGGGAAGTCATTTCAGAGTCAGGCATAACGCTCTGCTAACTGGTGGCAATGAGAGGTTTATTCTTCCTGCTGCAAAGCGGTTGCAATTTTAGCATATAGCACCCACCTTCATGGCTAGTAGATCACACAGGGTACTGTAGCGAAGCAGTGTAATCACGATTTGCGGTAGACCCGTATCTTCTTGGTCGTTTCGAGCATCTCCGCCATTTCGTGCATTCCAGGCGCGCTCCACTCACCTCATTTCTGATTTGCCGATCTTCTGAGCAGTTAGTACGTTAGTACTCGGTCGCAAAATCTTCCTTGTGCCATTATGGGAAGAAGTCTGGCCTCCGCTTCGTTATACGCTCGTTTTATCCCCTGGTTACAGCCTGAATCGCTCCTCCATTTGCCGAGCGATGGGATTAGGCAGCCATTACCGCTGCCATCCAAGCCACGCCCCCCGTATTGTGGACTATTTTAATAGGGTTTGCAAGGGTGATGAACAGAAGTCAGGGGTGAGTGTAGTACTTCAGGATGAATGAAAGACATTTCTAAAGCGCATGGGTACCCAGGGGCATCCCAGCGCTAATTCAGGCCGCTACGAGTTCGAGAGAAGTCAAGGAAATAAAAAGGTCTTGAGAAGCTTACGGAAGGTCAGATAGTTTGGTTCAAGGTGAATCCAAAAGGGTAAATAATTCCACAGTTTTGCAGCGTTATACGCGAAGCGGCGCCCTCCGCTTTGCACTTTCCTTATTTTAGGGTTTACTGCCAACTGCTTGTCAGATCTTAATGACCTAGAAGGGCGATAAGGCTGAATGATAGATCTAATGATAGGTGGACCTTTGACTAATAAGGCATTGTGCGTAATACACATTGCCTTAAATTGGATTCTTTCATGAATCGGTAGCCAATGGAGTGGGGTAAGAGCACGTTTGGCTGAAGTGCGTTTTGACAAATTAGTGAGCAGGCGTGCCGCACAATTTTGCATAATCTGCAGCTTTTTGATAGTAGAGAGTGGAGCCCCTAGGTATAGAGCGTTAGCATAGTCCAGGCGGGACAGGATTGGTGCCTGGATCAGCACTCTTCTAGCAGAAAAAGGCAGCAAGGTGTGGATTTTTCTGAGCATTCTTAAGATCCCGTAGCAGCAAGCTGCCACCTTGCATGCTTGCTCCTTAAAATCCAAATTATGGTCCACCCACACTCCAAGGCTCTTAACTTGGACTTTAGGGGCAGGGGGTAGGCCAAGAAAATTAGGCCAGAAGGGTTATATATTCCGTGTGGTATGGTTACCCAGGAGCATCAGTTCTGTTTTAGCTCCATTAAGTTTCAGATATGAGCTGTCCATCCACCAAGACACCTTTTCCAAGCATGATGCCAGGCCTGAGGCAGAGTTATCACCTTGGCTAAGCGACACCACTAACTGAGTATCATCAGCATATATGATGATCTGGATACCAAAAGGTTTTACTATGTCCGCCAGGGAACTCATGTAAACATTAAATAGGGTGGGGCTCAGGGATGAGCCCTGAGGAACCCCAGAGGAGGGAGAGTTGATGAAAAAGTATTAAAGTCATGGTTTTGAGAGGAAGAGTAAATGAACTGGATGTACTACAGTGCAAAGATCTAGTAAAGGCCTCCTAAATTGATAGGATTGAGATTCCACTCCTCACACATTACAGATCGTGGATTATCATTATTCCTAGAAGACAGTGGATATTGTGGACAGGTCATGAAACGTTTATCCTCAGATGTGAACCCAAGAGAATATGGGGGCAAGGAAATTGATCTTTAGGGAGAGGTTGGTTTTAAGGGCACAGTGTCTAGGGCAACGATTATATTTACAAAGCTGGGCTTTTCATTTGGAGTGTCATCACCAGGGTGGCTTAGGAAACATAACAGGGAACAAACTGCTTTTTCTGTTGGTAACAGGAAAGAGCATGTGTGATGAGGTATGTATTCTGTGGACTGTCATTGTAAGAAATCACAGTGTTTCAAGAAGAACTGGGTTTGAGTACAAGATTTGAAATGTTTGGCAAGATCAAGAATGGTGTGGTGCAAGTCAAACATAAGTTGAGGAAGGTGCAATGAAGCAACAAGCAGGAGTTGATTAAATGTTAACTGAGGCAAAGTATGACTAAAACTATTGGTAGCTTCCTGTGGTTGCCATCTACTGTTGTTGCAAATAAACGTAACAAGGAACAGATAATATGCATTGACTTTAGCAGAGTCAACATGTCCATTTGGGTTGACAGTTATCAGTTTCCTCGCTTTGACATGATGGTAGGTAAACATAATGGGGCATGCATTTTCTCCATATCAGATTTATACACAGCCTATTACCATTTAGTTTTGGCCTAAGAGTCAAGACATTCATCAGTGTTTGTCGCACCTGAACAAAGTCATATCAATTCTGCAGAATGCCTTTTAGGCTTGCATCAGTGGCTCCTGTATTTCACAGACTGAAGGAAGATGTTTTGAAGGTATTAAAGGGTGCTGATTTTTCATGATGATGCGTTTGAGTATGGCTGTGATGTGCTGGAACATGCTGAAAGATTGGATACAGTGTCGGCAAAGAGGAGCAGAGGGTTCAAATTGAGGAAGGACAACTGAATTCAGGGTGTGAATGAGGTTGAATACTACCGGCATTTGATTTTCGGGAGGTGCATCACATGTAGGCTAAGGTCGTTGAGGGCCATTGAGGAAGTACCTGCACTCAGATGTAGAGAACAGCTCTTATCGATTATGGGTATGGCAGAGTGGCAAACAAAATTTGTAGAAGGCATAAAGAAGAGAATCTCAAGCACTCCAAATAATGCAAAGTTCCTTCGTGTAAAATGTTCCAATGTCCTTTATTTTTGTATAACGTTCTTAAGTCTTTTTGTTTTCTAGCCAAAACCTGTTTTGTCTTATGCTGTAAGTACACCGAGAGAAACAAAAGGGGATGATGGACGGAGCGTTTGAGCAAATCAAACACTCACCCCCAGTCAACTGATCTGGGTTTAATCCTTCACCATTCTTTAGCTCACTCAGCCACCCCAGTTCAGACATGTCCATATGCAAATCAGTCTGACCCTGTGCCTCATGGGAACAGTCCAGCCCGAACTGCCAAGCCATGTCTTCCCTGGACCGGAAACAAGTATCCTGGGATCGGTTTCGGATTCATAATCCTCATCAGCCAGGCTATCTTGAATCCAGTGGCCAAGAGAGCAAGTGGCTCACGTCTGAGCATACCCTTCCAACTTATGGCGACCAAAGCGAAACAAAAGGGGATGATGGACGGAGCGTTTGAGCAAATCAAACACTCACCCCCAGTCAACTGATCTGGGTTTAATCCATCACCATTCTTTAGCTCACTCAGCCACCCCAGTTCAGACATGGCCATATGCAAATCGGTCTGACCCTGTGCCTCATGGGAACAGTCCAACCCGAACTGCCAAGCCATATCTTCCTTGGACCGGGAACAAGTATCCTGGGACTGGTTTCGGATTCATAATCCTCATCAGCCAGGCTATCTTGAATCCAGTGGCCAAGTGAGCAAGGGACTCACGTCTGAGCATACCCTGCCAACTTAGGGCGAACAAAGCGAAACAAAAGGGGATGATGGACGGAGCGTTTGAGCAAATCAAACACTCCCCCCCAGTCAACTGATCTGGGTTTAATCCATCACCATTCTTTAGCTCACTCAGCCACCCCAGTTCAGACATGGCCATATGCAAATCAGTCTGACCCTGTGCCTCATGGGAACAGTCCAGCCCGAACTGCCAAGCCATGTCTTCCCTGGACCGGAAACAAGTATCCTGAGACCGGTTTCGGATTCATAATCCTCATCAGCCAGGCTATCTTGAATCCAGTGGCCAAGTGAGCAAGGGACTCACGTCTGAGCATACCCTGCCAACTTACGGCGAACAAAGCGAAACAAAAGGGGATGATGGACGGAGCGTTTGAGCAAATCAAACACTCACCCCCAGTCAACTGATCTGGGTTTAATCCATCACCATTCTTTAGCTCACTCAGCCACCCCAGTTCAGACATGGCCATATGCAAATCAGTCCTACCCTGTGCCTCATGGGAACAGTCCAGCCCGAACTGCCAAGCCATGTCTTCCCTGGACCGGAAACAAGTATCCTGGGACCGGTTTCGGATTCATAATCCCCATCAGCCAGGCTATCTTGAATCTAGTGGCCAAGTGAGCAAGGGACTCACGTCTGAGCATACCCTGCCAATTTAGGACGAACAAAGCGAATCAAAAGGGGATGATGGACGGAGCGTTTGAGCAAATCAAACACTCACCCCCAGTCAACTGATCTGGGTTTAATCCATCACCATTCGTTAGCTCACTTAGCCACCCCAGTTCAGACATGGCCATATGCAAATCAGTCTGACCCTGTGCCTCATGGGAACAGTCCAGCCTGAACTGCCAAGCCATGTCTTCCCTGGACCGGAAACAAGTATCCTGGGACCAGTTTCGGATTCAAAATCCTCATCAGCCAGGCTATCTTGAATCCAGTGACCAAGTGAGCAAGGGACTCACGTCTGAGCATACCTTGCCAATTTAGGGCGAACAAAGCGAAACAAAAGGGGATGATGGACGGAGCGTTTGAGCAAATCAAACACTCACCCCCAGTCAACTGATCTGGGTTTAAATCATCACCATTCTTTAGCTCACTCAGCCACCCCAGTTCAGACATGGCCATATGCAAATCAGTCTGACCCTGTGCCTTATGGGAACAGTCCAGCCCGACCTGCCAAGCCATGTCTTCCCTGGACCGGAAACAAGTATCCTGGGACCGGTTTCGGATTCATAATCCTCATCAGCCAGGCTATCTTGAATCCAGTGGCCAAGTGAGCAAGGGACTCACGTCTGAGCATACCCTGCCAATTTAGGGCGAACAAAGCGAAACAAAAGCAGCAGACTACATTAGGGATAGTATCATATCAGCAGTGTATAAATTTGACTCCAACATTCACAAATAAAGGAAATTGAAAGATTTTACACGAAGGACCTTTGCACTGATCATTTGGTAGTGCTTGGGATTTTCTTTTTTATGCCTTGGGCTTGAGTTATTGCATTCAACTGATTGTATATTTCTTTGTCTAATTGTATCTACTGCGCGTGTGTGCACCGCACTACCCAGCTTCCTTCTGTTGTTACAAATTTGTGGAACGGTTTGCCACAGTGTCACTGCCGTTGGTGGGGTTGATCAAAAAAGAGTGACATTTTATTGTGGACAGGAGAAAGAGGAGGGTTTCCTATGGATTAGGACGTCATTGCTGTATGCCGCAGTCCATATGTTCCTCAGCATCAAGGTGAATGAAAGTGAATGGGGTTTGGGAGCTGTGCTAACCTAGAGAGATGCAGAGGAAGGGAACACTTTGGCCTTTGCTTTGTGCACTTTGAAGAGTCGGAAACATATGCAGTGTATGATAGAAAAGAAATGCTGGTGTGTGTATGGCCAGTGCATAGATTCTGGACTTATATTCGGGAGGTGTGGTTTGTCATTCGGACAGACCAAAAACCCTTGGTTCCATTCCTGAACTGCATGGATATTGGATTGAGAAAGGCCATGCATGTTCACTGACCTTAAGTTATACATTGTTAAGAGTACCAATTTGAGTTTGAACATTTTCCAGGGTCCTGGCATGAAAGCGGACTTTTCTTCACAGCTACAGCTGAGCAAGTTGAATGATAAGGGTATGGATGTCTTAGAGGATGGGAAGTGCTTGGTGGCAAGTATTGTTTGATCCTAGTAAGAATGGGTCACAGAGCCGGAGTGGAGCAAGACCCTTGAGCCTAATGTTGACTTTTGAAAATAATGTAGTGTCAAGAGAGGTTGGTCCAGGGAAAGTGCTCTGCCATTGGGTTTGCAAGTGTACAAGAAGTTGGAAGCAGAAATCTCTATTGAAGAAGGGTTGCTGTTAGAGATTGCTGGTTATCATGCATGAAGGTCTTCCAGGCATGACGCTCAATAAAAAAGGTTGTGTGAGATATATTGGGGGCTCGGATGTATTGGAATGTTGAGCAGAAAGTTGGGAATTGCACAGTAAGTAGATGCAAAACCTCAGAAAAGTCTGCCAGTTTCCCATAGTTTAGCATTGGCCCACTTTCAGTTAAACAAAAGAGGGAATGCCGTCACCACGACCCACTATACACTAATTCCTTGTTTCCCGCCGTGAGGAATGCAAGGAATGAAGAATTCTTGTGCTGTCCAGCACTGTCAAGGGCAGGATAATGTACTTAACTTAAGGCTAATTCTATAAAGGGAATAAAACCGTCCAGCTGCTGGCATTGCATAAAAGAACGTTCACCAGCAAGGGAGTCCATGCGTGCTTCATGCCTCATACAGCACCAGGTGTCACTTCAAGCAGGCACTGCACAAAGCTTTGCCTGCAGGGGAAGTTTCTTTCAAGAGCACTGAAATAGGTCCGGGCAGCGTATTTACCGTCACGCAACTATCACTACAGTAAATACATTACCTGACCTTGCACAGTGACCCTAAAAGCAAATGTACTGGGATTTTTTTCCACCTGCCTGCGCAGTGGAACTTCTGATTCCACTGCGCAGGCAGATAAAAGACTGGAGAACTTCGCATGGTGCGTAATTTGCCTGAATATTTCGCCCACCCCAGCTCACCTCTTGATATGCAAGCGCATTGGCAGGTCGAGACCAAAAAACGCAAATTGCAATTGCATTTAAGGAACAACACATCAGGCTTGAAGGACCAGCTGTGTCCTGATCACAGAAAACATAAAATATCTCCTAAACTACACAAAACACAACTGATTGTCAAGGTGAACAAGTCAGTTTAGATGACAGCACCAGTGCAGGGTCACACAGCCTCTCTGAAGGGGGAGACAAGTGTTCAAGGGTGGAGATGGGGAGAGGTAAGACAGCTTTACCCTGGTCTGTTCCTGGAGTAACAGGGTGGCTTCACTTTCACAGAGGAACATTGACCCACACGCATCAAGGAAAAAACGGTCGCAAACAGGGCAGATTCTCAGAAACTGCTTCTTTGCGACCGGTATTTTTGCATTTGGGATGCATCATCCCAAATGCAACAAGCATTTGCAATGCAATAGGTCTCGCATTAGGAAAGTTTGAGCTATTGGTCTTGTAAATGACACATTTTTTATTTACGTGTTGGTTTCGTAAATAGGGAAATTAATAGCTTTGTCCTTTACAATGCCAATACTTTTAATTTTTGCAAATGTGACACCTATAGCATTTGTAATGCAACATGTTTTGTATTTACGTGACTTAGATGCATTGATATTACAAATTAATTTTATTTTTTTTAAATAATTAATACTTAAATAAAAGTCATTGTAATTTATAATGGCAATAGCTTAAACTTTTGTAAATAACTTTTGTGAAGATTATGTTCAGTGTATTTTATTGTGATGAAAATCCAAGAACAGAAGTGAAATATTAACATCTTTTTGTGACATTTGTAATAAAGTTTGAAACATTGAGAGAACATATATGAACCAGTTGTTGTTGAATGGTTGCACAGATTGATGGTGTGGTGGTGCGGAGTGATGTGGTGACGACGAGTGATGCTGTGGCGTTCAGTGATGCAGTAGTAGCGCATAGTAATGTTGTGGTGCCCCTGAGTGATGCTGTGGTGCCCCTGAGTGATGCTGTGGTTGTGCGATATATAGATAGAGTGAAGACGATAGATAGCTAGAGGGAGGGCAAAAGATAGATAGAGTGAGAGCGATAGATAGATAAATAGAGTGAGGGTGATAGATAGATAAATAGAGTGACGGCGATAGAAAAATAGACAGAGTGAGGGCGATTGATAGATAGAATGATGGCGATAGATGGCGATAGAGTGAGTGCGATAGACAGAGTGAGGGCGATAGATAGACAGATAGATAGAGTGAGGGTGATAGATAGACAGATAGATAGAGTGAGGGCGATAGATCGATAGAGTGAGGGCGATAGATAGAGTGTGGGCGATAGAGTGTGGGCGTTAGAGTGTGGGCAATAGAGTGTGGGCGATAGATAGAGTATGGGCTGGATTTAGAGGGTGTATTTGGTTTTGGAAGGTGGATTTAGTTTTTCATGTTGGATTTGGATGGTGGAGTTGGAGGGTGGAGTTGGAGGGTGGAGTTGGAGGGTGGAGCTGGAGTTGGAGGGTGGAGTTAGAGGGTGGAGTTGGAGGGTGGATTTGGAGTTGGAGGGTGGAGTTTGAGGGTGGAGTTGGAGTTGGAGGGTGGAGTTGGAGGGTGGAGTTAGAGTTGGAGGGTGGAGTTAGAGGGTTGAGTTGGAGGGTGGATTTGGAGGGTGGAGTTGGAGTTGGAGGGTGGAGTTGGAGGGTGGAGTTGGAGTTGGAGGGTGGAGTTAGAGGCTGGAGTTGGAGGGTGGAGTTGGAGGGTGGAGTTGGAGGGTGGGGTTAGAGGGTGGAGTTGGAGGGTGGAGTTGGAGGGTGGATTTGGAGTTGGAGGGTGGAGTTGGAGTTGGACAGTGGAGTTGGAGGGTGGAGTTGGAGGGTGGAGTTGGAGTTGGAGGGTGGAGTTGGAGGGTGGATTTGGAGGGTGGAGTTGGAGGGTGAAGTTGGAGGGTGGAGTTGGAGTTGGAGGGTGGAGTTGGAGGGTTGAGTTGGAGGGTGTAGTTGGAGGTTGGAGGGTGGAGTTGAAGGGTAGAGTTGGAGGGTGGAGTTGGAGTTGAAGGGTGGAGTTGGAGAGTGGAGTTTGAGTTGGAGGGTGGAGGGTGGAGTTGGAGGGTGGAGTTGGAAGGTGGATTTGGAGTTGAAGGGTGGAGTTGGAGAGTGGAGTTTGAGTTGGAGGGTGGAGGGTGGAGTTGGAGGGTGGAGTTGGAGAGTGGAGTTGGAGGGTTGAGTTGGAGGGTGGAGTTGGAGGGTGGAGTTGGAGGGTGGAGTTTAGAGTTGGAGGGTGGAGTTGGAGGGTGGAGGGTGGAGTTGGAGGTACTAACTTTTAAATTGATGAAAAGGTTTATGAGAGGCTGCACAAGCGCAGAGGCAACGCATTTAATTGTAGTTTAATGGAAGGCATGGCAGATGTAGACTACAGGGGCACAGATTTTGCGCCTACAAAACGAACCACTGCGAACTGAATGTAATAGTTAAACATATACAGCAAATACGTATATAATACTCTGGAGTACTGTATTTTGATGACATAATTAACATAAGTTTAGCAAAGAAGTACGTGTTGCATTATGACAGAAGCAGTTGAAAAGTTAAGTGCACAGACATAATATATGTGTTTTCCTGTAAAGCAATATAATACTATTGAAAAGTACGCAACAAACTATGCCTACTATTTAAATGAGCATGCAAATATGCACATAAAAAGCATACATAACATGTATTGGAAAATGATGAGGGATGTGTGCCTAGATTGAGTGACTACATAAGGAGGAGGAAAGAGGGAGGAACAGGGGAGGAGGGAGCAGCGACCAGATGTGGCGTAACAGCCAAATCGTTCGACCTTGAAGCTGGGGAACCAGGTTCGAATCGGGCGTTGGCAAGCATCCTGTGATTGTGTGCAAATCATGGGTGAGCTGCTCATTGTATTGTGTTCACTCACGGTGCCAAGGGATTATTTCCCCAGAAGTAAAACGATAATTGTCAATGTTATTGAGGGGAGCAGAATGTTCTACAGACACAAGTATTGAAAAGAGACTGTTGTGGTGAGAAGTAAAGATTACATTTTCGGTGTAATGTAGGGTATAAATATCCTTATTGTATGGAGGAGAGCTTTGCTGAAGGATAAGCATGAACCACACAATACAGAAACGAAAGCGTAGCATTCCTAGTGCATCAAAACATAACATGTTAAATGACGCAGCTATGGGTCAAAATAATCCCGAACACCAGTTTTATTTTAAATGTGCCCTTCAATCAAGAGAGACCTCCGGAAAATCACCTGCGGTTGAGGAACAGCAGAGACACAAACCACGACTCTTCGGCTGCGCTTGTCAAGAGCGACAACATCCCCCTGGGGCGAGGTTCGTCTGTTTCAGCTGGTTTTGCATTTTTTTGTGCAGTAGAACCCCTATACTTACCTATGCCCTTTACTTCATAAATAAATACGAAATACCATGACAAAGGGTTGTGGGCGCAGACAAAGAATGGAAAGCGAGAAAGGAAAATGATGAACAAACAGGAGAACACAGAGTGAAAGGGAAAGAGAACAAGCCTCGCGGGGTAGCAGGGGTGCGATGTCGGGCACCAGTTGAAGCCTGAGCAGAGGAAAGGCAGCGCTGGGAGGGGGTTGGGCACGAGCAGATGGTCCTGTTTATGACCTGCAGAGCGCGTGAAGTGGATGCTGGCAAATGGCTTTGATGTTTATGAATGAATGTGAGACTGAATGAGGGGTGTCGGGGTAAGGTATGGTGGGAGGCTGTTTAGTAGCAGTTCACTTTTCTCTGTTTTGGTCCGAGTGAAGGAATCTGGTTAATTTAACGATGCAAGCGCACACAAAAAACAAGTATTTAATAGGAGCAAATAGGTCACCGTGCTGAAATATGTTTGGTCCAAGTGAAGGAGTCTGGTTAATTTAAAGATGCAAGCGCACAGAAAAAACAAGCATTTAATAGGAGCAAATAGGTCGCCGTGCTGAAATATGTTTGGTCCGAGTGAAGGAGTCTGGTTAATTTAAAGATGCAAGCGCACAGAAAAAACAAGTATTTAATAGGAGCAAATAGGTCGCCGTGCTGAAATATGTTTGGTCCGAGTGAAGGAGTCTGGTTAATTTAAAGTAAGCTCGGGCTGAAAATTCGTTCCGCTCACGGAATTTGCAGATTTTCTGCGATTTCGCGATCCGCGAATCTCGCGAAATCGCTGTAAAATTCACGTATCAGCGGGGACGAATTTTCAGCCAAGCACTTACAGGGTTACAGCAGCAGGTCCAAAAGTTTAAGCTAATTTTTTGTAACCTTTTACAAAAGGGTTACAAAAAAATTAACTTCAACTTGGGCACCTGCTGCTGTAAGCCTGTAAGTGCTTCCTGGCGCCTTGTTGCCTATTTGCAACTATTCTCTGACCCTGCTCTGACCCTTGAAGCAGGGTCAGAGAATAGTTACAAGTAGGCAATGAGGCGCCTGTCATGAAAATTAAACCTCAACAGGAAGCACTGACAGATATAAAAACAAACATTTGCAATGCAATAGGTCTCGCATTAGGAAAGTTTGAGCTATTGGTCTTGTAAATGACAATTTTCTTTATTTATGTGTTGCTTTTGAAAATAGCTAAATTAATAGCTTTGTCATTTACAATGCCAATAGTTATAACTTTCGCAAATGTGACACCTATAGCATTTGTAATGCAACATGTTCTGTATTTACGTGACTTAGCTGTATTGATATTACAAATTACAATGGCTTTTAATTTTTTTAAATAATTAATACTTAAATAAAAGTGATTTTAATTTATAATGGCAATAGCTTAAACTTTTGTAAATAACTTTTGTGAAGATTATGTTCAGTTTATTTTATTGTGATGAAAATCCAAGAACAGAAGTGAAATATTAACATCTTTTTGTGATATTTGTAATAAAGTTTGAAACATTGAGAGAACATATTTGAACCAGTTGTTGTTGTTGAATGGTTGCGCAGATTGATGCTGGAGTGGCGCTGAGTGGTGCTGTGGTGGTGCTGAGTGGTGCTGTGGTGATGCTGAGTGGTGCTGTGGTGGTGCTGAGTGATACTGGGAGGGTGCTGAGTGATGCTGGGGTGGTGCTGAGTGGAGCTGTGGTGGTGCTGAGTGATGCTGTGGTGGTGCTGAGTAATGCTGCGGTGATGCTGAGTGGTGCTGTGGTGGTGCTGAGTGATAATGTGGTGGTGCTGAGTGATGCTGTGGTGGTGCTGAGTGATAATGTGGTGGTGCTGAGTGATGCTGGGGTAGCGCTGAGTGATGATGTGGTGCTGTGGTGATGCTGAGTGGTGCTGTGGTGGTGCTGAGTGATACTGGGATGGTGCTGAGTGATGCTGTGGTGGTGCTGAGTGATGCTGTGGTGATGCTGAGTGGTGCTGTGGTGGTGCTGAGTGATAATGTGGTGGTGCTGAGTGATGCTGTGGTGGCACTGAGTGCTGCTGTGGTGGCGCCGAGTGATGCTGTGGTGACGCTGAGTGGTGCTGTGGTGGTGCTGAGTGATAATGTGGTGGTGCTGAGTGATAATGTGGTAGTGCTGAGTGATGATGTGGTGATCCAGAGGGCAGAAAGGCACAAAAAGCAGTCTAACAAAGGGCAGAAGGGCAGAAAAACAAGGGAAAAACGAGTCTAACAGAGGGCAGAAGGGCACAAAAAACCAGTCTAACAGAGGACAGAAGGGCAGAAAAACAAGGGAAAAACGAGTCTAACAGAGGGCAGAAGGGCACAAAAAACTAGTCTAACGGGGCAGAAAGGCACAAAAACTAGTCTAACAGAGGGCAGAAGGGCACAAACAACGAGTCTAACAGAGGGCAGAAGGGCACAAAAACAAGGGAATAACAGAGGGCAGAAGGACACAAAAAAGGAGTCTAACAGAGGGCAGAAGGGCAGAAAAACAAGGGAAAAATTAGTCTAACAGAGGGCAGAAGGGCATAAAAAAACGAGTCTAACAGGGGGCAGAAGGGCAAAAAACAAGGGAAAAACAAGTCTAACAGAGGGCAGAAGGGCAGAAAAACAAGGGAAAAATGAGTCTAACAGAGGGCAGAAGGGCACAAAAAACGAGTCTAACAGGGGGCAGAATGAATCCCGCCCTGCGTGTTTGTCCACGAAGATGCCACCTTTTTGTGCGATACCTCTACTCAACTGGAGTACTTTCTACTGTCTAATCAGTAAGTGCTCCCTCGTTGGCTAAATGTATAGGGGCAGATTTACAATAACTGGCGCATCCCCAGGGATGCACCAGTTATTGTGCGGTGCAGCTCCGCCACCCATGGTGCGCCGCATTTACAATGCGGCGCACCATGTGGCAAAAACGGAACAGATGCGTCACGTATCTGTGCCGTAAAAGCAGCGCATTGCTGGAGCTGCGTCGAGCTTGCGACGCAGCTCCAGCAATGCTCTGGGGGGCCCTATCTCCCCAATGCTGCATCAAGCCTAGCGCCTGCTTTAAGCAGACGCAGGGTTTTGACGCAGCATTGGCCTATAAGTGACTGAGTGAATTTTTGCACATTTCACTCAGCCACTTTTAGGAGGTGTTCCTGTGCAGGAACGCCCTCCTCTGCTCTCAGATGTGTCACGTTGTTAATACCCAGCACCATGGCGCATCTTTTGTGCTGCCGCTGCGTCACAAAAGGTCTCGGTAGAGGGTGGGAGTGGTGAACCAGAGGGTGGCAGGGATGAACCAGAGGGTGAAAGTGATATACCAGAGGTTGGCAGGGGTGAACCAGAGGGTGACAGTGCTGAACCAGAGGGTGGCAGTGCTGAACCATATGGTGGAAGGGGTGAACCAGAGGGTGGCAGTGATGAGCCAGATAGTGGCAGGGGTGAATGAGAGGATGGCAGTGGTGAACCAGAGGGTGGCATGGGTGAACCAGAGGGTGGCAGTGGTGAACCAGAGAGTTGCAGTGGTGAACCAGAGGGTGGCAGTGCTGAACCAGAGGGTGACAGTGGTTAACCAGAGGGTGGCAGTGGTGAACCAGAGGTGCAGTGGTGAACCAGAGGGTGGCAGTCGTGAACCAGAGGGTGGCAGTGGTGAACCAGAGGGTGACAGTGCTATACCAGAGGGTGGCAGGGGTGAACCAGAGGGCGCTGTGATGAACCAGATGGTGGCAGTGGTGAACCAGAGGGTGACAGTGCTGTACCAGAGGGTGGCAGGGGTGAACCAGAGGGTGCTGTGATGAACCAGAGGGTGGCAGTGGTGAACCAGAGGGTGGCAGGGCTGAACCAGAGGGTGGCAGTGGTGAACCAGAGGGTGGCAGTGCTGAACCAGAGGGTGACAGTGGTTAACCAGAGGGTGGCAGTGGTGAACCAGAGGTGCGGCGATGAACCAGAGGGTGGCAGTCATGAACCAGAGGGTGGCAGTGGTGAACCAGAGGGTGATAGTGCTGTACCGGAGGGTGGCAGGGGTGAATCAGAGGTGCTGTGATGAACCAGAGGGTGGCAGTCGTGAACCAGAGGGTGACAGTGCTATACCAGAGGGTGGCAGGGGTGAACCAGAGGGTGACAGTGCTATACCAGAGGGTTGCAGTGGTGAACCAGAGGGTGGCAGGGGTGAACCAGAGGGTGGCAGTGGTGAACCAGAGGGTGGCAGTGCTGAACCAGAGGGTGACAGTGGTTAACCAGAGGGTGGCAGTGGTGAACCAGAGGTGCTGTGATGAACCAGAGGGTGGCAGTGGTGAACCAGAGGGTGGCAGTGGTGAACCAGAGGGTGACAGTGCTGAGCCAGAAGGTGGCAGGGGTGAACCAGAGAGTGGCAGTGCTGAACCCGAGGGTGGCAGTGGTGAACCAGAGGGTGGCAGGGGTGAACCAGAGGGTGGCAGTGGTGAACCAGAGAGTGGCAGTGATGAACCAGAGGGTGGCAGTGGTGAACCAGAGGGTGCTGTGCCCATACACGACCGCATGGTAACTTCGCCATGCAAGCGGCCCGCGAACAAGCAAAAAGCTCCGCGAACACGCAAACAACCCCACGAACCCGCAAAAAACCCTGCAAACACGCAAAAAAACAAAAATCCTCAAATTCGCACGAATACGCGGATTGCGAATTCGATTTCGCGCGAATTCGCAAATTTTGCCCATACTTAATTTAAAGATGCAAGCACACAGAAAAAAACAAGTATTTAATAGGAGCGAATAGGTCGCCGTGCTGAAATATGTTCGGTCCGAATGCGCCGGGTGGGGGAGCGGCAGCCTTTCTTTGAAGTCTGATGTGGCGGGCACGCGATAGGCTAGCAGCACTGTAAACAAGACTTCGGAGGAGGGCTGATTCTGCGGAGCGCGTGAAGTGGCAAGCTCTGGCATTGCGCAGAGGGGGGCGGGGAGAGCATTCCTTTGAAATCTGAAGCTCTCGGCATTGCTGTGGCGGGTCTGCCGAGGCTCGGGGAGCAAATGGCAAGCGCGTGCACGGAGCACATGAACTGTGTGTAATCCGCCTGCCAAAGCCCTCTTGGTAAGCTTTCCTGATGCACCTCTACATGTCTCGAGCTACAATGCGCAAGCGCATTGGCAGGTCGAGACCAAAAATTGCAAATTGCAATTGCATTTAAGGAACAACACATCAGGCATAAAGGCCCAGCTGTGTCCTGATCACAGAAAACATAAAATATCGCCTAAACTACACAAAACACAACTGATTGTCAAGGTGAACAAGTCAGTTTAGAAGACAGCACCAGTGCAGGGTCACACAGCCTCTCTGAAGGGGGAGACAAATGTTCAAGGGTGGAGATGGGAGAGGTAAGACAGCTTTACCCTGGTCTGTTCCTGGAGTAATAGGGTGGCTTCACTTTTACAGAGGAACATTGGCCCACATGCATCAAGGAAAAAAATGGTCGCAAACAGGCAGATTCACAGAATCTGCTTCTTTGCGACCAGTATTTTTGCATTTGGGATGTATCATCCCAAATGCAAAAATTGCAAATTGCAATTGCATATAAGGAATTGCAAATTGCGATGCCTTGAATGCAATGCGAGATGCCATTTAAAATAGAGATTTCGCTATTAGGGTCCGCTAATTACCGGAAAATTATACCTGGTTGTAATTAGCGAAAGCTTTGAAAAATGCACTAAAGTGCATTTTTCAAAGTTACATGTTACACAAACACATGCCCTTGGGGCATGTGTGTGCGCAACATGGGTTTGCATTACAAATTCAGGGGTGCAAAAGGGTGTCCTTTTGGCACCCTTGAAATTGCATGCGCAATTTGCGAGTACCTATTGGGTACTCGCAAATTGCTCATGCAATTCCCATTCATTCCTATGGGCCTGTAGGCCATTAGGAATGAATGGGAAGCCATTCCTTAATTGCGACTCGCAATTTGTGACTCGCAATCACGGAATTTGTAGGAATCACTATTTTTTTAGCGATTCCTACATGCATAGGCCTTTGCGATTCCTTATTAGCGAATACTTATTTTTTGCTAATAAGGAATCGCAAATTACATTTTTGATGCATGAGCCAGATAGTCTCTTGAGCTGTTAGCCTCCATAGAAAAGTTTATTATAACAAAGGAAGTAGGAAAACATATTACACAAGACGGAAGAGTTGAGACCTGATTTAAAGGAACTTAGGAGGGATGGGAAAGTGACCAGATGGAAATACACATCAACACTTTTTATGCATGTTTTGTTTTATTGCCCCATTCCAAAGCAATACTTCAAAACAGTATTTTAATTGAAAAATTCTAAATACCAGAACAAGCATAAAACCAAGCAACGAGGAGCTTTTATTTTTTTCCTGCCAAATTAAAACATACAAATTTTAAATCTGTCAACTCAAAACCTTTTTCACGCTTCTAAACTCTTCCTTACACGCCTTTCCGCTTCCTGGACTATTTTACATAATTTCACATTGTCATTACCCTAAAAAAATGAAATTGTAAATATACATATATATTCAAGGGTGAGTTATTTTTAAGAGAGGGATACTATTTGCCTCCTCGACTTTAATAAAATCAGGATCTACGGCCATGCAGCTGGAGAAAAACTGCTTTTTACGGCCAATATTATTCCATTTAAAAAAACTTTTCCATAACATTTTCCAGACAATGTACACTTGGATTAAAGTAAAATGCCTTAATAGGTGAATCATACGATAAATCAGCTGACTTTAACTAAGTGCAGAATGTACACAAAAATTGCCATCAGCACCAGCCTGCTCCATAATTTCTTTTCACCATCTTGACAAGGTAGTGAGGTAGTGTGGCTCACTGGTTAGAGGCGGCAGACCCGAGAGCAGAGGACGGCCCGGGACCAGGGTTCGATTCCCGGCGCGGCAGGTTTCTGGACCAGGGTCAGCGGACTCGATAATTCTCTCGCCTCGGTGCCCACTCTGATCAGCGATCACACTCGGCAACTCTGGGCATTAGCTTGCCTCATCTTCACTAACGGCCCCACCAGACCGCCGGGGATGCCTGGTCTCACCCTGGAGATACCCATTAAGGGACCATCTCTCAGGGAAGCCAGGAAGGGTTTCGCAGCGGTCGAAGCGCGGAGATACTCCCCCGGGAGTGATTCTAGCGCTATATAAACACGCAAATTAAATTAAATTAAGGTGGTAGAAGACGCAGGCCTACGTGGCCTTCTGCCTGAATATTCTTAGCGCTATCCTCCCTACCTGGTGAACTTTAGGATTCGACTCTCAGGTACATGGGCCAGGATTTATGAAGCCCTTGCATTGTCATTGTGTCCCGCAAGGCGGCGCAAGGCAACGCAAGGGCTTCAGACGTAATGTCACTTTGCATGCCTCTGTGTGTCTTAGTAAATCTAGAGAAATGCAAGGCAACGCAAGTCGCTGCCTTGCATTACGCTGCGCTGGGAGAGCGTTCCATGGATGGATACTGGGTGTTCTTATGCATCCACCCATGTTTTTGGCGCATTCCCAGAAAGCGCTTAAAATATATTTCTTCAAAAAACCTTTCATCTATATGCACTTCAATTCCTAGAGGTCTGGCCGCTGCTGAATAGAACTGCTATGTGCAATCATCCATTACTTTTGGGCTCTTTTTTTGGTGCAACACTTCATTATTTTGTACCTAGGGCCTTGATTTATAAACCCCCTTACATGTATATATGCGTTCATGCTGCCTAGCTTTACAGAAGTGACGTAGATAAAACATGCCTTGCATTGCATATAATCATATGTGGAGGTCTAATGGTCCTCTGGCGAATGAGCGGGGAACAGCGTTTACAACGCAACTTTTACCACGCAGTACCTTTACAACGCAACTTTTACAACACAAGTCATTACAACGACTTGCGCTGGGGGGCGCTGTAGGATAGGGAATAGTTTAATTTACTATCCAAAACTTTCCCTACTATCCACGGGGACTGGAGTTGGAATAGTAAATTAAAGTATTCACTATCCAGCGCCCCCCAACGCAAGTCGTTGTAACGACTTGCGTTGTAAAACCTGCGTGGTAAAGGCATGCGTTGTAAAAGCATGCGTAGTAACGACATACATCCGAATGAGCTTATGTGCCATGCAATGTCCAATTTTTCTTGTAAGGGAATCAGCATTATAACTTATAAGTCAGTCATTTAATGCTCTGCGCACTGGCATTCAGCCACCACTCAGGTTTCGCTTATCTTTCCTTCTGCAAGTTTTCTTTGTATTGTGTCAGAACGGCATTCAGCTAGTTAATGAGTTTCCGTCAATGTGCATTTAATGACCAGAAACAAACTCCAGTTCCAAGCTCCCAGCTTTGGTACACAATCAATGGGTTTTTATTGGGAAGATCTGTTGGTTGCCCTTGCGTTTGCTTTGAGTAAATAGAGGTGTCCTTGAAATTGCTCTTCTCTGGATACGCAGTGGTTGCCAACTTTATGTGTAATACCTTTTCTTTTTTTTAACTAGAGTATAAACTCAGTACCTTAACCAGAGGTTCCTTCTTTGGTAGAATGGGCTATCTGCGTCTACTTAATGGCGTGACGTAAAATCAGTGTCCAAAACACTCCTTGGAGCACTTATTGGATTTTTAACACTGTGTAGCCAGTATGATTCCTCGTAATTCAGTCAATAACCACTGGTAAATGCCCTCGGATTTAGGTCCTCTAACAAGGAGCAACAGACCCCTAAAGTACAAATCACTGATTTATAGGTAGCGGGGATGGGAATGCTGACAGCTGTACCAATCTATGCGCTAACACCATTACTTACCTTGGAGTGAGCCAATATTGCCTGTGATTTCGGCTCCTAATTCAGTTGAACACAAATAACTGGTGTCATTGAGTGGCTTTGTATCACACTCTCTCCTGTTGGGTGTCTCTCTTTTTAAGTGTATGGTTGTTCCCCATTCAGTATTATCAACTTTGTGTTGTTTCCCAGCTAGACAAATATCAATGTATATATACATACAATATGCAGATGATACTCAAATGTCATGACAGCCTCCTGTTATCACAAATAAGGATGGGAAGTGCTTACCGCAACCTCAATCCATCCAAGGGATATTGCATCCCTCGTGCTAGGAGAACTTCACAAGTCCAAAGCGAAGTCTGTCTCGCGAACATGAATTACAGTGGATTCAAAGAACAACTCACTATTTATATATTGCAAAGATGACTCTGACCTCCTCTTGCAAACCTCAGACACATTGGTTACAGCTTTAAGTTGTGTGTAGAGTCAAACTATATCTCCAGGAAGCAGCCTTTAGAATCACCATCCTCACACCTACCGACCTCCTCATCTGCAATACCAGTGACACTGACCACAATGAAGACAATCCTGTACGCTGCCCCGCGTCTCATCAAATGACTTGTAGGGTGCCTTCCAGGTGGATAATGGGAGTCTTTCACGTGGATAGTGGCAGAGGTCCCACTGTGGGCTCAGAAGGGTTTCTACCTTGTTAGCTCCCCATCATCAGCGTGAAAGCCGACTAGGAGGAACCCAGGCCTGAAGAAGAGAACCTCAGCCACAATTTCCCCTTTTTGACATGTCTCCTGAGCATGGAACTAATGGCATGCCAGCCACATCTGTACACCATCCGCCTCACCAATTGGGGCAGGACGTATGTGATTCACTAAAGAAGCAGGGCAGAGGTGCACCATCATCCATACAGTTTGTCATGCTGTTTATTGTGCAGTCTGTTAGTCTTCTTAAATCCACATATGCAATTCCTTAGTTAAGCAGACTGTACAATGTTGTCATACATTTGGGTTATTGATGCACCACACTGCTGTTGGTTTTATCGTGCATACAACACCTTCAGTTGTCATGCTGTTTGTTACCTAGGAGTAACATGTTCTCTTACCAGCAGTGACAAGCAGGTTGTCATACAGTTAGTTGTATATGCAGTGCGACATGGGAAACAGCCTTTACAACGAGTTTTTTTTACCTAGTTGTGCCTTTACCACGCATGTTTTAGCATGCATATATTTACCTCGTGCATGCCTTTACAGCACATGCCTTTACCACGGATTTAAGGTAAGTTGGGAGGGTGGGGGGTCTTCCGCCACAAATACATTGTTTTTATATTTAAAAACAATGCATGGTAATGGCATGCGTTGTAAAAGCATGTTTGTGGTAGAAACATACGTAGTAAAAACATGCGTGGTAAATGCATGCGACGTCTTTACCTGCATTGTACCGTCGTACAACCGTCCTAGATAATTCAGTGGCTATGTTATGCACAAGAAAGTAGAAAAAGTAATCATGCTCCTCATGCATATGAAATACAGTTACAGTGCTGTTATAATACTTGTATGTAGGTTTTGGTGTTTCTAGGGAGCGAACCTAGCTGGCTAACAGTGGAGCTCTGTTCAGGAAACATCCTTTGTGAAGATACATGGGAGCAGACGAGGACAAAGACAGGAGGTAGAGGTAATGTAAGTGGTGAGAAGTCAGCCTATCTGAGATAGTGTTCTTTGAACAGGTGCCTTTTCGGTGGCTTCCTGAACTGTAGGAGGCTTGGTGCTGTTCTGATTTTGGAGGGATTGTTCTCCCCAACTTGGGGGAGTAGGTTAAGAAAGCTTGTTTTGGTCCTTCCTGTACTTTTAGCCTTTAAACTGGCAATGTTGGAGCTAGCGATGTTGTAGCTCCTCGTCCGACCTAGACCTTTAGCTGTTACTAGTTTGTTAGTTCGGTAAACAGGTGTCTTAGTGTAAAAGGCCTTATAAGTGATGAAGATGATCCTGAATAGGATCTGGGCTTGCAGGCGAGCCAGGATAGATCCTTTAGGGCAAGAGAGATGCCATCAGATTTCTGCAGCCTCTTGATGAGCTGTGATGCTCTATGAAGGATGCCTTGCATGGGCGCAAGGATGTTTTGGGGGTGCTGTTGAGCAAGGCATTGCCTCTGGGTGGGAGAAGACTAGGGCTTGAATTGCCATTGCCCCAGTATTGGAACTTTCATAGATTCCCATGCTTTTGTATCATTCCCCGTCGTCGGAATGGGAGTCTCGGTAATAAAAAATACCATAGTAGTAGGTACAAAAGAGAAAGGAAAGGCCTAGGCCTCATTCTCTTTTGTAGCATATCAGCCTCTTTTTGTAAAAGAGACCAAATTTTAGGCATCAGCCAATCAGAAGAGCCTCACCCCTGGAACCTTCCTGAAGGAACCTCAGAGCCTCAGATTTTCTACCGCACTTTGTGCTAGGGAGTCTCCATTGAGCTCTGCTCTATTTCCAACTCTTTCAAGTAGATTTCTACAGTTTTTTCTTCAGGATTTCTTCAGTTTACTTCAGAAATCTCTCCTTTTCATCAGGATGTCTGAAGTTGAGAAAAGAAAGCCCTTTTCAAGCCCTGTTCCACCTGTGGAAAGAAAAGGCTGTTTGTGGAGGACAAACACAAAGATTGCATTTACTGCCTTTATCCGGATCACAAAGCAGAGGACTGCAAAATTTGCCGCACTCTCTCCACCAAGACCTTGAGAGATCGTGCTGGAAGACTGCTTACATGGCTACAGAGGCAGAAGGAAAGGAAACATGGAGTTTCAAGTGATGAAGAGGAATCGTCTTCACTTGCTTCCTCAAAAAGGTCAGTGAAAAGGGGTAGAGGTTCCCCATCTTCCTCTGTTGGGCGCCCCTCAAAGGCTTCTAAAAAGACCCCCAGAGAGTCTGATAGCCGGGGTTCAGGAAGTTCCCCCCACCGCAGTGGGAAGGATAAGGCAGAACTGCTTTCGCCTCTTAAGGGTGAGAAGACAGACCCAGCCTTCAAAAAACCTTCCTCACATTCTTCAGAGAGGAGTTCTAAGTCCTCTACGACGAAGACATCGTCGACGGTGGGTCCGTCGACGAAGGAAATGAAGCCCAAAATCCAATTGGTCCCGTCGACGGGCTCGTCGGCGGGGGAATCGTCGTTGTCGAAGAAGGTATCGTCGACGGCAGCGTCGACGGGGGGTGTGCCGACGACATTGTCGACGAAGACGTTGTCGACGGCTTCATTAACATCGTCGACGAGGAAACCATCATCGTTGACGGCAGTGACGACGACGGCGTCGACGACGGTATCGACGACGGTAGTGTCGTCGACGAGTGCATCGACGACGACGGCAATATCTACAACATCGGCGGGCTCGTCGGCGGTGGTGTCGACGACGACATCTGTAATTCCAATATCGACGACGAGGATATCTCCGGCGTCGACGGAACCATCGACGATAGTGGCTACGGAGAGACGAGTGACGGTTTCTTTAACAAGAATCACTCCTGAGATGACATCCCCGAGAAGGGTGACCTCTTTACCGCCAACTTTGTTGTTTGACCAGGGAGAATCTGAGGAAGACGGACAGGATGCTTATGACTATGCCAATAGCCCGTCTCAGCTACTAATCAAGAGTCAAGAGACAGATTCAGAAGGGGCATATGACCAAGGGGAAGGAGAATATCATCAAATGGCCCACTCTAAGGGCTATGAGCCACAAGACATGATTTCGGTTCCTACAACATTCCTGCATGACCTCCACAAGATGCTGCAGGACTATAAGTCAAAAGCAGAAAGACCAACACCACGTAGGTCTGCTCCTTCGACACCAGTGAGGAACCCCTCATCTGTAGTCCCTCCGGTACTTCCGATACAGACGCCACCTCAACCTCAGCGGCCGGTGCCTCAGGCTCCGTCAGAGCCAGCCGATGAACCGGATGGGGATGGTGATGATGAATCATCCAATGTTAACCAAGAGTCGGATCATGATGGGGATGAATATAATGACTACATCATCCCAGACCAAGCTTCGCCTCATCAAGACTTGGTAGATTCACCTCCTGCTGACGTCGCCAGTTTTCACCAGGTGATGGAACGTGCAGCTGGGAGATTTAAACTGGTAATGCCCGCTCAAACCACGGACTGTTTCTTATATGATTTCAAAGAAACACACCGCAAGACAACAAGGTCAATTCCAATTGTCGATTATTTGTGGGAGGAAGGTTTGAAAGCTATGAAAAACCCAGCGACGGTGGTCCCTGTGCTACCGCGTCTGGATAAAAAGTATAAAGCACCAGATGATGGACCTGCAGCACTAACGGGCCATCCAAAACCTGACTCTGTCATCTCGCAGGCAGCACAGAGGAAGTCGCGGAACCCCTCTGCTCCCTTAACGGCCCCTCCTGACAAGGATGGATGACGACTTGATAACACGGGCAAGCGGTTTTCATCGATGGCTAGCCTGCTAATACGTGCCGCCAATGCTTTGGCGATATTAGGACGATATGATCGCCAATTATGGTGTGATGTAGCTCCATATCTGGAACAGCTTCCACCGGAGTCAGTGGCGGAAGCAAAGAAGACTTTACAAGAGGGTGAGGCGGTCTCTATGGAAATTATAGACTGTGCCATGGACATTGCCACGGCGTCCTTTCGGGCGTTGGCAGGAGCGGCAGTGTTAAGACGCCAAGGGTGGCTGAAGGCGACTTGGTTTAGACCGGAAATTCAGAACAAGGTCCTTGATCTGCCCTTCCATGGCGAGGCCTTATTCGGGAAATTAATAGATGATACTCTTCAAGAGATCAAAAAGGACACAGAAACAGCCAGGTCGCTAGGTACCCTCCAGTATCGCAAATCTCCCTTCAGAGGTTCGAGAGGCAGAGGAGGTGGTTATAGAGGTTCATACCAACAACAGCAGCAACGCTATTCTTCAAACAGCTCAGGATACCAGCAAAACTGCCAGTCATACCACCAAAGAAAGGGACAATCTTCGGGTTACTCGAGGCCTTACAACAAGGGCAAGCAGGCTGCCCGTGGACGGGACACGTCCAAGCGCCAATAGCGGCCTCCTGGCTCTGCCTACTGTTCCCTCCTCCAAGAAGTCATCAGTTGGAGGCAGGGTGTCAAAATTCCTTCAAAATTGGTCCAAAATAACATCGGACCGTTGGGTGATCAACATCATAAAGCGAGGACCTACTTTGGAATTTATGGAAGTCCCTCCACCCAGGCCCCCGGCAGCCATTCCATCGAAACATCTGCGTCTCCTAAGGCTCGAGGTACAACAAATGCTCCGCAAAGGGGCGATAGAGCCGGTCCCCTCCAAACAACAGGGCCAAGGTTTCTATTCCAGGTTCTTCCTGGTGAGAAAGACGCTGGAAAAATGGCACCCCTTCTTGGACCTCAGGGAGCTAGATACCTATCTTGTCTCCCTATCCTTCCGGATGGTATCCCTACAGGACATATTGAAGATGATCAGCCCGGGGGATTTCATGGCCACGCTTGATCTGGAGGACGCGTACTTCCATGTCCCGATTCACGAAGCACACAGAAGGTTCCTACGCTTCACAGTAGCCAAGAGCCATTTTCAGTTCAGAGTTCTGCCGTTCGGTCTTCGCTCTGCCCCAAGGATTTTCACGAAGGTGCTGGCACCGGTGGCAGCATTTCTGCGAAAGAACCACTTCCAGGTCTTCCCTTATCTGGACGATTGGTTACTGAAGGCCCCGTCCAGAAGGTTAGCGCAGGACGCTGTGCAGGCTTGCACCAATCTGTTCCAGAATCTGGGGCTCACTTTAAACAGAGAAAAATCTGCGCTGATGCCCTCAAGAAAAGCACGGTTCCTAGGAGCAGTGTTAGATTCAAGGCTCTCGAGGGCGTTTCCTACTCAAGAGAGGATAGAGAAACTACAACGGTTGGCACGAAACCTTCGGGGAAAAAGGTGTCTTTCTGTACGCAGCTACAAGTCGCTGCTAGGGGTGATGTCATCATGTATTCCCTTAATTCCACACTGCAGACTGCGGATGCGTCCCCTGCAGGAACAACTGGACCTCCAATGGAAACAAGTGCACGGATCGTTCGAGGACAAGGTGGTTGTCACTCGGGAGATGAAAGAGGCAGTGATTTGGTGGTCACATCAAGACAATTTGTGCCAAGGTCTATCCTTCGCAAGCGTACCATCGCCTCAAATACTAACGACGGATGCGTCATTGGAGGGATGGGGAGCAGTGATGCAGGATCTGCAGGTCAGCGGCCATTGGTCTCCTCACGAGCAGAAACTGCATATCAATCTGTTGGAGCTGAGGGCGATCAGGCTAGCTCTTCAAGCCTTTCTTCCGCGACTCCAGGGTTCACAAGTGCTCATCAGGACGGACAACACCACAGCTATGCATTATGTGAACAAGACCCAAAATCATTACACCTGACTGCATGGCTCCTGACCAGCGAGAATTCATGAATGTCCCTCTTTCCAAGGAGATCAAGGACATCCTTTCCCAGGCAAGAGCACCTTCAACAAACAAGACATAGATTGAAATGGAAAAGGTTTTGTATTTGGTGTAAAAAGGAAAAGGTTGATCCTTTTACTTCGAAACCTCATCAACTCCTGCCTTATCTACTCTCGCTAGCAAAGTCTAATCTGACCCATTCTACGATCAAGGTCCATTTGGCGGCAATTTCAAGATTCAGGAGATCTGACTCTGGTCCTTCATTATGGTCTTCAAGAATTGTCAAGCAATTCCTCAAAGGCCTGTTCAGGGTCTATCCTCCAGTGAGACCTCCTCCTCCAACTTGGCATTTAAACTTGGTCCTGGCTCAACTGATGAAGGAACCATTTGAGCCGATTCACCACTCAGACTTGAAATACTTGTCATGGAAATTGGCTCTACTCTTAGCCCTGACTTCGGCTAGGCGAATGGGGGAGTTACAGGCCCTTACTATCCAAGAGCCGTTTTTACAGTTCAAAAGGAACACGGTCATCTTGCGGACGAACCCAAGATTCATTCCTAAAGTTCCTACAGACTTTCACTTAAATGAACTAGTAATTCTAAAGACATTTTTTCTAAACCCAGTCACTCCAGCGGAGAAGACATTGCACACTCTGGATTTACAACAATGTTTAAAATTCTACTTAGACCGTACCAAGGAATGTAGAAAGACTTCGCAATTGTTCATTGCCTTTGGTGGTCCAAGCAAAGGTCTCCCTCTGTCCAAACAGGGGATCTCAAGATGGATTTCGAGTGCTATTCTGCATTGCCACAACATAGCAGGAAAACCTCTGGTGGGCAGGATCCGTGCTCACTCAACGAGATCAGTGGCATCCTCAACAGCCCTCTTTGCGGGGGTACATATAAAGGACATTTGCAGGGCTGCTACCTGAAGCAGCGTGCACACTTTCACTAAGCATTACTGCTTAGAGTCATTGCAGCAGGATGAGGCGGCGGTGGGCCAGGCTGTCTTGAGGAACCTCTTCAAGTGATTGGTGAGCTTTCCTTTCTATCCCACCTTCCATTGGTATCACATTTTGTGATTTCATTGTTAATGTTATAAGGTACTTATTTACAAAATGTGTTTATGATGGTTTACTGCTTGCTATTCTGATACAAAAGCATGGGAATCTATGAAAGTTCCAATACTGGGGCAAGAAAACAAGTTACTTACCTGTAACTTTGGTTCCCCAGTATTGGTAACTTTCATAGATTCCCATGCGCCCACCCACCTGCCCGGGGAAAGCTCAGCCTTCAGCAAGTATGGTGTCTAGCACACAACGGCTACGAAAATCTGAGGCTCTGAGGTTCCTTCAGGAAGGTTCCAGGGGTGAGGCTCTTCTGGTTGGCTGATGCCTAAAACTTGGTCTCTTTTACAAAAAGAGGCTGATATGCTACAAAAGGGAATGAGGCCTAGGCCTTTCCTTTCTCTTTTGTACCTACTACAATGGTATTTTTTATTACCGAGACTCCCATTCCGACGACGGGGAATGATACAAAAGCATGGGAATCTATGAAAGTTACCAATACTGGGGAACCAAAGTTACAGGTAAGTAACTTGTTTTCTTCTCTTGTCTTCTCCTAGAGAACTGAGTTTGTATTTTTAGGAGAAAAGGTTGAAACCAGGCTGCTGTGATCTTCGTGGCACTGTGTTCTATAGTGAGAGGTTTGAGTTGAGGGCGAATCCAAGAGATTTGGCCTTTTCTGTTTGTTGGGATGTAAAGCCAGTTAGGTCTCAGTTGGAGAGCCATGACATAATCAGAGAATGTTTGGCGTTTTTGGCAAATAGGAGGAATCCAGTCATTGTGGGGTGTAGCATCGGGTAGTTTGCTGACATCAAGATTTTGATGCATTGGAGGCAGTCTTTGAGTCTCTGTATTTTCAAAACAAAAGAACTGTATGGCTGACCTGGGTCCAGCACCTCCGTTTCAAAGTAAATCGGTATTTGTTGGTGTTTGTGCACAACCACGTCTCGAGCTTGCCACACCAAAGCTCCGCTGTAGAAACAGATACAAGGGTTTTTTTCGGAATAGAGACGGTGCACCAAAAATCAGTCCAGAGAGCTTTTATATTCAGAAAAAGTCCTTTTTATTTGTTTCAAAATTTCTCAAAAGGCATCAGCCAACGCGTTTCGGTCCTTTTTGGAACTTCTTCAGGGCTCAAAAGATGGTAAATAACAGGGTAGTCGGAGGTATAGAAAGATCTCTTGAGTATATGGATCCACCCCTGGTTACAAAAACGCGACGTTAGCTCTGCATGAAGCTATCTTTAAGGTAGTATGTAGGGTACGTGGAGTTCCATGTACTGTATTGGCGACCCTCTTCAAAGTGGCGTCAATCATAAGCAGACCCCCTCCACAGACACCTATATTGTTTAGGGTGCGAAGGGAGCGAGAGGTGAGTCTGGGTACCCTAAATAAAGGATCATCCAGCTTAACAACCGATTGGGTATGTATAACCCCCAATGCGTATCAGGAAAGACACGTCCTTCCCCTAAGTATCGGGAGGAACGCCATAAAGTCGCACAGATGGAAGACTTGTGTCTCTGTATGTTGTTGGTTGAGATGATTTTCAGATACAATTGGCTTTCATCGGCATGCTGGAGGATCTTGATGTTGCTGTCTGCCAGGATGGCTCCCAAGCGTTCTATAGAAAAGTTGAAAATGATGAGTGGCAGGATGGAACCCTTGGTGACTCCGGAGGAGGTGTGGGGAGCCCTGGATCTGATAGTTCTTATTTGAACAAGTTGCTGTGGGTTCTCGAGGGTGAATGTGAACCATTGTGGAATTGTGTAAGTGAAGCTAGTGCCAGTTTTCAGGGTACCAATTAATGCTTGGGTGATGCCAAAAGCTGCTGAAAGCTCGAGCCAAATCAGAAGGCAAGGCTTGTTTTTGTCTCGGTTAGGAAGAGGCTTTGTTGACTACGGAGAGCATAGCTGTTTCAATCCTACAGCATGTTCTGACCCTCAATGTATAGTTTTGAAGGTTATTCCTTCTGATGTGCTCCCATAGCTGGGTGGTAACTGCTTTCTTGGTGATTTTTCCAACAAATGAAAGGTGGGTTGTATGACAGAAGGTGGCAGGAATGTTTGCATCAAGTTTTTTGTTTTTCAGTACTGGGAGGATTGGTCTTGATGGTGCTGGGAAGGTGCCCTGGGTTAGCGAGAAGTTGATAATGTGGAGAAGGGGTGTGAGAGTGTCTCCTAGCAGAGACTTGAAGATGGAGGGCGGGAAGCATGCCATCTTTATCGAAGGTGGTTTTGAGTGAGTTCAGAATGTTGTAGAGGTCTGTGTGGGAGATAATGTTGATGGATGTCCAATTAATAATGGTGTAGCAGCTGGGTATAAGTGATGGAATGGTTCAAGATGATGAATTGGTGATGTTAGATTTGGTTTTATTCCAAGAAAAAACGATTGACAGTGTTGCATCTATCAGTTGTTGGTGAGAAAGTAGGTCCTGGGATTAGGTTGGCACATTATTTGATGGCCTTAAAGATGGCTTTGTTTCTGTTGATTGCTTACCTGATAGTGGTCTTGTAGTGGGTGACTTTAGCTGTGATGGTGATAGAACAATGGTTGCAGTGAACCGCTTTTAGATGGGTAAGTTCCTCCTGTTGTTTTGATCTACTCTATTTCTTCTCCGGCCTTCATATGTTGTGCTTCTTTTCAGTAAGTTCTGAGATGTATCAGGATGCTGGCAGTTGAGGCTTAGAGATGCAAATATGTAGAGGTCCATAGCATTCTACACAATTCTACACAGTGGTGTTGTAGATGTTGAGGAGGGTGCTTATATCTTTTGAGGGCTGGGTGTGTAGGGGTAAATGAATTGGGGAAACGTGTCATGTGAGAGCACTTTGTGGCCAGCAGCGGGGGCAAGAATCCAGGACTCCTTGGCCCAGGAAGCAGCGGGCCGCGAGCAAACCGGCAGCCCCTCCCCCTCATCACCCGGGGATACATATACTCCTTGCGCCTCCCGTTTTGCGGGAGACGTGTCGCGTGAGAGCAGTTTGTGGCCAGCAGTGGGGGCGAGAATCCAGGACTCCTTGGCCCAGAAAGCAGCGGGCCGCGAGCACACCGTCAGACCCTCCCCCTCATCACCGGGGGATACATATACTCCTTGCGCCTTCCGCTTCGCGGGATACGCGTCGCGTGAGAGCAGTTTGTGGCCAGCCGCGGGGGTGAGAATCCAGGACTCCTTGGCCCAGGAAACAGCAGGGCCACAAGCACACACTGGCAGCCCCTCCCCCTCATCACAGAGGGTATTTAAATGCCTGCAGACTCCCGCGACGGGGGATGCGCGCTGGAGGTCGCCGGGGTAAGCCGGGGCAAAGGGCGGGCCGTCTGTGGCTGTCCGGGGATGACCGGGAGGTGCAGGGCCCAGTCCCTTGGCCGTCTCACATGAGGGGTATCACTAAGAGTCCTGGTAAGAAACCTTTTTTGTAGCGGATAGAACGTTGGGAGCTCACCTCTGTTTTGTTGCATAAAGAGCACTTTGGTACATTTTGGGTGAAGCCTGGAGCCCAAGTCTGCAGTCTACAGTTACATCTCGCTCTGTAAGCTCGAACTCTCAGCGTCCACTGACTGACAAGCCTTGCATAGAGACCTATCACTGATGGAGAAACGCAAGAATACCACGGGCACTCTAGATGCTTATCTATTAAGAGCAGAATCGCTAATTAACCATGAGATTCATTTAACAGAGCGCAGACTTTCTCTCGACCCATCTCAACTCCCTCCTTCCAGGGAGGAGGAATTCAATAGCCCATTACCATCGAATAACACTCCCTCCCTAATACTCTCTTCCCCCTTTGTGGATTCTTTATTAAAATCACCTGACCCACGGGAAAGGGAGCCTGTTATCAATATCTCAAGAGGGAAAGGTCCCCAGACTCGGGAACAAACCAAACAGAAGAAAGGTCGAGCCATGGGCATAAAACAGAAGGGAGGCAAGTTGGTTAAAGAGGGAAAGGCATTAACTGGGGTCGGGTCAAGCTCATCGGGAACTCAAACAGATGAAAGCCAATTCCATCTCACAGTTCAGCTAGGTCCCCCCACTGATAACTCCAGTGTAAACTTACAAAAGCTAGGGAAACACATGGAAGGCCTTGTAAAAAACATTCTAGAACAAAAAATTGGTGAAATAACTTCTTTTCTTTCTTCCTTTTTTGATGAAAAATTTGCACGTATAGAGAACAAGCTGGCCCAAATGAAAGGCGACGTTGATGTAATTAGAGCTAGACTAGAAGCTACCAATTCGACCCCTAGTGTTAATAACATTGCCCCACCACCAAGGGATCCACTCACACAACTTAACAGAGAGGTTGGGCCTGGTTTTCCCAAGGGCCGTCGTCAAGAGAACCAAAGCCGTATAATCGAGGGCCCCACACAAAAGGTTACTGACAGGCAAGAGAACTCCAGCAACTTAGGGCAGAAAAAGGCGAATCTTTATTCCACCAATAGCATGGTTAAACCAAATACAGATTCTTTAAACCTGCCACCTGCATCCTGAGCTGAATGTTTACAGTAATTCAAAGGTTAACGTTCCCCGCTTCCCAACGCGCGGAAGCGCAGGCATTTCTGCGTTAGACCTGGACCTTTTCTTACGGTGTTCCACTTACACTTTCAAGCCCATGAGTGCCCCGTCGGTCGGCAGCGAGCGGTGCCCCTTCTGCTAAGAATCTTTGTTCTTGAAGAATTGTATTTATCATATTTTGGACATTGAAATGATTTGGAAACCAAAATAATTTACGTCATAAAAGTCAAATTAGCCTTGAGAAAGCCCCGGCGCAAATCGCCAAGAGGGGGCGAAACACGTGTCGGCTGTCCTTGTTCTATGAAAAATAATAAAGACACCTTACTGCAATCAAAAACAGTTCTGTCCTCTGTACTATAATTTTGAAAGAACGGATATTAATCCTGAAAAACTCTTGTGACTTTCTATGGAGTACACACTTACCATTCCTCAAACCTGTCTTTCTACATGAAGCCCAAGAGGTCCAGAGCTTCGAGTGTGT
Source organism: Lissotriton vulgaris (assembly GCF_964263255.1). NCBI lineage: Eukaryota > Metazoa > Chordata > Amphibia > Caudata > Salamandridae > Lissotriton > Lissotriton vulgaris. The sequence continues at coordinate 58,049,181 of NC_141697.1, read as the reverse complement.
CTCCATTCACCTACCAACACAGCTTATTTAAGCTTTGTTCAGGCCTTGAAATCCTTGGACCTTTGCTACCTTACCCACCACCTGCATCCTGTCCCTACGTTCTGGTTCTAACGGGTGTCCCACCCTTGAAACAAGGGGTGATAGAGTCCTGGTCCTCCTTACGGAAAAAAGTGATGGACTGGCTAGTTAAATACAAGCACTTTCACCTCCAGAACATCAACCAAATTCTTATGATGCGAAGAGTAGAATGGGTCGGTCCCTCTCAAAAATCTATTCTGGGTGACTGTATTGTCATAAATTTCAACACCCCTAGAATTGTTCGTTCTCTCCTAGGTGACAAGGAAGTAACATCCACAACACCTACAGCAATTCTGTCTGTCCCACTCGGCTTCTTTTATAGGCCGGTTTCCAATCTCACCTCGAATACAAATGGTTCCATTTTAACGCAGAATCGGTTTGAACTTCTGTCACTAATAGAGGAGGTGGACTGACAACCAACTTCTTTGATAGGTTCTGTTCGTCCTAACCCCGAGAGAGTAAGAAGTGACAGTCAACGGACCCTAACCTGTGATCCATCTCAAGATATTCAACCCTGGGCAAGCTTTCTGACTTCGCCCTATAACCCCGCCCTGTTACCCTTAAACAGGCTCAAGAACCACCCATACTCAATCATGATCCCAAAATAATCCAATTAAGATCCCAAGAAACGAACCACTCAGAATTAGCCGTGTATTTTTCAACTAATAGTACCCCTCTTAAAGAAAGAAGTAGTTTAAATCCATCTTTCCAGATTAATGTCGATACCTTAAGAGGTCATGCTATTGGTGTTATATTTTGGAATATTGCCGGTCTCCGATCTAAGATCAATCAAGAAGGGTGGCTAACATTTGTGTGGTGTTATGACATCCTGTGTTTCCAGGAGACATGGGCAGTACTACCAATCCACTTAAACAGCTATAAAACATTCTTCTCTCCGGCACTCACCTCAGCCTCAGGGCGAGCCAAAGGTGGGCTGGTGGTATATGTTTCAAACCTAATCCAAGTTAGAGAAACAAGCTCTTTAAAAAACTTGGAGAACTACCAGATAATTTTATTAACCATAAATAAATCATCACATATAGTGGTAGTTAATTTCTTTAATAACTTATAGGAATCAAAACTATTGGAGACATTGAAGGAAATACGACATTTCCTCTTAGATTATACTAACACCAATCATGGGAAAAATCCCACAATCATGTGGGGTGGCAACTTCAACCTATCGCTCTGCGAGAGAAATAATAACATTACCTGTGGCCTTCTGGATCCCCAAGAAAGCAACATCACACACTTTCCCCACTCTCTTAAAGGGGAGACAATCTCACTCCATCAATTAGCTTTCTCTAATGAACTGTTAACACCTCCTGTTTCCTTAAGTCCTACCTTTACCGGTAGAGGAGCTTCTAGCTGCATTGATTTCATCTTCATGGCAACAAGTGCTTCCAACCTCATTACCAAGTTTACAACGCAATTTTGTGCATATAGCGACCACTTTCCCATCTCTGTAACCATGCAATTGGCAGGATGTAGTAAAAAGCCATCGTCCTTGTTCCAGGACGAAAACCTCTCAATGAACAGATTAAATGGGTATGCAACAAAGTGGGCCCGCATAGATCCCGAAATAATAACAGAAAAGGTTGTTAGAGCATCTATGACAGCAGTTAGCCTATGCTTGGCGGAGAGTTCATCTCCTCAGGTGATTGTAGACAATTTTAAAATAATAAGTAAGTCTGTAAATGAGGCCCTCACCACTATCCCCAAAGGGAAAAGAAAACCCATGACCAGGTGGTTTAATTAATCTTGTTCTAAAGCGTATTCCGCCCTCAAAGCAGCTCTCAAAAAAACCCCCAGAGATAGGATAGAGGTCAACCAATTAAGGAAAACATACACTAAAAGTCTTTGGCACAGAAAGAACGAACTAAAAGAGGAACATTGGGCCACCCTACATAATAGCTGTAAAACTAATGATAGTACTGCATTTTGGGAAGTTATTAATTCACTGTTCTGTCCGGGTCCAAGAGAGAGTAGTTACATAGTAGTTACTATCACTGAAACTGATTGGATAGCTTATTTCTCACAGATGTTTGGCCTAACGGTGGACCCTACTCAAACTCTTGCCAGTCCCGGGCAAGGGCTTGGAATCTCAAGTGTCTCTTCAAGCTCTTTGACCCTAGATTTTACCCTGGCCGAAGTCGAGTCAGCCCTGAACTCAAGCAGAGGAGGAAAAGCCCCGGGCCCGGATGGGGTTCCAGTGGATCTATATCAATTTAAAATGGATCTATGGGCCCCACTATTACTCAGGGTCCTAGAAGCTACAGGAAAAGTTGGACTACTGGACTCTTGGTCGGAGTCCATCTTGGTTCCGGTTTTTAAAAAGGATAACTGCAATAGTCCAATGTGCTACCGCCCCATCTCCTTACTTGACTCGCTGGGAAAGGTGGTGGGCCGTATCCTGTTAGAACGCTTGCAGTACTGGCCGGAAGATAACAACATCATATCTGACCTCCAGTACGGCTTCAGGGAAGGTCTCGGCAGCATCGAGAAGGTCCTAAACCTTTCGTTACTTAGAAGCAAGTATGTAGATGCGAAGGGCCGTAGATTACACATGGCATATGTAGACCTCACTGCTGTGTTCGACTGCGTGGGCCACGCAAAACTCTGGGACATCATGACCGCAATGAGGGTCGACACTTTGCTGGTCAACTACCTCCGAGAAATCTATTCAAACGCAACTACTAAAGTGAGATACGGTTTGGGGGGCTAGCTATCCGCACCCTTAAAGGTGGAGCAGGGAGTAAGACAGGGCTGTGTCCTGGCCCCTTTCCATTTTACATTATATACAAACAGCTTGGAAATAGCTATGTTGGAGGGGAGTCAGGACCTTCCTCTAGTCTACAATTGCCCAATCCCCTGAGGAAATATGAATTTTTATGATCAATTGTGTCCCCTATCTTAGACCCCAACGACTCCGTGTAAGCGCTACAAGTACATGTATGTTCCCTCCACTTCTAGCTATGAAGACGCAAATACATTTGCGTCCAACGTTAACATGTCCTCTTTCAGATCCACCATGAATGGGTCGAATATTCCGTTCCTAAGTATGCCTTGCCAACGTCTTTATGTGGTGTACTTTACACGTTTTTCAGCTCTGGCAAAGTAGGCCCTGAATTCTACCATCGAGCCTTTTCCTGCCTTCTGCCTCTGAATGCTTCAGCCTGGGCCTGCATCTGTATCTGTGACCTTTGTCTTACTCCCTGCGCGGCTAACGGTGCTTGGCTCGGCCTGTTGCCTGCCAAGACTGTATTCAGCCTTCAAGTTATCTGCTCCGCTCCTCGAAAAATACATTCCTGTCTAGTAGTTCAAGTAAACATCCTTCCAGCTGCAGAGCAAAGGGCCCGGCCTCACTGTCTCCGTGCAAGTAATTCATAGCTCCTGTTACCATGGTAGGCCCATGCCCCCTCGCATCTCATGCAGACACGTAGACGCTTATACACGCACTCACAGTCAGTATAGAATAGCCTCTGCCCGAGAGACCTTTCCTTCCAGATAATACAGTTCCTTAAACACGAGATATTAGATACGATTTGGGATTAGGTTGATCTGACATCCCAGACTTCTGTCTCCTCATGTAGGGCTAAATGTCAAGTCCCCTTCACCCTCCAGTTACACGTCAATCACACGTCATGCTGCCTGCGCGCGCATCTCTGCCATGTATTTCTGCTGACACTGCAGGATTCTCTTATGGATCCACCCACTTGTGACATCTTCTTAATGACGTTTCTAGTACACGCCTTCATGCACGCCTATTGTAACGCCTTTTTATTACGTATGTGTACTCTTATCTCTCCTCTCAGCTGTTACGCCTTCTACATCTGCCTTTACTGTAATGCATTGACTATATATATGATTAACTGTCAATAAAGTATGTTCTGTCTGTCCCTTCCCGAACCTTCGTGGTGACGGAATGGTGTGCAACCTTGGTTCGAACCAATACCAATTCCTTTTTAAGGAATAAAACCCCTTTTAAAACCTCAAATATCACGGATTTTGCCTCTTCTTTTTGACTGAGTTATTCTTATTGAACTTTACCGCATAAATTAAGTATAGGTAATTTAAATTTACCACATAATTGGCGCCCGAACAGGGACCCCTCCCCCACCCCACGCGCCGGAGGTGCGTTGCAGGCCTAGCCCCCTGCCACAGCCGGACGGACAACTACGCGTACCCGCAGGATTTCCTGTATCTCCCTCAGGCCAACGGAGGTGACTGAGGCTGCGATCAACACCCAGACGAGGCGGTGAGGAGTGCGGAGGATCCCGACCAGAGCCTAGCTGAGAGAGCAAGATCCGAGGTATACGGAGGCCCACCAGGTTCCGAAATTCCGAAGTATCTACGTCACGAGTCCAGTCCAGTCCAGTCCAGAGTTTCCGAGGCCTTCCGTTTCGTGCTTCCCGGTGAGTACCATTGCTGGGGACGCATCTAGACGTGCGCATTAATTTGTGCCGGTCAAGACGGGTTTGGGTACACAGACCTGGTCTGCACTGTTTAGCAGTGTATCTGTACTGTACAGCAGTATATCCTGTCTGCACTGGTTTTTTTTTAGCGGTGTATCTGTACTGTTTAGCAGTACATCCAGTATCATGCAGTTAGCTAGTTTTATTCTAATCATTGTTGTTCGTTTTAGAATGTTTTAATGTGTTTTCAAAATGTCGTGGTACGAGTGATTGTTCGATTTTCATTATTGTGATTATTGTATTAATTGTGTTCAAGTCCAAGTAAGAATCAAGTAGCCTGATTTTTAAGATGCCGTTATTCTCCAAATTAAGACAGATAAAAACTAGAAAAGGGATACTCGAGGAAGCTGTTCCCATTCCACCCAGGGACACTCCAGGGTACTTTATGTACCACAAACATGGCCTGGATGCCGTTTTATATCTTGATTTATGGGTGGACTACACCAAGGATCTAGCAGAGAATCAGAGATGGCCCGCTGCTGGGACATGGGATGCAGATTGCATCGTGAGAGTAGAAGAAGCATTATGGAAAAAGAAAGCCAGACAGTCACAGAAAGATGCCATTGAATTATGGCGTAAAGAATCGCATAGGCGTACAGAAAAAGCACTCAGAAAAGAAGAGAAAAGTAGAGAGGATTCAGACAAGGCCCGAGAAAACGTATTAGTTGAGGAAGGTATCCGAGTAAAAACAGAACAAGTAGATAGACAACGACACACCCTTATGAATGGTATGTATCCTCTTCTGGCCGAGAGTTTACCTAAGGCCACCCCGGAAGTACCAAAAGATCTGCCACCCCCATTGCTCCCGACTAAAATGCATCACAAAACCGCAAAGGACATTTTCCTTTCTTCCTATCTAGACGACGTAGCCCCCGAATATGTTAATACCGCACCGCCACGCACTCCCCCTACTGGCGGCGCTCGACCCCGAGATAGTCAACCCCCACCTCCGCGGCAAGCTACTCCTCCTCCCGTTCCAACCCTTCCGCCTGTTCTTCCACCTCTTCCTGCACCTATTCCTCCTACTTTACACCCAACGAATCCCTTTGGATCTGGCGCGTCAGGAGGCGCGTCTGGAGGGGCGACAGGTTTCCAAACCCCACCACCAGCACATCGATGGACTTATAGGGATTTAGCGCAGCAACGTACACCTCAATCAACCGATTTTGATATATATAAAGAACGTCTCGCAGACTGTAGATATGATCCAGTACCTGGTAAAAAGAATGACGACAGAATGATGCTCGCATCAATACGATTGCGACGAGTTACAAACTTTTTATTGACACTACCTGGAATGGTTGATCATCTAGATAGAATATATCATTTTGTTCAAACAGGGGTAGGCCCTGAAAGTATTGGCGAGGCCATGGCTTACCAAAAAGCTGATACTCAAGGCAAGATATTACGGTTTTTTATAAACTGCCTAATAAGAGAAGTGGATAGGCCGGGTGCAGACCCGGAAGAAATAAAAGCACTTCATAGATGGGGTCAGAATATAGCAGACGGGAATCATGATAAACAGGCTTGTATAGAAAACATGTACCGAAGGATCAGAAAGGCAGTAATAAAGATACATGAAAGAAGACAGCCAGGACCAGAAATAGATTCAGACAAAATTGAATCCTCGGGGGAGGAGGACGCATCAGAAACGGCAGCAGGACAAGCACAATTACCAGTTAGAGAAATGATAGCTTATGTAGGTAAAGGAAGATCCTTTAACAATTCAATGCGTCCAGTACGTCCAGAAAGTAAAAGAATTTTTCAGGAAGCCATGTCTAATCCGGGAACGCCTGAACACTTATTCCAAGCCACTGACAACAGACTTCGAGAACGAATGGGGTACCATGTACTCGATTCTATGGACGAACAAGAATTAGCTAGGTCAGCAGTACAATGGGCTGACAATCCTGAGAAATATAGTGATGATGCGTTAGCACACACCTTTTTGAATATGTTACCAAGCGAACAGCGTTTAGCTGGTACGTACATGATACAACACCTACTCATATTGTATAGAAGCCAACACTCCGATCCAGGTCCCCTGCCTGATATATTAGCAGAACTACTCATGAATAAATGGAGAGGTCTAGGTACCGATCTAATTAAAGTAATTCTAGAACATCGGCACAGATATAGTGCCTTCCTGTGTCCACAGCCTGATTCAGCACACTCCATGGAAAGAAAAATGTATTACATAGACAGACAGAATCCCTTACGAGAAGTGCACCCAGTTAAGAATGATGATAATACGCTTAGACGCGTGTTTGTGTACACGCCCATAACTAAAATAGAATTATTGGAAATGAAAAAATTAGTGCCCAGCCATGACAAAGATCCAGCAGGTTTTCATTGTGAAATAAAAGACATGTTACTCATGGGTGATTACACCTATCCTGACCTTATGAAAATATTGAAAGTATTACTACCTGCCGGTATTTACGAGAAACTCAAAGAAAAAGAATGGGAAGTGGGAAATGCAAAGATTGATTGGGCTGCATTAGAAAACGAAGAAAATACCCGAATTCCAGGCCTAGGGCTTGGAGACAAAGTTAAAGCGTTACCAGGATTGTTAGTGCAAGTATTGCCACGTTTATTAACTACGAAAAAGGAAGACTGGGGTGCAATCTCAGCCTGCAAACAGAAACCCGATGAAGACACTAGTGATTTTTATTCCCGATTTGAAAAATGTTTTGGTATTAACAGCGGCCTGAAAGCAAGTAGCGAATCATATCCACATCTTTTTGTAACGAAATTAGTCGAGAATTCCCTGCCCCAAGTTAAGAACAGAGTACTGAAAGTCGAGAGTACTTGGCAAGCTAATACCCCTTCACAAATGTTACAAATGTTACAGTACCACCAGAATAGAATTAGAGAAGAACAAGAACACGAACAAAGACGTATGAAAGACACGAAAATGAAAATGTTAGTTGCTCAGTCAGTTCCAGCTGACGGCCATAAAAAGGGTGCAACACAGCCCAGTAATTCGACGGCTCCTGTTAAAGGGGTATGTAACTATTGTAAACAACCAGGTCATTATATAAACAATTGTGCAGTTCTGAAACACAACATCTCCACGGGTAAGACCAAGGAGAGACCACGTCCACCTGGACAAGATCAGGCCCAACAACAAGTACCCCAGAATATACAGAATATACCGCCTATGCCAGCTTCACAACAGACCGTAGCAGTACCACAGCCACAGCCTATTGCCGCAACACAAAACACGACACAACAGATGTACCAGTATGCACAAAATGACTACCCCGATTATCAGCGATACACATGAAACAGCCTAGAGAGGGAGGTTGGCTTGCCTCTTATTGAGGTTCCTGTAGATCAAGAGGGTCCTTATGTACACAGTCAAGTATTAGGGAAAGACAGAAAGTTTCTAATTGATACAGGGGCAAGCAGAACAACGATTAGTCACGATGAGGTTCCAGGGGCACCCCTCTCAGGCTCACAGAATGTTTCCCTTGGATTTTCAGGAAAGCCTATTATTAACGAAGTATCGCAACCTCTTCCTCTTGCAGTTGGTCCTTTGACACGGACTACAGATTTATTGCTTACAAAATCATGTCCAGAAAACTTGTTAGGTATAAAGACACTGAAGGCTCTAGGAGCTATAATATGCTGTTCTCCGGAAGGAGTACGATTATTCTTGCGAGATTTTAAAGGTCACTATGTATTGAGAGACATGGATCACCGGTTACAGAATGTCCCTGCACATTTGTGGGCACAAGGCCCCACTGATGTAGGTTGTATGCACATTACACCATAACGAGTCACACTCAAGGCAGGAGTGGTATTACCACAAATTCGACAATACAAGTTACCTCCAGATGCTGTAGTGGCTTTACTGAAAATCATTGACGAGCTCATTGCACAAGGAGTGGTCGTGGAAACCGACTCCAATGTATGTAATTCTCCTATCATTCCAGTTCTTAAACGTACTGATCCAAATGCAACACCAGTTTATCGATTAGTTATTGATCTGCGCGAATTGAATAAATGCATTGTACCACAGTATCCCGTGGTTCCAGATATCTCTTCATTACTGACAGCTATTGATTCAGAAGCAACGTTCTTTACTGTAATTGACCTTAAGAACGCCTTCTTTAGCGTCCCAATCGATCCGGAAAGCCAATACTTGTTCGGATTCTGTTTAAATGGACGAAGTTTCAAATTTGCACGCGCACCTCAAGGATTCACAGAAAGCCCCAGCATCTATAGCCAAGCATTGAAAAGACAACTCGACAGTATCCACATGCCTGTTAACACCGCCCTACTTCAGTATGTCGATGATCTGCTGATCACCGCCCGAAGCGAACCCGAATGTGAAAAAGCATCACTGACGGTTTTACATTTTCTGGCTGACAAGGGGCACAAGGTATCCCCTTCGAAGCTGCAATTCTGTGTTCAGCAAGTTGTGTACCTTGGTCACTTGCTGTCCAATGGGGGGAGACAGCTCACACCTGATCGCATCCAGTTAATTGTGAACATGTCACCACCCAAGACACAAAAGGAGGTACGGGCCTTTATAGGCCTCACCTCGTACTGCAGACAATGGATTCCCCAATATGCATTTCTAGCAAAGCCACTCATTCAGTTGACAACACAGGAGGCAGCGACATCGACTGTCCTCCCTTGGACTCAAGAACATACACAAGCTTTTGAAGACTTAAAGAAAGCCTTATGTCAAGCACCTGTTTTAGCAACACCATGTTACAGTAAGCCTTTTACACTTTTTGTCACAGAACGTGAAGGTACTGCCTTGTCAGTACTCACTCAGGAACAAGCAGGTTCACACAAACCGTGTGCTTACTTTTCTAGCACATTAGATCCAGTAGCCCAGGCTCTGCCTGCGTGCCTAAAATCAGTTGCAGCGACAGCTTTAGCAATCAGACAAAGCGATTCCATAGTATTAGGACATCAATTGACAGTGCAAGTTCCACACTCCGTGGAAGTTCTTTTAAACCGTACACAGACCCAACACCTGACCATAGCAAGACTGACAGGTTATGAATTGACATTGTTTCAGCCACACATAGAAATCAGACGCTGTAGTACATTGAATCCAGCCACACTTTTGCCATTAAGTAGAATAGATCCATTGGCACATGATTGTATTGAAGTCATTACTATTACGACGAAACCCAGACAAGACTTGACAGACGTTCCATTACCAGATCCAGACCTGACACTTTATGTGGATGGTTCATGCATGAGAACAAATACAGGAGAATTAGTGGCCGCCTACGCAGTCACGACAGACACCGAAGTTATTGAAACCGATTGTATCGACACCTTGTCAGCTCAAGCAGCAGAGCTCATCGCTCTGACACAAGCCTGTATTCAAGCCAAAAATAAGAAAGTTAACATATACACTGATTCACGTTATGCATTCGGAGTTGTTCACGACTTCGGAGTCCTCTGGCGAGAGAGAGGTTACTTAACTTCTCACGGTGCCAACATTCGACACGGTCCCCTCATTCAAGCTCTGTTAGATGCAATACATCTGCCTACTGCAATATCTATCATGAAGTGTAAGGCACATACAAAAGTCACCGATACCATCTCCCAGGGTAACGACCTGGCAGACCGAACAGCTAAGCAAACTGCCCAGAATCGAACTCATGTAACCGACGCGACAAAGACAATAGTTACGACATCGACACATTGCATGACAGTCAGGGATCCCGCACATGATGTAATTGACATACAGACACATGCTACACCAGATGAAATCAAGAAATGGACTGAACTAGGAGGGATCCAAACAGATCAGGGATGGATGACGAAGGGAAAATCTATATGGTTTCTCCCCGACTCTATGGTTCAAGTCATAATTAACACGATACATAGTCCAGCACACCTAGGAGAAAAAGCTATGCTAGACAGTATTCAACACATATGGTTCAATAAAAACTTACGAGCAGCAGCCAAACAAAAAGTACGTACTTGCATGATTTGTTGTCAGTTCAATCCAGGTAAAAGCATTCCCGTAGAGCAAGGTGGATTTCAGCCTCCCGATCACCCTTTTGAAGTCCTCCAGATGGATTATATCCAGATGGAACGTTGTCGAGGATTCAAATATGTCCTCGTAGTCGTATGTGCACTTTCCCGATGGACAGAAGCATATCCAGTCCCAGATTACACTGCTCCGACCACTGCCAAGCAGCTGGTTTGCAAATTCTTCCCACGGTATGGTTTGCCCCGTATCGTGTACTCAGATAACGGTCAACCATTCTCATCCGAGCTTGTGAAACACATTACACTCCTGTTAGGCTATCAATGGAAATTCCACTGTGTCCGGCATCCCGAGGCAGCAGGTCTCGTGGAGCGCCATAATCAGACTCTGAAAATCCGACTTTCAAAAATCTGCAGAGAGAAAGGCGTTGACTGGATAGTAGCTTTGCCAGTTGCGCTCTTCTACATGAGAATGATTGCGCATTCTCGAACAGGGCTATCCCCGTATGAGGTGGTCTTTGGTAGGCCACCAAATATGTGGGGGACGCCTATACCTCGTAAAATAACAGATGTTGACTGTATTATGCTGACAGATTACCTTGCTTCCTTGATGTCTGCACTACAATCTTGTCGTTCACAAGTAGCTGCAGCCTTTCCCGACAACACCGAGGTGAAGCCCCATGAAGTGGTCCCTGGGGATTTTGTTTTTGTGCGCAATTTTGACCGAAGAAGTCCGCTGGAGCCGCGCTGGCAAACCCCGAAATTGGTTCTTCTGACGACGAGGACTGCCGTGAAGGTTGAGGGCAGGAAAGGGTGGCTGCACTCGAGCCACGTTAAAAAGTTTCATGGACTTCCTTCTGACTTGAACTCTCAGCCCTGCCCTCCTCCACAGACTGACTCAAAACTCCCCCTGGTTGAGAAAACCGCATCTCAAGAATATAGACTGAAACTACGGTCTAGCAAGTCAGACAGTTTAATTGTTTAAGTCCTCCCCTAGGTGAATCGGTTAAATTAGTTTCTGACATGTATCCCCTAGACCGAGATAGAGAGAGAGATAGACAGAGACAGCTCAAGAAACGTGCATATTGCAAATCACTTCGTAGTCACTGTATAGTGACATTATTGATTATGTTTTTTCTAAGTCTTCTGATTATTGCTGCAAGTATATTACTGCATATCTATTACCCTATTTTCAAGCGTGCACATTCTGCTCTCAACGTCACTGCCGAACATTCTTTTAGCGAATTACCTCCGCATGAATTGTCTTACAGACTTGCGCTGCGCAACAACACATTCATTAGTATGCTACATCACTCCCATCTGACCAACAACGCTACAAATTGTTGGATATGTGGCCGACTCCCTCCCTACCAGAAATACAAGGGAGTTCTGCCCCTCTTTCCGTACCCGTTCACACACAATGGTTCATGTGGTGCATGGTTTAGATTGATTAATTCTTTGGACTCAGATACTGTTGTTTACGAAGGAAATTGGGTTTGGGGAAACCTGAACTTAGTTTTGCTTAGAGCCTGTTACCCTAACCAGGAGGGACTTCCCACAAGGACAGGAACTGATCTTGAAAATGAAGTATATGGATTAGGTAACTTTACAATTAATCTCATGATTTTGAATGTTGAATCCGAAGCTGCACCAGTCTTGCCTGCTATGTCAGTACTACCAGTTACAGGTGAATTATGTGTTAGAAAGAATGGTTCAGTACACTTAGGTCATAGTAAATGTACTACTGTGGTCGAATTCAGTGATCAAGGCAAGTCTACATTCAGAGCTACTCGTCATTCCTACTTCATTTGTGGTCATACCGCATATATACGCTTACCTCTAGATTGGGATGGTACCTGTTACATTGCATTCCTTCTGCCACCTGTTTTCCTAGCCCCTCCTGATTATCATAGAAATACCCATCTAGTAAACAATAGACTCCGAAGAGATCTCCCGATTGTCGATTACACTGAAACGGCATGGGAGCAATACACAGACTTCAATAAAGGTTTCTTTCCCTACTTAGGTGCTGTCTTTAATAGTAAACTGATACGCAAATTAACTAGAACCTTCGAAGCAGTAGTGAATGAAACTACTTCCGCCCTAGGCAACTTAACAGAGGAGCAGTCTGCTATGCGGATTGTTGTTCTTCAAAATCGTCTTGTCCTTGACGTCATCCTAGCCGATAGGGGCGGAGCCTGTAGAGTCATCGGATCGAGCTGCTGTGTTTTCATTCCAGAAAACGCGCCATCAGTATATAAGGCCATAACCCGTCTTCATAAGATTGCAAGTTTGATACACCAGAATCCAGGCACCTGGACTTGGTCCGGTTGGTTCTGGACCACGTTGACCGCCTGGGGATGGAAGGTCCTATCCTTCCTAGGCATTGCCCTTCTCATAGTATTCAGTTGCTGCCTATGTCTACAATGTGGGCCAGCGATTTGCGGCCTGTGTGCCACATCATGTATTCCACATTCAAGTTCTCATTCAAAACGCCATAAGAAGAAAGAAGAGCAAATGATGTTACGTGAACAGATTGATCGATTCATGAGGATCGATATATCATGAAGGGTCCGTAGGGGACAAGGAGGGAATGAGGAAATATGAATTTTTATGATCAATTGTGTCCCCTATCTTAGACCCCAACGACTCCGTGTACGCGCTACAAGTACATGTATGTTCCCTCCACTTCTAGCTATGAAGACGCAAATACATTTGCGTCCAACGTTAACATGTCCTCTTTCAGATCCACCATGAATGGGTCGAATATTCCGTTCCTAAGTATGCCTTGCCAACGTCTTTATGTGGTGTACTTTACACGTTTTTCAGCTCTGGCAAAGTAGGCCCTGAATTCTACCATCGAGCCTTTTCCTGCCTTCTGCCTCTGAATGCTTCAGCCTGGGCCTGCATCTGTATCCGTGACCTTTGTCTTACTCCCTGCGCGGCTAACGGTGCTTGGCTCGGCCTGTTGCCTGCCAAGACTGTATTCAGCCTTCAAGTTATCTGCTCCGCTCCTCGAAAAATACATTCCTGTCTAGTAGTTCAAGTAAACATCCTTCCAGCTGCAGAGCAAAGGGCCCTGCCTCACTGTCTCCGTGCAAGTAATTCATAGCTCCTGTTACCATGGTAGGCCCATGCCCCCTCGCATCTCATGCAGACACGTAGACGCTTATACACGCACTCACAGTCAGTATAGAATAGCCTCTGCCCGAGAGACCTTTCCTTCCAGATAATACAGTTCCTTAAACACGAGATATTAGATACGATTTGGGATTAGGTTGATCTGACATCCCAGACTTCTGTCTCCTCATGTAGGGCTAAATGTCAAGTCCCCTTCACCCTCCAGTTACACGTCAATCACACGTCATGCTGCCTGCGCGCGCATCTCTGCCATGTATTTCTGCTGACACTGCAGGATTCTCTTATGGATCCACCCACTTGTGACATCTTCTTAATGACGTTTCTAGTACACGCCTTCATGCACGCCTATTGTAACGCCTTTTCAGTACGTATGTGTACTCTTATCTCTCCTCTCAGCTGTTACGCCTTCTACATCTGCCTTTACTGTAATGCATTGACTATATATATGATTAACTGTCAATAAAGTATGTTCTGTCTGTCCCTTCCCGAACCTTCGTGGTGACGGAATGGTGTGCAACCTTGGTTCGAACCAATACCAATTCCTTTTTAAGGAATAAAACCCCTTTTAAAACCTCAAATATCACGGATTTTGCCTCTTCTTTTTGACTGAGTTATTCTTATTGAACTTTACCGCATAAATTAAGTATAGGTAATTTAAATTTACCACACCCCGCACTTTTATACATGGACGACGCTGTCATTATTGCCTGCACTCCTCTTGAACTGCAGCGTTCTGTAAATCGTTACAATGTATTTATGTCGAACTTAGACTTAAAAAAAATAATATAAAAAAGACCTTTATTATGACCTCTGGCAAAAAGTTGGGAAAGGGAAACGACATCTATATAAGCAACTCCAGGATCGACCACACCCCAATTTATCCTTACTTGGGAGTGGTTATAGATGAAAAGGGCACTTGGAAAAGGGCAATCGAGGTAAAAAAAACTGCAGTTTTTGAAAGCTACAATGGCCTTAGTGGCATTTACCCAGAGGCTTGGAAAAAGATCCCCTGAAGAGATGCTACGAATCTATCACGCTAGATGCGTTAGTACAGCCATCTACGGGGCAGGGATCTGAGGGTATGTGCAGGTTGAATCCATCCAAAAGGTTGAAAACAGTTTCCTAAGATTCTTACTTGCAGTGCCACAAAGCACATCAACATTTAGTTGCCATTTAGAACTGGGAGTACCCTACATTTCCGATATTATTTGGATGCAACCAGTTCTGTTATGGCACCGTCTCTGGACGTCCAATAAACTAACGTTTACCCAAGCAACCGTGATAGATTGCACTAAGTTAGAACACGCTAAGAAGATTTAATGGTTACAATACGTTACAAAGTTCCTTTCTGATTTGGGCGTGGAGAATTACTATCATAACCCCCAAGAATTGACCAAGATCTCAAGAAAGATGCTAAAGAACTAATGCTTAACGCACTTAGCTGATCTCCGTTTGACTGCTGAAGCGAATAAAATCTCTGTTCAGCAGTCTTTGTCAATTCAAACAACTGCCACGATCCAGCCTTATTTAACACTGAAGTTATCTAGCTTTGATACGCTTCTACTGACTTGATTTAGATTAAATATCTTTCACTGTTTCGTAACTTTCCCATCCCCAAATGATTGGTCCAAGCATTTAATCCATTGTCCATGTGATGGTATTTCTCCACAGTCCCTCCTTCATGTAACTCTTTCTGTAAATTCTATATCGAACCCAGAAAGCGTTGGCTGATTCCGATCTTAAAATCCCTGGGCCTTCGCTAATACCGCCCTGCTTTTATGATTCTTCAATTTCTGGAATCGGACCTCATAGCTATAAATGTCGCAAGGTTCTTAAAATTTTGCATTCGGCATAGAACTAATTTGTAAAATGAGTCTAGCTGTATTTTAAAAATATTTCTACATGACGTTTTTAACTTGGAAAAACTTTTTTAAATGTAGCCTTTTTATTAATGGAAAACGGAATGTATTTTAAGATGACCGTACAAACTGCACCCTTAGACTACCTGTGACTGCGGGAAATTTATCATGCACTTTAACTGGCTACTGAAAGAAGCATCTAGCGAAATTTGCACACTGCAGAATTTAGAACACACAGGGCACTTTATTGTGTATCGTGTGTAATTTGCAGCCCACTGCTTACATTTGTACATCCCCCTTCAGACCATTTGTTATCCTGCGAAAATCCTTTGGCACTTAAGATTTTCCCTGAAGGTATCTATTAGCGAAATTTGCACACCGTGGAGCTTAGAGTGAAAAAAAGCACTTTACTGCGTTATTTGCACATGATCTTCCCTGTTAAGAATATCTGTCATTTTTGCATTGTGTTCGTTACTAGAAATAATCCTAGTTATTGTATTGCGACAACATGTATTTTAGGCCGCAAGAGACATATGTTTTGGTTCACATATTTAAACTAAGCGTCATACAACATGTTAATGCTTTATTCTCTGAATCTAAACATAAATGACAGGATAATATTATTAATATTTATGTATTCGCGATGATTTAAAAATGTCTATTTGTGATTGCTTATATGGTTTTGCACTGCATACCGAATAAAGTGTTTTTTTAATTTGAATTTTTTTTTTGAATTGGTTCTTTTTGGAGTTCATCGATAATATAGTCCTTAATGAAGCGAAAAGTAAACCGTGTTCCTTCTTCTGCTGCTCGTCATGAGGAGTGGCATGTGTGATGGTAAAGGGAATGGCAAGATAATTAATCCAGTCAGTGAGTATAAGGGGCTGGCAGTGGATGTTTTTGGGATGCAGAGGTGATGAGGTCCAGTGTTTTTCCTTTGGAGTGAGTTAGGTTGGTGATCTTATGTTTCTTTCTAGGATGTTGAGTAGATGGTTCACTCATGGTATTGATGCTGAAGGTGCTGGGCAGAATGAAGTCTCCTAAAAAAGGTGCAGTAAGAGTGTTGGATGGAGGCAGAGGTGGTGAGGTGCGATATATGATATATTTTTTTCGAAGTCCTTGTGCTTTCTAGTTGTCTGTAGATGAAATGAAAGGAGGCTTTGCAGTCTAAGAGAGTAAAGTAGCAGGAGAACAGCTCAAATGGCTTGGATGTGGCCATTTTGAAGCTGATGCAGAGCCATGTTGACTTGGATAACACCACGAGCCTACCTCCATGTTCTGCAGGTGCGGTCTATATATTGGATGTTGTATCCAGAGTGGAGGAGAATATCAAGAATCTGTAAGGAGGAGGGGTGAACCAGGTTTCTGTGATGAAGTGTAGTTGGGCTGCGGTGCTTGATGTTGGCGATGTCAGTGCAGGACTCATTGATGAGTGTGCATTTATAAATGTGAGTTGAAGATGGTGTGATGTAGGTGGTGTGGGTAGTCTAGGTTGCTGGTGTCACATGTGCAAGTATGGTGAATATGTTTACGGGGTCTTTGTGTGAGAGTCGGCAGTCGGGTTTCTGGCCCTGGGTCCTTCAGGCCTAAACAGGTCGAAACAGGCAATACCCTTGTCTTGGCTGCTTTTTTTGGCTGGGATACCTCGGTGACAGACTCTGGGGGTGGAAAAGTGTGGGTGTTCAGGCCTTTGACGGCATTCATGGGTCACAAAACGTAATGGAATCCGTGGACCTGAAAAAAACCTGAAAAAAATGTACCTCAAAAACCAAGTATGGGGGGCGTGGCCAAGATGGCGACGGAGTAAGACGTGCCTGCGAGCTCCTCCGGCACCCCGAGCCATTCATAGCTTTGTGTAGCTGAATTGGGGCGATTTCAGCTCCGGAATAGACTTTCCTGGGGTCACTAAGGTGCCCTGAATGCGTTTGAGCCTTCTCCCGTCGAGCTACGACCTGGAACGGCGGACTTAACCGAGGTGTCGAAGTGGTGACGCAGGAGCGCTGGTGCGGCCTACAGTGCCTCGCCTGGTCTGCATCGGCTCTTGGCACGAGGGGACCCTGGACCTCAGCAAGGTGTCTAGTGTAGCGCTTGCACTGCGGGACCCCCTGACTGGGATCGTCGCGAGCCCACCTGGCGCCCCTGGGATTCATCTGGCTATCGGCGCCTGAGCGGAGGTGACGAGGAGGCGCCGACCTGTCTAGCGGCTGCTGGACAGCGCAGAAGACTGTGAGAAGAAGAGGTGCCGTCTCGCCCCTAACCCCCTATGCCTTGGGGGCGATTCAACGGGCGTTGAGAGACACGGCGAGTGCTGCCTTCTGATCGCTTCGGCCTCCCGGTGCCTACGACGCGGAGACCGCGGAAGGTGTGAGGGAGCGCAGCCTGATATCTTGGGACGCTCCGGGAGGTCGCGAGGAGCCCAGAGGCTGGCTGAGGCGACGCATCATGACGACGAGGAATCGCATGAATAGGCCAGGGAAGGACGGTCCTGGGAAAGGTCCGTCCGGATCGCCCCCCGGCTCTAGCAAGTCCCCGGCCAAGGACGACGGAGAGGGCCCAGTCACGAAGGCCTTTTTGATTGAACTTTTTGCATCTATCAAGGACGATATCACAGAACTGAAGTCGCAGCTGGCCTCCGATCTACGTGAGGTCCGTCGAGATGTGGACGGCATCGGAGAACGGGTTGCGACCCTGGAGGACCATGATCTGGGCCTCACTGGTGACGTCCATCAGCTACAGCAGGACATGCTCCGGCTACGTGAGCAGAACTTAGATCTTCAGGCCCACTGCGAAGACTTGGAAAACCGGTCCCGCCGTAATAACATTCGGATCCGAGCGGTACCCTGGGAAGGCGAGGGTGAGAACTTGCGGGAGTATGTGGAGGCCTTGTTTCTGCAAATTCTGGCGGAGGACGACCTCACGGAGGTTCGCATGGACAGAGTACATCGGGTTGGGCTGCCGCGTGGCGCGCGCTCGCCGCCGCCTGACATTCTGGTTTGTGTCCACGATTTTCAATTGAAGGAGAAAATCCTACGGAAAGCAAGGGACACCAACAACTTGCACTTTCGAGGGCACAACCCTCAGCTTTTTCAAGACCTGGCGGCTTCCACACTGAATGAAATGAAAGAAATGAAAATAGATTTCTTAAGTGCATGGCTGCCCAAGAGCGTCCCAGCGCTGGTACACACCACAAGCTTCCATGATCCTCAAACAGCGGACTCATACTCCTCGTGGAAAAAGGAATGTCTTTAGTGATTTCCGAAACTTCTGGAGGCAGGGTTCCAGGCAGAGGGCAGCAGGAAGCTCATTCCAGGTCTTGGCAACATTCACAGAGAACCTCCGACCTCCTGAACGTGCTCTCCTCACTCTGGGGATGGTCAATAAATTGCTCCCGTCAGAGCGGAGGGCACGGGTGGATTTGTAGGTGCATATAAGGTCCCTGATGATAGGGGGGCCCATTCCCTGGAGAGACTTAAAGGCGATGGAAAGGGCCTTGAATTTAATTCTCTCACGGATGGGGAGCCAATGGAGAGCTCTGATAGCGGGTTTGGCCGAAGTTCTTTTCGCCGTGCCGGTCAGTACTCTGGCCGCCGCATTTTGTACTCGCTGAAGGGAGTTAATGGCTGATTCAGGGGCACCGAGCAGCAAGGCGTTGCTATAGTCCAACCTAGACAGTATTAGCCCCTGGATCAAAAGTTTCCTAGAGCTAAAGGGAAGAAGAGGCAACACCTTCCGGACAGAGCGTAACAGACCATAGCAGATCCCTGCCACTTTCTTAGTTTGTACTCTGAACGTCAGGTCGGGCTCCAGCCATACCCCCAGGATCTTAATCTCATTCTTGGGTTGGGGTGCCTCCCCCAGACAGGGGGGCCACATGGTTTTGGGAAGGGAGGTGGAGAGGTTACCCAACATCATAAGTTCAGTTTTGGACCCGTTGAGTTTAAGCCGTGATTCTGTCATCCACGCCATGATACCTGTCAGACAGCACCCGAATCTTTCTGCCGCATTTTCATGGTGGGATAGCGAGACGACAAGCTGGGTGTCGTCCGCATAGGTCACTATTTTCACCCCGAAAGGTGAAACCACATCCTCCAGTGGGGCCATATAGATATTAAAAAGAGTCGGGCTCAACGAGGAGCCCTGCGGGACTCCGCACTGGAGGGGGATCGACTCGGAGAGGTTCGTGCCATCGCAGACCTGGTAGGACCGACCATTCAGAAAGGAAGTCATCCAGCTTAGAGCCTGGCCGGATATTCCCATCCTAGTAAGGCGCTGAATGAGGATACCATGGTTGACAGTATCAAGTGCCGCGCTGAGGTCAAGGAGGACCACAGCTGCGGAGCCTCCTGCATCCAGAATGCGTCTGGCTTCCTCTACTACTACAATCTGGGCAGAGTCGGGACTTCCGCCCGTTCACGGCTTTCCTGCGGGAGCGCGGGGTGTCCTACTCCTGGGGTCACCCCTTTCGGCTCATTTTCAGATGGCAGAACAGACTAGTGCAAGTGAGATCTCTGGCAGACGCCAAGGAACTTCTGGGCATGGAGGAAGCAGCCGCGTCGGCGGGCGCCAGCGCCTCCCCGAGAAGACGTCGCCATTCCCGCTCCCCAGCGTGGCAGAGAGTGGGCCGACATGGTGTGGCGGAGGGTCCGACTCCATCGGCGAGCCAAAGTGAGAGGGGGGAGGTTTTGGCTTCGGTGGCCCTGGTGACTGAGTCGAGCCGGGTGGACAGCTCTTCAGCAGCCTAGGCTCCCCCAACAGCGGCCCGTGGGGCCGGGGGGGCTCTACCATCTCAGGTACTTTGAAGGACCGTGCTCCATTGGAGGGTTACCCCGACCCTGAACTCGAGGGGCATTACCCGGGTCTTCTACCCCCGACCCTTATGGTCATATCCGACTTTCTTTGTTCTTTTTCTGGTTCTGAATCTCTCTTTTTTGTATATTGTTTTGAGGCTCCTTTGGATTGGGGAAGGGTTGTTTTGGAACGGGCTCAGTGGTGGCAGCAGGGGATTTGGTATGAATGCGAGTGTGTTTGGTTTGATTCTGGCGTTATGGGGGGCACTGAATGGAGCGGGGGGGAGGGCGCTGACTAAATGATGCCTGTTACGATAGGCTCCTGGAATGTTAAAGGCCTTAATTCTCCTCAAAAGCGTCAGAAAGTGTGGAAATATATTCTTGATCATCATTTGGATGTGGTGGGACTGCAGGAAACTCATTTGGCCCGTAAAGACGAATCTAGGCTTAAGCATAGGCAATACCCACTGATTTACAAATCCTCTGCCACTACTAAGCACCGGGGGTTGGCACTTCTGTTCCGCTCTACACTTCAGTTTCAACCCATGGGGGTGCGAGGTGACAAGGAGGGAAGATGGCTGATGGTGAAGGGAATGCTCCTTGGTAAGCTGTGCACGTGTGTGGTTATCTATGCACCGAATGCGGGCCAGAATGGGTTCCTTGAGGCCTTCATGAGGGAGGTGGAGAACTTTGGGGAGGGAGCATTGATAGTAATGGGGGATTTCAATTTGGTTTGGGACAAAAGTCTTGATTGCTCACACCAACAAAGGACGGAGGCGGGTCTCTTCTCCCCTGAGTTGCGCGACGCCTTGAACAGTCTAGGCCTTATTGATAGCTGGCGCGCCCTCCACCCCCACACTAGGGATTACACGTTCTATTCCCATGTTCACCACACGTATTCACGTCTCGATCACATTTTTCTAAATCAGTCTTTGCAGGGGGACTTGGGTGACAGTAGAATATTTCCGCTCTCTGTATCAGATCACAGTCTTTTGGCAACGTGCTTGACTTGGGCCCCAGAGACGTCCCCACACCGCAAATGGTACTTCCCTATCTCCCTTACACGTGATGAGGAATCCTGCAAAAAACTTAGGGCAGCCATTGGCGAATTTTTTGAGTTCAACAAAGCTGGGGACACCTCGGTCTTCACCCAATGGGACACCTTTAAGGCGACGACACGGGGCACGTGCATTGCGTTGAACTCCGCCCTGAACAAGCTTAGGCGCGAGGAAAGGGAGGCGCCGGAGGCGGAGCTGGCGACACTTGAAACTGCGCATAAACAGAATCCTTCTCGAAAGACTCTTCGCCCTCTTACTGCGGTGCGGGGTAAACTCAGGACCCACTATAATAATCGGGCGGAGTATACCCTCTTGCGCCTACGGCGCCTCTCTTATGCTCAAGGCAACAAAGTGGGGAAACATCTGGCTCGGCAGCTCCGTGATAAGCGTGAGAGGGAATATGTGGGTGGCATCCGGGCGCCCTCCGGCGCCATGGAACATAGGGACGCGGTCAAGGCGGAGCTTTTCGGCGACTTTTATGCCGCCCTATACTCGGCAGACCACCTGGCGCCTGCAGAGCAGCAGGAATACTTAGGGGCTTATCCACTTCCGCAGGTTTCCAAGGAATGGAATGACCTTCTGGAGGCCCCCTTCACTAGGGAGGAGGTGTTGACCGCCATTAGGCCCCTTAAACTGCTCAAGGCGGCTGGCCCAGACGGCTTTACGGCTCCCTTCTATCAAACATTTGCTTCTGAGCTGGGGGATTTTTTGGTGACTCTTTTCAATGGCATGAGGGAGGCGGGCCAAACTACGGGCACCATGGCGGAAGCAATGATTTCGATTATTCCCAAAACCGGGAAGGATCCCTCTAAGTGTGAGTCATACCGGCCCATAGCCCTGTTAAACGTGGATGCTAAATTGTACTCCTCTATCTTGGCTGCCCGGCTCCAGGACCTCATGCCTGCTCTTATTCACCCCGACCAATCGGGCTTCATAAAAGGTCGCCAGACCCACGACAACACCAGAAGGCTGATTCACCTGATCGAGAAGGCTAATCGCTTTAAGATCCCGGCGGTCTTGGTGGGCCTCGACGCTGAAAAGGCGTTCGATCGGGTGGATTGGAACTTCCTCTTTAGTACATTGAAGGCCTTTGGTTTTTCACCCAAATTTATCGATATGCTTCGGGCCAACTACCATGGGCCGCGCTCGAGGGTTATGGTGAATGGCCATGTTTCACCCTTCTTTGCACACTCCCGGGGTACGAGACAGGGCTGCCCCCTATCTCCCCTACTCTTTGCGCTCAGCATCGAGCCTCTTGCCCTTAGGGTGCGGGAGGACCCGAATATTGTTGGTCTCCCCTTTTCGGGGGAGCAGCATAAAATATCCCTCTTTGCTGACGACGTTCTATTGTCACTAGCGGACCCGAGGAACTCCCTCCCAGGGGTTCAGGAAGTGCTTTCTCAGTTCGAAGCGGTGGCAGGTTTTCGGATCAATCCCGGCAAATCCTACATCCTCAATCTCACGCTGCCGCCCGCTGAGGTGGACGGCATCCGACCACTCACGCCCCTGTCGTGGTCTAGCTCCATACAGTATCTTGGGGTCAGGCTGACCTCGTCTGTTGCCACCTTGTATGCGGCCAACTTCCCTCCCCTGCTGACCTAGATACAGACCGAGCTTAATCGTTGGAAGCCCATGTTCATCTCTTGGATGGGTCGCGTACATGCCATTAAGATGACGATGCTCCCCAAGCTCTTGTACCTGTTCCAAGCACTCCCTATCACTTTGGAGGGGGATTTTTTTAGGCGTCTTAAATCCATAATTCTGCGCTATGTCTGGCAGGGAGGCTGTGCTAAACTTTCCTTTCTTACGCTGCGTCGGCCTCTGAAGAAGGGTGGGGTAGGCCTCCCGGACATGCATCTCTATTATAAGGCGGCGCAACTCCGGGTGCTGGCCGAGTGGACCCAAATGGAGCCGGAAAAGCACTGGTTACATATGGACAGGAGTGTGGCAGGAAGATCGATATGGGACCTGGTTTGGAAGGCAAAGGGGGATCGGCCTCGCAACGCCTACATTAGCACTCCTACGAGTACCACTCTGAAGGTCTGGGACTCGGTCTCTAGTGACGAGAGGTGGACCTCCTTCCCATCCCCCTTCACACCTATCCACTTTAACCCGGCCTTTCCGTCGGCTCTCGTTGAAGGCCCCTTTGACGGGTGGAGGGCGGGGGGTTGCCACGCACTCACACACTTGTTCCATGGGTATCAGCCGCTCACCTTCCATAATTGCATGCGTGATTACGCAGTGCTACCTTCCGAGCGTTACCGGCATGCCCAACTGCTTCACTGGGCGTTGTCACCGGAGGTGCGGGATGCAGCGACGAGGCCTCCCACAGATTCCGAATCCTATATCACCCGCGCATCGTCTATGAAGGGGGTGATCTCATTCCTCTATGATCTTCTATTGACTACTGCTATCTCGCCTCGCCCTAGATACATGGGTCTGTGGGAAGAGCACCTAGGGCGAGATATCTCCGACGAGGAGTGGACTCACCTCTGGCGCGATTTACACAAATTCAATCATTCTATTGATCTCCGGGAGGCCCATATGAAAACAATGCTGGATTGGTATCTTTACCCGACCCGATTGAAAAAGATTTTTCCCTCTGCATCGGATAAGTGTTGGCGAGGCTGTGGTTTCCTTGGGGATTTTCGCCATATCTGGTGGGACTGCCCTATCATACGCCCCTATTGGGGGGAGATACTGTCTCATATTAAAGATGTGTTGGGTTACCCGATTCCGGACTCCATAGGCTTCGTGCTCCTGGGTCTTCGGGACCCGCTTTTAGAGCATCAGACCACGGCAGATAAACAAATCCTTTGGCTCTGCATAGGTGCGGCCAAGTTGACCTTGGCTGCGGCTTGGAAGAAGAAGGAGGCCCCTGCACTTTCCCTCTGGTTTGCTAAGTTGTGGAAGCTGTTGAGTGTGGAACGTATGGCTGATGTTTTCAGAGGTGACTTTAAGATTTTCACCTTCAGATGGGGCACGCTAGTCCGCTTTCTTTCTCGAGGTTTACCATCGGCGGTCTGTCCACCCACCTTACGTGCACTACATTTGTTTCAGGTGTGAAGACTGTTTGAGTGAATGCCTGCTGCTGGACTGCCACCACTGGGGGGAAGGGGGTTGGTAGGTGGCTGGAGCCTTTGGGGGGGGGGGGTTTGGTTTGTTTGTTCAAGGGGGGGTGGGTTTTTCCGTTATACCTCGCTGCAACGTCTTTCTCATGGCCAAGACACATGGAGGCGCAACTTGAACTGGTCGAATACGCCTCTGACTCGGACAGCTTTTGCCTGGTGCCAATGTGGGTTGATGCCCCTCCAGGGTTCCTCGTGGGGCACGACGCTGTTGGCTGGCGGACTTTGAGACTTCTCCTGCCTAGGGCTGTCACGCTGTACGAATCTTCATCAATGTTACTGCTTCTTGGCCATGTGGAGTTATCTCCTGCGAGGGCTCTTTTTACATTTCATATGTTTCTATCTTTTCTCTCTTCTGTTATTTCTTCCTTCCTGTACTCTCAATAAAAATATCTTTAACAAAAAAAAAACCAAGTATGGAGGCACTGACAGCCCGAAGTGCTGATAAGTATTAGGTAGAGCAAGGAAAGCAAAGAGAAACAGAGAAAATGTACTCAGAACCACCTAAGGATGGCTGGTGTCCCATCAATACACAATCATGTGCCCAGTGTCATCATCTGGGCTTCTAAACAACCTTCTCTCGTCCCTCTTAGTTCACAGAGGGGAACAGGGAGAATAAGTTGTATCCTTCTGTGCGGTTCTCACAAAAGGAAAGATAAATACAGACGGGACTCTTACTTTTAGTATTAGTAATTAGGATAAATATAGAATACAGTGCAAAAAACTGTGAAAAAGATGTGATTAAAAAGGATAAACAACAGAGATGAGATACTACCCTTTCTAGTACTTTTCCTAACAATCTCTAGTATATTTTCCTACTAAAAACAGTGTGAAGGTGAAAAAAGAGGAAACAGTTAGGAATTAATCATTGTTTCGATGGTCAACATGTTTCAGTCACTAGGATTATTCTCCCTAGCTTTCTTCAGGACCTAGACAAAATGTTGTCACTGCAAAAACACGAAAAGTCATACATACAGTACAGATTCTGTTGTATCAGTATTCTGATCCTCGATAAAAACATGATGTCTTACTGCATCTAGGAAAAATAATAAATGAACATTACATATCTCTGTATCTCACAGCCTTCCAACCTCATCATACCTAGTCAAAATTGGTAATAAAAGTTCCAGAAAAGCTTACCATTGCTTCTCACCTCACCTCTCTCGGCGCCAGCTCAAGTTATTTTTAGAGGCCCCGCTCTGTGGGATAAAAAAATCCAACAACACTAGTTTGTGGAAAAAGACATATATATGTATAATTATGACTGTATATTATATGTGGCATTCGTGGGTCGCCAAATGCAGTGATGTCACATCCTTTTGAGATGGATGCTGGGAATGTAGTGATGTTACTTCCTTTTGAGACGGATGCTGGGAAATCTAGAGATTGTTTTTGTTGAGATAGATGCTGGGAAAATGTTAATGCCCTTAGCTGCATCATTGCCATGGTATTCGGTACCAAAAATAAAGGAGCTCCAATAGTCTAACGTTTGCAGCCCCTCATCCAGCGTAAAATATAATAAAACACCTTGCGTCCTTCCATGAAACTTTAAAAATGTAAATTAAATGCCATCTGATTGAGCAGCAGGAACTGACACTGCATGGAATGGTTTACCAAACTGTCACGTCCTCTCTTTAAAGGAACTTGGGATTGATTCTAGATTCTGTGCTCCGAGCAAAGGTCGGCAAAATGCACTTACAATCCAAGTCCAATCACAACTGAGCACATATTGACTAAATATGAAGATAATCGCCCGGATGTGTCCACAATAACACATCACCAGAAAGGTTCTGCTTGCCTCCTGCACCTCGTGTTATGTCAACAACAAAATGCGGAAGTCTAAAACATCTCTGTAATTATGCTAAACACAGACCAGGGTTGCTGAACTAGCAGAATGCTACTTTCACTTCCTGCTGATAGGCCCTGTGCAAAGCTGTTTTCAGAGCAGTGTATAATGCACAACCGGAATAACCGGATGCCAGGTGTCCCTAGACGAGATGGATTGCATCCTTTTACCCAATGCAGTGTAAAAGTTCAACCACAATATTAACAGTAGTTGTATTCCGTATATGGTTTATTTCTTTGTAACTAAGGTACTAGGACATAGGCTCCCCAGTAGGGGGAGGCAGAGGTGTGCAAGGACTGTCTTAGACAGTAGGTGGAGCATGAAGTAAACACAGGTCAGCGTGCCTTGGGAGAAGCTCAGATTCAGTGAGGTCGACTCAGGAACATGCTTGCAAATGAACAGATAAGCCTACCATGAAAGGAGAGCTTAAAGTGTGCATTGCTGCAGTGCATCAACTGTGCACAGTCGCCAACAAGGCCAACCTGTAAAATTCAAAACAGGTACAAACACGTTCGTGTCTACAGCAGGAAACAGTGAGATATTGAAATATTACTGATTATATATCATAATTAAGGCTCCCTGTTTTACATTTTTACTGATTTTTACAGATAAATTTAGACAGAAAACCATTTATTTTCATGTATGTATTTATATGTAAATGTGGATAAAAACGGAAATTTGTCTCTTTTTTGAGCGATTCTAAATACTATCAGTCATGACTGTCAGGCCAATAGCTGTGTAGATTTACAGGTAAGTGGTTAAAAATAAAGAAATTATTGTTATGAGGCTTTAAATCCAGTATATATGCAAAAGGTTGATACAAAAAGGTTCATATTTTCATATATGTGCATTGATTTATCATCTGTCAGGCTTCATATTCTTGAAATCGGGCATGCATTTAGATAAGCGTTTACATTTACCATTAAAATAAATGTGGAAATGTACTATTTTTACTTCATTTGTCTTACAAAACCTGAAATAAAAATGGAGAAATACAGATAAGATTTGAAAAAAATAAATATGGATAAATACAGACGGAAATGTCAAGAAAATAAATACCATAAAATTGGGAGCCCTAATAATAATGCACGTACGCAGTAGCACAGTTAGGACTCTGAAGTGGCTTGTTTATTTCCATTTAGAAAGAAAAGCAGCATGTGTTGAGTGCACAATACCCGCTGCAAGGGGAAAACATTGTAACAACAGGTATAGATTGCAATTTTGTTTTGGCTCATTTGAGATCAAAGTCTATGAACTGCCCCTTAAAACTTTCAACCAAGTGCATTTTAACAGTGGTGTTGGAACAGTTTTGTAGTGGCACCACCTCACCAAAGTCATAGGAGTTGTGAACAAAAGTGATAATAGCAAACAAGTCAGTGTAAAAAGCATTGGCAAAACCAATAGGTCTGGCCTATACAAGAGCTATTGGCTTTGGCAATGTGTTTTTGTGATGACGTACACCAGTGTGGCTGCTGTTCAGCATGGCTAAAAGGTAGTGGATTGGAGTGTCGTAGAGTGGATTTGTTGGAGTACAGTGTCATAGAGAGGAGTAGGGGGAGTAGAGTGTCGTATAGTTGAGTAGGGGGGTGCAGAGTTCAATGTTTCATTGGCAGAGAGTGCCCTTGAGTGCAGTGGCATAGAGTGGAGTGGCATGGGGTGGAATAGGGCGCAGTGGTTTGGAGTGGATTGAAGTAGTGGGTTGGAGTGGATTGAGGTGGATTAAAATAGGTTGAGGTGGATTGGAGTAGGGTGGATTAGATTGGATTGAGGTGGGCGCATTGAATTGAAGTGACAGGACTAGTGCGGGGTGGATTGGAGTGGGGTGGGGTGAAATGGGGTAGAGTGGAATGGGGTGGATTGGATTGGAATTGAGGGGTGGATTGGAGAAGGGTGGGCTGGATTGGAATGGATTTGGGTTGATTGAGTGGGGTGGATTGAAATGGGGTGCATTGGATGGGTGGGCTAGGTACGTTGGATTGGGGTGGAGTGGATTGGGGTGAGGTGGGGTGGATTGGAGTGAGGTCCATTGGATTGAGTGGGGTGTATTTAGACAAGGTCAAGTGCACTGAAGTGGGGTGGAAGGGAGTGGGGTGGACTGGATTGGGGTGGATTGGATTAGGGTGGATTTGATTGGTGTTTGGTGGATTGAATAGAGGAGGTTTGGATTGGGGTGGGGTGTGGTGAGGTGGATTGGAGTGAGGTGGATTGGAATGGAGTTGACTGGATTTGAGTGGCCTGGATTTGAGTGGGGTGGATTGTGGTAGATTGGACTGGAGTGGTATGGATTGGACTGGAGCGGAGTGGGTTGAATTTGATTGGAGTAGGGTGAATTGAATTGATGTGGATTTGATTGGAGTGGGGTTGGATTAAGGTGGTTTGGAGTGGAGTGTATTGGATTGGAGTGGGGCGGATTACGGTTGACTGGAATGGACTGGAGTGGGGTGGATTAAGGGGAATTGGTTTGGAGTGGGATGGATTGGATTGGGGTGGACTGAATTGAGGTGGAGTGGAGTGGAGTGGGGTGGATTGGAGTGCAGTGAGATGGATTGGAATAGAGTGCAGTGTATTGGTGTTGAGTGGATTGGAGTGGAGTGAGGTGGGGTGGATTACGGTGGAGTGAGTTGGATTGGAGTGGGGAAGATGGTTTTGGATTGGAATGGTACAAATTATTTTGAATTGGAGTGAGGTAGATTGGAGTGGAGCGGATTGCTTTGGATTGGAGTGTGGTTGATTGTGGTGGATTAGATTGCAGTGGGATGGATTGGGAAGGGAGTGGGGTGGATTAGATTGCTGGTGAGGTGGATTACATTGGAGTCGGGTAGATTGGATTATTGTTGGGAGGATTGGATTGGAGCGCAGTGATTGGGGTGGATTGAATTGGATTGGGGGGGATTAGAGTGAATGGATTGGAGTGGGGCAGATTGGATTTGGGCATATTGTTTTGGATTGGAGTGAGGAAGATTGAGTGGAATGGATTGGAGTGAGGATGATTGTTTTGGAATGGGGCGGATTGGAGTGGGCAGACTGTTTTGGATTGGAGTTGGGTGACTTAGAGTGGGGCAGATTGTTTTGGATTAGAGTGGGGTGGATTGGAGTGGGAAGAGTGGAGTGTAGCAGATTGTTTTGGATTAGAGTGGGGCAGATTGGAGTGGGTGGATGGGAGTGGGGCAGATTGTTTTGGATGGGAGTGGGGCAGATTGTTTTGGATGGGAGGGGGGCAGATTGTTTTTGTATTGGAGTGGGGCAGATTGTTTTTGTATTGGAGTGGGGCAGATTGTTTTGTATTGGATTGGGGCAGATTGTTTTAGTTCGGAATGGGGCAGATTGTTTTGGAGTGGAGCAGATTGTTTTAGATTTGAGTGGGTGAACTGGAGTGGGGTTGATTGGATTCATCTGTTCTGGGGTGAGGTGGGTTGGATTGGCGTGGATTGGAGTGGAGAGTATTGGAGTGGGGTGAATAGGGGTGTGCATTATGTTTATATGTTAAAGCATAATTTCAGAAATTATACATATAAGTAAGAAATAATATTGCTTTGCAATGTTTAGCACAAGATAATCTTCATTTTTTGAGGACAACGACCAAGAGCAAAAACAAAAGAAAACATGAGTGCAAAAGAAGACTTGGCAAAATAAAAGAAAGTTAACTATAGAAAAAAAATCTTTGCAATTTTCTTTGTCCTTCTGGGCACGTTTTTGCCAATTACAAGCCTTCTCTTTGCAAGGTACTAAAAGTAAAAAAAAAAAAATAGCACCGTAATTACATAGGGAACAGTGGACAGACACTGATCAAGTTGAATCAATCAGTGCTTGTGATCCCTCTTCTACAGAGACGAACTGACATGATTCTAGGCCTGCCGTGACGAATTACAAGGCTGTATAGAAGAGTGCCAGGCAAGCCAACAAATGGTAAATAACGGGCGGGCTCCAAGCTCTTATTGTTAAGAATAGTGTCTTGCAAGTGAGAAGCATGTGCTAGAGCATGCTCTCGCAAGCTCCGCCCTAAACAAACAAGCAAGCATTGGCAAAGTCAATAGGTCGCGCCTATGCAAGAGATATTGGCTTTGCCAATTTCTTTTAGCTTTGTAACTCTGTTAACAAAGACAACATCCTTCTTCTACAAATACTGTGTGTGAATGTAGCATCGCAATGTTTTGGATTGTTATCAGGGATTCTGAAATTATTCTAAGTGGCGTTGTTTGCAGCTTGCAGCATGACTGTAATAAAAAGCGGTTCATTGACTTTACTAGGTATTTGTTTTGGCTTCAAAGGGGACTTAAAACAAAATATGTTGCTAGCTGTAAAACTGTCTCAAGCGTTTTGGTTCAGAGGATGAAGCAGGAAGATGTGATTACGGGCAGAGCTGCAGACGTTGGAACTGAGGAAGTAGGTTTGAATCTTGGCATCCTGTGATTCTGGGCACAATATTAATCTCCCTATGCATAAAATACGAATGTGATTTTTTGATAAAAACAAACCACCCAACTCTTAAAATGATTTAAATCCATCCCAATAGTATGCCTAGAATAGCAGTAAAAGCCTTATGGCATGTGAGGGTCAGACATTTTATGCTTGCAAGAGGCTTCCAGTACCATTCCAAAGGTGGCTTTTGCATACATGCCAAAATCTTAGAAGTGGAAAGTGGGAGATTTTTAAAAAAAAGAATCGGGAGAATGTATTTCCCCCATCGACTTCTATTAGGGAGGGGACAGACAAAATAAGCTATTTATGGCTTAAAAAACTCAGGAGTCTACCAATTTAGGGCCCTATTAGGATGGCGGACGGACCTGCGTCCGTCTGCCACCCCCGAGGTGGAGGGACTGTCCGCAGGGGCAGCGGCGTTCCCTCCCTCGGAATTAGGATGTGACCGCCACCCTGGCGGTCACATCCCGTATAGTTAACATTGTGGCGGGTGATGCTTGAAGCAGCACCCTCCGCAATGTTAAATATGCATGTTTTCCCTTTGCATGCACAAAGCGGCAGGCAACGCGCGGTGCCTGCTGCTTTGTGCATGCAAAGGCAGGGGGGTACCATAGGTACCCCCCCATGTGCACCCGCCACCCTCCAACACCCCTGGGGGCCCGCAACGGGCCCCTTCACACTAAAGACCACATGCTTTTCCACAGCAGAAAAGCTGCAGCGGAAAAGCATGTTTTCTGCCCCATCCTAATATGGCTGGCGGTGTCTGATAGACACCGCCACCATATTAGAGCTTTTCCGCCACGGTCGGAAGGCGACCGCAGCGGAAAAGCGGTGGACGGTCTTCCCGTCCGCCGATGACCCCCCATTCATCCTAATCTGGCAGGGGGTCTTTGAAGGCACCGCAGCAGTGAATCCGCATCCGGCGGTGGCTTCCGCCGGCCCGGAGGATGCGGATTCACCGCAATCCTAATCGGCCCTTTAATCAGGTCCATTGGCATGTATGCATGTGTGCCCGCCAGTTTGGTGGCTTGATGCTGTATTGGGGGATTGGTAGAGCAAAGAACAATATGGAACTGGCGGGGATATTTTATGCAAATAGTTTTACATTGTGCCCACACTGCAAGCGTATATATATTTCAAAGTAAAGGGTGCTACACTGTGAGTTAAACACAGTCACACCGAGAGATACCATGTTAAATGGATACATACATGCAATGTCACATAAAAACTAACCCTTGGCGATGAAAATGTTAATCCGCTGAGAGAAACCCCCCAAGTTCTGCCACAACAACATGCCGTGGACCCAGCAATCAATCGACAATTTAATAGCACCATGATCTCAAAAAGTACAATAAACATTCACAACAGTTTGCTGTTGGATCATTAAGAATGGTAAACCTCCCAACACACGGATAAGGTAAGTTCTGTGATTGCATTGCAGATTGATAGTATTTATTAAACATTTAATCATGTATTAATGGTTTAATAATGCAAATGGCAAATAAGGAAAGGCTGTTTTGTTGCATACACTCCCCTCCCTGTTTTTGGTAATCATTCATCAGTCCAGGCACTGGAAGTGCCCTCAGCCTTAAATTGCGTTTATGAGAGTCAATATGGTAGCGGCAATGTTAGATTCAGTGCAGTGCTGCAGAATTATGCCTTTAATCATTGTTGATCCATGTACATATACTATATCTATGACAACCCTGAATGCATGTTAACCATCCTGTGGATGGGGGCAAGCTACCTGAGGAACTCTTTATGCACGCTTCCGTAAACCTGTATTAGAAGTGGAAATTGGTACACTCTGAATATCAGTGTCCAATTTTTTCTGCTAATTTTTAAACATGCAGAACGAGACATAATTATTGTGCTGTTGTTTGTTGTATACAGAGTAGCCTCCTCTGGACCCTGCCTGGCATGTGTAGTAGCATTTTGGGCCTTCTGAATAAAGCTGCTCGCATTAATTGCAAACCATAACAGAAGAAGTGCTTCACCTGAGCACTGGTTACATTAAACATGTTTTTATTTTAGACACTAGAATATGAAGTGATTTGCCCAGAATCACAGGATGGTGAGCCAAAGCTGAGACTCAAAACTGGTTCTCTAGCTCTAAAGTAGGCAGCTCTGGTGGTAATGTCACATTATTTCTCCCCTGTGAGTTTTGCGCCGATGTTCCATCCCGATAAGCAAATAGATAAGATGCCTGGGCCCATTACTAGGGAGGAATGTTGCACTAATTTATACTTTTCTTGTACAACTCAATACTATAACTAGTTCTTAAAATAACATTGTAGCTTTAAGAAGGAAAGGCACATGGGATGCTTATGGATGTAATCCGTGGATCCATATAGCGGGCATTCTGTATGGGGGCATTTCAGTGCTTTGCAACCTAACTACACTGTTATAACGTGAGTGCTAAACATTACTTTTTAAACATTTGCTCAGTTGTTTACAGCGGTGTGTCGAGTGCAGCATCTCACATCACAGAAAAGTGATCTGAGGTCAGGATTCCCACCTGGTTCCTTAATTACAACTCTCTTGCACATCTCGAGAGAGGTAAACTCGTTTGCTGCAACTACCTGCCTTTTCAGCACTAACCTGCAAAATTACAAGGGCAAATGACCTGGGAGCGAAAGAACCGATATAGCTCATGGAACGGGAGGGACTAGAACCCATGCCCAGCTGGGGTAGAAGTTCCAAAACGGTAGCAGTGGTAAAGCCTAAAACAAAGCAATACTTCTGATTGAACTGGCCTAAAACCATGAACCCTGCTCATTAGTTGAGCAAGGATCATGGGGTTTAGGGCAGTTCAGTCAGCAGCATTGCTTCAAATACAAATAAAATACAGCATGCTGACAAAGACTTACACTCAAGGATGGTGCAAAGATCAAGAAACAAGTGAAAGCATGAGCGCTCTTGAAAAATGCTGTTAATCAAAGAACAAAGTAGTTCCAAAAACTTTCCTAAATGGGACAAATGTCAGGCAGCAAGTAATGGGGCAGTACCTTGTGGGAGGGACCAACCCGCAGAAAGTGGGGACAAATAGGAAATATTAAACACTTGGAAGCAAGGCATTTTAAAGGACACTCGAAGAAACAAATGAAAAGCAATGAGCAGGCTCTAAGCCCACAAAGTATATTCCACATGACTTGAAGAGACAGCACAAGCGCTGCCTAAGCTCGGCCTAAAAATATGGACAAACTCTTTCTGTAGGAGAGTGGCGACCACCTTGTTCCCTCCCCTTGACAGTTCTGAAAAAGAGTCAAAGTGTGCCTTTAAAGTATGGGCACAAGTCGGGGGTAAACACGGCATCCCACCCCTATTTTTATAGGGTAAACTCAGTCAACCCTGCGAAGAAGTTGGACCCCACTGAAATATGCTGAAATTGGCCAGTGTCATTTTCAGACACCGGCACACATTCAGCAGCGCCTGCATGTGCAAGTAGGGAGTGGGCTTTTTTATTTTTACCTCCAGCTGGGACAGAGTTAAAGGCCAATGTTAAGGGGCCATCATGCCTCCTTTTGTTCCAGTATGATCCTGGCTGGGTGCGGTCTGTAGCTTCACATTTAGAGGCAAATTCATTTGAGGGGAAAAAATAACACAGCTTGTTATTCACTTCACAGGTACTTAAGAGAGGCATGCGTTTGACTCTGTACAGTTCTTGTATTTAAGAGATGTGCACGCACTATACACATGTCTGATGTGTTGGACTGTCATAGTATTTACACAAATAATGTAAATCCCACAATTGTATTTCTTTTATAGCACTGCTTATCGCAATACAGGGTGTCAAAGCACTTTATGTAACATATACATTATACTTTAATAATAAATCAAGTGTGTAAATTAATGTACAAGATGTGTTACATAAGTCAGTGAGGGTTACAAGGAGTAGGATTCACATGTCCTTCATAGCTCACTTTGCTATTTTAGACGCATTACAGTTTATTAACTGCAAGTAACAAAAGGAACTCTGTGTTAAAAGCAGTAACCCATGTACCTATCCACATAAAATTAAAATCTGTCAGCTGCATGTTACCTGATGTGTTTTGCAGGAGACACACTAAACTATACTATACTACTTTAAATCCAATCTGGGACTTGACAAAACACAGATCTCTCCAGCAAATGTGTTAACGTCCAGAGTTATTTTACCACTATAATAATTCCCTGAGATTTACTGGCCGCACAAAGATCTGCTGTGAAATTACCAAAAAGCAATAACTGTACCATATCAGTCTTAATGAGTCAACAATTAGATCTTATTTACTTTAAAAAATGTAAAGAGTTATGGTCGGTTTTGAAGCTAGATCTGGATGGAAGTGACACATCGGGTTGTAAAGGCTAGCAGGAGGTTCTCTTCTAAATCCCCAGAGTTTCTCAGAGATGTGGGCCTTATAATACCAAGTGTCACTAACAATTCTCAGACTCTTTCAATGTTAAGCTTTTGATAATACTCAGACTCACACAAAGTTCACTCTTGATAGAACTCAAATATCAAGGACAGTTATGCTACACCAAGATTCTGAAACACTGAGCAAGTCGCCAATACACAGATATATTATCAATCATACATACTGCGTAAGGAAACGTACTAGCCACAATGATAACTATGCACACTTTAAAATCAATGCCTCATAGTCGAAGCATTGGTTATGTTATGTTATGTGATATTTATTAAGCGCATATATAACCAGACGGTCTCATAGCGCTGCATCAGTAGTTACCATAGGTCACAGGGAGGGCGAGCTGAGGGAGAGGTGATTAGAATAGAAAGGTTTTAAGGGACCTGCGGAATTTCTTGTGGTCGCCTTCCGTTCTGAGAGGTAAGGGCAATGTGTTCCAGATAGCAGGGGCAATTTTGGAGAATGACCTGCCGCCATATTTGACGGTGCGCGTTTTGGGTATGGTTGGAAGATGTTTGCTGGATGAGCGGAGCGTTCTTGGGGGCTGATATGCTATTAATTTCTGCGCTAGGTAGCGGGGTCCCTTACTGTTAAGGGTGTTGTGTACGAGGCAGCATATTTTGTAAGTGTTCCGTTTTTTAGTGGGTAGCCAGTGCAGGGACTTTAGGTTGGGGGCGGAAGGTGAACGGGGAGGGAGATTAAGGACCAGTCTTGCTGCGGTATTCTGTAGAACCTGGAGCTTGGTTAGGTGGGTTTCATTAATGGATGCCAAGGCGTTGCCATAGTCAAGGCAGCTGACAATTAATCCTTGCACTAATGGCAAGCGAGAGGAAAGTGGTATCCATTTGAAGATTTTTCTCAGGCTACGCATTAGCCCGTAGCATGTGCGCACTACCTGATTGACATGGTTAGACATGGAGAGATTGGTGTCTATGAGTACGCCAAGGTTGCGAGCTATTGTTTTGGGGGGAGGGCAGGGACCTAGAGCAGAGGGCCACCAGTCGTCAGCCCATAGCTGTTGGGCCTTTCCAAAGAGAAGAATCTCTGTTTTCCCGGCATTGAGTTGTAGGTGGTTAGTAGTCATCCAGTCCTTGATGTCTGTCATACATTGTTTGAATTTAAGTTTAGTGGAGGTAGGGTCTGGGCTAACGGGGATTAATAGTTGGGTGTCGTCGGCATACGACACTGTGTCAAAGCCGTGAGCTTTGATTATTTTAGCCAGGGGGGATAGATACAGATTGAAAAGGGTAGGGCTAAGTATGGAGCCCTGGGGAACACCCTTATCTATGGACTGGCTGCTGGAGGTGAAGGTTCCGATTTGGACTTTAGAATTACGGTCGGTGAGGTAGTTCTTGAACCAGTTCAGTGCAGTTCCTTCAACACCAAGCTCCCATAGGTCATGGGAGAAGGTGTCAAAGGCAGCCGACAGATCCAACAGCACCAGGGTGGCAGGTAATTTGGCGTCAAGGGCGAGTTTGATGTTATCTACCATCTCCAGCAGGGCTGTTTCGGTGCTGCGGAAGGCCCGGAAACCAGACTGGGAGAGATCAAGCAGGTTGTTATGCTCGAGGTGTTCAGACAGTTGTTAATAGAGGCAAAAGGGAGATGGGTCTGTAATTGTTGTGGCTTTTGGGGTTGGAATTAGGCTTCTTTAGGGTGGGTTTCACTGTGGCCGCTTTCCAGATGGTGGGTACAGTGGAAAGGGACAGTGATTTATTAAGTAGCATGGTCAGTCTTGGTACTAAGGCAGCTCCGATTTTGGATATCATCTGGGCAGAGGCAGGGTCGGTGGGGGAGCCGGATTTAATTCTGGAACTATGCCACTCAAAATATTCTGCTGTCCAACAATTACTCCCCAAATATCGGACTCAGTTCAAACTCAAAGAATAGGATGTTAAATAATATTGCCTCAGGACATGCATTTCAGTGATGTACTCATATAGTTGTTTGCTAATACAAGGCTGTTCAATAGGAGTATTTGCATCATGAGTTGTATCAAATCAGGCATTTGACTTATAAGAATGTAGAGAAGAATTGTAGTAACATACAATGAAAAAGTATATTAAATTGCTTTCTGGTTGTGTTTGATGTACAGTTAACAACCAAGAGCAGACTCTGCAACGTTCTACACAATGAACATAAAATGGCCCATTGTTGTTTTTTAATTGTTAAAACAGATTAAATCATTGGAATAACTCCTCCTCTTAGCTCTGACCTTTGATAATACAGGCACCCTCTGATAACCTCACTGATCGTTCTCAATAATGTGGTTGACAAAAAGAACTGCTCTTGATAGAACCGAAGGTTACTGAGAGTTCTGATTTTGAAGATACACAGTGTCACTAAGAGGTACGGTCCAAAAACCCAGGGTAAACACAGATGCTAATGTATCATCCAACTCACTTGTAGCTCTGCGCTTGTTAACAGGGAGACTTGCTCAGAGCCTCTGTGTGTAATATCCAGTCTTCAAACAGATCAATGTTCTGGTTATGTTAACAGATATATGCTTGATGATAATTAACGCTGATAACACTCAGACTCACTTGGGCATCTACTCGTGATAATGACCTGAACTGCAAGCTCCGTTATCGATAATACCTAGATTCCTTTCTAGTATGAATTAAATTCCTAGTCTTTGATTTTTAGAGCGGTCTTTTAGTTCACGGTTTGATTTACTGTGGGATTAGTTATACTTATGTAACAAATAATCATATACTCTGTTACTTATATTTATTAATTAATGGTTTTGGAAAGCTCCATGTGCCAGTAACAATAAGCATCAGAATGATTTTCGGTTTAAGAAGCAGGTTTTATAAGTGAGGCAAGTAGTGGAACAGCTGAGATCAAACATGGCCAAAGGTATTGATCTTCCAATGCTTACTGGAGACAGTCATCCAAAATGTTTGTAGGAGACTGTCGGATCTTGGGCCAAATTACTGATTAGAGTGAGCTGAGAATGGCTGAGGTTGTGATAGAGAGGGCTCATGTAGAACTGAAGACCCCATTAGGGATATGCTACTTGCAAAGATGATTCTTGAGTAGTGTATAAGTCCTTGGGAAGTCGCTGTTCAGTGTCAGATGTGCAGGGGTGGCGTTCCTGCGTGTTGAATGCGATCATTAATGCGATCATTATACCTTCCTTGGAAGATGACAAGTAGATTCTGAGTGTCCAACTTCTCAAATTAGCATTTTTTTTAGGAATTTAGGTATTTCATGAATTGCTGCCTTCCTCTGTCCCTTGCATGTATGCTATTGGTATTGATAACTTTTTTTAAGTTCAGAAAGAATTTTATTTCAGGGAAAAAGAAGAGACAAGGTGCCAAAACAAAGTACAATAAAAAATAGAAAGTACAAGCATATCAATGAGCAATGGGCATAATACAGGTAGAAACATAATGAAAGCTAATCACAAGTATCAGGGCTAAAGAAAATGAAAACCACAGTTGTAGAGGTATTGATGACTTTTTAACAAGCGCTTAATTACATGTTTTTGATTTTTTAAGCACTATAAAGAACAGTTGTAATTATTACCCGTTTTAATGATACTAGGTGTGTTGATCTCTGAAAGATGGAAAGCTCAGTTGGCCTTGCCAAACACTCAAATGTAATTTACTCATGCTTGCAGAGCTACGTTACCGGTTAGCTTTGAAAATGTATGACATTTGTCTTGTGGTATCTTTCATTTACCTTGGAACTTGTAAACAATATTTGTGTGGCTAACTTTTCTCTTTAAATAATTTAAAAAAATATTGTCTGTACTTTTCTGAAATACAGATACATTTGGAAGCACTAATATATTTAAATTTGATAGGCGCTTTGTTCTCAACACCGTGTGCATGACAGAGTATCCTGGTTGTCTGAATTTCAATAGCTGGAGCAGAAGGATTCTCCTAACAGGCAGGTGAGCTCTGAATCCTATTTTAAGTGGTAAGATATATCAGTGGGTGCAGGCACCTTCTGCATTGACCGCAAACCCCCAAACAAGCACCAACGACACAGTTATGCAGCCGATGAGATGTCATCAAGGACAGATTCGCTATGAGGCCACTGGCAGTGCAGCGCTTGACTTGGACTGCATATGAACTATACAAATGGAACTGTATTAGGATGTAGCTAGAGAGAGCCACACAGAAGGAGTCTCATACATCCAGTGGTTTTTTTTAATCTTCAATATCATTTTTTCTAACATACATATACATTGCACAAAGTGTTCCAAGTGAAACGGAACCAGTCATACACAAAAAACACAGTACAGTAATCTCAGTATACAACTAAGACATAGAAGAAAATGTTTCCAAAGTTTTAAACAAACAATCTAAACAAGTATATATGTGTGTATCAATCAGCTCGTATTAATTAAAAGGTGGAGTTGTAAGGTTCATTTGGCACTGGTGATGACTTTTTGACCCTCTATAGGATATGGGGTCTTATCAGGACCAAAGAATGAAAGGGACACCTGAGAAAACAAAATAAATGGAAAAATTCCTTGGTGAAAGAAAATATAGGAAAGTCAATAGTGTGAGTAAAGACAAAGCAGATGGAAGAGAATGAAACTGAAAGTAGTGCAACCCAGCAGGGGACCTGTTGGGTACTGCGTGTTTAGGAAGAAAGACCAACAGTAACTGAGTGCATCACATCATAGGTTAGTACTGCGGCATCACAATTAACCCATGCTCGAGGGAATACTGTTGCACATTACTTGTGTAGTTCCAATGAGAACCGCTGTTGTTGACAATATTATTCAAGACCCTGGTTCTAATTGAGTAGGGTTGCCTTTGTGTTTTGATAGAATGACTTGGACTACAAGCAGCCTCGCTCTTGGTGCTGTGAGGGATTTTCTAAACCTTTCAATTGAGCATAATGAGGCGCACAACACCTATCTCATTCAAACATGTTAGTTGAGTTTTGATCTTAAGCCTCCTTGGAACAGGAGTGAATGCTGGGATGGAGGTCTGCTTGAGAGAGCAGGGCTCCGTCTCAGCAGAGTGCCAGCGTTTAGACTACTGTGCCTTAAAGGGACAGAGGGTTGCAGAGCCACAAAAAGTGACTCCTTGTGAAATGGATATCAGAGGGGGTGGACAAATTCTGTGGTCCACGAGCATGCTGTCTGATCTTAGCAGTGCTCACAGTCTGGAGGTTGAGAGTGTAAGCTGGCAGATATGATCACTCCATTTCTTCATATGGTTACTACTTGTGCCCAATCCATGCTTGGCGACAGCAGGAGAGGTTAAAAAGTCTCTGTGCTTCACTTTGTGAGTTGTTAGGAAAGAGAACAAGCAACCACGTGATGGAATTGCAGACCAATGTTTTGCATTCACAAAGTGAGCTGAGCTGGCTTTGCAAATACCAAGCAATTTTATGAATTATCTCCTAGAAGGTCTAATAAATAAAAATAACATGCAGGCCACATTAAGAGTCCAGAGGAAAATGTAAAGATTAAGTGCAAATGTTTCTTTGCGCTCAATTTAACATCACGTGTCTAAAGGAAATACAAACCTGTGTTTTTTCCAGATGCACTTTTTGCTAGTTGA
The DNA here is from genome assembly GCF_964263255.1 of Lissotriton vulgaris. Classification (NCBI taxonomy): domain Eukaryota; kingdom Metazoa; phylum Chordata; class Amphibia; order Caudata; family Salamandridae; genus Lissotriton; species Lissotriton vulgaris. The sequence continues at coordinate 58,008,480 of NC_141697.1, read as the reverse complement.
TACCTAATAAACTGCACGAACAACAAACTTGACATGGAAATGTCTAATATTTTACAATTTAGTAACACAGAAACTCCTACCTTGCCTCTGGGGAAAATAAACCCCAAGATGTGTTTTATAAAGGTTTTCACCCGGTGATTTTACCTTTCAATACTTCCAAGCAACTGAAATGAGGACCATACTGTATACTATTAGTGGACTGAACCAACCATGACTGCACAAACTATCTTGCCACAAAATACACTCATTTGTGAATCTGTATTGGGGTCTATTTCCCCTGAAAACCAGAAATGCGTAAGAAAAAGCAACACAGAATGTTGAGTGATTTTAACCTATACGCCTATATATCTTGTTTCCTTTCAATATTACTAAAAACAATTCTTCCTATAACACTTTTATATTAAAAAGTGAGAAATTAATCATGTTCAAATTGAAGAGTTTCAAGAGAATTCTAAAGTCATTTTGCACTTTGACTCCCCCCTCCTCTTGGGGGGAAATTGATACAAAATGCTGTGTTTTGCTTTTTGACAAACATAAATATAGATCTGCCTAATAAATTGTAAAAAAAAAAATCAGCATGTTGTTAGCCAACGTTGTTTATGGTGTATGCGGTGTATACGGTGTATACAGTGTATTGTCACCAAACAAAGAACTACACAGCATTTGAATAAAGAAGCTACAAAAGAAAGGCAACATTATTTTTTAACATCCAGCTGGTTTTCATTTCCTCCATGAAGAGGGGGGTAAGGGTGGTGCAGCAACACCCCCTGCACCCCTAGTTTCAGTGCCTCTTCTTGTTAGTTTTCTCTGGAGAAGTAGAATGTAGCACCCGGATCCAGAAGTGAAGTAGGGAGAGCTTCTTTTAAATCATTAGGAGACCTTTCTACTGAAGAGCGTGGAAGTTTAGCTAAAAAAAAAAGATCAAGACGTTTGATGTCAACATAGGACATACTAGCCCCATTAGAGGCATCTTACATGCAGCAGCACACCTATCAAGGGCCGGAAGAAGTATGACCACCCTGGTTGCAGTGACTGCATCTTCAAAACCAGCTGCATCATTTACAGGAACATCAGTACTTGCCTGGCTGACGAGCTGATCATATGTGGTGGCTTTCGGCACACCACAGCCCACCATCAGACTGATGTCAGTGTTAAACAAGCATTTACAATGCAATAGGTTTCGCAGCATTAAAGTTTGAGTTATTGGCATTGTGTATGACAATGCGTTGCATAAATTTTTTAGCAAACTTTGAATTGGTGAGCAGTGAGAGTGTGTGCAAGAGTATGCTGTTGCTCACAGCTGTTATTATTCATACAGCTCTGATGATGCAACTCACGCACGGGGCTGATGCAGTTATTATTCACACAGCTCTGATGATGCACCTCAGACACAGGCTCACAGCTGTTATTATTCACACAGCTCCGATGATGCACCTGAGCACGGGGCTGACGCAGTTATTATTCACACAGCTCTGATGATGCACCTCAGGCACGGGCTCACAGCTGTTATTATTCACACACCTCTGATGATGCACCTCACGCACGGGGCTGACACAGTTATTCACACAGCTCTGATTATGCACCTCAGGCACAGGGCTGACACAGTTATTATTCACACAGCTCTGATGATGCACCTCAGGCACAGGGCTGACACAGTTAATATTCACACAGCTCTGATGATGCACCTCAGGCACGGGCTGACAGCTATTATTCACCCAGCTCTGATGATGCACCTCAGGCACGAGCTCACAGCTGTTATTATTCACACAGCTCTGATGATGCACCTCAGGCACGGGGCTGACGCAGTTATTATTCACACAGCTCTAATGATGCACCTCAGGCACGGTCTCACAGCTGTTATTACTCACACAGCTCTGATGATGCACCTAACGCACAGGGCTGACGCAGTTATTATTCATACAGCTCTGATGATGCACCTCAGGCACGGGGCTGAGGCAGTTATTATTCACACAGCTCTGATGATGCACCTCAGACACGGGCTCACAGCTGTTATTATTCATACAGCTCTGATGATGCAACTCACGCACGGGGCTGATGCAGTTATTATTCACACAGCTCTGATGATGCACCTCAGACACGGGCTCACAGCTGTTATTATTCACACAGCTCCGATGATGCACCTGAGCACGGGGCTGACGCAGTTATTATTCACACAGCTCTGATGATGCACCTCAGGCACGGGCTCACAGCTGTTATTATTCACACACCTCTGATGATGCACCTCACGCACGGGGCTGACACAGTTATTCACACAGCTCTGATTATGCACCTCAGGCACAGGGCTGACACAGTTATTATTCACACAGCTCTGATGATGCACCTCAGGCACAGGGCTGACACAGTTAATATTCACACAGCTCTGATGATGCACCTCAGGCACGGGCTGACAGCTATTATTCACCCAGCTCTGATGATGCACCTCAGGCACGAGCTCACAGCTGTTATTATTCACACAGCTCTGATGATGTACCTCAGGCACGGGGCTGACGCAGTTATTATTCACACAGCTCTGATGATGCACCTCACACACGGGGCTCACAGCTGTTATTATTCATACAGCTCTGATGATGCACCTCAGGCACGGGGCTGACGCAGTTATTATTCACACAGCTCTGATGATGCACCTCAGGCACGGGCTCACAGCTGTTAGGTCGACGAGTGCATGCGAGGTGGGCGAGTAGTATCACGGGTCTCGCACTATAGGAGGCACGGTCAGAGGGTAAAGAGGCTGGAAAAGACAGTGGCGTAGAATGAAAGTGGGAGGGCTCGGTAGGTGCGAAGAGAGGTTGTGGCTTGAGGGAGATGCGTTGTTGAAGTTTGCGAACTGTGCAGAAGGAGGCTAGCATAATGTGTGAGAGATGGCCTGCCAGTGCCAGTTATATTCGGGGGATGGTGAATGGCTTGTGATGCATTTGCGGAGGGTGGAGCTCGTAGTGTGGGTGGAATAGCAGAGGAGGCGGGCTATGCTGTGGCTTGGGGGCAGGCATTTTTAGAAATATGTGAAGCGCTGTGGTTAGAGGAGGGGCGGTTTGGTTTGTTGATGTGTGAGTGCTAAGGAGATGGGTGACTCGGTGTAGTGCTTTACTTTAACAAAAGTAACGTTTGGGGCGAGATGCGGAGGTATACCGGCATTAACCCCTCAGCAACACTTGCTAAAAAGTCCACTTTTAAGACCCAAGCATGGCGCATGCAGGCAGGAATGCTATTTTTTACAGGAATGAGGGAACAAGGTGGCGACTATTATATAATACGTCATTTACTTTTTTAATAGCGCCGCAAATTCTTCATCCACTACCTTTCCGACCGCAGTCAGTAATGACGTCCCCCTAGCACACCTTGAAAAAGTTGTTTACCTCCCCTGTCCCATCCCGCTGCAGCTGCTCCGGCCAACATATGCCTTCTCTCAGCCTGCACGCCACACTCTCCCTATTCACCAACACCCTGTGCGAACAATCCAAAGAGACGGAGACCCCAGACCCCTCACCCCCCCTCACGGCGGGGTTATTTGTGCCTTACCGTGCCGCCCTCACTAAAGGCTCGAGGAGCGACGATGTCCCAGAGTTCTATTAAAATGCCAGGGAGAACATGCAACGGAAATGCAAAAAGGCCGCGAAACCGAAACCACGGTTGTAGTGCAGGAGATGCCGTCGCCGTGCGCGTGCACGTTGGCTGTCCCTGCGCAAGCTGCGATGAGAAGACACACCGAGCTGAGGTAGGGGATGTGTGTGTGTAAGGGGGGGGTCTGTATGTATGTATGTGTGTGTGTGCGTGGGTGTGTGTGTGTGCGTGTGTGTGTGTATGCGGGGGGGGTTCTCTATGTGAGCCTGTGTATGCACGGCGGCGGCGGCAGGGGGAGGGGGTTCTCTATGTGAGTGTGTGTGTGTGTGTGCATGCGTGTGTGTATGCGCGGCGGGGGGGTTCGGGGGTTCTCTTATTTGTATTTAAAGGCTGTCTGGAGTAAAGGGATTGTGGGGGCCTCGTTATGTCTGTTTTCAGTCGAAGCAAGCCACCCGCACTCCTGGGCTCAGGCCTAAAATTAAGTAGGTCCCTACTGGTCTAAAAAACACGCTCGACCAATGTTCCTTGATGTAAAATAAAAAAATAAAAGAAAGGAGAAATATCACCCGGTCTCTACATCACGCAGTTCCATCCTCTCGGTGTCCGACCCAGCGTTACAGGTGTCTGGGGCATGTTATGCGGCCGGGGGCGGGGTGCAGTTTGAGACTGGTCCAAGGTGCTCCCGCTATGGCTCGGCCCTTCCCGTCCATCCGGCTGCTGCTATGACTGCGCGCCTGGGGGGTTCTCTATGTGTGTGTATGCGCGACGGCGGGGGCGGGAGGGTTGTCTATGTGTGTGTATGCGCGGCGGCGGGGGCGGCTTCACCATGTGTGTGTATGCGCGGCGGGGGGGGGGGGGGGGGGGGTTGGGGCGTTCTCCATGTGTGTGTATGCACGGCGGCGGCGGGGGTCTGTATGTGTGTGTGTGTTTCTGCTTCCAAGGAGCCATGGGAGACAGGAAGCGCTCGTGACCTGATCCTGATCCGTTTACGCGCGTGTGCACATCGCTTGTCCGCTGTCTCCCTTGACTCCTTGAAAGCAGAAACGATTGCAATAGTGTTTGCAGCGACGATCGCTTCGCGATCGGTTCCCAGTGCGATACCTAAAAAAGAGAGAAGAAAACTAAAAGGCAGCAGGCTTTCTCTCGCTCTCTCTGCACCCAGTAGCCAACAGGACTGCCCCAACTCGACTCCGATTTTGAACAGTGCAGAAGACCCAGCTCTTTCAAGGCACTACATCATGACGCAGTAAAAGTCCACATTTGCTTTAACAAACCAGCCATTTTTGCAGTCACATGTCTACCCTATTTTTGCCTTGGAGCTTGTACAAAGTTCGGTTGTCTTTCAGCAAGGTTTGCACTGTATATGAAACATGTACCTACCTATAAATGCAAATACATACATATAGGAGGCTGTACTTTATATTAATTTCCCTTTAATTAGCACTCCTTCAACAGCATTACAGCACTAATGTAGAAATCTTTGGAACGAACATTAGGTCAAAGCCCTTGACATTCTGGACATGCTTCTCCTTCAACAGAGAACATTTCTGTCGTGCGCCTCAGGGTACTGTTCTTGAGCTACACCTATTTTAGACATTTTTGTTGTATTTATTTGTGAGAAATAATTTCCAGACATTATCCTTTTAAAAAAATGGAGGATAATCTTTTTAAAGTATGTGTTCCACTGTTCTCCCTTGAGCACATGAACATATATCCAAAGAGTTAGTCTTCTGCTGGGTGAGTGCCCCCGTACAGGAGAGTGGCAGAGACACTCATAGACAAACCTCGGGGGCCGCTTCTTATGGAGGTTGGGTGGGGACTCGCTGGAATATGTAGCTGGACAAACGTAGGGATAAAAGTGATCATAGATATGGGGGGATGGTGGCACTTTCTGAAGGGAGTGGTTTGAGGGTATGGTATTGCTGTACGTTTAGAGGGAGAAGCAATCCCGGGAGGTAGATTACGCTCATTATAGGTGGCCAAAAAGACACACACCAGGAACGATATGTCATTTGTGGACTGGTCCCTAAACTGTGTGCATTGATAATGATGGCCCATGGAGGGCTGACGCCCTGCTAATCGGAACTTTGTAATGGGGCGGCCACTGACACTAAAGGGAATCCAGTTGTGACTTGCTCAAGGATTCCATATTTGAAGACACAATATGATAATTGAGTTCAAAGACTCAGGGTCTTGCAGCCTGGAGACAGCCTTGGACTCTCTCTCTCAAGTCTATGATTAGGGGCATCTACATTGCGGAGAACATCAGGTGACAGAAGATAGGGGAAGAAACACTCAAGGGCTCAGAGTCACATCCATAAACTGCAGCTCGCACATGAATTTGCCAGTGCTGGTAGGCTTTATAACAAAGCTATTTAACAGCTTTGACCGAACAACAGAGGCTAGGACATCAGTACTGTTGAAACTTGGAAATATAGACATTAAGGGGCTCATTTATGGGAAAGGGAGGCCATGCAGCACCTCAAGTCATCGTGCTGCTCTGTGAGACTGTAAAAGGGCAGGAATGTGCTGTATTTAAGCCAATCCCATGCATTCATGTCCTTTCCCCTGCGCTGGTGCCCTTTTGGCAGCCTAGCACCAATGCAGCACCCTTGCGCCCCGGTGCAAGAGTGCCTGTGTTGCATGCAGGATTGTTTTTGTGCAGAAAGGGGCACCTTCCTACACAACATCAATCCATAGAGGCATTTTCTATGTGTGCTGCATTTCACACATAGAAAGAGGAAGAAACGAGGAGAAATAGTAATATTTCTCCTTGTTACGCCTCCTCTGGGAAGGTGTAACCTTTTGGCGCATTCCCAGGTTTACCAGTACTGGTAACTGCTTCAGATACAATGGGAATTGCATTGGAAACACCCATGCAACGCTTATGGTACGCCTTCCCAGGGCATAGTAACGCCGCGATTAGCGTTGTGTTGCGTTACTCCAGATTTTTTAGGCTTCAGTTTTTTGACAGTTTGACATCATGCCTAAAAAGGCAATATAAACAGTTCATGCGCACACATAATCCCAAAAAACACAGATCTTGTTAAACTTTATAGATTTACAATAAAAAAAATGTGTTACTACCATACTTTATCCACCCACATAATTGCATTTAAAATCAACAAATATTCATTTAAGCCGCTACCCAATCAATATTTAGAAAACATAAAAATCCTACTATTTTCTATCCATAATAAATCAACCAACCTTAACCTCCGGCAGGAATATTTCTTCAATCTTATTTCCGAACATGGTTAATATTATCTTTCTGCAAAATAAAATCCACTAAATCCTAACTAGATCAGCAGTATTATAAATGCAATTATTGTTTTATCTTTTTCGGCAAGTGAGCAAGATAGACATTGGATAAACAATCCACCATATACAGAGTACAATTTCTTGTAATCATGAATTATCAATGATAATGCAAGAGGAATTATAAACCATGGACACTTAGTCAGAACAGACACCAGACTTATCTATACTAAAAAAGATCAATTATTAATGTGCAAAAATGCTATTTCCTGTGTGCAAAATAAAACAATCAAAATGCAAGATACATGAGCTTAATACAAAATATTGTTAAATACCCTTTTTATATTGAGGGTTTAAGTAAAATAAAGCAACCTCAATTCATCCATTCCATATCTTTAATGGAAGCTGTGCTGCTTCATTACCAAATCTTAAACGACAGACAAGAATTTCCCTACTACACAACACAAAGGAATGTTGTTGCATATTAAAATTAATTGCATCAGACCCTATGTTTGACAGTTCTGAATCAAGCTAAAGGTCGGTAGGAACAATATTCTTCTACTAGCAGCAAAACAGTAGCAAGTTATAAGTAAGTGTAAAAAGATCAATAGTCATTTTAGGCAGAAGGGACACTTACCTATATCCAAACCACCTTGCCGAACCAGCTTCCATCGTATAAAAGCTGGTACCTGCAACAATCTAACCTTCAGTGCCCACCTCCTTATATGATTACTCTTTATATCCTGCAGATAAAGTTGAATATGCCCCCCTACCTTACATCCTTTAGGTGACTCAGATTATCTTTCTTGTACACATCTTCTAAATCGCTACTCCTAGAGCCCCCCTTTACTAAATGCTTTAAAGTGTTCTGCTGTGTAGCAGACAACCCTTGGAGTTCCTCCCCTACTGCAAAATCTAGGGACACTTTAATATCCAGTAGGTTAGCCACCCACCTGTTAGCATACTTTTCGTGCAAGCAGGATTTTATAAAAGTGGCCTTGGGTAGCTTCTAAAGTGAGAAGTGCGGCTCAATGGTTAGAGCGGCAGACCCTGATGCAGAGGTCTAGCCCGGGACCAGGGTTCAGTTCCCCGCCTCGGCGGGTCTTGGGCTCAAAATTCCACGGACCTGATAATTCTCGCCTCGGTGCCTATTCCAATCATGGAGTCCCACTCTGCAACTCCGGGCAATAGCTTGCTTAATCTCCACAACGGCCCCCACAACGCTAAGGATGCCTGGCCTCCACCTTGGGGGTGCCCAGGAGTGGACGCCTCACAGGGAAAGCCAGGATGGGTTCCACAGCGGTATTCGTACAAGCGCCTTGAGACCCTTGTGGGTGAGTAGTGCGCTATACAAGTATCAATTTACATTTACATTTAGAGGTTTGCGTCATGCATGTACCATGTTGCGTGATGCAAATGTGACGCATGCCTCTCATAAACATGCCCCTCAGTCTTTACTTAGATTTTGGCATAAAAGCTACACAATCTGCCCAAAACAATACATCCAGGCCTGGCGGCTTTGTATCTCTAAGAGGCTGGTTGCAGACAACACCTAAATGGCTCACTTGATTGATATAACCAATTAGAGGAGAAGACAGACAAGGTTGCTCTGAGTCCCCAGCCGTTTACTCTGAACCTCAAGCCACTAGCCAAATGATATAGAGGAATCCAGCTTCCTTGCCTGTGGACTGTCACAGCTTTGCAAATCATAGACATTGATGGAATCTGCTGAGGCTGGGCATAGATGAGTTCTGGCAAATGGGTGTAGTTTGAGAAAAAAGCAGCAAGGGACTGAGGGCTTACTTGATAAAGGGAAGGGGGCTAATGGTAAATGTATGTTATCCTTAACATAAAATTCATAAACAGGATTGCACCCGGGGGTGTGACCAAATGGATGTGTCCCTGTTTAGCTCCTGCAGTCGAGACCAAGAAAATATTGATAAATCTGAAGTGAAGTGGCCATACACAGAAAGCATTGTGAAACTGTAGCTCATAGAGAGATACTGTCTGGAAGTGCCGCTCCAAACCTGGATCTTGTAAATTTCCTTCTGGATGGCCCTTCTCCCTGAGCTGCATGCCAAGATGACTGCTGCAGTCATGAAGCGATGAGGCTAGGAAGAATGGGAGGGACGACAGCCGCCGCCTCGAGTGTATGATATGCGTTAGCTGGGCCCAGAATAGAGACTCAGGTACAGCAGTAATGGATGGAGGCTCCTCTCATCAGTGGGGACTGTGGGACCCATTGCACTGGCATTGGGAGAGGGTATGTGGTTGATGACATCCAACGTGAATATCTCCACTGGAGAAAGAGGACACGCGTGGAGGCAACGGCCATCTCACCAGGATGACAAGTTTGTGCCACAGTGCAATTTCTTCTTTCAGTAGGCAAAGGCGACTGGGCCCTCTCTGTCCCAGACACAGAACTTACTTAGCTGGCCCGACCTGCTCTGGTGAATACTTTCTCCTACTTCACTACTCAGCGGGTGGCTTTGTTTCTGTAATCTAAATGACTCTGCAACGGCCTCCAATAAATATGCGATGCTAAAGACACCCTCTTTTAAAGAAAGGTCTCCTCCACCTTCAGGACTGACAAGGGAAGCATAATCAGTGGTTTAACGCAAAATGATACGGCCCCCTGCAGAATATGATGGAGGCCCATGAGTCTCCCATATCTTACTGATATTCATTGAAATTGGGCAGAATGGGCCCCCCCTTGAAGGGTTGGGGCCCCCTGAAGGCTTGCGGCACTCCTGCGCTGCAGGGACCTGTGTTATGCCATATATGTGATGTTGGCCTATGGACCAAAACCGATGCTCTCGTCCCAGCAGTCATCCCTGGGGATATGCAAGCCTCAAAAGCTGGGTGATATTCATCTCACAAAGGAAATCCATAATGACATGTCATCTCTGTTCCAGGATTTCTGATGGAATCTTCTAACCACTGACTCCTCACCATGTGAATATTTCCCAGGTGTCAGACTGGATCCGTAGTTCTCCGATAGCTGACGTCTGCTCTGACCTCGTTCCGCCCTGGAAGAGACAAGTGGTGCTGTATATAAGCGCCACCCAGGCACGCTGATGTTAGTTCCTTTCTTTCCCCGCCTTCATAAGTGGATCCAAAGCTTCTATCTGGTCTTTGAACGGATAAGTGGGTCCTCCAAATTGTCTATCTGGGCTATGCCTTCCCATTCTTTGCTACCCCGTTGCTCCTTCCATCGCCTTCAGGGCGACTGAAGGAGGACCATCTATCCATCTTTCGATAGGAATTACATGCCCTTTTGGCCAAAGGGTCCATGGAGGTTGAAACATTGGGACCATAGCCCGAATATTCTGGAAGCTCTATTTCAAGGGGAAAGGTATAAAACTGATTTCATATACGGAATGCTACTGATGAAAAGGAACATCTATGGACTCATGAGTATCTTTGGCATGTTGATAGTGAACCCCAATGATTTTAGGAGGTTTGTTGTTGTCTAGAGTTGGTTGACAACTGCCTGGGAGAGCCCGCCTTCAGCAGCCAGTCATCAACGTAGGAGAAGACAAGTCCTCCCGACCTCCGAAGGTGTGTTGTAATCACCACTATCACTTTTGTGAACATCCGAGGGGCACAGGTGAAGCCAAAGGGAGCTCTTAGCCCACTGTAAACCACAGGTCGCACCTGTAGGCCTGTAGGACAGGTATGTGAAAATAGGTGTCCTGCATTACCAAAACTCTCATCCAGTCTCAGGAGTCTAGGGCAGACTGGACAGGAGCTAGTCTAAGCATCTTGAATGTGTCCTTCCGCATAAATCACTTGAGAGGGCGAAGATCTCAAACAGGACTAGGATCTTCACCCTTCGTCAGCACAAGGAAGTAACACCCAATGATTTTTGAGGCATCTGCATAATATATGCAGTGGTGGCTAGTGGATCGCAATTGGGTCAGACCCACCTCCTTACCCCAGAGCTGACGTGGGAACAGATATATTACTGCTGGGTTGGGGAGGCCACCTGGGAGAGGTGGATATCCGAAGCCTCTGGTTTCTGGCGGAGGCTTCATACACATTAATCTGTTTAGAGTTGAGAGTGTTTTGCTTGGCTTTGAAGGCCTTCCTGCCCACCATCAAAGAAAGGTCTGATGCAGGTGCATCCACACATCACTGCCATGTGGTACTGCAACAGGCAGGGCAGGTTGGGTCCTAGGTCCTGTGTCAGGAGGGTCTCCAACTCTGGAAGTGGCTGGACCTCCAAGGAATTTCTCCACTGGTGGTAAACCACCTGCTGGGGTTCTAAATCGCCTAGTCGGATGAACTCAGTGGAAGGTGCCTAGTGCATCACAAATGGCAGTTGCATCAAGAATTGGCACAGGCTGTCTTCCAGCAATGGGGAACCCTGACTCAATCTTTTTGCAACTGCCGAAAAAAAGCAATATCAGCAGTTTTGCATGCTGGAGTTTCCAAAGCAGCTCATGCACAGAGACACTTTCCCCCTAGTGTGGAGCTCAAAACTCCTGTATGCCTACCTGCCATTGCCTCTCCTGCCTTGAGCTCTGAAGAAGATCAGGAAGGACCGGACCAAAGTCATCCTAGTAGCACTGAATTGTGGCAAGAGAAGAGAGTGTGGTACCCGAATCTCTTGGGCATGGGCATCTATCCTCCGATGAAGCTTCAGGAAGATCTTTTGAGCTAGAAAACGAAATAATTTTGTTTGTTAAAATCAGCAGATTATGCGGCAGACAATGGATTATGTGTCAAGTGAGGCAAATCTATATTTATGCCACATAATCACATAATTCCAGTGGATCTGATGTTGATATCACGTTTTTCATTGCTGCAACAGTCGACCCTTGACGTGTTGCTCTTTTTTAGCCAAGGTAAGTGCAACACTATCCTCACTGTATAGGTTTGGGCTTCCAAACCCGTTGCTTCAAAGGGAGATAGAAAGGTGCTAGGCCAATCTACCAAGGGCGGTAACTCTGCTTACGCTTCTTACCCTCAACACTCAGGACTTGAGTTCACCAATGAAAAGGAGGGCCCTTGAACCATGTCTATTTGCAGCTGACACCTGTAGGCTTAGATCTCTTCTTTACGCTTTGGAGTTCCACTCCATGACTACTACTAGAACAAAAAGAGTATCCCTATTTATTAAGAGGGGAATACAATTCACTGTAGAGTTTACCTATTGTGACAGCGATGGATGAATCCATGTCATATTGGGGGGATTGGACGGCAGGCTGATGACTCTTAATATCTATGGGCCCGATTCACAAAAGTAATCTGAGACAAAACCCTAACTTTACGACTTTCTGTATTCACAGAAGGAATTTAGAAGTACTAAAGTTAGGATTTTGTCTCAGTTAAACTTAAATTTGTCTTAAGTTTAATTTAGGACCAAAATGTAAGATTACCTGAGACAAAATCCTAACTTAGTACTCCTAAATGCCTTTTGTGAATACCGAAAGTTGTAAAGTTAAGATTTTGTCTCAGATTACGTTTGTGAATCGGGCCCTTTGCTCGAATGAGCACAAGCTATTTTTGCTGAAACATTCCCCCTCATTGCAAACTTCATGATGAGCAGTTTATTGATGGGGGGACTTCTGTGTGAGCAGTACCCCGAAATGGGTCTTTCCAGCCTTACTAGTTACTGTCATGGACCGTCTTCTCAGCCAAGGAGTTTGGAAGATCTAGACATGATCAACGTGTAGAACAGACACAGGGCCTCGTCGAGTACAGACATTTTCCTGTTAAATAGGTCAATTTAACCATTCAAGCATCATAGGCCTACAACTTCTCTCAAGCCTCATGCCGGTGATGACGTGTTATGACTAAGCTGCCAAGGGAAGAGGATGTGGTCTGACGGCTAGACTGCCGACGTTGGTGCTGGAAACCAAGGTTCGAGCCTCGGGGTCGCGTCCACATCCTGTGAGTTTGGGCAAATCACGTAACCCCTTCCGTGCTCCTGACGGCCCCCGGCCATCATGAGTCACGGTGGGCGTGTGCGCCCGACGGCCGGGGGCCGTCTGAGCCACGATCAAGATTGGAATGTCCCAGCACAGGGGCGGAATACGCACCGCAGCGAAAGGGGTTAATCTCCCCATGCCTGAATGTGTTCTTGTGTAACGTAACGGGTGCTCATGTAAAGCGCTTCAATACCTTTGGGTCGAGTTCGCACTATATAAATCTGTATAAAAAAAAAAAGAGTAACCTAGTGCCTTATTTGAGATGCTTCAAGAGCAGTCATTATGAATGACCGTATACATCACACACCCACCTTCTTGTGTTTGAACAGGGACAAGAAAGCAGATCTTGGACACCACATACATCTGAGTCCATCCTTGAACAAACATTCTCCCATAGATTATATAAAAAGAAGTATATAAAACGAGGGGCGGGTTGGAGCAAATATTGATTGGAGAAAGTGTTACAGCTAAGCTACTGGTTACTTGGGGGTAGAACTGTGACTTGCCAAAAGTGACAGGGAGGGTGTATTTTGACTGTTACTTTAAAGTTCACAGAGCAGAGACTATGGTTTAACAAGACGAATACGTAACAGATATAAGATTGCAAGAGGTAGACCTCGAGGTGTTGGAGTGCTTGGAGGCCCCTGCCTCCCCAGTTGAACCTTCAGAAGCCTCTACCCAGTTACAAGGCTCTTGGCCCAGACAGCTTCACCGCCTTATTTTATAAAGTTTTCAAGGACCTTGTGACGGAACCTGCGGTAAAGATATTTTCTTTTTGCTCTTGGGAGCATTGACCATGATAAGGATGGATCAGAAACAACACTATTGGCGAAACCCAACAAGGACCCTGAGTCCCGTTGATCATGTAGGACAATTGCGCTCTTAAACCCTGATCAAATACATGTCTGGAACGTAACCCCTCACCGTGAAAATATGAGAGCAATATTGATACATCGGCCCATTAAGGATTAATAAAGCTCAGACAAGCCATGGATAACATCCTTCTGGCCTCGAACCTTGGTGAGGTCACAACCTGTAGAAGGCCTATAAAAGAGTTGGTCATTTTTTAAAAAAAATGCTGGTGAGGGCAACCTTATGCCCCAGTATTTGATCATATTGTTTCTCGAATTTCGTACACCCCTCCACTACAATGAGGGTCAACAATAAACTCCACTTGTAGCCCTATCTAGAGGCACAATGCAAGGGTATCCGTTATTACCACCCCTTTCAATATACTGATTGAACCCATGGTGAAAAAAATGTATGCTAATCCGAAAATTCTGGGAAGTCACATGAGCAAATCTTCATTCAGACTGGGGCCTTATGGCAGATTATGTGCTGTGCCTTGTAATTAACCATAAATTGTCAGCACCAGCCCTGGTTCAGGAGTTAGCAGTCTTCTAAGATAAAGACCAGTGCAGGTGAGGACAATTTGACATTTCAGGGTTTGGCTGCATAGCATGCACATAAACGAATTTTCTCCCACGTTTGCTATACTTTACCCAGACTCTTCATTTCATATTCCTGGTGGAAGCATTGAAAAGGACACAATCTAATCTTCCTGTCTTTAAGTCTGGTTAATAAGCCCCTCGCCCCCCCCCTCCCCGGGATAGCTAAAACCACAATTGTTAACCCTATTTTTAAAGGGGGCTTGACACTCCCACATGTAAGGGCTACACAGCAGAGTCTTTGATAAACCCCACTGTGCCCCAGGGCCTAAAACATTGGATCCACATGCAGAAGGAATACTCAACCCTCCCTCATGGCTACATGCTAAACTGGGGAGAATCTACAGCACATAGCAAGATTGAAATGTGGTTCGGAGAAGTTACCACCTTTAAGTCCCTGTCACCTATTGAAAATAGGCAACCACGGTCACTTGCCTCATGTCAACAGTGGCGGCAGCTCTGATGGCTTCACACAAATGATTCACTAGATGGGACAGAGGGACAGGAAGGTCGCAGCGACTAGGGAGGTGACTGCCATTGAATCCTTGCTAAGAGGTCGAACTACCAAAAACAGAATATCGATCCTGAATAGGCTTTTGGATAACCTGAAACCTACTCTCTGGCAGACATATGCGATCACATAGTAGACAGCAGTGGGGCTAGAATTGAACAATGCATATTGGTCGAATATTTGGACTTGGGCTGCAGCTGCCTCAATATGTTCATAACACAGAGATGAGCTGTTAATGCTGTAGTACCTGAATCCTGGACAGTTGTCGCCATTTCTGGCTTTACACAGCAATCATGGCCAGGCTGCGGGGAGTGCGGCATGGCGGCACACATGTGGCGGTCATGCAATATCACATAAATCTTCTAGAAGGAGGAACTGTCCTACATTAGGCCCCTAACAGCCCCTGCATTGAAACTCCTCCCTTTGAACTTGTTATTTGGGATTTGGGGTGTTAGATTATGGACTTCAAAAGCAATAGAAATGCTAAACATTGTAGTGTGTGAAAGAAGAGCAAAAGTGAATAAGTATGAGCTCTGTTCCGTACATACATAAAGGGTACTGGTTGTCATCATGGGCTCTCAGGTCACCTCTTGTGTGTTGCATAGATCAGGCCTGTGTCTGTTTAACTGCTCTAAAAGATTCTCCTTCAGGACATGCAACGTAACTGACTAACATATCCACCACTCAAATTACTTTCATATTTTCACTATACTAATTCAACACTAATCCTTTCTGGGTTCAGAAGTAGCGTGCTACTCGCCAAAAAAGAGCTTTAACATCACATCGGGGTAGCAAGCGCTATATAAATGCAAAACTTTTTCCCTCTTCTATCCCCCACTATCCTTCTCAGTCCAAACAACTGACTAACATATCCACCACTCAAATTACTTTCATATTTTCAGTATACTAATTCACCACTAATCCTTTCTGGACTCCGGAGTAGCGTGCTACTCGCCAAAAAAGTGCTTTGACGCCTCGTGGGGGTTGTAACCGCTACATATATATGCAACTACAATACAATTCTCCATAGCACTGTGCATGGCAGTCATACTGCACTCTCTGCAACACATTCAGTAAATACACTGCTGGGTGTGTTTGCTCCACCACGCCCCACCTTCTAACCAGCACTTGTAGACTGGGCATACGTATCCAACAAAAAATGTTACACCTCCTCAGCCCCCGACATCGCCATAGCCATCCCGGAGGGCTACAAGATCACCCGGAGGGACCGCATCAACCAAACCGGAGGAGGCATCGCCATCGTCCACAGAAACACCGTCCGCATAACAACCTACTCAGACGACACCCTCCCCACCTCCGAACACCTGCACTTCCAGATTCACACCGACTCCGGGACTACCCTCAGAGGCACCCTAATCTACAGGCCACCAGGTCCACCACTCAATTCAGCGAAGCCATCGCACACTTCACAAGCCCCCACGCCGTCGCCTCCCCAGACTACATCCTCCTAGGAGACCTCAACTTCCACCTGGAGAACAACAATGACAGCAACACCACCACCCTGCTGGACAACCTCACAAACCTCAGGCTCAAGCAACTTGTGAACACCCCCACCCACTACGCCGGCCACACGCTTGATCCCGTCTTCTCCTCCAGCAAGCACATCTCCTTCAGCTATTCCACCGGACTCCACTGGACAGACCACAGCTGCGTCCACTTCGCCTTCAAGAAAACCACCAACCACCACCACCCGCAACAGGCCCCCCGCAGAAGCTGGAGCAAGATCACCACCGACCAGCTCACCACCTCCCTCAGCCGGAACCCTCCCACCATCACGACGGACCCCAGCGAAGCAGCCCGCAACCTCGCACAATGGATCCTCGACTGCGCCGACGAACTCGCACCACTGAAGAAACCACCCAGCGGGCCCCACAGCAAGAAAGCCTCATGGTTCACGGGCGACCTCATAAACTCCAAGAAAACATGCCACTCCCTGGAGAAAACTTGGCGCCAGAACCAGACAACAGAGAATATGACAGCCCTCAAGAACGCCACCCGCAAGCACCACCAACTGATCCGGACCACCAAGAGAACCACCTACAAACAGCGCCTGGACAACAACACCCACAACAGCAAGGAACTCTTCTGCACCGTCAAAGAGCTCTCCAAGCCCAGCGCCAGCAACAACGACATTACACCCTCGCAAGACCTCTGCGACTCACTCGCCTCAATCTTCCACCGCAAGATCGCCAACATACACAACAGATTTGGCGCACAGACCAACGACCCAACCACCGTACCAGCGCACCCAACCGCCACCCTCTGCACCTGGAACCCTGTTAGCACCAAAGACACCGCCCGCACTATGAGCACCATCCACTCCGGCTCCCCCACCGACCCATGCCCACACCACATCTTCAACAAAGCCGGCTCTATCATCGCACCCCAACTCCGCGACGTCATCAACAGCTCCTTCACATCAGCCACCTTCCCAGAGAGCTGGAAACATGTCAAACTCAGCGCCCTCCTGAAAAAACCCACCGGGGACCCCACGGACCTCAAGAACTTCCGACCCATCTCGCTCTTCCCGTTTCCTGCCAAAGTCATCAAGAAGACGGTCAACTAACAACTCTCCACCTTCCTCGAGACGAACGGATCCCTCGACCCGTCACAGTCCGGTTTCCGAGCCAACCACAGCACCGAGACCGCCCTCATCGCAGCCAACGACGACATCAGATCTATGCTCGACAACGGGGAAACCACCGCACTCATCTTCTTGGACCTCTCAGCAGCCTTCGACACGGTATGTCACCGCACCCTGATACAACGCCTCAGCTACACCGGAATCCAAGGCGGGGCCTTAGAATGGATCATCTCGTTCCTCGCCTGTAGAACCCAGAGAGTCCGCCTCCCCCCGTTCCGGTCAGCAGCTACCGAAGTCATCTGCGGCGTCCCACAAGCATCCTCGCTCAGCCCCACCCTCTTCAAATTCTACATGAGCCCCCTGGCAGCCATCGCACGCAAACACAACCTCAACATCATCTCCTATGCCGACGACACACAGCTGATACTCTCCCTCACCAACGACCCGCCACCGCCAGAGCCAGCCTCCTGGAAGGAATGAAGGACATCGCAAAATGGATGAAGCTCAGCCGGCTGAAGCTGAACTCTGACAACACGGAAGTCCTCATCCTCTGACCCTCGCCCTCCGCCTGGGACGACTCCTGGTGGCCACCGGCCCTGGGCACTGCACCCAAGCCAACGGACCATGCACGCAACCTGGGCTTCATCCTGGACTCCTCCCTCACGATGACCAAGCAAGTCAACGCCGTCTCATCATCCTCTTTCAACACCCTGCGCATGCTCCGAAAAATCTTCCGATGGATCCCCACCGAAACCAGGAAGACGGTCACCCAGGCCCTCGTCACCAGCCGCCTGGACTACGCAAACACCCTCTACGCCGGAACCACTGCCAAGCTCCAGAAAAGACTACAGCGCATCCAAAACGCCTCGGCAAGACTCATCTTGGACATCCCCCGCCACAGCCACATCTCAGTCCATCTGAAGAACCTGCACTGGCTCCCCGTCAGCAAGAGAATCACATTCCGACTCCTCACCCACACACACAAGGCTCTCCACAATGCGGGCCCCAGGTACCTCAACAACCGCCTCGCATTCTACACGCCTACCCGCCAGCTCCGCTCCGCCAGCCTCGCCCTTGCCACCGTCCCACGTATCCGCAAAGCCAACGCCGGAGGAAGTTCCTTCTCCTACCTTGCAGCCAAGACATGGAACTCCCTCCCCACCCACCTTCGGTTGACCATCTCGCCTTCAGGAAGCAACTCAAGACCTGGCTGTTCAAGCAGTAACGACCCCCCCCCCCCCCCCTCTCAGCGCCTTGAGACCCTAACGGGTGAGTAGCGCGCTCTACAAATTCCTTGATTGATTGATTGACACACACGGGCATACACACACACACCCTTCTCCCCTTTGTTAGCCCATCTGCAGAATCGATTTTGCTTAAATAAATCAATGAAATCCCCCCTCAAGCAGACTGCATATCTGAACATGGAAACACTTGTGTTCAGGTCGCTTGCACCTTCCTGGTCTGCTAACACCACAGATACATAAACTGTCCTTCACTACGTTGATTGACTACCTAGGAGACAATGAGAACAGGGTAAACCATAGTAGCCTTTTCGGATTGGTTTGTAGGGCTGCCAATCAGAATTGCAGCAGCGACAGTTTTGACTGGATGCCTTCCCACCAATCAACGCTGGCCTCGGTTTTCTAACACCACTCTAAGCATATACCTCTCCCATGAAAAGATCGGATGGATGGAAATTCTGTGCCCGGCTCCGAGATAGCTCTGCCAGTTAAATGTTCTTATTTCAGTCTTCAGATGCAGAAAGGGAGATTCCCCCGTTGATTGAATTACACCAAAGTGCAGCAGAGAGGGTAAAGGCACAGGCGCCGAACCCCAGCCAGCTTACTGGACAAGACTGAAAACCTTACTGTTTCCCTAAACAATGGGACACAGGAACGACCACTGATCCAGATGTCAGCTGCACCTGCAGCAGAGTCAGTTGGCGATGATCCTATAAGAGCATTAAATTCAGTGCATCCATCAGTCCTTGAAGCAGTGATAGTCCCATGACACTTATGCAGCAGGAGAAGGGGTGGCGTGGAATTAGCAAGCACAATAGTAACACAACAGCCCTGTCAGCCAGTTTAACAGCTTTAATTAAACTCATTATGAGACTCGTTGCAGCAGAGGCCTGTGCTGCCTGGTGGGGTATTACCTTACACGCTGCTCAGACCCGCTGAGGCCTGGGTAAGTGATGTCCCTTCATTGATGTGATATTCTGCTGGAAAGGCAAAGTCAAAGATGGCATCTTTCCCTGGGAGGAACACCAACCTCATTAATATGTTAAAATGTTCTATTTGGAAGGGCGCACCCCCACCTGAATGTCACTTTTATCCCCACGGTGAGTGATGTATTGAGAGTTCCTTTCCAGTGCCATGGAGTTTCACGGTGTCAGCCTTCACAGAGAGCCGGAGCGACCACCTGGACGGACCGCGTCACTTCTGCGTGCCCTCCCTCTGCCCTGCAGGGTGCACCGATAGGCGAATCACCATGGGCGGTATTACAGACACGTTGCACCAGTGCAAAAAACAAACACAAAATGGGCGCTATTTTTGTTGCTTGTGCAACAGGTGAACGGAGACATGGTATGTGCACGATGACGAAGTTGCCAAACTGATTTCACATTATTTCCCCCGTGTTTACATGATATACATTTGGAACATGAGCACTAGATTTGAGCCAAATAAGTTTGCTTAAATTTTATTACGGCATGAGCAAACATGGGGGAAAATAGTTGGGTTTATTTTAAAGTTTTTCACGAAGTGAGATTTCTTTGTAAAAATGTGTATCACTTTAGAAATGCCTCTATCTAACCAATACATGTGTAACATATTGTTTTACTGTTTGTTTTCTCCGTTTTTGCCCTGGTGCAAACAATATTCTGTATTAAGGACCGAAGCTAAATCTGTTTGCTCCTTTACATTTACAAGTGCAGCAAAAATGGTGTAAATGGATTTGAACTGCTATTTGCACAGGTGCAGAGTTTTAGTAATTTGGCCCCAGGAGTGCAGCAAAAAATGAGGGTAGAAACCAGTTGAGTGACAAGGGCCCTAAATACTATGATGCGAAAAATGTAGGGCCATATTTATCAAGGTTTTGCAACGCTCATGCGTCACATAAGTAACCCTGGGCAGAGCTTGCGGAGTGCAGCTATGCGGAGTTCCACAGAGTTGGGGGGAAACTCCGTAGGACTCCCCTCCGCCGGCGCCACCCGCCTCCACCCCGCATAAATTAAATACTAGTACAACCTAATTTAAAAAGAATAAAAGTAACTTACCTTATTGCGGCGTCTCTGGGCTGCCCCCCTCCTCCTGGCATACATTTTCAACGAACTGTCATACATTTTCAACGAGCGCGCGCATTTCTCACAAACAAATGCGCATGCGCAGTTCATGCAAGATGTATGCGAAGAGGAGGAGGGGGCAGCCCGGGGACGCCACAATAAGGTGAGTTACTTTTATTCTTTTTAAATTATGTTGCACTAGTATTTAATTTATGTGGGGTGGAGGCGGGGGCCCAATTTAGCTGGGGGAGGCTTGGCTAACTCCGCTCCGCTGCGGAGTCTAAGTTTATTTCCCTACTCCGTGTTTTCAGCGTAGCGCGGATTAGGGAACTCTCCGCAGACTCCGCTGGCGGAGTGGAGTTCTCCGCCCGCGCCTACACATAAGGGGATGCAAGATCGACGGGAAACCTAAATGAGATTTATCAAGCCAATCAAGGCCACCTTGCGTGACCCTTGGTGGCTTGAAAAATCTAGAATAATGCAAGGCAGCGCCAATCGCTATGTTGCGTTACTCTGTGACAGGGAGGCGTGCCATGTGTGGAGCATGGGTGTCCCATGCATTCCCCCATGGATTCTGACACACTGCCAGATTTACCAACATTGGTAGACCTGGGAAGCATCAGAATTGTACGCCTCCCCACTAGAGGCACAACGAGGTGAAATATCTGTTATATGTCCTAGTAGTTTCCTCTTTCTAAGTGTGCTGCATTCTATTAGAAAGAGGAAAATGCCTCTGAGTATTGTTTCTATGCTGGAAGGTGCCCCTTGCTGCACTAAAACAATCCTGACTGTAACGTAGACACCCTTGCAAGATGACGCGAGGATACCTCCTTTGGCACTAGACAGCTGGAGAAGTGTGGCTCACCGGTTAGAGGCGGCAGACCCAGAAGCAGAGGTCGGCCCGGGACCAGGGTTCAATTCCCGACGCGGCAGGGTACGGAGCCAATGTCAGCGGGCTCGATAATTCTCGCCTCGGTGCCTCCCTAAACCATGGGTCCCACGCTGCAACTCTGGGCAATAGCTTGCTTAATCTCCACAACGGCCCCCTCGCTGCCGGGGATGCCTGGCTTCACCTTGGGGATGCCCAATAGGGACCATCTCACAGGGAAAGCCAGGACGGGTTCCCCAGTGGCACACAGCGCCAAGAAACCCTGGGGTGAACGTGCGCTCTACAAATTCATACTAACTAACCTACAGCTAAAAGTGTGCCAGCGCGAGGAAAGGACAGGAATGCGCTGTATAATGGTAAATATGGTGCCTTCCTGCCCTTTCCCTTACATGCAGCGCATGAAGCTGGCTTGCTGCATTGCATGATTTTTTTTTTAATCTGGCTCCTTGTCTCTAATATTACGTGTTTTCAACTGACATTACCAGCAAACTAAATACTCCATTCCAGAACTGTATTTATTTTAAAAAGTTTTATATATTAACCCTAACTGGTGAGCAGGGGTGTAGCTTAGTCAGTTAGATTCGGATGTCGGGTGTGATTCTCAGATTTCCCAACTAAAGAGCCGTGAGCTGCAGGGTGCAGGGTTTCAAGGGTGAGACGGCCAAGGTTCGCGATGGACTGTTCCAATAAAGAACAGGACCAGTACACATTTACATTAGATGGAGAATCTCTGACTAGTGTGGCACAGTGGTAAAAAACGTTGGATGGAACGTTACTACAAACGAGAGTGCCACTGGCTAGACTATTTGCAAGATTTCATCCCATCACCTTTTGAGTGTTTGATTGCCAGTCGTATGCCTGGAACATTGAGACTGACACAGCTTTTCAGGCCTACTACTGGCAATGTCTGTGAATTCCAAAAAGTAGTACATTTGCGCCCATTCGAGGCATACTTCAATGGATGCAGATTTACTATTTTTTTGTTAAACCAGTCACTATATATTTGAGCTTCCGGTCCAAAAAGTGAACAAGTTAAAAGTTCTAAGTAAAATGAGAGCAACGAGAAAAACAGATAGAGAGAGCATGAACCTGACTTAAGGTCCTCAGAACCAATTATGAAGCCAAGAATGCATTTTGGGGATGTCACACCCCAATCCCCACCCCATGAGACTACAGCCCTTCCCGTCCCACAGGGGCATGGTAGTTCGGTGTACGCAAAGATAGGCTTTCCTGTGAGCCCTTTGTTCTGGGTATTTTACAGAATACTCCTGGTGAGTACTTGGTGTTCAATGATAAAAGAGTATCAATAGAGACTTTGATTAACTGATTGAGAATCTGATAACATAAAACTTTAAATTATAATTTTCAGATACCATAAAGAAATGGGGGAGTTATAAACTAAAAATGAACATTGTCCTTTACCCTCGCGATGTTGGACCTCAAATTTAAAGGGTTGAAGGGACAGGAACCATTGGAGAACTCTAGCATAAAAACCCTTATTGCGGATTAACCAAGTTAGGGGGCATGGTGGGTTTAGAGAATAAAGAGAGGCCCTTCTAGATAATAGCTCAGCTTATCTACTGCCCACTTAATAGTCAGGCATTCTTGGTCAATTATATTAAAATGTAGTTCTTAGTGAAATAGCTTAGGGCTGATGAATAGGATGTGCTTTTCTTTGCCCCGCTAAAATAGGACAGCTCCAATCCCAATTTCAGAGGCGTCCTCTTTTGGTTCACTGAAACAATTTAATTACAAATAGCCTAAATATTTAATTTTATTATTGTAAAATCTAGATTTTTTTGCATTAACATAAGGACTGAGGTTTTCCAAATCAAAAATAACGGCTGGTAGATGGTCAGGCCACTCTACGCCACTCCACGACACACCACTCCACTCCACTCTTCTCTACTCTACTCTTCTTTACTCTACTCTACTCTACGGTACTCCATGACACTCTACGCCACTGCATGACAATCTATGCAATTCCATTCTATGACAATCTACTACACTCTATGCCACAACGCTTTATTTCACAGTACACAATTCCCTCTATACCACTCCATGCTAATTTACTCCACTCTATGCCATCCAACTTTACTCTGTGACACTCTACTTAAACTCTACCAGACTCTATGCCACTCCAGTCTACGACACTCCACTGCACTCTTCTTCCCTCTACGTCACTCCGCTGTGCAACACTCTACTCCACACTATGCTCCCCCGCTCTATGCCCTTCCACCTTACTACATTCTATGCCACTCCACTCTGACACTCCATTTTTTGAAAACGTATTTTATTGAAGGTTTATCATTATGCAGCATCATTATGAAACACAACACCCTCATTCGCCAAATACATCTTCATTTATACCCCAACACATACAAGTACTTTCCCCCCACCCTCCCCAAATGGTGCGGGCATGTAACGAGCAAGAGGATGCATCGTATAGTGTGCAGTTGTCAGTGACGGGTGCTCAACGTAGTGTAAACTCTAGCTATTATTTGTGCATTCCCAGTGCTCTAGCTTCCCTCATCTGTCCGTAGGTCTGACAAGGCCTGTGCTAAGGCTTCCCATGCTCTTGCGTGTTCCAGGGCCTTTTCCTGTTGGGAGCGTTGGGCCTGTCGCAGCCGAATGGTGCTCTCGCTCCTTGCCCATTTACAAAGCTCTGCACTCCAGCGCTTATAAGATGGCCCTTCCTTTGATTTCCAGTGCAGGGTGATTTCCCTCTTCGCTAATATGAGCCCTAAATCTATAAATTTACTCGTTACTTTTGTTTTGGGGGCATGGGGGAACCAAAGCAGCACACATGTGGCCTAATATATTTCACTCCATGACACTCTACTCCCTCCATGACATTCCATGACTCTCTGCACACGCCACTGTTCTCTAAGACACTTAACTCCACTCTGTGCCACTCCACACTACGCCACTCTACTTCACTCGACATCACTCTACTTCACTCCATGCCACGCCACTCTATGCCCCTCCACTCTAGACCCTTCCACTCTACTCTACTCCAATCGACTGCTTCCATGCCACTCTACGCCTTTCCACAACACTCAACACCACTCCACAACACTCTGCGCCACTCCGTGACAATCCATTCTATGACACTCTACTCCGCTCTACGACAATCTACTACTCTGTACACCACAACACTCTTTTCCACTGAACGCAATTCCCTCTATGCCACTCCATGCTGAATTATTCCACTCTATGCCACTCCACTGTACTCTATGACACTTGACTCCACTCTAAACCACTCCACTCTGACACTCTATACCACTCCACTCTACTACACTCTACTGCACTGTATGCCGCTCCACGCCTCTCTACACCACTCCATGACACTCCACTCTACTGTACTCACCACTACGCCACTTTACCATGCTCCACAACACTCCAGTCTATGACATGCCACTCTCCTCTATGGCATTAACTTTTAGCCATGCTGAACAGCAGCCATGCTGGTGTATAACATGGTGTACAACATGGCTAAACACATTTCCAAATCTAGTAGCTCTTGTAGGCTAGATATATTGGCTTTGCCAATGCTTTTTTTGTCTTGCTGTCATGTTACTTCTTTTTATATTTTCTTCTTCCCGTTATTTTGCTAATACTGTATGTAAACGTGTGCACTGCATTCTATGCACCTTATACACGTATGTGTGTGTGTTCTGCGAGTACTGCGTGTGAACATGTTTTCTCTGCATTCTATAAATCGTGTACTTGTGTATTACCTGCATGCTGTATGAATATGGACTTTACAGTCTGTGCAGTGTCTGCCTGTGGATTCTGCACACAACGTATCTATACATGTGTGTTCGCTGAACTCTAAACACCATATATGCTTGTGTGATCTCCTCGTGCTGTATGTAAATATGATGGTGTTCTGCTTCTCAGCAGACACCTTCCCCTTTCCAAGAGGTGTGCATAGCCTCTCCCTGGCTCAAGGCAGATGAAACACGATACTTTTCTTCTCTAATGAGACAGGACTGTGTGTTGAGTTTTGCATTTTTTTCACAAACAAGCTTTGGGAAAGCCAATAGGTCTCACCTATTAACTTGACAAAGTATTTTACCCATGTTGTGGAGCAGCACGGCTGTTGTGCAGTATGGTTAAAAGTTATACAAAAATAAAGTGCTGTAAAAGTTCTTAAACAAAATAAACACTTGTGGCACTTCCTTAATATATTTTAGCCATGCTGCTCAACAGCCACACTGCTCTACGACATGGCTAAAAGTCATTGGCAAGTTAACAGCTCTCACATAGGTGAGACCCATTGGCTTTACAAATGCTTGATGTAACAGAGGTAGTAGATGACCCCCTTCCTCGACCCAGCTGCAAGCACCCTCAGAGTCTCAAAGAAAAGGACCCCTTGTGGGCTCACTTTTAGTTTGGCAGATGTAGAAGCTTATAGTCCAGCTGAATGACATGTAGTTTCTGCTTTAATCATTGGAGTGTTTTATGTTGTTTGTGTTCTTATTTAGTGTAGTTAGGGAACAGCATTCTTTGTGAGAATTATATTTTATATCACATTGGGTATGAGCCATAGAGAGGATGTTACCTTGAGCTGCTTAATTCATTAATTTGGCCATGATTGCTCTAGGTATTGTATTGTATTGTATTGTAATTGCATTTACATAGCACTTACAACCCCTGATGAGACGCTACTACGGAACCCATAATTATTATTATTATTATTATTAAAAGGTTCTTTTATAGCGCATGGCCACTCGAGAGCATCCCAGCGCTTAAAACTGACCAGACAGGGATGAATTAAAAAAGGAGATCTGAATTATCTAGTTTTTGGAAACAGAAGAGTTTTTAACTTTTTCCGAAAGACAAGAAGGTTAGGCTCCTGACGAAGAGGTGGAGGAAGAGCATTCCACAACCCAGCCGCATTGTGGGAGAACAGACGACCTCCTGTGAGGGCTCTGCTGATCCTGGGAGCTATCAGCAGGTTTTGTTGGTTCGAGCGGAGATTCCTGGTGGGTTTGTATGGTCTGATCATGTCATCTAGAATGGGGGGGCCACTCCCATAGAGTGTTTTATGGACCGTGCAGAGTGTCTTAAAATGGATTCGCTCCTTTATGGGGAGCCAGTGCAAGGTGCAGAGTGCGGGCTTGGCTGATGTACGATGGTTGGTGCCCGTAAGTAGCCGTGCTGCGGAATTCTGGACAACCTGAAGTTGCCGGATAACCGACACGGGGGCTCCAAGATAGATAGCATTTCCATAGTCCAGCCTAGACAGAATAAGGGACTGGACTATGGTTTTCTTTGCTGCTTCGGGTAGCTGAGGGAGGATTTTTCGAATTGTTTTCAGCAGTCCGAAGCAGGTGGCCACTGTCCTCCTTGCCTGGGTCTTGAATGACAACTCTGCATCCAACCAAAACCCGAGACTCTTTATCTCGGTCTTTGGGGTAGGTCCTGGACCCATACAAGGGGGCCAATGTATCGTGTTATTGAATATGGCTCGTTTTCCTAATAGCATCAGCTCTGTTTTTCCTCCATTCAATTTCAGGTGGGACAAGTCCATCCAGTTTGCTACTGCCTCCAGGCAACGGCAAAGCCTGGAGGGGGCGGATTCCACCTGATTGAGAGAGACAACTAGCTGGGTGTCGTCAGCATAGCTTACCAGTTGGATCCCAAAGGGAGCTACTACTTCCGCCAGGGGCGCCATATATACATTAAACAGTGTGGGGCTAAGGGAGGAACCCTGTGGCACCCCACACTGTAATGGCATTAGTGGAGAGCAGCTATTTTCTGAGAAGACCTTAAAAGATCTGTCACCAAGAAAGGATTCCAGCCACATGAGTGCCCTGTCTTTGACGCCCAGCTTTCTGAGACGAGACAGGAGGACCCGGTGGTTCACCGTGTCGAAGGCGGCACTGAGGTCCAGAAGGATAATGGCCGCGCTGCCACCTGCGTCCAGAATCCTCCTGGAATCCTCTACCACCCTCAACAGTGCCGTCTCCGTTCCCTGCCCTCTCCGAAACCCAGTTTGGGTTGGATGGAGTAGGTTGTGGGTCTCCAAAAAGGATGCTAATTGTTTATTTACCCATTTCTCGGCAAGTTTACTAATGCCCGGGAGCAAGGAAATGGGACGATAGTTGGAAAAGTCCTGGGGGTCGAGATGAGGCTTTTTTAACAGGGCCCTAACCATGGCCAGTTTCCAGTCTTGGGGTACCCTTCCTGATTCAAGTGAGGTGTTGACTAGATGGATGATGTGTGTACTGATATTAGGCAGGGCCAGCTTTAGAATATTCATAGGGGCTGGGTCTAACGGGGATCCGCTTTTTACAGAGTTGAAAAGTGAGGGTAAAGGCTCAGTGCTAAGGGGGGAGAAGAAAGAAAGGCAAGGCAGAGTGAAATCAGTTTCATCAGGCAGAGGGAGGATTGGTTCTTCCAAAGATAGAGGGGGGAGGGACAGGAGGATCTTCTGAATTTTTTCAGCAAAAAAATTTGCCAGGTTGTTGCAGTGAGCATCAGCCTCCTCCGTGCTGAGTGGTGGTGATGGCGGGTCGGGGGCTTTTAACAGAGAGTTAGCTATCTTGAACATCTCTCTTGGGGCATTGGCCGAGATCTCTATTTTTTCTGCGAAAAAAGTGGATTTGGCCACGATAAGGGCGGATTTATATTTTTTTAGAGAGAGTTTATATTTGGTTTTTCTCTCTTCCTCGAAATGTTTTCGCCACTGTCTCTCCAACCGTTTACATTCTTGTTTTAGTGACCTTAGCTCAGAAGTAAACCAAGGTTGTTTAGTGGAGCCTTTCTTTTTTGAGATGTTTATTTTTGGAAGCACCTTATCCAATGATAATTCAATCCATTGGTTAAATTCCACATTAGCCCTGCCAATGTCCTGGTTGGCCTGGGGTTCGCTCGTGTTCAGTGCCTCTATCCAGTCATTCATGTCTAATTTTGTCCACCGCCTACTCAGAGTTTTACTGGGCAGTTTTGCTGGACCGGGTGTGGGTGTATTCCAGGTGAAGGGGATGAGCATATGATCTGTCCAAGGAATAGGGTATGGCTCGGCTGATGTTAAATCCACGATGTTTGAAAATATAGGGTCTAAAAGGTTCCCTTTAGAGTGGGTGGGATGGGAGACTATCAGATTCAGTTCACATGCCGCAAGATCCTTAGTTAATTCAGTGGCAATAGTATCTGAGGGATTATTGAAATGAAGATTCAGGTCTCCCAGTACTATGAAATTGGAGACCTTACTAGCCAACTCTATAGTTGATTCAATAATTCCTTCCTGAAATTGTCCAATGGCGCCAGGTGGACGGTAAATTAAGAGTCCAGAAAATGACACTTCTGGGGATACAGTGATAGCAAATTGTGTACTTTCACAATCAGGGATGGAGCTGTCGATCATACGACAGGTTAGAGACTCCCTACATACTATGGCTATCCCTCCTCCAACTTTAAGTTGTCTATCCCTACGTTGTATCAAATATCCCGGAGGAAGAGCCTGGACAATATCTGGGCCAGACGTGGATCCCAACCACGTTTCAGTTAAAAAGAGAATGTCAAGTCCAAGATCTTGGATTAGCAAGGAAATTTCAATGGCATGTTTAGGTAATGAGCGGCAGTTGACCAAAGCCATTTTCAAGATACCTTCTGTTTTAATTGTGTTAATGTCCGCTTCCGTGGTTCTAAATGGGCAGTGTTGACAGAAGGGACGGCATGCCGCTGGATTTATAGAATGAATGCAAGAGGGCGGCAAGATACTCTTAAGTGCAAGGAAAGTCAGGCAGGAGTAGGTCTGTAAAGAGCTAGAAGAGCGCTCAGAGATACTGGCTCCTGGGCCCGTCCGAGCGCGAACAGGCGCAAACGGGCTTACCTTTGGCGCACCTCCGGCGCAGGTCCGCTGTCCGCGTCCGCTGCGCGGAGGCATGACTGACCGTTTAAATAGAGTGAGTAGAGCGCTCGTTCAATAGCGCCCAACCTAAGATGGCCGCCAATACCAACAATCCGGGACCCGGTGACTTAGCCTCGAGGACGGCCAAGCTGCGCCTGGGAAGCGGGGAAAACTGATTTAAAAGTGCTGGCGTGTCCTAATAAGAATTATCGACCCCTAGGTGTGCAAAAAATGACTCGAGGGGGGGGGGGGGCGGACACAAGGGGAAATTCAATACACAATTGCAGGCTTATTTGTTAAAAGTTTAAAATAGCGTTTTCAGTAAAAACGACCGCTCAGGAGCAGCCTTAAGCGTCTGTATGGGCAATCAGTATTCAGTAATCAGTAATCAATAATGGATTAGTGGTAAATAGTATAGTGAAATATTAAAGTAATTTGAGTGGTGGATAAGTTAGTTATTTGGATTGAGAAGGATAGTGGAGGGATAGAAGAGGGAAAAAGGTTTGCATTTATATAGCGCTTGCTACCCCTGATAAGGTGTTGAAGTGCCTTTTTGACAAGAAGCACGCTGCTCCGGAACCCATAAAGGATTAGTAGTGAATTAGTATAGCGAAAACATAAAAGTAATTTGAGTGGTAAATATGTTAGTCATTTATTTGGATTGAGAAGGATAGTGGAGGGATAGAGGGGAAAAGGTGTGCATTTATATAACTCTTACTACCCTTGAAGAGGCGTCAAAGTGCTTTTTCTGCGAGTAGCACGCTACTTCGGAACCGATAAAGGATTAGTGGAGAATTAGGTAGTATGCATAGCCATGGTTTCGACATCAAGGCCCAGTGTGCTCACTCTAACACAAAGAAGGCAGAGAACTCTTCCTTGAATACCTATGATTCCAGCCACGTTTGCAAAAAAAGTTCAAGGTTAGTGCCTTTCACACCCTCCCGTATTCCCACCAAGCTTACATTATTTCTTCTTATGTGTCCTTCTGTGTCATCTACGCCTCCCCAATACCCTTGGATTCAATCTATAGGTGCATTATTTCGTACACAAACAAGTTGTTTTCTTTTCTGCCTCAAGTATGCTTTCTTATTCAGCAGAGATGACTTCTGCGACTTCTGTAAGTCCTGCCCTACCAATGTCCTGGCTCTGAGATCACTGTTATTTACTCCCTACAGTACGGATTTGACATGTTGTGCTCGTATTTAAACAGATGGGTTCGTTAGGCAAAATTAATAGGAGAATTCCTGGTCCCTCCCACATGCCAGGTATTTAAGATTAAGAATAAATAAATCATGTAATTAAACTGAAGGCACTGATTTGTTAAAACCTTTGTGGTTGGTAAGTACCTGTTTCTGCTGCAGCTTGTATAGCCACTGAAAAATTAGATTCATCACAGTCAAAACAGAACTTGAATGTTACAGTAAGGCGGTGATTTTATAGACTGTAGCGGCAATGTATTTTTCCTAGGTCTATCCTCTATCAAGAGGCTAGAAAGGGTTTTCACTTAAAATGTCTCCTAATCTCAATGATGGGGAGGAAATCTAATTTAGGGAAGTGAATACTCAGAATCCTTTAGCTGACGATTAACTTTATTTTAATTATGTGGTGTTTCAAAAGTTATGTGATTTGACTCACCAGAGCTGTAACAAAGTTTCACAGATAGCTATTCAAAAACTGCTAAAATTACAAAAACAGTTTTAAAACAGAAGCTATGGATCATTAATTGAGGATGTTCTGGTAAAGAAATAATCAAAAAACCGCAGTTAAAATTTGAAAACAGATGTGTTTATTTTTTTTTCTCTTTGAAAGGTTCCTCCTAACTCGGCCCAGCTGACATCCCCTCGGTTACCGTCTGATTATCTCGCACCTATTTCCAATTCGTGCGAACAAAGGATTGTGACTCATGCGTGGTTTTTGCTCGGGAAGCAGAACACTGAGTAGCTTTCTGTTTGAGGCATGACATCCTTCTGCTTTCTCACGGATGCGAGGGGCAGAAGATAGGGCGTTGAGGGGATCTTCCTTCCTTTCACTTCCTGTCTGCTCAGCTGTGGGCCAAAGGGGTGCTCACTATGCATGTCATGTGGCATGCTGAGCGAGGAGTACAGATCACGACAGGCATTATTTATTTATGCATTTTGATATAGCGCGTACTTCACGCGAAGGTGTCAGAGCGCTTTACAATAGAACTGGTTACATTACATAAGGACTTCCGAGTACATGGATTACATACAAGATACGAAACAGATACGTGCGTCTAAACACAAAAAGAAAATGTTACAATGGTGTGTATGAGAGACGTGCAATTTAAACTAACAGCGTAGATATCTGCCAGTATTGGCGGGAAGTGAGCTCAAAGAGTATTGGCGGGAAGTGAGCTCAAAGAGTATTGGCGGGAAGTGAGCGCAAAGGATATAGAAATAGCATAATGATATTATATAGCATAGCATGACATACACAGGCAACAGTGTATACCGAAAGTAGACGTTAGATAGTATACGAAACGAGATACGATGGAATTACACAATGATCCATTTTCAGACAGATGGTGGGCATACACACATGGCAGTCCCTTTGTCTGCAGCCATCAGGGACTGTGCCTCTCGGCCCAACATTATTCGGGTTGAGTCAGTCAAGCATTACAATAGACCCTCGAGAAGAAGGAGTAGTCCTTCAGCAGTTTTTGTGCCGTTACTGGAAGGGAGAGCCTCCAAAATAGCTGTCTGTTGCTGGATAGATGGTGCCTAGTCCTACTCCAGTTTCTCCTAGTTGGGGTATGTCGAGGCTGGAGTAGGCAGGAATGTGGAAAGACTGTGTGCCCAGAACAAAGATGGCTGACGCCATCCGGTGTTGTAGTCTGTTTTCTCTGTCAGTGATTCTAGGATCTCCGGTAAACAGTGTAGCAGGATGAGGCCATGACAATATTTGTTGTTTTAAAGAAATGCTGGAAGGTAATATGAGCCATTACAAGTAAATAGCATGGGAAGGGATATGTATTTGTGTGGAAGCAGAGAACTGTAGAATAATATTGGTGTAGTGTTAAAAGGTCAGGTGGCAGTTGCACTGTAAAGCCAGACCTAAACATCCATGTAGGTTAATGCCCTCTTCATATCTGCTGCCGGAGAATAATACCATAAATTAAAAGTTTTCTGACACACTTTAATATCTTTACAGTGCCATGTGTGCCCTTGAAAGTTCAAACTGGGACAGCTAAATAAATAAACAATATGATCACAGCTGCGTGGAGGGCAAGTACTTTTTTGTGTAAGCACATTACTTCTGCCCAATCAAAACATGTTCTCCTGGATCCCAACGTGTGGGGGAGCCAAAGTCCTTACCCAGGTGAGCCTCTGGGAGGCTGCGCTTTACCCGTCTTCCCTGTAAAAAAGAAATCAGCAAAATAATGTGTCACCCATCCCATGTCAAGCTCTGGTATGAAGACAAGACAATGACCACTGAAACGTGCCTACAATGGCCATCGAGTGCTGTAGAGGTTGATCGATGATGCTCCAGTGAGCAGTGGGCTGACGAGCCTGGGATCCCGCACCTACGCGCCTGAGTGGTACTATACCTGGCAGATATTGGCAGCCATTGGCAACCCCAGTACACGGCCTATCCCTGCTGATGAGGGGTAATACCCCGAAACACGTGTCCAGGGATGGCGAAGACAGCGAAGATGGCAGAAGATCGAAAGATGATGCATCGCGAACACTTTACTACATTGACCAGAGTCCTTACGGGCGACACCGCCGGTGTGTGAGTAGTGTGCGACCCCACCCCCATTTGTAACTTTAAAGCTCCCGTGAGCAGTGGGCTGACGAGCCTGGGATCCCGCACCTACGCGCCTGAGTGGTACTATACCTGGCAGATATTGGCAGCCATCGGCAACCCCAGTACACGGCCTATCCCTGCTGATGAGGGGTAATACCCCGAAACACGTGTCCAGGGATGGCGAAGACAGCGAAGATGGCAGAAGATCGAAAGATGATGCATCGCAAACACTTTACTACATTGACCAGAGTCCTTAGGGGCGACACCGCTGGTGTGTGAGTAGTGTGCGACCCCACCCCCATCTGTAGAGGTTGATGACTACTGAATAAGTACCGCACTGTGCGCGTTGCGGCAAAGATTAGTGCATCATGTCTGCTGGGGCAAATGACTACTCTACAATGTAGAGGGCAATGCATTTATTTCGTGAAAAGATTGCTGCATTAGCGGTATTTCTAATGACTCACTTTAGGACCTAAAGTAAGCAGGGGGGCTGGCACTTGTGTTCTGCTATCGAAGACCACAAGAAAATTGTTTGCACTTGGAAACTTGGATGGCAATAAGTCACCCAAGCCTCAGTCTCACTTACACTAGACTACAGCAGTGCCTACTAGAGAGAATAGACAAAAGATGTCCATCAAATTATTCAAAATACTGCTGGATGCCTCCTTCTTGGTCTTCCTCCTGACTCTGTGAACAGCTTCCATGTTTGAATGCTTCACCGGCTCCCAGTGGGAACAGGATGACTTTGGAGGCCTTAGGTGCAGCCCACAGTGCAGGTTTCATTCTACCGGCCTGTACACCTGCACTGGATGCCTCCTGCATGCTCCCTCCCTTATGCAGCTGTCTTATGTTAGGGGTTTTCAGATGGTACCAGACTCTTGCAGTGCACATAGGGCGGCTTGTGCATTCTCAGCCAGTGCCGATGGTGATGCCTGCCCTATGCTCCCTCCCTTATGCAGCTGTCTTCTATTAGGGGTTTTCAGATGGTACCAGATGCTTGCAGTGCACATGGGGCAGCTTGTGCATTCTTGTTCTCAGCCGGATGGTGATGCCTGCCCTATGCTCCCTCCCTTATGCTGCACTTTTCAGTTAGGGGTTTCAGATGGTACCGGACGCTTTCAGTGCACATAGGGGGCTTGTGCATTTTCGGTCAGAGCCAGTTGGTGATGCCTGCCCTATGCTCCATCCCTTATGCTGCTTCCTTCTGTTAGGAGTTTCAGATGGTACCAGATGCTTGCAGTGCACATGGGCCAGCTTGTGCATTCTCAGCCAGTGCCAATGGCGATGCCTGCCCTATGCTCCCTCCCTTATATTGTTCTCTTCTGTTAGGGATTTCAGACGGTACCTGACACTTGCAGTGCAAATAGGTGGGCTTGTGCATTCTTGGTCTTAGCCGGATGGTAATGCCTGTCCTATGCGCTCCTTCCCTTATGCTGCTCTCTTCTGTTCAGGTTTTCAGATGCTACCAGATGCTTGCAGTGCACATAGGGGGCTTTTGCATTCTCGGTCAAGAGCCAGTTGGTGATGCCTGCTGGATGCTCCCTCCCTTATGATGCTCTCTTCTGTTCGGGGTTTCAGATGGTGCTAGACTCTTGCAGTGCACAAAGGGGGGCTTGTGCATTCTCGGCCAGAGCCGGATGC
The DNA here is from genome assembly GCF_964263255.1 of Lissotriton vulgaris. Taxonomy (NCBI): domain Eukaryota; kingdom Metazoa; phylum Chordata; class Amphibia; order Caudata; family Salamandridae; genus Lissotriton; species Lissotriton vulgaris. The sequence goes on along the minus strand of NC_141697.1, from coordinate 57,973,695 downwards.
TGATGCCTTCTGGATGCTTCCTGCCGTATGCTGCTTTCTTCTTTTAGAGGTTTTCAGATGGTACCGGATGCTTACAGTGCACATAGGGGGGGCTTGTGCTTTCTCGGTCACAGCCGGATGGTGAAGCCTGCTCTATGCTCCCTCCCTTATGCTGCTCTCTTCTATTAGGGGTTTTCAGGTGGTACCAGATGATTTCATTGCACATACGGGGGCTTGTGCATTCTCTGTTGGTGATGTCTGCCCTATTCTCCCTCCTTTATGCTGGTCTCTTCTGTTAGGGGTGTCAGGTTGATAGAGCGCAGGCTCACCTGCCCGTTTTACCATACTCACCTGGGCCCATAAACAACATACATACTTTGAACAGGTAAACCTACGCTTAATCAATTTTGTTTAACCATTCAGGACCTATACAATTTGACTTACCAATCCTAGTCACCGGTACCTAGAATCCAAAAGGATTAAGGGTGTTAGCATAATAGGCAGTAAATAACGTTTTGCACTCATTGAATAACCACAAACTCGGTAGAGGTTTAAATTCTTTATCTATGAAAAATTCTTAAATGTCATAATCCAAGCATTTAAAACCAAAGATCTTTTGATTACGAAGATAGCAATTAAAATGAGAATATGCAAAGATTTTATAAGTCTGTCTTTAAGCATTTGACGATAGGAACGATAGAGAAAGGGAAACAATACAATGACATACCCACACTTATTTATAATTACCTAGAAGGGTGTGAAGACCAACCCTAGCCACGGGCTGGGATAAAGGACAGAACCCCGATAATGCAGGTGCCAGCAGGACAGAACAGGTGAAGACCAGAATCAGGACAGGTACGAGCCAAATTAGATCAGGACGGGACCACCTCAGGCTAAGACCGGCACCCACAGCTAAGGCACAACGCCTGCGTCACACCCTCACTGCAGCTAACAGTCAAACCCCGATTGGGTTATCAAACTCCTTCCCAGAACCCCGATTGGGTTATCAAAATCTTCTAACAGAGTGCCCCGCCAGCACCTCTGCTCTTGACCACCTATTGAGTGCGTTGGGGAAGGTGACAGGTCAGCTATTCGGACAAGTCAGACAAATTAACAAGCTAAGCCTACTCTAGTTATACTATTTACCAGGGCAGTGTACCACCCCCCAATGTTGCAAGTGTAAGGATCCCCAATTTTGATTGGACTAAAGAATGAGAAGAGGTCCTCACACCATACTAAAATGAAACTTTTCTCTTGAATATTGAATTTAACGTTCCCGCCCATCAATTTTATTTTCCCATGCACTTTTATTCCACCCGGCAGTGAATGTATCAATACCGATTACAATGTAGTCCATATTTTAGTTTAGCTTCCTTCACAGGGGTCAGGAGTTTACGTTCCCATGAACATCTTCTAGCAAGTCAGGAGTTGGCCGGGTTTCAAAGGTCAGTGCTTCATAGACTTGAGCTTTTCTGCGCAGACGCAGTTCCTCCAAAGATGGGAGTTCAGAAGTACATGTCAGGCCCAAAGATCGATACATATGAGAAATAGAAAAGAAACAGTTTTAGAACAAAGAATAACTGGATGTTCTGTATACCACTTAAATCTACACTATTCCCATTATTTTATTTTAACTATAGCATTAAGTGTTAGGCAGAACGAACAGCTTAGCAAGAGCAGCGATGCAAGCTTCTTGCACGTTATGACACATAGCAGCCATCTTAGTTCTAGTGCGTAGAAGCAAAAGTTTCCCACCAAAGCAGAGAGTACGTCATGTCACATGAGTGTGACCGACGCATGGGTAATGGAAAATCCCGCGTAGCAGCGGCCATTTTAATGCAAGCGAATTACTGTTAGTAAAAGCACATAGTCAAGCTTCCCCTAGATGCTAGATATGTTGTGTAATGCAATATTAATTAGACAAAACATGTTAGTTAGTACGTTATGAGTTATTTGAGAGGGTTGAGTACAAGCAAGTCGCTTTACGTGCGCAACCTTGCTCCATCGAGGTGGTATCAGACGTTTGCAGTGCACATTGGGGGACTTGTGCATTCTTGGCCAGAGCTGTTTGGTGATGCCTGCCCTACACTCCCTCCCTTATGCTGCTTTCTTCTGTTAGGGTTTTCAGATGGTACCCGAAGCTTGCAGTGCACATAGGGGGGCTTGTGCATTCTTGGTCAGAGCCGGTTGGTGATGCCTCCCCTATGCTCCCTCCTTTATGCTGCTCTCTTCTGTTAGGGGTTTCAGGTGGTACCAGACGCTTGCAGTGCACATAGGTCAATCATGATATGATCCACGTGAACTGCGATGCAGAATTTGGAAAGAAATGCGCGACTCACCATTCACAGCTGACCTACATCATTGATGCTCCAAGCAGGGCATGCTTCACATGCGGCCCCCATCAACAGAAGCACTGGGCTGCTGTTTACTCCACTCAGCACTAACAATAAAGAGATGTTAAATACACAGGCAAGAGTTTATGTAAAGGTTAATTGGTGTTAAAGAATGGATGTAACTAGGGAGTCCTGCACCGTTTAACGTAAGGAACACCTTCATTTTTAAAGACATCTTGCAGCAAAAGTGTAAAAATATGACAGCCTCTTCAAATTTGAAAAAATGTTTTTAATTAACATGCTGAACCCTTTCACCCTGGTACAACGTATTATTTTAGTGCATTTAGAAGTGCTAGGTTTCAAACATGAATTAGGAAACATCGTTTCTCCCTCTACCCTTAGAACAATGCCAACAGTGAACTAAAGAGGCAAGTCAATTGTTACTCTAGGGTTGGCCTGGGTTCCTATTATAAATGAACAGCATTTAAGGAGAATGTTTTGTACAGCGCACATCACGAAGCCATGTATTTCGAGGTTCTCTTGCATGTGATAAATGAATAAAATGGAGGGATAGTGAAATATAGCAACTGCCTAGGATCACACAATTTGGTAAAGTGGAGAAACCAGGAATAATCCCAGGTTTTCGGTTTTCTGGTTTTCACATTGTTCAATTCAGACACTAGATGTATATGCTTTGCTTCCCCTACACCCACCTTACCGCCAGTCTCCCAACCCCCTCACCCGACCACCACCCACTGGTATCAATGCGGCCCTTGGACATGTCACACACCAAACTGTTTGGCCCCTGGGAAAATGTTTGTGTATACCCATGACCTAAATGAAGCAAAAGCATCTAATCAGTTTCATTTGAGGTAAGCCCATCTCTTCGTAACATCAGGTTCCATTGCGCCCTAACATCACGAAACATAGGGCATTGATAACTCCACTGGGGTGTTTCCAATCCAGCTGGAGTCATTTCGGTTAGCATCAGTTGCTGCTGTATCTCAAAAGTTAATGAAAACCTTTCTTAAGGGAGTTAATGGCATAAAGGGCCCGATTCACAGAACTAACTTAAGACAAAATCCTAAACTTACTACTTTTGGTATTCACAGAAGTTAGGATTTTGTCTTAAGTTTGTCTTAAGACAAACTTAAGACAGACTTAAGTTAGGATTTTGTCTTAAGTCTGTCTTAAGTTTGTCTTAAGACGAACTTAAGACAAAATCCTAACTTCTGTGAATACCAAAAGTAGTAAGTTTAGGATTTTGCCTTAAGTTAGTTTTGTGAATCGGCCCCAAAGTATTTTCTTTAGGATATTGTAATCATGCTGTGTACTAAAACTGGACACAATTCCATGTTGGGAAAAATTCAAGGTATTTTGAAAAAGAATGGGTTAATTTTTTAAATTTCAAACTGCAAATTTGCACAATCCATTGTAAAACATAATAGGGTCTGTAAGGAGGAGATCGGACCCAAGATAAAAATGGCAAAGGCTCTTAAACAAGCGCTTGCTCAACAATTCAAGGATGACCCTAGGCCAGGGGTATCCAACCTTTTCTGTAACAAGAGCTATTTATATTAAATGAAAATCATCCTGAGCTACTAATATTAGTGACGTAGTAGAGACCACTCCATCCAGGATTGTCAGCAATGATCGCAACAGTGAATAGTCAGGGTTGCCAGCAGAAAAGCAAAAACGCATTATCAATTTTGAATGCTTCTAAATGGGTAATGCATAACAGTCGTAGCTGCAACTCACCTGTCACCAAGGTAATAATGTGAGAAATAAGTCTCTCCTACTCAAATAATAGCTTTAAATACATTTTGAAAATACAACCATTCTTCTCCAAACACACCTTATGTGTACTGAAAATACTTTCGAATAAATGTTTTTTTATTTTGATATGCATATAAATATTTCAACCAAGCAAACGGCTGGGCTGCACACAGAAGAGCTACTCACAGGAAGCTGGAGAGCTACTGGTAGCTTGTGAGCTACTCATTGGAGACGACTGTGCTAGAATGGATGAAATGTTTACACATTTGATACTCTTTTCTCTCAATAGACGTCTATACAACATAAACAAGAGACAGAAACCTGTTACTTCAGTGAAACTCATCTAATGAGCAGGTGAGAGGATCTTCTCATAGAAAAAATGTGAGACCTCCTTGTGTTATAGGGATTCTGCGGAGTCACCGAACTATGCTCGGGATCATGCAACCTTAGTTGGCAGGGACTGTGTCATCCAAGCACCTGAGTATCCATGAGCCCGGGGACCAACTAGTTATAGTGTCTCATTTGTCCTCCTACTCACTCACAGAGGAAGAAGTGATTACATACCCCAGAACACAACACTCTTGACCATCCCAGGAATGGCAGTTGCAGGACACAGCCTTACACTCACACTTTCGTACCAGTCCACAATAAGATCTGACAGAGACACAAAGGAAGTTTAAAATGTATATTTTAACTATTGTGTCCTAGTGTCCAGTATACGTGCCACAACAAGTAGAAAAATGCCTATCAGAAATACGGTTAGCTTAGTAAGTAGTCTATAAATCATAAAAGGTGCTGTCATTGTGTATGACAGAGTAGCCTAACCTCCCTCCCTTTCTATAGAAGCAAAATGATTAGAAGATCTCTGGGTATTTGCAGCAGACCCCGTACCTCAGCCTATAGTTGAAAGATTGAAATTATAGATGCTGTCATGCTCCCTTCTCTGGAAAGATCCCTCTCCAAATGTGCTACCCACCCTTGTATATCTTTACTAGCAGCCCGTCCCGACGTTGTCCGGGTATGAATTGCTGCCGGCCAGTAGTATATTGTTTTGTAGGATTTCGTTTTGATAGCATTTCTTATCTGTGACAGGCCTGTGAAACGCTTCCATTCACAGTGCACTGCTGATGCACTTAGGAGTGCACGTTCAGTAGTGTGTGAACTCAAGTTTCCCTACTTTATTTTTTCTTGCAATATTATATAGCGCGAACTCGACAACATGGCATGAGCACAATTTACATTACAGAAGACCACATTCACACGGGGAGACAAAGCGATTTGCCTGGAATCACAGGATGTTGAGCTGATGTCGAGATTCGAACGTAGCTCCCCAGCTCTAAAGTTCGCAATTCTAGAACTTGTGGCGGGAGGTGTGTCTAAAAGTGTATGTCGGTGCTGGCCATCAATGAGAGAGATCTGTGCATTTTTCAAATGGGTGGTGAAAAAATATCAGTATGTTGCTGGAGATTTGGGCCGCCGTGCCACCAATGTACTTACCGGGGGAGGGTAAACACCCATTATTCCGCAACTTTCTTTCCGCATACCATCACTCTGCATACTTTCATTACGAAAGAACCATGACTCCGCAATGCCATTATAACGCATGGCATTACATTTTATATGCTTTTACCACGCATACATTTACAACGAAATTCGTTGTAAATGCATGAATGGTAAAAGCATGCTTTTTAAAAATGTTTGGATAACGTAAGTATGGGTATAGAGGTATATGTTTTGGGGTGTTTGGGTATTTTAAGGGTTCAGATATAGTTTTGGGTTATGGGGTACAGGGGTAGTTTTAGGGTTTAGGGATAGGTATGGGTTTTGGGGTATAGCGGTATTTTTAGCGTTCAGGGGTAGGTTTGGGTTTTGGGGTACAGGGGTATTTTAAGGGTTCAGGGCTAGGTTTGGGTTTAGGGGTACAGGGGTATTTTTAGGGTTCAGGGCTAGGTTTGGGTTTTGGGGTACAGGAATATTTTAGGGTTCAGGGGTAGATTTGGGGTACAGGGTTATTTTTAGGGTTCAGGGCTAGGTTTTGGCTTTGGGGTACAGGGGTATTTTAAGGGTTCAGGGCTAGGTTTGGGTTTTGGGGTACAGGGGTATTTTAGGGTTCAGGGGTAGGTTTGGGTTTTGGAGTACATGGTTATTTTTAGGGGTCAGGGCTAGGTTTGGGTTTTGGGGTACAGGGGTATTTTTAGGGTTCAGGGGTAGGTTTGGGTTTTGGGGTACAGGGGTATTTTAAGGGTTCAGGGCTAGGTTTGGGTTTTGGGGTACAGGGGTATTTTAGGGTACAGGGGTAGGTTTGGGTTTTGGGGTACAGTGGTATTTTTAGGGTTCAGGGCTAGGTTTGGGTTTTGGGATACAGGTGTATTTTTAGGGTTCAGGAGTAGGTTTGGGTTTTGAGGTACAGGGGTATTTATAGGGTTCAGGGCTAGGTTTGGGTTTCGGGGTATTTTTTGGGTTTAGGGATAGGTTTGGGTTTTGGGGTACAGGGTATATTTATAGGGTTAAGATGGGTTAGTGTTTAAGGGTGTTGGGGTATTTTAAGGAGTAAGGGTGGGTTATGATTATGGGGTGCAGGGGTATTTAAAGGGAGCAGGGTGGGATTAGCACACGATATGAGACATGGCATGAAGGGCGGAACGTACCACCCGCCCCCAGCGTTTGTCACACCCCCAGCACACACCCACAGCCCAACGCAGACACGCCCACAAGGGACTACTTTGCTGGCACGTTTTTTTTACCTTTTAAATGTATATGGTGGGCGTCTGCATAGCCTATGTCCTTCTGCTGCAACTGCCCTTTCCAACGCTGTATTGGGTGTTGTGATTGGTGCTGTGGTTCCTGAAATTACCCGCCTCAAAGGTTTGGGCTCTCTCTTTATTATATAGTATAGATGATCAAAGTACGGTTTCCCAAAAAACATCTGCATGTTTTGTCTAGGTGCTTGGGCCTTACCAGAACAGAATAACAAGGGGCATTGTTCTTCAACCTTCTCTGCAGTGTTCAGGCTAAATCCTAGGAAAGAGCAGAACGCAAAAACAACAGTATGTTCTGTGTGAAAGTTACAGTGCGACACAAAGCAAAAATATGTTCGTATAGTAACGTGCGCAAAGCAGAAGGTAGTCTACCCCGAGCTTATGCTAACATAGAGAAAACAACAATGGCCACATGGACCACATGAAACCCTCCCTTTGGTAAGGACAGTAGCATGTAATGGCTGCCGAAATCACTGGGAAGCAGAGCCAAAGCGCTACAGGGGAGCGTCCAAAATAGAAGATGGCCGAATGAACAGGACGGAGAATATTTTGTACACAAAAATATATCCAATCATAGTGTGCCATCAGTTCACAATATATATGCTGCCAAGCAGAACGCCATCAGCTCTAGTAATGCGTTAGAACCTTCCAAAGTGAAAGGCACAGCCATCCAATTGAGCAATTCAAAAGAACAGACGTGTTCCTCATATCCTGTGGTTTCTAAGTTCATCCAAGGAGAACTGGTGTTGACTTCAATAAAACTGAGCTCCAAGAGTCGGTGTGCAGCTGCGTAGGAAGCTGTGTCCGCCACTGGACCCAATGATGGATTATAGACAGGCCGCGTACCCAAAGAACAGTCCTGGTTATGGGACATCAACAGAACCATCAACAGATCATAATCCAGGGCAGCGTGTGGTTGTGTAGCCAGGCAGATATCCAGGACCACTAGAAGGGGCACCGGATGCAGTAAAACATAGGTTGTACATCGGTGAAATAGGCATAGCGGAAGGTCAGACAGAAATCGACATCCAGAAGTTCTAGTGGCAACAATCCAAAAAGCTGATGCATCTGCTCATGTTACAGCTGCAGCTGCTCCTGTTCGGGCAGGACCACAGATCAAGCAGCCATTGTGGAATAAAAGAAAAGGGTCAACAATACCACGAATCAGGACGAGCAGAAGTGGGAACCTGCCGAACACGCTGGAAAAAGTAGAATGTATAAAGGCAGGAAATACTTCAAAAATCATCTGGAATGAGGACACAGGGCCACAGCCCAATTAGTTTAAAAAAGTGTGCAAGGCCTGTCGTATCAGACGCATTAAATATTTGATGTATCAATTCCCCAAAATGAAGGGGGAGATTCGTATTTAACAACAATTTATTTCACTGGATGTTCTAGCCACCTGCAATTCGAAGGTCTCACAGGCTAAGCGCTTTGAGTCTGCTTAGATTATTGAAGTCTGTTTTCAGGGTTGGAATGGAAGGCCACATTGAACTATCTACATTCCCATGTAGAGGGGGAAACAGGATGTTGTTGCAACAGTCCAGCCCGAAATGCCAAGCCATGTCTTCCCTGGCCCTGAAACAAGCATCCTGGGACCGTTTTCTGGCTAATCAGCCGTCATCAACCAGGCTAGCTTGAATCCAGTGGCAAAGTGAGCAAGGGACCCATGTCTGGGCATACCCTGCCAACTGAGGGCGAACAAAGCAATACCAAAGGGGATGATGGACGGAGTGTTGAACAATGCAATCCCTCACCCCCGTCAACTGATCTGGGTTAAATCCATCATCATTCTTGAGCTCCCTTTGCCACCCCAGTTCAGACATGGCCATATGCAAATCAGTCTGAACCTGTGCCTCATGGGAACAGTTCAGCCCGAACTGCCAAGCCATGTCTTCCCTGGACCGGAAACAAGCATCCTAATCAGCTGCCATCAGCCAGGCTAGCTTGAATCCAGTGGCTAAGTGAGCAAGAGAACTACGTCTGGGCATACCCTGCCAACTTAGGGCAAACAAAGCAATACTAAAGGCCATCAATTGATATTTACTTGTTAAATTGAAAGGTAAGAACAATGCACTTGCATTCAGATAATCCCAGGGAACTCACCCATTTTTACTGTTTGTAGTGTCCATCCAAATTGCATAACTGATCTAAGTTGGTGTTGACCATGATATAATGTAGACACTTCATTTTCTACAATATCAACAACAGAAGATACAATACTGTCTAAAGTATATTTACAAGATGACAATGTGTTAATACTGTTATCGACAATGGCAAACCTTTATCTAAATTGTCCTGATCTATTTGTCGTAGGCATACATCAGCTTCTAGTTGTGACAATTTCCAAAATTCATTATAAGCTGCATAAAGAAAATGCTTAGCACGAGGGGATCTTGGACCCAAAAAGAATTCAGCAAGATTTATGTCTCCAGGCAAAAGAGAAAGATGTTGTTTTACAGAAGACAGCGTAGACTGTTCTAACCATTGTTGATATAATTTCCCAACATGTAGTGACAGTGTTGAAATTGGAAGGGGGGGGGGGCGGATTTGAGGGTAGCGTGGGTCAATCCTATGTAGGGAAAACCCCGAAGTAGTATTCATGAAACGCAAATCACAAACATTCCTGTCCACCGGTCACAAAGCCACCCAGCTGGATTAATTGTAGAGGAATTAAATATTCAGTTTCCTAGCATGCAATTAAGTTGATCTTCAGTATATTTGTATAAGTCTTCCAGTTATCATAAAGGGCTAGCGATGGAATAGTGGGAGTATTCAACTCTTTAATTTTAGCCAATCCCATTCAAGTCGTTTGTTGGATTGTATCATTAAGAAAGATGATCTGGGTCGGTATTAGACATGCACAGGACAAGGACTCAGTGACTTGCAATTACCAAGGCTTAGTGTCCCAGTCTGATTTTTATTCAACGTTATCTTTCCAATAATCATATCCTTTCAGTGCCATTTTTTCAATAAACGAGGAAGGGTAGATTAACTTGGTTTGGGTAAGCATATACTTTTTTGAAGAAATGAGAACCAACTTAAAGTAATACGAAACTGGGTCAGAAAGGTTATAACTGGTAAAGTAAGTGTATTTTAGCTTTTGCGTAATGGAACTACCCTGAGATGGAGATGGGCAATGTTCTCATTGAGTATAGTTAAAAAGGGAATTCTCTCTGTTAGTTCTATTTCCCAAAAACATGTCGATAGTGTTGGCAACAAAATAACTAGTTCACAGAATTCAAATATAAATCTTCTGTATTAAAGACAGTGTAATATTGTAATTCAGAAAACAAAGAATTCACATCATTGACATCACAAGCTTCTGACCGTAACCTAGGTATAACCACATCACCCATTAACACTAGGTACTGCCTGCCATGGATCAAGAAATAATTCAGAAAAGGGGGTGGTGATGAACAGAGTGTCTGAATTAAGCAGACCACTCTTACCCAGTCCAAAGATCAGGGCTTGATCCATCGCCGTTATTTATCTCACCGCACCATCCCAGCTCAGAACCTGGCTATATGCAAATCAGTCTGTCCCTGGCCCAGTGCATCATGGGAACAGGGCAGACTAAACAACCAAGCCAATTCTTCACCAGAAAGGAGACAAGCTACCGGGGACCGGTTTCTGGCATTTCAGCCGTCTTCGGCCCGGCTTGCTTGAATCCTGATGGTGCAGTGAGAAAGGGACTCATGTCTGAGTATACCCTGCCACACCTATAGTGGCCAAAAACGATTCAGAAAAGGGGGTGGTGATGAACAGAGTGTCTGAATTAAGCAGACCACTCTTACCCAGTCCAAAGATCAGGGCTTGATCCATCACCGTTATTTATCTCACTGCACCATCCCAGCTCAGAACCTGGCTATATGCAAATCAGTCTGTCCCTGGCCCAGTGCATCATGGGAACAGGGCAGACTAAACTACCAAGCCAATTCTTCACCAGAAAGGAGACAAGCTACCGGGGACCGGTTTCTGGAATTTCAGCCGTCTTCGACCCGGCTTGCTTGAATCCTGATGGTGCAGTGAGAAAGGGACTCATGTCTGAGTATACCCTGCCAAACCGGGCCGAAGACGGCTGTAATGCCAGAAACCGGTACCCGGGAGCTTGTTTCCTTCCCAGTGTAAGAATTGGCTTTTGTAGTTTGGTTTGCCCTGTTCCCATCATGCACTGGGACAGGAACAGACTAATTTGCATACAGCCAGGTTCTGAAACTGGGATGGTGCAGTGAGCTAAAAAAACGGTGTTGGATCTAGCCCGGATCTCTTGACTGGGTGAGAGCTTTCTGCTTAATTCAGAGACTCTGTCCCTCACCACCCCTTGTTGTAAATATTTTTGTCCACCCTAAGCGTGGAAGGGTATTCTCAGATGTGAGACCCTTGCTCATTGCACCATCAGGATTCAAGCAAACCGGGCCGAAGACGGCTGTAATGCCAGAAACCGGTCCCCGGGAGCTTGTTTCCTTCCCAGTGTAAGAATTGGCTTTTGTAGTTTGGTTTGCCCTGTTCCCATCATGCACTGGGACAGGAACAGACTAATTTGCATACAGCCAGGTTCTGAAACTGGGATGGTGCAGTGAGCTAAAAAACGGTGTTGGATCTAGCCCTGATCTCTTGACTGGGTGAGAGCTTTCTGCTTAATTCAGAGACTCTGTCCCTCACCACCCCTTGTTGTAAATATTTTTGTCCACCCTAAGCGTGGAAGGGTATTCTCAGATGTGAGACCCTTGCTCATTGCACCATCAGGATTCAAGCAAACCGGGCCGAAGACGGCTGTAATGCCAGAAACCGGTCCCCGGGAGCTTGTTTCCTTCCCAGTGTAAGAATTGGCTTTTGTAGTTTGGTTTGCCCTGTTCCCATCATGCACTGGGACAGGAACAGACTAATTTGCATACAGCCAGGTTCTGAAACTGGGATGGTGCAGTGAGCTAAAAAACGGTGTTGGATCTAGCCCTGATCTCTTGACTGGGTGAGAGCTTTCTGCTTAATTCAGAGACTCTGTCCCTCACCACCCCTTGTTGTAAATATGGATCAAGAAATAGGCCTGAGACATTCCCCTCATTGGGCGGCCATCTTGGAGTGTGTTCCTCCTTATTTATCCCACATAGGGGCCTGCTTACTTTGCCTCAGCACCGCTTAGTGGGAAAGGGCTATTGCCTCTAAGGGCATCACGGAAACGAACAACTATTGATCTGAGTGTCAAAGCCTGCAAGTTTTAGTTCACGTAGTAGTGAGCAATTGGGCCTCACTCGCACACTAGACCTCTAGCCACTAGCCAGGGTTAGCTGGCTCTCACAGTTAGTTGTCTTTCTGACTTTACCTGATAGTGCATGGCTAAAAATTAGCATGCAATTGCCCATCCCATCCTAACCCCAGGTCGCTCTCCCTCTGCATACACATCCAACCCCTGATTACGTCCTGATCTCTGCCCACACCACTTACCTCTCTGCGCCTCCTATGGTTGGCACACACCTCTGCCCAGTTCATTTGCTCATCTAGACTTCCTTAGTGGAGACATGGCGGGTGCGGATAGGGCACCGAGTCCTCCGAATCCCCTTTCTCCCAATCTAGAGCTTTCAGAACGCTTTCAGAATCATATATCCCCCAAACCTTTCAGAAAATGCGGCAACAAACTTTAAACATAGAATTCTCAAACCCATCCGAAAACCCTTATTTCAGACCCCTTCCTCTCCATCAATATAGGCAATACCATAAATGGTATTCGGGCACAGTTGCGAGCTTCAGCTGGATTGGTAAGGATCCCCCCGTCCGTGCAAACTCTATCTCCCGCCTCTCTAACTCTATCTCCTGCCTCACTTCTTCCTCACTATCTCTGTCCCGAAGGTCCCCCCTGTAACTACCTCCACTTTGATTACCAATGCCACCATATCACACTTGGTTCCGAAGGGCCCCGCTCAAGCCACCTCCACTCAGAGTAACAATGCCACTGCATTACACGGTGTCAACGAAGCGCGCAACAGCACGCTCCTCTCGAGAGTCTACATGCTCCCCCTCCCCCCACGGTTAGCTGGTTCTAACTCTCCCTGCTCCACGGTTCAGAATGCTGTTCAGTTTCTCCCCAGGATCCTGGCCCCGTGCCCCATCAGCAATCCCGTCCTAGTTCGATGGGCGGGCAAAGATCACCTGCTGTCTGTACCCTCCTCTCCTATCCTTTACACCCTCCAAGCACACAGCTCCATCTCCCTGAATCCCCTGCCCTTGGGCCCTCTCACGCGCCTGCTGCCCCAGTTTCCACTTCCCCCACTAGCTATCCTCTGCCGCAGGATCCCCAGGACCTAGCCTCACATCCCCAATCACATACCTCAGTGGAAGCCCGCCTTAATGAGATTGTTCTATGCCTACAACAACTTAAGGCAGATGTGCGCAGCCGCTCACGCATCACTGAGGATCTATCAGTTAACTCCATACTAAGCCGCTCCATTATGAACAGTCTGTCAAGGCTTTGAATCCGCAGAGTCGTACAATGCTGAAATGGGTTCCACCTCCCGATAGCCCCAGGGTCTGAGTGAAACAATAGACTCGATGGGGTGATCAGGCATGGGAAGGGAAGGATGGGTCCAGCAGGGAGAGAGACCTTGAACGAGAGCAAGGCCCTATGAAACAAAAACGCATACACCAAGGCATATATATATATATATATATATATATATATCACTCTCCATATTTATAGAGATACCTAACTCTATACAATAATAACACAAGGCTTTAATACCTGTAAAGGAAAATAACGCAGTGATACTTCGTGATCAATAATTCCACAAGAGGAGCAGCCACTAGCAACCTATAGGTGGAATAAGGTACATCAGCTTATAACCTAGGTGTATCCTTCATATAGAACTGGGAGACAGGAATCACACACAAACATACCATTCGAATTAGTAGTGGTGCCCATAACCGCGAATAACGCGTGGAACCGGTAACAAGAATTAAAGTGCTTGAGACTGTGGCAATTGTGTACCCATTACCAGCCGGTCCAGAAAGCGCCTTAGTATGGCAGCCAGTAGGAGGTCGCTCGAGCAGCCCAGCAAGAACTGGAAACAAGGTTCCTCCAACGAGACTACTCAGCGACAAAGTATACAGTCAGCAACCATTAAACACAAGGCAGAAATCCGTTTCCATCAAGTCAAGAGTAACAAGGAGTTTGTGGTGCCAGAAGCACCCCTACCAGTCCTCCTCACGTCTCGAGTGCTCAGCAGTACAAAGAATCAACGCACCCGACCAACGCCTTGGAAACCGTCATATGCTGGCAACATGGTGATGTAAGTCTCTTCACCGGCCCAGCGCCTCATGGGAAATGTAGTCTTTTCCCTTTTCCCATTGACATCGGCGATACCCACGGCTCCTTGCAGTGTTCTCCGTGGCATCCATCATGCCCCGCAACAGTATCTCCATCTTCACTCGCTCCCAGTCTGTGGCTGTTCCCAGCGCCCTAGGCTTTCCTCTTCCAAATTCACCTTCGCATGCCATAGTTGGCCTTCCACTCCGCTCCCTAACAACCTCTCTCGACCCTCCAGATGTAGAGCCTCATTGTCGGACAGTGATATTCACTCTCTACTACTCTCATATGACCTGGCACAGCCTTGCTCTCCATCAAACTTGCATATAATTGAATCAATCCCCACTGATCCCTTCAGGGAACCTAGGCCAAACTCAAGAACTTTAAATGCAAATAACCTCACATTTGTCATCCCCACTCTGCCTTTGCCAACGGACACCCCAGTTAGTCTCAAATGCGCACTCCTAAACTGCAGGTTGGCTGCTAAGCACGCTGCGGATATTGCCGATCTCACCCTTGTCCAGGATCTGGACCTTGTGATGTTGACCGAAACCTGGCTAAATGACTCAGCCGCTCCTATCCTGGACTTTCTAATTCTTCCCAACTTTGATATCATTATGTTGGACAGAATTGGTGATCACAGAGGAGGCATTGCTTGCTTACATCGTAGTAATCTAATAATGAACGTCATTCATGCCGACCTCCTGCCCTCTTGTGAATATTTATGCATTGATGTGACGGAGGCCAATAATCACTCATGCAAACTGCACACGTTCTACCACCCCCTGCGTGACAACCTTCCATTCACTGAACAGATCATGGACATTATTTTGGCCATCATTGACTTCCAGGGCACGCAGATCTTCCTGGGTGTTTTCAACTTCCACTGGAATGATGTAAAGGATGTGATGGTTAATAGCCTTAAATCCTTCCTACTTGACCTCAACCTTATCCAAATATGTGACAGCCCTATGCATACCAAAGGAGCCACGTTAGATCTTGTCATTGGTAAGACCAACATCTCTCTGCCTGGAGTCGATCCTCCCATGTGATTGGACAGAGCACTATTGCATCACCTTCCTCGTCCTTGAATCGGCTAGAGCATACGGATCCCAACCCAAGAACCCAAAACAGTTGAAAAGATGTTTACGGAACATCAATTCGCAAGACCTTCCGGAACTCTGTGATAACTTCTTGCCACCCCCCTCTTCCGAACATGTCTGATGTCCACGACCTGACAGCCTACTATAACCACGCACTGCTTAATGTTCTGGACTCAGTGGCACCACTTCAGTTCAAAAGAGGGTCTCCAAAATTATCCAAACCATGGTTGAATGGTAGTCTTAATGCCGAAAAAAGAGACCTAAGACTTGCAGAAAGGAAATGGCGATCTTATCCCTCCTTGGAACATCTCTGTCACCTGAAGTCCGTGCGAAGCTTATACAACAAACGCATCAGATGCTCGAAGGCTACCTTCTTTAGAACGCAACTTGATCAAGCAAAAAAAGTCCGAAAAAACTGTTCGAACTCATCAAGTCCCAATCCTCTCGGCGCGGGGCCAAGGGACTCTGCCGAACGGTGAAGAATTTGCTTTTGTCTTCAGGGATAAGACTACCAAGATCGAATCTGAACTACACGTGGCCCTTGACCACCTTTCGAGTGGTCCTGGAGGGCCTGATCCATGCCAGATTTTTTGGATATCCCCATTGAGATACATGTAGCAATTTTAAAAATCTGGCATGGATCCGGCCCTCCAGGACCGGTTTGGAGACCCCTGTTCTAGAGCTTCCAGAAGTTCCAGCACCCTTTTTCTTAAACCTCAGAAATTCAAGAAAAAGAAGAACTATAACCTAGCCTTCTCGGTGATGGCTCAGAGGATCTGGAACTCCCTTCCCCCCGAAGTTACTGTGAATCCTTCTACTGTCTTCTTCAGGAAAGAGGTCAAAGGGCTCCTGATGAAGAAATTTCTGACTTAGCCTGGCACCTACATCGGTTTCTAGGCCCATACCAGTTGACTCTGGCTCTTACACCTGGTTCACAATTAGGTCGGACAATTCTAGTTTGTGATTTGCCTGATGATGTGCTCTCCTTGCACTCATGAGAGTGTTGGATAATCTTAGACTGCTATTTTGTCGCTTTGGTTTTTGTACTATGTATGTTCATACACTATGATATATAATCTGTTTTTACCCGTTTGATGCATTATTCTGTAAAGTGCTCTGATACCCTCAGTGGTCATGTTCATACACTACGATGCATATTCTGTTTTTTTTGTTCTGTTTTTTTTCTTTACCCACTTGTTGCATAATCTGTAAAGCGCTCTGATACACTCAGTGGTCATGTTCGCACTATATAAAACTTTCAAAATAAATAAAGAATTCATAGCATTGACATCCCAATCTTCTGACTGTAACCTAGGTATAACCACATCACCCTTTGAAATACACACATATACATCTAATGGTACTTTATCCCATACAATTTCATCAGAGATTGGGACCTCTGAAATGTTAACAAAGGGCTGGTCTTTTTTCATTTTATGCTAGGAAGAATGTAGGGCCAACACACTGTCGACCAATTCCACTTTGGTGCGCTCTGGAAGTAGTGCCCATTATTCAGAAGGAAGAAAACAGTCACGACTCAATCCACATGAACAGGAACACAATGGAAAACATGATCCAGACATATGTCCAAAGGGGAACCAGAAAAGTGTGTTTCAACCAAGAGATAAGAACACAAATCGTTGCCGGTGTTGCGGAAAGGACTGTAGACAAAGAAGAACTGTTCGAAGAAAAATTATCCTGATCGATACAGTAACCAGAAGAACTCAACTGAAACCAGGAGGCTGAGAAGCTGGATCCAGAACAGAGATGTGCAGGCCCGCAGGGTTCTCAACCGGTGGATCAGAATAAACGATTTCCATTATAGTACGTAAGGAAGGCAAAACTGATACATGGTCAACTGTAGACTCGACAGTCCCCTCCTGCAGCCGGGGAGAATCAGAGCCAACGAGGCTTACAGGCTGTAAATAAATATCCCGTCATGGGACACTCCTTGGCATACTATTTAGAATTGGCCATATGGTGTAACTTGACATGTTCGATTGAGACAAAGCAATTCTCTTTGCATCCAGGTAGTGGAGGTAAAATCACAGTTCAACTGCCCTGAAGACCAAGCACTGGAAAACGAGCACAATACGAGAGACATAATTCTTTCTTGACCGCCACTTTTTCACGCACCAGGTCACCAATCTTGGGGAGCCAGCCAGAAACAGGAATCAGAACTGCAGCATCCGCTGGTGAGGTTGAGGGCAAATGTGTCTTCGTCAGAGTGTCATAACATTTGTGTAGATTCTGTAATACAGCACAGTGGTTATCTAAGTCAAAGGTTGCGGCAACACAACATTTAGACCCTCAAGGTCTGGAACCAAAATCTTAATGCCAAAAAGCATTTTGTATGGGGTCCGCGGCCGTCCGCCCACCCAGAGATCTTCTAGGGAAATTATTCTTTTGGGGAGAGGATGTAGCCTAACGGTTAGGGCGGTGGACTTCAAATCTGGGTAACTGGGTTTGAGTCTCGGCAAAGACGCTCAACATCCTGTGATTCTGGGCAAATCACTTAATCTCCCTGTGCCTAACAAAAATAAATGTGTCCTCATGTAACGCAACTGGTGCTCATGTAAAGCGCTCTGATACCTGATTTCGGGTCAAGTTCGCACTATATAAAACTTCGAGAAAAATACAAATTATTGAGAGCACGTTGTACCCCATAGAGGTGAGTTAATTATACATGGCCCGTACCTAATACCCTTGCTGTTAAAGACTGCTTTAGGTCACGGCTCCACACTAGAATTGCCCTCAGGCTTATATGGAGATGAGAAATGCACCCGCACTCCCATAGACTTCATCGCATCATGGTATACCTTAGAGGCAAAAGTCGGACCGTGGTCTGCATTAAAAGTGCCACAGGCATAAATCTCGACAAAGACGTGCAAATCTTTTATAACAGAACTAACGTCAGCAGAGCGCTGCGGCCAAACCCAGAGGAACCTTGTGCAAAAATCCATTGCAACCAAAATATATTTGAAAGCATTATCTGAAGTTAAAAGACTGCAATGATCAAGATAAATACACCGAATGGATTGCTAGAAATGAATAGATGAGTCTGAGGGGGGCACGCAGCAGTAGAACTGTTAATCTGTTGACGAACCTCACAACAAAGCACATATTTACGAGCCTGCTGATATTAACAGCGCCACCAATAGCATTTCTGCAAAAGAGAAATTGTAGCTGACACTCCTGCGTGAGCAGAAGCTAAACCTTCATGGACGGCCATAATGAGGGACAGTATGTGGTCTCCATTGGGAATCAAGCTATCACCAACACTAGGAATATATACAAATGGGACTGATAAATATAACGCAAAGGGAAACCCTGCAGAAAAGGAGTACCCTCCGCTAAAATGTAATCGTCAATTTTATTCATGGACCTAGTAACCGCTGCTACTTTGACTGAGGCTACTGTAGATTTGGCTGCTTCATCAGCCATTGAATTTCCAACAGCGTGCACTCCCTCACGTTGATGTCCCAATTTATGGACAACATGTGTGAGTGGCAAAGGATCTTTATGAGCAGCCACTCGGACCCAAAGCAGTTTATGCATGATGGTGCTACATTTAAAATCCTGAAAATCATTCTGTTTCCAGAAAAACAAATTGTCATTGAAAGACTGTACGCAATAAAAAAGTCACTCACAATAAGAGTGGGTAAATCAGCATTAGCAAATTCAAGGGTCAAAAGCAGAGCTCGTAACTCTGCCAATGGGGCCATGCAGTCACCAAGGGACAGTGTTTGAACCAAAGTAGGCCTAAAATCTCTGTCCTCTACTGTACCTACCACAATAGTGCAAGCTGCAGAATGAGCTTGTTTAGAACCAATGGCCGGTTGAGCCGAGCCATCAGTGTAAATGATGCATTTGTACTGATCAAGAGGAAGAACTGTCAAAGGGAGAGGGTGAACGTGTACATATTGGAGAAATTCTTGAGTTTGTAACAATGGGTCAAAAACAAAATCGACATCAGCCGACGTCAAGGTAGTGGCCCATTGTATCCAGCGAAGATGCAGAGCTTTAGAGTTAGAAATACTAGCTATTGTGACCGCCTCTAAGGTAGGCATGAGAGAAACAACAAAAATGTGTTTACCTTGAGCAAGAGGGCGTTCTTTCAGAATTACCATCTGCACAGCAGTAAGAATTTTTTCAGTAAGAGACAAACGCAATTCTGCAGGAGTATACAGATGCGATTTATAGGAAATAGGAACTGTGTCACCCTCATTAAAAGTTACATAAGTGAAACTGATTGAACCGGGTACAATCCGGATATCCAAATTAGTTGTATTTAATCTAGTTAGTAAGTATTGTGTTGCAAACAAGTCAGTTTATAATCTGCGTAACACTGTGGTGTGTTCTGAAACCCAAGAGGCAGTAGAAAATGAAGGGTGTATCAATGCATAGAGTGGCTTTATATGCTGAGCGTAGTCAGTAATGTAAGTTCTGTTCAAAAACCTAAGCAGAGGCTGTAATTTCTTACGTTTAGATGGGGGTTGCAATTAAGCACACTTCTCGAGAAAGTGGGGTGCTAAACCCCTACCCTCATTTGTTAGCTCATAGCCAAGAAAAAGTACGGCTAAAAAGTCTATATGTGATTTCTCAAAGTTACGGTTGTAGCCTAAAGTTGCGAAACTAGTGCAACACGAGCTAGATGAGGATTTAATTCATCATCTGTCGAGAAAATGTCATCGACATATGAAAAAGCATCAGGATCAATTTCATTTAAAAGTGACCCAATATGTGCCACAAAGACCCCGGGGCTTTTCTTATACCCGATAGGCAATCTCGCATAGCGCCTCTGGGAGCCGAGAGCTCTGAATGTCTATAAACCACAGCTCTCTGGAGCTAATTTGTGACTGAAAAATCCATTTGAACTATCTAAAGTAGTTTTAAACTTTTTACGCACAATATTAGTAATTAGCGCTGTACTATGCGTGTTTTCTATGGCAAAGGTATGGGGATGATTATTCAAATGTCTGTAATCCAAAACAATGAGTTTGGAACCATCAAAAATTGGAAAAAGAGGATTATTCATCACAGAAACACAGGGTTCAATTATATCCTGGTATTCTAATTGAAGACGAATTACCGTAACTTGTGCCTTGGCATTGCATTTAATTGGATACTGGGTCTGAGGCTGAGGAGTTGAGCGAATAGGCACAACATGGAAAGGTGAATCCTTATCCCAACCAGCCTGGTTGCGGTATAAGGCAGGAGCCAAGGCAAGAGCCCACTCCGATGCATAAGCATGTTTAGTTTCTTCCATGGCATATTGTGAAAAAGAAGGAATAATCACCTCCTCACCTCGACAAGCAAGAACGAATGTGGGAGGCCAATCCACCTTCACCAATAAAATGTCATCAGAAGACATCAATTTGTCCCAAAAAAGAGCATTAATGGTGCGTTTGATATCACCCTTGATTTGAAGGTCTACAGAATAAAAGTCTATCAGGGGGAGCTACGTGGGTGTCTGTGGTTTTCTACAGTTACAAAAATAGCTGCTTTCGCCACCAGAAACCGGTATATTGTCTGCCGCACTATGGTAACTTCCAGCACTCTGTAGAGGCCAACTCCTGTCCAGGAGAAGGGTTCTCACTGTCTGTGGCATATTTTGCTATTACAGCGGCAACTTTTTTCTTTTGAAAAGGAGCTCTATACGGAGGTGGTTCCTCCCGTTTTACTTTCACGTCAAACTGGCTCTGCGGGTCCCGCTTAGGTTGCGTGGAGTCGCCTTGTCTGCGATCCTGTCGGCCTCCTCTGCCAAATTGTTGATCCGACGATTCCTGAAAGGAACAAGGAGAACAAGGATCAGGAACCTGAAACCTATCAGGAGTTTTAATCTTAGAGCAATCACGTAAATCATATCTACATTCAGAAGCTTCAGGTGGTGGCAAACCTGCACAAGACCTAGGCTTCTGCTGCTGTTTATTCTTGTTGCATGTCTTTTTTAGAAAGACTGGATGCCCGTCCTTCTCAGGAGGTGGCTTACCCTCGGACTGGGTAGAACTTCTGACCCCCAAATTATTGCTACCCAAGGATGTATAAACATCAGCAAAAATAATCGGTAACTCACATTCCCGATCAATGTCAGCCACCGCTGAAAGGCGTCAGCGGACCTGTAAGCAAACTGTTTCACCTTTAATATTAGAAAGAATAATTTCAGCGACAACAGGAAAAATACACACTAGTTTCATCCCCAAATCCAGGGCAGGACCTTCCCTGTGTTAATTCTGTACTTGTTGGAGAACGCTCGGAAGAACGCCCATGGAGGGGGTGCCAAAACAAAGTGTATACACTGAGGTAAACACCACCCCCCAGGTGTTGCAATCTGCCTGTGAAGAAATTAGACCACTAGGTAAACATATAGTAAGGATCCTGTGTTTTTTTACAGGGCCAGTGTGTGAAAAGACAGCATCAAGCTGTTCAATCTTCTGAGCAATCCAAAATGGACATTTGTCCATCACTGAATTAATAGGAACTGAGCTAATCACAAGGGCCCCACAATGCCTGCACCAGTGGAGCAATCAAAAAGGCATGCGGAAAAAACCTGAATCAGGCATCTTCAGAGAAGACACACCTGTCCATACAGTAAACAAGCCTCCATTAAATTAGCGTTAAGATAATTGGGCTGTGGATTAAAACTGGCCAAGACAGGCCATGTGGCCCGTCAATACTTAAGGGGACCATACGAATGAACTAAAGAGTGTTAGGAAGGGTGCCATTAAACCAAATTTGGTGCTCTTAGGCTGTAAGAGGAACTCAACCACCGCATAAGCACGATATGGTACCGGAACCACTGCAACCATGAAATGAATTGTCATGTGCATCCACTGCTGGAAACTTAACCCAGGATAAAAAAAACTCAAAGTGGTATGCTGGATCCGCTACAAACACAAAACCAACAGGAGACCCAGCATTGGGGACCCCATTCTGTAACAAATGCTTTGTAACCGCCGTGTGGCAATGTGCTGAAAATGCGATTGGTTGAGCCATAATAAAATTATCATACAAAATGTGTTGGTAGCACAAACTGGTCAAAAAACCTTTTAAAATCAAGCTTGAAAAACCTACGGTGGGAGGTGTACCCTCCCAACTGAGGAGGCAAAGCCCTCCTACCACAGATGTCTCTGGGAACAAGAGTGAGGATATTGTGGACCAGGCCAGCACAAGTGCTACTCAGGCATTCCATGAATCAGTACCCGAACAAACGTTGCTGGCGCCATGTTGCAGGGATGCTGCGGAGTCACAGGACTATGCTTGGGATCCTGGAACCTTAGTTGGTAGGGACTGTGTCATCCTACCACCTGAGTATCCAGGAGTCCGGGGACCGACTAGCTATAGTGTCTTACTTGCCCTCCTACTCACTCACAGAGGAACAAGTGATTAGACAACCCAGAACACAACACTCCCAACCCTCTCAGGAATTGCTGTTCAAGGACACACCCTTTCGCTCACACTCCTGTACCGGTCCACAATAAGATCTGACAGAGACACGAGGAAAGTTTAAAATGTTTATTTTAACTGTTGTAGCCTGGTAATCAGTATACATGCCACAACAAGTAGAAAATACGGTTAGCATAGCAAGTAGTCTGTAAATCATAAGAGGGGCTGTCATTGCATACGACAGAGTAGCTTAACCTACCTCCCTTTCTATAGAAGCAAAATTATTATACAGCCTTGGCCCGTGGAGGGAGTTCTGTGGGGCAGACAGAGGGGGCGGGGGAGGGGCAGGGTGGGGGGTGGTAAACACCGGAATATGGATGCTTGCAGGTAAGTAAACAATTAAATTAATAAAACAAATTTCGTAGCGCGCCCTGCATCGCATTTTTCGATGAAGGGTGCGCAACGAAATTTGTTTATTTAATTTAATTGTTTACTTACCTGCAATCATCCATATTCTGGTGTTTACCACCCCACACCCTGCCCCTCCCCTGCCCCACCTGTCTGCCCCACGGAACTCCCTCCATGGGCCGCGACTGTGATTATATATCAGAAGATCTCATGGTGTTTGCAGCAGACCACATACCTCGGTCTATAGATTAAAGATCTACATCATAGGTGCTGTAATGCCTCCTTCTATGGAAAGATCCCTCCCCAAATGTGTGTTACCCACCTGTGTATACTTATATGACCAAAGTACGTGTTTCCAAACAACAACTGCATGTGCGTGTTTTGTCTAGCAGCTAGGACCTGAACAGAACAGAATAACAAGGGACATTGTTGTTCCACCTTGTCTGCAGTGTTCAGACTAAATCCCAGGCAAGAGCGGAAGCAAAAACAACAGTATGTTCTGTGTGAAAGTTATAGTATGACACAAAGCAGAAAAATGTTCATTTAGTAACTTGCGCAAAGCAGAAGGCAGTCTGCCCCGGGTTTATCTTATCATAAGGCAAACGACAAAGGCAACATGGATCATCGTGACACTTGAAACTAAGATACAAATACATGAACATACTGCTGATTTCATTCCTTTCCTAAAATCATTCTTCAGATTGCCAACATTAAAGCAAGGCTACAATTTGTTACAAGTTACATGAAATGTGCAAATGTACTTGTTGGTGTACTAGAGTCATGAAACTAAGCAGGCATATTGCAGCTAAAGGGCACTTCGGATTAATATGAAGCAACATCCACATTTGATTGCAAAATACATCAGTGCACGTTGTGATGTACAGGTACAGGGAGGCATGAGCGTGAAAGCAATAGGAATACAAGAATATGTTTTCACAACGCTGTGAAAGATCACATCCAGAGTATGAGCTTGATTTACAGGAGTTAGGGGAGATCCTAGGTCCTTGGGCCATTGGAGGGACAAGGAGGGTGGGTTTACATTCCTGAAAAGCAGGATTTCTGTTTTATCATCGCTGATCCATGTATAGAGGTGAGACAAGCACAGAGAAATCTTGGTTGTGAAGCCCTGATCAACATCAGTCTTAGATGGAGGTGTGTGTCATCCACATGCAAGTGGAATCAGATCTTGTAGGCAACAGGGATGAATGTCAACAGTGCCATGCAGATATGATATAGGATTCCTATGGTACACCACAGTGGATATTGGGAGTCTGGGAAAAGAAGGGGTCCATTTTAGTTTATTGGGTGCAGTTGTGAAGGAATCCTGTGAACCATGCTAGTGCTGTGCTAATAATGCCCATTATGGTCAATGATCGTTGAAGGAGCATCTCGTGGTCTTTGGTATCAAATAGAGCAGTGCGATCTAATAGTGTCAGGGCGCTGTGATGACCTTGGTCGTGGGCTATGCAGTTCCGCCTTTGTGTTTAGGAGGGTAGTTTTTGTGCTTTTTCTTGGCCTTATGTCCTGATTGGAGGTCTTGGCGGCGGCTGTTGATCTCATGATAGTGGATGAGTAATGAAGACATGATTATTTCAATAACCATAACATTGCAAAGGAAATCAGAGATTGGTCTATAATTTGTCTAGTAACTGGGATCTAAAGAATGGGGGAAACTGTTGCATGTTTGAGACCCTGGTAGATTTTTTAGCTAGCTAAGGAGTAGTTTGCAAGGTTGGTAATAACTAGTTTGAATGCAGGTAATTCCAGGTTGATGACTTCAGCATTGGGTAGGTCTGCTGATTAAAATGACTTCTTGAATGTGGACAATATTTTTTCTAACTTCCGACTCAGTTGTTGATGCAAATTTCAACAGTGCAATTGCATTGGGTGGAAGTGACTGAGTTGGCCAAATGCTCTGCAGACTAAGTGGTTGGATGGAAGCTTGAATTTATTCCATCATAGGGCTCTACCTTGCCTTTGGAGAATGCTTCCTAATAATGCAGTGGGCCAGTAAGTTGTCTTTGGCGGTTAGGTGGTTCCAAATGTCTCCAGATTGAACGAGTGGGGGGCCGGGATTTCATCAGTCAACTGAGTGACGACATCTTTCTGCAAGTTATTGAGGTTGCTTTATGCAGCGTAGGTGCTATGCTAAGGATTGCAGACTTTGGCTAGCACAATGTGTATGCATGTAATTAGGAAGTAGCTTGACCATGCCGGAGGCGTCAGTACTGAGGAGGTTGACTGCGGTGAGGGTGGAGAACAAGAAGTCAGGAATATGGCAACCTTCAAGAGTTAATTTCATCATCCTCTGTGTATGGTGTCAATGTCCTTCAATAGGGTTTGGGGAAAAGTGTTTGCCGATATATCAGTCCAGATATTTATATCTCCAAGGACGATAACTTGGTTAAAAAGCCAATAGGTTAATAGGTCTGAATTAAAGGAAGGAAGACTGTTTTTAGGGGATGGCAGACAACTGTGCAGACCCTAGAGGAGGTGGTGGTCTTCTGGAGGATGTACTCTAATGTGGTGAAATATGGACCACCGAGAATTTTGAAAGGGAGGGAATCGTAATGTACTAGAGTATCGCCTCTGCCTTGGACTCTAGTTTGCAATAGTATATTGTAGTTTGGGTGTAAGAAGGTTTGCAATGTAAGTGACAGAAGAGTCTTTGAGTTAAGCTTCTGGGATGGTCAGGAACTGAAATATATGAGAAATGATGAGGTCATGTATGCGAAAGACATTTTTTGCAGCAGAACTAGCAATAATGAGGCCACCCAAATTGAGGTGTTTGGTTAGTGATGTAGAGGAGACATCCGAGGAAGTGACAGTAACCGTGATAGGAGAGGAAGGAACTGAATAAAGTGTTATAGCAGGGATGAGATCAGTAAATTGTGGTGTTGATATCAGGTTGACTAGGGCTGAGCGCAAATTTACAAAACTTTCTTTGCTCTTTACTACACACCGTATAAAATGGCCAAATGGGCCAGCGGTCTGGGAACTACTTGTCCACTTTTTTCATTAGCTGCAGCCAACGATATTCACATGTTCGCCACATGCTCAGCACTAACCAATCTTAGGACAGAACTATCCAAATTCATATAGGATATATTTCAGGTAGAAATTACTATTTCCACTGAAGAAATAATCCTAGGAGTGGCTGGAACTGAGCGGACAACAAACCAACAGGGGCTGATATTTGTAGCTATGGCGGCTCTTAGACTGTGCATAGCCTCCGCATGGCTGGACCCTCATCCGCCGTCCTTCACACAATGGAAGGCTAGATTACTCGCAATATGTAGTGTGGAGGTGGCCATATATAAAAATAAGGGTCTAAAAAAAAAAAGAGGGATGATGATTTGGGAACCACTGATACTTTGGATACAAGCTCACATTTAAGGAAAATATAGCAGAGGGGGTTTTTTTGGTGGTCAATCTTGTTAGTTTATGTAAGATCTAAGTTGCTCTGGAAATCTGTTTCGTTTATTTATATATTCCAGGTGGTTTAACCAAATTTGTTTCTTGACCTTGATCTTCAAGTGGGGGGAGTGGGGGATGTATTCTATGTCAAAATGTGAATAAACACTTATTAAACAAAAAGGATATATATATATATATATTTGTAGGTCTATATTGTACAATTATTGCATAGTGTTGTATTTAGCTGCATGTTGCCTTGAAGAATGATTTTAGTTGATATACACACTATTTGTTAATTTAAAAATCCCGTATTTTGAACTATACTCCTACAGATAGGAGTAGTATGTCTTTCATTTTCATGACACTTTGACATCATGTGACTGGGCGGGCTGATTGGGTGTGCACTGCATTATAAAATCAAAAAATTCAAACTGGCTCACTTGCATGTGAAC
The DNA here is from genome assembly GCF_964263255.1 of Lissotriton vulgaris. Taxonomy (NCBI): domain Eukaryota; kingdom Metazoa; phylum Chordata; class Amphibia; order Caudata; family Salamandridae; genus Lissotriton; species Lissotriton vulgaris. The sequence goes on along the minus strand of NC_141697.1, from coordinate 57,946,782 downwards.
AAGGGCTTTTTAAGCCCGAAACGCGTAGTGCCCTCTTGCCTACCGACAATTTTGCAATAAAGAAAGAACCTGTGAAGCGCATTTGGTGGTCCGTCTCCTCTGTTGCTTCGCCGATCTGACTCCCGTCTGACTCGGAAGTGGTGTTGTTTGGAGTTTTCGCATATATATATATATATATATATATATATATATATATATATATATATATATATATATATCTCAAAGATACTGGCTCTGCACCTCCAACGCTGGCGAACAGAAAAACCAAGGCGAGATGTTTATTTCATAGATTATGTATGTATGTATGTATATGTATAGGCATTTATATAGCGCACTACTTACCCGTAGGGTCCCAAGGCGCTTCGACTGCTGCGAAACCCTTCCTGGCTTCCCTGAGAGATGGTCCCTTAATGGGTATCTCCAGGGTGAGACCAGGCATCCCCAGCGGTCTGGTGGGGCCGTTAGTGAAGATGAGGCAAGCTAATGCCCAGAGTTGCCGAGTGTGATCGCTGATCAGAGTGGGCACCGAGGCGAGAGAATTATCGAGTCCGCTGACCCTGGTCCAGAAACCTGCCGCGCCGGGAATCGAACCCTGGTCCCGGACCATCCTCTGCTCTCGGATCTGCCACCTCTAACCAGTGAGAAAATTACAAAAAACAAATTGATGGACAGAATGTAGATCAATGTCTTACATTCACCCCAGTACAAGGATCTGGGCCTAAATCCATCATCTTTTGCACTCCACACCACCCTGGGTCAGATAATGGCTTTATGCAAATCAGCTCTGACCCTGTGCCCCATGGGAACAGTCCAGTCCGAACTACAACAGCCATATCTTTGATGAGAGGTGTTACCTCGAAACCGGTCCGGTCCTCGGATGCTTGATTCCGTTCTGGGAAGGACATGGCTTTTGTAGTTCGGACTGGACTGTTCCCATGGGGCAACAGGGTCAGGGCTGATTTGCATATCGCCATTGTCTAACCCAGGGTGGTGTGGAGTGCAAAAAAACGATGGATTAGGACCCAGATCTTTTGACTGGGTTGAATGTGTGACATTGATCCTCATTCGGTCCATCACCTGTTGTTTTTGCAAACTCGCTATAAGTGTACTGGGGATGCCCAGACGTGGGTCCCAGGCACTCCACACCACTGGAGTCAAGCTAGCCGGGCTGATGAGAGGTGTTACCTCGAAACCGGTCCGGTCCTCGGATGCTTGATTCCGTTCTGGGAAGGACATGGCTTTTGTAGTTCGGACTGGACTGTTCCCATGGGGCAACAGGGTCAGGGCTGATTTGCATATCGCCATTGTCTAACCCAGGGTGGTGTGGAGTGCAAAAAAACGATGGATTAGGACCCAGATCTTTTGACTGGGTTGAATGTGTGACATTGATCCTCATTCGGTCCATCACCTGTTGTTTTTGCAAACTCGCTATAAGTGTACTGGGGATGCCCAGACGTGGGTCCCAGGCACTCCACACCACTGGAGTCAAGCTAGCCGGGCTGATGAGAGGTGTTACCTCGAAACCGGTCCGGTCCTCGGATGCTTGATTCCGTTCTGGGAAGGACATGGCTTTTGTAGTTCGGACTGGACTGTTCCCATGGGGCAACAGGGTCAGGGCTGATTTGCATATCGCCATTGTCTAACCCAGGGTGGTGTGGAGTGCAAAAAAACGATGGATTAGGACCCAGATCTTTTGACTGGGTTGAATGTGTGACATTGATCCTCATTCGGTCCATCACCTGTTGTTTTTGCAAACTCGCTATAAGTGTACTGGGGATGCCCAGACGTGGGTCCCAGGCACTCCACACCACTGGAGTCAAGCTAGCCGGGCTGATGAGAGGTGTTACCTCGAAACCGGTCCGGTCCTCGGATGCTTGATTCCGTTCTGGGAAGGACATGGCTTTTGTAGTTCGGACTGGACTGTTCCCATGGGGCAACAGGGTCAGGGCTGATTTGCATATCGCCATTGTCTAACCCAGGGTGGTGTGGAGTGCAAAAAAACGATGGATTAGGACCCAGATCTTTTGACTGGGTTGAATGTGTGACATTGATCCTCATTCGGTCCATCACCTGTTGTTTTTGCAAACTCGCTATAAGTGTACTGGGGATGCCCAGACGTGGGTCCCAGGCACTCCACACCACTGGAGTCAAGCTAGCCGGGCTGATGAGAGGTGTTACCTCGAAACCGGTCCGGTCCTCGGATGCTTGATTCCGTTCTGGGAAGGACATGGCTTTTGTAGTTCGGACTGGACTGTTCCCATGGGGCAACAGGGTCAGGGCTGATTTGCATATCGCCATTGTCTAACCCAGGGTGGTGTGGAGTGCAAAAAAACGATGGATTAGGACCCAGATCTTTTGACTGGGTTGAATGTGTGACATTGATCCTCATTCGGTCCATCACCTGTTGTTTTTGCAAACTCGCTATAAGTGTACTGGGGATGCCCAGACGTGGGTCCCAGGCACTCCACACCACTGGAGTCAAGCTAGCCGGGCTGATGAGAGGTGTTACCTCGAAACCGGTCCGGTCCTCGGATGCTTGATTCCGTTCTGGGAAGGACATGGCTTTTGTAGTTCGGACTGGACTGTTCCCATGGGGCAACAGGGTCAGGGCTGATTTGCATATCGCCATTGTCTAACCCAGGGTGGTGTGGAGTGCAAAAAAACGATGGATTAGGACCCAGATCTTTTGACTGGGTTGAATGTGTGACATTGATCCTCATTCGGTCCATCACCTGTTGTTTTTGCAAACTCGCTATAAGTGTACTGGGGATGCCCAGACGTGGGTCCCAGGCACTCCACACCACTGGAGTCAAGCTAGCCGGGCTGATGAGAGGTGTTACCTCGAAACCGGTCCGGTCCTCGGATGCTTGATTCCGTTCTGGGAAGGACATGGCTTTTGTAGTTCGGACTGGACTGTTCCCATGGGGCAACAGGGTCAGGGCTGATTTGCATATCGCCATTGTCTAACCCAGGGTGGTGTGGAGTGCAAAAAAACGATGGATTAGGACCCAGATCTTTTGACTGGGTTGAATGTGTGACATTGATCCTCATTCGGTCCATCACCTGTTGTTTTTGCAACCTCTAACCAGTGAGCCACACTACTTCACATTTACAGTACAACGGTATATATATATATATATATATATATATATATATATATATATATATGTGTATATGTATATGTATATGTATATATATATATATATATATGTATATATATATATATGTATATATATATGTGTGTATATATATATATATATATAAATATTTGCATAAGGAAGGTAGTATATGTAGATTAAAGATGCATTTAATGGAGAAAAAAAAACTAGGGCTGAGCCAGATGTTTTTTAGAATAGGAAACTGATGGTCATTGGTCTCTAGGGTACTATGTTTAGCTTGGACCATTATCTTTCCATTGTTGCTACAATTTTTTGTTATGGGAGATGAACTTGACTGCGAGGGAACTACTGGTATTTGTCCTCCAGATCTCATTAACCTGTTGAGATTTGAGTAATGGAGCATGAAAGAACATTACCACAACCTAGTGTCTGACATAAAGAACAGGAGGCGTGTGGTTGTGTCACCCCTTCGCTGATTGATATAGGTGTCAGCAATTAATGTCTGGATGGAAGATCTGTTTCTTGTTGTATTTGCCAGTGCGAATAAAAGAAGGTGACCCTGAAACTGACTTATCACAATGAATTGTCATTTGCATAAAACTGTGTAATGCCTTGCTGAATAAGGATCCTCTACAGGGCCTTAATGCTCTTTCCACCACAGTGAAAGCCAGGGCTATGTCTCAGGCGTGTGCACCTGTTCTGGTCATCCTCCTGGTGGCCATTTGGACATCCGTTCATATTTTCGCCAGGCATTGCTGCCTCAATTAATGGTCCGCAGAGAGGGCCATTATTTCCGTTAGATTCTACAGACTTTCCTGGTGTAAATTCCATCTCTTTGGAAAAGGCTCTGCTTTGGTATTGATTCACCAAGTGAGGAATTCAAGCTTAGAAGTGTCCATCAGAAGAATTAGGGCCTGATTATGAGTTTTGCGGTGTGGCAGTGGCCCGCCACGCCACAGCCTCACTCCCACACCACCAAAGCTCACCGCTGCCTGCCAGATTACGAGTAAATTTGTGGTCTGGCGGATGGGCGGTGCCTCACAGTCCTCGGTGGTGTAGTTTAAAGACTCATAAGTGAGCCTTAACCTGCAAGGCTGCTGGTCCACCAATGCACCTTCCTGCACGGCATGGACTGAGCAGTCCATGCCGTGCAGGAGCAGGGGTGCATGCACGCAGGGGGGCATACCATGTGCCCACATGCACTGGGGCAACAGGGGACCTCATAGGGCCCCTTTTGTTTCCTCACTGATAGCTGTTTCATGTAAGGGCATGTATGTCTGCCACATGGCACTGTTGAAAATGCACAGATTTGCATTTTCAAAGGTATTGGGTATTTACCACCAACTAATAGTTGGTGGTAAATAACGAATCCTTACAGCACATAAGCACTCTTAAAAGTGCTTCCTACATGCCATTTACCGATTTGGTAAATATTGAATCGGTAAATAATGATTCGGTAAATACCGATTCGGTATTTACCGAATCATCCCCTACATCAGAAATGGCTCAATACCGGTCGGTAAGCCTGAAATTTACCGAATTTCGGGTTTACCGAGCGGTAATGGGTCACCTACATCGGGCCTTTAGTTACTTACCTTTTGTGAAGTTCTTTGTGGTGAATGCTCGTCATACCGCACTGCCCGCCCACTTCTCCATTTTGTGAAGGGGTCTTCCTGAAATTAGTATGGTTCCAAGTTAGAGGCACACACTGCCAGTTCATTTTGGTATGTCAATCATGCTTTGTGTCTGAGGCGCAGAAAAGTCTAATGAATAAACTGACATTAGCATGCAGGGGGGGCGCCTAAGTATGGCTTTGTGTCCTCCTGTCCAGAGGTGAGACGGAGTCTTTACTGAGGCCTACCGGTGTGCAAATGCAAGAAGAACAATTAATGGACAGAATGCAGAACAATGTCTTACATTCACCCCAGTGCAGAGATCTGGCCTCTACCGGTGGGCAGCGGCTATTGCAAGAGTTTTCAGATCCGTTCCAAAATTCATAAGGAGAGGAGTCTGCAGTTAGATAATAACCAGAAAGAGTGTTACCAAACTCCTTGACGGAAGTATGTGAAAGAGGGCCATGGGGTGTGCATAGAAGAGTTGCTATAGTGATGTGTGCAGAGTCCTAGATGCAAAATCGTTATACTTCTAAATATATCATCAAAAGTTATTATCATGTGCCTGATTTATGCGTGTGTTTATTTACTTGCGTCTATATATAATACTACACCTCTTTTTCTACTCACAATTTTGAGTGAAGATTTACACCTCTGTGTAAATTCTCCACCGCCTCAAGTGAGGGGTGGAGCCTCCTTCGGTTGGATTTACGACCATAAAGTGACTACTGTTAGGATTATATTTTACGTTCCGCCTTGATGGCGGACACGTCCACCTTAGGATTGGAGGATTCTACTATGGAATCTCCCGGCCTAGAGGAAAGTATTGGGAAATTTAATAAAGTTTATTATTATTATTTCTTCAAAGTTCAAAAATATGTTAATGCGCCCGCGAGTCCCCAGTAGTACTAGTAAGTTTTCCCCATTGTCCAGCCCTTCCCCAGGTCCCTACTACAATTACTATAAAAACGCATATCTATGTGTGCAGAGATATCTCACGCACGACGGAACATCTGCACAGAAAATACGGAAGTGTGGAGGTCTCTGACCACAGGTTTGTGAACTATATTTTATAGTACATAAGTGGAGAAGTGTGGCTCAATGGTTAGAGCGGCAGACCCTGAAGCAGAGATCTGGCCCGGGATCAGGGTTCAAATCCCGACACGGCAGGTCTTGGGCTGAATGTCCGTGGACTCGATAATTCTCGCCTCGGTGCCTATTCTAATCATGGGTCTGCCACTCTGGGCAATAGCTTGCTTAATCTCCACAACGGCCCCTACAACACTGGGATGCCTGGCTTCAGGAGTGGGCACTTCACAGGGAAAGCCAGGAAGGGTTCCACAGCGGTATGCGTACAGCCCCTTGAGATCCTGTAGGTGTGATAAGTGCGCTATACAAGTACAAAATAATAATAATAATAAGTGTAATGCATCACGTTCTAAAAATAATGCAGTTTGTTCATTATTAGTAAACTTGTTGCCTTTTCGAAAAAAAATTTAAAAAAATTAAAAAAATTAAAAACTGTGCTTTTTCAGCAAGCATGGGGTGTGCTGTAATTTTGACGATCAGCTGTAGAACTTGGTTGGTATATACTTGGAAAAGCGCTTAGAGACCCCGGGGTGATTACGCGCTATATAAATCAAATAAATAAATAAAATAAATAAATAAATGCCTATATATGGCACTTTTCAGAGTGAAGTGTTTTCTTAATTTTTGTGCATGTGCAGTGTCACCCAAAGTGTGTTTTTTTTTATTTACTTTCCAAGGGAAGACTATTTTTTGGTTTTCTTTAAAAGACCTTGGCAGACTAACGTGGCTCATCGCAGTGATTTGTAGGTGAAAGGTCCTTCAGGGCAGGGGCGAGATGGCCGAAGAGGACTCGGTTCAGGGAAACCTTCCCGGTGTCCGGCCGGCCAGATAATGTGTTCTGAGTGGTTATCTCGTAGCAGGACCCGCTCCCCCGTGCTCTGAGATAAAGAGGTGTCACACAAACACTCTTATAGGCCAGGCATGATGAAATGGGCCCTGAGCAGGGAACGCGGTGCCCCGCCCACCACAAAGTGTAGGAATGCCGACCTTTTCTCATAACCATGCGTGCCGAGGACACACATGATCACAATTTAGCTAAGCTTTCCTGTAATTTAGATAAATAAGCAGCAGCGAGTGGGGGGAGGGATCTGCCTAAGACACCGTATTACATTTGTTTACAGATCCGAGTGGGGGCTCAGGCAGCTCGAGGTACATCTGCAAAGTCCCGGGGACTGCATAGAGATGTTCTTGCATGCTTAAAACAGAGTTTCAGACTTCTGCAGGTCCACGAGTGGGTAGCTCACGCAGCGCCAATGTTATTTAGGCGTTTGGGCTGCTTATTCTGAACTACAAGTCCCAGAATGCATGGATAATTCCTGGCTGGATATATGGCATGGAACTCACACACTTGAGAGTGCTGAATAAAAATGGATGTACCTCAGTTAAATGTGCACGGTTCACTTCATTCATACCTTTCACACCCCGCCAGGAGTTCTGGCAACTCGTGGACTCTGGGAAAGACTAACACCTCCCTGTAAGTTTTCCATTTCCCTCCACCTACATCAAACACAACTTCAAGTTTCCACTCCTCCATTTTTGTTTTACAAATAATTGTTACCAGGTGCTCTAGGCCATTTTGTTTAATGAAATATAATGAAGACCTTAACGAGGGCCAATGGAATTATGAGATGTTGTGACCCTGGCGTTATCCGCATAGTTATGGGTCCATAATCCGCTGTATAAACTGCAGATTTGAATAAAAATAATGATCCTACCTTAAATAGATCAAAAGTTATTATAAAAACGTGGCAACGTGTTCCAACGCATTGGAAGGTTGACCGCTCATTTTTTTTATTAGCTCATTGCTGTTTTAGGGTGTTAAACAGGGCCCATGTGGTGAAATATTTCCCTGACAGTGTTACCATGTGTACAAATCACAAAATAATAGAAATAATACTATCACAAAATATGCTGCATTATGTTGCATAATTTGCATTTTCTTATTGCGCAAGTGGGTGACCCTGCCACATAATTTGTTGCTCGCCTGCCACATAATTCTGGTGGCCCAGACTACATCTCTTAGGATACTCTAATTTGTTAAAAGAATGCCCCGTGCTGTAATCGTGTTGTCTCGGAAACATGGAGTAGTTCAGCAACACTACGAGCTGGTAACCTTCATAGTTCACAGATATAAAGTAGCTGAGTCCCTGCACACGCAGAGCTGGCAACGCCCCCTTGCATGTGTGACGCCTTAAACCGGATCTGACGTGTAGGCCAACACTTTGCATGATTGGGTTTTCATAACATACTTAATATATTGAGTGTGAAACCTCAAGTTCCATAGTGCTAAGGACTGACATGAGTTTGTGTTATTTGGTTGCTTGTAAGTCACTGAATGCATCCCTGAATCTGCGTCAAAGCGCTAGGAATTGGAGAACAATGAGATGATCAGTGAAGAGAGAATCTTGGGTGCATTGTAAATAGAATGAGCTTTCCCTAACTGCCTGGAACCAAATTGAGCACTATGGGTAACCGACCTTCGGGTATAGATTGAGAAGGGTGTGGTGTTGTCCTCCCATGCACAATGACTCTACACAGGGAGCGATTGGAAATGCTTGATTCTAGCATAGCAGGGTCTGCAGCTCAGAGCCAGCTTCCTCTTGAGCCCTGCTAAGCTTCGTGGGTCCATGCCTGATGTGCTGCTCCAGGCCAGATTATTTATTTGAATTATGGGACTTGTAGTGTTATTTATTCCATTGTAAATTATTATTAGACCTGGGAAACTTGGAAGCTATTGGTAACTTGATGAATGTAAGGTAAGGTGTGGTAAACGGAGATGTATGAATTTATGTGTCTGTGTTTAGGGTGGGCACGGAACCTATCAGAGGGTTAAAAAGCATGGAAACCGATTGAGGTGTCTGACTATGCCCAGAAGTAGCCCAGAGTAGCCGGAGACTGACCCCCTCCCACCTCCCCCTTTCACAGTGTCTGCACTCAGATCTCAACTAGTCAATCAATCAATCAATCAAGGCATTTATAGAGCGCGCTACTCACCCGGAGGCTACCAAGGCGCTTGGGGGGGGGGGGGTACCGCTAGTGCTCGAACAGCCAGGTCTTGAGCTTCTTCCTGAAGGAGAGGTGGTCTTGGGTCAGGCGAAGGTCGGTCGGGAGGGTGTTCCAGGTCTTGGCGGCCAGGTAGGAGAAGGACCTTCCTCCTGTTCTCGCTCTTCGGATGCGGGGGACGGCGGCGAGGGCGTGGTTGGTCGATCGGAGGTGGCGTTTGGAAGCGTAGAAGTTGAGGCGGTTGTTGAGGTAGCTCGGGCCTTGGTCGTGTAGGGCTTTGTGTGCGTGGGTGAGGAGACGGAAGGTGATTCTCTTGTTGACGGGGAGCCAGTGCAGGTCTCTCAGATGTCCGGAGATGTGGCTGCGTCAGGGGATGTCGAGGATGAGTCTGGCTGAGGCGCTCTGGATCCGCTGGAGTCTCTTCTGGAGCTTGGCGGTGGTTCCGGCGTAGAGGGCGTTGCCGTAGTCCAGTCGGCTGGTGACGAGGGCCTGGGTGACCGTCTTCCTGGTCTCGGTGGGGATCCACCGGAAGATCTTCCGTAGCATGCGCAGGATGTTGAAACAGGACGCGGAGACGGCGTTGACATGTCTGGTCATGGAGAGAGAGGAGTCCAGGATGAAGCCCACGTTGCGTGCGTGGTCTGTCGGTTTGGGTGCGGTGCCCAGGGCGGGGGGCCACCAGGAGTCGTCCCAGGCGGAGGGCGAGGAACCCAGGATGAGGACTTCCGTCTTGTCTGAGTTCAGTTTGAGGCGGCTGGTCGTCATCCACTCGGCTACGTCTTTCATCCCTTCGTGGAGGTTGGTTCTGGCGGCGGCAGGGCCGTTGGTCAGGGTCAGAACTAGTGTCTCCCCATTATTGTTTACCAGAGCTACCCACAAGCGGAAGAGGTTGTTAGCGGGAGTTAGAGCCAGGACCATCTTTAGTGCGGTGTGACCGGTGCAGCCGCACCTAGGGGGTAATTACGATGTCGGGTGGATTGCCTCCGCCAGGCTGGCGGTAGCCATCGCCGGCCTGGCGGAGGCAATCTGCCTGACATCCACACTAGTTTCCCCCCTGCCATATTAGTATGGCGGGGGGACCTTGGCGGATGGAAAGACCGTCAGCCGCTTTTCCGCCCCAGTCGCCTTGCGGCCGGGGCGGAAAAGGTATAATATGGTGGCGGTGTCTATCAGACACCGCCATGATAGGCATTTTTCATTACCTTTCCCGCCACGGAAAGGTATGCGGACTTGAGTAAGGGGTGCACACAGGGGTACCTGAGGTACCACCATGCATTTGCATAATCGAAGCGTCAGGCACCGCGCGGTGCCTGCCGCTTTGATTATGCAAATGTTGAAATGCATTTTTAGCATTGTGGCGGGCGGTGCAGAGAGCACCGCCTGCCACAATGTTAAAAATACAGGATGTGCCCGCCACTGTGGCAGGCACATCCTAATACTCCCCACGGGACCCCCACCCTTATGGCTGGTGGTCCCGATTACCACGAGGATGGCGGGCGGGCAAAGTCCGCCTGCCATCCTAATGACCCCCCTAATGTTTACCTTGGAGGGCGCTGTGTTTAGAAATAACATAGGTTTAAATGCACCTGCTGCAGAGTTCCATGTATCCCCAGCAGTTTTAAGGCAACAATTAGAGTGTCAAGGTTTTGTTTAGTGGGAGTTTCGACTCATCATAAAATAGCACAGACGGTTAATATGTCTGCAGCAAAAAATATGTACCATGTAGATGACAGAATTGTATTTTATTCAGAATGCTCAGTGGGTTACGGCATTTGTCACAGAGATTCTTTTGTTACTTGCAGTTCATCAACTCATCAAAAAGCTGCATGCAAACTGCATGGTATTGTTTAGAATGTTATGCTTATTGCCCAGTCTTTCATTTTCCTAATGTTGCTAAAAAACTAGGTTTATGTAGAAATACATTCTTATTAGTAAAATCAACCACAACCACTGAGGTGTGTTTTCAAATTCTGAGTCTATGCTTTTCCAGACCAAACATTCTTAAAATACTACCAGTATGAATGACATGCAATTCCTGCACCTTTAATCCTCATTTCAATAATGCAATATATCCTATTGACTGAATTGCACATGTATAATTCATCGTCTGTGTATAATGTGTGTGATGTATAGTGCTCTGACACCCTCTGAATCGGGACCACCAGCCATAAGGGTGGGGGTCCCGTGGGGAGTATTAGGATGTGCCTGCCACAGTGGCGGGCACATCCTGTATTTTTAGCATTGTGGCAGGCGGTGCTCTCTGCACCGCCCGCCACAATGCAAAAAATGCATTTCAACATTTGCATAATCAAAGCGGCAGGCACCGCGCGGTGCCTGACGAGTTGATTATGCAAATGCATGGTGGTACCTCAGGTACCCCTGTGTGCACCCCTTACTCAAGTCCGCATACCTTTCCGTGGCGGGAAAGGCAATGAAAAATGCCTGTCATGGCGGTATGAATAACGCTATAAAACAAATTAAATGCATGTGAGAGAAGGGATATGGAGAGATCTGAGTCGCTAATAAAGGGTGGTAGTGGGGGAATTTGTGGAGAAGGAAGTAATTGGGGTGGGCGCCCAAAAAGATTGTCGCATCGGGGGCCACCATCACTAAAGTCAGCCCTACTTAGAGCTGGGGGCCAGTAAGCCCATTCTGTTAATTTCTTTAAGACTTTGGATTTCTAGGCAGAGGCACTGCTGTAACTCCTGCAGAGGCATTTGAGCAGTGCACCCCCTCAGAGATGGAGGGCGAAAGAAGGGTTTGTAGACTGTCACCAAGTGTGGCAGCAAGAGTGCAGCCATGCATGAAGCGTGTGCTATGAAAAAACTGTCTCTCTCTTTCTATTTCTCTCTCACATTCCTAGGTATAGGAACTCATCTGATTTTTGCTGGCTGATAACTTTGCCCCATTTGAGGAATCTCTACAAACCTTTCCAAACATATTGTTTTTTCTAAATTGGTGGAGGATGGAACGTTTTGTGGTGATTGGTGAAGAAGGTGCAAAGATAAAATGGAGGGATCCCAAAACAGGTTTGAGCACCAATGCATTTTTCCATAGACTTTGTACTCATGTATAGGGCCAAACGTCCAGTCGGATTTTCACGAAATTTGGCAGGATTGTAGATTATGGTGTGCAAATGGTCCTTTTTGTATTTCAGAGGGGGTAAGTATTTTTTTACGTTGTAAGGCATTTAAACTTAGTGATATCTGTTGTTGCAGTAGTTTTGCGAAATTTTGCGGTATTTTTTTACCGAGGTACATACAGATAGCAAGGCATTATCTTATTGGCTAATGTCTGCCCTTGCAAAAGCTAAAGGCAGCCATGTTGTTTAAGGCTACTTTCTCTGTGTCGTTGCTAGGGTCCTTAGATATAGATAAGTATTAACTTTTTAAAATTTTCCTCTACCTATTACCACTTAATTAAAGTGTATATAGGTAAGGCAAATAATTTTTACTTTTCTATATATTTTAAAAAAAAATTATGGAGTGCTGCGGTATTTCCTAGGTAGTACCCAATACTAAAATATGCAAAAAAATTAAAAATACACTGTACTACACTATATTTTACTAATTCAGTATACTACAGTGTATTTTTAATACTTAACATATTTAATTCTTTACAAAAAAGTCTATGCAGTACATCGGTAATACCTATAAAGCACTACGCTACTTAATTATTTTTTTTAAACGCGTTTTTATGCGTGAAGTGCTGTAAGAATATATAGAAAATGATACATGAATTTCTCTATTATCTATATCTATACTAATATAATAAAGAGAGAGCCCAAACCTTTGAGGCGGGTAATCTCAGGAACCACAGCACCAATCACAACACCCAATACAGCGTTGAAAAGGGCAGTTGCAGCAGAAGGACATAGGCTATGCAGACGCCCACCATATACATTTAAAAGGTAAAAGAACCGTGCCAGCAAAGTAGTCCCTTGTGGGAGTGTCTGCGTTGTGCTGTGGGCGTGACAAAAGCTGGGGGCGTGTGGTACGTTCCGCCCTTCATGCCATGTCTCATATCGTGTGCTGTGGGCGTGTGCTGGGGGCGTGTGCGTGTGCGGGGCGCGGGATTACGGAAAAAAAAGCGAATGTTGTGCCCAATATTTCATTGTTTTTTCTTCCCAGGTTCTGTACATTCCAGCTTCAGGTGTCCACCCTGCTCCCTTTAAATACCCCTACACCCCATAATCATAACCCACCTGTTAGACCTGTCTGCTTTTTGCGTAGCCCTTCCTTATAATTATTTATTTTTGTCCCCTTTTTGCCCCTCAAACCCTTTTTTTCTTTCTGTGTCCACTGGATTTTTATGGTGCTGATTAGGGGTTAGATGCTCTTTGGCCCTCATAGTCCTTTTTCCTGAGGTAGGTGCCTCAACTGACTAGAAAACTAGGAGATACCTAAAATGGTGGCCATAAACTGCCATAACTGCCACCCTAGGAGAAAGACCCAAAGGTTAGAATAGGGACTTCCAGAAACTTCTGGACCCTGCTGGACCCTTGGTGGTCAGCCTATAAAAGGCCAAGGTCAGGGCAGCCATTTTGTGCAGTGTTGAGAGGTGAAGTGAAGAGAGGTCAGTTGGAGTACAAGCTGGGAGAGGAGGAGGTTGGTGCAGTGTGAAGGACTGGACGGCCTCGTGGGCTGCTTCCTGCGGGCTGACGCTACCCCTCCCTTGTTGACCGGGACCCAACAGGAGTGTCTCTTAATCGGAACCCTCAAAGAAGGAAGGACTTTTGCCTTAGTCGAGAACTAAGTTATTAAAGCGAGGACAGTGAGAAAAAGGGCCGAGGAACGGACTTTTCCCTTCAAATATCCGAGCCCCCTTGCTTCGGTGGAACAAGCAGTGATAGAACTCTGACCCCACTGCTGACATCCAGTTACCTGAAGTTCCGTGGTCTGCCTGTGGCGGTTTCTTTTCCCTCCGTGTGGTGTAGCGAACTGCCGATCGGGGTGTTCCCTGGTTCAGGCGTCCCTCTGTGGCAGGCGAGTGTGAGGGGATCTACGGCGCTTGGTTTCCGTCTGGCAGAGACTGTGTCAGAGCTGCGGAGACGTGTCAGACGCGACGGGGGAGGAGCGCGAAGCCGACACCCAGGAAGTGCAGCCCGACGACACCAACCGAAGGAGGAGCTGGAAGCGTGATTGAGCCGAGGCGTACTCTCCCCGTGGGATCCAGGAAGGAGAGGAGGAACTCGGAGGCGTCAGCTGAGAGAATCGGAGCAGACTCTGTCAAGGAAGACAGGCGGAGCGCTCCCAACGTTCACCGGAAAGTCGCCTCAGCTGGAGAGTCAGGGACCTTGTCGGAGAAAAAGGAAGTAAGCGGGGGCCTAAGCCAGGAGAGGGAGGGAAGGCTGACTGAAATCCCTACTCCTGGCATAGCCAGTTCCAACTCCGGCTGGGGGTTTGTACTTCAGCTTGGGAGGGGGGCGGTGAAGTGTTTCTTTGATTAAAGCCCCTGTCGGGTTTCCCGTCGCTTGAACTGTTGCTTGAAACGAACTCCCCGGCTGGGGAAGTGACTATCGAAAGTGTAGGTGACTACAGGAAATAACTGGGGGAAGCCTCCCACCGAACAGGTGAAGGAACGAGTAAAGCCGATCTGATTAAATGTGCAGAGTAAGGAAAGGGGAACACCCTAGAGCAGGTTTTCCAGAGTGAAAAAAGAAGTGTGGTGATATCATTAAAGCTAAGGCAATCTTAGTATGAGCTAGCCACTGGTAAGAGATAGGTTTAGCTTGCCTGTCTTCAGTTATTCATTGAGCTGTGTGAGGTTACATAACTAAAGGGGTCAACTGAGGAAACTTCTGTTATCACCGTAAATCTGCCTGTTTAGAATGCCTATGTTTACTGAGGGAACTGTATAGGCTGATTTCCTCAATCCACTGCTCACTCATTATTTACTGTGTAGTACTGTTATTATAATGGTGGGTAAAGTTTAGTGCTGAACTCATATGTGAGTTGACGAAGGAAGTAAAATATGACTTTTTAATGTGATTTCAAACTCTTAAAGTGAAAAGGAGCATAAGGAGAAATAATGGTGTGAAAAAGAAAAAGTGAAAAAAAAACCAAACCTACACCCTGAACCCTAAAAATACCCCTGTACCCCAAAACCCAAACCTATCCCTAAACCCTAAAAATACCCCTGTACCCCAAAACCCAAACCTACCCCTGAACCCTAAATTACCCCTGTACCCCAAAACCCAAACCTAGCCCCAAACCCTTAAAATACCCCTGTACCCCAAAACCCAAACCAACCCCTGAACCCTAAAAAATACCCCTGTACCCCAAAACCCAAACGTAGCCCTGAACCATAAAAATAACCCTGTACCCTAAAACCCAAACCTAGCCCTGAACCCTTAAAATACCCCTGTACTCCAAAACCCAAACCTAACCCTGAACCCTAAAAATACCCCATACCCCAAAACCAAACCTAGCCCTGAACCCTAAAAATACCCCTGTACCCCAAAACCCATACCTATCCTTAAACCCTAAAACTACCCCTGCACCCCATTTTTTTTTTTTAACATCATTTTTATTGCATCACCAATATAAAAGTACAGACAAGACATTTAGCAAAATGAGTATGGCACGGATCAGTACAGTTGAATACAATCGTTTTTCGTCCGGGGAGCTCTCCCCGCGTGCGATGCTGGCAGCTCCATCTCCGTCTTGGTCACATACTTCTTACATTGTCTGACCGCTTCATTGTGCAAATAACCCTGGGATGCTTTTGTGATTTACGCCCCTCCCCCTCCCCAATTTTCGGTACCCCAACATCCCTCCAAACCAGCTTCCTACCCGCCCTCCCCCGTGGTCGCGCTGCGCCTGAGTAACCATGTATCAGTGCCTGGTGTGTTGCAGGAGGAAGCAAACAATCGCTAAGGTGTGTTCTCCTGTATAGTGTTAGGGTCTGCTCCGGCTAGTTCGCTCTCGCCTTCCTGCCCCTCATCGTCCACATCCCTGAGCGCCTGCACCATCACCTCCCATGCAGTCGCCCTTTCCAGTGCTTTCTCATCATTCGACCTCCAGGCCATCTGGTATCGTAGGGTACTATCACACGCGGCCCATCTCAGACACTCCCCATACCATCTTTTATACGTGGGCCCCACTCTGGATTTCCAATTTCGTGTGATCTCCCGCTTGGCCAGGATAAGCCCTAAATCTATAAATTTACTTGACATCGTATTTCTAGGTGTGTGTGGGAACCAGTGAAGGATGCCAACTGCCTTAGTGTATTGGATATCCCTGTCCGTCGCCCCGTTAAGGGCCCGTCCAACTTCCTGCCAGTAGTCGCCTAAAGAGGGGCAATCCCACAGCATATGACAGAAATCCGCCCCCGCTGTATTACATCTGGGGCAAGCAGCGTCGACCGCCCCAAAGTACTGTTGGATTTTCCCGGGCGTAAGGTATGCCCTGTGGATAACATAGAAGTGGATTAATTGGAACCTGGCATTCCTCGAGCTCTTCCGCGCCCTCCTCAGCAGTTGGCCCCAGGTCGTGTCTGGTATCTCCACCTGGAGGTCCAGCTCCCACTTGGCCTTCAGGGCTGCCAGAGGTTGCAAGGCCTCCCGCTGCATCCGCGAGTACAGGCATGTGACGGCCTTAAAGGTTCCCGCCGCCATCATGGCGTACTGGCAGGCCATTGAGGTACCTGGTTCCTGCAGCCCTTCCCCCCAGTGGGCTCGCATGGCGCCTGTGACTGCCGCGTGCAGCAGGTAGTCACCCCTCGGTAGGTCAAATCTCTCTTGCAGGTCCCGAAACAGCAGCAACACCCCATCATCGTAGAGGTCACCCAGCACGTGTACTCCCGCCTCCTCCCACCCGAGCAAGCGTGACCAGTCACCTCCATGTGGGAGGGCAGTGACCATTCCCAACGGTATTTCGGGGGCGTACATAAGGCGGACACCCGCCCGCTTACGGGCCCGGTCCCAACATAGACGGAAAGTCTGCTCCTCGACCGTCAGGTCTCCCACTCGGAGTTTCTGGTGCAGCGTGATATAAGCCAGAACGTGTCGCGGGGTGCCTTCGACTCTCGCGTCCTCGGGACCTCTATAAACTCTCGCCACCTCCTGAGTAAAAGTCTGCAGCTGGGCAGCGAGGTAATACCCCTCGAAGTCCGGCACTGCCATACCTCCCTCATCTTTGGGGCGTAGCAGCGTGTCGAGCGCTATGCGTCTCCTACCCGTGCCCCACAGGAACGCTATAATCAGTGACCTCAGGCGTTTGAAAACCGAACTCGGGATCCATACCGGCAGTGTCCTAAAATAGTACAACAGCCTGGGCAGGGCTATCATTTTAAGCAGGGAAATTCTACCAGCCAGAGAAAGCGGCAGAGTCGCCCAGAAGTCCATAGATCCCCGCAGGGCGTTAATACAGCGAGTTACGTTGCCATCCAGCAGGTCGGACGGGGTGTGGTAAACATAAACCCCTAGATAATGTAGGCAGCGCGGCTCCCACCGGAGTTCCTGAGCAGTGAGTGGGCACGGCTCTCCCGGCCTCAGGGGAAACAGACAGGATTTAGGCCAGTTGACCCTCAGGCCCGATAACCTACCGAACTGCTCCAGTAGCCTCCGCGCCCCCTGAAGTTCGGCGCCGGCATCGGCCAAAAACATCAACAAGTCATCCGCGTAAAGGGAGATGAGGTGCGGCCTCCCCCTAAAAGGCAAACCTGCGTAGTGGCGGCCCAGTCTGGCTACCGCAGCGAAGGGTTCCATTGCTAACGCAAACAGTAGCGGGGACAGGGAACAACCCTGTCTAGTGCCACGCCTGATCGGGTACTGTCTCGAGATCAGCGCACCCACCCGGACCCTCGCCACCGCCTCAGTATAGAGGACCTTGGTCCACTGTATATATCCGTCCCCCAACCCGAAGCGGCGCATCACCTCATACAGGTATCCCCATTCGAGGCTGTCAAATGCCTTCTCAATGTCGATGGACAGGACAAATGGGGAGACGGTGTCTGGCCAGTCCACACCCATCAGTCTCGTGAGTCTGCGGATGTTATGAGTGGTGTTGCGTGTCGGTATGAAACCACACTGGTCACCATGAACCAGGCTCGTCATGTGCACCAGCAATCTGTTGGCCAGAATTTTACTGAGGATTTTGTAATCCGTCGTCAACATAGATAACGGACGGTACGAGGACAGCACCGCACCCTCTCTGCCCGGCTTCAAGAGTGGGATCATAAGGGCCTCGCACATAGAGCCCGGGAGTCGGCCCTTCTCCTGCGCCTCATTGTATACCTCGCGCAGCCGTGGAGCAAGATGCTCTAGGTATTTGCCATAAAATTCGATCGGTAGACCGTCAAGGCCCGGGGTCTTGTTTCTAGCCATCTGTTTTACAGCGCAACCTATTTCTCCGAGGGAGATTGGCCGCCCTAGCTCTTCTGCCTCCGAGTCCTCTACTCGCGGCAACTCTAGCCCGTCCAAGAACTCCTCAAGCTCCTCCGTCCCCCCCGTATCACCACTCAGATAGAGCCCCTCATAATAAGCTCGGAACTTGTTCAGGATCCCGGGTTGGGTGTGGCAAGGCTCCTCCCCTGGCTCCTGTATCCTCATGATCGGCCCTCCCCCCCGGATAGGGTTAGCAAGCCAAGCCAACATCGCCCCCGCCTTATCACCTTCCGCATGCGCCCTCGTCACGTACGCCTTGTGGTCGAAGCTACGCAGCCGCTCTAGCTCTACCGCCAGCCCCTCCCGCGCCCCGCTAAGCCCCTCCTGCAATTCTGGGTGATTCGGGCGCCTCTTCTCAAGATCCCTCAGCCGTGTCTCAGCCTTGTCTAAGTCATCCAACAAAGTCTTCCGTGCCCCTGCCGTGTGCCCAATACAGTGTCCCCGCACCACCACCTTGAAAGCATCCCATTCAACCGCCCTCGAGGAAGCCGAACCACTGTTCTCCTCAAAATACCTCTCGATACGGTCACTCAGGGCCTCCCTGAACAACAAGTCGTCCAGGGTGTCAGGTTGCAGGCGCCATGTTGGCACGCAGTTAACAGTCACCATCCATTCCAGAGACATCAACAAGGGGTTGTGGTCCGATATCGTCCTTGCCAAGTATTCCGCCCCTCCCACCGCAGGGAGCACACATTCCGAACAAAGAAACGCATCCAGCCTCACATGTAAATCATGCAGGTGCGAGTGAAAGGAGTAATCCCTAGTGGTGGGGTGCAACGCCCTCCATGCATCCGTGAGGGCCCAGCTCTCCTGCCATTCTAATCTACGCTTGGCGATCCTATGTGCCGGGGACGCGCGTAGCGGGGGATGGGATCTATCTAGTAGCACATCCTCAACCGAGTTGAAGTCCCCCCCCAGGAGGACCGGCCCCGCCAAGTAACCCGCCAATTTGCCCGAGACGTTAGACAAGAAAGCGGGCAGGTCCACATTAGGAGCATACACATTGCAGAGCGATATCATCCTGCCTCTCAGCCTTCCTTCCACCGCCACATATCTGCCCTCTGGGTCTATCGATGACTTCGAGACTTGGAAGGGGACCCCCGCCCGTATCCAAATCAATGTCCCCCTCGCAAATGCTGAAAATGTCGTGTAGAATAACTGCCCCCTCCAGCGCCTTTGTAGAGCCGCCCCTTCCTGCTTATTTAGGTGCGTCTCCTGCAGGAACGCTATGTGAACCCCCCTACGCTTGAGGTACGCCTGAACCTTATGTCTGCGCGTCATGGACTGCATGCCCCGCACATTCCAGGTCACACATTTCAACGCTCCAGTACTAGCCATTCCCCCCTACACAACCGGACCATACAACAAAGAACAGTGTTCGCCGAAGTCCCGCGACCACGGGCCCTCCCCCCCACCCTCTCCAAACAGGAAGCCAAACCCCTCCAACAACTACAACCCCTTGAGCAACCCCAACTGCTCGCAACTCCCACCCCCCCAGGACAGGCCCCCCCGCAACTGGAAGTACCCCCATCCAAACCAACACTCCCGATCACCCCTCAAGGAAAGGTGGTAATATTCGCAGTCCCCACTGCGATGACCTTAGGGGCCAGTAAGGCGCGGCTCAATGCTATAAAACCTCCAACAAATCAGCCCCGCGCGCTCCACCCCACAATCCCCACATTACAGATCCCCAAAACCTCAATCAATGTCTATCCACTGCTGCGGGTCCATCGCCCCGGTGTCCAACCAACGAGTCCCTTCCGCTAAACCAGTTCAACACGCCTCCAGTATCTCTCCCGAGGTCTGCGGCGTCACAATAGGGCCCCGGGCTCCACCAAATTCCGATTGTCCTGTCTCTGAGCCCGTTCCCGGAGCCTCCGAATCCGTGCCCTTCCCAGACTGAGTCCTGGCGGCTCTAGATAAGTCCACCACCGCCTGTAGGGCCGCCTGCCTCTCCGCCTCCGTCTGCGACATCGAGGGTTTCCCGGTCCTCCTGCGATTCTTCCTGATCCTTTGGGACTGCCTGATCGGCTTTTCCATCTTGGCCTCTTCCTCCCTGGCCTTAGCACCGTCCGTTCCTGCCTTATAAGTATCCCACCAGTCCCATGCATCCGCGGAAGTCGTAAAGAATAAAGACTTTTCGTCCACCACCACTCTTAGCTTGGCTGGAAACAACAGGGAGTACTTGATGCCTTCCTGGCGGAGCTCGCGCTTGAGGGACAAGAAGTTTGCCCGAAGTCGCTGAGTCTCAAACGTGTAGTCCGGGAACATGGTGACTCTGTTGTTTTCCACTTGAAAGGGCCCTGCCTCTCTCGCCCTCTGTAGAAGCCAGTCTCTGTCCCGGTAATGGAGCAACTTGAACACCACCGGGCGAGGAGGAAGGCCCAAGGCTGGCGGACGCGCCGGAACTCTATGTGCCCGCTCCAGGGAGAAGAAGGGGGACAGGCCTTCAGGTGCCACCTCCGTCCGCAGCCAGTTATCCAAGTAGCCCACCATGTCGTCGCCTTCAATTTTCTCCGGCAGGCCCACTAGGCGTACGTTGTTGCGCCTGTTCCTGTTTTCTGCATCCTCGGCCCTCCTTTCCAGTACCTTCAGACGGTCCATCACGTCGGCCATCTGGGCCTTCACCGTTGCCTGGGCCGGGGCTAAGTCCTTAACCGTGGTCTCCACGGATTTCACCCTGTCCTTAAGTTTGTCGTGGTCGGCCTTCAGGAGGCCCAAGCCCGTTGCCACCTGAGCTATGTCTTGCTGTAGGGCATCCTTTGTGGTGGCGATGGCTTCCAGGATGCGATCCTGCATCCGCTGTAACGCCGCCTGGTCTCTCTCTGCTCCTTCCGCCGCCTCGGTGTCGGTCGCGCCATCCCCCTTCCCCTTCGGTTTCCCCATCTGGGCCGGGATGGGCGGTGGTCCTCAAATATGTTCCTGGTCGCCCTCCGAGCGTCGCCGGGCACCGTCCTCCGGCCGGGTTCTCAAGTCCAGAAATGTCACCAAGAGGCAGGAAGCACCGAGCGGTCGCGGTCCGGCCAGCGCAAGTTGCGCCTGAGATCCGGGGTTCTCGTCTCCGAGTCACTGTCGCACCGTTGTCGCCCCAATCAGGAGACGGTCCTCAACCACCGCCCAAGGGCGCGCCCAAAGTTCTACCCCTGCACCCCATAACCCAAAACTATATCTGAACCCTTAAAATACCCAAACACCCCAAAACATATACCTCAGTACCCCAAAACATATACCCCTATACCCATAGTTACCTTATCCAAACATTAAAAAAAACATGCTTTTCATTTCCTGATCAACTTTAGCATTTCCATCGCAAAAAACAACAAACCTAAGTCACATCAAGGTGGGAAGGCAAGAATGTGGAAGAATGTAGTTATTTCAGCATTCCTTGATTCATTAACCTCTACCTCTCCATCACTTGATCAGGACATCGATGAATCAGAAGTAGCTTTTACTGAGTGGCTGCTTCTTGCAGCTGATGCTCATGCACCCTATATCGACTTCTCCCGCTCTCGCCCCAATGACGCTCACAGATGGTACACACCTCACCTGAAAAGCCTTAAACTTAAGGCTCGTCAAATGGAGCGTAAGTGGCGTGTAGCCTATTTAGAAGACGACAGGGTCAATTTTCGCAGAGCTCGTAGGGACTACCAAAATCTTATTCTTAAATGCAAAACTGACTACTTTTCAGACAAAATCTCTAAAGCTCAAAATAGGTCAAAAGAGCTATTCAATATTGTGGAGAATCTTTGCTCTAACGATAGAACTTCTCTTCCGATAGTCCCCACCCAAGAACTCTGTAACACACTGAACTCTTTTTTCCATGATAAAATCTGCTCTATCAAGCAAAATATCCCCATCACTCAGTGTCCTTTTGTGTCTGATAACACACTGCGCAACCCTACCACCTTAGATTCCTTTCCCCTCATAGATCAGACTAAACTACCTAAACTTCTCACCAAAGTCAAAACAGGTTCCCCCGATGACATTTGTCCCCCTTACATCTTGAAAGAAGTGGGCACCTATCTTCCTGAGTGTCTACTTTCTTTAATGAACGGATCTCTCTCACAGGGTAAAGTTCCATGTGGTCTGAAAAAAGCTCTTCTTGTCCCCCTCCTAAAAAAGGCAGGAGCAAACCCATTAGATCCTATCAACTACCGACCTATATCGCTGCTGCCATACTGTGCGAAACTGTTGGAGTCACATGTCTGTGAAAGCATCTCCAGCTTTTTGGAAAAAACCGAGTACTTGGCACCTAATCAAGCAGGGTTTCGTCCCTGCCATTCCACCGAGGCGGTCATCCTCTCGGTGCTAAACACTCTAAGGCGGAACGCAGACGCAGGAACCCATCAGGCACTTGTGCTTTTGGACCTCTCTGCTGCATTCGACACGGTCGACCACACCATCTTGGTCGACCGTGTCGAACAGGCAGGTCTCAGGGGTCCTGCATTGAGCTGGATCCGCTCTTTTCTCACGGGCCGCACTCAATCGGTCAGATTGGGCTCTTTCTCTGCCCCCATCCTACCTACCACCTGTGGGGTACCACAAGGCTCCTCATTGTCCCCCCTGCTCTTTAATGTGTACCTACGCCCTCTTCTGCACTCGCTCCGTAATGCTAATGTAACCATCTTCAACTATGCGGATGACTTGCAGCTCATCTTTCCTCTTAACACCCAGGACTCAGTGGTTGAATTCCAAAGAACTATGTCCCACATACTGAGTTGGATGAGCTGCAGCCATCTGAAGCTCAATCCGGGCAAGACCGAGTTGATCTTGCCCGGACAGAGCTCGCTTAGTTGGAACTCCAGCTTCTGGCCCATCAGTATGGGAGTCCCCCCATCTAAATCAACGGTGGTCAAGAGCCTAGGTATCCTTATCAGCGAGGATCTCTCGCTAAAAAGACAGGTTGGAGCGGTGGTATCCTCCAGCATCTTCCAACTGCAGAAAATAAAAAAAATCGCTCGGTTTTTTTCCCCTGCAGCTCTCACACAGATTGTCATCTCCTTGGTTCTGTCCAGGCTTGACTTCTCCAACAGTCTCTATCTCGGCCTGCAAATTGGAGAGCTAAAACGTCTCCAGCTTGTCCAGAACCAAGCCGCCAGGCTTCTTCTGAATATACCTAGGAGGCAATCTATCAGACCTGGCCTTAAACAGCTCCACTGGTTGCCAGTTGAGCAGCGTGTGGCCTTCAAGGCCGGGTGCATACTGTTCAGGTCTTTGAATAACTCTGGCCCTCTATTCATCAGAGATCTATTCAAAAAATACTGCCCTTCCCGTCATCTTCGTTCGACCTATAAATCACTCCTGATCGTACCCCCATTTAAAAGGAAACGCCTTGGAGGCAGCTGTTTCGACCACCTCGCTGCAGGTTTTTGGAACTCTCTCCCCCTCAACATTAAACTCAACGATAACATCCTCAGTTTCAGACATTCTCTGAAAACCTGGCTTTTCACTCAAGCTCACTACTGATAGCACTGCTTTTTCTATTATCTGCCTGCTTGGTTCATTTTCTATAGCGCCATGAAGCCTCCGGGCGTACGAGCGCTCAATAAATTCCCAATTAACATTAACATTAACATTCATGCATTTACAACGAATTTCTTTGTAAATGTATGCGTGGTAAAAGCATATAAAATGTAATGCCATGTGTTATAATGGCATTACGGAGTCATGGGACCTCATTTATGAGCCCTTGTGTCACTTTTATGACGCCGGTGCGTCACTTTTTGTGATGCCCCAGTGGCGTAAAAAATGCGCCTTGTTGCGCCATATTTACAAAGTGACGCATCTAGGTAGATGCGCCACTTTGTAAACCCCTGCGCCACATTATAGCTGCGCCAGGTATAATGTATGCAAGGGGGCCGTATTGACGCAAGAAAGGGCCGTAGAAGTGACGCAGTGAAATCTATGAGATTTCACTGCGTCACTTCTAGGACGCCGTTGCATCAAAATCTTGCGCCTGCCTTACAGCAGGCGTAAGGCTGACGCAGGCCCTATCATATGGGGCTTGCCCCATGTGAAAGGACGCATTGCTGGAGTTGCGTCACTTTTGTGACACACTCCAGCAATGCGTCACTTTTGCGCTTACAGATACGTCAGAAATACTGACGTATCTGTAACTCCTTGTGCAATGATGCGTCATACTGTAAATATGACGCATCATTGGTGGCGCAAGGAGGGCGCAATAAAAAGTGACGCATCGCTTTTTTCACGCAGCGATGCGTCACTTTTCATAAATGAGGCCCATGGTGCTTTCGTAATGAAAGTATGCGGAATGATGGTATGCGGAAAGAAAGTTGCGGAATAATGGGTGTTTACTATCCCTTGGTAAGTACATTGGTGGCACGGCAGCCCACATCTCCAGCAACACACTCATTTTTTCACCACCGATTTGAAAAATGCACAGGTCTCTCTCATTGATGGCCAGCACCGACATACACTTTTAGACACACCTCCCGCCACAAGTTCTTGAATTGCGAACTTTAGAGCTGGGGAGCTACGCTCGAATCTCGGCATCAGCTCAACATCCTGTGATTTCAGGCAAATCGCTTTGTCTCCCTGTGCCTACCACAAATGAATGTGTTCTTCTGTAATGTAAATTGTGCTCATGCCATGTTGTCGAGTTTGCGCTATATAATATTGCAAGGAAAAATAAAGTAGGGAAACTTGAGTTCACACACTACTGAACACACACTCTTAAGTGCATCAGCAGTGCACTGTGAATCGGAGCGTTTCACAGGCCTGTCACAGATAAGAAATGCTATCAAAACGAAATCCTACAAAACAATATACTACTGGCCGGCAGCAATTCATTCCCGGACAACGTCGGGACGGGCTGCTAGTACATGTATAAGATAACATATATTTGTAGCATGATGCTAATATGTACCTGTGAGAATAGTCTTTTGTTATACGTGGCTGCTTAGATTGCTAAAACGTGACTGACATCCATATTTGAGTGCCAGTCGAAGAGTTATATAAACGCAGAAATATACAATTTTACAGCTACAGTTATGCTTGAAACACAGAATAAATATGGATAAATACCTATAAGATGGCCAAAAAAGAAATATGGCTAAATACAGACGGAAATGTTAAAAAAATAAATACCATAAAACCGGGAGCCCTAATCATGATGAAGCGATATCCCTTAAAATGGAGCACTAAAAGTAACGCATAATACTCTGGTCGAACAGCATTCCCAATGAGTTACGCGCTCCTGGCGGTGCCCTTGACCCCCATGCTTATGAAAACATACAGCAAAATGTATCCCTTTGTCCCCTAAGGATGAAGCAGGCAATTTAGGCCGCCCGGCCGAATACCCCAAATTCCAATCCCTAGTTAGGCACATCATACGCCGGTAGGTTCTTCCCTTTAACGAACCAGCTCCTTACTCCTTGTCACACCACTCTGTTACACAACCATTAAGATCCATCAACCCATCACATGATGCTGCAAGACATGCGTGGTTCAATCGTATCTTTCTAACTTGTAATTCCATGTTCTCGCCCGAACCCGCGAATCGCAACATATGATTGTAAAGTCTTGATTCATTACCATGCTTATATGCCTACTTATATGTAAAATGATAAAATAGCAATAAATTGTTTTAAAAAAATCCTTACCTGCAGTCAAAATATATGAACTGACTCAGTACCCTCCGGTGAGCTCAGGGATCCTTATAGCCCACCACCACCCGTCTTTGTACACACACCACACCCGGAGAATCACTACTGCACCAAGGCAGGGGAGGGAGAGGATTTGGTCCTGCCGGCTAGATTGCCGACTTTGGTGTTGGAAACCAGGGTTCGAGCCTCGGGGTCACGTCCCCATCTTGTGATTCTGGGCAAATCACTTAATCACATCCTGTGATTCTGGACAAATCACTGAATCTCCCCATGCCTGAATGTGTAAGTAGCCGGTGCCCATGTAAAGCGCTCCAATACCTTCCGGTCGAGTTTGCGCTATATAAATATGCAAAACAAAAAAAAGCCAGGCGTGTGGGGTTGGGGAGTCACATCAGACTAGATGTTTACAATTTATCATTATCAAAGGGCACAGAATGACTTAATTGACATATCAACGTGGAAAACGCAGACTTTGAGGCACTAAAGGGTAATTAAATGCAACATCTACAGACAGAATCATCTGGCTTAACTAACTGTGTTCTGCTAAGGTCTGCTCACTAATTCTGAAGAGGAATAGAAGAACACTTGCCTCCCAGTGTATTCAGTTGACCCTGTCCGAAAACCAAACCATGCACTATATTTGCTGAAATTTACCGGCACAGACTTGAAAAAAGGGAACTAAACAAGTAAATCTGAGACTGTGGGTCATCCTAGATCATATATAACATTTACATTTCAAGTAAACATACATCAGTACTGAAAGGCCAGGAAAGAGCTCTTAGAAGGGTCCGAACTTATCCTAAGGTGTTTGCTGTTTTCGGATAATTTTTGTCTCATTGTAAATAATTTTGTGGACGATGCGGCTGATTGCAGATGGTGCAGCGGGCAGTGGGTGTTCCATCAGGGTGGCGGTGATGTGGTCATATATCTTCAGGTTCTTGGTAGGGAATGCTGCAACATGTAGGGTGTCCTTACGGAGGGGAATGTGAAATCTGAGAGGCAGTGGAGCTGAGAATGGCCAACATTCATATGCAAGAGTAGGAAGACTTGATCAGCAGTTGTTCTGAAGTTGCTCTCTGGGTGGAATGGTTTCACTTTCTTTAGTAAAGTAATAGCACCAGGCATTCTTTGTTTTCTTGGTTATGTGTTTCTTGAGGATAAGATCCGTGTCCAGAGGGAATCCAAGAGACTTGGCATTGGGTGAAAGTTCAGGGTTGAATCCATTCAGGTTCACGTCGTTTAGCCAGGTTTGGACGAGTTGTTGCTGGTTGCACTTGGTGAACAACATGAATTCTCTTTTGGTGGGTTTACGCTTCAGGTAGGTGCTACACATTTGTTTCTGTTGATTGTGAAAATGTAGTCTTTCCCTAGAAACTCTGCCACCATCTTCCAACCCTAATTTCTGTCATGGGACGTCGTGGCAACACACAGCTCTGTGGTTGTACCAAGAAGAAACATGATAACTCCAGCCCCCCTTTGAAAAGCTCCCCTAACTCTCTCTGCTCTGATGTGGTAGGGCATTGTAAAGAACAACAGATGTAGGTTTTCCCCGCAGCATGTCTTAGGGAGTTGCTTTACAATCTGTGTAGGACGCGCTGAACTCCGCTGTTTACTCCTAGTTTTTAGTTAGTCGAGTTTGCCCTTTTCATCATTTTAATACACTTTAAGGAGACCATCAAGGAAAGATTATACTGGCAGATGCATCAACGTAGCCTTTTGCTGTTCCTAAATAGCGATATTTAAGGAATAGCTATTTAGGAATAGCAAAAGCCTATGCATGTAGGAATCGCTATTAAAATAGCGATTCCTTAACATTCCTTAATTGCTACTCGCAAATTGCTAGTCGCAATTAAGGAATGCTGTCCCTTTCATTCCTAAGGGCCTACAGGCCCATGGGAATGTATTGGAGATTGCATGAGCAATTAGCAAGTACCAGTAGGTACTCGCAAATTGCTCATGCAATTTCAAGGGTGCAAGGGTGTCAAAATGACACCCTGTTGCACCCCTGAAATTGATATATGCAAATATCTTGCACACCCACATGCCCTAAGGGTATGTGTGTGCGCAACATGAAACTTTGAAAAATGCACAAAAGTGCTTTTTTCAAAGGTTTAGCAAATTACCATGAAGTCCAACTTCATGGTAATTTGCTCCCCCTATTAGCGAATTCGCTATTTTTTTTATTTTCATGCATTGCATTTAAGGAATATCAACTTGGAATTCCTTGAATGCAATCACAAGTTAAGGAATCTCAATTTAGAGATTCCTTAAATTGCGATTTTTGCATTTGGGATGATGCATCCCAAATGCATAAATACCGGGAGCAAAGGTGCAGATTCTGAGAATCTGCCCATTTGCTCCCGGGATTTACTTTGATGCATCTGCCAGAAAGTGCCTTAATTTCCTTTACCCAATCAGGCAGCACAAGCAACCACATCAATAAGTATTCCACAATGACCCTTTCAATGATGTCTTGTTGGGGTTTAAGGCTGGGTATCACCCCTAGTGAAACGTTGAGAGTTGGGCATCCAATCAGGGCGCTTCATTGGTAAAGGCTTGCTGCATGAAGTCTTCAGAGATTGCCTGCAAGCTTCCTGCACGCTTGTGTGCTGGTGTGCCATGTCCTGGTGGACTCCTCATTCCCATCACCAGCCCTTTGTTGGTGTGTAGTTTCTTTTAAGGTAGGTGGTTTAAGAGTCTATTTCCTTCCACTCACCTTAGCATTGTGTGGAGCAGAGCCAACACTCTGTATTGGTTTTCATGCAGCGGTGCACAGATGTGGCTCTGCGCCCGGCTTGTCGGTAACAGAAAAGGCACTCAATTCATGCCATACCATTCTCTTCCTGAGCTGGAAAACAAGCCTGAATGTCACATAGAAAAGGAAAATATTAAAAATAGCTTTTGGTTTTTCTATTCTTCTCTGTGGTGAGAGGGCATGCTTCTCCTTCAGCCAAGCGAGGGCTTGATCTGGCTTATCAAGGCAGCAATTGGCAAGGTCCAGGTGATTAAAAGGACCTTACAGGTGCAAAGCGTTCCAGGTGTAGTAGAAGAGGCCACATTGTCCGGTTACAAAAGTACTGTATTATGTGGCCATAAAGTAGAATTTCTTTAGAACTGGACTCATTTGTAGAGTTTATGTAACGTGTTAAATCCCTTTTCAAGTGCCTCTTACCATGTTTCAGTTACGAAAGTTCAATATTTTAAACTGTATGCAGACTCTTGCCACATCTGGGCTATAGAGAGAAACACATTAACTTTGTAGACGGCCCTGCCTTACCATGTGTGCAGCCCCTTGCTTCAAAGATATCCTGGACAACAGGAGGAGAGGAGAGGGGGAGGCCTTCATGAACTTGCCTGAACCTGTGAATGATTTGTGAACAGACTTTATCATGTTCTTTTCATTGCTGGTTCAATTTTCTGTTGGCGAATTATGCTTGTTTAAGCAGATATGTGAAAATGCCTGAGTAGAGAAAAGCAGCTGGTTAGCTAAAGGATAGACTTCATTGGATAGATGACTTCTGATAGACCTTCAGCATGCTGGATTCCACAGAAACCACTTGAGGGTATTTCTTAAGAATTCAGGGAGTCTCACAGAGCTCAAATTACTTCACACTGCTCAGAAAAGAGGGAGTTACTTCCTTGAGGGACAGTTGGTCTTCAAATTCTTTATTTCGTTTAACAAACCATAAACTATGCAACCATACAAATCATGAGTCTGTCATTTTAGGTTAAAAGAGCATTTGGGAAAGCAAATGTACAAATGGGGAATAAAAATGCTCAAGTTGACACAAAAAAATGACATTGACATCGTATGAGTAAAACATTCTACACAGTTCATGACTTTAGTCTCTCTAGCATGATTATGGAAATAAAATGCAGGTGCATCATATAGATTTGTGCAAATCAGTTTCCGGGTTGGTGGCCTGCACATTAAGCAGAAAAAAGGGGGAGATTACCCCTAGTTAAGAGCAAAGCTATAGCACTAGTCACTTGAGAGGATAAAAGACATAAAATACAACCATAAAAACAATTATTTAAGATTATTAAATAGCAGCCTTAACTGATCAGTATAATCTTGATTGATCAGCACAATCTATTTTAACTGTTCATACCAATCGGCCCTGGTAGCTGTGCCCTCTTTCTAAGTGCCCAAAAATGGTCTAGAAATTTCGCAGTGGCACAGGCGAAAAGGGGTCTAGCGTCTGATTTTAGTATCCGTAGGGCATCTTTAGAGCTTTGGTCCCTAATTGTCTGCACACAGGAGCTAACCATTTGCTTCTTGGCTTGGAGTATGCTTTACAGGCAAAAAGTTCATGCCCAATAGTTTCGTGTGGACATGGGCAAGAAGGGCAGCCCTTGGGTTGAAGTTTGTTGTTCTGCCAGGAATTAGTAAAAGCATTAATTGGTTAGCTAAAAGTGTTGCACCCCAATTAAGTCAAAAAAGGTTGGGACAAGGCCCCAGGGAACGAAGGGGGAAAGGGAGGGGAAATCTCCCTTTCGGGACTAAAACCCTCACACACCCAGCAAGCTAGGTGTCATGCTTCATCATCTGGGTTTTGCTCCTCGTCTAACTGGCGGTGCAATTTTTGACGGGCACCCTAAAAGGGGCTCTTTATCGGAGTTATTTTGTCCCTGCCAGTTGGTGTTGTGGGGGTGAGAGCCCTAGGGGAGGTGTGGATGCAAGGGAGTGGTGAACATGTTAAAAAAAGGTTAGGTAGTCCACTATGCAATTTTAATGGTGTGGCTAACTACCTTATTAAAAGAAACATAGGAGAGGTCAGTATCCGGTGCAAAGATCCAGGGAAGTATACTCTACCTAGCAGTCCACTTGTTTCATGCTTTGTGCTCAAAGAGATGCAGTGCAATTCGTCAGGACCTAAAAATTAAAAACTAACTACACAATGTGGTAGGCCAATACTACCTAATCCACATGATATTCAATGGCAGGCCAGAGGTTCTGCCATTCCTTAGTGGGACCTAGAGTGGGGTGACAAAAAAGGGAGAGGGTGCAACAACAGTCAAGAAAACATTGAAAACAAAGAAAGAACGATTACTGGAGAGAGTGTAGCCAGTCAGTAATATCTCAAGTATAACGCACACAACTCAAGATTTGTGCATATAGTGGACCTATTGTTACATGGGTCCAATATTGAGCAACAACAGTAATGATAAGGGAGGGTGACAACTACAACTCATGGACAGGTGTCAGACCAGGGAAAAAGGCAAAAGAGCACCAAGGCACTCGGACTCACCCTACTAATTTTGAATGTGTTACCTCATCGGTCTCTTCCCGTGTTAGGGAACTTCAAAGGTAAGTACCCTAGAGTGAAATACAGTCAAAGGAATAATGTGGTTAGAGTGTGGAGTGCGGTAGAAAACACCTGCAACGAGAAAACCACATCATAAAACTACACGCGACCGAAACCTCTCACTCCCGAAATACTGACAGAGAGATGTGAGGAGCAGGTATGTTAACCCGTATTACCCCGCGGTCATAACACCACCATGGATTACCGTTGTTGCTGAATATTGGACCCATGTAATGATAGGTCCACTATATGCACGAATCTTGAGTTGCGTGCGTTATGCTTGAGATATTACTGACTGGCTACACTCTCTACAGTAATCTCTCTTTCTTTCTTTAATTGTTTTTAATGTTTTCTTGACTGTTTTTGCACCCTCTCCCTTTTTTGTCACCCCACTCCAGGTCCCACTAAGGAATTGCAGAACCTCCGGCCTGCCATTGAATATCATGTGGATTAGGTAGTATTGGCCTACCACATTGTGTAGTTAGTTTTTAATTTTTAGGTCCTGACGAATTGCACTGCATCGCTTTGAGCACAAAGCATGAAACATTTTGACCGCTAGGCAGAGCATACTTCCCTGGATCTTTGTACCGGATAGTGACCTCTCCTATTTTTCTTTTAATAAGGTAGTTAGCCACAGCATTAAAATTGCATAGTGGACTACCTAACCTTTTTTTAACATTTTCACCACTCCCTTGCATCTACACCTCACCTAGGGCCCTCACACCCACAGCACCAACTGGCAGGGACAAAAGAATTCCGATAAAGAGACCCTTTTAGGGTACCAGTCAAACATTGCACCGCCAGTTTGCCGAGGAGCAAAACCCAGATGATGAAGCATGACACCTAGTTTGCTGGGTGTGTGAGGGTTTTAGTCCCGAAATGGAGATTTCCCCTCCCTTTCCCCCTTCGTTCACTGGGGCCTTGTCCCAACTTTTTTTGACTTAATTGGGGTGCAACATTTTTGGGAACTGCGTACTCTTCTTTGTCTACTGAGTTACAGGGTATGTGCGCTGGACCCCGTTGAAAATAGCCCTCCTGGGGGCGTGGCCAAGATGGCGGCGGAGTAGGATGCCTTTTCGTGCCGCTCCGGCGCTGATCCAACAAAGCATCTAACAGCACGATCTTGGGGGTGCCCACGAGCCCCTACGGTAGCGGAGACGTTCGCCTAGCAGAGCGGCGGACGTTGGTGGGGTCACCGAGGCGGCGTGGCCTTGGGAGCACCTGCGAGAACGTCCGCAACCCGCGGCCTGTGAGACCCCGGGCTTTCCAGCCATCGCGGCCCGGCGTGGTCGAAGGGCGTGGCCCTAGTTCCGCCTGCAGGCATTGGAGCAGACGGAAGGCTGTTCGGACCAGAGCTTGGACGAGGCAGGTCCTGACGACGAGACCCGGCTCATACCCCACCACACCTGGGGGGAGGTGGGGCACTGTCCCCTGGCCAAGCAGTGACACTTGCACGACCGGTGGCGCCTTACTATCGCCATCGACCGGCCCTCCCCTCGTGGGTGGCACCAGCGGCCTGCTTGAACTTTCGTAGCCCCGGGCCGGGTCGCAGCACGGAGCCGGACGGCGGCGGGGCCCGGGAGTGATTCTATCGCTTATTGAAGAGCGGAGGCTCGGAGGGCCGGGGCGGAAGGTCATCGGCTCCCTGGGATCCCCGCCTGGTTCGCGGGAGACGCTCCCGGGTCGAGTGCCTGTGTGTGGGGGGCCTGGAAACGCTTGGAGGAGACGGAGGGGTCCGAGCACTTGATCCGCCTGCAGGCCCCGCTACTTCCCTTGGCCACGTGGGGCCGACACAGGGCGCGGTGAGCCGCCATGTCTACGGTGCAGCGCAAACGAAACCAGGGGAAGGACAAGGCCTCCCAACAACCGGCCTCCCCTGGAGCAAGTGGGTCGTCGAGGCACTCTGATGAAGACGCCCCAGCGACGAAGGCCTTCATGTCGGAGCTGGTCGCATCCATCAAGGAGGACATATCGGAACTCAGGACGCAGCTCGCCTCCGACCTACGGGAAGTGCGGAGGGACGTGGACGGCATAGGAGAGAGGGTGGCGACCCTGGAGGACAGGGACCTGAGCGTGGCTACCGACGTTCATATGCTCCAGCAAGATATAATCCGCCTCACCGAGCAGAATTTGGACCTTCAACTGCACACGGAAGACCTTGAAAACCGCTCCCGTAGAAACAACATCCGTATACGGGCGGTGCCTTGGGACGGTGAGGCGGGAGATCTCCGGGGGTACGTTCAGGAGCTGTTTCTCCAGGTCCTAGATGAGGCGGACACGACGGAAATACGGATGGACAGAGTGCACCGGGTGGGCTTGCCACGGCGAGGGGGGGGCCCTCCCCCCGATATATTGGTGTGTGTCCACGATTTTCAACTTAAGGAGAGGATACTCCGGAAGGCTAGGGCCGTCGAAGCGCTGCAATTTCGGGGCCATCGGCCACAGCTCTTCCAGGACTTGGCCGCATCTACCCTACAAAAGCGAAGGGACTTCCGACCTATCACAGCGTTCCTGAAAGAGAGGGGGATCGCCTACTCCTGGGGGCACCCTTTCAGAATAATTTTCAGATGGCAGAATCGCCTGGCCCAAGTTCGCACACTTCAGGCGGCAAAAGAGCTCTTGGGATTGGCGGATGTGCCGTCCTCGCAGGCCACGGCGGCCTCTCCGTCTCGACGGCGTCGCCGTTCGAACTCATGGCACAGGGTGGGGCGCTCCCCCGCCGGATCCCCTACTAGACAGCGTCCGGACCTCTCTACCAGCATGCAGGAACGTGGGGCAGCAGTTGCTTCGGTGGCCTCGGCCACGTTGGCCGACTCACAGCTCAGCTCTGGGGCGGCGTAATCCCCGAAGAATGGCGGATCGGCGCCGGGGAGGCTCGGGCCTTCTGATCGAGGGTTTTGCAAGTACTCTGGTGGGAGACGACCTCGATTACGGCCAATGGGAATAGTGATTTCTTTCCTCTGGCCTGTCACTTGAT
The DNA here is from genome assembly GCF_964263255.1 of Lissotriton vulgaris. Classification (NCBI taxonomy): domain Eukaryota; kingdom Metazoa; phylum Chordata; class Amphibia; order Caudata; family Salamandridae; genus Lissotriton; species Lissotriton vulgaris. The sequence goes on along the minus strand of NC_141697.1, from coordinate 57,912,659 downwards.
TGGGGGCTTCCTACGGACTTCGGCCTGCTGATCCTGTTGAGTATGGTTTTTGCACTTTTTTTTCCATTTCTGTACAATGTTCTGTGTTGGTTCGGGGGGGTTTTGGTTGGGGGACTGTGGGGTTGGGGGGGGGGCCCGTGACGGCAGGCCTTTGGGGTTGCATGCTGAGTGTGAGTGGTGGAATGTGCGCCATGCTGTAGAGGGGCCGATCCTACGTCTGTTCTGGAAACATTTGGGAGCACGTGGCTGGGGGGAAGGGAGGAATGAGGGTTGGGCGCCATTTGCATTTCTGATAGCGAGCTCTATGTGTGGTGTCTATCATGCCGATTAGTATAGGCACTTGGAACGTCAAGGGCTTGAACTCCCCTCAGAAGAGACAGAAGGTCCTGAAATATCTTGTAGACCATCATCTTGATGTTGTGGGGCTGCAGGAAACCCATTTGGCTCGAAAGGATGAACTGCGGCTCCGCCACAGGGCGTACCCCATTGTGTACAGGTCCTCGGCTGCCACGAAGCACCGGGGGGTAGCTTTAATGTTTAAGGCAGCGTTGCATTTTCAGCCTGTGGGGGTCCGCAACGATAGAGAGGGGCGGTGGTTGATGGTCAAGGGGCACGTCCAGGGCAGGCTGTGTACATTTGTGGTGCTATACTTGCCTAATTTGGGCCAGAATAAGTATTTGCGGGAGCTGCTGGAGAAGGTGGGGGACTTTGCGGAAGGCCTTGTGTTCATGATGGGTGATTTTAACTTGGTTTGGGATGGAGAGGTGGATAGCTCGGGGGGGCGGAGGGCGGACACAGGGGTCTTCTCGGGGGCTACGCAGCGGGGGGTGGAAGAGATGGGTCTGGTTGATGGTTGGAGGTTTTTTCACCCTGATGTAAAGGACTATACGTTCTTTTCCCATGTACACCACTCCTACTCCCGTCTGGATTACGTCTTTCTCAGCCAATCACTTAGAGGGAACATATTAGATGCCGCCATTCTCCCGATCTCTGTGTCGGACCACAGTCTCCTGGTGCTCACGCTTCGGTGGTCGCCTCCGGACACCACGAACCGGAAGTGGTACTTCCCGGCCTCGGTGGTCAGGGATGAGACGTCCCATCAGGCCTTGCGTCAGGCCATCCGGGACTTTTTTTTAATAGCAACCCCCCCTCGGACACGTCCCTAATGACCACCTGGGACGCCTTCAAGGCGACGATCAGGGGGACGTGCCTGGGCCTCAACTCACAATTGAACGCCTTACGTAGGAAGGAGAGGGAGGCGCTGGAGGCAGAGGTGTTCACGCTTGAGAGGGAGCACAAAGCTAATCCCTCGAGGGTGACCCTGCGTCCCCTGACGGCAGTGAGGGGCAAGTTGAAGGCGCACTATACGAATAGGGCTGAACTCACCCTCTTGCGGCTGGGTCGGCACTCCTACTCTGGGGGTAACAAGATTGGCAGACACCTGGCCCGGCAATTGAAAGATAAGAGGGAGCGTGAATACGTGGGTGGGATCAGGGACGCGGCGGGGGTGCTCCATCACAATGACGGGGCGAAGGCTGATGTCTTTGGCCGCTTCTACGCCGCGTTGTACAAGGGGGAAGAGCGGGACACTGCTGAACAGCGTGCATTCCTACAGCGCTTGTCGCTTCCGCAGGTTTCAGGGGCCTGGAACGATCTACTTGATGCTCCGATCACGAGGGAGGAGGTCCTCGCTGCCATCAAGAACCTGAAATTACACAAAGCCCCCGGCCCCGATGGGTTCACCGCTGTCTTTTACCAGACCTATGCGGCTGAGGTGTGTGACTTCTTGGTCGCCCTCTTTAACGACATGGTTGGATCTGGGGTGAATTCTGGGACCTTTGCGGAGGCGGTGATTACGGTCCTGCCGAAGCCAGGGAAGGACCCAGAGCAGTGTGCCTCTTACCGCCCCATAGCCTTGCTCAACATAGACGCAAAGCTCTACTCGGCTATTTTAGCGAGCCGCCTGCAGGACCTGCTGCCGTCGATTATCCATGCGGATCAGTCTGGCTTCATCAAAGGCCGCCAGACGCATGATAACACTAGGAGGGTGATCCACCTTATAGAGAAGGCAGACAGATTCCGCATCCCGGCGGTCTTGGTGGGGCTGGATGCGGAGAAGGCCTTCGACCGAGTGGACTGGGGCTTTCTTTTCCACACGTTACGTGCGTTTGGTTTTTCCGATCGCTTCATCGCGATGGTGAGAGCCAACTTTTGCAGCCCGCGATCCCGGGTGGCGGTGAACGGTCATTTGTCGGCCTTCTTCCAGCACTCACGGGGCACTAGGCAGGGGTGTCCCCTCTCGCCCTTGCTGTTTGCACTCAGTATTGAACCTCTGGCGCTAGCTATCCGGGAGCATGAGGGGGTGAAGGGCATCCCGTTCACTGGGGAACAGCACAAGATCACTCTTTTTGCGGACGATGTCCTCTTGTCGGTGGCCGACCCCGCTAACTCTCTCCCGTGTGTGCGTGATATATTGCTGGAATTTGAGGCAGTGGCCGGCTTCAAGGTTAACTATGGCAAGTCGCATGTCCTGAACCTGACCCTATCTCAGGCCGAGGTGGCTCGGGTGCAGGCGACGACACCGTTGGCCTGGGCCACGGGTTCTCTGCTTTACTTAGGGGTTCACCTCACTCCTACGGTTGGCGGCCTCTTCGCGGCCAACTTCCCGCCCCTTATGGCCAAATCGCGCGCGGAACTGGAGAGGTGGAAGCCTAAATTCCTCTCCTGGTTAGGACGGGTACACGCTGTCAAGATGGTCCTTCTCCCCAAGTATCTATACCTATTCCAGGCCTTACCAATCCCACTGCCCTCCACTTTTTTTAGCCACCTCAAATCGATGATGTTGAAATTTGTCTGGCAGGGTGGTCGGGCGCGGCTTTCGTTTACGCTCCTGCGGCGCCTGCGGAGTGAAGGGGGGGTAGGCCTTCCGGACTTCCACCTCTACTACAAGGCGGCCCAACTTAGAGTTATGGTGGAGTGGTCACAGCAGTTCTCGGACAAACACTGGCTACACATGGACCGGAGTGTGGTAGGCCGGTCCATCTGGGACCTTGCATGGAAGCCGAAGCGGGACCGCCCGGTCAACGCGTATATTAGTACCCCCACGGGGACTACGCTGAAAGTTTGGGACACACTGGCTGGCGATGAGAGGTGGACGACCTTTCCATCCCCATTCACTCCATTGCATTTTAATCCAGAGTTCCCTCCGGCACTCGCCGAGGGCCCCTTTGACGGTTGGAGGGAGGGGGGATGCCGGGCGTTACTTCACTTGTTCCATGGCCCCGACCCCCTGACGTTTGAGAACTGCATGCGGGACTACCACGTGCTGCCGGGGGAAAGGTATCGGCACTTGCAACTGCTACATTGGGCCACTTCGCCCGCAGTGCGGGAGGCGGCGACGAGACCTTTATCCGAGTTTGAGGCCTTTCTCCTGAAGACCTCGGCCATGAAGGGGACCATCTCCTTTTTATATCAGCTGCTGCTCCGCTCGGCCCTTTCCCCTAGACCGCGCTACATGGAGCAATGGGAGGAGATGGTGGGGAGAGATATCACCGACGGAGAGTGGTCGGCGCTTTGGAGGGACATGACGCAGTTTAATCACTCCATACTCCTGAGGGAGGCGCATTTCAAAACTCTTACGCAATGGTACATGGTCCCGGCTCGACTGCATCGCATATTCCCAGCAGCTACGGACAGGTGTTGGAGAGGTTGTGGCCTTCTGGGGGACTTCCGCCACATTTGGTGGGACTGCCCGATCATTAAGCCCTTCTGGGTTGAGATCTTGTCCCATATTAAGGACATTCTGCAGTACCCTGTCGATGACTCCCCTGAATTCATGCTGCTGGGTTTGAGAGACCCCGGCCTGGAACACCAATCACGAGCCGATAAAAAGATCTTATGGCTATGTCTCGGCGCGGCCAAGCTCACGTTGGCCTCGGCCTGGAAACGGAAGGAGGCCCCGGCGGTTTCCCTTTGGCACTCTAGACTGTGGAGACTCTTGAGTCTCGAGAGAATGGCGGATATATTTATAGGCAAATACAAAAACTTCAAGCACGAGTGGGGTCCCTTGGTGACCTTTCTTTCTGCAGGCTTGCCCTCGGCTGTGTGCCCAGCATCGTTAAGGAATTTACACTTATTTCAGCTTTAGAGTATGCTTGTTGGATGAATGTGGTTTGCGAGCGGCGCCGTCACGGGGGGGGGGGAGTTCTTGGGGGGAAGGGTGGGTTGCTACATTGGGACAGTTACATCGCCGTGATGAGGCTTAATTGAACACTGGAGCGCTCCTGGACTACTTGCTGACTGCACTAATTGAGCTACCCCTTGGAGGGGGACTGATCCGGGACTGCCGACATTACCAGCAACTGATGACTTTTTGTTTTGCTGCTCTGCCTCATCTTCCTTTTAAGCCTTCCCACTGTGTGGGACCTTCTACGCGCCCAATGTGGTACCTTTTGTTTATTGTTATTTTTTCTCTGTCTGCAAAATAAAAATTTTACAAAAAAAAATAGCCCTCCTTGTCCCTCACTTTGTTGATTAATTGGTTAGCTGCCATGTCTAAACTGTGTATACAGCTTCCTATCGACTGAAGTAGCTTTCTAAATAACAATTTGATTTCAGATCGGTGACAGCATCTGCTAGGGAGTCAGGTTTACTTTTCCGGAGGTTGTTCTTTTTGACCCAAGCCCAATACAGATATTTGACTTGACTTCTTGAATATGAAGGTGGATAGCCGATAGCCTGGATTGGCAAACCAATACTAGACTGTAGGGCGTTTACTTGTTTAGTCCAGCCAATTTTATTGGGGACAATAAAGGATTGGTCTGGTCATGTCCTTCCATGGCCTAGAATGCGGGAGAAGAGGAGGAATTTCAGTTCTTATCTGAAGGTGAATGTTTCTTGCTTTTTCTACAGGAGGAAATACAGAGAGATTTTCCCCAATCCCCTTACTTGAATTTCTGTCTCCACAGATTTTCTGCAGAGTTGTTAAAAACAGCCTCTTGAACAGCTCACATCACAAAATGCCCATTAACAGGGAGTTACAAAAAGTCTTGCCTCATTAATATTTGCAGCAGTAGCCTTTTGTGACTCAATTCACAAGGAAGAAGCTGTCCCTCAGCTTCCACGACAGCAAATATTTTCAGGTCTCGGCAACTGACCATTCGCTTGTGACTATAACTGCACTTGCAAACTATTGATACTTTGCATACCATCTCACAATAGGTAAGGTAGTACCAGGAAGTGGGGCTTGAGACACTGCTTACCTCTTAGTATTGCTTGAACATGGGAAGTGATATTCCAAGCCCATCCCACTAAGTACCTTTCAGCGAAGGAAATGTTGGCAGTCATTACAGAGTGCCGGTGCTGTCTGGATTAAGACTGCACATAAGAGAAGAATGCGCTTTGCAGCAGCATTCTGATAATGAACTACAAGTCCTAGCAGGTCATGAACTCTCACACATGCTGGAGCAGCGGCGGCCATCTTGGATTAACAGTTATAACTTCCCATCGTGTTTCATGGTGTCCTTGCTAGGTAATCGCAAAACAGTGTTGAATCATCCAGGACCTTTCTTCATACATCTCAGATTTTCCTTGCCAAGGCATGGTGCTTCTTAAGAATTTGCATTGATGGACCAATGTTCACAGAGAAGTATTCAGAAAGGTTGTGTTGGTGATGAAAGTAAACTTTGAACTATTTCTTGAACATTTAATCTGAATTCTTCTAATACTTGGGGCTTTTACTTAATGATAAGGGTTATCCTGTGAGGGAATAGGAAGGATTCTTAGACGGGAATATATTGCACAAGCACATATGCATGTCATGCACTAAATATTTTATTTCTAGTATGCACATACCAATTGGTAAGACTTGTGAATTACCATGAATAGTAAACAATTGAATACTAACTTCATTGTTTATGTTACTGTTCTACTGAAGTCACGTAAAAATTGATATTCCAAAAGAGACTGCGAAACTGCATAGTGGTAAAGCTTAAGGTAGTTATTCAAACCATATGGGGAAGTGATAGTGTATATATTGTTGAGGTACTCATTCTTTGTGTGTTTATTTTTCAGGAATTACCAGTTTCACATCAAAGTACAGAGAGTTGGTTATACATAGATAGAGTTATGGTATATAAATTCACTATTACACCTAAACATTGAAACTTTAATCACATGCTACTTAAGTTATGTCTTTGTCTTGTGGATATCCACTATGTCCTGCAGACATCTTTGTACAACAAGAGTGATGAGACTAGAGGAATCCTGTGTCTCAGTTTCCTCTATTATCCCATTCCACTTACCCCACTGGCCCTCATATTCCTGTGTTTGTGGTCATTGATGGTGTGGCGAGAGATGGAAAAGTGCATCACTTCCAGTAGATTCCAAGCACAAAGGTTAGTACATCTATACAAGGGGATGCAAATGACATGCCCCCTTTCCTCTGTGAGTCAGTAAGTATTGCAAAAGGCACTTTGCATCCATCTCCAACTTGCAAAGCACAATATACACATTGTGGCCTGAATGTTTGCAGTCTGAAGCCAATTAATTTTAAAAAACGCTGGCGTTGCAACTCCAAAAATGCTCAATATTTGAGACCATATATTTGTAAGAAAGGAAATACATGGCCAAGAAGATGATTAAGATCCTTTAGATCACCACGTAGTCTCAAACTTCTATTGAGTTTACTGGCACAAACAACCAGGGCTAATGATTCTAATGCTTTTATGCTCAATGTATTCCTTCAGTAGAAAAATATACCAACTCTGTTTCAAACCTTCCCTCAATATCACAGGTACATTATACTCCTAATGCACTCTGGATTGCGCTTCTACCTTTATGAATAGTTTGTGTGAGCAACCTTGAGCCATCCTAAACCATTGTGTATGCAATGTAAGTTTCTGTCCTTGCAAACTATAACATTTCATTGACTCCTCTGATAATTGCTGGCTGGCATAAACCTTTGCCTTTCGAATACATCAACTTTTACACAATAATGAATGTCAATAATATGCTGTGCAATGTTAAAATTAGCAAATTCTTTCTCATCAACACCCACTGTGGAGAAGGTTGACATTTAAGTACTGTTTTCTCTTCTGCTCCAAAATAATGCTTCTTCAGTATTGGATCTTTCATATATGCACATGCTTGAATAATTCCCTGTCTTCAAAGTGGGAGTTCAATGTTACCTTAATAAAGCAGTATGTATCCCTTTCATAGGCTATAATGGCAATGAACAATCACTTTAATAGCCTATCTTTTTCCTTTTTAAAAATAGACCAAGCTTTACACTCTAACCAATCAAGTGATAGCACTTTGTAGAACACTCCCAAGCAAGGCTGAATCCCTCATATTTTCAAGCACAAGTGGCAATTAATAATCCTAAACTATGTGGGAATCCTCTCAGGGGAGGATGGTGGGTCGGATGTGAATCTATGAAAGATACCAATACTGGAGAACTGGAGTCACAGGTAAGTAACTCATTTTCTTCTCCAATATTGAATCTTTCATAGATTCACATGCTTGAATCAGAATAGCAAGCAGTTATTGTAGTTAAACATTTTGTAAGACAAGTACCCCTTGTGAATGGTGATATTCTACCGCACGTTGTATGAAGGGAGTCTCACTCAGCTCTGCTCAGTTTTCTTCAATCGAGATTCTGTAAATTATCAATACTACTGCTACAATGTCTGAAATATCCGGGGAAAAAAGGCCTTTTAGACCCTTCAAAACCTGTGGAAAGAAAAGGCTACATGTGGATGACCCACATAAGGACTGTCTCTACTGCCTCCTCCCCCAGCACAAGGTAAAGGAGTGTAACATTTTCCACCCTTTTTCATTCAAAACCTTAAAGGATGGGGGGCTTCTTCTGTGGCTTCAGAAAGCCAAAACACAGAAATCTACATCTTCTGAGAAGGACTGTGATACCTCTGCAAGGTCTCACAAAAGAGCAAGGCCCCATGACCAAAAGACCTCTGAGGAAACCAGAAAACCCCTTAAAACTTCCAACCAGGCCAAGGAAGCAATGAAAACTGAGAAAAAGAAACACACATCTGCAGAGGCTGCATAATCTGAACCCAGCACACACTCTACCAGGGCTGGGGTCCTCTCACACACATCTTCCTCAGAACCGGTAACGACAGGACACAAGACTTATCTTAGAGCCCCATCGACTGTACCATTACCGTCGGCAGCAATATCTTCAACGACACCCGTTGCTACCATCTTATTGACGAGACCGTCAATGACGAAGACAACAGCACCATCCATCGACACACTGATTTTGCCGACGAGAATTTCATCGTTGATGAAGACTCCGTCAAAGACCATGCCGACGCAACTGTCGAGGACACCGCCGACAACAACACCAAAAACCTTAAGGTAACCAGACACCTTCATGCCAGTGACCATCACCTTGATGACAATGTTGTCGTCTACACCATCAACAACAAAACAACAACATTATAAAAAATACAAAAGCTACCTTACGGTCTGAACTGACTTTCCCCAGCAAGTTCTCTCCTCTCTCCCCAAGTCACCTGCTAGACCTGGATGAGTCAGATAATGAGGCCCCTTTTGAAGCAACTCAAAGCCCTTCAGAGCTCCAAGTTAAATATCAGAATGACGATGATGTTGAGGAGGAAGAATAATATTATGGACATTACTATAATCCCCATGCAAAGCAGAGGCATTACGATCAGCATTATCAGTACTATACTGAACCGCATGCCACACAGGCTGACATTCAAGTGTTATATGTCACTTTATAAAAATTTACAGGCCATGTTACAAGAGATTATCAAAAAAGATTCCCTGAATTTCAACAGACACAACCAGTGGATCCACCTAAGCAGACATCTCTTGCAACTCCAAGACCTATTCCTCCACCTATAACACCCAGGACTAGACCTGCTTCCAACATAGCAGTGCCACCAAGAGAAGGAGAAGACCCATCATCATCAGATGATGATAAAGAAGAAGGCAAAATTCCAGATCCTCAGCTTCCCTGAGATCCCTACTTCATCACCTCCAGCACCACAGCCTGTGGACTCTCCTCCGGAGGACATTGGATGCTTTCATGATTTAATGGACCGGGCTGCAATAAGGTTTCACCTACCAATTTCAGTCAAGCATTTTGACTGTTTCCTACATGATTTTAAGGAGCAGACAAGGAAATCAGTCTGAGCCATCCTCAATATAGATTATGTATGGGACGAGGGGATTAAAATGATGAGGAACCCGGCAACAATGGCAGCAGTTCTGCCTCACATTGAAAAGAAACACAGGGCCCCAGAAGATTCTCCTTCTAGCCGCACAGGACATCCCAAGCCAGATTCATTTATTTATTTCTGAAGCGGCACAGTGTTGCTCTAAAAATCCTTCCGCTCCAATCTCCACCAGACAAAGAGGACAGGCGCTTGGACAACATAGTCAAGAGGTTCTCCACCTTGCCATCACGGTTCGTGCAGCTAATTCCCTGGTAATTCTAGGTCACTACGATAGGCAGATGTGGACTGACATTGGTGCCCTCATTGACCTAGTGCCCGAAGGCAAGAAATCGGAGGCAACAAAGATCTTACAGGAAGGCAAGCACATGTCATCTGAAATAATAGACTGCGAAATGGACATAGCCTCCGCAGGCTTTAGCCAATTGGAAGGAGCAGCAGTCTTAAGAAGGCATGGCTGGCTCAAGGCAGCAACCTTCACACTGGAAGTGAAGTCCAAAATCCTGGATATGGGCTACAATGGAGAAAACGAATTTGGAAAGCACACAGATAATGTTCTGTTGGCCATCAAGACAGACACAGACACGGCCAGATCCCTTGGCACCCTGCATTTCAGATAGATGCCCTTTCAAGGGGCACGTGGAAGAGGCTTTTTGACCTACATTGAAGGATACCATCGCTCCCTTCAGTGTAAGCCTTTCTGTTCACAGTACAGAGCTGCTTACCAGCAACAACCCTACCGTCGACCACCCACAGCGGCATATACAAAGCAAGGCTCTCAACGGAGGCAAACCACCCAGAGTCGAGACACCGGTTGTAAACAGTGACCTCAATCAGGTCCCGTCTACCTCCACTTTTTCCCATTCCATCGGTGCGAACATTACAGACTACCTCTATCAATGGCGACAAATAACTTCAGACAGATGGGCATTGGATCTTGTCACCTATGGCCATATCCTGGAGTTTATCGAGAGACCGCCAAACAATACACCAAGGGGAGTGCACCCCCCTCGTCTTCATTTACTCAAAACGGAAGCCCTTATCATACTTGCCAATGGAATAATCGAAAAAGTTCAGTTTTCCCAGAGAGGTGTGGGTTTCTGCTCCCATTTTTTTTTCCTCATCAAAAAGAAAACAGGGGAAAGGAGAGCTATCTTAGACCTCAGGATGTTAAACAAATTTTTGCTGAAGCAATCCTTTTGCATGGTCACTCTCTCTGACATCCTGCACCTCCTAAACCACGGAGACTATTTGACAATTCTGGACTTACAGAAGGCATATTTCCACATTCCCATATATCCCAAAAAACACAAATATCTTCACTTTACTGTAACCATTAGCAGTACAGAGTCCTTCCAGGAAATTTGTGTCGGCATGGTGATCCAAACAGAAATGTGAGGAAAATGTGATTTTGTTAGCAGAATTTGAGGTTTCCATGGGATTCTGGGTAAGAAAATGTTGGATGATCCACATATGCCACACTTGCCTGGACTCTCCCAGATGTCTTGTTTTCAGAAATGACTGGGTTTGATAGGTTTCCCTAGATGGCCGCCGAGCCCGGGAACAAAAACGCAGGGGCCCCCCTTTCAAAACCAGGTCATTTTCTCATAGATCATTTTGTTGTCTCCACAATAGGTTTTGGGCCCTTGTCTATAGCAGGCATGTGGGGCAGCCACACAAATTAGGTGGTATTTTTATCAGGAGACCTGGGGGAATACTGGGTGGTAGGAAATTTGTGTCGACCGATGATCCCACAACTTTCCCACGTAGAAATGTAAGGAAAATGTAATTTTGCTTTAGCAAAATATGAGGTTTGCATGGGACTCTGGGTAAGAAACCGTTGGGGGATCCACGCAAGCCACACCTCCCTGGACTCCCCTGGGTGTCTAGTTTTCAGAAATGTCTGGGTTTGGTAAGTTTCCCTCAATTGCCGCCAAGCCCTGGACCAAAAGCGCAGGTGACTCCCTAACAAAACCATGTCTTTTTGTTATCGATAATTTTGAAGTCTCCACAGTACATTTTGGGCCAATTCCTGTCGCGGGCACTAGGTCTACTCACATAAGTGAGGTACCATTTTTATCGGGAGACTTGGCGAAATGCTGGGTGGTTGGAATTTTGTGGCTCCCCACAGATTCCAGAACTTTCCATCACAGAAATGTGAGGAAAATGTGTTTTTTGGGACAAAATTTGAGGTTTGCATGGGATTCTGGGTAACAGAACCTGGTTAGAGACACACGAGTCACCACAACCTAGATTTCCCTGGGTGTTTATTTTTCAAAAATGTACAGATTTGCTAGGTTTCCCATGGTGCCGACCAAGCTAGGCCCCAAACAATTCACAGCTAGACACAGTGCGAAAAAAAAAGGGTCAGTTTTCTGTGGAAAAATGTGATGTGTCCACGTTTTGATTTGGGCCATTTCCTTTTGCAGGCACTAGGCCTAGCCATACAAGTGAGGTACCATTTTTATCGGGAGACTTGGGGAAATGCTGAGTGCATGGCAGTTTGTGGTTCCCCGCAGAGTCCAGAACTTTTCTTTGCAGAAATATGAGGAAAATGTGTTTTTTTTACACATTTTGAGGTTTACCAGGGATTCTGGGTAAAAGAACCTGGTGAGAACCACACAAGTCACCTCATCCTGGATTCCACTGGGTGTGTCATTTTAAGAATTTACAGATATGCTAGGTTTCCCTAGGTGCCGGCCGAGCTAGAGCCCAAAATCCACAGCTAGGCACATTGCAAAAAAAGGGTCCGTTTTCATTAGAAAAATGTGCTGTGTCCACGTTGTGTTTTGGGCCATTCCGTGCTGCGGGAACTAGGCCTACCCACACAAGTGCAGTGCCATTTTAATCAGGAGTCTTGGGGGAATACTGGGTGGGTAGAAGTTTGTGGCTCCCCACAGATTCCAGAACTTTCCATCTCAAAAATGTTAGGAAAATGTGTTTTCTTTTTAGAAATTTTGAGGTTTGCAAGGGGTTCTGGGCAACATAACCTTTTTAGAGCCACAACATAACCTGGTTAGAGTCACCACAACCTAGATTTCCATGGGTGTTTTTTTTCCAAAAATTTACAAGTTTGGTATGTTTCCCTTGGTGCCGGCTGAGCTAGGGCCCAAAATCCACAGCTAGGCACATTGCAAAAAAAGGGTCCGTTTTCTGTGGAAAAATGTGATGTGCCCATGTTGCGTTTTGACCCATTTCCTGTTGGGGTCACTTGGCCTACTCACACAAATGAGCTACCATTTTTATTTGGATACTTAAGGGAACACAGAATAGTAGAACAAATATTATTACCAGTTGTCTTTCTATGCATTTCTGCCTTCCAAATGTAAGACTGTGTGTAAAAAAGAATATATTTTGAAAAATACCCCCTAATTCATATGCTAGTATAGCTACCAACAAATTCAGAGATGTTCATATAACCACTGCTTCTAAACTCCATATCTTGTTCTTATTTCAGAAATACATAGGTTTCCTTGATACCAATTTTTCAGTCTTTATATTTTACCAAATTAATTGCTGTATACTCGATACACAATGAAAAACGTTTGCAAAGTGCAGCTCAATTATTGGCTCTGGGTACCTCAGGTTCTTGGTGAACCTACAAGCCCGTAATATCTCCTCAACTAGAAGGATCCTGTGGATGTAACAGTTTATTGCTTTAAAAAATCTAGCATAGTCAGAAGAATGCCAAGTTCCTGCTTGCCCCTTTGAAGCCCTAACTGACCTGCGCTGAGGGTCTCGAAAATGGCACCCACAGCGTGGACGCATTACTAGTGCTCCAAAGGCAAGCACATCTGTACCAATCCGCTTCTGGTCTATATGTGGAACAATGACCCTAGGTTTTTCCAACTTGAATGTAACCTCCACGGAACAGCTGAGAAGCCTGAACTTTCGACCCAGACACCAGACCTGCTTTGTTTATCCCCACTAACCACAGTGTCCCTCTTCGATAGTTTTCTAGTGCCACTGATCTTGTGACACTGCAACCTCTCCCTCTGTGAACCTCACTCCTCCAAAGGTCTATTCCCTGGCTAAAATCTCCTCCCATTCCAATGATAACCTCAGTGTGCAGCCCACATCTGAACCCAACACCAGCCCCAGTTCCCGTCACCTCAAACTCATGTATGTAAACATGTGCTGCCTTTTTAGGTCTCGTAGAGAGACCTATTGCAGTCAAACCAGAAAGCTGAGGATTTGTAGAAGTGCATGTGCTCGTGAACGTGCTTCTATCCCCCTGCCTTGCTCTTCAAAGGCTCCCCTTACCATTTGCTCCTGCCTCCCCGCCCACTGCTTCACACTTCACGGCCTCCAGGCCGTGACTCGCATTTCTGCCCAGCAGCTTCAAAGGGATCTGCTTCCCCTCCCACTGCTTCACACTTCACGGCCTCGCGGCAGTGACTCGCATTTCTCCTTCCCCCTCCCCACAGCAATGCCAAGAAGTCGATGACCATCTTGAGACGGGTTCAAGAGGTAAATAAAGGCATGGGGCTCATCTTTCAGACAGTTCTCGTTGAGCTTCTTGTTTTTTTGTTCCAGGTGAAACAGAATCACATCTTAGGAAGAAACATCTGCCTCCGTGTCCATGCATTTGGGTTTGTGCCCCCTATACGGGTGTCTGATGTATGTCTACGCAACCCAGGTTCTGCATCAGCTTGAGCCATAAATTCTGATTGTGCCTATCGCTGCCCTGGAGTATGCCAGTGACGCCTTGCATCACTGCACCCGTTTGTACCTTTAAAAATAGGACACATAAGGGCAAATAGAAAGAAGCATGGAGAGACAGTGACGAGGCGCGCTTTATATTTTATTTTATGTTATTTAATTACGGTACTTTGAAAACAGCGCATTTTTGATTTAAAATAGTACGCGCAGTTTCACAAATAGGAGACATGAGGGCAGGTACAAGCATGGAGATACAATGAGGAAGCGCGTTTTATACTTTAGTTAATAGTCTTTAATTATAGTAGTTACCAAGCAGCCCATTTTACATTTACTTTAACCCTCGCACAGCTACAACGCTTGAAACAGTTCCTGTGTGGCAGCCTAAAAGTGCTTTAGCCCCCATTTTTAGGTCTCGCCTGTCGATGCGCATTCGCATCGAGCAAGCGAGACTATGGGGGCTTATCCACTCTTTGTCCAACTTGCAAGGAATCGTGGCGATTCCTTGCAGTGCCCGTGACTTTTAAGCTCAATGCGCATGCACATTGAGCTTAAAAGCGCGTGCACATGCCCCCAGCCGCCTGCCTTGCCTACTCTCCCGCCCCCTCACTTCTTGATTGCACGGCCGCTAGGCCGTGCCTCCCCTACTCTCCTCCTCCTACTCTCCTCCCCTCGCCGTCTGTTCCCGCACTCCTCCCACACCCCCGCTCCGCCCCCTCCCCTGCCTGCCATGTCGCGTCGCATTTCTCCTCCCCCCTCCCCCAGCACGCGACGCCTTCCTCTTCTCCGCGGTGATTGCACAGCCCCTTGTGTTCAGGGGTTGCTTTACTTGTTTAGTCAAGGTGCAATTACAAAATGATAGGGTATCCGAAGGTGCGGGTATTTTCATGCCTGCTGGGTGAGCGCCCTCTGCACGAATCAATGCTGAACCTCCCCAACGTGACCACTGCCATACGTGAGCTGAGCGCCATCGGCCAATCCACAATATATGCTTCATTATGGAGAAAGCTTTCAGAATAGGCCAAATAAAGACACAGTAATTATGTTATCTGTGCGAGTTGCTGACTTTGCTATCACCATAAAAATTCAGCCAGCAAGAGAACACCATCTTCTGACCTCGCTGATAAAGGTCAGAATGCAATATTGAATAATAAATGAGACCTCATGACCTAAATCTGAATATCTTTTTGGACTCCTTGTCATTCAGGCAGTATTTATACAACCTTTGCACGTAGCAGGATTTTTTTTGTAAGCAGTCGTGATTCCTACAATACAACAACACTCTTATTTTTTCAGTAATGAAACAGACCAGTACAGCACCCGCATCTTACCAGAGAACAGGCTGCCGCTCATTAAGGCGCGCGATCATCCATGGTTAGCATGCACTTTGACATACATCATTTACAAAGATTTAATGCGGGGTGAGAAATTGTATTTTTGATTAGTCAGTCAAAGCTAAGCGTCCTGTTTACCTATCATTGTGTAAAGGTCATTATCGTTCTGTCTGATTACAGAAATCGTTAATGAGAACAGCTGATGGCAAATTGTGCTCACAAGCAATCACAATTCAGTGGGTTGTATTCGAATCATGTGGTCGAATACGTGTCAGGGCAGACCGCGAGGCCTGCTCCTGTCACGCGCCCATTCTTCCTACTGCCTCTCGCCCCCCTCCTGGCTGACCTGTTTTAGCTCTCCTGCTGACCCATACCCCCCCGCCTCCCCCCCCCACCACGCCCCTCTAACCCAGCTGAATGCGGTAAGAGAGGCTGCTGAACCCGAATCCGAGAGGTCAGGCTACATCACTGCCTCAGCGAGGACGAGCAGTGGGAGGACAGAGCGTGCAGATCACAAGAAGCGTCTGCAAGCCACGCTTGAAATACAAGCGGCATAGGTGCATGGATAACCAGAACCCGGTAAGGTGCACCACCTGTAAAAAAAAAATTAAATAACACATCCTAACCACAAATGGTACCCTCTAATGCTTAATGTTAGGTTCTGGAACACCCGGGAGACAAACATCGAATAAGTATTCCCATTTCCCGCTCAACCTATCAAAATTAATGTGTGGAATATATCCAACATTGTCACTGGCCCAAATGGGTTCCCCCAATTATATGTGTGTGTGTGTATATGTGTGTATATGTATATATATATATATATATATATATATATATATATATATATATATATATATATATATATATATATATATAATTTTTTTACCGCATTATCCAAAAGGATTTTTTTTTTAAACCTACAAAAATGCCATGCGGAGACCCCAGATCAAGGCGCAATAATGGAAGACTAAACGTGAACAGGCCTAATTTTTGGGCCAAATTGAAAAAAAAAACTTCTTTACGGGCTTCCTGGGAGAGTGTATGTCATGAGAATGCATGTAGCATGGAATGAGTGACGGCGATTCAAGAGGGGTGGTGAGTTTTTATATTGATTTATAGCAATGATTTAATGTTTGTGCTGTACTGTCTGTTTGACCAACGAATTCAATGTTGATCGCATTCTATGAATCATAAGAATACAAGGATGTACAAATAATCAAAGATATGTTGTTGTAAGTCAAACAATGAACAAAAAAATCCTTTAAGAAAAGAAAATGTGGTAAAAAAAATATATATAATTTACGGGAATGCATTTGGGACAGTTAATGGATATATTCAACGTATTAATGTAGTTAAGTTTAGCAGCAATATTTATTTCTCGTTTGAAATAACACCTGCACCCTGAACCCCTCACCCTCACCCTCACTCACCCTCACTCACCCTCACTCACCCTCACTCACCCTCACCCTCACTCACCCTCACTCACCCTCACTCACCCTCAACCCCTCACTCACCCTCACCCTCACTCACCCTCACCCTCACTCACCCTCACCATCACTCACCCTCACCCTCACTCACCCTCACTCACCCTCAACCCCTCACCCTCACTCACCCTCACTCACCCTCACTCTCACTTATCCTCACTCACCCTCAACCCCTCACCCTCACCCTCACTCACCCTCAACCCCTCACCCTAACTCACCCTCACCCTCACTCACCCTCAACCCCTCACTCACCCTCACCCTCACTCACCCTCAACCTCAACCCCTCACCCTCACTCACCCTCACTCACCCTCACCCTCACTCACCCTCACTCTCACTCACCCTCAACCCCTCACCCTCACTCACCCTCACTCACCCTCAACCCCTCACCCTCACTCACCCTCACCCACCCTCACCCTCACCCTCACTCACCCTCAACCCCTCACCCTCACACAGTGCAATAGGTCTCAGACCATTTCAGTTAGAGTTTTTAGAAATGTTTATGGCTTTTTTTATTTGTAATTCTTTAGCATTGGCTACAGGAAACAAAAATGCTAAAGATTTACAAAAAAAACCCCATAAACAATTCTAAAAGCACTAACTCTAATGATGCGAGACCTATTGCATTTCCAATGCTTGTTATCGAGAGGCGCACAACCCCCATTGCAAAAACAGCTTTAGCTCTCCTGGCGTGAGCTGCTTAACAAGCACCACGTTGCCAACACCCATTCCAAAGAAAACAGCTTTTTATCGACATGCGCACAACTCCCATAATGTTAGTCAATCTCCGTTGTTAGGAAACAGCGGATTTATTATTTACATTTCTGCGCGCTTTTAGAAATAGGAAACATGAGGGCAAATACAAAAAGTATGGAGAGACAGTCAGGAAGCGCCCAATTACCGCAGTCAATTTACCGACCTGGGGAGGATGGAAGTCTGAGTCCGCCTCGCATGTTTCCAGCTAGGATCTTTTGAAGATACCAGGCGTCACCGCCGACTCTTTGCTCACTGAGCCATGTGTATGACATTACAGCTCTCCCCATGATATCACAGACAGTCTCGCCCCACACTTCATCCCTCGCCCCACACTCCATCCCTCGCCCCACACTCCATCCCTTGCCCCACACTCCATCCCTTGCCCCACACCCCATCCCTTGCCCCACACTCCATCCCTCGCACACCCTCTATCTCTCTCTCGCCCTCCCTCTATCTCTCTCTCGCCCTCCCTCCTCTAACTCTCTTGCCCTCCCTCTATCTCTCTCGCCCTCCCTCTATCTCTCTCTCGCCCTCCCTCTATCTCTCTCTCGCCCACCCTCTATCTCTCTCTCGCCCTCCCTCTATCTCTCTCTCGCCCTCCCTCTATCTCTCTCTCGCCCTCCCTCTATCTATCTTTCGCCCTCCCTCTATCTATCTTTCGCCCTCCCTCTATCTATCTATCGCCCTCACTATCTCCAGGGGTCTCCAAACCGGTCCTGGAGGGCCGGATCCATGCCAGATTTTTTGGATATCCCCATTGAGATACATGTAGTAATTTAAAAAATCTGGCATGGATCCGGCCCTCCAGGACCGGTTTGGAGACCCCTGAATTCTATCCTATCACCACAGCATCACAAGGCACCACCACAGCATTACTCAGGGGCACCACAACATCACTATGCGCAACCAAAATGCTTATAAATACAACAGTAACTTACAATATTATTATAATATAATATTATTGCCAATATTGCTTAATATTTTGCAACAGCTATCATCTTACAAATCATCTTTTTACACCAATACAGACTTTGCTAAAAACTTAATGCAACACATTGTCATATACAATGCCAATAACTCAAACTTTAATGCTGTGAGACCTATTGCATTGCAAATGCTTGTTGGACATGCCATCGTTCAGGTCTAGATACTTACCCATAATACGGGTCCGGGTCATCTGAAGGACGGGCAAATGTTTCCAGAAGTCACAATGTCACCACACAGTACATTATGTGGTAGGCAAGTGCCATCGAGAAGGTGGCTCCTTCTCAGTAGGTAAAAGTCAAAGGCATAAACAACCTCTTTGCTGGACGGAGTCTTCAAAAGATTGAAGAAAACCAGGAATTTGGCAGTGGAATTCTTCAGGGGTTGGGAGTCAGGATCAGCAAGTAGCGAGAGTGAGGAAACAAGGTACAGAAAAAGAAAATTACATCATCTCATCACATGATAGGAAACATAAAGAATTGGGAAAAACAGGAAGGAACCAAGGAAGAAACAGCCATGACGGAAAAGGGAAAGAAAACTGAACGAAAACCTAGAGAGGATTAGCTGTGAAGCAGATTTACAAGGCAACTGCAAACTAAGACAAGTGATTGCCGTTTTGGAGCTTGAAGAGCAAGAAGTAGCAGCTACAAACCAAGGAGCCTGAGGGAAGGCAGGTCCAGAAGAGTCAAACTCACATCCTGCAGCTGCAGCCTTCCTGTAGTGCCTAGAGTCAAACTTACAGCCTGCAGCTGCAGCCTTCCTGTAGTGCCTAGAGTCAAACTTACAGCCTGCAGCTGCAGCCTTCATGCAGTGCCTCCTCAGCCCCTAGACCCGTGAGACTACGCAAGGTATCTCAGTTCTTTAGCATGTGGGTGGAGGAGACGCCATGACCGCAACGGCCACCCATATATGGAACCTGCTTAATTGTGATGCACCAGATATACTTTTACTTTCAGAGACTTGACTGAACACCATCTCTAACCTGACAGAGCCAGGGTTATTTCTTCAAGATTCAAAATGCTAAGACATCATCCTCTGCTCTTCCTGCTCCTGCTTTGTCCAATGCTCCCAGGTCTGTGAGTGACTAGAATGTCTCATCTTTAACCTTAACACCAATACTCTGCCCATACTGTGCAGCACTTTAATCTATCACCGCCAGAATCCAGAAAGGACATAAGCAATCATTTTAATAATCTCAAACCATCTTTGGTACTTGGAGAATTTAACTTTCACCTAAATGACCCCAGCTACTTTGCCGTCTTCTTGAGTGCTTGAACATGATTGCTCTCACCCAGCATGTAACAGGCCAGACCCAGACCACAGGCCATCTCTTAGACCCTATATTTGCTAGCTTTAACAGCCTCGCCATTGCATTCAATTCCCAAGTTACCTGATCTCACCACCACGTAGCTGTTTTCAATATTCGAATCCCTGAGACCACTCCAGCAGCCCCTAAATCCTCTACTTGTAAGCAAATCGGACCCTGGAAACAGGTTACTATGACAGCCTTGAATCATCTTTGTCTATCTCTCTTTAGTTTATTTTATTTATTTAAAGGGTTTTATAAAGTGCAAACGTTGCCCAAGAGTATCAGAGCTCTGTACATATAACACCCACACCTGTTACAGACCAAATACAGTCACATGGCAACCAAAAAGGTTTGTTGTCCATTGTCCTTTTCCTGGGTCTCATTCGCGAGGCTCAATTTTCCTGGGTTTTAGTAGAAGTGTTCCAGATGGTCCTCAAGTCATCCTTGTTCTTGGTCCTTATGGGAGGAATCGAAATTGTCTTAGCTTACGTAACTGTAAGTTTCAATTCTATTAAGGACACGGAGGCGAGGAATATGCTAATCTTTCTCCGCTCTTTATTAACATTATTAGCACAGCAGCCTTAGAAAAACTTCAACAAAAATGCTTATGCACCAACACGCAGTAAAGCATTTTCAATAAACACAAACAAAGTCTTTGAACTACGACTCCCATCACACCATCTAGGACAGTCCCAATGATAGTCCTTCCATTATGTCCATAGGCCTCAGATAGTCAGTCCCATCTCTCTGTTCCTCCTCTTTCTTCGCGCGAAATCACGCTTCCATCCTACTGTTCTTGCTTGCCACCATCATTTCCTGGCAGAAAAAACAAGACAGCGTAAGCGATGAAACGAAACCACAGGATACGCTCATCACCACAAACCTTAACAACATTGATCAATGCAATACATTTCTGTCTTAAAGAAAACCCGTAAACCTGGTTACTTACTGACATACGGGCGGGTGTCGCTCGCCGACGGCCTGGGTGAGATAATCGTCGCCTCCGTGTCCTTAATAGAATTGAAATTTACCGTTACGTAAGCTAGGCAAATTTCGATTCTATGGCAGGACCGGAGGCTCAGATTATGCTAGTTCAAAGCTTACTTACCACCAAATGAGCAATATCCACCACTGGTTTGAAGTAAAACCTTTTAAAGGTGGAGTCCGAGGACCAGTCTGCGGCCCGCATCAAATCCTCCAAACGAGCCCCCACAGAGAACGCCTTCGAGGCCATTGCCCCCCTGGCTGAGTGGGCTCCAAAACGCTTGGTATCTATACCTGCCTCCTGCATGACCCAGCGCACCCACCTGGCTATGGTGGGGGAAGGGACTGCATGGTGTGGTTTTCTTAAGGCAATCAACAATTGCTGTTCCCCCGGCGGGCGAATATCCAAGGTCATGTCCTCATAAGCCTTCAGGCATTGGACCACGCACAATTTTGGAGTGTCCACAAAGGCCGGGTATGAAATCGTACGAGAAGCCGATTTTGTGCGTCGTCCAATCGTAAAAGAAACCCCGTCAGGGGAAAAAACCCTCGCTGAGATGTCTAACGCTCGCACATCGGACACTCTGCGACAAGAGACTAGACATAAAAGCATAGCCAGCTTGGCCGAAAGTTCCTTCAAGGACAGGTACCTATTATGCTGCCAAGACAGAAAAAGGTTCAGAACCACATTCACGTCCCAAAGAACTGAATATCTAGGCTCCGGAGGTAAAGACAACCGGATCCCACGTAAAAGTCTGCACACAAAAGGGTGCTCTCCAACCGGAGTGCCATCGATCGATATGTGCGCCACATGTACTTACAGGCACATTCCAGGGGTGCAACAGGTGTCGTTTGGACACCCCGGCACCCTTGGAATTGCGATTCTCAAATTGCGATTTTCTCACAGAAAATCACAATTTGAGAATGAATCCCCATTCATTCTTATGGGCCTATTGGCCTATAGGAATGAATGGGACACTCATTCCTTAATTGCAATTCGCAATTTGATCATCGCAATTAAGGAATGTTAGAGATTCGCAAAAAAATTGCGAATTATTACCTACATTCCATTTTGCTATTCTCAAATAGCGATTCCTTAAAAATCGCTATTTGAGAATCACAAAACGGAAATTTCCTACATATGCCCCTTAGACATTTCCGAGATTGCTGCAAACAGCTCGACGGCACCTGTAGGTGCCGTTGTTTAGATTATGACAGACACTCTTAGAAAGCTGCACTTAATATCTACCATAAAACAAGCCAACTTGCCAGGCGCAACTCTTTCTGTGTCCAAGAAAGTTCAAACTCCTCTAAAGAGATATTCACTGCTACAAGGTATTCCCAAAAACTACCTGCTAGTTTGCGAACTATTCTGTCTTAAGACTAATCTTTGCACCTCTCTTCCAGACTTTTTCTCAGATAAAATTAAAAATCTATATACTGCCTTTCACCCCAACTCATCTTAAAAGATCTCCCCTTCATCCTTCATGGATAACCCCCCCACCTCTGCAATTGGAAATACTATGTCCAACTTTACCCCAATCAGTACAGACAATGTCATCCCTTTTATGCATTTCATCAAACCAGGCTCTCCCGGGGCCCCCTACCCTGACTACATTTTTCCTGTATATCTGTTGACTGTAAATCGGGCTCTCACAACTCCTTTTATTCAATATATTGCCCCTGCCACCTAGCCCGTTGGCTCGGAGCATGCAATGTTCTTCCCCACAGCAGGCCACTACTATTCTCAACTTTAGGCCGATCTCCTTACTACCCTTACCTGTTAACGCCCTAGAAAGAATAATGAATACCTTTCCAGCTGTTTAGAATCTAACCAGCTACTTGAGCGCCACCTACCCCAGAATCAGATTTCTGAGCCAGTTTTAACTTGGCAACTGCCCTGATCGCCACAACGTATGACATATGCCGCGTTTTGGATCAAGGTTCCTCTGCAGTCCTTATCCTAATAGACCCCTTGGTGACATGCAACACAGTTTCTCATGCCATGTTGCTTAAACCCCTCCTTCAATCAATCAATCAATCAATACATTTGTAGAGCGCGCTACTCACCCGTGAGGGTCTCAAGGCGCTGTAGGGAGGGGTGCCGTTATTGCTCGAATAGCCAGGTCTTGAGGTGTTTCCTGAAGGTGAGATGGTCGTGGGTCAGTCGTAGGTGTGCGGGGAGGGAGTTCCATGTCTTGGCTGCCAGGTAGGAGAACGATCTTCCTCCGGTGGTGGTTCTGCGAATCCGTGGGATGGTGGCGAGGGCGAGGCTGGTGGACCAGAACTGGTGGGTTGGGGTGTAGAACGAGAGTTGGTTGTTGAGATATTCGGGGCCCATGTTGTGGAGCGCTTTGTGTGCGTGGGTGAGCAGCCTGAATGTGATCCTCTTGCTGACGGGGAGCCAGTGTAGGTTTCTCAGGTGAGCGGATATGTGGCTGTGGCGAGGGATGTCGAGGATGAGTTGTGCGGAGGCGTTCTGTATGCGCTGAAGGCGTTTCTGCAGTTAGGCTGTGGTTCCTTTGTATAGGGCGTTACCGTAGTCCAGTCGGCTGGTGACGAGGGCCTGGGTGACCGTCTTTCTGGTTTTGGTGGGGATCCACCGGAAGATCATCATGAGGGAGGAGTCCAGGGTGAATCCCAGGTTGCGTGCGTGGTCCGTGGGTGTTGGGGCGGTGCCCAGCGCCGTGGGCCACCAGGAGTCATCCCAGGCAGATGGGGATTGCCCGAGAATGAGGACCTCCGTCTTGTCCGACTTGAGCTTCAGACGGCTGTGCTTCATCCATTCTGCGACATCTTTCATTCCGTCCTGGAAGTTGGTTTTGGCGGTGAATGGGTATTTGGTGCGGGAGGCGAGGGAGCTCATGGAGATATTGAAGAGGGTTGGGTTGAGTGAAGAGCCTTGGGGTACGCCGCAGATGATCTTGGTGGCCTCGGAGCGGAAGGGAGGGAGGAGCACTCTCCGAGTTCTGTCGGAGAGGAATGATGTGATCCAGTTCAGGGCCTTTCCTTGGATCCCAGTGTTATAGTGGAAGGTTATTAGGGTGCGGTGGCAGACGGTGTAAAAGGCTGCCGAGAGGTCCAGGAGGATGAGAGCGGCTGTCTCTCCGTTGTCCATCAGGGTCCTGATGTCATCGGTGGCTGCGATGAAGGCGGTCTCGGTGCTGTGGTTGGCTCGGATTCCGGACTGGGATGAGTCGAGCAAGTTGTTTGCTTCGAGGAATGCAGTCAGCTGTTTATTAACGGTCTTCTCGATGACTTTAGCCGGGAAGGGGAGATTAGAGATGGGGCGGAAGTTCTAGAGGTCGTTAGGGTCCACTGTTGGTTTCTTCAGAAGGGCGTTGATTTCTGCATGTTTCCAGCTTTCAGGGAATGTGGCTGTCCTGAAGGAGCTGTTGATGACGTTCCGGAGGTGGGGTGCGATGATGGTGTCGGCTTTGTTGAAGATATGATGAGGGCATGGGTCGGAAGGGGAGCCAGAGTGGATGGTGTTCATGACGTGGGTGATGTCTTCAGTGCTGATGGGGGTTGATGCGGTAAGGCTGGTGGTGGGGGTCGTTGGTTTGGTGGCTGGAGGCGGAGTCTGGGGCCCGAAGATGTTGTGTATATCTGCAATCTTGCGGTGGAAGAAAAGTGGCGAGGGAGTTGCAGAAGTCTTGTGATGGTGTGAAGTCGTTGCTGCTGACGTTGGGGTTGGAGAGCTCTTTGACGATGCTGAAGAGTTCCTTGCTGTTGTGGGTGTTTTTGTCCAGCCGCTCTTTGAACGATGTCCTTTTGGTGGTGCGGATCATCTGGTGGTATTCGCGGGTGGCGCTCTTGAGGGCTGTCATGTTTTCTGATGTCCGTTTGTGGCGCCAAGCTTTTTCGAGGGTTCGGCATGATTTCTTTGCCATTTTGAGGGCGTCTGTGAACCATGAGGTTTTTCTGTTGCTAGTCTTGCCTGGGGGTTTCTTTAGTGGAGCGAAGTCATCGGCGCAGTTGGTGATCCACTGTGCAAGATGGTGTGCTGCGTTTTTTAATGTCAGGGGTGTCGACAGGAGGGTTCTGGCTCAGCGATGCAGTCAGCTGGTCTGTGGTGACTTTGCTCCAGCATCTACGGGGGATCTGTAGCGTGTGGTGGTGGGATGTGGTTTTCTTGAAGGTGAAGTTTATGCAGCTGTGGTCTGTCCAGTGTAGTCCGGTGGAGTGGCTGAATGAGACGTGGTTGCTGGCGGAGAAGATGGGGTCGAGCGTGTGGCCGAGATGGGTGGGCGTGTCCACCAGTTGCTTGAGTCCGAGGTTGGCGAGGTTGTCGAGCAGGGTGGAGGTATTGTTGTCGCTGTATTTCTCCAGGTGGAAGTTCAGGTCCCCTAGGAGGATGTACTCTGGTGA
This sequence comes from Lissotriton vulgaris, assembly GCF_964263255.1. NCBI lineage: Eukaryota > Metazoa > Chordata > Amphibia > Caudata > Salamandridae > Lissotriton > Lissotriton vulgaris. The sequence goes on along the minus strand of NC_141697.1, from coordinate 57,887,553 downwards.
GGCTAGGGCATGCGGGCTGATAGAGTCAGCAATGGTTTCGCTGAATTGTGCCCGTGGGCCCGGGGGTCTGTAGATGAGCGTTCCACTGAGGGTGGTCTGGGGTCGGTGTGGATCTGGAAGTGTAGGTGTTCGGCGGCGGTGAGTGTGTCTTCGGCGTTGGTCGTGACGCTGATGGTGTTCCTGTAGACAATGGCGATTCCTCCTCCAGTTTTGTTGACGCGGTCCTTCTGGGTGATTTTGTAGCTGTCCGGGATGGCTATGGCATTGTCAGGGGCCGAGGAGGCGTCCATCCAGGTTTCCGTGAGGAAGGTGACGTCTGGTGCTGTTGTATCAAGGAGTTCCCAGAGTTTGACGGCGTGTTTGTGGACGGAGTGGGTGTTGAGGAGGATGCACTTGAGGTGGTTGTTATCGTTGCTGTGTTCGGTGGACGGGGTGCAGGTTCGGAGGCAGGTGAATTTGCAGGCTTGGCAGGTGAAGGGTCCGTGGGTGCGCTCGGTGGCAGGCAGCAGGTGGTCCGGTGTTGAGTGCGATGAGGGTGGCGGTGTAGTATCTTAGTCGGGTGCCCAGGCCTCGGCTGGGGCCAGGGGTTCCGGCACTGGGCGCGGTCCAGGTGCGGACGGGCTTGCCTTTGGCATGCCAGCGGCGTGCCAGTGGCGCGCCCGCTGCGCGCGTCTACTGCATGGTCGCTGCGCAACATCCATAAGAGGCGAAGTGGGAGGGAGGGGCAGCTGGGAGGCGGGAGCGGGGTGGCCAATGGGCGGGCAGGGGTACAGAAGGAAAAAGGGGGCGGGCCACGTGGGAGCTGCGGCGGGGAGCAAGGGGGCACGGAGGGGCAGGGGCGCACAGGGAGCGCCAGGAAGCAAAAATTAGGAAACAGCAATTTACCCAATGGAATGCGAGGACCCGGGGCACACCAGCGGCGAATCTTCATCAGCCCTCAGGTCCCAGAGGGTCAAGCGGCTTGGGGAGTGACCTGGGGTCACTTCTCGAAAATCACTTGTGGAGTCCCTCAAGGATCTTTTTTAAGTTCTACACTTTTTAATGTGTAACTTGCTCTCCTGGCAAAAATTATTGCATAACGAGACTTCGAGGTCGTATCCTGCGCCAATGACACTCACCTCATCATATTCATCTGATGACATGCATGCTATTCTATTCAAATTTAACACTTACATGCTGAAGTCACTAGTTAGATCCATTAAAATAGCCTGAAGCAAAAGGGCAAGAAGTCCAAGGTAAACTTATTTGAAAAGAATACTACACACTTGTCCAGAGACTAATTAAGGCTTCCGGTCTTCCGTTTGTATTGATTTTTACAGATAAATACAGACAGAAAGCAATGTGTTTCCTGACTGTATTTACTTTTAAAAGCGGAAAAATAATGTAAATGATGCTTCTTGTGAGAAACACTCCAACCTGTCTTTCATAAATTCTAAACAACAGCTGAGCAGGCAGACAACAGGAAGGGTTAAAATACAGGATATTCCCTTAAATACAGACATATTTTAACATATTTTTGTAGTTTGTAAATTGATACTTGTATAGCTCACTACTCACCCGCAAGGGTCTCAAGGCGCTTGTACGAATACCGCTGTGGAACCCATCCTGGCTTTCCCTGTGAGGAGTCCACTCCTGGGGACCCCCAAGGTGGAGGCCAGGCATCCTTAGCGTTGTGGAGATTAAGCAAGCTATTGCCCAGAGTTGGACTCCATGATTGGATTAGACACCAAGGGGAGAATCAGGTCAGTGGAATTTTGTAGCCCAAGACCCGCCGAGGCAGGGAATTGAACCCTGGTCCCAGGCCAGACCTCTGCATCAGGGTCTGCCGCTCTAACTATTGAGCCACACTTCAGCTAATATGTACCTGTGAGTGTAGTCTTTTGTTATACGTGGCTGCTTAGTTTGCTAAAACGTGACTGGCATCCATGTTTGAGTGCCAGTCGAAGAGTTATATAAACGCAGAAATATACCATTTTACAGCTACATTTATTCTTGAAACACAAAATAAATATGGATAAATACCAATAAAATGGCAACAACAACAAAATATGGATACAATACAGATGGAAATATTAAGAAATAAATACCATAAAACCGGGAGCCCTAATCATAATTAACAATCTACTCTTGAAGGCCAATCAAATTACAGCTGCCTCAGTCACCAGCTTCAGCATCGCGAAGTTTCTTCACAAAACCTTTTCCTGGCTGCCCATTTGCAACTGCATGTTGTCATTTAGGCACCTATCATAAGCAGACTAGACTACTGACACACCCTCCATGCAAGCATACCATACTATCTGTTTAAGAGGCTACAAATGGTGCAAAACCCCACGTCAGACTTCCAATAATGCTGCGATTTGCCAGCTCCTCTTAAGAGTTCAAAACCAAACTCAGATCCTGGCTTTTCTAATTTTTCTTGAATCTTCTCCGGTTAGTCCAGTAATCTCTCAGTGCTGGCTATCCTGACTAGGGTAATGTGTGCACTATACAAATCCATAAAATAACATAACATTTGAAATTACTAATAGAACATAACATGTAACATTACATAATACAAAACATAACAGAGCAAATCTCTTGCCAGATTGCACCCAACACCAAGTTTGGCTAGCGTGAGACAAGTCCCCACCCTGTTCTCTTCCAAACCAGACCCTCGATAGGGTACAAGTGAGCGCTGCAAAATGTAAATTATGTACCTTTGGCCACTTTTGTGAGGTACCTGCTCTTCAGCTTGTACCAGCTATTTTTTGTAATCAAATTGATAATGTGGTTTTCAGCTAATCATTATGTGACAAGCTTTTTATTGAAGAGAATGCGCATAGAAAATCTTTCATACCAATTTATTTGTGCAGCTCTTACAGGAGCGTTATATTCGTGTCACCCCATTTAAACTAACTCTGTTGTCTAAAGAGTGTTTTGTGAGACTGTGTACTATACAAAAGATGATATAGCACCTGTGAAGTGTCCGGTCGTGATTTGTTTTTGTGCATGATGATCTGACAGAAGTGATTGTTTCACAATCCGTGGTGTAAAACATCTTGCTGCCTTCTGTCTGGGTATGTTTTTACGAATTGTTTTACACTGTGGAATGTCTTGTCTGCCGCCATGGTTGTACTGTGCTAATGCTGTGTATTGCTTTCTACTGAGAACATTGCAGTGGCAGCCAGGGCTGGGACACCCTGTGACGTCATGGAATGCCCGTATGCGCGCTCCCAGGAAGCTGTGTGCTCGACTGTGTGGGTTTCAAGCGTGGGCTCTGATCTCGGAGTGTGGGAGGCCGGGAGCTGAGCTGCCAGACTTCGAACATGATGTGACCCTCGTGTAATTCTTGTTTTAATGCACTACCCACTGCATCTCTCCCTTAAAGGTGAGACAGGCCCGGGCTTCCGAAAGCATGGCCTGTTTTGGTAGAGCCGAACGCCCCCCCCCCCCTCCCCCCTTCAGTGTGACACTGAGGGCGAGGGTTGTTCCCAAACTTCACAAGAAGACACGTGACACCCCGGGATCCCCCTTGAGTGCCACTGAGGGAAGGTTATTCCCAGAGGCTGACACATGTACCGCAACCGCCAGTAGGACAGAATGTATGAAAGAGAAAGATGAGGGCATTGTAATGTTGCGACCGCACAGTTGCGGTCTAGTTGATCAGCGCACGTAGACGTGCGCATACGCGGTGGCGCACGGCGCCGCGTACGTTGCATAAAATAAAGATGGGCGTGTCCCCGAGTTAGTCGGGACCACGCGACGAACTAAGCAAGGTGTCCGCGTGAGTCCTTTATGGCGCGCCCTTATCCCGCGCGCCCCTCAGGCCTCACAACCTGACAATGGCGACGAGGGGTGTCTGACCCCACGCTGTGCCCCCGCACAGCCCGTGCTGCATTGCCGATCCGGCCCAGGGTCCGTGTACTGCCCTGCCTGGCCCGGCGAGGCCCTGGCCGTGACCCGCGCGAGGCACATGACTGAAGCCGCCTCATGATCACCCTGCCACGCAACCACGTGGCGCCTCATGGTCACAGCGCCTGCCGATGATGTCTAGCGGCAGCGGCGCACATCCACGCTGATCCGCAACGCGTGCCCAGCAGCTGCTGCCCTACCGGTGGCGCCCGTCCCCACGTGGTGGGACCTCGCCTCACGAACCGGAGCGCAGCGCCCCTAGTGGAGCAACCGGTGCCCGCGCCACGATGACGACCATCCCTCCGATCGAACCTTTCGTGATCGACGGCACACCCGCCTCTTTGGCGCCAAGATGGAAGGACTGGACGGAGCGCCTCAACTTCTACTTTGAAGGTGCAGGGACAGCGAGGGACCGCCGCCGAGCACTCCTCCTGCACCTAGGGGGTAAGGACATCCACCGCATCTACAAGACGCTGACAGAGGCCACGCCGCACACCTACGTCACTCTACTGCAAGCGCTCAACGCCTACTTCGAGCCCATGGTCAGCAAAGATTACAATCGCTTCCTGTTTCGCCAAGCCCGGCAGGAGGCGGATGAGTCTCTGGACGCCTTCCATGGGAGACTGATGGAACTCGCTAGCACCTGTGGATTCAGAGAAGAGCAAGAAGAGATACGCGGTCAGATAATCCAGAACTGTTATTCCTCCGATCTCAGGGTCAAAATTCTCCAAGAAGATGGAAAACCCCTTGCAGAAATCCTGAAACTAGGCCGCTCAAAGGAACTATCGAAAGCGAGAGCCTCTCACATGGAGGCAGCGCTGCACAGGCCAGCTAAAAGTGAACAAGTCAACGTTGCAGAACAAGTGCATGTCGTCCGCCCCAAACAACGGTCAATTGGAGGGAAGAAGCCACCGGAAAGGCGGAAGGAATGTGGATACTGTGGAGGCACACCTCACAGAGCGAAAGACTGCCCGGCGAACGGCAAGAAATGCAGCGCGTGTGGGCGGTGGAACCATTTCGCCTCGGTATGCAGGTCCTCGAAACAGAGGACGGAGGCAGCGCACGCCATCAGAGACAGCCCAGATAGCGAAGACATGGACGACGATGTCCATGACTACCCCGTACACTATGTGTTTGCCATCGATCAGCCAGCCAGGAAGAAAAAGCGCCTCCCGAAGTGCCGCATAAGGGTGAACCAGCAAGAGGTGAGAGCCACTATAGATACAGGGGCATCCATCGAGTTAATGGCAGCAGACGTGTATAACCAACTGCGTGACAAGCCAACCCTGAGCAAGGCAAAGATCCGAGTGTTCGCCTATGGACAGAAAACCCCAATACCACTCATTGGGTGTTTCAAGACGAACATTTGTCATCTGGACAGGACAGTCCCCTCCACCATCTATGTGACAAAAGAAGGGAGTGGCATGCTACTCAGCGGAAAAGCCGCCGAGGAACTCCAACTCATCTTCTACGCCATGGCCGTCCTAGAAGATGAACTCGATACCATCATCGAAGAATTTGACGACATGTTCAGAGGCATCGGGTGCCTCAAAGGGAAAGAGGTTTCGCTGCACATCGATCCATCCATACAACCCGTGGCACTCCGGCACCGGAGAATTGCCTTCCACCTCCGAAAGAAGGTCGAAGAAGAACTCGAGAGCCTAGAGAGGCAAGGAATAATCGAGAAGGTGGATGGGCCCACGCCTTGGGTGTCACCGATCGTAGTAGCGAGGAAGCCCAAGCAGCCAGGGCAAGTGCGCATATGCGTGGACATGCGCCTGCCCAACGCCGCAGTTAAGCGAGAGCGTCACCTGACACCCACGATTGACGACATATTGAGCGAACTCAATGGAGCCAAATGGTTTTCCAAAGTCGATCTCCGCTCGGGCTACCACCAGCTTCCACTCCACCCTGACTCCAGGTACATCACTACCTTTTCGACTCATGTGGGCCTACGCCGATATCGCCGGCTCAACTTCGGCATCTCGAGTGCGGCAGAAGTCTTCCAAAACACTATCCGTGAAGTGCTCAGCGGACTCCCAGGCGTACTCAACGTCAGCGACGACTTGCTGATATATGCCCAGTCTGTAGAAGAACACCACCAGCGGCTGAGGGGAGTTCTACAAAGACTCAAGGATTCAGGCCTCACCCTGCACCGCGAAAAATGCCAATTCCTCCGCAACACCATCAGTTTCTTCGGGTACACGTTCTCAGACAAAGGCATTGCCCCCGATCCAGAGAAGGTCAAGGACGTGCAGACGGCTCCCGCCCCGACAAACATCTCCGAGGTGCGGAGCTTTCTAGGCATGGTCAACTTCTGTGGTCGTTTTATCCCTGACCTCTCCAACATCACCCGACCTCTCCGCGAGCTCACGAAGGCATCCACCCCCTGGCAGTGGGGCAAAGAGCAAGAGGAAGCGTTCCAAAACACGAAAGCAGCCCTATCGGCAGAGAAGACGCTCTCATACTTTGACCCCTCCAAGCAGACCAATATCGCGGTCGACGCCAGTCCCTTCGGTCTGGGTGCCGTCCTTACACAACGTCAAGGAGAAGATAACTGGGCGCCGATTGCATACGCCAGCAGATCGCTGACAGAGACGGAACAAAGATACTCGCAGATAGAACGCGAGGCCATAGCCATCCACTGGGCGTGCAGACATTTCCACATGTACGTGTACGGACACCCGTTCACCGTCTCAACAGATCACAAGCCCCTAATCCCACTATTCAGGGGAACGGTATCAAAACCACCGCCCAGGATTGAAAAGTGGATTCTGCAGCTGCAAGAATATGACTACCTGCTAGAATTCAAACCAGGAGCCACCAACCCAGCAGACTTTCTATCCCGCCATCCGAGGGCGGCCACCCCGGGAGAGAGAGAAGATGTGAATGCCGTGGTTGAAAGGTCCAGGCCGCTCCCCATGAGCATGGAGATGATCATCGAAGCCACCCAAAATGACGAAATTTTCCAGGTTGTCTCGAATGCCATACGCACGAACGAGTGGAAAACGCTCCAAGCGTCATTGGGCCAGAGAACGCCGCAAGCGAAAACAGCCTTAGAAGCATTCTTGAGGGTCAAGGAGGAGCTGTCAGTCGATAGCCAGGGTTGCGTGCTAAGAGGGCCCAGAATCGTGATGCCAACTACTCTCACACAGCAAGCCATTGCCCTCGCTCACCGAGGACACCAGGGAGTGGTGAAAACAAAAAGCAGACTCCGTGCCAAACTATGGTTTCCAGACATGGACTCGCAAGTGGAGCGGGCCGTCAAAGAGTGCCAGTGGTGCCAAGCAGCGGGACTCCCAGAAAACCCACCACCAGTCATCACAGAAGTTGGCCCGGAAAGACCATGGGAACACGTCAGCGCCGATTTCGGCCACCTGCCCGACGGAAGACACATGCTCGTCATCATGGATGACTACACGAAATATCCGGAAGTGGAGATCGTCGCGTCCCTCACGGCAAAAGAGGTGATCGCCAAATTCGAGAAGACCATCGCAACCCATGGCATCTTCGTGAGGGTCAAGACCGACAACGGTCCCCCCTTTCAGAGCCAAGAGTTTGCGGAGTATCTAGCGGAGTGGGGGATTCTACACCGGAAAATAACACCCAGATGGCCGCAATCAAACGGAGAAGTGGAAAGATTCATGCGCACATTGAACAAGACCATCCGGATTGCCCATGCTGAGGGGACATCGGTAGAAAGAGGAATCTACTCTTTCCTCCGAGAATACAGGCTCACCCCACACCGCACCACTGAGGCCGCCCCAGGCCCGTCCACGATGGGACGTATAATCCGAGACACCCTCCCAAATCACCCCACCTGGAGCCCCACCAGTGCGGAATCATGGAGGACTGTACACAACAGGAAAAAGTCTAATGACTATGCAAGCTTCCGGCGGAAGTCCAAAGAGTCATCCATTGCCGAAAATGACCGGGTGTACGTCCGAGACAGGTATCCAGGAAGTAAATTCAGACTCCCGTTTGAGCCACAACCATGGACTGTCACGGCCCGGAACGGGACCATGGTCACCGCCCAGCGAGAGGGAGAAACAGTCACCAGGAATGTTTCATTCTTCAAAAAGGCGGCCGACCCCCGGAATGATCCAGCCAGCTCCGAGAAGAATGGGGAATCTACGACATCACCAGCCCGGCCAGGAAGCAACCAAAACACCCCCGAAGCCGCCGTCCAGGAAGGGGACGTGGACTCTGCAGAGGAACCGCGAGCCTCCGGTACCCCAAGTGCCACTCGCCCTGAGAACCCCCAGAGCCCCCTGGGCACAAGCACTCCATCCAGTGAATCACCCCGGAGAGTGCTGTTCCGTGGCCAAGCTGCAGGCTACGGACTGAGAAGAAACCCGGTGCCCTCATCCCGGATGGCCGACTACGCAGTGGGCTGAGAGATCATGGAGAGACTGGTAACAGGCCGGACGGCCATGTTTTATTATTTGGTTGGACATTCAGCGTAATACTTGTGTAAAAGGGGGGGGGGGATTTTGTTCATACTAAAGGTGAAAAGGAATGTAATGTTGCGACCGCACAGTTGCGGTCTAGTTGATCAGCGCACGTAGACGTGCGCATACGCGGTGGCGCACGGCGCCGCGTACGTTGCATAAAATAAAGATGGGCGTGTCCCCGAGTTAGTCGGGACCACGCGACGAACTAAGCAAGGTGTCCGCGTGAGTCCTTTATGGCGCGCCCTTATCCCGCGCGCCCCTCAGGCCTCACAACCTGACAGGCATGTCTGTTATTTGTGTCATTTAGATTCACTTATTACCAGGGCCACTGGAATTATGCGGCAGGAGTCGGCCAAATTATGCAGCATAATTGGTCCCATTTTTAATAATATTATTTCATTCTTTCGTAATTTTTGCACTTTCTGGACATTGGTTCACCTCATCAGTACCCGTTTAACGCCCAAATATAGCAATGAGCAAAAGAAAGGTGACCAGTCCAGCTTTGCAAAGGGCCTTCCATCGCGTGGTAATTTGTGTCTGCATTTTTGTAACTTTTGAACCATTTGAGCTAGGAAAATGTTTTTTTCTTAAACTTTGCAGATTATGCGGCAGAGGATGCATACTGCGGCAAATGCAGCAAATCTATAATTATGTGAAACTCGCTGCGGTCAGACAATTGCATAATTCTAGTGGCTCTGCTGGTTGGAGGTATTTAGGCTCAGTTAGTGACCGCAGTGGGAATTATTTTTTTTTTATATTCCTAAAAAAAATAAAAAAAAATAAAAAAAGAACATAACTCCAGATGGTCCCTGGTCAGAGAGGATGGTGCAATTTATCAGGGAAAGATCAGTTGCTGGAAAATAGGTGCGTTTTTAAGATCTTTCGGAAAGTCAGATGGCTGGTGAGTGATCTCACCTCGAGAGGTAGAGAATTCCAGAGCCTTGGTCCCATATGGGCCAGCGCTCGGCCTCCTTGTCTGGACTTCTTTATTCTAGGTACCTGCAGAAACTGCAGGTTACCAGAGCGCAGGGTTCGCCCCGGGGCATATGGCTGAAAGATTTTGGCCAGATATTTTGGACCTTCACCTATCACACTCTTATGAATGGTGCATAAGGTCTTAAACTGCACTCGCTTCTTCACTGGTAACCAGTGGAGTCTGATCAGCAGAGGGCGAGAGGGAGTCCTAGGGGGAACATTAAGGACTGTCCTTGCTGCCGTATTTTGGATCACTTGTAACTTTTTGAACTGCCCTTCATTTGTTCCTAATAGAAGGCCGTTACAATAATCCACTCTGCTGATGACTAATGCCTGCACAAGTGTTTTCCTGTGACAGTCTGACAGATAGGGGAACACTCTCCTTAGCATCCCAATTGCCCGAAAGCAGGTACTAGCATTTTGATGTTATTGGTCACTGTTTGGAGGGCTGATTCGGTGCTGTGGTTCGGCCTGAAACCAGATTGTGAGTAGTCCAGGCCCTCCGTCGCTTCAAGATGTTGTGATAGATAGGTGTTTACGTGCTTCTCAGCTATCTTGCCGATGTATGGCAAAAGTGAAATCGGACGCAGGTTAGAGAGGTCGGTCCATGGGGAATGGTGTTGTGGAAAAAGCACATATGGGGCAGTCAGACACAGTTGACATCTGAGTGGCAGTTCTCTCGTTTGTCATTAGGAGTGTGCAGCTGGAATAATTATTAGGAGCTGACATAGGGTCACAAGTTATATTAGCAAAGCCAATCTGGATACACCTTTGGTGATTGAGTAGCAGGTCCCCAAACGGGTTCCCTTGATAGTAAATTATCAAGAGTACTGGAGTATTTAAAAAATCTGCAAGTGTCACAGTGTGCATTAGAGGTCATGAATTCAAGGTTATCCCCTTCCATGTGTTCACTGGCCAACGGCCGTTGCGAGCACTACCTCTGTAGTGCTGCGCATGTCCGTTGGCCGATGTGACCCCGCCCACTCCTTTAAACCGCCGCACCACGGCGGAATTGCCGCTGTGGTTAAGCGGTTATTTGAGAATGATTCTATGAAGTTGAACGGATCCAGGAGGGATTTTTTAACATTGTTAAGTACAGAAATCTCCTTAGATTATTACAGCTCTTTAGCATTACCAGGGGGTGAATGACTATTTCATTACCATGTATAAGCAGGGGCGGCCTTAGACATGTGCACGCTGTGCACCTGCACAGGGCCACCAAACCTCAGGGCCCACCACACCAATATATATCCTTAATATATTAATCCTCTGCGGATGGATACATATTTGCGTGGTGGCCCCTGGGAGGGATTTGGCGGCCTCCGGCTCTGTTCCACTTCCAAACACCCTGACCCCATACCCCCCCCCCCCCCACTCTCTTCATTGGCCTCCACGCTCCGCCCTGCTCAGATCCCTCTTCCGGAGCCCCCTACCTACGCTCCATGCCCAGGGCCACCGTGAGCCTAGATGCGGCCCTGGTATAAGCGATTGCAAAGTTAAGAAGTAGAAAGATACATGAACAGCATTGCATGTAAGCCAGACCAAAGAGTGTCTCAATAGCAGGCGATTATGCTGTTGTGTTGAATAAATACAGCTATGTGTATAGTGAAATTTGAAAATAAACAGAATGTTTTACGCTACAACTATCTGGTGTGGAAATTATCTTTCATGGATGACTATATTTGTTATTCGATTGTGAAGTCTCTGTCTACCACGCTTGTGGCCTGATTCACAAAGCATCATCCATGAATTCACCAAACTCCCAAGTGAAGCCACGGACGTCACACCCTCCCAGGACCTCTGCAACAAGTTCGGCTCCTAATTCCATCTGAAAATCAAAGCCCTCTATGACAACTTCAGCAAACAGACTCCAGAAACCACTCCTTCCTCCTGCAATGACAGCCAGCCTACCATCTCCGCCTGGACTATGGTCACCATTGAAGATACTGCCACAACCATGAAGAGCACTCAGTCAGGAGCCCCCACGGACCACTGCCAGCAGCACATCTTCCACAGAGCCGCTGCGGCCATAGCACCCGAGCTGAGCTATGACACACCATCAACGCCACCTTCAAATCGGGGCTTTTCCCGACAACTGGAAATATGCAGAAGCAAGCCCCTCCTCAAAAAAACCCTCTGCAGACCCGACGGACCTGAAAAATGACTGACCAATCTCTCTCTTTCCCTTTGCAGCCAAAGTCACGGAGAAGATCATCAACGCCCAGCTGACCAACTTCATCAAGGAGAACGCCATCCTCGATCCTTTCCAATCCAGATTCCGCAGCAACCACAGCACCGAGACCACCCTCCTCGCTGCCACAGACGACATCTGCATGCTCCTCGACGAAGGCTACGCCACAGCTCTCATTATTCTAGACCTCTCCACAGCCTTCAATACCCTCCCACCAGACTCTCACCGCCAGACTCCATGACTCCGGCATACAGGGAACTGCCCTCGATTGGATTCCCTCCTTACTCACTGGCAGAACCCAAAGAATCAGAATCCTGCCCTTCCTATCCGAACCCAGAGAGATCAACTACGGAGTACCCCAAGGATCACTGCTCAGTCCAAAGCTTGTCAACATCTACATGGCTCCTCTGGCCGCCATTGTCAGACAACATGGACTCAGCATAGTATCCTACGCCGATGACACCTAGCTCATCCTCTACCTCACGAAGGAACCCAATGCCACCAGACAGCTTCCAGGAAGTAATGAAAGACGTAGCATTCTGGATGAGCAGCAGCTGTCTGAAGCTCAGCTCGGAGCAGACAGAAGCCCTCATCCTCTGGCCCACCCCCTCAGCTTTGAACAACACCTTGTGGCCCACTGCCCTCTGCAACCCCCTCACCCCCACGGACCACACCCGGAACCTCAGCATCATACACAACTCTTCCTCACCATGAACTGCCAGATCAACGCCGTTGCCTCCTTCTGCTTCAACACCCTCCGCATCCCTCGCAAGACCTTCAAATGGAACCCCCCCCCGAATCCAGAAAGACCGTCACCCAAGCACTCATAACTAGCAGACTGGAATATGGAAACACCCTCTATGCCGGAATCAACAAATCCCTGCTACGCAAACTCCAGACCATACAGAACACCACGGCCAGACTCGTCCTCGGCATCCCACGGCATGAACACATCACCCAACACCTGCAAGACCTCCACTGGCTCCCGCTCAAGAAGAGATTAACTTTCAAGCTACTCACCCACGCCTACATATCCCTCCATAACACCAGAACCAAATACCTCAACAGAGCCTCCTTCCACGTAAACCTCATCTCCGCCGACTTCGCCATCGCCAAAACCACGTGCATCCTCAGAACAAGAGCGGGTGGAAGAGCATTTTCCAACATCGCGGCAAAGACCTGGAACGAGCTCCTGGTCAATGTCAGATGCTCCCCGACCCTGCACCCCTTCAGGAAGAGCCTCAAGACCTGGCTCTTTGGCTGACTTGGAGCTGCACCCACCTCCACCCCCAGCACCTTGGTACCCTCACGGGTGAGTAGCACGCTTCAAAATTCCCTGATTGATTGAAAGGTAAACTTACACGATTGTGTGAGTTTACATTTGTTTTAAAAGTCACAAAACTGCATTTTAATAGTAAATTCACAAATGTGAAGACTCCACGGTCGGGGCGGGTAGTCCACACAAAAAAAGATACAACATGCCTATCGTTTTATGTGCAGATATTGTCTCCCCGACTGGGAAGTCCCTGCACTTGTAAGCTTAGTATTAAAATACAGTTTTATGAATTCCCAAAACAAACGTGAACTAACACAAAAGTGTAAGTTTACCTTTGTGAATCAGGCCTGTGGTGTATTATATATGGGATTAAGTACTTGCTGCCGAACATTATAAAGATATTGCAAGTCGCCAAGGATTTCCATGACCATATGAAGGAGCAAGGATGAAGGCTAGGTTGTTTTATAAAGTCACTGAAATCCGAGGGGGCTTGCAATATCCTAAAAATGCACGGCATGGGGTACTTTATTCCTTATAATACATGGCCATACTTGAATGAGCTGAAATTCTGGTGTTCTTGGTGCGTCAATAGGGCCTGCTGTTTTCCTCCATCACCCAGATCTCTTGAAAAGAGCATAGGGATGGTGGAGGATACAAAATAGTCCAGATAGTAATCAAACACCTATTACCAGCGACCTCCGCCCAACTATAGGAGTTCTATGAGGTCATGCTTCTAATATTTGGGTGGCCCAGTCCCTCTGGAGTACCAGCGGGATCGCCCTCAGCACCAGTCAGGCTCCATGGATCAGTGTTGGATCTAGAGTGACTGCTCTCACAAGACCACAACCTTCCATGGAGTCTGCTTCAGTACTGTCATTCCTGACTCTGATACAGAGCTGGATTGGCACAACATGTGTATCTGTAAAGCACATGTTCACCCAAGGGTCCCTTGACTGTGAATAACAGATATTTTGTGTTACCCAACTTAATAGTACTCATGTTATCAACCTCAGAAGGATGAAAGGCTGAGTGGACCCACCAGGATTTTAACCTGAGACAATGAGGTCATAACAAGCCCCTACAGTGGCTGCATTAGTCCACTAAACTACCAGGCCCAGCTTCGCCCGATGTTGATCCCGGCGCTGCTCTGTACCATGCCCTCCAAGTCGGAGCCAATGCCTTTTTGTTTTGATAGGCCTGGAGAGGGAGATGATTAGGCGAGGTTCCATCACACCCTTGATAAACCAGACAACAACTGTTACGAGTAACTGGCGGATGCCAGTGGGATAGACACTTCACCGGACAATGGCTTGGTTTCTCTTTCTACCGAAGTTATGGAGGAGGGAGCCTCCTTTGCAATGGTGGTGCAGAAGGTGACAGAGGTACTGGACCTTCAGTTGCCCTCGCTGGCAGTCAAGATGAACGACTTGACAGAGGTATTTCAGCCAGAAGTTACCCCTTTCAAACCTCTCCTCCCACTCAGAAAAGCCTTTACTGATGTCCCACTTGGGGCCTGGTCCAAGCCCTGCACAGGAGTTTCTGTGCACAGGGCGATTGCCCTCCGCCATCACCTCGCACCTGGGAATCTCAATTTCCTCAAGCAGCAACCCACCCGGAAAGCTTGGTGATCCAAGCCTCCATCATCAGGATTGAACCCGGAACGTTCCCCACCACTCCACTGGATAGAGAATATAAAAGGCTGGATACCTTTGGCAAGTGATTGTTCTCTTCTGCCAGCCGAGCACTGGAGTCAATGAACACTGTGTGCTTTTTGGGCCAGTGCACACACACTTTGTGGGATTTGGTTGCATGAGTGCTGCATATGGTCTTGGAAGAGGCCAGAGCCATACTCACCCAAGCCATAACCGACAGACAAGATGCAGCAAAGTTCACTCTCAGGTGTGGGTTGGACACAACTGACTCACTAGGCAGAGCAATTGCATTGTTAGTGGCACTTAGACATCACGTGTGGTTGAGAACCAATGGCTTTTCAGGGGATGTCCAAACTTCCCACATAGACATGTAATGTGATGGCTCTTGCCTTTTTGGTGATAAAGGCAGACTCAGTACTGGAGCACTTTAAAGAGAGCAGAGCTGCGGCCAGGTCTTCGGCCCACTCCTTGGTCCCCTGCCAACCCTAGTCTGCCTTTTTCCCCTTCTGTAGCGATGGGAGAAGCTACCAACCATGACCTTTGTCTCCCAGCCTCCAAGGCTAGCAGGCTTCTTAGCATTTTCATGGCCACAGGCGTGTTTCCCAAAAACCATGTTGGAAAACCAGCCAGATATGTGGCAAGATGGCGGCCGTTCCCCTGGCAGTGTGAGCTGGTCTCAGTGCTCTCTCCCCTCCAGATGACCCGCTGACTCTCTTTCTCTACAGCACGGGCCGCTGTAAACTCCGTAACCACTGGGGAAGCAATACTATTTAATTCTGCACAGGGAGATGCTTTGCTGGTTCCGCTGCTACCGACACTGTCTGTCATTTGCCCTCCTATCTACACGGCGTCTTCCGAGAAACAGCTTGTACTCACCCCAGCGACCACATCGACCGAATCCTGCCGTTACCGCAATGCCGCCGAAAGGGCAAACAAAGAATCCGCCGCGGACAACATTAAAGACAGGCTCTTCGGCGGCCCAGCTCCATATCTTTCAAACAACAGTTTCTTTTGCCGAGAATGCTAAAAGAACAAAGTCAGACGCTGCGTCGACAGCAGCACCGGCACCAGGTAAAACTATGAAGAAACTGGCTCCAGTTCCAGCGATGTTTCACTCCCGGGCGAATAGTACAAACAAAGCAATACAAAGTCTGCACAGCCCAGCTGTCGTGAAACCGTGCAATCCTCCAACTGCTTCCCCCAATGCCACTACAGGGACAACTGGTAAGACAGACTCTGTGTCTCTGTTATCTTTGTCATCGGTCTTACCTAAAAATACTGCTGGAAGCATTGGTGGGGGGGGGGGCAATTAATCAACCCGAGGCGGGGGTATTCAGTGGCAATACCACAATAAGTTCTACCCTTACGGACCCTGTACTGGATTTAACTCCTCAACCCAGTAGGATGCTGGGAGATGTAGTTCTCAGAGACTCTATTCACAATGCACCTCTAACAGCAGCAGCAGTCCACTCTATGGCTCTACCTATAGTCCTGCAAGGGAATCATCTCTGTACAGAGGTACTTCAAGACCTCCCACCGAGGGTGATACAGATGGAGATAATTTATTTTCTCTTTCTGAGCATACAGGCTCCTCTGTGGATGATAATGGATTAGACAAGAATTGGACTGATGATGAGGATAGCGACTTGGGCGATTGGAGATCTAATGATGTTTTGAACCCTGCTAGTATCTTCAAGGGCCTGTCTACGGTCCGAAAGATACCCCAAGATCCTAATACCGGCTCCCTAGCCTGGGACTATTCTTTCTCGGCACACGCAGGACCACAAGATAATCTGCCTGACACTGCCACTAACGGCTTTAATTCCAACCCAGCTCCACACCCTGGGGAAATGTCACTCGCAATCATATACCAGTCAATAATGGCACATCGCGAGGAGACCCGACAAGAAAGCGCCCGGGCACAGGGGGCGTGTCGCAGAATTCAGAACTTTCTCCGCAAAGTGATTAAGACCTGCGCGGACATTACAACCAGGGTAGCCGAAGCAGAAACTCGGATTTCCACTCTCGAAGATGATATGGTCACCCAGAAGGCTGCTGTAGATTTACTCCAGTCACGCAGGGATGACGTCCAGTGGAAACTAGTTGACATCGAAAATAGGTCTCTGAGAAATAATCTAAGAATTTTAGGGGTTCCTGAAGCTACCAAAGGATCTGACACTCGACGATTTGTGGCTGAACTATTTGCTGAGGCTTTCCCAGAGGTTAAGGAATGGGATTGGCAGTTAGAAATTCAACGTGCTCATCGGTTTCCGTTTAAACCTAAACATCGAACTGATCAAACGGATAATAGACCCGTGCTATTTTAATATGTATGCAGAATTTCTTAGCTAGAGAAAGGATTTACGATCTAGCCAGGCCTGATAGACAAAGATCAGGGAAGGGATGTAAATTTTTTGTTAGACCTGATTTTTGTCCAGCCATGGTTGAGCGGAGGTGGCAGCTCCGCCAACTAATTGCCCCTTTTCAATCTAAAGGGGCGCAGGTATTCTTACTTTTCCCTTCCAAACGTAAAATTATTTATCAAGGTCAGACTAAATATTTTGAGTCTGAAATTTTGGCCAAGGCCTTTTTGGATGCAGTTTAGTATGTCAAACTGTTATAGGCTAAGTCTCTAGCAATTTGCTCTGTTTTCTTTTCTGCATCATTAGTGGGGGCGCTGCTCTATGGTGGGATGACACGTTTTTGATATAACATGCCTCTATTATGTTTTTTTTCTCTCCAAGGGCAGGCCCTACAGTTTGGTTAAGTTAGCAGCTACTCTGCGGGGGGGCTTTTGACTCATACCAGCTCCTCCATCATTTGGACTTCGGTCCTATTGCCTTTGCTGGTTGGTGGGGGTGAGGGGGGCTCAAGGCTGGGTGGGTCCCAGGGGTGGTTGGCCGGGTGGGGGGTTTGTTGGGAGGGGGGGTGGTTTGGGGTCGCATTTGGGAAAAAAAAGCTTGCAAAATTTTCTTTATCATGGTGTCGGTTCGATCATTATAGTCATTATTTGATTTATGTGTAAAAAAGATTAAATGGCATCGGGTAAAATCGGTATTGCATCATAGAACATTTGTGGCTTGAACAGTGGGAAGAAAAGAGCACTATTTTCCAGAGTTATTCAGGCTCTACATCTAGAGGTACTCTGTTTACAGGAAACCCATGTTCCCTGGAACAATCGAGACTATTTAAAAATTCCTGGATTTGATTTAATAGGGTGTTCCCGACAGTCCTCTATGATAAAAGGGGTGGCAATTTTAGTTAGGCGTGGTATGGGATCCTGCACAAGAACTACTCAAGACAATGGGGGCCAATGGGCTATTTCTGAGCTTTTGATTAATGGTAAATCTCTGAATATTTGCACCGTATATTGTTCGAATGTGGATGATCCGGCAGTCTTGCATCACTTAAATGTAGGACTAGCTCAGTGGCCCCATCCGATCTGTCTCTGTGGCGATTTTAATATCAATCTGTCTGCCGACTGTAATCTCACAGGGGGCCATAAATATGTGGGCAAGAAGCCTAGAGTATTTGAAATATGTGGGCAAGTAGCCTAGAGTATTTAAGGCATTGCAAGCCCTGGTTCAGGAACATTGCATGACTGACCTCTGGCATTATCATCACAAGCACTTAGATTGATACACATATTTTTCAGCCCCCCACAATAAAATGGTACTTTGGATTATGCTTTTATTTCTGACCAGCTCACCGACACTACTTTAATTTCGCTGTCACCCCGTATCATATCAGATCTTAATCCGTTGATTGTCAGTTGTACTATTAATTGTATCAAAAAGGTTCCCAGATCATGAACTTTTGAAAGAAAGCTACTATTGGAACAGCCATAGTTAGACCACATGAGACCTTGGATAACTGAATTCTTAAATATTAACAGAGGGTCAGCCCGTAGCATCATTGTCTGGGATACGCTTAAAGCAGCAATCCGAGGGGAGACGAAGAGCTTCTCATTTTCTCGCCAAAGGCAAATTCAAGAGCAGACAAATGAGCAAATTGATGAATTACGTTTGGCAGAGGTCCAGCTCATGAATGCGATCAAGGATAGCGCCGACACAGCTCAAAGCCAAATACAGGTCGCGCGTACTAAGGCTTCCCTGCTCGAGTTTTTTGGGCAGGACCTCGCTGCCAAGTACTTACAGTACTGCTCAATGATGTTTGAGTTTGGTGACAAAGCAGGCAGGGTATTAGCCAAACGACTTCAGCAGCGAGCTCTAGCTAAGCGTATTGTAAAGATTCAGGATGATCGGGGCCATATTCATGATACCCCGGAAGGGATCCTGACTGTTTTTTCTGAGTTTTATGGTTCCTTATATACTAAGGGGCCCAGGGACTTTAATTTAGATCATGTATTTGGTGCCTTTGTACAGGGGCTTTATACCCTAACTAGCAGCCCGCCCCAGCGTTGCCTGGGGAAGAAGGGGGCTGGGGGCTGCATTTGTAGCCCGGGGCCAGAAGGTGGCTGGGCCAGCATGTTGTCTTGCGGTGCACCTGCCTCCAGCCCCCCCCCCCCGGCTCCCGCCTCCAGCCCCGAATCTATACAGGGATGTGGAAGCAGACACGCATGTTAAGATACCTGATGCTGAGGGCCAAGGATACCATGAGATTTTGCCAGGTGAATGGCTTCTGTCTGGAAAGCATAGCGGCCTCTGATTGGCTGGTTAGGACATGCCACCTTATACCTGCCCTCTAGTGTTGGTTTATTGGTCAAAGTTTACATTGTTTCCTTGTAGGTAGACCTGATGGTGAAAAGTAGAGAGAGGACGTCACGCGAGCACAACTCAGCTGCTTTCTCGAGGTTGTTTTTCAGCCAAAAATGCTTGTTATTTCTTAATGGCCAAAGCTGGCTGCCTCTCTTCCAGAAGTTTTGTGTTGTTGATTTTTGTTAACTTTTGAATGGTACTCCTTATGGTTGCCTGGATAGAATCACCCAGACAACCCCAGCAAAAGTGCACTTCCAAAAGAAAACGAAAGCAGCTGTACTTCAGAGGCGAGCACGAGCAGCGAATGGGAATTCTTACACTTTGTCCCCGGACTCACTACCTTATTACACGTTAGAGCGCTATGAAATTGTACAAACAATGAATTGAGCGCTATAAAAGGCAAATTACAATTAGCGCTATCATTATTACTGATGCCATTCTTATTAGTAATGGTGTCGTCATTATTCTATTATTGTTAGTATTACTATTATGATTATCACTATATTATTAATAATATTTCACGTTTGAATGGAGTGTTCCCCGGGGTACTTGAGCTCCAGCCCCCATGAATCCCGGCGCTCTCCCCTCGTGGAGCCCCGCTCCGACCACCTGCCTCTGAGCCTGGGCAGACAGCTGGTAAGGAAGGACTGGAGGTCCGCTGTCCCGTGAATCCCGGCGCACCCCCTCGTAGAGACCCACTCAGCCTCTGATCCTGGGCAGACTGCGGGTAAGGCGGTCTCCTCCCCACCTCCGCTGCCTCATGAATCCTGGCGCTCCTTCTCGTAGAGCCCCGCTCTGACCCTGGCAGACAGCAGGTAAGGAGGTCTCTCCCCGCCTGCGATGTCCCATGAATCCCGGCGCTCCCCCTAGTAGCGCCCAGCTCTGACCCTGGGCAGGCAGCGGTAAGGAGGTTTCCTCCCCACCTGCGCTGCCCCATGAATCCCGGCGCTCCCCCCAGTAGCGCCCAGCTCTGCCTCTGACCCTGGGCAGACAGCGGGTAAGGAGGATCCCCCCACCTCCCTGTCACTCCCTGCTTGTGGAAACATGTAGGGCTCCCCTTCGACATGTCCCACTAGTTCTGCATTCCAGGCAGCCGCAGCCTTGCAGGGCTTTCAACCAAACTTGTCTCGGTGCCCAGCGGTTGCCCAACCCTTCTTTTGAACAGGAGTTGAGATTGGCACCGGCTATGCAAAGCCAACAAGACGTGGGAGCGACCGGTCAGTCTCCGTGGTGGCACTGTGTGTGCACTCTGCGTGCCCCCTTTACAGGTGTGCCGCCCTCCCTGGTGTCAGAGCGCCCCCTAGTGCCCTGCGATAGATGCTGAACACCTTGATAAAGTGTTTTCTTTGTGTTTAGACTCACGTATTTGTGTTTTTATTTTATATAGCAGGCCGCCCCAGCGTTGCCTCCAGCCTCCAGCCTTCCGCCTACCACGCAGCCGCTCCTCCTTCGTCATGACGCAAGTCACGTCCAGCGCTAGGTCCCGGCCGGCGCTACTTTCAGGGGACTACTTTGTTTTGTAAATTTTTTTTTTATTATTATTATTTTTTTTAATTTATATCTCCTATGTCCATCTACACACCCTGACATTTTCAAAGATGTATCGGGTGTGTAGATTGGCGCTGTGGTTCCCGAGATTACCTTGCCAAAAGGTGCAAGTTCTCTCTTTATAATAGTAGTATATAGAAGATAACAGATCACCAGAATACCATCTTGGCTGCACCAATAGAATGGGAGGAGGTCGAATTGGCACTGAATTCTCTGGCCAAGGGTAAGGCGTCAGGTCCGGACGCTATCCCTTTGGAATTCTATACTACATTCCGGTCAAAGATTCGGGGGGGATCTCTTAACAATCCTCAGAGACGCACAATTTGGCCTTATACCAGATTCCTGGCGACATGCAACCATTATTCTCTTTAAAAAAAAAGACAAACACGAGCTGGACCCTGCTTCATATCGCCCCATATCACTAACCAACACAGATAGTAAGATCTTTGCAAACATTTAGGCCACCAGATTAGCATCAGTGATATCCCTGTTAGTATCTATTCGCCAACACAGGTTTATTCCTGGTAGGGACACGGCGGACCATGTCCGCCGTGTTATAGCACTCTTAGACTGGGCTCAAACCACGTGATCCCCCCTCGATGCAATCCTGTTAGACGCCGAAAAGGCGTTTGACAGGGTTGCCTGGGGGTTCTTGTGGAAAGTTCTTTACTGGAAGGGGTTTTGCTCCAACTTTATTCAAGCTTTGTGGTCACTTTATATTACACTCCAAGCAACTCTATCTATATCCGGTTGGGTCCCAAAACCTTTTCAAATTAGCAGGGGCACCAGGCAGGGTTGTCCCTGCTCGCCCCTGCTATTTGCACTATACATAGATCCTTTTTTAAGTAAACTTGAACTTTCCCCAAACATATCTCCAGTTAGGGTTAATACATATGAATTTTATAAACTCAATGCATAGAAAACTCAGGTGGTTCAATCCACCGCTATGGGTCCATCTGATGCACCAGTGGTCTCGAGTGCAACATATCTAGGGATAAGAATCACAGCGGCAGTTGATAAGCTGCCAGATATGAATATATTACCTATTATAAACACAGTCAGCTCTACCCTGCATAGATTAGATAATTTACATTTATCTCTATTTGGAAGGCGGAATATATTAAAAATGCTGATTCTACCAAAATATCTTTATATATTTAGGACCATTCCGTTAGAATTTTCCCAGACAAGTTTTGCTCGTGCAGAAAGATCTTGCAGCAGGTTTTTATGGGGTTATCGTCAGCCCCGCGGGGCGGCAAAATGGATGCAATTACCATTGGACAGGGGTAGTTGGTCAGTTCCTAACCTTTTTAGGTCGAGCTGACCTACTCTCAATGCGTGAGCATTGATAGTGTCTGCTTCAGACCTAATGTTACCCGTATTTAGGAATGAAGACACGACTCAGCTTTTGCAGTCTCAGTTTTGACCGCGGGAGTGCGCGTCTGAGCTGCGCTTGCGCAGAGTAACTCACAGCCCCTGCTCACACACAGACACAGCCAGCCCCCACCCCTCTGCATGCACGCACACACACACAGGCGCGCGCACACATACACACACACACATACACACGCTGCCGCCCCCCACCCCCCTGCATACACACAGACACGCAAGCACGGAGCCCCACTCACCGGGACTTCTACTCCGCAGGACTCTTCCGGGGAGACAACGTGCCCAGTCAGGTCCCGCTCCGGGGCTGCTCACTCCGACGTCAACGGGCACAGGGACACCGGCACTCCGCTCCTTGGCTTCCCGGGCGGACGCCGGCTGCACGCAGGGCTCTCCTCTCTCTGCACCGGAGCCATGCGCCAGCCACTGCAGCCTGCCTCCTGGGAAGCTCCGGTCACGTGTCCGGCCCCGCCCCCGTCCCAACAAAGGTTGCCTGGCTTCCTGTTGAAGCCGGGCTGCGGCGGTGAGTTTGCTTGTTGTTTCAAGCAGCGCAGTAGGTCAGTTCCAGGCGGGGTATTGAAGGTGGAGGTCCTGCCATATGTAATGTTAATAAATCCTTCTAAATCTGTAGAGGAGCGCTCATTTAGAAGGCTATGATGTTGACATCTGACCTCCTCCATAGCTGCATGAAAGAACAAGATAACATTGTGTACGTTACTTTAGACTTTACATGCGCTCCGTTTGTTGCGTCAATGGGAACCCCTGTGTCTCAGTTTGTCTCTTCTGGTGTTTTCGTGAGAACAGATGTGATTCAGTTAGTTATGTTTGTGGGCACAGATGCCACTCAGTTTGTTGTGTCCATGGGCACATATGTGGCTCAGTTTGTTGTGTCCGTGGGTCATTGAGTCCATTGGCACATATGTGGTCTCAGTGAAGAGTTGGGTGCTGGCAGTGGCGAGGTCCCGCCGCCGTCCCGTGACGGCTGCATTGTAGGAGGAGGGAGGGGGGTGTTGCCGCCATGAGACGGCAGGTAAGCGCGGGCCACCCAAAGAGGTGGCATGATAAATCTAACTTTAGTGCCGCGCCAACCTTGCCCCACGCTACAACGCTATGATAAATGTACCCCCGGATATGACTTTACCTCGATCTGAGAGTGGGCGAGGAGAGCAGGACGTCCACGGCCACACAGGTCAGTGGGGGATTGTTTTGGGTGGCAAGTAGAGGAGGAAGTGTTTCAATTATGGGGTTGTAAATGTCCGACCTGCTCGGATTTCCAGTTGCAAGTCTGTGCCGTCCTACCCCCCTCCACCACCTCCACCACCTCTGCTCTGGAATTCCAGGAATGTCGCAGGATCCTGGTAGTGTAAAGACTGACTGCTATTTTAGGGCTGCTGGAGGGGGCCGTCCCATCCGTAATTCCACCCGGGAAGCAAGCCCTGCCACACCTTTTCTGTACTAGAAGCTGTGCACTGCACAGGCCTGCGAGCACCGTGTACACAGTCAGGGTCTTTGGAAGTATGCGGCACGGGCGGATCAAATAATGCAGCAGGAGTTCTTAATGTATGCGGCAGGAACATGCGAATAACGCGATACCTTTTGAAGCAGTATTACTTCTCTTTTGTCGTTTCCTTTTTTACACGTTACCACTGTATGAGAAAAGGTTACGCCTCACATTGAACGCCTAAATTCAGCCATCAGAAACTGAAGGTGGCCTGCCACTGTGCTGCATCACGCGCAGTAGCAATTTTAGTCGCTTTTGATCTTTTTGAATCGGAAACATGTTTTGGTTAACATCTGCAAATTATGCTGATTATATTGGATTATGTGGTAAATGCGGCAAATCCATTATGATGCAGAAAATAAAGTGAACTGCATGATTCCACTGGCCCTGCATATAGTGTAATGTAAGCAGACGTGCTGTGCATGATCTTGCGTGTCTCAAGTGTGTTGAACTTAATTTACATATTATAGACTCTGTTTATTCTGCTCGCCCCATTAACTTGATTTTCTCTATTCTTAAAAATAAAGTCAAGTACAACAACAAGGTTATGGATGGAATGCTTAAATTTAATCTCCGCCACTGCCAATCACTCGGGCCGAATCCCAGTCCATGTTTTTTTGCCCATTGCACCACTTTGTTTTGGACCCTGCCATATGTAAATTTGTCTTGACCATGCTCCACTAGGAACTGATTAGCCCGAGCTGCCAGGCCAGGTCCTCCCTTAATTAGAATACGACCAACCTAGGACACTGGTTCAAATATGGTCTCTCAATGTTTCAAGCTTTATTACAAATGTCACAAAAAGATGTTAATATTTCACTGCTGTTCTTGGATTTTCGTCAATAAAATACACTGAACATAATCTTCACAAAAGTTATTTACAAAAGTTTAAGCTATTGCCATTTATAAATTACAATCACTTTTATTTTAGTATTAATTATTTAAAAAAATTAAAAGCCATTGTTATTTGTAATATCAATACATCTAAGTCACGTAAATACAAAACATGTTGCATTACAAATGCTATAGGTGTCATATTTGCGAAAGTTATAACTATTGGCATTGTAAATGACAAAGCTATTAATTTAGCTATTTTCAAAAACAACACATTAATAAAAAAATAGTCATTTACAAAACCAATAGCTCAAACTTTCCTAATGCGAGACCTATTGCATTGCAAATGCTTGTTTTCTATAGTTGGACAGCCCTGTTTCAACCTTTTTGGTGACAGAGCAGTAATTCCAGCAAGCTGCAGGCCCTCTATCTTTGAGATCGGCTCAAGTGAGGACGCCAAGGGGATATTGCTGTCAGTTCTAGAACCCAGCTACTATAAAAAAAAAAAATAATAAAGTTATTATGTCTATGCATTCAGTTTGGAGGAAGGTATGCCGGAAATGGTTAATCCCTAATATTAATTTCTATACCCCTCTCACAGCAGCCAGACATCTACCGTCCTTTTTCCAAGATCAAACCACAATCCGTTGGAGGTTGTTAGGCATTACTACCTTAGGGGATTTAACTCACGATGGGAACGTGGCCTCCTTTCTTTTTCTTAAAGATAAATTCTCCTTGGATTCACATGAATTCTTCAAATATTTACAGGTCTGATCCTATTTAGATAAACTTGTGCATAAAATCCCAAGTTTATTTATTAAAAATACACTTATGAATCTGATCCTGAAACGGTCACGAATCGGACCACTGCACCAATATCTAGTATCTGGCCTTCCTGACGATCTATCTTTTTCTAATACCAAATGGGAGAATAAGCTAGGGAAGGCCGGTCTAGATATCACCCAGACACTAGAGCTATCAAATACGGTTCTTATTTCAGGGAGCCTACGCTCCCAAAGCTATATGGCTTTATACGATCTTTACTATACCCCCGCTAAAATTTCCAAATGGGGGGGAAGGAGTGGCCAGGGCTGCCCACGCTGTGGGTTAGCTGCTGCCAATGATATCCATATATTTTATACCTGCCCCAAACTTGATTTGTTTCTTCAAGACATCCAAACATTTATTAATTTAAGTCTTAAAATTCCTGTGGTCCTATCTCCTGAGTTAGTAATATTGGGTTAGGAGACTGACGCTTTGTCGGCCAGAACGAATTCCACTACCGCTTTATTATTCATTGCTATGTCATTGTTACGTTTATGTATTACATCTGAATGGATTAATCCTGCGGCCCCCACCTTTGTGAGCTGGAGAGCAAGGATCTTAGCCCTCCATAAATTAGAATCAGCTGTGTTTTTGAGGGGGGGGTAGGAGGAGACGGGAGCGAGGTATACAAATTTGGGCTCCATTTATCCAATGGCTGAATAATTGAATTGGAAAAAATTTCCCTTATTAATGGGTTAATGTATTTGTCTTTCTTTCTTCTTTTTTCTTTTTCAGGTTGCACTAAGCCACAGATGATACTCATATTGTTTTTCTTTGCTGTGTTTGTTTCCATACCGATATCCATGCAAACTTAAATATTATCTGTCATTGTTATGTTTTTCAAGCTGTATAATAATTAAAAATAAAAAAAGGAAAACCAGACAGATTTTGGACCAGTCCATCCCCACTCCTCCCGGACAGCCACAGCCTCCAAACACCTTTCTTTTGCCCTTATACCAACACAGGCCCCCAGCGGGGGCATTGTTAGAAACTGGGTTCCTGGTTGACTGGGGCATAAGCCCTGGTCAAGCAGTAACCACAATCATAGATAGGGTAGGTCTCAAACACATCCTAAATTAACCCGTGGTCACCCTCTGGTAGCTTGGCATAGAGCAGTCAGGCTTAACTTAGAGACAATGTGTAAAGTAGCTGTGCAACCCTTCAAACGGTATAACAGTGAAAACACCACAAAAAGATCTCACACCTGGTTAGATAAATAGATCTTAATTTAATGAACAAAGGAAGACCAAAATGACAAAGATCCAATAAGTAGAACTGGAGTTACGAATTGTTAGAGAATACATTTCAATATAGTGCCTAAAAGCATAAAGTGCCATCTGGGGATATGTAATCACGCTAGACCATCATAGTCAGCCTGAACCTTTTGGATTTGACCTGGAGCGTGGGTCGGATATAGTCCCAGGTTAGTCCTGCTCAAGGTTTACTTTCTCAAGAATTGTCCCACGAGTCCCTTTCACGGGTGAGAAGTCCACTGGGAGCAAGGAGAGCGTCGCTGGTGATGGTCGGTGGAGCGCGAAGAACTGGACGGGCATTGCAGACGGGTGGGCTTGAGCCTAGCGGTCATGAGCGAGGATACTTGCTCTGCGTGCAGAGATGACCTGGCCGAAGCTCGTGCTGATTCCTGTTCGAGTGGGAGACGGCCATAGCTGTCCATATCTGGTAGTTCTCCTCTTCGACACATTTCGGAAGGAGGTACTAGCAATTATTAGAGCTATAATGGGTTTCCAATACAAGAAGATCTTGACACCACGGACTGCTCCTCTGCTAAGGCAACCTTTGATCTGACCACCCCCTCGTGTCCTGTTGGAATATCCGGCTACAAGATCACAATCACATGTTACATTTTGGGAGGGGGAGGGGGAGCGACATCCGAGCGACGGGGATGGGAATAGGCTCGAGGCTGGTATTCCAAGCATGCCTTTCCGTACTTCAAAGTGTCTTTTTGCAATAAGGAATGTTTGTGCATCATAAATCTGTGTTTAAATGACAAGGCCGTAGAGAGACTTGTTAGAGCACCTCCCGAAGACACTATGTGCGTGTCCGAAATGACAGGCTCTCCTCATGAGAAATAAAACTCTGTTCTCGAGTTCCTGCTTCCAGCGCCTGTCTCTTTATTTGGTAACTATTCAAGATGGGAACTAAGAGGCGTCTTGTGCCAGCAGCCTGGGCACCGGTTGTAATTTGGGCTGATTTTCCTCAATTGGCGTCCCAACGCGGGCCCATCAGCGACATAAGGTCCGGTAAGAGAGGTCCAGACGATGGGGTGAACATCTAAACGATTGGAGTATACCTGCCTTGAGAGGACCCTCGTCCGGCTGCCGATTGAATGAACTTCACCGATTCCGAACAGACCTCTCTCAAGCGACCTACTGTCCTGGCTGGAATCCCACAGGAATGCTGCGGTAAATATATGGAGTAAGAGAACGATCGGGCGCTGGAAGGGGGAAGGCGAAGAACTGTCCACACGGTCCGGTCCGGGTAAGGTTAAGTAGGGCGTCTTTAACGTCTGATTGGTAGGATGGCTTTATCCATCTGATTGATTGATTGATTGTTTGTATTGGAATCGGTATTTAAATACTGGTATTGTTCATTGATTGGTTCATTTAGCCTTGGTTGCTACTTGAAGTATTGGTTCTCTTTGAGACATTCTCTGTTTGCAAACAGCGACGAATAGGAACGTTCCTCTCTCTTTGCAAATAGTGAAGGATAGGTAATGCAGACTTTTGTCACCCGTTGTAATCCGTCATGCCTATTTTTCTCCCCACTGATTGATTGGTTGCTCTGTTGCTCTTTGAGACATTCGCTGTCTACAAACGGGGAAGAATAGGAATATTCTGTCTCCCTTTGCAGATAGTGAAGGATAGGTAATGCAGACTTTTGTCCCCCGTTGTAATCCGTCATGCCTATCTTTCTCCCCACTGATTGTTTGTTATCGATTTTTATCGATTATCGCTCTTTTGAGATATTCCCTGTCTACAAACAGAGAAGAATAGGAATATTCTGTCTCCCTTTGCAGATAGCGAAGGATAGGTAATGCGGACTTTTGTCCCCCGTTGTAATCTGTCATGCCTATTTTTATCCCCACTGATTGATTGGTTGCTCTGTTGTTCTTTGAGACATTCGCTGTCTACAAACAGGGAAGAATAGGAATATTCTGTCTCCCTTTGCAGATAGTGAAGGATAGGTAATGCAGACTTTTGTCCCCCGTTGTAATCCGTCATGCCTATCTTTCTCCCCACTGATTGTTTGTTATCGATTTTTATCGATTATCGCTCTTTTGAGATATTCCCTGTCTACAAACAGAGAAGAATAGGAATATTCTGTCTCCCTTTGCAGATAGCGAAGGATAGGTAATGCGGACTTTTGTCCCCCATTGTAATCCGTCATGCCTGTTTTTCTCCCCACTGATTGATTGATTGATTGTCTGGACATTTATTGTTAAAGGAATAGTTCTTTTGAGGTATTCTCTGTTTGCAAATAACGTGGAACAGAAATATTCTGTCTAGTTTTTGCAAGTAGTGAAGGGTAGGTAATGCGGACCTTTGTCCCCCGTTGTAATCTGTCATACCTATCTGATTGGTAAACTAGTTCCACCCGGACCATTTATTAGAGGTAGATCATCTGGCTCAACCGGAGGACACCCCTAATAAAAAGGACATATGTAAAATACGAAGTAATCGCCGTATCCTGTTAACAGAAACTTTAGCATGAAACACACTAGAAAAGGAAGGAAAAAGAAATCGAGCAAAATCAGTAGGCCACTGATGAGTTTTTGACTTCGCTAGAAATGAGAAACGTTAGAAACAGCCCGCAATAAGAAACATTAAAGTGGTGAGAGAAGCCAAGCTTGACATCACGGCAGCCACGAGGTAGCTAGGCTCCGCCGCCCCTCACTGCTCCAAACATGTCTGTCCCACCGCCCGCCACGCCCAATAACGGTAACATGAGATAGATACAAGTCAGCAGATACCTACCCCCATTCCGGAAGCTCCCGAAGTGCAACAGGCCCACGGTTACGCCCATCCGGAAGATAAGGCCTCGACACGTGCAGGGCGGGGCCCGGCTAACCGCCATCAGCCGGAAAGGTCGTGGGATGGTCGGGCCGGAATGTACTCCCATCCTCTTCTGGCGCCCTGCAGGCCACGGGGGGGATGTCTTGCTTCTGCCTCCGACCCCCCCCCCTTCTCTTATCGCCTGGTCCGGCCATCACGAATGTCGGAGCCGGGAAACGGCGTGGGGTGCGCTGGGAGGGAGAGGCGGCGAGGACGAGCCTCTCCCACCTCCCCAGGTGGAGGCCCCCAGCTGCACCCCCAACGCTCCACTCACCCGACAAGGGCTCGTCCACTCTTGCGGTGTAGCGGCGCTCCACTCACCCGACAAGGGTTCGTCCACTCTTGCGGTGTATCGGCGCTCCACTCACCCAGCGGGGTCTCGTCCACTGTTGCGGTGCAACGACGCTTCGCCCGAACCAGCCGAGTTCATGAAGTGGGCGGTCAACTCTGCAGAATTGGGCCCGGCGTGAGAGGATGGCCCGGTCGTTTGTCAGCTAGAAAATGAGTCCCACGTCCAGAAGCGTTCCCCTCGACTTTTAAGATTCTATGAGAACCGCGGGGGCCCCTGCCCCCCCCTCCCCCTCGGTGGGGAATGACTGCCATGATCACCCACGGAACGACCAAGATGTAGCCACGAGACGTTGGCGCTCCCATGCTGGCTCCAGCCTCAGTTCAAATGACCAAAATCCTGCGGACTACCAATTTGATCAAGTTCCGGTGGGACACCAGTATGACCCGGTAGGAAACATTGTTGCCTCCCTCCCCCTTTTGACTGATGGTTCATATCGCCAGTCCCTTCTGTTGCCCTTTTACGAAAACTATTTGGACTGCCGGAAGAGGTTCTGGTCCAACCACGAGTTGGTGGAGACATTTTGACCATACTTGGATATGCCTGACCTCACGCAAAATGGCGCCGGTACAAATGAAACTCGCAACTCCTTGTTGTGTCCCGGTTGCTCAGCCTTGATATCATGAGATATGTATGCAGTTTTTAGCACATGGCGGGAGGGGATGGGTAGTGATTATATGTTCGGACAATGAATTGATATGGGATGGGTACTGATTGAACATCCGGACAATGAATTGATGTTAAGTTTTGGCGCATCATGTTATTGAAAGTTCGAATTTTCGACACTTGTGTTACTTGCTCACAATGAATTTTCGATATGATTTTATTGCACTTGTCGCACTTTTATTATGAAATCAATGACCACCGACTCCGTTACGCTTTCCACGAATAAATATCCCCTCATGCACAGTTCCAGTCTGCTCCGTGGCCGGCCCACGTGGTTGTAGGCCCGCATTTGTGCACCAACATTTTTAATTAAAGGTTTTTGAAAAGCAAACATAGTTATAGCGCTTAGATTGACAAGTTTCGAATAAATGGCCACTGTTTCCGTTATAGGTAAAATACAGGTGAAATGAAGCAGCTCGATTAGTTAAGGGTTAAAAAGTATAGTACACAGAAATATTGCAAATATGAATGGTCCAGGTTTGTTGTATGTGTTTTTCATTTTTGTGCAACATAAAGCAATCAATAAAGATCCTGGTATTTAGCCTCTACTTTATATGCCACATGTATCAGGGAAGTTGTTTTAGATGCCCCTAAGCCACTCCGAAGGATTGCCACCAGGCCCCTCTAGTACGAACGAAAACGACCCTGTACCACTGTAGACCATCCCTCTTCCTCGGAGGAGAACATGAGTTCACCCCCACTCTACACCGACTTCCCTTTTGTTTTGACCCTTCCCTGCACACGACCTGAAATGCCACGGTTGAGCGAACTATGCAAATACACAGACCATCAATAATTATCTCTCCCGCACTGCCGGTCCCTCTGGGCTTAAACGCCGAGATGGTAGGGACTACATCCCGTGGAGATAGGTCGAGTATGTGGTAAGTAAAAGCATTTTCGGGTTATGCGCGCTGATGTGTTTTAAAACGCTGCCCCCGCCCCTTCTTTTTCCCTTCTTTCCGCAGGTCACATCGGAACGTCGATTAAAGTACGGAGAAGTGATGATCGAACGGCCGATGGAATGGGGAAAAGGGGTCCAAACATGGTGCCTATACATGACGAACAAACAAAGATATAGCACTCCCTTACTTAGAAATGACCATTTCTCTCTCTGAACCCAGCGACTGGGAGGGTGGTCTGAAGCAGAAACTTGACGGGTTATTACAGTATGACAAAATATGACTCCAACCGGCACCCCAAATAATGCAACCAAGAATGATGTGCACCAATGAATAAATTCATACGTTTAACTAAATAGGGAAAGGTTAAGGAATATTCCGGGGTGAGGTTTACCCAAGTACCCTCCACCTGGAAGACTAGGAAGGTTGCCAATGTTTAAGACTTACCACCTCCTTCTTGCACCTTCATAGACATGAAACTCGAAGCTGTCCCATTGTTCTCCCGACTGACACCCTCCGTTGCCCCAGCCTGGAAACCCATTCGCTAAAAATGATTCAAAGATCCCACCGTGAGTATTAGCCCGACCAGGTTAATTCCCGACCAATTGGCAGAGGTGTAAGTATTTGCAACCGAGGCCACCCACAAAGGCAGCCAACGATAAACAAGAAGAAAAGGGTAAAAAGCTCAGTCCCCAGATGGATTAAGTAGGATACTAAGAATGCGCAGCATGCAGGTAGAACCCTTTTCGGCCAGAAACTGTTCTATATTTCGTCTTGGATTTTTGTATGTAATACATGTACTGTCTCCCCCGCCTGAATTTGTGTGTGCGTAATATATGGATCTACGTCGTCCCTCAGCCTGTGTTTCTCTATAACTTGGCCCCTGCTATTCTGTGTTGTGTGCGCACTAAATGGCCTATTATTGTACACGTTTCTCTCTCTCTCTCTCTCTCTCTCTCTCTCTCCATGTCGTACGTGTACCGAATAGTTCGTTTAGAATGCGGACGACTCTCTCTCTCTGAGGGTCCCCCTGTTCCCTCTTCCTTTGTGTGGTAACATTGTGCCCCGCTGTCACCAGCCTAATTGGTTTTTGAACACAAAGGTGTTCGGGAAAAATTGACAGGAACTAAAACGATTGTAACTTGCCATATTACTACCTCTCCTTTCTGCAAAATGATGGAACTTGAATTGGCAAAGAAGGAAAGGACAGGTAAGACGACTGATGTCCCCTAATCTGGCCTTTTTATAGGGGGACTATACGTCAATGGCTTTCTGTTTTTCAGTTCGTTAGAAACACAATCCCCAAATGCACAGATTGCACCACCTCTCTGCACCCAAGTACGGATGTCCAAAGCGTCCTCGCTTCTCCCGATTGACCCCAGCTCCATATCAGCTGTCCCCGAAGTATAACGGATGACCCTGATTAACCGTCGCTCTCTGAGAAAAGAATGTTTAGCCTCTGTCCCTCTCTCATGATGATAGCACCCCCCCCCCCCCCTGTTTGCAAGAGTTAGCCGACCCTGAAGGGAAATGTAAGGCTGTCAGGACTTGGGTTAGAAAGGTGAGTCTCTACCAAAGGATTCGAATTCGAGGTTGATAGAATACACAGTCGATAGGAGTCTGACTTCTCTCCATATACGTCACGAATGAACGCCAAATAGACGTACGAATTCAGTAGAAATGCCCTCCTACATACTCCATAGTGATAACTTCTGACCGTGACCGATGAACATATCCCCCAACTACTTAGGATTGGGGGCAGAATTGAAATGTATAAATGTCTTCTCCTGCCAGTTCTCTAAAGCTTGTTTTGTACCCATTCAAAGATACACAAGCACCGGAGGAGAGGGGCTGGACGTGACGCACAGCCTGGCCACAGATCATGAAGCACAAGCGACCTTGACCAAAGGTGGAGCCGCAGAGCGACGAGACGCGGGACGAGGCACCACTCTCAAACTTGGAAGATGAAAGGATGAAGGGCTGCCTTGAAGCCCTCAGTTTGCTGACCCACTCGTGGCTGAAGTCCCCGTCCCGTTTGAGCCCGACTGATGGGCCTGCCTGCTCGTTATCCTTTGCTCCCTTGGTCCCTTGGTGTGTTCAAAGATCTGATCCCACTCCACCCTCTCTTCCCACGATTATCCAACAACACCCCTTTTTTACCTTATGGATTTTGACTCAGAAAAGAAGAACAGCATTTAGGAAGAATAGGGTTTTGCCACGGAAGGAGAAAGAAATGCAGGTGCCCAGCATGAGGCACCCTTAAAAAGATTAGTTAGGAAACAGGACTATGGTCTAACAGCAGAGGACAGATCGCACCCTGCAACGCGTAAGGTTGGATCCGAGCTGGACCTATAGCTCCACCGCTGGTGCTCAACAGCGCCAACGGAAGAAGACGGACTACTAGAGCCTACCAGTGATGGCTCGTTGCTAAAAAGACACTGTGACGAAGACACCCCTCTATTTGACTAATTGCTTGTAGTGAACTGGATTCCTCCCTCAACCACTTTGTATTGCTTTCAAAATGTTTATCGGTCACTTTTAACTGTACATTGATACCACCGAAGAGAAAGTCAGAACATCTATAATATGTAGTATACTGATAACTAGACTTGTATGTATAACCCAACAAATGTAAATTCATATGTACGGCATTCCGCCTATCGCATCGACTGCACAGGGTTATACGTAATCCGCTAGTATTGACAAACGCTATCTCATTGACCACACATGACTATACGTACACCCTATCAGTTAGGATAATCACGGAAATGAACTAACTTATGTTAAAAAGCGGCGACTGTGGAAAATGACAATGTTTATGTACATAAGCGGCGTTCATTTGTGTTCACCATACCCCTCGCTGTAAGCAGAACGAATACCGCGAAGCGCTGACCACATCATCTCGCCAGCGTAGGCCCATGCATGCACGCACACGACAGCCATTTTAGGCACCAAGGCCTTCCTGCCCGTTTGTTAAGTCCCAGGCCCATAAACCCCCCCCCCTCTGCATGACCCTGTTCTCAAAGTGACACCCCTGCTTGACCCACATCCCCCTGCATTTCCTCCCAGGAACACCCTTCCCCTCTCCTGACGACCCCCCCCCCCCCGGCCGCATCTGGCCCCTCGACCGGGTCCCAAGTCATAAGACCAAGCCTCGTGGATATACCCCCCCCTTTTTTGCCCCGCACAGCAAAATGTGATACTCCAACCGATGCACCCGATCTTATCGCCTGCCCAACCTTTGATCTGACCACCCCCTCTTGCCCTCGTGTCCTGTTGGAATGTCCGGCTACAAGATCACAATCACATGTTACATTTTGGGAGGGGGAGCGACATCCGAGCGACGGGGATGGGAATAGGCTCGAGGCTGGGATTCCAAGCATGCCTTTCCGTACTTCAAAGTGTCTTTTTGCAATAAGGAATGTTTGTGCATCATAAATCTGTGTATAAAAGACAAAGCCGTAGAGAGATTTGTTAGAGCACCTCCCGAAGACACTATGTGCGTGTCCGAAATGACAGGCTCTCCTCATGAGAAATAAAACTCTGTTCTCGAGTTCCTGCTTCCAGCGCCTGTCTCTTTATTTGGTAACTATTCAAGATGGGAACTAAGAGGCGTCTTGTGCCAGCAGCCTGGGCACCGGTTGTAATTTGGGCTGTCTTTTCCTCATCTTATCCTACGCCGACGACACCCAGCTCATCCTCTCACTCACAAAAAATCCAGACACCAGACTCAGTTTCCAGGAAGGAATGAAGAACGTGGAAGCCTGGGTGAAAGACAGCTGCTTGAAGTTCAACTCAGAGAAGACCGAGGTCCTCATCCTCGGACCCCTCACCTCCACCAGGGACAACCCCTGGTGGCTCACCGCCCTCGGAAATCCACCCACAACTACAAACCACGCACGAAACCTCGGTATCATCGTCAACTCCACCCTCTCACTGAATCGCCAGATCAACGCCGTCGCCTCCACCAGTTTCAACTGCTTGCGCATCCTCTGCAAGACCTTCAAATGGACCCCCCCCCCCCCGACTGCAGAAAGACCATCACCCACACACTCATAACCAGCAGACTAGATTACGGCAACGCCCTATACGCCTGAATCAACAGAACCCTTCTACACAAACTCTAAACCATCCAGAACGCCGCAGCCAGACTCATCCTCGGGACACCGTGCCAAGAACACATGACCCAACACCTACGAGACCTCCACTGGCTCCCTGTCGAGAAGAGGATCACCTTCACACTCCTCACCCACGCCTACAAATCCCTCAACAACTCTAAATACCTCAATGTGAGATTATCCTTCCACATACCCAAGGGGAACCTCCGTTCCGCCGACCTCGCCCTGGCAGAGGTCCCCTGCATCTGCAGAAACAGAGCAGGCAGGAGAGCCTTCTCCTACATCGCGGCCAAGACCAGAACGAGCTCCCTGTGAACATCAGATGCTCTCCGACCCGGCACAAGTTCAGGAAGAACCTCAAGACCTGGCTCTTCGACTGAGCTGGAGCTGCTCCTCCCCTCCAGCTCCCCCCCCCCAGCACCGTGAGACCCTCACAGGTGAGTAGCGCACTCTATAAACCCTTGATTGATTGATTGAATGCTTTTCATATTCTAGGCTCCCCAAGCCTAGAACTACTGCACTGATCTGTTGAAATCAGTGTTCATAACAATCAGACATATATATAATGCACTAAAATGAAAAAGAAGAGTTGTTGAGAAAATAGTTGAAGGGAGACAGGGAGGGGTAGGGGAAGCAATAGACAAGGTGGGAGAGAACACAGAGCGTGGGGTGGATGTGAAAAGGAAACTGCTCAAGGTGGAGAGGGGGCAGCAAAAAGACATAGCACTCCAATGGTGTGCTAAATGGAAAAAAGAACACTATTTTCTGAATGTAAGCGCTGGACGGATTCAAGTTATACAGTCAGAAGGGTCATAAAGAAGCGATGTTCTATATGAGGGAGAAACACAGAAAAGTTATCAAACAGGAAGCAAGCAAACTAGACTGACAAGACAGCCAGCCAATGAAAAGCAATAGGCGGGCCCAAAGCTCACAGTAAATATTGATATTGTACTCGACAGGTTTTTCAACAGGGGAGACATAAAAATGTAAACACCATACATGAACCTAATGGAAATGAGGACTGGATTTAGTGGAATCTACTGGTTCCTTAATCAAGAGGTAGCAAGAAGCAATAGCGTCATGGGTACGCGCTACCAGCAGAGGCTACCACGTAGGAGCCCACCTCCGGATAGGGAGACCAGAGCGAACAAAGGAATGCCCCAGAGCCAAGAGGAGAAGCCATCCCCACGAGGGGGGGGGGGGTCAGTGGGCAGCGTGGGCTCCCAGGTGGAGCATCCTGAACAAAGGAATGCCCATACCCAAGAGGAGAAGCCATCCCTATGAGGGGGGGGGGGGGCAGTGGGCAGCATGGGCTCCAAGGAAGACCATCCTTCCTCTGGCTTTAAATCTTAGAGACCAGCAGAGCCCCAGACACAGCATTATGTTGTGTCCAACTCTACATGTAGTGGGAATATGTGTGGGCACTGGGGTGTGTGTGAGGATTCATGCATTACCATGGCATTGGACTTGACTCCGGAAACGCCCTCTACGCCGGGATCAACAAATCTCTGCTCCGCAAGCTCCAGACCATACAGAACACCGCAGCCAGACTCGTCCTCGGCATCCCTCGACACGTACACATCGCCCAATACCTACAAGACCTCTACTGGCTCCCCGTCGAGAAGAGAGTAACCTTCAAGATACTCACCCATGCCTACAAATGCCTCCACAACACCAGACCCCAATATCTCAACAAAAGAACCTCCTTCCACGTACCCAAGAGAAACCTCTGATCCGCCGACCTTGCTGAC
Organism: Lissotriton vulgaris; assembly: GCF_964263255.1. NCBI lineage: Eukaryota > Metazoa > Chordata > Amphibia > Caudata > Salamandridae > Lissotriton > Lissotriton vulgaris. Next base: position 57,850,446 of record NC_141697.1, on the reverse strand, counting down.
ACCCGGGCATCCGCAGGGCCAGAACTGTTGGAAGAGCCTTCTCCCACATCGCAGCAAAGACCTGGAACTAAGCTCCCGATCAACATCAGACGCGCCCCCTGCCTGAATATCTTCAGGTAGAGCCTCAAGACCTGGCTCTCAACTGAACGGAGCTGCTTGCCATGCACCATGCCCCTCCTCAGTGCCTTGAGACCCTCGCGGGTGAGTAGTGGCATACATGCCAATAGACCCAATTCAGACCCGCCTGAAATTGCATTTTCAACAATAGAAGTCAATGGGGAATTTTCATTCTCCCGATTTTTTACTTTAAATCTCTCATGTCCCTGTCCTACAATGTTGGCATGTATGGTAGTGGGCTTCACAATTCCCTGATCGATTGATTGATTGGAACAACTTTTTACAATTGCAATTGCATTTCTAAAGAGCGCTGTCTCAGACCCTCGACAGTGGGTTTCCCATCCCCATCGCATGAGACTTGCGCCATGTGAAAAACCAACATTTCTTTCCACTGCTGCCTTCCAGCAACCTATAGCCTTCGCAGTCCTGCTGCCTGCACACTTCGTTTTAAAATGCCAAACAGACTCTAAATGCAAAAGAACCCGGAATAAATAGGCATGGAAACCGATGACTAACCCTCTCCCTGCAAGCACTGCGGTTAAAGAAAGCTTGCTTTTCAATTTCCAAGCCTGGGAATGGCGGCCGAGAGCAGGCTAATGATAGACTAACCACTGAATCACACTGGAGGCGCGGCGGATGCTTCCGGGGAAAGGGACTTGGCACGGCTTGGAGATGGCAGACACATCAGGGACGCCTTCTACCGACAGCGGCCTAGCGCCACGAAGCGGTCCTGTGTCTGCGAGCCAGAACAATCATTATAACATCATAGCTTTATTGCCCGCATGCTGTTGGGTGTCAATAGCTAAAAATGGTATTTCTCCTTATTATGAGCCTGCAATGTCGGCCCATAATGGCAGTGCAGGCATTTAACAGTGCTTTCTGCCCTGTTGCGAATGCATTAACATGATTAGTGCCCTGAAGAGTCACAGCGACACCTAATCGGCACCCTCCCTGCAATGCTGCTATTGGCTCAGTCACTCACAATCCTTAGCAGGCTACCACTAACTTCCATATGCCTGAATCCAAGGCCACTAGAATTACGTGGATTATAGCACTGCTGCAGTTTCCGCATAACTCATCACCGCCTGCGAAATGCGCAGACTTTAACACAACAAAATGCTTTTAGCACAAATGGTTCAAAAGTTACTAAAAACGCAGCAGCACACGTTGCGCTGTACGGAAGGCCCTTTGAAAAGAGGCGCACTATTCACCACTTTCCGCTGCTTATTGCTGTATTTTGGGGTTAAATTGGTACTAACGAGATTGAAAATATGACCAAAATAATGAAATAGTTCTATGAGAAAATGTCCCGCATTAGTTCAAAAAATGTACCTTTCCTTGCCGCATAGTTTAGACACCTCTGCACATAAATTGGTCCTAATGGAAATTCATCATCTGTACATCAGAGGGAATGTGTTCTGATTTATTTAATTTCGCATCACCCCCATATGCAAGAAACGGCGGGGGAGACGCGTCTTGTGCTGGAAGGCAGCGTGTTTTCAGCCTCACAGGCGAAGAGCAGCCGAGCAGCGCTCGCTGTGAATTTTAAACCCAGTTGCTGGGACTCCATGAAAAGACTTCTTCGGTTGACACAGTTATCTGACCTTTTTTGGTGCACGCTGGTAAACAAACAAAAAAAGAGGAAGTCTTCGTGGCCCAAGACAAATTCAGAATACCCAAGTGGCCTCGGTGCCCGCGAGCTCCGGGCTTGCCACCGTCACAGTCGGCCAGCCAGCCTCTGTGTGGTGTGGTCAGAGAGTGGTGCGGAGGGGATGCTGCCCTTCAGCCTCAATGGGGCCATTGTTTCCGCCCCCCCCCTGCGGCCCCCCCAGCTCCGCTCCGCTCCCGCAGAGCCCGTAATAAGCAACAGCGGCCGGATGGGGTGGAATAGAAATGAGGCCTCTCTCCACCACCACTCCCCCCCCCTGCACGTTCCCAGCCTCCCTTCCACCAGCCATTTAAAAATAGAAAAAGGACCGCCCCGCTGCGTCTGCGGCATCCTAGGTACCACCCCCTCACGGGCCTCCGACGTCGAAAGGAGAAGGCCTGTGGGACCGAGGCCAAGTCCTTCTCGGCGGAGGGCTGCGCTTCCCCGATGCATAATGAGCACGGGAGGACGGAGGGGCTGGGGCGGAGGGGTGGGGGCCCAAGACAGGCCTACAACAAATGGCTCTGCGCCGTGCACGTGCGATGCATTCCGCAGGCCCCGCTGCCCGCCCTCGCGAGCTCTCTGGCCTCCCAGCCAGGAAGTACTTAGGGCTCACTAGGAAAGTGGAAGGGAATTTGCCCCCGAGGGGTTATGTTCCCCATGATCCCACCCAGAGGGTTCCCCTTCCTTTATTTGGAGCATGGGACGTGTTTTTGGACCACAGCACAATTCACATGTGTTGGCCAGCGCGGAGTGAGTTATGGCCTCAGAACATCTTTATTCAATCAAATGTTCTTTCTGTATTTAGTAACAAAGTACTGGCTATCCCGCTCTGTACCTTGGCTCGCCAGTCGCCCAGTGAGTGTCAGAAAAAAGGGTTTTTGCACCCACGAACATACAAGGTGAGTTTAGTTACAAAAAGGTATGCTTTGCATTAAACATAAAAAAATTAAAAAAATGAATGCATTAAACATGGATTTTTTGTTTTGTGAATTGTTGTGTTGATTGTTTTAATGCTTTCACCGCAGTGACCGTCCCCACGCAGAGAATATGCACCCTCTGTATAAATACAGTGTACAATACGCATCTGTTGTTCAGCGCCAAGATACCCACAGATAACGTGCGCTTTACAAACACACATGTTATATTATTAGGGTGATCAGATCTTCAGAACCAAAAAACAGGGCAGGGCCGGCTCTAGGCATGTGCAAGCTGTGCACCTGCACAGGGCCACCAAACCCCACCACGCCAATATATATCCTTAATATATTAATCCTCTGAGGATGGATACATATTTGCTTGGTGGCCCCTGGCAGAAATTTGGCGGCCTCCGGCTCTGTTCCACTACTAAACACCCTTACCCCCTCCCCTCTTTACTGGCCTGCGCGCTCCGCCCCGCCCGGACCCCCTCTTCCGGGCCCCCTACCTACGCTCCTTGCCCAGGGCCACCATGAGCCTAGAGCCGGCCCTGAACAGGGACATTTGGGAAAAATAATAGAAGGACTACAATTTTTCATCCCCCGAATGTCGCAGAATGACAGCTGTCATCAACATGGGATCACGGAAGATGCAGTTAGAAAGTAAATAAAATGTAATTTCTACAACCAAAATCATACCAATTAATTAAGTTGCTTACTTACAACATCTGCTAGCTAGCAAAGCTTTAGAACACCCAAAAAAGTGCCTCTCACTGTTTTCAGTCAACCCCTCCAAAAACCGGGACACGAGCCAAAATTGCCGAAATCTGCCTGGACAGCTGGTGAAAAACAGTGACTGCCCGGGCAAATCAGGGACGTCTTGTCAACCTATATGTTATGCTATGTCTGCAGTAGATGTGGGCGGCAGCAAGTATCTGGAGATACTCTAGGCAGGCCCAGGGGCATCTTTCAGAGTAATGGAATTGCCTGAGCGCCCGCTGTTCCACAGGTAAGAACCGAAAGGATGTTCCTAAAAGAGTAACTTCCACAGACCCTTCGGTCATAAGTGGTGTCTATGAATGAATTCCCCAGGCACCAGTAATTAACCCCTTCGCTGAAATCATAATGATCATGCATTAGGATAATAGTCAAATACACATACTGTACACATAGACGTTCGTCTACTAGAACCTCGGATCATAAGCACCTGATAACCGAAAGATGTCCTATGCTACAGACAAATCCTAGGATGCTTGATTCCGGTCCAGGAAACACATGGCTTGGCAGTTTCGGACTGGATTGTTCCCATGAGGCACAGGGTCAAGGCTGATTTGCATATGGCCATGTCTGAGCTGGGTTGGTGTGGAGTGCAAAAAAACGATGGATTTAGGCCCAGATCTCTGTACTGGGGTGAATGTATGACATTGTTCTGCATTCTGTCCATCAACTGTTGTTTTTGCATTTGTCACCCCGAGTGGGATGGGTATGCTCAGACGTGAGTCCCATGCCCTCCACACCACTGGAGTCAAGCTACCCTGGCTGAAGACGGCTGATAGCCAGAACCCAGACCTAGGATGCTTGATTCCGGTCCAGGAAAGACATGGCTTGGCAGTTCGTGCTGGACTGTTCCCATGAGGCACAGGGTCAAGGCTGATTTGCATATGGCCATGTCTGAACTGGGGTGGTGTGGAGTGCAAAAAAACGATGGATTTAGGCCCAGATCTCTATACTGGGGTGAATGTATGACATTGTTCTGCATTCTGTCCATCAACTGTTGTTTTTGCATTTGTCACCCCGAGTGGGATGGGTATCCTGGCTGAAGACGGCTGATAGCCAGAAACCATTCCTAGGGTGCTTGATTCCGGTCCAGGAAAGACATGGCTTGGCAGTTCGGGCTGGACTGTTCCCATGAGGCACAGGGTCAAGGCTGATTTGCATTTGGCCATGTCTGAACTGGGGTGGTGTGGAGTGCAAAAAAACGATGGATTTAGGCCCAGATCTCTGTACTGGGGTGAATGTATGACATTGTTCTGCATTCTGTCCTTCAACTGTTGTTTTTGCAATAGACACATTTTGCATTAAGCCTCGATGTCCCTCCATGCCGCTGAGGATGCACTGCACAAACAAGGCGCAGTCTCCAGTCCACGATGTGCGCATTCAGGTGGAACCGTGATCTCAAACTGTGGCTACAGTCTTCTATTTGAATATTTCAATCACAGTGAAGCATGTTTTGCTGCTCCGTAAAGCAGCCGTGGTCCGTGCAGTTAACAAGGTTGGGGCAGAGTAAGGGGGGATTTTGATGGACGATGCCAAGTTTAAAGTTAAATAAATAATTAATTTCCCCTTGGAATCGTCCCTCGAAATCCCCCTTTACTCGGCCCCATTGCCCCACCGCTGTTCCCTGCATGGACCGTGGCTGCTGTAAAGACAGAGAGTAATACATTTGAACACTGCAAAAATGTATTAAATTAATATAGTTTCACCTTCAAAAGAAGAGACAAAAGGACTTCTTATGATTTTAATCTTAAATTGTAATAATTTTCTAAATTGTATTAACCTGTCATGCTTAATTTGTGTTATATGTACAACCAACGATTCATAGATCAAGAGTTGGAACATTATTGATTTCTGAAATTGAATGTATATGATTTTAATGTATATTGTATAAATTTTATCAAGACATTAACTAAATAATACATTTGTGTAAAATGATGAACCTATAGAGTTTCTTGCATTATATACTTTGTCATGTTATGTCTAAATTTGTTTATAAACATCTGCTGTGTACCAAATGGCCACTAGGTAACTGAAGAACACAGAAAGGAACCCCCCCTTTTTTGATTAAATTAATATAGTTACAATCTCAAATCGAATCAATTAAGCATAAATCAATAGTCACCTGAATACAGCACATATGAATATAATTAGGGCTCCCGGTTTTATGGTGTTTACTTTTTGGCCATTTCCGTCTGTATTTATCCATATTTATTTTTTGGCCATTTTATCTGTACTTATCCATATTTATTTAGTGTTTTGTGTATAAATGAAGTTATAAAACTGTACATTTCCATATCTATTTAACTGATAGACATGCACTCATAGTTTGATATCTGTCGTGATTTAGCTATTTAAGCTGTCAATTATTACATAAAAATACATCCACTGGTAAATACTAGCATTACATTAAAAATGTATGTTGACATATGCCGTTATTTAAAGAAATTTCTTCCCGTTTTTAAATTTCCCATGCTGTCCATCCGCTCAACTGCTGGCCTATAATTCATGATAGACAGCAAGGATAGTCACTCAAAAGAAGCACAATTTTCTGTATTTTTCCACTTTTTAAAATAAATGCAGACAGAAAACACATTGTTTTCTGTCTGTATATATCTGTAAAAATCTGTAAAAACAGAAAACAGAAAACAGGGAGCTTTAAATATAATCCAGCCAAAATGAAAGTTCACATTATTAAAGACAGCATATGCAAAGCGAGTTAAGATTTTATCAGATAAAGGAAACTCCCTAATGCTCAGCTCAGGTTGTGGGCAAGTGGGAAAGTTTCAAAGCAGCTGATTTTCGCAAATATAGCATAGAAAGAAGAACCAAATGAGGGTTCAGATCAAGAAAAAAAGTAAAGTATTTGCTCTAGAAAGTAAGTCTTTGAACAGAAATGTAATGTACATTGACTTTCAAATGAGTAAGAGGACATTTGCCTGCAAGGGTGGACGGAGCAACTGCTTTAACTAACTCAGTTCACTCAGTAAAAACATGACATTAAGTCCAAGAGATGCATTCTACAGGTTCCCACTGAGTAAGAACCAATCAAAATCAGTGTTCCATCTGCACTTTGTGTCAACCTTCCCAGGGATAATACAATGCCAGCTTCTTCCATCATCGCCTTCACAATATCTCTCAAAGGAGTATTCACTTCCTCTGTCCCCCATCCGGTGCAGGTGCTGAGTAGGCCTGGGAAGAGTTTGCGGTGTTGCGCTATACGGAACTCCGTAAAGTGACAAAAAAAAACTCAGCGGCGTTCCGCAAGTGGCGGATCTTCCTGCTGCTCAAGTAGAAATTCAACGTGAGCTGCGGGGAAAAGACTCTGCTGCACTACGCAAAGTGGAGTTTTCTGCACTCGGCTAGCGGAGTTTACCGCCCAGGCTTAGTGCTGGGAATCATCATCTAAGCTAGTTAATTGCTTCACTTCGACCTTTATACTGTAAACTAACTAAGAATAATATTTTTAGTGAGAACCCAGTGACTTTGGTGCCTGAAACAGAAGAAGAGTTACACACAGCAAGCAGCAATACACTGTGAACTTTAAAAAAATATGAAGTAGTGCACCTAGGTCCACTCTTGTCAATTTTAAGATGCACATTTTAAAATTAAAGCTTATCAAACAAATGCCTTGGCCACGCTTGCAGGACTCGGTTTCAATATTGGATACACTCACCAATTTTGTCAAGTACTCTTACGACATACATTGGAGGCATCCATTTGCCCCCTGAGATTTACCTCCGCCTTGGAGGCAACGTGTACTACTTTTTGATTGAGGATACGTAGGCACTACTAGCTGGCCTAAGGCCTCATTCTGGAGATCACATCCATAAGAAGGACGCTTTGCTTTTATTACAAATTACCAGATTGAATCCATTGACAAAGATACCTCTTTGCCTTTTGCCCTGAAGAAGCCCTTGCTAGGGTGAAACACGTTGGCTGTTTCTACAGCTGCACACAGAGCTTGTGTAAAATAGAGACATACAACAAAACCTACAAATTGACTGTTGAATGGACATTACTTTGTGTACTCTGTAATTTGCTCATCATGTGTATTGCCTCTCATCTTTCTTCCCCCTGTTAATTGCCTTCCCTAAAACTCGGAGAGAGGAGATTCAACAACCGTTCTAGCTAGCTCTCAACAGTGTGCTATGACCCTTATTTCAAAACCCTGCTACTGGATAGCTCCTGTCCCCTTCTTTTAAATGGGTCTCTGCAGCACCACACACCCTCTTGGGTCTCCAGTCCTGTAGGTGTTTCCTTTCCCAGGGTACACTCCTGTGGCATGTGTTATGTAGGTCATTTCCAGCTCTGCCCAGTCTGTGCAGATGGGGACAGGAAAAGTCTAAGTGCCACAGGGTAATGGGGTCGGCAGCAGCCGCGGCCCTTGCAGGTAAGGGCGATGGGGCTGGGTGGAGGGGGATTTCGATAGACGACGATGTGGGAAAACTAATTATTTATTTCATTTTCCATCACCATTGTCTGTCAAAACCTGCCCCCCTGCTTATCTTGGGGACAATCTTAATTTTCTGCACACCTCATCTCTTCTCAATCTTGAGATTCTCTGAGGCCCCCATTCCTTTGCTGAATATTAGTACCTTGGGCATACTCCTTTTAAATTCTACCCACATCATGTTGGTGATTCTCTGATTCAACTGTCAATAAAGTTTTCCCCTTTGGGTGAACTTGAAAGCAAACCACAATTTTTATACAAGACAAAAAGAATTGACCTACATTCACAAATGTGGAGCAAATAATGAAAAACATGCATTAGTCATACAGAAAAAAATGTACATTTTATGTCAGTAAGTTAAAAAACAGATTTTAGTAAACACATTATAATACATCAGAAATTCATTACACAGAAAATGGGACAGTATAAAAGGAAAATAATTCCAATTAAAAAGGAGAAAAAGAACACCAATTTCAATGGTTCGATAAGATATGCTTCATGTAGATATGTCAGATTTCACAATCACATGAGCTTCTTATTTCTATTGCAAAATATTTCTCAAAAAAAGTGCATCGACGCGTTTCGGTTATGGCAAACAGATATTCAAGGCCAAAAACCTTCCTCAGGATTAAAATTGATATCCCATTTAAAACAATATCTGAAAATGAAAATACATAAAATAAGATATACACCATATGACTATAACAATACTACATTACAGCATGTGATTACAGAACTGCTCCTACTTTAAACACTCACAACATAAAGACTGTGGATATTAATAACATTTCATTGTTATTTACTATATTCGAAGTGTCAGCCACAAGCACTTGAGGACACTAATTATACATACATATATGTTCCTTGATAAATGAATTATGTCAATGATTCATACTTATTGTGCCCAACATTCAATCTGTTGTGGATATGAAAACCAGAGGGACTCATTTTTTAACTGATGGAGTCTAAAACCTTGCTCTCTTGAGTATGCATAGTATAATGGCAAATTCTTTACCATGACAAGATTCTCTGATTCATACAATGATGATTGCCTGTCTTGTGGAAATCGAAAATCATTTCTGTTAGCATAGGCTGAAACCATCTTGTTTGTGGCATCCATTTTGTTAGCTATGTCATTCTTCTGTCTTCACTGTTGCTTGCCTTTTTATTCTGCTTGTGTCATCAACTTTAGTTAACTCCTTCTGTACTGGGCCAAAGCAATGCATGTGCTGATCAAAGGCCTGTAGCTGCTGAAATGCACCCGGTTAAATATGTAACTGTCAACTATTCGTGGCTGCTGTAAGCAGTTCTGTTCCCCCTCCCACTTTGCTGACAATCTGGCAGATGCATCAAAGTAAATACCGGGAGCAAATGGGCAGATTCTCAGAATCTGCACCTTTGCTCCCGGTATTTATTCATTTGGGATGCATCATCCTAAATGCAAAAATCGCAATTTAAGGAATCTCTAAATTGTGATTCCTTAAATTGTGATTGCATTTAAGGAATCCCAAATTGAGATTCCTTAAATGCAATGCATGAAAGTCAAAAAAATAGCGAATTCGCTAATAGGGGGAGCAAATTACCATGAAGTTGGACTTCATGGTAATTTGCTAAAACTTTGAAAAAAGCACTTTTGTGCATTTTTCAAAGCTTCATGTTGCGCACACAGATTCCCTTAGGGCATGTGTGTGTGCAACATATGTGCATAGACCTATTTCAGGGGTGCAACAGGGTGTCATTTTGACACCCTTGCACCCTTGAAATTGCATGAGCAATTTGCGAGTACCTACTGGTACTCGCTAATTGCTCATGCAATCTCCAATACATTCCTATGGGCCTGTGGGTCCATAGGAACGAATGGGACAGCATTCCTTAATTGCGACTAGCAATTTGCGAGTAGCAATCAAGGAATGTTAAGGAATCGCTATTTTAATAGCGATTCCTACATGCATAGGCTTTTGCTATTCCTAAATAGCGATTCCTTAAAATTTAGGAATAGCAAAAGGCTACGTTGATGCATCTGCCAGTAAGTGATCTCCCATCTGCCCATTTTTGTCGGTAGTTATTCTTGTGTATGCTTGTACCTTCTATTTGTAGCTACACGCTTACTCTGCAACAAACTCTGTATATAAGCACCATGGTCTGTGTATTTAATGTACTACCTCCTGGAACACTTGAGGGTGTTGTATGGGCGTAGTCCCACTCATGAGTGATTAATAAACTTTTTATTTGAATTCCAGCTTCAGTGCCAATCTCTATTTTGTTGTTCTGAGGATCCGTGGACAGAGAAGGGTGACCCCTGCACCGATGTGCTCATTAAAAGGCACATAGTACACAGTTTGGCGCCCGACACTTGGGTCCTCATTGGAGATGCGGCCGTCCAAAAGAGTGGTCTTGATGGAAGAGTGGAATTTTGCTGAGGAGAGGTCCTGCATGAAGAGACCATTGTCTTTGCAGACAAAGTGATTTTTCAGTTTTTCTTGATTTGAGCCTCCAGGTAGTGGCCGGTCCCGACTGAGGTAACTTTTGGCGTTAAATTTAGCAGTGACCATTAGGTCGACCAAGGGATTGGCAGTTGGAAGTTGGAGACTCTTGTTTGGTAAGGTCGCTGAAGCAGCACTATTGATTTGCTTGGCCAAGATTCTGGTTTTGTTTGTTTCATTTATTTTTTGCAAAAGATAAAGGCAGGTAATGTGGAGATTTTTCTCTACTTTTGAATATTTTAGAAAAGTAATATTTTACAAAAACTTGTTAGCATGCCTGTTTACAGCACACTACGTAGGCTGTGTTGCTGTCTTGGAGGTACCAAAATGGATTAAGACAGAAGTCAGACGGCTCCCCCAGAGGGGACACCTAATAGGCATATGTACATTAAATACAGTATTTCTTCCATAATGTACAGTACACTGTGGAACAAATATACGAAAAGGATCCTGATCTCCAATAGCCAGTAAATAGGTCATTTAACTTTAAAAAGATTCAATATGTACAACAGTGTTTGTTTCAAAGAAAAAATCGACAAGATATGCTTGACTGTGTACGAATGTGGGAGAAAGAAGTGCATGGGAGAGTGAGGAAAGAAGAAGCTATAGCAGAAAAAGAACAGTGTAAAACATATCAAAAAGCGTTCGAATTAAAAAAGAAAGAGAGGAAGGCAATAAAAGAAAAAGAGGAAAGGTAGCGTCCTTTAGAGGTAACTGGCTAGTACCCTATTAGACGCCCCATTTATCCCATACTTAATAATCCTCAGGATGATTCCATCCTGTTAGATCGGCCTCCGCCCCCATATAAGTTTCCCTCTGCCCCGGAGGATGATCTTTCTGATGAAGAACATCTTTCTTCAGACGAGAAAGACACAGATAATCAAGATGGGCGGCAAACTCACTCTACTTTGATTGTTGATGAAAAAGCCACTATTAGATCCACTGCTCGCAAAGATGCATGTGGGACTACTTCTGCTGCAGACCTTGTAGCAATGGTTCAGCAGTGAAAGGATTTAGAGCCGGTATATTTTATAGAGAAGTATACCTGGGAGGAAATACTTGGTTTTAGAAACGTTTCTAAAATCTTGAGAGCCCAATGATATTAGTTTTGATTATAAACAATTAAGTGATGGAACTTTCCTTTTTTCAAATATACCTGATCTAATTAGGCGAGTAGTTAAATTAAGACATGATACACAACGTTTAAAAGCAGAGCAAAAATCAGCTGCTAAAGTTAAAACTGCACAAACAGTTCAGATCCCAGTGCAAAAAAGAAGAAGTTTTGGGAAAAGTCAAGGACCTTAGTGATACTGTAGTTGCTGTGAGACCGATGCGTGAAGCTGCACCTTTGTATGTTCCTCCAAAGGGTACGGGAACACGTGCAATAAAGATTCAAATGATGCAAAGGGATATTTTGTTTATAATTGGGTCTATACTCCTTGGAGTAGAGCAGAGGTTATGGCTCTTAAAGACGCTTTTCCCAATCCGCGGAAAAACCTGCCGCTTTCTATGAAGAAGTGGAAGGAGCCATTAGCTCCTGCACTATAACGCTGCCAGATATTGATATGTTTTTGGACTTATTTTGCCCCCTGATATGTGGAGAACAATTTGGAAAATAGATGATCATGTAGCATATGGTGATACTTGGGGTGCATTTAGAAGAAATAGATTCAGCTAGAGAACCTGCGCAGAAACCACAACATGAGATATTAGATCTTCCCAAAGCTACTGTGACTAAGTTAAAAACTCTCATACCCCCTATGAAAATAGATTGGACAACGTTAGCATCTTGTAAACAGAAAGGGGATGAGCCAGTTTCTGATTTCTTTACATGATTTGAAGAGATATTCCATGACTTTAGTGAGCAGTCATTGACAGATGACAAGGGTAAGCATTTGTTTTTTGACAAATTTGTGGCTAACATGTTGCCAGAACTAGCTGGTCGCCTCAAGGCCAGTGAGAGTTTGTGGACTACATCTTCCCTAGTCTCCCTTTTGACTATGGCCCAGTATTATGAGCGTCAGGAATTAGAAGCGAAGGGCAAAGAGGATAAGAAGGTAAAGGATTTAAAGACTCAAGTATATAGTCCACCGTTCAGAGGTCGTGGAAGAGGCTGACGTGCAGTATATACATCGGGAGTTACCCCTTAATCTCGAGCAACTTTGTCTTCTGATCAGTGAGCTTATTGTAAAGAGATTGGACAGTGGGGTTCTGAGTGCCCCCTTTTGCGAGGTCAGCAGTATCAACGGGGTAGAGGAAGTATGAGAGGACTCCCAGGGAATTCAAGACAAAGGGGAGGAATATGAAATCATTCCAGGTTTGAGGCAGTTGGACCAAATTATTCTAATACTTTTTTTTTAATTGTTTCTATTTAGAACAACAAGAGGGCTTCCGATAAATAAGTAGTACATACATAGCATGGTAACTATGTCAATGTACAAGGCAGTGTCCATAGCTTTTGCAAAATATTCAGATAACATTTTTCCAAATCCAACGATACAGTCCCGTAGTCCCCCTCCCCGTCCCACTTAGTGCTCAGAATCACTGTCCTCCGCTGGCCTTGGAGGATCGCACAGATGCCCTCTGTATTCATTCCAGGCACCCCAGATTTTATCCCATTTCCGTGGGCAACCTCGGTGCAGGTATGCCACTCTCTCCGCCAACATAGCCTCATCTAAATCTGTGCCCCAGTCCCGTAACTTGGGTATCTCCACAGCCCCCCAATATTTAGCAATATTTCTCTTGGCCAACATTATACCCAACGTCGCACAGTCTTGAGCAGGGTGGGTAAGGTCTTTCGGGTCCCAGACGTTCAACAAGCAACACCATGGCTCGGGCAGCACAGATGTATTGACCACCTGTGATATTGTCCGCATAACTTTAGCCCAGTAGGCAGCGACCCGGGGGCACTGCTACAGGGTGTGGAAGAACTTTCCTTTTTCCCCGCACCCCCGGAGACAGAAGCAATATGTGGCGCGTCCTATGGTGTGTAGAGTGGTCCTAGCGTAGTACACCCGATGAAGTATTTTCAGCTGTACTAAACGGAGTCTGGAGGGTATGGCTACTTCTCGTGGGGAAGAGAGCGTAGTTTGCCAGTCCGCTTCATCAAAACCCCCAGGTCATCAGTCCAACTGCGCCTTAATTTAAGGGTGGGATAAGGTAAATTGTTAACTAGTTTGTGGTACGTGAATGATGTCGCTTTTTTAAGCATGTGTTCGGTGAGTAACCTGTCCTCTAGCGGGGTCGATTCAGGTAAGTCTGTGTTTGGGGGGATAACCGACCGAAGGGAATGGCTGATCTGTACATATCGGTGGGCGCCAACTCCTATTGGGCTTGGAGTTGGTCAAATGTTATGATGGCACCCCTCCTCCACAAGTCACCCACTGTAGTGATGCCTATCAGGTCCCATTCCCGAAACCCTTTGCTGTAGCATAGTTTGCCTAGCCTGCGTGAAGTCCATAATGGGGTCATCTGGTTAATGGTGTCACAGCACTTAAGACGAGTCTGCGCAGTGTACCAGATACCTACCGTGTGCGCTCTTGGGCCAAGCAGGGAGGACGCGCCCCATCTGTCGTACATTACCGAAAGAGTCCCAGCTTCTCCAATCTCATAGCAATCCGCCTGGAATGCCGGTTCCGTGTGTGGGGTATGAAGCCATTGGTTTATTATTTTTAAGTGGGCGGCCCAGTAATACAACTGGATATCTGGGAGGGCAATGCCACCGTCGTACCAGCTCCTGACTAACTTACCTCATGACATTCATGCCGTCTTAGTACCCCATAGTAAACCCGAGATTAGGGCGTCTATTTGCATGAAATATTTCACAGGGACAGGAAACGGGGTATTTTCCAGGATATGGAGCAGCCTAGAGAGCGTCATCATCTTGTAAAGAGCCGCTTTACCCAGAAGAGTCAGGGATAGGGTATGCCAATGCTTTACATCAGATCGGAATCGCTCATGGGGAGGTTCTAGATTTTTAAGAAGGAAGACACTAGGATTTGGCGTAATCCATACCCCTAGGTACTAAAGGAATCGTCTGTAACCCGCATGGGCATTCCTTAGGAAGTTGTGGAGGCGGGCCTTTGAGGACAAAGAGGGTGGATTTAGACCAATTAATAGTATAACCAGATACCCTTCTGAAGATTTCACAAATGTCTAATAGCTCTGCGATAGACCTCCCAGGGGAAGTTAAGTAGAGAAGAATATCGTCCGCATATAAGGAGATGCGGTCTTCCCACGTTGCAGCCCAATGTAGCCCCCTGAGCATGCACGTCCATCGAATTCAGGCCGCCAATGGTTCCAATGCCAGAGCAAAAAGCAAAGGAGACAACGGGCAGCCTTGGCGCATGCCACGACCTAACTTAAAGTCCCTGGACATATGACCGTTGGCCACCACATGGGCTAGAGGGCGGGAATACAATAAGTGCACCCAGGCACAGAACTTGGGATCAAAGCCCAGATGCTTGAGAACTGCGAAGAGATAAGCCCACTCCACCATGTCAAATGCCATTCAAGCATCCAGGGAAAGAATGACTGCCGGCTCTTGAAGACAGGGCATACGCGCCACTATCGCATGGACTCTCCGCAGGTTAAGGGCAGTGCTTCTATTGGGCATAAACCCTGATTGATCAGGGTGGATGAGTGCCTCAAGGTGTGGGGTAAGGCGGGCAGCAATTATCTTAGCTAAAATCTTTGCTTCAGCATTAAGCAGAAATATCGGACGGCAAGAAGAGCAGTCATCCAGGGGCTTTCCCAGTTTAGGCACTGCAACTATAGTGGCTCTACGTTGATCATGTGACAGGACTCCGTCCTCCAAGCTATGGAGGAACATATTCAGGATATATGGGGCAGTGGTATCAGACTTGCGTTTGTATAGTTCAATGGGGATGCTATTGGGCCCCCCAGCTTTCCCGGACTGTAGAGATTGAATGGCCACTTTAACCTCATCAATCTTGAGGTCGGCCTCCAGAGACGATACTGCTTCCTCCGTAAGAATCGGCATTTGAATATCTTTTATATATGTATAAGCTTCTTCGATTGTCATTGGGGAATTAGGGGTATAGACTTGCTCGAAATAGTCAGCCAGGGTGCCTACTAGATCTTCTGGGGTGGTGACGATGATACCTGTCAGCGTGTGAAGTTGGTCTATTGTTCGCTGCGCTCTATCTCTCCTGTCCAACCATGCTAGGAGCCTGCCGGTCTTGTCCCCAGTCTATACAGTGTGTCTCGTAGCTAGGAGACGCAGCTTAACCTGTTCCCTCTGATATTATTCTAATACTTTTGACAGCGGAATCAATATCAAATGTCAGATTATTGGGCTGATGTTCTTGGGGATTCTGATTATGCATAGGAATGCCTAGAATGCGGTAAGGAACCGGTTGAGGTCCCAGTAGATCAGAAATGTCCTAATGTTGATGCAAATGTTTTGGGTTCTACTGATCGATTTCTGGTTGGTTGATACAGGAGCTACTCGTAGTGCTCTGTCTAAAAAAATGGTTCGTAGGGCTCCCCTGTCTGGCGCAACAATAACATTGATAGGATTCGATGGGACACCTGCATCTAGCCCACTATACACAACCACTTGCATTTAGTCTTGATAAATTAACTGCAGAATGTCCATTTTTGCTTTCCACTAACACGCCGGATAATAGTGTGGGTATCGATATGCTCAAATATTTTCGTGCTACAATAAGTTGTTCAAAAGAAGGTGAGTGTGTTAATTTAAATGATATCCAATAGTTGAGAGGTCTTTTCTCATTAAGGAGGATATCGCTCTGGTATCCTTACCTAGTACTTTGTGGGCTACATCAGATACTGATGTGGGACAAATGGTTATTCCACTAGTACATATTCAAGTGAAGGAAGGTGCTTCATTGCCTCGCCTGCCCCAATATAAAATATCTCAAGAAGGTGAAGAAGCATTGACGCACATTATTCAGGATTTGATCATGGTGGGAGTTGTGGAAGAAGTCCCTTATAACATTTGTAATAGCCCTATCCTTCCTTTTTTGAAAAGAGACACTGATACTAAAATGTACAGATTCATTATTGATTTACGAGATGTTAACAAAATTGTGGTCCCCCAATACCTGGTAGTCTCTGACATCACGACTATGGTTCCTCCTACTGCCGCTACATTTAGTGTCATTGATTTAAAGAATGCATTTTTTCCAATACCTATTCATCCTGACAGCTGTTATTTGTTCGGCTTCACTTTGAATAATAGATCTTACAGATTCTGTAGAGCTCCACAAGGGTACACAGAGAGTCCTAGCATTTGTAGCGAAGGCACTATAAATGGCAGCTTTATTCTTTTCCTGTACCAAAAGGGGTGGCTCATATTCAATATGTCGATAACATCTTGTCGGCTGCCGATACCCCTGACCAGTGAAAAGAAGGAACACTGTACTTGTTATCATTTCTTGCCTCTCATCATCACAAAGTCTCTCGGAAGAAATTGCAATTTTGTAGAACAGCAGGTTACCTATTTAGGTCACCTCCTGTCTAAGGAGGGACGTGCACTCACACCAGATTGCATACAGACCATTTTAGACACTCTGTGCCCCGTACTCCGAAGGATGTCTGTGCACTGATTGGCCTTACTTCTTTCTGTAGGCAGTGGATCCCTAGCTTTTCGTACATTATTAAACCCTTGTTGGCCCTTTTGACTAAAGACACTCCGATGCCTCTCCCATGAACTACTGAATGCCAGAATGCCTTTCAACGGCTACGTCAAGCTCTTTGTTCTGCACCAGTATTAGGAACTCCAGACTACACTAAGACTTTCACACTCCATGTACACGATAGGGAAGGTTGTTCCCTCTCGTTTTTAACACAGACACACAGTGATAAACAACATCTTTGTGGAGAAGTGTGGCTCAGGGGTTAGAGGCGGCAGACCCGGAAGCTGAGATCGGCCCTGGACCAGGGTTCAATGCCCCGCCTTGACGGGGCTTGGGCTCAATTATTCCACGGACTCGATAATTCTCGCTCCGGTACCTACTCGACTCATGGGTTCACACTCTGCGACTCTGGGCAATAGCTTGCTTAATCTCCACAACGGCCCCTCGCGGCGGGATGCCTGGCTTTCACCTTGTGGATACCCTGCTGGGGTTATCTCACAGGGGAATACCAGGACGGGTTCCCTAAGCAAGCGCTTAGATGCCTGCGATGTGGGTGGTTTGCGCTATATAAATACATGTACATTTACATTTGTGCATATTTCTCAGCTGTCCTTGATGCAGTTGCCCGCACACTGCATGGTTGTTTTCGAGCGGTGGCGGCAGCAGCTGGGTCTATATGTCCGAGTGAGGAAATAGTCTTGTAGATTGTTTGTGTTAGTACCTCATTAGTCGATGCCTTGCTAAATCAAATGAAAACACAGCATCTGACTAGTGCCCGTTTGACAGGATATGAACTGACGCTTTTGGCCCCTCATATCACGTTGAAAAGATGTTTGACTCTGAATCCTGCTACATTATTGCCACTTCCAGCTAATCAATCTCAGTCACAAGAGTTACATGACTGTATATCTCTTACTGAAGAACATACAAAGGGTTGTGTTGACCTACAAGATATACCTCTTTCTAACGTTGATGGGGAATTGTGGGTTGATGGGTCTTGCCTAAAGTTGCCTGATGGCACTACATCTGCTGCTTATGGAATTACAACACTTCAGACAGTAGTTGAGAGTTCGCATCCGACAGAAGTCAGCTCAAGCAGCCGAGTTGATAGCATTGACAAAAGCATGTGAGCTTAGCCAATACGCCTTTGGTGTGGTACATAGCTTTGGCCATCTCTGGAAAGAAAGAGGCTTTGTCACTTCACACTGGACACAAATAGTTCATGGGGAATTAGTACATAATCTCCTTACTGCCTTGACCTATCCTAAAAAAGTGGCAATTGTTAAATGTAGCGCACACAAGAAAGTGACCGATAAAATAGGAGCAGGCAATGCCTTTGCGGACCACACAGCTCGGGAGACCGTAATGCAGCGAAGTACCACATCTGTGTATGTAGTTAAGTCACAACCTGAACGTTGGCATGATGCCAGTCAAGAAGTGCTGGACATGCAACAATCTGCCTCTGTCGATGAATTATACCAATGGTCCAAGGAGGGAGCATTGTATGATGAGAGCTGTTGAAAGAATAAAGAAATGACAAAATGGAAGTTATCCACAGCCTATTTACACCCTATGATTCATATGGCACATGGGCTGCACATTTTGGAGCATCCTCAATAGCAAAGCAACTTATGCAAGTTTAGGATCATCCAGAGATTGTCGGTACGGCTAAGAAAATAGTCCAGTCTTGTCTGATATGTCTGCAGTATAATCCTGGAAAGGGAACACAAACTCCAACAGGAGGGTTTGCAATACCCACTGCACCTTTTGAGGTCCTTCAAATGGACTACATACAGCTTGAGCGTTGTAACAACCTAATATATTTGTTGGTAGTGGTTTGTGCCTTTAGTAAATGGGTGGAGGCATATGCTACGAAAGATAATATAGCTCTTACTACAGCAAAGGTACTCCTAAAGGATTTTTTTCCCCGATTCGGCATTTGCCGAGTTTTGTGGAGTGAAAACGGGCCCCATTTTATTTGGCAAATTGTTGAGTATCTCATGAAAGGGTTGGGAATTTAGCAGAAGCTTTATGCTGCTTTTCACCCGCAATCAGCAGGACTATTGGAACGTTACAACTCTACCCTCAAATTGAAATTGGCTAAGACACAGGCTTCCACACCTTTGAAATGGCCTGATGTACTGCCTTTAGCATTGCTATCCATTAGATCGATACCACATACACAAATCTGGCCTCATACCGTATGAGGTGGTTTTTGGAAGGCCAATTAATATTTGGGGATTCCTAAGCCACACCCTATACATGATGTACCCTATGTAGTGATGAATATTTGTCTCCGTTGACTGACAGTTTGTCTTTTATTTGTAAACAGGTTCGTTGGACTCTTCCAGACAGGTCGCAAGGGGAGGGCCACTGCTTGCGCCCTGGTGACTACGTTGTCACAAAGTCCATCCAGACAGCCAGCTCCCTAGCACTGAGATGGCGAGGCCCTGAGCAAGTGCTGCTGGCTACCAGGACTGCAGTTCAAGTGACGAATCAGAAGAACTGGGTCCATGCGACACACTGCCGGAAGGTGTTGCAAGACCTAGCAAGCTGAGCTGCGTTGGCAGATCACTGCGACATCCTGGTCACCGAGAAAGGACAAGCTTTGTCACCTGAAGGATCTGAGGAAGTCTTCCCGGACCACACGATTCCTGGTACATCTCGATATCAGCTGCGACACAGGAAGAAAGACGCTTTGTTACTGAAAAAGACTGTTTGAGCCACTGTCCTGGGTGGTTAAAGACTTACTACAAAGGGGGAAGCCTTTTAGTGACTGCTCGTCTCAACCTCAGTGAAGAAATAAACCTCTGCCTAGGACCTTAGGGCACCACCTGTTTTGTTGTTTGTCAATGAAATGAATATGCTTAAGGAGAAGAAACCAACTGCTGCAAGAGTTTGTAGCAAAAGAACAATGATTGTTACTGGACTCACTTTGACTGCTGTTATTGTTGCTGCAATAAAATGGATTGTAGAGGAAGTAGCTCCTGTTCGAAATCTGCTGAATGCTACTACTCCTGTTCCCACTGAACATTACTACTTTACTCTTCCTTATCATGAACAGAAGCACAAAATGTCCTACCTCAATAACACTTTCATTCAGATTTTGCACCATACACACAATGCTACAAATGTTACCAACTGCTGGGTATGTGGAATGATGCCAGCTCATCAGAAAAAGGGAGGAACGCCTTTTATTCCCTTGCCGTTTTCACATAATGGATCCTGCAGAGCTTTGTTTGCATTTTTGAGGGCTTATGAAGTTGCTAACATTAGTTATGCTGATGTCGGAGGACTGAACACTCAATTGAATAGGGTTTGTTACCCTGTTGAGGACGGAGATCCACAAGCTAATGGAACTATACGGGAAATGGAGGAGTATTGTTGAGGGAATTCCTCGGCGCGCTATGTTTTCCCTAACACTTGAACAACCAAGGGAAATGGGCCTCCTATTATTGCTGTCACTAGAGCTTGAGCGGATTTCTGTGTGAGCAGTATTGGCAGTAAACCTGTGGGGAAAAGGGACTGTACTTTAGTGTTGAATATTACTGGAATGAACAATAGCAGCTTTTTGTCCTCACATAATACCTATATCATTTGCAGAAGTAAAGGTTATTATCACCTACCTATTAGGTGGTCAGGTAGATGCTACGTGGCCTTTTTGCTTCCACCTGTGTTTTTGGCACCTGCATCCTAACATAAAGACTATAAACTGTATAATGACATTTCTAAGAGCTGATGCAAGAGGACAATAAATAATGTTGATGTGGATCAAACTGATACTGCACTGCAGCAGTATATTGACTTTAACTTGGGACTATTCTTTGTTTGTGCTGCCTTAAACGGCAGAAAAATTAGATGTTTGACAGGTGTTGTAGAGGCTGCAAACAATCAGACAGCAATGGCACTTGGAAATATTACAGAAGAACTACAAATTGTGAGAATTGTGATGCTCCAAAATAGGATGGTCCTTGATGTCATCCTGGGTCACCGTGGTGGAGCATGTTGCGTCATCGGGAGTAGCTTTTTGATTTACATCCCTGACGACGCCGCTCCTGTTTTTGATGCAATTTCCAAGATGCACAAAATAGCTACTGAAATCGATAAGAATTCAGGAACATTGTCTTTGACTGGATGACTATGGAACATGTTTACTGTATGGGGGTTGGAAATTACTGTCAGCTCTATGTATATTTGTTGCTATTCTTTTCACTTGTTGCCTATGTATCCAATGCGGCCCAATGCTTTGTTCCCTTTGTGTTTCTACTTGCACCTTGTGTATACCAACTGAATAAAATGCTAAGAATGTAAATGCCAGATTGGCAAGTGATCAAGAAATCACTGAAATGATGCAGATTGACATAAATGATATTTTTCGTATTCCTTTGAAAGTATAAGAACATGTCTTCAGCATATGCTAATAGGGTCGTCTGTGGAAATCGAAAATGATTTCTGTTAGCTTAGGCTGAAGCCATCTTGCTTGTGGCATCCATTTTGTTAGGTATGTTATTCTTCTGTCTTCACTGTTGCTTGCCTTTCTATTCTGCTTGTGTCATCAACTTCATTAACTCCTTCTGTACTGGGACAATGCAATGTTAAGCAAAGGCCTGTAGCTGCTGAAATGCACCTGGTTAAAGATGTAACTGTTGACTATTTGTAGCTGCTGTAAGCAGTTCTTTTCCCCCTCCCACTTTGCTGACTAAGTGATCTCCCATCTGTGCAAGTTTGTCGGTAGTTATTCTTGTGTATGCTTGTACCTTCTATTTGTAACTACATGCTTACTCTGCAACAAACTCTGTATATAAGCACCATGGTCTGTGTATTTAATGTACTACCTCCTAGAACACTTGAGGGTGTTGTATGGACATAGTCCCACTCATGAGAGATTAATAAACTTATTATTTGAATTCCAGCTTCAGTGCCAATCTCTTTTTTGTTGGTCTGTGGACCCGTGGACAGAGAAGGGTGACCCCTTCACTGGTGTGCTCATTAAAAGGCACATTTCCACCGACTTACTGATTTTACTTGCATCAGTGAAGCCGGCATGTGATAAGTGTTGGAGGACCTGCAGAACAGTCACCCACTATACATATGTTAAAGTGCTGTTTCCCTTTATTCAGCCACCAGATGACCTCAGTTATGCGTCAAGTTGTATGTTCAAAGATAGATTTGGCTTCTTGGTACTATTCCAAATCTTCCTCAAATACTTTGCATGGATTCCAAGCAGACTATCTCAAAATGGGCAGGGTTGGCCATGTTCAACCAGCACTGTGGGTTGCCTGTGTATAGATTAAAGAGCATTGGTGAAATCGTAGATCCTTGTGGGACTCCCCTGTCAATGTCTGCTACATCAGATAGAGAGTCGCCAATTTTGAGTCTTTGTTGTCGGTTTTGCAAGAAGGAATTGAACCAGTTATGGATGGCTCCTGATTGTCCCATTCTGACTTCAATAGTTTCTCTGAGTCATTCATGGCTGACTGTGTCAAACGCTGCTAATAAATCCAGAAGTATTAGGAGTTAGGGTAAGTTTTTGGTCTAATGAAGTTTATATATCATCTAGGATGTTTAGAATGTTATGCTATGTTATACAGCATTTGTAGAGTGCACAAACACCAGAAAGGTTTCATGGCGCTGAGTATACAGAGCGAACACCAAAGTCAAAGCCTAGCAATAAGCTAGTTAAAAAATCCAGGTTTTTAAAAGTGTCTTGAATCTAGGATAAACCATTGTAGTTCTTATGTCAGGAGGAAAAGAGATCCAAAGATGCAATCACAGAAAAACTGGCACCACCTAGTTTCTTCTTTTTAAATTTTAGAACAGCTAGCAGATTATGGTGGCCAATGTGAGATTGCATTTTGGAATGTAACTCTGAATGAAGGACTTTTTCCATACAATGATTTAAAAATAATGCAGCCAATTTGAAAGATGGTCCGCTGGGCAACTGAAAGCCAGTGCAACTTTCCCATCAGAGACTTAGTATGGCAGTATCTTGACTGGCGTCAAACCAACCTAGCTACCTGATTTTGTAGTATCTGTAGCCTCTGATTCAGTCCTTTTGGCAAATCTAAGAGAATTACCATAATCAATCTGGGACACCACCAGGGCAATTATTATCTGGATAATGGCTTTAAAGGAAAAATATTTCCCGATTTTCTTGATTTTGTGGAGTTCTTAAGAGCATGAGGGAATCACTGCTCCTATCTGTGGCTTCATAGAAAGGTACTTGTCAATGAGGATTCCAAGACTTTTTACTGCATTTTTGCGAATCAGAGGTAGACCCATCTCTGGGGACCAAAAGGAGGGTTTCCAATTGTGAAGTTTATTGTTAGTGATCACAATTTCTGTTTTCTCCGAATTTAGTTTCAATTGATGACTATTCATCCAATCCCTGATATATAGCAAAGTATTTTGAGAAAGCTACATGGATTCCAAGAAGTTGCCAATGCTGAAGAGCAGCTGCATATTATCAGCGTAATTGTATATTTTCACTCTCCGCTTCTGTAGATCATGTACCAAAGGGCAAATGTAAAGATTGAGTAAATGGGGGGATAACGAAGAGCCCTGATGTACTCCACAGTTTAATTAAACATTTGTGGAGCAGAAGGGAAATAAGTGAACCGACCGACTAAGAGCAGTCCTGGAGGAAAGATTTTTACCAAGTCAAATGCTGTGCCCTGCAGACCTGCGATCTTGACGAAGTTGACCATTATTGTATGGTCCACTGTGTCAAGGGCCGAGGATAGATAGAGAAGAACCAGGGTGAGAACGAAGAGCCCTGAGGTACTCGAACCTTTGTGGAGCAGAAGGGAAATAAATGGACCGACTGAGAGCAGTCCTGGAGGAAAGAGTTTATCCAGTCTAATGCTGTGCCCTGCAGACCCGCAACTTCAACACAGTCAACCAAAATATTATGGTCCACTGTATCAAGGGCCACAAATTGATCCAGAAGAACCAGTGCCTGGATCCGACCCATTTCTGTTTCTACCCTCATGTCATCAACTACTGAGAGAATAGCAGTCTCAGTAGAGTGGGTTGGATGCAATCCTGCGTGATGGGGATCCAAAGAGGGAGAGTCCTCTAAAAAGGATCAGATGTCTTTGGCAACATGAATCTCTAATAATTTTTCCAGATAGGGCAGTAGGAATATAAGGAGGCAGTTTATAAGTTTATAAAAAATAGTAGGATCCACTCCAGGTTTTTAGGTCTCGCCTGTCGATGCGCATGCGCATCGAGCAAGCGAGACTATGGGGGCTTATCCACTCTTTATCCACTGCAAGGAATCGTGGCGATTCCTTGCAGTGCCCGTGACTTTTAAGCTCAATGCGCATGCGCATTGAGCTTAAAAGCGCGTGCACGTCCGTCTTGTTTTACCCGCTCCGCCCCCTCCCCTTCCCGCCGTGTCGCATTTCTCCTCCCCCCTCCCCTCTCCTCCGTCCGTCTTGTTTGTTTAATTTAACCCGCTCCGCCCCCTCCCCTTCCCGCCGTGTCGCATTTCTCCTCCCCCCTCCCCTCTCTTCCCTCCGTCTCGTTTGTTTAATTTAACCCGCTCCGCCCCCTCCCCTTCCCGCCGTGTCGCATTTCTCCTCCCCCCTCCCCTCTCTTCCCTCCGTCTTGTTTGTTTATTTTTTTTCTTCTCTGCCTCGTTAACCTGCCGTGTGCGTTTGTTTTGTTCTCCAATTAATGTTTTTTTGCAGGCAAAGGCCTCTCTCTTCGCCTTTGTGACGCGCAGCTCTGTTTCTCCTCTGGTCTCTGATGAACTAGCCCCGTGTCTCCTTTCTCCTCCTGCCTCCTGTGATGTGTGCATGCCCAATGCTTTTGTGTTAGTCCTCTTTCGGATGCCGTCTCCGCCCCTGTGTCTCCCCCTTTCTGTCTCGGAAGCTGACGCCCACCCAGTCTGTTTCCCTCTTGCCTCTGCACAGATTGTCTTTTCTTCCTCTCTTTTGCGCCCATGTGTCTGATGCACACATTTTGCTTTTTGTTGTCATCTTAATGTCTGTTTAGCTGAATTATTCCTATGCAGTTTTAAAGATGCATCAATAACTTGCAGTTGTTTTAATCCTTCTGCCTGACAAGCTGTCTTTACATGATCTGAGACTTTCCCCCCAAATGAATGGGTGATTTTAGGTGTGGCATTAGCCAAGACTTATTTCATTTTTAGTAAAATTGTATATAACATACTTACAAGGGTCTTCAGGCAGCCACCCCTCTCCATTGGTCTGCTGTTGTCATTCACTGCTCACTACAGCAGGGGGCGGTGGATCGAGCAGATCGAGACTGGATATGTTCACGGAGTTTCAGCAGTCCACCCTCTCACAAGGAGCGCATGCGCACACAAAGTAGTTCCGTTTTAGGCTTGAGGCTTCAATGGCGGAGTTTGTTTTTTTTTGTGCCCAGAAAATATATTTTTGCATTAAGGTAATTTAATTTTTACATAATGACGAGTGGCTGGGCACATCTTTCAACAATGGCGTTTTACCAAAGCAATGTAAACCAGCATTGGCAAAGCAAAAAGGCCAGACTTCTTAGCTTTTTCAGAACTGTTTTAGAACTGTGCTGGGTTTTAAACAGCAGAACTGTCAAGCATTGCTCTAGCAATATACATGGAGTTTGGTTTGGGCCTGCCTCTCTCAAACATTAGCTTACTTGACTAACTATTTACAGCTGTTGGCTGGAGACTGTCATGTCTGGGTTCATTATGATATTCCGAGCGTTAAAACATACACTGCCAAACGCGCCTTCACATCCTCACCCCCTCATCCTCACACACCCTCACTCACCCTCACCCTCACTCACCCTCAACCCCTCACCCTCACTCACCCTCACTCACCCTCACCCTCACTCACCCTCAACCCCTCACCCTCACTCACCCTCACCCACACTCACCCTCACTCACCCTCAATGCCTCACCCTCACTCACCCTCAACCCCTCACCCTCACTCACCCTCAACCCCTCACCCTCACTCACCCTCACTCACCCTCACTCACCCTCACCCTCACTTACCCTCAACCCTTCACCCTCAACCCCTCACTCACCCTCACTCTCACTCACCCTCAACCCCTCAGCATCACCCTCACTCACCCTCACCCTCACTCACCCTCAACCCCTCACCTACCCTCACCCTCAACCCCTCACCCTCACCCTCACTCACCCTCAACACCTCACTTGCCCTCACCCTCAACACCTCAACCTCAACCCCTCACCCTCACTCACCCTCACCCACCCTCACTCACCCTCACTCTCACTCACCCTCAACCCCTCACCCTCACTCACCCTCACTCACCCTCAACCCCTCACCCTCACTCACCCTCACCCACCCTCACCCTCACTCACCCTCAACCCTCACCCTCACACAGTGCAATAGGTCTCAGACCATTTCAGTTAGAGATTTTAGAAATGTTTATGGCTTTTTTTATTTGTAATTCTTTAGCATTGGCTACAGGAAACAAAAATGCTAA
Organism: Lissotriton vulgaris; assembly: GCF_964263255.1. Lineage (NCBI taxonomy): Eukaryota > Metazoa > Chordata > Amphibia > Caudata > Salamandridae > Lissotriton > Lissotriton vulgaris. The sequence goes on along the minus strand of NC_141697.1, from coordinate 57,823,975 downwards.
ACATTTACAAAAAAAACCCATAAACAATTCTAAAAGCACTAACTCTAATGGTGCGAGACCTATTGCATTTCCAATGCTTGTTTTAATAGAGGGATGACTACCACCCTTTGAAGGCAAGGGGCACAGTGCTAAATCTGATTTCTGTTGGTTTGGCTTTCAGGACAGCTTTTTTGTATTTGCATTCTCAACTGTTCGAGATGGGAAGTGTTTGGTTACTTCCTCCATAGTCGTTCCGTTCTCCTAAGTTGTCTTCTTTTATTGGTAATTAATTAGTTGAACCACAATACTGACGTTATTTTCTTTCCCATTTTTAGATGTAAAGAAGCAACCTCCTGAACCATGTCAGGCATAGTGCTATTGTAGAGGTGTGGCAGTTCTAGAACTGAGCTTTGGTCAGTCCGAAGTGCCAAGGAGGTTTGGCACAGCCCCACCAATTCAATTCCGTTTACGAGACTGTAATCCCTATTCCAGGTTTTTTCCTTTCTCCTTTGACCCTTTATTTTCATTTCTTGTGTGGATATTTTGAAAAACAATTGATGATGGTCTCACCAATCAGTTGGTGTGATGTCTATCATGTTTACAGATCGGTGTCGAGATGATGTGAAGAGTGGCACCTTTTTTTATGGGTTGGTCCCATGCAAGCTTGAATCATGTTGATGTCCTGTAGTAGGTTGCCGAGTGCCGCCACTGTGGGGTCCTTGTAATTGTTCTAGTGCAGGTTGAAGTCTCCTAATAATATTGTTTTAGAGACCAAAGTAGAATTGATAGTGATCGTTTCCATTAGTTACTCCAGGAGGTCATTGTTGTCATCCGGTGGATGGAATAGAAGGAGTGTTTTCACTAGCAGTTTCTTATCAAGCGTGATTTCAACTCCCATGAGGTCAAACGATGATGTACGTTCCAATGAGAGTGGGTTTAAGGATAGGGAGTTTTTGTAAATTATATCAAGTCTCCCTCCTGCTTAAATATGCTGTCACAATCGAGAATGGCACAATCTGGGGTAACGAGGATGTCTAGTATTCGGGCTGTCATTGGGTTTAGCCAGGTTTCAGTTAGGAAAAGAATGTGCAGATAATGCACTAAGATCACATCTGCTAAATCAGTTGCATGTTTTGCAGTTGATCTGCAATTGTGTAGCATGCATTTCAGGTTTGTCACTGTTTTGTGAGTTGTTGTGGTGAACATTGCGTTTGTTGCTATTGGGATCGGGTTGTTATGATTGATTTGTAGAGGGATGAGTCTTCGGTTTTTGTAGCTGGGTATCTTGACGATCGGGCTGTTGGATGTAGTTTTGAGGGAGGTTTTCTGTGTGCCCTGATAGTATATTAGCAGAGTCTATATCTTTTATTCTGATAGGTTATTCGTCATTCTTCTTGGCCAGTGAAACTTGTTGTCTCTGGGGGTAGTGTGTCTGCTGCTGTAAACAGATTTTATAGACTGAGAGTCAGTGCACTTGGCAGTGTGAGTGAGCATCTTTTCTAGTGTGAGTAGAAGTGTGATTACTTTCTTTTTGACCCAGTGTTTTTCTTCCCTCATTAGCTGCAAGTTCTTGTTGATTTGGTTTACTTGAGGTTTGTGGGCTAGGCGTTGACATTCTACATTATCAAACTGTGTGAGTGAATTTTTGTGGTCTGTCTGTGTTTTTGCTCTTTGTCAAGGGGATGGTTCTTTGATGTTGACCCATTTTCTGTTGTTGGGTAGCTGCTACTCAGGCTGAGATGTCTGATTACAGAAGGATCTGGCTGGAGTTTCTGAGAAGCTGCGTAGATTGCATGTCTACGACTGTCGTTCTGTGTAGTTCTTTGGGTGGTGTTAGTAGGTTTAAGGTAGTGACTGGGAGTCTGGGTATGAGGTGGGTCACTCGTAGGCTTTTTTTGTGGCTGGTTGGAGTCTTTGTGAAGCTTTGACAACTGCAGGGCTGCTATTACTGTTGGGTGTAGTTCTTTGAGCGGTGTTAGTCTGATTAAGGTAGTGGTTAGGAGTTTGGATCTGAGAAGGGTGACTAGAGGATTTGCTGGAACAGCTACTTGCCTTTTCAGGTTGCTGTAGAGTTAGTCGAAAGCTTGTTATTATCCACTACTTGTTTTTTTTTTTTTTTTAAATTTTTGAAAACCTTTATTGCACAGTATCATAAAACAAGTACGGGCCTACAACCATCCGGCCGGCCTCGACATCTTTTGGAGCACATTAGCAAACAATATGGCAACTCAGTAGCATCTCAAATCAGAATACAATCAACCTGGGTTACACTGGAGGTATTTGCACTACCGAGAAGCAGGAGAAGTTAAGGTTTATTTTAAAGTTTTTGTGAAGCATATTTAAATAGTAAAAACTAGAAAGGATCAGAGTCCACACAATCCGTCCAAAACTGAAGTGGGCGACGTCCATCAAAGAAATCCAGCAAGCATTAAAACAGAATCAAAATGGCGGCACAATGATATCGTAAAAGGATTGACAATCGCACATTATGTTGTGTGCCGGTCGCTACCCACCCCACTTCGACCCACTCCATTGACCCAAGGAAAAAAAAGAGAAAGGAAAAGAATTTAAGAATAAAGAAAAAATTAAGGCCCATAGAAACTGAAACGGACAAAATAACCCCCCCCCACCCTACACGCATGCAGAGGCTACGGCCTACCCCCCCCCCCCCCCTCCCCCCCTAGCAGTGTGCCTGTTGCCCAAAAAAGAGTACCCGAAATAAAGAAGTAAGAGAAAGGAAAAAAGGAGTATACATGTTAAACCGGAGGAGGGCCAAACGTATGTGTCCGAAACAACCAGCATGTATATTCTCGGCCGCCCCTCCCCCGACCCCGAATTGAAGCATAACCAACGTCCAGCCCCCGTCTACCCATCACAGTCCCGGCAATGCAAACAACAGTAAGTAAAAAGGAAAAGCATCTTCAACCATGTCCCTTTCGATCCAATGTGCCGACGAGGTGCAGTAGTAGAGTAGCCTTCTGGAATGGGATAAACAGCCGCAAGGACCACAACAGGACAATGCGCTGTCCACCAATATCTGTCCAACTCAATGCCATGTGGTCTACAAATGTACAAAAAAGGGCAGCACACAGCAGCAATCCTCCAAAGTTAAACAGCCAAAGCATAAGCAGCATGCCCAGGATACGATAGCAAGACTCGCCAGCAGATCCCGAAGGAGTTGCCAGACATGGCGTCCAGAGGCGATTCCCCAGCCACTGTACCAGTCCAGGAATCCCACACCTCTCCACAGCTGTAGCAGACAGTATCGCGGCGGTATCCAGCTCTCGTATCTCCAGCGCCTCCATGTACCTCTGGATAGGCAGCTCACAGTAGTCGAACCCAGGGTGTGGCGAAGCGCTCTGCATGCGAACGCCAACTCGGCCAGTCGAGGATAACGTGGGCAGAATGGCATCTAGTCGGCCCCCCAGGTCCCGGGCATTGTCATACAAAGCAGCTCGCAAAGTAACCAGGGCGCCCAGAATATCGCCGATCTTCAAGGACATCTCAGGAGAAGAGGATGCTGTAGCTCCCTGTACATGGGGCTCGCAAACGTGTGGTAGTCCTCGAGCCCGTCCGCCGGCATCCCTTTCTAGCAGCCGGTCATCCCATCGGCGCCCCGACGAGCACAGCCAGGTCGTGGGGACAAGGGCAGCACACTCCATTCCGACACCGCACACGGTTGCAGTGCAGCCTCGGCCGTCGTAAACACCCTCAGCAACAGATCGGGCCGTCAATTGCAAGTGCCGAGCGCTCGGTGCAAAATGGCCCCCTTCACAGCGCCGGAGGATGAAAAGGCTCTCAAAGTCGTCCAGGGGGAAAGATACAAATGTATCACTGGCAGCTGCGATGTCGAGCAAGCGTGGAGGTTAAAGGGATTGAATAGCTCGCTGCTGCGGAAAACTCAGTGTGGCAGCCGCTCTCCGCCGGCCGACTCCGCCCTGCCTTCAGTGGCCGCTGTTGTCGTAGTCAGGGCCGGCCGCCTTCGAGAACAAAGACCCGGCCACCGCCATTGAACACCAGAAAGGAAACAAGGACGCCCTGTCACTTCTGTCGCAGGGAGCACGTCGGGGAGCACACCGTTGGAGTCAGCATCACTTCCCGGTTCCAATACCTCGACACGAATACAGGATAACTTGCAGGATGAATAGCGGTACGGAAGGAAAACAAGCGGGTCGGCGGAGCCGAGGGTTTAGGCGGCCATCATGGTTGCAGGCTAGGCTCCTCCCCCATCCACTACTTGGTTGAGGATGTTGCCATTTTTATAAATTGAGACAGTAGCTTTCGCTTTGAGTGAGGGAGATGGTGATATTATGAGCTTTAGACCATAGGGGATGTTCTGTGTGGTACTGACCTCCTTGAGGGAGCAAAATGTATTTTGATGTGCATCTTGTGTGGAATATCAAATCAGTCTTAATGGCTTCTTTAGAGAAGCAAACGTAGGAGTCAGATATGAGGGTTTTTGGGTTTCTCCTTAAAATATTGTGTTTGAATTGTTTTGCTCCATTTTTGGATAAGTTAGGTGGGTAGTTGATTCTGTGATGAAGCTTAGCCTTCTTTCAATTGGCTATTGCCAGAGATCTTGAGTGAGGTAGTTGTCTGTCTCTATTAGATACATTATCTTGCGTGTAGGACAGCACCAAGTCCCCTTTCATTTTTATATGCAAGGGATAAGCCAAAATCTATACCATTCCAAGATGGCTGCTCCACATTTGCGAGTGAGGCTTCTGTTTGACAGTCATCTTTCAATTAACTTGAATGTAGGTGAGAGCCCAGTTCTCTCTCAGCCTTTAATGTAGGGGGCAAGCCAGAAAAGCATCACTTTAAAATAGCTGCCATGAATTGGTGGTACTCTCATGCTCTACACTCCTCTTTCTATTCCCTTTTCCTTAGGGTTTGGCCATATTGGTTGGTCGAGTGAAACTAGTTTCTGTGATGTGCCTAGGAGAACGCTAGAAATTACCTTTTATTCTCTCACCTTTTTACCTTGTGCCTTGAAAGGGTCTTTTTCTTCATACAGAAGCAGGAGGGCTCCTCTTCTATTCATTGTCCTTCCCCCTTTTGCTCCACTTCGTGTTGGATGCCAACAGATCGACCACGGTGCACACCATGTTCAGTGTGCAGGGCGCTCCTGACCGTGTAGAGATATATGTTCTAAGAGATCACAGTGGCTTGTTTCGACTCCTTGTCACTCTCCCTGATCTCGCTAAGTCCTAGGTACCATCGGTAAGTCCCTCTTTGATCTTAACTAGAGGCGAGCACAAAGAAGTGGCCAGAGCTGTTTGGGATGGCAAGCGCTCTTCCCCACGATCACTGGAAATGTTATCGACATTCTGTGGTATGTGTGTGCCCATCAGTATCTTTCCCCTACGTGTTGACCCTTGTCACGCTTTCTCCTCTATTCTTTATTTGTGGTTTCTGTGGCAATTTCATATTTTGCTGTATGGGGTTTCTCAGAGATTTACACCTTATTGTGATCCCTTACTCAGAAGCTCCTAGAATAGCTCCTTCCCATCAGCCATTTGGAGCAATGAGGTTGTTCTCTCTCATTCCTGGGTTACTCGTCCGTCACTCACAGATAGACGCCATATAATGCATGTTGGTGGTTTAACAATAACTCCAATGGGTAAGCTTTCCTAATGCCCCCGGGTGGGCTCCGCATATACCCCAGTCATCCCCAATGATTCAACTGTTTTTTGTGTGTATGATAGTGCTCACTCCAACGGTGGTACATTGTGGAGACTTCACACTCTCTGCTACACTAGTGCTTATGCACAGCAACACGTGTCACATAGTGCACCCACTGCATCATAAAACATCATGCACAAGATCAACATGACACACAAAGGTCAAACAACACCTTTCAACCATGCACTTTGAAGGGCACTCCTGAACCTGATGTAAATCGGAGTGCTTGACAATCTCTCCAGGAGTGTAAAATGCAACATACATAATACGACTGAACACCCAGGTCATCGCTCGAAGGGGGATGGAAAGCATTCTATATATATGAATACAATACAATAAATATTTTCATGGACATAGAAAAAACTTTACAAACCCCATGGACATAGTAAACAGACTGAGGAGCAGGCGGTGAGTATCCAGCAGTGGCTACTTCAGCCAAGTAAATGCATTTTCTTTTCCGGCAGCATCCAATTAGGTAACTCAATACCTCCCTTGCTGCTGCCAAAATAACGATTGACTTATCAGTCTCCAGACACCTCTTCTGCTTCCTAGCCTGTTTACTATATCTACGTAGACAAGGAAAGCCTCAAAAGTCACAGCAAAACTTTCTAGCTATGGTCTACACAGATACCCTTTGTGGTCGGTGTGTTTGGATCGTCTAGCAAAATAAGGTTGAAAATGTTGTGACTTGTGAAGCCTTGAATTATCAACCTGCACAGACATGTCAAGTGAATTTCTTGGGTTTTTGTAATAAAATGCTATGATTTTCTCTTATAAAGCTTCATCTTTTCCAGCCTGTTTCACCAATTTTTTATTGAGATAATTACCACAAACAGCTATTTAGGTCGAAGCCTACCAGACAGCAGAGCTGCCTGGTTTGCTAAACACATCTTGGGGATATTCAGAAAGCTGACCTAAGAATACATTCCACACATTGCTTACCATTGGCTTTGTGGTTTGTAACTCACATTTTCTGGCTTTCTATATGCTGGCTTTATTTGCTTTAGGCTGTCCAGCTTCAGTTCGTTCTTCCCGTGGCCCAAACCTTGTTTACTGTATTCTTACACAAACTCGCTTACAGTAAACAGGCCTTTAAATCATCTTCTTATCTTGTCACATTTGCTGTACATTCAAAGACAGAGGTCAAATGTCAAGCTTTCTCTGCCAAGGGAACTTGGTGTTTACTTTCCTTTCTCTGACTTCAAAAGGAGAGAATTTATATGGCTATCCTTCTGAGTATCGATCTAAGAGCACTCCACTCAATCCACTCTAATCTACCCCACTCCAATCCACCCCACTCTAATGTACCCCAATCCAATCTACCAACCTCCACCCCATTCTACCCCACTCCAATCTACCCCAGTCCAATTTACTCCACTCCTTTCCAGTTTGCCCAACTCCACTCCACACTGCATTGCCATCTATCCACATCCTCTCCACTCTGATCTACCCCCTCCAATCAACTAGACTCCACCACAATCTACCCCACTCCAATGTACCACACTCTAATCTATACCATATCCACTCCAAACTACCACCCTCCACTCTACCACACTCAACACCATTCTACCCAAATGTAATCCACTCCATTCCAATCAACTCCACTGCAATCTACCACACTCCACTAAAATCTACCCCACTCCACTCCAGTCTAATCCTCTACACCCTAATCCACCCCACCCCAATCTACCCTACTCCATTCTACCCTTCCCCAATCTACCCCACCCCAAACTACCCCTATCTACTCCTCTCCAATCTACTCCACTCTACATCACTTCACTACAACCAGCTGCAATCTACCTCATCCACTCTATCTCACCCCACCCCACTCCAATCCAACACACTCCACTCCAATCAACACCACTCTACTCCAACCTACCCCTCTTCAACCATCCCTCTTTAATCTACCCCAATTCAGTATACCCTACTGTAATCCATTTTACCCTACTCAAATCCACCCAATCTAACCCACTCAACTGTAATCTACCCCACTGTACATCTACACGACTTCACTCAAATGAATCCAAATCTACTCCATCCCACTGAACTCCAAGCTAGCCCACTCACTGTACCCGAATCAACCCCACTCCGATCTACTCACTCAAATCCGCAAGATCTACCCCACTACATTCTACTATAGCCAATCTACCCCACTCCACTTCACTCCAATATACCACACAGCACCTAAATCTACCCCAGTCCACTCTAATACCCTCCACCCCAATCTACCCCACTCCATCCCTTTCCAATCTACGCTACCCTACCTCACTCCACTCCAAACTACCCTACTCCAATCTACCCCATTCAATCCCTCCTACTCCAGTCTACCCCACTCCATCCCATTCTACCCCACCGCACTCCACTTCACTCCTATCTACCACATGCAACCTATATCTACTCCACTCCACTCCAGTACAACTTAACCCACTCCACCCCAATCCAATCCACTCCATCCCTTTTGAATCTACACTACACTACCCCACTCCACTCCAAACTACCCTACTCCAATCTACCCCATCCAATCCGCCACACTCCAATCTACCCCAATCTACTCCAATCACATCTACCCTAACCCAATATACTCCACTCCATCCCAATCTACCCCACTCCACTCCACTCCAATCTACCACATGCCACCTAAATCTGCTCCACTCCAGTTCAATCTAACCCACTCCACCCCAATCCATCCAGCTCCAGTCTACTCTACCCCACTCCACTCCAAACTACGCTACTCCAATCTACCATATCCCTTCCGCCCCACCCCAGTCTATCTCACGCTAATCTGCCACAATTCAATCTACCACGTTAATCTGCCAACTCCACTGTACGCCAATCTACCCCACTCCACTTTAGCTCATTCTACTGTACTCCAATCTACCTCACTCCAATCTACCACACCTCACTCCACGCCACTAACTTTTAGCCATGCTGAACAGCAGCCACACTGGTGTACAACATGGCTAAAACACATTGCCAAAGCCATTAGCTCTCGCACATTGCCGGTGCTTGTTTTTGTACTAGTGCCACCAGATGGTTTGAGTTGTCATTGTATGCAGACAACTGCATAGTGAGTTAGGATGGAATTTATCTTTCCAGTGTCAACAAACGTACTAAAGGACTTTAAAATTAAAAGGAGGCAGTGAAGCACACTGCTAAAGATTTAAACTACCAAGACCAGAGTGCAATACAACCACGCTCACTATGGCGGAAATTGAACATAAAGCACTGTAAATACAGCGAAACAGTGCCGCTTTTCCTCCTCATGACACAAGTGGACAAGGGCTTTGGAAGCCCGAAACGCATTTGGTCTCTTTAATTTTCCATTATCAAAGAAGTCAACTATTGATAGACAAACCTAAGACCCAAGATCAGAAAGTGAGATTAATAACTAATTTCACAGAAAAATCTTCAGAAGTATTCCAAATTCTAAAGAGAAATTGGAAGATTCTTCAATCTGATAATGTAGTTGGTAAACTCCTGTCAAAGAATCCTCTAGTAACATACAGAAAGGGAAACACACTTAAAGACCATCTAGTGTTCCAAAAAAGAAAAAAGTGGCAACTATCACAGGATTTTATCCTTGCATGCAATGTAAAGCGTGCAAAGATAGTCATAAAGTCAAAGAATATGCCACAACTGGGAAAAAAACGAAAACCCCCATTTCTAAATTGTTAAATTGCAACTTGGAACATTCAGTCTATTGCCTTGTGTGCCCCTGCGGGAGACAATATGTGGGGAGCACTATTCACCCTGCTAAAAAAAGAATACTCGAGCATCTCAGGGCTATCACTAATAAAGATCACAATTACCCAGTTGCTCGTCATTTTGAACAAGAACATCGAAGCAATAGCAACCTATTGACATTCTTCGTCCTTGATCAGATAGTCAAATCTGAAAGAGGAGGAGATTGGGTAAAAAAACTTCGCACTTTGGAATCCAAATATATCATCAAGATGCAAACCAAAACACCTAGAGGGTTAAACAATGAAGAAGAAATGTGGGTTCATATAGGCTAGCCACTCAGGAATCTATATACACAATACTTTTTCTCTATAACTTCAATGAAACTTTGAATATATCTGTAATCTCTTATCTGTCTTCCGTCTTTCTGAAATCCTTTTGCTTCCCCTCTACTACATTCAAATCTGTTGAGTAGAATCATGATGAGATTAGAAAAGATATGCCCATTCAGGGCAGGATTATCTGATTTGATTTATTTATTTTATAATAAAATCGAAAACAAATGGTGAACATATGATAATAAATTGTAAATATGTAAATATGGTACATTTCTGAGGATCTAGCGGTAAAATAGTTGATTTCAGCACATATTAGGTGGCCGCAATTTAATTCAAAGACTGTTTCTCTGCACAATAATGCTGAAAATGATGCAATTTGTAGTGAATGAACTCAAAGCATTTAATGTATTTTATTAATTAATAATGTGAGACATATTTACTGATACAGGGTAATCAAGAATAAGTAACATTTGATTTTTGCAAAAGCATTTACATTGGAAACGATCATTTCAGTTTTTACCCTTACAAAAAGGCTGCCAAAAACGAAGTGATTTTCGATTCCGTTTTCTTTGTTTATCAAACACTGTGTCACTTTCTATGCACATGAATTTTTGGTAAAGTACAACTTTATTTAAACTCACTTTGTTATACTTCATGCTAACATTGACGAAGGCGGCAACGCCGAAACGCGTTTGTTAACCTAAGCTGCAGCACGAAAATAAATACGGCATATTGGACTACGTTTAATGGCTCAGAGTGCTCTCTATTTTGGTCTGTTGTGGAATGGTGACCACGTGTTGGGAAAATATATATTTACAACAAGATAATAATATGTAGTAACAGCGCAGTTGCATTATGTAAATTGTGCCAGTCAATCGCATAACAATGATAACTGTCACAAAAGGGTGACTTTGTTATAAATGTATATTGAAACTACGAATCCCAGAATTCCATGAGACGAGTAAAAATGCATAGCCTTTATAAACCAGGAAAAAGTAGTGCCACCTACCGTGAGAAAGGGCGTATGCCCGAAACGCGTCGGTGTGACAGACTGATTGTGGAGTTTGCTGAATAAACAAGCTATTTACAATTCCTGAGTGTGGCGTACTACTTTGCAAGAAAAAGATTTTCGGACCTGTGGTTGGTCCCATGCACTCACCCGCTGTAGAGCGCTCCAGCTCTAACCGCCATTGCTGAATCTGAATTGTTTGCTGGAGGCGCCCGAAGTACACGGAAGAAACACCCAAGAAAGCCTGCGGAAATCGAGCCGTTTGAACAGCACAAGTAACGAACCACGCCGTGCGGAGCCCCGGAGGACGGGGTGGAGAACGCCGCCTGAACGGGAGCCAGCCGGCTTGGTGAGTGAAGCAACTGTTGACAAAAGCATTACGGAATGTCTGTGTATTCGTAGCGACTTGTAAAGGGGAAAACTCGAAGACTAAGCATATCGGCTTTCTTCACAACCCATTAGAGCGGGAATTGTCCTTTTTGAAAACTACATGAACTGCAAACTCCATTCAATCTACTGACATAGTCAAATTGTCAGAACTAAGCAACCGATAATATTCACGATCTAACTAAATCTATTATCTCGACAAAGAACTGTAACTGATTGCTAATTACCATGGAAGCACGAAAAACCAAACGCATGGAAAAGGTAGCTACTATGTTTCAAAAAGAAAGTGTCACTGCAACTACGAATGTTAATGAAAATGTCGAAACGTCAAATCCAGATACATTGTTAAAACAACTATTTTTTCAATTGGAGAAACAATATAAACGAGAAATAAATAAAAGTTGGGAATCAATAACACTGCAAAAATATCTGGAAGTTGACAGAGTGCCTCGAGGACTGCGAATCTTCACGATGCCCACATATCCGGATACAAAAACTGAAATGTTTTTAGAATGGGGCGAAAACAATATGCAATGCAGTAAGAATATGATGCGCATTTTAATTAAATTCGCCGACAAGGATTTGGATGAAATACATGACATAATAAAAGAACTGGAAAGCAAAATCTTTTTAAAAGACAAAAAAGAATCAGAAACAATTCGAAGGGAAATGGAGGACCGCCTCGAAAAATATGAGGATGATGTACAACAAAGGAAACATAGGAAGTTCCAGAGGGACGAAGCTGATTATAAATATGGTCGCATTCTGACGTTTGCAAAACGCTATGATGCCCTACAGTCAAATGTAGCAACAAAAACACATCTATCAATAAGTAGATCGGGTAGTGAGTCAGATGTAAGTGTCATCGAAGGGTCCACACCCAAAGGGTTCAAACAACTAACGAATCTTTCTTTTTTTAGAGGAAATTCGCCTAGTGAACCTCGATCAAAATCTGTTGAGAACACAGGGCCAAGCGAGGGGAAGAGGCAGAGGCAGCGGATTTGGAAAAAATATTACAAAGTCTTCAAAAGCCGCCGAAGAACCAGGAGATCAAAGAACAACCGCAGCGGTTCCCAGAAGACAATATCCGCTGAGGAACAGAAACAAAAAACAATAGAAAAAGAAAACCTAGTAATTAATTTATCCAACCATGCATTGTCAACAGTGGAACAACAAGTATTAAATTAAGGTTTAAGTTTTTGTCCACAGAAGCACTTTAACCATACAGATACGAAAATTGACATTTACAAGTTCGTGCGAAAAATCAAACTGGCAAAAATCTATACATGTGATGAAAAAGGAGGACAACGAACAGAGGAAGCAGGAGAATTGACAAGCTCTACAAATGAACTTGAACCAGAGTTAACAATTGAGTTAATACCACACTTAAAAGTGCTATATGATCTGGCCAATGAATATGACTGTGATGAAGAGTTAGAAATAACAATGCTTCTAGAAATGGGATTAGATACTAGAATACATCAAAAAAGTAATGTACGATCAAAATCTACATACTGCCCACAACTATACCCAGGAAATAAAATAGATCTGTTCTCGGAAGCTGTGATGACAGAACTAGAAAAACTGGAAAAACAGCGAAACAAAAAAGTGGAAAATATCACAACAAAGCAGTATAGAGCCATAGAAGCACTGGCAAAGAACACTGGAATAATAATTAAGCTCACAGACTAGGGCGGAAATATTGTCATTCAAAACACTCAAGACTATATAAAAGAAGCGCATCGACAGCTAGATGATGGGACCAAGTATAAAAAATTAATGTCCAATCCAATCAAGAATATGCAAAAGGAATTGAAAAACATGTTGGATGAATGGCATGAACAAAAACTTCTGGACACTGAGGAAATAAAATACCTTTGGAAAGAAACTCCCACTATGCCAACAATATACTTCCTGCCGAAGGTGCACAAGACACTGATTGACCCACCAGGCAGGCCAATAGTGTCCTCATGCAATTCTATCTACGAAAACATCTCTACTATGTGGACCAATATCTAGCTCCGATGGTAAAAAATCTAGCCTCATATGGAATCCTGCCTTCCTACTGGTCACAATAGATGTTGTATCTCTATACACATCAATCAGACACACAATAGGATTAAATGCTTGTGCTTACTTTTTGAAACAGAGAAACATATCACAATTGGAACACTCAGCCATGTTGCTAACCCTAATCAAAACATGCTTGAATAACAACATTTTCCTCTTCAATCAGAACATCTACCAACAACTGTGCGGATGCGCAATGGGAGTCTCCTTCTCCCCAAATTATGCAAACCTTACGATGGGTTGGTGGGAGAAGGAGATAGCATGGGGACCCAACAATCAAGATGGATTGGAAAAAATAATGCTATGGTCGAGATATATCGACGATCTCTTCCTCATATGGAATGGCACAAAAACAGAATTCATGCAATACTTTTCCAAATTGAATAACAATGAAGGAGGATTGTCATTCACATGTAACACAAGTAAAAGCAGGGTTGATTACTTGGATATAAGAGTTTACATTGAAAATGATCAAATCAATACAACACTCTACAGAAAAAGCACTGCCACCAACAGTATCCTACATGCTGAAAGTTTCCATCCGAAGTCTGTAATAAATAACATTGCCTTTGGAGAATTTGTAAGAATGAAAAGAAACTGCTCCAAAGAGGATGAAGCAAATGAACAGATTGTCAAATGTGCATCCAGGATAGAAGTAAGAGGATACAGAAAAAGAGAGCTGAACAAAAACATAGAGAAGATCCAACTAAAAACAAGATCAGAGATCTTAATTCAAAAACCACAATCTAAGAACAACACAGATAATATACCAAGATTGATCTTAAACTACAGCAAGGAGGCACACAAAATACGAGGATGCATACAAAAATATTGGCCACTACTACAACAAGATGCTGATTTGAAGAAAATCCTGGGGAATGAGCCTAAATTATCGTTCAGGAAAGTACCCTCCTTAAAAGACATGCTCGTCAGAAGCCACTTTGAAGTTCCAAGCAAACAATCCACCAACTGGCTTGAGGAAAACCTAAAGGGGTTTAATAAATGTGGACGTTGCAAAGCGTGCAAAATTGGTAAAAATACAAAATCATTCAGAGATCCAGAAGGACAACTAATTGATATAAAAGCGAAAATAACTTGTACTACTCAATATGTAGTATATATAATTCAATGTGACTGCTCACAAATGTACATAGGGAGCACAATCTGCACCTTAAGGAAGTGAATGCTTGAGCATATAAGAGCTGTGAAGAACAGAGATATGACATATGCCACAGCCAAACATATGCTCGATTGCCAAGGCGGAGATTTCAAGAAAATGTGTTTTTTCGGAATTGACAATGTAGAACAACATGAGAGACTGGGAGATCGCAAATTAAAATTGTGTCAACTAGAATCAAAATACATAATTTGCATGAAAACCAAGATCCCGAGGGGGATGAACTTGGATGAAGAACTATTTGCACACTTGCAATAAGAACTGGATTTAATAGGCATCAGAATGAAGTATATGAGTGCCTTAACTGTAATAGCTAACATCTTATTGAAAAAACAGGATCAAGAGAATGGATTGATATAGATATGAGAATAGCCATGTATAATTATATAAGCAAAGGTACTATACCTGAACATTGAACTATATATCTTAAATTGTGGCAAATCAGTGATAATACAACTGTAGCGATGTTTCTTACAAATGGTTTAATAAGGTACTATACCTATAATTACAACAAGATAATAATATGTAGTAACAGCGCAGTTGCAATATGTAAATTGTGCCATTCAATCGCATAACAATAATAACTGTCACAAAAGGGTGACTTTGTTATAAATGTATATTGAAACTACGAATCCCAGAATTCCATGGGACGAGTAAAAAATGCATAGCCTTTATAAACCAGGAAAAAGTAGTGCCACCTACTGTGAGAAAGGGCGTGTGCCCGAAACGCGTCGGTGTGACAGACTGATTGTGGAGTTTGCTGAATAAACAAGCTATTTACAATTCCTGAGTGCAGCGTACTACTTTGCGAGAAAAAGATTTTCTGACCTGTGGTTGGTCCCACGCACGCACCCGCTGTAGAGCGCTCCAGCTCTAACCGCCATTGCTGAATATATATATATATCCAACCATTTGCAGAACCAAATTTGGAAAGAGCCTTCCGAAGACAACATCATTTGCAGCAATTTTAATCATCAGTGACAGCGTACCAGCAAAGGAAATTCAGACAGGCAGAATAGGCATCCAATAAATAATTAAAAGGCAGACGCGTGTCAGGCAATAAGTCCTTCATCAGTGGCTTGTTTGGAAGGAAAGGAGAAAGCAGGCCGTTACACATACTTATATATATATATATATATATTATTAAGCAAGAAAAATAAATATGCCGCACTCTTCTCGGATCTGTTTTCAAGCGATTTATTCCAGCTCAGAAAAAACTTCCTTCACCTACGCATTTCGAACAGTAAATGTTCCTGATCACGGTTGATCAGGAACAACCTAATCTATACTACTATTATAAAGAGAGAACAGAAACCTTTTGGCAAGGTAAACTCGGGAACCACAGCGCCAATCCACACACCCAATACATTGTTGTAAACCACAGGGTGTGTAGATGGACATAGGCTGCATAAAATAAAAAATAAACGTAAATTAAAAAAATTAAGTTAAAAAAAAAAGTAGTCCCCTAAAACAAGCGCCGGCCGCGACGTAGCGCTGACTGCAACCTACACCTGCGTGTTGACGCGCGGGGAGGAGCGGTGACGAGCGGCAAAGTGCGGCGAGGAGTGATGAGTGGCGCGGCGGCTCAGGTAAGGCGAGGCGGGAGGGGCAATGTCGGGGCTGGTGTGGGCCCGGGGGTGGGGGCTAAGTCCGAGCGCGACTGAGGTAAGGAGGGAGGCGGGAGGCGGGCGGGGGGCCCGGCCGGGACTAAAGAAATATTCAAATTGCAGCCCCCTTCTGCCCCCGGGCAACGCCGGGGCGGGCTGGAGGCGGGCGGGAGGTGGGCGGGAGGCAGGCGGGAGGCAGGCGGGAGGGCAGCGGTACAAGCAATGTCGGGGCGGGCAGGAGGGCGGGGGGGGGCTGGCTTCCGGCCGGTACTACACTAATACTCAAAAAGCAGCCCCCAGCCCCCTTCTGCCCCCGGGCAACGCCGGGGCGGGCTGCTAGTATATATATATATATTAGGGAAGGGAGATTTGAATTGTGGTCTCATGAAACTAATGATGCCAATTTTGTAACTAGACAGCTGCACATACTACCCTTTGATTCATTTTTTAGGCAGAGAGCAGCTCCTTTATGTGGAGCACACGCAATACCACAGACACTGAATCTTCTCACATCAAATGTCTGTTTTTCTAGAGGATTTAAGTACATAGGATTAGCACAGTGCGATCCACGCCTGAGTGGTAAAATTAAAAAAGCCTTTTACCTCTCCATGCACAGTATTACAGCTTTGTATTTGGTAAAATACCACCCAAACCAACTGAATGAAGAAAAGCAACCGCTGACATATTTTTCGCTCTAATCAGATCTCATCAGAGAGGCATAACTTTGTCCATCAGACAGTAGGGAGCACCCGTATAAGACAAGGCAATACCCGTTCAGGCTGAGAGTGGTGCATAAATCATGCAAAAAGGAAAGCAGGGAACTCTGGGTAGTTCTCAAGTGTAGGCTTTTCCTCTCCTCCTCCTCTCCGCTTCCTTGCATCTGGACAAAGCTATATATCTGTGATGGGCTTTAATTAAAGTGAAACGTGTCAGGGGTTGCTATTGTTTATTCACACCCTCACCAAGCACTGCTAACTACTTCACATATTACATCACTCATGACATGTTCTATAATATCATTGATAACATCACTGCAACATCTGAAATGACAGATTTGATGACAACTCTACACGGTGGGGGCATGAGTTATAGTTAGTTTAGGGCACAAGTTATAGTTATTTGAGATTATTATAACTGGTGAATTTGAGTGGTTTTGTTAGTTTAAAACAATATGTTTAAATGACACATGAATATATGTGTATACATTAACGAACCTTGTGTTTGTGACATGAAAATGAATATAAAATACTCACAAAGAAGTGGGGTGTGTACCAAAGTGAAAAAAAACGAATAGTTTTTTAAGAAAACCCGCACTCACCCACCTAGTGGGTGACATGCTTCATCATCGGGTTCCACCGGGCGGGCCGAATGCCAACCCGGTGTGCTGCGACACCTGCGATTGCAGTGGAGCTAGTTTGGTGATGTGTCAAGGGAGTGAATTTAGTGACAAAAAGTGCTGATTAAAAAAGGGCGAACTTAAGCCAAAATTTTTTTATCAAGGCCAAGTAAGCTCTTATTAAAACCAGTGGTGGACAATCAAATATGGCTTTTAATTTGAGCCAAAGATATCCAATTAGTGATCATAGGGTCGACATGTTTCTGCTCGTTAATTGCCAACTCGGCTGAGCTTTCTTCAGGACCAAGAGAGTGAAAGGGACGGCACTCGGCGGTGTATACGCGCTAAGGTATACCCAAACCACAGTGCTCTTGTGTGAAAAATTGTAAAGAAACTCACAATTTTTTGTTCCGGACTCCCCTGGTATTTCCAGGTGTCCTTACGTGAAAGCACTTTCGGCCTCACTGCATGTCGCGGTGAGCGGGGACCATCTTCACGCCGGAGAAAGTTCACTCCTGGCGACTCCCCGTTTTGGACCTCCATAGATCGCTTTTCACTCCCTTGACACATCACCAAACCAGCAACTGCAATCGCAGGTGTCGCAGCACACCGGGTTGGCATTCGGCCCGCCCGGTGGAACCCGATGATGAAGCATGTCACCCACTAGGTGGGTGAGTGAGGGTTGTCTTAAAAAACTATTTGTTTTTTTCACTTTGGTACACACCCCACTTCTTTGTGAGTATTTTATATTCATTTTCATGGCACAAACACGAATTTCTCTGTGTTTGTTAAATCAATATTAGCCGCTCCTTTGTTGTTTTCCATATTCTGAAATGGGGTAGAGGAGTGTCCTATAACCCTATCTCTCCTGTTGTTTAGAAGTATATTAACGAACCAACATATTATATTAACTTAATTTCCCTGTGCTTTAATTGCCAAATCATTCTAAAACGTAAACTACCAAGACATAGACTAAATGCGGCTCTAAATAAATACGTGTTTGTGTGTCTCCCCTTAAGCGTGCACGCATGTGAGTCTGAGAATGTGGGAGGGTATGAGACAGGCTGTGCTGAAATCTTAAAATATGCCTGATTGGAGATCTGATAGGTGCCCAAGTCACTAATTTCACATCGTTCAACCACGGGAATAATTAGAGACAGAGCTGAATTACAGAGACACAGATGTTCCTTTTATTCTGCTTTTGCCCACATAGTTAACAAAAATAGACTGTCTTCTGTATTGCTGCCTGCTGATTTCCGGCTGCTGATCTCAAACAGCAGATACTTAAATGTCTTTTCTTTTAGGCAAATTATAAGTGCCTATGGCCCACAGCCCTGTTAGAC